>NW_023416320.1:18598958-19931958 GCF_014108235.1 Myotis myotis
GAAAGATGGCCAGATAGAAATGAGAGAATTTGCTGACAAACTGTGTTGAGAGAAAGAGAGAAAGGAAGGTTTAGCATAGCACCTTTTTGCAAATCAAACTTCAACCAACAGTACACAATGGTTCCTGTTGATGGAATGTAAATTGTAGCAGTTACAGAAAGCAGTATGCAGAGTCCTCAAAAAAAAAATTAAACATAGAACTATCAAATGATCAAACAACCCCACTTCTGGGTATATTTCCAAAATAATTCATTAAAATATGGATTTGGAAGAGATATCTGCATTCCCATGTTCATTGCAGTACTATTCATAATAGCCAAGATAGGAAACCACCTAAATATCCATCTACAAGTGAATGGATAAAGAAAATGTGGTATATGCATGCAGAGGAATAGTATTCATTCTTAAAAAGAAGGAGAAATCTTGTCATTGGCAGCAATATGGATCGATACAGAGGACATTATGATACATAAAATAAGCTAGTCAGAGAAGGACAAATATTGCACGGATTCCACTTAAATGAGGTATCTAATGTGGTTACACTCATAGAAGAGGAGACTACGATAGTGGTTGCCAAGGGCTGGAAAGGTAAGGAAATGGGGAAGTTGTTTTTCAAAAGGCATAAAGTTTCAGTGATGCCAGATGCATGTTCTAGACATCTGCTAGGCAGCATAGTGCCTCTAGTTCCTATGACTATAAGCAGACTCTTGACAGCATAAATAAGCATTTGTTTGAGTCTGAGAAGCTGTAGACGTAGAAAAACTAAAAGGGAAAAGTTGGCATTATCTGTACCACAGATCACTTATGTAGGTGATTCCTGTCTATTGGAAAGTGGCCAGAAGGCTTTGCTCATTCTAATGGAAAATTATACAATTGAAGAGCCATCAAAAAAGAAAAAAAAAAAAGGATGGCACACATCTGAAATTCTGTCTCATGTTTGATGCCTGCTGTTCCAAAACTTTGTGTGTTCACTTTGGTTCAGTATTCGGGATCTGGGGACTGGCTTTATGTAGGACTATTCTCAGGTTCTGATCAGTATAAGGGACTTCTGTGACTTCATACCAAAGCCCTTACATTTTTTTTTCTTCCATTTGTACCTTCCTTTTCTTCTTTTTGAAGGTTTTAGCTCTTGTTTCCTGCTTCCTATATAGACACTTGTTCTTTAATTTAACATGTTCAGAGGGCTGCCTTCCCTCTGTCTGAGAGGAATCACTCAGTTACAAGTCATAGTGTCTCTTCTAGTTTCGTATTTGAAAGTGTTAGGATTTAGGGATTTGTTAAATGGTTCCTCTTAAAACACTAATTCCTATTGCTTAGCAAAACAAAAACACAGTTTATATGTTGTTTCATTTTCTATCTCGGAAATCATTCCATTGTTCACTTCCCTGCCCTTATTTTCAGATGCTTTCCAACTTCGAGTTTAGCTTATTTTTTCTTCTTGCTGATGAAAACTTAATCTGCTCTGAAAGACTTTTCTGACACACCTCTCCACATCTGGAATAGGGGCTCTCACATACACTAATGCAATCTCTACCTTGATGTTGAAGCAATCACCACAATTTCTTTCAATTACCTCTTTATTTATCAATATTCTCTCTTTTACAGAAATAGAGAATAAAAGGTTTCAAAGAGCAGAAAAGGTCTCTACTTCAGTACTGTATTTGCAACACCTAACTCAGTGCTCAGAGTAGAGTAGGTCATGAAATATTTCTGAGTGAATTAGTTAGTAGATAGCAATTCTATGCACATGATGCCCAAAGCTGCAATGACCACTAGGATCCGTGTCCTGTGTTCCATTCTCATATTTTAACATACACGTTTTTCATTTTGTAAATCTGCATTTAAGACAATCCCACCATTTTTCACCCAAACCAACTCTGTTTTTTGGCGCCTGATACCATATTCCCTAAACCACCCAGTTTCATCATTTAGAATTAAATCTTAGATATTTTTCTCTCTCCCCATACAATCATGTTTCTGATTTTCTAGATTTCACAATTTTCTGGAGTTCATTCTCCCTTCTCCATGCATGTGATAATACAATGCAGAAGATCTTACACCTTTATTTCATGGATGATTGCAAAAGCCTGCATTCTGGCACTTCATTGTCAATATCTCTTTCCCAGGTACAAATCCTTCTCAGCTATCAAGTCACTTTCTAAGTGACAGCCACATTCATAGCACATACATCTTCCACATCCACTTTACAACCACTTTTCAAGCCATTCCATGTCCTATATAATATGTTCCAACCCAGTCTCTGGGTTTTTCTCTTTCCAATCCTCAAAACAGAAAGAGATTTGCATAGAAGAAATGATATGCATTTTGGTAACAAGAATGTACTCTTTGAACTTTAGTCTCCAAATATGTAACTTTGTAATAGATGGCAAATTCCTTGTCTATAGATTCGTTTCTTTCTATAAAAATAAGATAATGGTATTTCTATTGTAGGTGTCTTATGTGGATTGTAAATGATAATGTGTGTAAAGCAATCAGAAGAGTGCTTATTGCATACTTAGTACTAGCTGTATTTATGATGTCTGCCCAAAAGGTGACCAAGTCCACGTTTTATATGATATTCCAGAAACTCTGCATATGGACACAGACCATTACTAAGTCTGCACTCTGTTTAAAAATAAATACAAATGCTTTCTTTCTTTCTCTAAAATATGTTTTTATTGATTTTTAGACAGAGAGGAAAAGAGAGGGAGAGAGAGACAGAAACATCAATGAGAGAGAAGTAAGCGATCTGCCTCCTGCACATCTCCTACTGGGGACTGAGCTCACAACCTTTTGGTGCATGGGACAGATGCTCAACCAACAGAGCCACACAGGCCGGGCCACAGTTGTTTTCTTAATACTACCTTGCTCCACTTTAGAGGAAAGCCTCTCTAAAAAGTTGTCTATACTCTCTACCATGTTTCCCATTCCCTCGTGAATCTACTTCAATCTGGCCTTTGCCTCCAGCACTCACCAAACAACTCTTCTCTAGGTCACCAGTTATATGAAACTAGAGGCCCGGTGCACAAAAATTTGTGCACTCGAGAGGGTCCCTCAGCCCGGCCTGTGCCCTCTTGCAGTCTGGGACCCCTCAGGGGATGACCATCTTCTGGCTTAGGCCCGCTCCCTGGGGGGATTGGGCCTAAGCTGGCAGTCAGACATCCCTCTGGCAGCCTGGCAGCCCTCAGGGGATGTCTACTTGCCAGCGGGGACCAGGCCTAGCTGCAATTGGACATCCTTAGCGTCACTGAGGAGGCGGGAGAGGCTCCCACCACCACCACCGATGTACTGGCAGCCATCAGCCTGGCTTGTGGCTGAGCAGAGCTCCCTCTGTGGGAGCACACTGACCACCAGGGGGCAGCTCCTGCATTGAGCATCTGCCCTCTGGTGGTCAGTGTGTGTCATAGTGACGAGTCACTCTGCTGTTAGGATCAATTTGCATATTACCCTTTTATTATATAGTATAATCACATAAAAGTTTCAAATATGCTCCAGTATGACTCTGCAATCAAGTGCTCTTAGATTCACAGATAAAACACAGTTTTCAAAAATTAAAAAGTAACTATGGATACAGTAAGGTCTCCTGCCCTTCATGTACTTGGGTAAAAAATATATCAACTAGATTCTAAATTGTTGTGCACTCCAAGTTATCAAGTATCTGCTATATATTTGATGATTTTAAAAAACTTCTGAGTTACTTAGTAACCATTCAAAACTTTATGTACTCTTACATTCATGGGAAACTTTAACAATGGTAAACCAGGAATCTTTTCACCTATCATACGATAGATAGCTTACTTTCTTTTTCACATTGTGCTCCATCAGCCTTGAAGTAGGTAGTATGTACCCTGATTGAAGGAAAACTGAGCAAGTGTGTATGGAACTTGATGATTGTTGATAGTTATGAAGAATGATCCAGCCTCCACATCTCAGCATGTCCAACTGGGAAAATTATTTGCACAAATACATAAATCTATTCTTCTATACCAACAATAGTTCAAAGCTTTCTGGTTGTGAGAAAAAGTGCTTTCCAGCAAAAATCAAAGTTTCATTTTTAAAATTTTATTTGCAAGGAGAAATTTCATTAAGTTCATTTAATGCAGTATATGTGGTAAATAACTGATCTTCTCTGAAGAATTTTCTCAGAAACATGCTATTTTGTGACTGGGTTTTACTTTATAAAGGTGACTGAGTGATGACATGGAGAGGTGAATGCACTGAAAGAAAAGTTTAATGTTACTCACAGTTCCCCTAGAAACAAGAGGCCCAGCTTCCCTGCTCAGGGTCACAGAAAGAAGACCAGATTATGGTCAAGAAGCAGAAACAGGATAGAGCAATAGGTTTTGGCCTGAGCCTCATTAGGGTTTATGCAGGAAAGATAAGACAAGGCAAGGCAAACAATTTAGATTAGCTCATTTGAATAATTTCCTTAGCCTCTACACTGCAGGGGTGGTCTCTGTTGCCCCTTGCCTGGCTCTAAGATGATAAAGGCAGATGAGTATTGCCTACTGGGGTGCACAGGCCAGAGAGGGGAGGTATGGCTGGGTATTGGTTATTTTGCATATCAAAGATATGATTCCTTATCCTTTGCTATGTCTAAGAAGTGGCCAATTGGTTAGCCCAGGGCTAAGGGGGGCAGTCTCTCCATAGACTAAATGGTTGCTGTTGTTTTTAAGATGTCAACATTTCATAACACACAGAAATTAAAAAAAAAACACTACATAATTAATACACATGCTCACAACCACTCATAGTTGTTGTAACCCAAACTGTTTTTACATGCTTCAATAGACACGTATTGCAATGCATACAGTAGGGCTGACTATATTCATGAAGTAAGGGATTCCCTTCTCAAATTCTCAAAAATTGAAGTAAAGGAAAGCCTATTAAGGGTCTTTCAGAAAAAAACAAACAAACAAACAGATTTCACTTAGGGCAAGACTTCTTAGAATGGGACACTGTCCTGAGTTCGTTCAGCCTGGGCTATTGAATGGGTAATCACAGAGATACAAAGCCCTGACTGTAACTATCCAATGAAGCTCCCTGTATCCCAAAAGTAGCCACAATAAGACATCTCTGCTGTAATTCAGTGCACTAGCTGAAAAGTTCAGTAATTTGTTGAATTAAATTTCTATGTGGAGGATTAGAAAAAATCTAATGAATCAGTTATCCATTTCTGCCACAAAATAAAAGGAATATAAGAAAATTACTTTGCTTTAGAATATTGCTTATAGAATAAACACTGTATCCTCTAGTAGAATACTAGAGGATAGTATCCTACACTTCTGAATTATTCTTCTTCATAAAATATTTTTTAATTTATTGTCATACTAAGTAGCTTTACATTTCTGTGATCCTGTACTTAATATATGCTTTTATCACTAGAGTATAGAGTATTGAAGACATAATCATTTTTCTTTCCATTGTGTAACTCCATGCTTAGTGTATGTTTATATTATCTATCTGTTTATCTATCTATCTATCTATCTATCTATCTATCTATCTATCTATCTATCATCACCTATCATCTAACTACCATCTATAATAGAATTTTGTATGCCATATCTGATAAGCTTGAAGCATAGTGACAAACACTGAATTGTTGTGAGATACTGCCTTTTTCTTCTCATTCTGCTTTATGCCCCATAATACAAAAATTAAAACATTCTTTATTAATGTCAACCCTATACATTGTTTTAAGTGTTGGCTTTCCTAGTAAACTTGTTCACATTGAATTGGAAGTCCTGATTTGAGCCATGTTGTCTCAGTGTCTAGACATGGTATGCTCTAGAAAAAGAAGACTGGGGGGAAAATTCCAGACAACTTCATGTCATATATACTATATGCCAATAGATGCCACCATTGTACTGTGACAAGCATATATGTTGGAATAACAAAAGACATCCTTCACTCTGCTCCATTCTCTAATTGAGAATGTTTATATATGGAATAATTAAGCATAGCTTGGAAGATATATACCACATGTTCTTCTTTCTCTGCACTTGAAATAGGAATGAAAAGTTAAATTTCTGTGGAAGAAAATTTCCTATTGGTGTTCAATATACTGTTGTTACTGTTATAGTTGAAATGTTACTACATTGACAATGTTCCATGCAGTCATTTTAAGTTTCGTACAAACCATATTTTGCATATTAAACAAAAACTAAAAGAAAAAAATTTAAAGCCCCCATCAGATTTATGTCTCATGCACCTTTATTTATTTATTATCTGGTTCTGTTCTTAAAGTGTTTAAAAATTCACTTTTGGCTTTAACTTGACACAGAAATACAGGAATAATATATAAAGTAATTCAACAAAGTTTCCTTATGTGTTTCTAAGAAAATCCCATCAAATCATGAAATATGGAACTCAGCCTTTAAATATAGAGAAAGAATATGCAGTCAATACAAAAAAAAAAATTCTCATCTTAATAAAAACTCCAGTTTACATGCCATTGTAATGAAAGGTAACATTCTTATTTTCCTCATTTCCTTTTCTTATAATTCGTGATATGTTTATTTTGTGATTACAGCCCTTTATGATCATGTCTATTGAATGCCTTCTAACTAGAGCAGTGGTTCTCAACCTTCCTAATGCCGCGACCCTTTAATACAGTTCCTCATGTTGTGGTGACCCCCAACCATAAAATTATTTTTGTTGCTACTTCATAACTGTAATTTTGCTACTGTTATGAATCGTAATGTAAATATCTGATATGCAGGATGTATTTTCATTGTTACAGATCGAGCATAATTAAAACATAGTGATTAATCACAAAAACAATATGTAATTATATATGTGTTTTCCGATGATCTTAGGCGACCCCTGTGAAAGGGTAGTTCGACCCCCAAAGGGGTCGCGACCCACAGGTTGGCGACCCACAGGTTGAGAACCGCTGAACTAGAGGATTGTGCTAATGTTAGTGAGATTCATCACTATTTCTACTGTTTTCAACTGATACAAAAATAGAGACTTTTTTCAGAACTGAGTTTAATTATATCTACTTACGTGCCACATTCCAGTTTTTTTTCCCTACTGTTTCAGCTTAACTTGTGAGAGATTTAAGAAAGTGAATAAAAATGCATTCTATTCCATTTCCTGCTTTACTTTTTACAGAACCTCACTCAAGGTTACTCAAACTGGTGTGCTTCTGTACTATTTTGCAATCTCTGTGTATATAGACAATGAACATAATTTAGTCTGAATACATGTTTAGGAATGGCAATAAAAATTGAGAAAACCATCAAATATAACAATGCTGTTTCTATCAGCCTTTAATACATACTATAGCTCAATAAAACTTTGATGATCTTGGAAAATATAAGAAATATGTTTGGTTTATTAATAATTTCAGAGTGTTAAAGTTTCTACGAGCTGTTAAAATTCTAGTGAATTTTTTTTTTAAATCTCTTTTCTGTCAGGCTTTTATTCTTTATAACCTAAAAAGGTTATGTGTCATACTAATACTAAGCCATCTAATGCTTGCATCACTAATTAGCTTACTTCCTATTTTGCTGACTTTTTAAATCCCTGTCATTTGAAATTTATATATTGACATAGTTATGAAATATTCTACATAGGCACAGGCAGAGAAATATTTATTTCCTTCATGAAAACCAAGTAAGTTGAACAGCATTTTTAAAGCCTTATGAAAATATAACAAACTTTTCCTGTTTCTCTGAGGGAACAGCCAGACATGCTTTAAAGCTACCACATCACTTGACAACTTTATGAACAATTACTGAAAATAAAGAATTACATTATTTTCACATGGAATTTACTGGTGATTCCTGAATCTTGAAAATTCTTTTTAGAAAATTTTATTTCACAATTACATAAAATAAAGAAATCCAAACTTTATTTATTTAATTTTCTGAGAGTTAAGGAAGAATCTGGTGTTTCTTTCCCAAAAGATACAACATTTTCAATATATACCTGTGGAGTTGTATCACCACCATGGTGGAGTAGGAGACCCCAGCTTTCATCCCACAACAAAGTTCAACAATTAGACAGCAATACAGTAACAAAAACCAGTCTGGAGAGCTCTGGAGTCCATTTAAGGAACTTCAGCAGTAGAACAGAAAACATGAGAATAACTGCCCCAAAAGGGAAAAAATACAGCTTCATTTTGCCTGCATCAACCCATCCCCCAAATCATTGCTCAGAGCTGTGAGGGAACTGTCCAGGTAAAAAGAGTTAGCCTCACCAGAAAAGGAATAGTGGGGTGAGGAACCAGCTTCCCCAGCCTTTAGGGGCACTCCATGAAAACTCTGCTTTGCTATTACTCCTCCCAGAGACCGGCAAAGCTGTGACATATAGAGATGTCTAGGGATGAGAAAGAAAAGCAGAGGCTACCAATACCAGCCACACAACAGGAGCAACCAGGGTTCCCTAGTGACCTGCTCAGCAGAAGATGATACCTGCAGCTTTCATAGCTAAAGAAACCAAGAGCCAGTGCTACTGCTAAAGAACCCCTGAGGACTTCACAGGTTTTCACCCCACAGGTGTTTTTATTCATGCCAGCCACCTGAGTCCCGTTGTGCTCTTTTTCTAATCCTCACTAGAACCCTGGACCTGCACTAGCAGCCAGTTCAGGGCTCCATGCTGCACAAGTGCAAACTACCAGGCTGTCTCCCACAGCCAGCCCCCACTGCATTCATCAGAATGAACCTAACAGATACATATAGACAATTCCATTGAATAGCAGCAGAATATACATTCTTCTCATAGGAGATTCTCCAGGCAACATTAAACATGTATTACAATATAGCATTTAATTATAAATAATGCATAATTTCCCTTTGAAAGTCTAGTTTATGCCCATTTTTAGTTATATAACTAGTTTTACATGGATCTGTCAATTGCCTTTGCCATCAAATATAAGTAAGGCAAAGAAATGCATGCTAAAAGTTATTCATGCTCAATATTTTAAATTTCCAGTCTTGGTTAAAGCAATTTAACAATTTTCTCTGGGGGAAAAAATTACAGCACATATGCATTACATATTATTCACTATCTTAATAAAAGTTCAAATGCACTATAACAGTAAATTTTGGAGGAAAGTATCTCTTTTGCAAAGATAACATTTAAAAATTCTGCATTTCTCAGAGTCTAGTTGTTTTTCATTTATAAATAATAGTATATAATTGTTATTGTCAGTGACTTAACTACTGAAAGAACAAAAATAAACAAAATTCAACAGATTACATATTATAAGTCTTTTATACTGTTCTTTCCTGTGGTAATTATGGTCACTTTTTGTATATCACGACCTATGATAAATATTACTCTTCATAGCCTGTCTGGTGTTGCTCAGTGACTGAGCATTAACCTATGAACCAGGAGGTTGTGGTTTGATTCCGGGTCAGGGCACATGCAGGGGGTGCAGGCTCGGTCCCCAGCAGGGGTTGTGCAGAGGCAGCCAATCAATGATTCTTTCTCATCACTGATGTTTCTATCTCTCTCTCCCTCTCCTTCCCTCTCTGAAACAATAAAAAGTATGTTAAAAATCACTCTTCATATAAAAACGTGTACACTGTGTGTGAGTACGTAAGAGATATCTTATAAAAATAAAATATATATTTTAATAATGGTACATGATACACATAGTTTTAATGAATATGTCTATAAAAATACTTCAGGGAAATTCACTCTGATGTGAAGAAATTAGTACACCATAAGATAAGAGGATACTGTAATATTTTACCTCTGAAACCAATGGAGATACACTACACTAATAAAAATGAATGTGGATTGTATAAATGTTGAAAGGAAAAATAGAATCTATGTTTATGGTGATAAGAGTGCTAGATAATGGTGATAAGAGTGCTAAAAAATGAATCAGAAGCTTGGCTTTTCCAATTTTCCTGCTATTAATGATTTCTAGTTTCATATCATTGTAATAGAAAAAGATGTAAGATGTGACATCCATTTTCATAAATGTGTTACCACTTGTTTTTTTTTTTTTTTTTTTTTTTTTTTTTGCATAATATGACCTATATGGATAATGTCCTGAATGGGCATGAGAAGAATGTGCATTATGCTTCTTTCTGTTAGTGCCTTATGGTTTATACTATTGGTCAAGTCTGCTGTTTTCTTATTGATTTTCTGTCTTGATCACTACCTAGCTGAAAAGGTTTGTTTTTTTTTCCTAAAAAAATGAGTCTTCTAAAACTCATTAGCAATAGCAAACACTGGCAAAGAACATGAGTTGAATTTCTGTTTCCAAAGATGTGCAAATGGCCACCAGATATATAAAAGGATGTTCAACATAACTAATCGTAATGAAAATACAGATTAGAGCCACAATGAGATATCACAACCCACTGGTTAGGATAAGTGTTATGTTTTCAAAAGGAAACAAAAGATAACAAATGTTGGAGATGTGGAGAAATTGGAACCCCCATACACTGTTGGTCAAAATGTAGAATGGTGCAGGCACTATGGAAAACACAATGTAAGTTCTTTACAAATTAAAACTACAACTATCATATGATCCAGCCATCCCATTTCTGGGAACTTATCCAAAGGAATGGAAATCATGATCTTGAAGAGATACTGCACTCCTATTTTATAAGGCTAAATGGAAGAAAGGAGTTAAGAAAGACTATATAGAAGCACAAACTTGATTATCCAAACACAGAATGCCGATGTATTTTATCACCCCAAATGGGACACTCAGAAGAATAGAAAAGATCTCTATCATTAATTGTGCTGGACAGTAGACTAAATCAGAAATGTTCACCAACTACTACATATTTAGTAATATCAGCTGTTATATGTTTGATTATGGTTATCAATGTGTTAGTCATGAGGGAAGTTAGTGTATACCTTTCACAAGAGTTCCTTTTCATATTTATGCCAAAATTTTATGCAATTTAGATTTTCTCCTCTAAGATTTGGCAAAATAATTGAAATTAACCATTATTCTACTCTTGAATAAAATAATTTAAATAAATTAAGATGTTAATTAAATATCTCAGAAATACAGGGTGGGGCAAAAGCAAGTTGTGAGTACAAAAAACAGAATTTATTCTTGCATTATTATTAATTATTGTATTATTTTTCACACAGACAACTGTAAACCTACTTTGCCCCACCCTTTATAGACATTGTCAATATATCCTAAATACAATTTACTAGGATCATTATATTTTACAAAAGTAATTTCAAGAATATTTTAGAATGAGAAGAATGATTCACAATACAGTAATTAATTAGATTCAGTGTTAAAATACTTTAAGCTCATCTAGTGCTGCTTTTTCCAGACATGCATATCATTTGCTAAACCATTATAAGTTCTTAAGTGACCAAAAGTAACATATATAAATTGGTAAGTTGTTAAAATGTCACAATTAAATCCACTGTCTATTTTTACTTTTTACCATGGCAAAAAACAAACAAACAAAAAATTAGCCAATCTATTTACTTCTGAAAGAATCTTCTCCATTATTTTATTCTTCATAGACAAAAAGATTGGAAGCCTTCAAAAAATGATACCTAGAATACATTTTCTGGGCTCACTGTTTTCCCATTTATAATTATCCTTTATAATTACTTCCTGCTTATTTTTATAGATCTCTTAAATTTCCCTCCTACTAAATATACCTAGGTGATTACAAAGCAAAATTTTATAACAAGATAATTTAACAAATTTAAAAACATTAGAAAAATAGACACTAAACAGTTAAAGAAAATTGCTACATTAGTGTGAATATAACAATCTTCAGTGATGACAAATCATTGACTAAGAAAAATAATCAATGAATAAAATGAACTGTTAGGAATAAAAACAATAAAACCTCTAATATTTATTATAAAACAAATCAAGAGTCTTTATGTATATTTTATATGTTGGCTATTACAATTTTAATTAGACTAGAATGGGTAATTCTAAAGAGCGTAATCTTTCTTAGTATTAAATCCTCCAAGAAAAAGAAGGGAATCTCAAGTACTTGTCTGCAAGACAGGCTTTCGATTTGCAACATGGTCTGAAACAGAGTTTCACTACTTCTAATAATCCTTTGCAACCCTTCTCATATCACATTCTCTCAAGAAACCAAGATTAGGACCTTGGTGTGTATCTTTCCAACATCTATCTATAGACAGGTATCATTTTAAGCCTGAGATCATACTATACCCATTTCTATCCAAAACGTTTTACTTTATCATTTAAAGTTTTAAAAATATATTTTAATCATTTTATGGATTCAGATGGCATAAATGAAAAACAACAGTTCACTTTTTGTTCCTTTTTATTCTGTCTAGAATCTGTTCAAAATTTCTCATCTATGATTTTATAAATTTCACCAGCATGTTATTTGTACCTTTTAATATCACTGTTCGTGATTTGTGCAAACCTTTTCAAACTGAAAAAAAACAATTATCTCCTTGGTTTAGCATTTTTTCTTTATCCATTCCCACCCTTGATATTTCTCCTCCATCTATTATTATTTATTTATGTTGTAACTTTTACTATTAAAATATTGGTTCTCCTGGAACTCATATTTATGTATCTTAACCTTACCTGTATGTTTTCCAGATCTTACTAATTGTATTCTGCGGTGCATGATATTTTCTCCACTCCACATTACAAAATATTAATGTAGTTTTCATAATCAATATTTTCATAATTTCTGAAGTTATTTAATTGAATCCAATGTATATTTTAATACTTTTCTGAAATCCTTTTCTTTCATAAACTTTTCTCCTGTTATATTCATTGAGTTCCACTTTACAGAAACCCACTCTTACATTCAGATGGATCTTCCTCTTTCTTTTTATTGTGTCAATCATGATACTCTTGCCATTTGGTATGGGAATTTCTCAACATCTGTTTTGGCCTTCAGATTAGACAGTGAAAGATATAATGTGTGAGTGTTTTTCTCAGTGGCCTGATGTTGACTTGGTGAACAAATAAGACGTATCTTTTAGGAACGTCTATTTGTCTAGATCACTTTCTTTTCAAGTATACTTTGTAATAGGTTACCATCAATAAAATGTATTCTCTCCAAGTGCTAAAGCAATTAATATGAACATCTTAACTTTGCTATAGTTACAAGTAGCTACAGATGTATCAATATCAGTCATTCTGATATGCTCAGAATATCAAAGTGTTGGTTGGACTTTACTCCAGGCTCTTTCCAAATCTTAGTTTTCCCAGTGCCAAAAATATTAAACACCTAAACTTGCATATTTTTTCCCACTGAGAATTCAAGTTCAAAGATGTAATAAGGATCTTCTTCAGGCTCCAAATTTGGTGATGGTTAATTTAGCTACTGAGTTGTCCAAACAAGGAGTTATAGAAGGAAATAGCACAGATGCGTTTGCATCACTATCTTTCTATTAATTACCCTTAAATATTCAAGATGTTTTAGTAGCTTAAAAAGTACTGTAAAATTATTAGAGGTATAATAGTTGCAATACTATTATATATCAATGATAAAATTATCGTTTAAGTTCAAATATCAATCTAAAATATAGTATTCATTTGCCTATACAATTCATTTTAAGCATAAATTTCTCTAAATGATTTTGAATTTACTTAGGCAACTGAGTAATGATTTATAAAAAGTATATACTTGGCCGTAACCAGTTTGGCTCAGTGGATAGAGCGTCCGCCTGCGGACTGAAAGGTCCCAGGTTCGATTCTGGTCAAGGGCATGTACCTTGGTTGCAAGCACATCCCCAGTGGGGGTGTGCAGGAGGCAGCTGATCGATGTTTCTGACTCTCTATCCCTCTCCCTTCCTCGCTGTAAAAAATCAATAAAGTATATATTTTTAAAAAAGTATATATTTGTAAAAAGTATGTTCTTTTCTAAAAGTATGACTGAAACTGCTGAGTATGAATTGAGAACATTGTGTTTACATGGGAGTATTGGGACATAGATAAATGTTAAATGTAAAATAATGTCAGAAGTTTAAAAAATAAAACACTCTAACACTTGGCAGCAGAGTTCCTCTAAGGAAGGAGATGTTTTATTACATACACTTTAGATGTAGTTTCAGATATGGAAACAGATATATGCATTTCTTTCATATGAAATTAATAGAAATTCTAGTTAGGTTAGCATGGGGCGCTAAATATTAGATGATGAAAGACTGGGTAGAAAGTTGCCTAATAACAAATCTCAGGCATTGAATCTGGCCAAGGACCGAGGACTCAAATCTAGACATAACTATTTCAAAGTTAAGTTCATTTTGACATTGCAATACAAAATCCGTTTAAGCAGACCCTTTCCCATATAAATTCTTTCCATTTTTTAAAACTTAAAACACAAACTTTTCCCCCCACACAGCTCTGATTGATGGAGGTTGACTTTGTGAAAATATCAGGGTAGTGTCCTATCTTGAATCATCAAGAACCAAAAACATTTAATGATGTTTGTTTTTTATTGTGATGAATCATAAACAGAAATAATTCATAGCAATCATAACTGGAAAGTAGAGACAGCAAGTAATACATGGCAGGTAACAGTACAATTCCCAAATGCAAGAATTCAGGGTATAATTTCACTTGAAATTAAAAGGAAGATTTTACCAGTAGAAAAATGTAGCTAGCAATTATAAGGTAAAGTGAACATTGGTGAAGAGCTTGAAATGCAGAAGTGACTATTTGTGGAACAAAAACATTCCTGAAGGAAATGTGAATGGATTGAGGGATAACTAGCATTTAGAGAACAAATGTGAAAACAACAAAAATGCACACAGCAGTATTGAGATATCAGGTGCAATAAGAATTTTTAGTAGAGTTTGAGTATAATTAATTTAAAAAGTCTTAATTTAGAACGCTAAAAGCTTAATTTCACCTTACTTTTCAAAACTGATGAGTTTGCATTATCATATACCCTCTTAATATTCTGTTAATGTTAAACTACAAGTAAAATATTTTCCAAAGACATTTCTGATAATGTAGACTCATGTCTTCACATTAGCCTAATAGAATTTTGAGTAAGATTTAAACATTACCATTAAGGAAAACCAAAGTCACCAGATTATTTTAACAAATTAAAGAATTTCTAGAAATAAATGTAAAGCTAGCTTCAAATAAAACTGAAATTACAATAAATGTAAGTTATTCCAGATACAAATTCTTACAATTTTCCTTATTTTTCATTTGAAGAAATTAATATTCAGAGTCAAACTATGTCTTGCTCACAATTACATGATTGTTAGTACTCAAACCTCAACCTTCCAAACTTCCGGATTATTCATTTGTTTCTCCTTATGAAAGAAACATACAATTAAAGCAAATGAGTTCATGTTTTCCTCTACAGTTGACAGGTAACAAAGGGATGCAGTGAAATGGAGACATAGTGTTGTAATAATAAGAAAACCAGTTTAGGATTTAAGAGTGCCCGAGGCTATGTGCATGTGTCATGTACAGAAATGATTCTGCTGTTTACACTGCAGTTACCTATAGGCACTAACTCTCATGCCAATTCAAATTGCTTTTAAATGGTATGGAGAAAGCATTTTCCATTTAAATATGACTCTGCTTGAACTCTTTTTTGTGAAAAAACCAGTGCTATTATGTTCCTTACCACATTATATATATATATATATATATATATATATACACACACACACACACACACACACACACACACACATATACACATAAGCACATGATCGCTTTCAAAAAATCACACACACATGCACAGCTGACAAGAGTCAAGGTGCTGACGTAAGTCAGTTCTTTTACTCTAAATTCCATATTGTTTCCATGTTGCCTCTGAATTCATGTTGCCTATGAATTTGCATAGGCTTGTTTGTGGTAAGCATAAAACCTGAAAGCTTAAATTACACCATTAGATTTACAGATAAGCACAGCACTAAAAAACTCAGCAAATGGAGAAATGTGCATAACACTATTATCCGATCAATCACAGTATGATTTACCAAGTCTCCCACCATCAATTTTAGTTTGAAATTATTTAAGCATCATGAGGAAATTTGAGCAAACCCATGGTACATAGCTGTTGCTGTTTAAATTCAGGCACGTTCAGATAGAGAAGCGAAAGTAAAGTGCCACAATTTATTCTGTGTGTAATGATGATGGAGATATTTTCACAAGAAATAAACTAGCTTTCTTATATTGTACTCTAGAAAAAATTTGTTCCAGCACAAGTGTCCATGAAGGGAGGGCAGTTTATTTACGCCTGACATATACATTGCTCAAGAAGCACAGGCCAGAATCCTGACAATTTGTTTACTAAGTCACCTACCTGCCACATGTGAGGAAATTGATTTTTTAGAATTTGCCATAGTCAAAGAAGTTTTATTCAAAAGTGAGACAGATCTATGTATATAGCTAAAAACTTGTCAAATTTCTTTCAGAAATATGAGCTCAGAACATATGGAGTAGTGTCAGACATAATATAAAATTGAGACTGTCATGTTTCTACAAAAATGCTCTTATTTTAGAAGGCACTGGTTGTCTATATACGTCCATAAAGAATCTTAAATATCCACTGCAATAATTGAATATAATAGTCAATTTCCAGTACACACATAGGAATCTTTAAAGTGTTGGCTTCATTCATGTACACAATGTTCCTTATATTAAAATAGCATAATGTCATTAAGATAAACAATGCCATCTTCACAAGTGGCCCAGTTTTTACTTCATTATTTGAGAGCTTGCATTTTAAAATGTAATTGTAACCTCTGCTCAGTAACCCATATTAATCTGCATGTAATACATTTGATTAACTTTTGGTCATTTATTGTACTTCATAAAGCCAATGTCATTTATTTCACATCATTTGTTATAACGTATTTTTATATAATACAGCCTCAATAATATCAGGTAAGAATATATGCTTTGTTAAGTACTTTTACATTGTCTGTGGTGACTTATGCTGTGGGAACCACATCAGAGTCCCCGGATAGTCAAGGCTAATTAGAGTGTAGAGGCCTTGTTGATAGTATCCTCATGGCCAAGGCCACTCTGAACATGGGAATCTTAATCAGAAATGTCCAAGGACTATATGCAGTGCACAGCAAGCACAACCACATGGTCACTGTGCACTCTATAGCCAAATGATCGATGTCATTGTTGGCAACTAGCCTTCTTTGTCTAAGGAGATAATACATGTTATTGACCAGCATGTGTGCTGGGCAGGGGAGGCCCGGGAAGCTGCTGAGCCAGTGAGGCTGGAGAAGCTGAGGCAGGCTCAGAGGATGTAGCTTCTATGTTTGCTGGAGGCAGGAGAGGCTACTGAGGCTGCAGCTCTAAGGGAGAGCTCAGGTACAATTGCTGTGCAAAGGTATAGGTCTAGAGGCAGCATGTGGCTGCTCAGATAATAGCTACTCAGATAATTTCCTGCTTTGTAGGAAAGATATGTATTTGCCAGCCGGTGTGCAGCTACCTATACAGGACTGTTACAAAGAACTGTTTTACCTGATGGCTATATGGCCACTGGCTTCTGCATTAAAGACTCATCCTTATATATTCACAACTTCTCATGGTTTCTCCGACTAAGACCTTGTGTCCAAGAAGGTCCAGTCCCTAGGCCAAGGGACTCGGACCCAAAAGTTATTATAGTGGGCAGGGTTCCAGAAGAAACCTGCCCTGGTACTTGGCGTAGTTGAGGAGAATTCAGAAGAATATATGGACTCAGAGCAACTCAGCATCAGAGCTCTGGCTGGGCTGTAGCTGTCTCTGACATATGCTCAATGTTTTTAATACAGCGATATAAGGATGTTGTATAAATGACCTGACATACAAAGGTGGGCAACCTACATTTCTACATTCAAGCACTAATTTCAAAACATATTATTAACTTTACAACTTATCATTAACTGTATCAACCACTGTGAGCCTCAATTTTCTATCTTACAGAATACTATTAACAATAGTTAAAATTTTGAATACATATTTTGTAATATAGGCTCAGAAATGTGCATCCATGAACAATATGAGGTAAACAGTCTTGCTATTTTATTAAAATGAAGAACCAGGCTTAGATGTGTTATCAATTTATCCAGGCTCACAGAGCTCAGGAATTATATTTACAGGGTTTACAGTCTTGACAAATGGTGTGTCCTACCTGTGATAAATTGGTTACACTTAGTTCTAGGATTTCACTCCTCCTTATATTTATGTTGTTTGGTAAGTTGTTGTTCTAGTTATAATTTTCTGCATATCAACTTGGGCATGTGATATGCTTTGGCCAAAGTGGGTATAGGGGTAGAAAATGTCAAGTGAAATGTTAAAAAATTACTATATATATATTGGGGCTTGTGTTCCTGCTATGTGCATGAGAAGGTCATACTTCAGTTGAACCTGCTTATCCATGAGCAAGATGTAGAAAGTATTAAACCCAGTTGTCCCAGTTGCCTCTGGCAAGGCTGGCATAGATTACCTAAACCCACTGCGATCTGTGAATTTCACCTTATGATCAATGAGCTATAAATATACAATGCTCTTGTACTGTTATTACTCTGAGTTAAGGAATAGTTTGTTATAAATCAGGAGGTACATGATACTTGTGTAATTATAAAATGAGATTAATACCAAAATATTAATACCAAAAACTTGCCAGCGGGGAGCAGGCCTAAGCTGCAGTTGGACATCCTTAGCGCTGCTGAGGAGGCGGGAGAGGCTCCCACCACCACCGCTGTACTGGCGGCCATCAGCCTGGCTTGTGGCTGAGCAGAGCTCCCCCTGTGGGAGCGCACTGACCACCAGGGGGCATCTCCAGCACTGGGTTAATTTGCATATAGTCATTCTGACTGGCTGGTGGGTGTGGCTTGGGGCATAGCAGAGGTGTGGTCAATTTACATGTTTCACTTTTATTAGATTAGATTCTCTGTTAAGTAAATGAAAACCCAAGTTATTTTGTTGTCTTTTTGTCAGGTTTATAAAGGTATAATTGATATGGAAAACCCAAATTAAGTGTATTATAGATATAGTATTTTATTTTCCTGATGTAGCAAGTAGTCCGATATTAGGTAATACCACTTGTGGTTTTATATTCAATATTATTAAAGTTGATGCCACTAATTATTTTAATATTTTTCACATGGTTGTAAGATGGCTAATTGCAGCTCAAGGCATCCATTCACCTTTAAGAAAGAAAAATAGGAAAACTGGGAATGGCTGGTCCCATCACCTTTGTCTCTTTTCTATAAGGACATTAAAAATTCTCTAAATGTGTTTCCAACAGTAATATAAACATGAAAATAGTGTAGTAGGTTTGAACTTTGTTCTAAGTAATTTTTACAATATAACATATAAAGTACACACATAGGATAAAATATATATATACATTAAGTATTAAAATATATAAATTACTAATGTTACTTTTATATCATTTAATCTTCAATTTATTAGAAATAAAAACTATTTTACTTATATTTAAACTGTCATCTTTATCCTCTATGCTAATTTTTATTTTTCATGCATATTTTATCTTAAATGTTAATTACATACTGTTATTTCATTTGAATGATTGAATGTTACAGTGAAAAGTACACCGGGCAAAGAATCCGAAAACCATATGTAAATTGTAGATTTTTTCACTCACTAGATATATGAACTTTACTTAGCAAGTCAGAAAAGCTCTTTGCACTCATTTTCCTCATTTATAAAAATAAAATGTTAGTATCTTTACCTACCTCTGAGAGTCGCTCTGAAAATTAAAGTAGATAATGTATGTGAAACTGTATTGTGAAATGTAAAGTACTATTTTTTTTGCTACTGCTATTTTGAGAAATGATAAAGTATTTAACATCTTAAATACTTTAAAATGTATTAATTAACATACATTAACTGTTCAGGGGAATATTCTTCCATAGCAAAGGTACATCACTTTGAGTTACACTAACGCATCGTCCCATATTATTAAGCATGCACATGTGGATACTGGCAATCATGGGCACTAAACAGGTTCAGAATGAATGTGAAAACTGATGATGAGGATGGTAGAAATAAAATTCTGAACATAATCTACAAACAGCATATTTGGAGTAATTATGTGTCATAAATTGTATTAAGCCTTGTGTTCTAAGAAAGACTAGAATACAGGGAATCACAATGCATTAAAAAGCTAATCAGTACAGATTTATTTAGCTTAATATACCCTTTGCCAAGGAGTGTCACTATCTTGAGTTTCTCATGTTAGAATCAAAATACACTGTTGAACAAATGAAAACATTTTAATGCTGCAAATTTTAATACAATATTTTGTTAAATTTTTGGTATAATTAAATAATAGTATGTGATTTTATGCATATTTAAATACATTTAAAGGAGGATTTACTAAGTCTGCATTATTGGGTAACACACTCTTTAGAGTCTTTGAATTCAGTGCTGCAAAGTCCATTTATGACACACTCATAATAAAATCAATATGCACCTATGAAAGTTCACATAGAAAATCTAACTACTTCCTTTCCCAAACCATTCAATTTCAAAAATATTCTCATGCCTTATCAATATAGTTTTGAACAATTAAAATAACTATGCATTTAAGAGCATTTATATCTAAAACTAATAATATTGCTAAGTGATAAATTTTCTATGATTTAACTAGTAGTAAACATCCTGTTTTAAAAATAGTATTCTTCTTCTCTTTTATAGCAAAAACTACCATTTAAACCCCTTAGGAAGGTATCAAACTGGAAACCCACATAATATCTCACAATAAGTCTAAAATAGCCACTTTTCCTACAATAAGAAAATGGATCAATGTTTCCTTGTATAGGATCTGATAGGTAGGTGGCTTGCATTGAGGTTATATTATGTTAAAAATTAAGTGCTGTTTCTTTAAATAGTAGAGCCACATTCATGTGGAGGAAAGCTCACAAAGGAGAGACACCTGCAGCTGCTGCTGCTGAAGTGCATTTCTCCTCTTGGTTTATTTGCTTTATATCTTAGTCTTAGAATAAACCTATAATCCCAATTAATCCCTTTCACAAGAGAGGATTTATACAAATATAAAAAAGGCAAATGCTTGAAAACTATTTAAGAGATGTAACAGGTGCATATGTATCAACATTTCAAGCAGACAAATTTTGAAAATAGAAGCTTGAATGCTCTGGTTCCTTTTTGTTAAAATATGCATACAACCTTTTACAGCTTTCATCACACCACCACGATCCTCCAACATTCCAACACTTTTTTTTCATACTAATGCCACCACACAGAAGGGGGCACACCTATGTATATATAGTCCATTACTTTTGCTCTATTCTGCCTTCAAAGGAGTCACCCACAGTAATCCCCACACTTAAGGGGAGAGGATTACACACTGACAGGAACAGTAGGGGTCATTTCAAAAGCTGTCTCCAGAAGCATTATTGTTTACTTCATGGAAATTTATTTTTTAGACATTAGATATAGTATATGCCCAGGTAATAAACACATATCATAAACTCATGGAGTCACATCATAATCCATTTTTTAACCAAAAAGAAGAACTAACTTAAAAAGTACTGTACTATTCATACCTACTACATACTCAGTCATCTAAAATTTGCTTCAGAAACTTTGATTTCAGATGTATAATGAGGAGTGTGATCTTGTTCCTTGGGGTCTGGGGCTGTAGCTTAAAGCAATATTGGTTAGCATAAAATGTATTTGATGAGTCACATTTCATTTTAACATTAATGCAATTACTTTAAATAATGTATCTGAATATTTCATATTAAAGTTAATATAGTTTCCAAAATTTTCAGTAAAAGTTGATATTCCTGGAAAAGTGGGCATACACTCGTGTATTTTAGGGACACATATTTCCAAAATGTAATAAATCAAGAGGAACAAAGATTTTGAGAAGCCCATACTTTGCAAGACTCATAAAGCAGAATGGAAGAATATGGAAAGTTCAGTGAGAACTTCTAGAAAAGTTCATGTGAGAACTCTTAAGAATTGTACCGTTTACAATGTTTTAAAATGTCTTCAAGTATAAAGAATAATAATGAGAGTATTATCTTTTAGAGAGCTATACATTTTTAAACTCCATGGCCTATGTACTTTAATAAAGTGATGAGATGCTAATGGCTCTACTCATGATAAATATGAGGTAGTGGAATGTAGAAACCCAGTAAAGAAGCATGTTATAAAGAGTTAACTGTTATAATAGCTACATTATATACAACCATACCCCATGTTGTAACAGCAATATATACAATGAGTTACCTATTAGGCTAGTGTGGCCTGAGAGAACCTTGCTTCTGCTGCCATGGATATCTAGCTATTTTATAATGAATATATTTTACCCCTGCCACTGCATAAATCATACACACACACGTCTTCAATGGGCCACCTTTGTCAAATCAAGAAATGCAAGGGTTTTAAAACCCTGGGAGCAACCACTGATTAATGGGAGAAGAGAACCTGTAGCGAATACCCTCTAAGAATCAGGCAGTCAATTCTGAGATGCATTTAGCATGGTGCTCAGATAACCCTAAGAAATGTTGTGCTCCAATTGCTTCTAGTGTTAACTAGAATAACAGCACAACCTAGAATTTGCTTTTGCTTCAGCCATTTCACTTCCCCAGTCTCACTAATCATCTTTATTGGGATTACTCTGCTAAAATAAATTATTTTAGAGAAAGCCCTTGCCTTAGATTTGGTGATTAGAAAAGCATAAGGTAAGAAAATCTCTTAAGGCCAATGCTTGTTATATAAAAAGCAGACCTGAGAATTAGTAGAAAAGTATGTTTTAGCCATGGGTAAAAGAGGTGCTATGCATCAAGTCATAAATAGAAATAGTTTATAGTTATAAGTTGGAATTCTCAGAAAATAACTTCTTACAACAAAATAAAGTTTCAAAATAATCACATTTTGCTGAGTGCATTATAAACACAATTGGAAGAGATTTAAAGAGAAAAAATTCTAGCTAAATATAGAAGATCTGTAAGATATGTATAGGATTTTTCCATCAGCTGCCTGGTTAGGTGGCAACTCTACCAAACAATAATTCAAAGCCAAAGCAACAAAAAAATGAATTAAATAACTCATGATGGAAAATTAAAAACAAGTAAACAATGTAAAACTTTTCATTTAAAATTGTGTGTACTATATATTAGAAATGATCACATTTTCTGTTTCTAACAATAATCTAAATACTCTCATTCACTAAAAAATGAAAAAATAGAGGATGCTTATCTAATCAGGATATTATTTTTCCTGGAATGATAATTTTATCTTCAAAATACTGTTCCTGCTGGTAATATATTATTTTTATTCTTACATGAAAGTTTTCTCACTTTTCAGAATTACAAAAACATATACATACATATAGATACATACACATATAGTACATTTAATATTTATTTACATTATATATAGATATATAGGTATGTATTACATGTATGCATATTGCATACACATATATACCATTAATGCTTAAATCATTTTCTTGTAATTGATTAAAATACTTATCTTTTCCAAAGAATACCTAGATATATTTGTTGGCATTTTAAAATTGGCAGCATATTTTAACATGTGTGATCCTATGGAACAATTTAAAAATAAAATGGTGTGCATCGAATAATGAGCAATCTTAGTACACTATGCTACAATGACTATGAAAGGATTCCTTACATTAATAATTTTCCTTACATTAATAACTGATGATTAAGATTTTCTCTTCACAAAATAATGTTTGAAGAAAGGCATATAGACACCTTATACATCTTATTTTGCTGTACTCTCTCCCAATAAAGACTAGTGAACTTTCGCTTTCTTCTTGAATTCATTCTTGCTTTTTATTTTGGTCTGTCTTGCATGTGTTTCTTCTTTGACACTGCCTACTACCACGGTTCTTCTTGGGGCCCAGTGAGAAGTCAGTTCTATGCTACTAGCATCAAGACAGTAGGTGCAGCCGAAACCGGTTTGGCTCAGTGGATAGAGCGTCGGCCTGCGGACTGAAAGGTCCCAGGTTCGATTCCGGTCAAGGGCATGTACCTGGGTTGCGGGCACATCCCCAGTAGGGGGTGTGCAGGAGGCGGCTGATCGATGTTTCTCTCTCATCGATGTTTCTAACTCTCTATCTCTCTCCTTTCCTCTCTGTAAAAAATCAATAAAATATATTAAAAAAAAAAAGACAGTAGGTGCAATGCTGTAAGTGCCAGGAGACTCTCTTGTAGACATATAACATTCGGAAGAAACATATCTAAATAAGGCATGCACTTTGCTTCTTCTACACTAAAAATCTAAGGGTTCTGAGGAGACTCGCATCCAGGGGACCAATGGGCAGTGGCAGCTCATCCAAGGCTTACCCCCTGTCCTATTTCCAGGGCCTTTCCTTTGTCTCGCTGTCCTAAACTTTAATAAACTTACTCCCACTTCCCCCTGGACTTGTGTCTTAACATTTTTTTCTGTATGAGTCCAAGAACCTGGAGGCCCCCTGACATCAGACATGTCCTGGACCATAAGGGGGCAGGGCCAGCCCCTGGTGTGGAAGCAGTCAGGTAACACTATATCCTAAATAACTGAAACTGGACATGCAACAGTGAACAAGATGCAAATATTCTTAACCTCATGAAACGTAAAGTCTGTAAAAGATAATATGAAATAGTCAAATAAGTACAGGCATGCATAATTGATTTCAAATATAATAGAGCTTGAAATTCTGTTAAGTGTTTCAGAAAGTGACAAAAACATTTAAGTATTCTAATTAAATCTACAATTGAATACTGAGCATGCTCAGACCATAAAGTCCCAAGTCCCTAAGGAGTTTACTGAGACCTGTGTCACCCGTCTCTTTCTATTCTGCAGCCCTCATTTTACCACTGCCTCTGTTACTTTATATGTTTAAACCAAGATGTTTTGGGGTTTTTTGGCAAATAGCATGAGATTGCACCCCTACTCCCACAACCCATAAACATGCATAAGGACACATAGACACATAACATAGGCACATGTGGAGATTTTGTAACTGAAATCTATTGATCCTTCGGGGCTCTGTTTAAATGTTATTTCCCTCTTGTAGTCTTTTCTTGGCTTCCCAGGGTAGGTTAAGTACTCCAGTTTAAACTCATTTGAAACTTTGCACTTCTTTACAGCACTTTTTAAAAAGTAAATAATTGGACATTTATTTATGTTTCAAGGAGAATTTGAAACCACACTGGTGCCTTGTGGTTAAATGAACTGTAATTCCAGCATCTATTGTGTGGTCCCTGGCAATGTCTAGAGTTTTAAATGAATAAAATAATATATGCTAACTCTGCCTAAGAGGGATGTTAATGAATCATGTACCCAACAAACTTTCTTTACCAGAAAGTCACTAACGATACATAAATATGGTCATATGTTCAGTACTAGGAATTGAAACTAAAAGGAGATTTTGAAATAGGCAGAACTCAAGAAGCAATAAATACCAAAAGTGTTAGAAGACAGGGGCAGACAAAAGTTTGAGTAAGTACAAATCCAAAATATAGACACAGGATAGACGGTCTGCTTTTTTGATCTGGGTCCTGATTCCCTGGGTGTGTTGACTTTGTGAGGTTTCATGAAGCTGCATGCTTATAAAGTGTCTATAATGTATGTGTAATTAGAATACCTATGTATTTGTAGATATGTAAAAAAAAATGCCGTAGCTGATATTTTTGTCAGGATCAGAAAAAGGCAGATTCAAAAACAGAGCAGAACAATGAACTATTGATGATGAAAGAGTTTAGCTTGTTGTTGCTTCTTATGTCCTAAAACATCTCCTGATCCTGAGATATTCCCTATTCTGGGAAGCTAGCCCTATGGCTTATCCTGGACTTTTGTGAGATTCTTGGTTTCATTATGTGCATGCATGATATTATGATCTCCCAAATGTACATTTGTTCTGAAATACTCACACATAAAAATAAATATTAACCTTAAATTCAATTATATTTTGCTTATGATTTAGGAATATGGATGTCTTATGATAAAAACCTGTTCTATCAACCATGGAAAATATTTATCACCATTCATTTTCTCTAATTATACAAAAGTCATGTGGAAAGCTGATGACATGAAATCTCTTTTATCTAATCCAAATTATATTTGCAGAAAAATTTAAAACACTTTGTTAAAAACGGTTAGGGCCTTCCTTTGTTGGAGAAAGAAATTTTCAAAGTTCCTTTTGGTTGACCTTCATTACATGGTTTTGTTTTTGTTTTTGAATTTTATACTTGGTACTGAAAGTATTTTTGTATTTTAATGAGAAAGTAATGGAATTAAATATGAAAGTGAAATATAACTCTTAAGTGAGTTTAATTTTAGGCAACCGTGTTTATAACAGTCTTAAATGTTATTTTCTAAAATAATAGCAAACATCTTTATAAGCTACTAGTTAAAGAAAAAGCTCTGCTTCAAATTTTCCTTGAACATGGAAATTCTGTACCTTCTTTTAGTTCATGTTTTTATATTTTCCAGGAATAGTAAAAATCTAAATAAAAAAAAACATATTTCCTAAATGTCTTTAGCTCAACTTAGTGACTAGAAAATATATATTCTAAATAACAAACTCATAGATACAGACAATAGAATGGTGGTTACCAGAGGGGAAGAGGGTAAAATACATAGTGACAAAGGAGGCTAACTTTGAGTGGTAAGCACACAATTGAGCACACAGATGTCATAAAATTGTACACCTGAACTTTATATAATGTTCTTAACCAATGTAACCCCAATAAATTTAATAAAATGTTTAAAATCTACAGGAATAATGAGCTAAAGATTAAGTTTAAATTGTACATGGTAGTAATAAAATGACACAACCCATATACATATATAAGACTTTTAAATATACTTTATCTTATTGTAAATCTTTTATTTGGAGGCCATTTCCTTGGCTCACTTTCTAATGAAAAAGGAGAAGAAAAAAGTTGATTTTCAATCATGTCAGGGAAATTTATACTACAATCTAGATAAAAATATTTCTTTCCATTAGCTTTTCAAAGGTGCCTTACATCTCATGGTTTAATATCATTGGTTATTGATTTACTTGTTCTAAAGATTTATGATTGTACAAAAATAGAAATAATTTAACATTTTTCTTCTTGTGTTTCATTTGCTTTTAACAACATGTTTCACAGACATGAATAAAAAAGATATCTTAAGCAAGTTAGGGTAAAATAGAATGAAAGTCTTGAAGAGTAAGACATAGAAGGCCATTCATGCTGTGGTGGTTTGCGGGGCCAGCCAGTAATCACCCTGCAGAAGGAGGCCCAAGCGATTGCACCACATGCCTTTTGCCCACAGAGGGAGGTGACCAGTGGCCAGGGAGAAGGAGGCAGCACCACATAGATGGCAAGCAGTGGCAGCAGTGGGGGCGGGGCCAGCTGCCGCCAGCCGGGGGAAGGAAAGCCCTGATAGGCCCTGATCGCCAGCCAGGCCTAGGGACCCTACCCCATGGGTTACAGATTGTGAGAGGGCACAGGCCAGGCTGAGGGACACCCCTCCCGTGCACTAATTTCATGCACTGAGCCTCTAGTAATCTATATAAATATACCTATATATATAAAAGCCAAGCGATCGAAACAGCGGAACTGGTAGCTATGACATGCACTGTGGCAGCCAACTGGCCCAATGGGGGCTCCAATTGGCACCCCAACTGTCCGTGGCCCCTCCTCCTGGCCAGCCCCACCCCTGATCGGCCTCTCCCACCCCAATCAGGGGTGGGGCTGGCCAGCCAACCACCCACAGCCCCTCCTCCCGCCAGCCCAGCCCCAATCAGCCCCCATCGGGGTGGGCCAGCTAGACCCCACCAGTGCATAAATTTGTGCAGGGGGCCTCAAGTTCTGTAAATAATTGTATAAAACAGTGTGGATAGACATGAAAATGTGCTGTCTACATGTTGTTCCCTGAATGACTGGCCCTCCAGTTGTGAGCAGTATGTCATTTTCTTCCCTGAGAAGACAGCACCTGAGCAAGGTAAGACTACTGAGGCCTGAACATTCTAGGCCAACAATACTTTTATGGACAATATTGATTACACAGCTTCCTATTAGATTGATCAAGGCTTTGTGAGGCAGGTATTGCTGTCTAAACTTTTCCATGCCAAATTCTGCTTCCTCCCTTCTCTTTTCACAGGTTTTAATTCTAATAATTTTTTTTTTACCCCAACCATATGTCCGTGTCTGATTCCATAAAACTCAGCAAACTTCCTAGATTGACTGCCAAAAAATAAAACAAACTCATATGGTATTCACTACTGTCAAAACCAGAAAGTTTTTATTAAAGTTTAGAATGTATTCATAAGTACTATAAATTATCACAATATTATAAAATATTAAAGCATGAAAATAATATTTTATATAGTATCAATAAAATTTAAAAAATAAAAGGTAATTCCATTTAGAACAGTATCAAAAGGAATAACATTATTTGCAATAAATTTAAGTAGAGAAGTACAAGTCATGTATACTAAAAATCACACAATATTGCTAAAAACAAGGTGAATGTTAAAAATAACATTCCTTTTTATGTGAAAATTCAGTATTATTAAGATGAAAATTCTTCATAAATTACTCTCTAGAGCCAAGGCAATTTCTATCACAATGCCATCAGATGTTGTTGGGAGAAACTGACAAGCTCTTGCTAAAATTGATATGTAAATGCAAAGGACCCAGGATAGCCAAAAAATCTTTAAAAAGAAGAATACATTTAGAAGACTTATATTTCATGATTTCAAAATTCATTACATGGCTACAGTAATTAATAAAATGTACTACAGGCCAAGGATACACATGCAAATCAAATAAATTAAGAATTTATAAATAAAGGTTTATATTTATAGACAATTTATTTTTTCAGATGCCATGGCAAGTTGGGAAAAAAAAGATAGTCTTTACAACAAATGGTACTTAGAAAATTGGATATCTACATACAAAAAGATGAATTAAAATCTTTTCCTCACACCCTACAAAATAATCATTTTCACCATCATTATTTATTTTTAAAAAGTATATGTTTACACAACGTAATATAATTGAACAATAAAAAGAAACTATTGATAAATAGTGAGATACAGTTGAACCTCAAAAACATTTTGCTAAGTGAAAAAATATAGATTCCATAAGTATGAACTATCCACAAAAGGCAAATGCATGGAGACAAAATTAGATTACTGTGCCTGGGTAACTTGACTTTCTCTGACTGGCTTATTTAATTTAGCATATTTATCTCTTCATTTGTACTGTCAACAGTGTCCTATATAACACCATATTGTCTTCTGCTTATCTTTGTATCCTCTTCAAATTATCTTACACATCTTATATTCATCCTGCCCCCTTATAACAATCCCATCACCAATCTCCAATCCCTTTCATCTTCTCCCACTGTATGCTTTTTCAGGTCACTCTGATTACCAGTGCACTACATGACCCTCCTTGCCCTAATCCACCTGTACCTCCTCTTTGTTCTTCACCTTTCAGACTTCTCATTCACAACATTTTCTTTTTAACTGCATTTGTCTTTCTTTATCTGTGTAATGACCTACCAGTTTATCTGGAAAATTCCAATCATCACCCAGAGCCCAATATAAACAATATTTTGTTATTAATGAATACTTTCAGCTCTATCAATGAGAGTTAATTATTCTTTGGTTCCCAAAGACTCTTTCTTATATGATTATCATAAATATTTTATTATTTTACAGTTAAATTTCAGGTCTTTTAAAAAATTGTATCTTTATTGTTGAAAGTATTACAAATGTCTCATTTCCACCCCCCACCCCGATTATCCTTCTACCCTGCTCTATGTTCATTACAAATAAGGTTTATTCTCTATTTTAAATCATTAGTAAACCAGTGCAGAATCTTTCTAGAATAAATGAATTAAAAATAATTGAAGGTGACGTTTTCCATAACTAGAAATTTAAAAATTGTTATCCCCTTTTAAATATATCCTAAATAACATGATAAAATATACTTCATTCATTTTTACTATTACAGAATAATTATAAAGAGTGTGCTCTACAGATACTCAAACTTCTTTTACTGATTAATTCACTGACATTTATTTTATTTTTATATTTTGAGGAACAAAGACTTCTTAAAAATTTTTGGGGTCATTAGCTAATAATGAAATCGGTCATTAACTAATAATGAAATCATTTCAGCATACAGGCTAGGATATATCAAAATCATAAATAACTCAGCTATTCATGGTACAGATTAAAAATATTTATTCTACTACAATGTCTGCTCATCAGCGTTAGAAACATGCTTTCAGTTTATCAATGTCATAAATCAGTACAACAAGAGAAGAACCATTCTGTGCAGACCACAATGCTGATGTTAACGGGGTCAGTTGTATTGTTTGGAGAAATAAGTAAGTACATAAAAGAGAATGCAGGTTTGAAAACATCAGGTTAGGCCTGATCTTGATTTTAGTTCTACTACATTTTGGCATGCAAAACTAGAAAATAACCAGTGCAAAAGATAAAGATACATTCCTTAGGTCAAATAAATGGTAGAGTGCCTCAGCCTGACAGTATGTCATGTACCTGATAGACAGCCAAGGAATAAATGATGATTAAAACATCTTTTGTATTTAAAATAGCTACTAAATACAAGAGTAATCTCAAAATCACCTTCCAGAGATGTCAGGATTCCTGGGATTATAATTGTAAGATTGCAGTGACAGGAGGCAAAATTCTTATGCTGCTGACAAATCAAATAAAGGAAGTTCCCTCATCTCTAGTATCTTAAGGTTATTTTTAATTTTACTATTTCAGCTCTCATATGATTTAGCAGCAAAATTCTATATTGCTTTGGGGTATTCTATCTGAACCCCAATTCCAATCATTGTTAATGATATTTAAATTTTGTGGGAACACACTGTGTTAGTTGTTTGGAGTCCTTATACCTCTATTGAGAAATGAAGACAAAATCATCTCTACTGCCTACCTCACAAAATTGTGAGAATCATATGATATATTGTATTTGCAATCCCACAATAAGCTGAATATTATTGTTAGGGACATTATTAAAAATACCTGTAATAAAAGTAATGTTTGTGTGTGAAATATATTTGAAAAATATAGAAAAATTTACACAAATTATTAAAATATATGTATTTGTACTATCTGATGTCTCAAAATGCATATGTTATATATGTATACTTTAAATTAAAATTAGTCAAAACTTAGTTTTGGAAATAGAAAGCCTACATTTTTATTATAAATGAATAATATAATTTAGAATATTTGCTTTAAGGTAAAGAGGTATGGTGTATATGAATTGTGGTGTTTTTTAATTTGTTTGCTTTACACTTATCTATTTTATTTTTTATATTGTACTAACATTTATAATATTCAAATTATATTACCTGTTTTGTTAGAGTTAAAAATAATCATGTATTTGTTAGGCTGATCTTTAATATTATAATATATACTTTAAAAAATTTGTGTGATTTGGGCAGACTCCAGAGTGCCTTGAACTTGAAGGGATTTTTTAATTTTCAGATATGTTTATGGATGTAACTGTAGACCTCAGCATTCCACTCTATTTCATGTGGCTAGGAGCCCTATGAGACAGATCTTAGACCTAGTTCAAAAATAGGATTCAGATATATTTAGATTTATCTGAGGGACTGAGGTTAATGATGGGTGTCATACTTCACACAATTAAAAAAGATACTGAAATAAAGTTACATAGATGAGGAGGTATTCTAGCATTTAGATAAGCCATTACTTCAGGGACTAGCTATTATAAGAGCAGTGGATATGAGTGTGTAGCATCTCTGCTGATGTGCAGGCTAATTACAAAAATTAATGAGTTACATAAAAGATAGGTCTAAGGAAATGTATAAAATTTTTTATAATTAAGTGGCAATGTAACATTTTGTAATACTATATTAACATGAAAAAGTTATACTCAACAAATATAACCAGAAGTATGTACACAAGTTCTATAATTAAATTATGAATATTAAGAGTCACTCCAATAAATCTAATAAAAGAAAAAAGAGTGCATATGTATATTATTTAGTAACTTAGAAAAGGTATGAATAAGATATATTCAAAACAATGAGCAAGTAAGTAGAATAGAAATTTGTTTCTCTAAATATTACATAGGATTATATTTATAATATTTTGCCCCAAATTATTCCCCTGTAGTGTTATAAAGGATGATTTCAAAGAGTAGCTAACTATATCACTGATGAGTTAAGTTTGTTTATTAGGTTTCTATTGCCGTGTAGAATGTTACCATTAACTTAGTATCTTAAATCAAATAACATTTATTATCTCACAATTTCTGCAGATCAGGAGTCTGGTATGACTGGGTCCACTGCAAAGCTACAATCAATGTGTTGGCCAGGATTAAGCTTTCCTGTGGAGTTTTGACCTGGGATGGATCTTTTTATAAGCTTATTCAGACTATTAGCAGAATTCCCCTTTCAGTAGTACAATAGTAGTAGGATTAAGGTCCCAACTTCCTGCTGGTGTTGTTTAGGGCTGTCTATAAGCTTTTAGAGCTTTCCTGCAGTTCCTTCTCCATGTGGTCCTCTCCACAGACCCTCTCACAGCACAGCAGCTTACTTCCTCAAAGCCAGCAAAGGAGAAAGCTTTCAGCCTGAAATCTGCCAGTAAAGTGGAATTTTATAAAATATGACATAATCATGGGAGTTATCTTCTATAGTGTTTGCCATGTTCTGGTAAACAAGTCATAGTTCATGCCCACACTCAAGAAGAAGAGATTATAAAAAGGTATTATCAACAGAGGCAGGATCATTTAAGTGTCATTTTAGGATCTGTCCTGTGAGTTCCTATGTGATAAATTTTGTCTATTTTTTTTTTACTTAGATGCATTACCATGGTCAAACTAAATTGCTGACCATCAGGTATTTAAAATGTGGACAGTTCTAGGAAAATGTACATATACTTTATACCATTCAAATATAATACATTTTCTAAATAAAAGTGAAGCCAAATGTCAGTCTGAAAAAAAATGTTAAGGCAGAATTTGAACCAAAGATAACTGTCTATTAAAATGATCACATTATTCTAATAAATGCTCAGGCAAGAAGCAATTTTTTTTAAAAGTTTTTAGGGTACCCACATATCTGGATTCTCAACTTGGGAAAGCAAGAAAATATATTTTTTTAATTTTAATTTTGTATTGTAAAAACAAGCTTTTTTTAGGACTAAAAAGAGATACATGAACCTTTAAAATAGTTATTGTTGCCTTTTATTTCTAGATTTAGTTCTAAATGCCAACTACTTTGCAAAAATTTGTCTCACTGTACTATTTCATTAAGAAATTTAAATGATAGTGTTTAAAAGCAGTCCCATCCTTTTTAAAAGTTTCAAGAAGATTTTTACATATACATTTAGTTGAACCATATGTAATTGTTAATTTTTGCAATATAAAAATAGTAATTTTACATGTTAGTCTTATGATATTCAAAGATGTATGTTTGTAAGTATGTGTGTATGTATATGTATATATCTATGTGTGTTAAATGTCATCACCAATGATAGAATAGATATACTTTCCTTATTACTTTGTGAAAATACAGTGTGTGTGCTTTCTTTCTATTGTTTTTTTATAAAAGATGGATCCAGAAAAACATTCTCTAAAATTCTTTATTTTAATAACATCATTTACTCTCTTTTAATTTAAGTTTACCATGGTAATGAGAAGGCTTTCCAGGCAGGCTCTGGATATCCTAATTAGTGGTAATCATGGATGTGACATATTTCTAGTAACAAAAGAAATTACATTGGCTGATAAATATCACCTTAGTCACAAACACCAACCTCAATCTTGCTTAACTAGGAGCAAGAGAAAGGCGAGAGAAAAACAAGAAAATGATGAGATTGTGCACATAATTTGGGGATAGACCTGGAAGATGGAAGAACTAGAGGCAGATTGGATGTGACAGATGAGGTAAAAAATTAAACAAGTATAATTCCCACTATTTTGGCTTAGACAACTAAAAAGAGAGTCACAATTACTGAGATTAAGAAAGCAAGTCTGGCTTTATGGCTGTGCTTAGTTCTTAAAGTGCTCACGTATGAAATTCAAGCATGCAAAAATACAAGCAAAAAAATGTCTCATTAGATTCTCCCTTCACTCCTAGAAGTACCTTATGATATGGATGAGAGAGAAGACATTAGATAGCTTCCCCTTTGCTCTAGGATCTCTGAGACTTACCAGGCCCTTAGAGGTCTGAAATACATCTTTGGAAGCCAAGATTGATTCTGGAAAGTTAAACAGATAATTGCTCAAATAAAAAAAATATGCCACAGACTTATTTAAAGTCCACAGGTTTTGAATTTGTAAATCATGTACCATTCTTGTGAGATAGAATGAAATATGCGTGACAAATACCTGGTGTATTAAAAAAATACCTGCTATATCACAGGCACTTTAAAATAGAACTATTAGTGGTATTAGGACTGAATTTTATTCTGAAAAAAATTATTAGGAGGAGCTAAATAGCTGAGGTTAGGAACTAAGATTTTCAGATATTTAGGACAAGGACATTCAAAGCATAGAAAACTGCCAGTCAAAAGCTCTGAGATGAAACTCAATTGGCATATTTAAAGAAAAGTATTCAGAGGTTTAGGGAAATAACAAGGACCAGATCCTATAGAACCTGTAAGTCATTTTAGTACCTTTGTTTTACTCTTGGATGAGATAGAGAGCCATTGGAGTGATGTGATTAATTTATCCTATAGAACCTGTAAGTCATTTTAGTACCTTTGTTTTACTCTTGGATGAGATAGAGAGCCATTGGAGTGATGTGATTAATTTAATTTATAATACCATCACTTATGCAGATTGTTGAACATAGATTAAAGGCTACAAATAACTAGATTAAGTTGAAATCTACTTCAATGATAAAGGCAAGCAATGATAATCCTGGGCCCACACTCTAGAAAAGCCTAAATTTTGAAAATGATGAGATTGTGCACATAGTTTGGGGATAGGCCTGGAAGAACTAGAGGCAGATTGGATATGACATATGAGGTAAAAAATTAAACAAGTATAATTCCCACTATTTTGGCTTAGACAACTAAAAAGAGAGTCACAATTACTGAGAAATACAAAGTTGCTTAGAAGTTCGGTTTTGGACATGATGATATATTTGAAAAGTTTGACACCCAAGTAATTTTGAAATAGGTAGGTTGATATCAATCTACTAATTAAAGAGGGGAGTTTGGGTGTCAATAGGAGGTATTTATATCCATGAAAAAGACTGAAATACCTAAGAGAGCATAATATATTACTATGTTGCGTAATATAAAAAGAGTCAATTGTGGAAAATGGCTAGATATAAACAAATAGATGTTAATAAAATGATGTTGACTCAACACCAAAACACCTCAATTTTTAAATTTACTTATAAATGTTTGATATTTGTCTTACAAATTATTCCTAAAAATACTTAAATGATATAAAATGCCAACAATCTTAATGTACCCTAGGTTTAAAAAAAACCTGTTATCTAATGAAAAACAATTATTTAGACAGGAATTCACATTGACATTCAGTTATAGATCTTGTAATTTTACTGCAGCCACCTCTTTTTAAATTTTTAAAATATATTTTTATTGATTTCAGAGAGGAAGGGAGAGAGAGAGAGAGACATAAACATCTATGATGAAAGAGAATCATTGATTGTCTGCCTCCTGCATGCCCCACTCTGGGAATTGAACAGTGACCACCTGGTTCACAAATTGATGCTCAACCACTGAGCCAAGCCATCAGGGCTGCAGCCACCTCTTTAAGATATTAACAATACTTAATTTAATGAAATCAATCAGATTCATAAATTGTGATGCAGTAAATTCCTTTTGACATACATTCTACCTTTGAAGAAATAAATTTCTTATTTTATAGTGTATGACTCTTAACAGGATTATTTTACCATTTTGCCAAATGACTATTTAAAATTGAATAAAATTGAATACTTAAAATTGAATTCAGTTATTTTATTTCTCAGTCTAATGAAATAAGCTTTATTATATAAAAACTAGAGGCCTGGTGCACAAAAATTTGTGCACTCGGGGGAGGGGGTCCCTCAGCCCGGCCTGTGCCCTCTTGCAGTATGACATCCCTGGGGAATGTCCACCTGCTTGCTTAGGCCCGCTCCCTGGGGGATCGGGCCTAAACTGGCAGTGAGACATCCCTCTGACGGCCCGGGAGCCCTCAGGCTGTCCACTTGCCAGCGGGAAGCAGGCCTAAGCTGCAGTCGGACATCCTTAGCACTGCTGAGAAGGCGGAAGAGGCTCCTGTCATTACTGCTATGCTGGCAGCCGTCAACCTATCGTCTGCCCCCTGATGGTCAGTGTCTGTCATAGTGACCAGTCATTCCCAGTCATTCTGCTGTTAGGTTCAATTTGCATATTACTCTTTTATTATATAGGATAGAGGCCTGGTGCACGGGTGGGGGCCAGCTGGTTTGCCCTGAAGGGTGTCCCGGATCAGGGTGGGGGTCCCGCTGGGGTGCCTGGCCAGCTTGGTTGAGGGGCTGATGGCTGTTTGCAGGCTGGCCAAGTCCCCCAGTGGAGACCCTCACCCCATGGGGGTTTAGCCAGCCTGAGTGAGGGGCTGAGGGCTGTTTTCAGACTGGCCACACCCCCTTCAGGGTGGAAGTGCCCGCTGGGGTGCCTGGCCAGCCCCTTCAGGATGTGGGGTCCCACTGGGGTGCCTGGCCAGCCTGGGTGAGGGCCATTTTTAGGCTGGCCACACCCCCTTCAGGGTGGGGGTCCCCACTGGGGTGCCTGGCCAGCCTGGACAGGGGCTGATGGCTGTTTTCAGGCTGGCCAAGCCCCCCAGTGGGGACCCTCACCCCATGGGGGTGTGGCCAGCCTGGGTGAGGGGCTGCAGGCCATTTTTAGGCTGGCCACCGCCGCGGGCTGGAAGCAGGTATCTGGGATTTATTTATCTTTTTTATTGAAACTTTGTAGCCTTGAGCGGAGCTCAGGGCCAGCAGGGCAGGCAGGAAACTTGGCTTCCTCCATTGCTGGGGGCAACCAAAACCTCCTGCTTGCTCCAGCTCTGTGGCCGCCGCCATCTTAGTTGAGTTAATTTACATACTCTCCTGATTGGCTGGTGGATGCGGTGGAGGTATGGTCAATTTGCATGATTCTCTTTTATTAGATTAGATGTGCTATTCTATAGCAATTACAATTCTTTAGGAAAGGTTTTAAGTTTTTAATACATATTTAATACATACCATTGGTATTTTTTTCATTTATAGATTAGATTTTCTTTTACACAATTGTAGTATCTTAATTTTAATTTTAGAATTAATATTCTAAATAAATTGTGATTTTAATAATCCCAATGTTTAAGAAAATTGTAATAAGTGTAATGTTCTCACTATTGTACCCACTCTTTAGAATCAGGATGGACTCCCACTCAAAATTTGATTCAAATTCTCAAATACACATCTCACCCCACCTCCCCACCCTATAGTTTGAAAAGGTTTATTACTAACACACTGAGGCATTTGGAGGAGAGTAGTTCAGACATCCAAAGCTGCTCTAAATATGACTTGTAGGAGAAAGAGAGTAGGAACAGAAGACTGTATTTTATGAAATGGGACCCAAGTGAGGAATTCTGTGTTACTAAAGGTTTATGTGGTGTGAACTTTCCAGTGGTAACAAAGGAGTCAGCACCAGTCTTTCACATTTGCTTTCTCAGATGTGGAGAACAAAAGGAAGAAAAAAGGATGAAGCTTAAAGGATATCACTGCACAAACACATGCACGCGCACACACGCACACACAATGGTGTTATACCCTTTCTCACAAGCTCTACAAAAAATATGAATACTAAAATTGATTTTTGAAGTACAATGTCTACATCACAAAGGACAAAGAATTTTAAAACCAAAACTGTACATTAGTCTTAGGAAATGTTAATATTGGTACAGGTTTTTTTCAATGTAATTGTTCTAAAAACTAGCTTTAAAACAAAAGCTTGAACATTTTGCATTCTTTTCAATCTGAATTCTATTAGCGACTTAAACACACACACACACACACACACACACACACACTCTTAATATTAATGTCATTCAATGGTAATTTACTTTAAAGGTTAAATGTTATGTCTCACTGAGTTCTAGAAGTCTCAGGAATCCACAGTAAGAGTGTATAACTAAAAATCAAAGGCATATGCAAACTTATGATGGATAAGAACTTAGCTCTTGCTTCCAGGTAGCAGAGATGTTTCTCATATTTCTCCAAATTCTATTGAATTGATCAGAAACTAGTACTATATGTATCCTTGGCTGGAATTTACACATTGGAGAAAGCGTGGGCAAAGATAGAATATGTCTACAAATAACAATTTGTTTACTGATAATTGGGTACATTCCCCTTGTGTTATTGAAGTTGTGCGTTTGAATAAAAGCTTTCTCCCTATATCTAAGCCTTTCTTTGATGATATATTGCCAAGAGAGTGACAGTAAGGCCATCAATTTATTGTTATAACTAAAGCACTGGGAAAGAATTCAAATGCAATTTGATATGGGCCTCTTTAAAAAATGCTTTAATACATTTCATTATAGAATTATAAATCCTACATCCATTAAAATTGATGAGTTGACAATGACATGCTAGGTGTAATACTATTGACCATAATTTTAAAAAGGTAATATTTCAAAACATAATCAGTCACTTTAACCATCACCTCTTTTCTGACATTGATACTTGAAAGCTGATCTTCAAGATGTAATGCTAATAAAATATATCAAATACATATAATACACATGAATTTCACACATTTTACATTGCTTCTAAACCTTTAAATTGAGTATTTTTGTCCTCACTGTGTAAAGGACATCGGTTATATCTAATAAAGATGCTTACTTTACTTTCCATTATCCTGGTTTAATTAATAATTATATATTTAGAGTAAAATTACCATGCTTTCTCTTGTATAATAATGAAGTTTTCAGTGCTTGTCATTATTTCAGAGGTACAGTATATCCATTTCCCTTTGTCAATTAAGGGCACAAAGATTCTCTAATGATTTGCCATAGCATAGAGCTCCTAACAATAGCATTTGACTACAGGGTGTGTTTCCTTCTATGTTTTCTTGGAAAATGGAAACAGGACAGAGTAGACACTTATTTATTTACTGTTATTCAAAGGATTCTGAAAATTTCCACTTACTGAAAATACTTTCTTCCTTTTAGCCTGAAAAGTACAGGTTCAGAATATAAAATTCTCAATATGAACAACAAAACTAGAGATTAAATCATTATCATATATTATCCATGTATATGTGAATCTAAGATTATTTACTACTAAAATATGTAATTAAGGCATATTAATATACCTGTAGTTTACTAGGTATTCAAAATTACATTTTAAATAAGTGATCATATATAAGAAAATGTCAGTCACTTCCCTAACTGTTCTTTTCTTACAGCAGACAATCATTGAGAAAGTCATTTGTAGACATCTAACTTTTGCATTTACCAAGTAGCTGCACACTTATTTCTGAAAATCTATGTATAGAAGAAACATAAATTAATGGTCCTTTAAAACTGGGAGTGTTTTCGGAGGTAGAGAGATGGGTGGTAGTGATACAGAGTTACTACCGATCAGTACTAGGTTTCTTTTGGAGATAATGGAAATATTCCAGAATTAGAATAGGGTATGCTTGCACAACTCTGTGAATCTATTTTTAAAAAAACACTGAAGTGTACACTTTAAATGGGTAAACAGTATAGTATATAATTATCCTATATAATAAAAGGTTAATATGCAAGTGGACTGAACAGTGGAACGACTGGTCACTATGACGCTCACTGACAACGAGGGGGCAGACGCTCAATATAGGAGCTGCCCCCTGGTGGTCAGTGCGCTCCTATAGGGGGAACGTCCCTCAGCCAGAAGCCGGGCTCCCGGCTGGAGAGCTCAGTGGCTGTGTCAGGAGCCTTTCCTGTCTCTGCTGCAGTGCTAAGGACCCCTTGGCAGACATCACCCTGAGGGAACCCAGACTGAAAGAAGGAGCAGGCCATGCTGAGGGACCCTCCCCCCAACCCAGTGCAGGAATGTCTTGCACTGGGCCTCTAGTATATCAATAAAACTTTAAAAGTTCCTGTTAGGAAGATATCATTTTAATGCACATCTTTATATTCATATGCAAAAGGTGTTCCCTAGATTTTCCTGTGTAGATTTCTCTGTGAAAAGTTTTCAAGAGAAAATTGTTTGTTGAATAATTTGGCATAGATTTCACTTTTGTTTTATAGTTTAAAAATGTTAAGTTTGTGTCAGTGTATTTTGGCTCAATATTGTTTTATGCTTTTGTTTAATTTTCTAATTTAGATTTTAAATGGTGGAGAATAAGTATTATCATGAATCATATAATTAAAATTTTCTTATTACAAATATATGCTTCCAAACCTGCATCCCATAAAAAAGTAAAATCTTTTTTTATTATACTGCTATGCTTGTATAGCTGAAACACTTAAAATTTATCATTATCACATTGTTTTATATTTATAAAGCCTATTACAGTCTATCAGTTATTTTTAATTATCATTTAACTAGAGGCCCGGTGCACAAAAATTTGTGCACTGGGGGTGGGGGGGTCCCTCAGCCCGGCCTGTGGCCTCTTGCAGTCTGGGACTCCTCAGGGGATGACCACCTGCTGGCTTAGGCCCGCTCCCTGGGGGAATGGGCCTAAGCTGGCAATCAGACATCCCTCTGGCAGCCCGGGAGCCCACGGGGGATGTCCACTTGCCAGCGGGGAGCAGGTCTAAGCTGAAGTCGGACATCCTTAGTGCTGCTAAGGAGGCGGGAGAGGCTCCTGCCATCACCGCTGTACTGGCAGCTGTCAGCCTGGCTTGTGGCTGAGCAGAGCTCCCCCTGTGGGAGCACACTGACCACCAGGGGGCAGCTCCTGCATTGAGTGTGACCAGTCATTCCCAGTCATTCTGCTGTTAGTGTCAATTTGCATATTATCCTTTTATTATAGGATAGAGGCCTGGTGAACGGGTGGGGGCCTGCTGGTTTGCCCTGAAGGGTGTCCCGGATCAGGGTGCCTGGCCAGCCTGGTGGAGGGGCTGATGGGTGTCTGCAGGCTGGTCACACCCCCTTCAGGGTGGGGGTCCCAGTGCCTGGCCAGGCTGGGTGAGGGGCAGATGGCTGTTTGCAGGCTGGTCAAGCCCTCCCCTGGTCAAGCTCCCCCCAGTGGGGACCCTCACTCCATGGTGGTTTGGCTAGCATGGGTGAGGGGCTGATGGCTGTTTTCAGGTTGGCAACACCCCCTTTAGGGTTGGGGGGTCCCCACTGGTGTGCCTGGCCAGTCTGTGTGAGGGGCTGAGGGTCGTTTTCAGGCTAGCCAAGCCCCTCCGGCAATGGAAGCTCCCAGCCTCTCTTTTCTTTTCTTTTTTTTTTTTTTTATTCTGGGATTTACCTTCTATAATTGAAACTTTGTAGCCTTGAGAGGAGCTCAGAGCCGGCCAGGGCGGGTGGAAGGGAAAGCCTCCTGCTCGCTCCAGCTCCATGGCCACGGCTGGCTGAAAGCAGGTATCTGGGGTTTATTTACCTTCTATAATAGAAACTTTGTTGCTCTGAGTGGAGCTCAGAGGTGGCCGCGGCAGGCGGGAAGTTGGCTTCCTCCATCATTGGGGCAACCAAGCCTCCTGCCTGATCCAGCTCCGTGGCTGCTGGCCGCCATCTTGGTTGGGTTAATTTGCATATAGTCACTCTGATTGGCTGGTGGACGTGGCGTAAGGTGTAGTGAAGGTATGGTCAAGTTGCATGTTTGTCTTTTATTAGTGTAGATTATTAAAACCAATGAATTATTAATATAAGTGACATTCCTATACATTTATTAAGTGAATCCTGGGCCATACTCATAGATAATCCATTTCCTAATTAATCTTGTTTAGAAGTAAGTCATACAAACTTATACACAGAAATTCTGAATGACTGTAATCACGGTTATCAGTAGCCCCTTCATAAACTAAAGCCATGCCAACATGAGAAGCCTAATAAATTTTAGTTGAGCTTGAAAAAGATAAGAAAAAGCTGTGTGAATTCTCCAATTAAACTTGTGTGTCTGTGTATTTCTAGCTCATCATTTTGCTTTACGTATTTTGAGTCTCTGTTGTTTGGTGAAAACACAATTAGAATATTGATTTCTTCATGGTGAATTGATCATTTTAGAAGTGTACAGTGTCCCTTTTTGTCTTTAGCAATTTTATTTGATCTGAAGTATACTTCTTTGGATAGTAGTATACCTACTCTTGCATTTGTCTATTTAGTATTTGTATGGTATATATTTTTTCCATCTTTTTGCTTTGAATCTATTTTTGCTTACTTTTGAAGTGAGTCTCTTACACATGGTCATATTTTTATCTCCACTCTGCCAAACTCTCTTTGTTTGGATATTAGATAGAAATAATTGCCTTAACTATAAGTTATTTTTTAAATATGTCTGTTGGTTTTTCTTTTATTTTTTTTTAAATGTCATCTTATTTGTTTTCTGTTTGTTTCCTCTGCTTCTTTTTTCTTATCTTTGCAAGTTAATTAACAATTTTTACATTTTTTAATATGTCTCTGTGTATTTTCCTTACTGAATTCACTGGATATAAAAGTATACATATTGGAGGCGGGCAATGGGGAGATAAGGAAACATGTAATACCTTAATCAATAAAGAAAAAAGAATATTAAAAAATACATATTTATTATAGTCTGCTGGTATCAACATGTTGGATCAAGTATGAAAGCTTAACTCCTAAATTATGTTCCTTTATTGGCCCCATTAAATATCTATACCACATATAAAAGGCTAAGTGACCAACTGTACGTACGTACATACGTACGTCTGACCATCCGACCAACCGACCAGCCAGTATATATGCCACACACTGGCAATTTAAAAATAAACATGGACTCATGCAAGGAAAATTTTCCCATAGAATTTCTTAATAGTATTATTCCTTCGGGAATGCCATGTCATAAATTAAAATTGAAAGTAGGTGCAATCATCATGCTACTGAGAAATCTTCATGGTAAATGGGGTCTTTGCAGTGGTACTAGATTATCAAAAGATTGCAACCTAACATAATTGAAGCTGAAGTATTAACAGGATCTGAGGAAGGAGAGGTTGTTCTGATTCCAATAACTGATTTGTCCCATTCTGACACTGCCCTCCCATTCAAATTAATTCGAAGACAGTTTCCCATGATGCCAGCATTTATGATAACTATTAATAAATCACAAGAACAAACTCTATAAAGAGTAGGAATATTCCTACCTGAACCTGTTTTCGGACATGGTCAGTTATACTAGTACGTTTGTTGCTTTCTCTTGAGTTCAAAGAGCATATGATGTTAAACTTGTAAATACTTCATCACAAGGAAAATTAGTCAAGCACTCTGAATTTTTACTCTTAATGTGGTGTACAGGGAGATATTAGAATAAATGTAATCAATTTACCAGTTGTTGTTTTTATCAATGTTGTTTTTATATCATGTTTTTGTTGTTTTTATATCATGTTTGTGTTATTTTTATGTCATGTCTGTTGTTTTTATATCATGTTGTTATTGTTTATTAATCGATTTATATATTATTTTCATATATATTTTACTAATTTTCTTTCATCTCTGACACTTCTATTATAGAAAAAGGGTGAATAGAGATATTAAAATATTTTGTATTTTAATTTTATGATACTATATCGTATATACTATTTTGACATGTAATTTTTTGCAGTAATGTAATTACCGCACAACTCTTTCTTCTAATTAATTTCAATTTGCAGGAATGCGTGCACCAGCCAACTAGTACTTTATAAAACTCACGAATAAAAAGTTATTATGTGTACATATACTTCTGCTTTTTCTGTTTTCTTTTTCCTTCCTTATGCTCCAAAATTCTTTTATCAATGTCTTTCTGTTTCAATAACATCCATTAGCCAATTTTTAAGGGAAGGGCCGCGGTAACAAATCTATTTACTTTCCTTTGTCTGGTGATCTTTTATTTTCTTTTTATTTCTAACAGATAGTTTTGATGGTTATAGAATTCACAGTTAATTATTCTATTCTTTCAAAACTTGAATATTATATAAGGTTTTCTTTTGGCCCTATGGCCTCAGATGAGAAAACTGTCATAAGAATTAGTATTCCCTTGTAGGTACTACATCACTTCTCTCTCATTGCATTCCTTCTTTTCTTTTCTTTTATTTTTTAATGTAACTAGTATACTATTGATATTCTTTGAGTATTTAATGTTTGGGATATAGTTAGCTTTTGACTCTGCAAGTTTGTGTATTTCACCAAATTTGTGAAATATTCAGCCATTATTTCTGTGAACACTCTACTCAATTCTCTTTTTCTAATCTTTCTGGCTCTTCAATGATATAAATGCTGAATCTTTTGTTATTTTCCCAGAGGTCCCTGAGTATCTGTTCTTCCCCCCCCCCCCCCCCCCGTCTAGGTCTTTTTTTTTGTTGTTCAGCTTGTGTAAATTCTATTGATCTGTAGTCAAGTTTTCTGATTTGATCCTCTGTCATCTCTACTACTGAACCCATCTAGCAAATTGTTATTTTAATTTTTAGCTCTAAAAAATTTAGTTTGAATTATATTTAATTTTTAGTCCTATAATTTGTATTTAGGTATTTTTATAAATTTTATGACTTTACAGATACTTTCCTAACTTTTATTTATTTCAAGAAAATTGACTGTTGAAGCACTTTCATGAAAATTGCTTTAAAATTCTTGTCAGATATGTCAAACATCTGATTTGAGTGTTTATGTCTGTTAATTGTCCTTCTTAATCAAGTTGTGATTATCCTGGTCTGGGTATGATGAAGTCTTTCTAATTATATCCTGGACATTTGTCTGTGTTTGAATATTCTATCATAGTAGGCAGGCATCCTGCTTTGGTTTAGCATACATGTTCTAGCCTACTTTTGTTCACAGTGTTTTCAATGACAATGTCAAGTTCAGGACATTTGCATGTTATTTTTGGTCTGCTTGGTTTATCTGGTGTTGTCAGGGCTTTCACCGGTCAGTCCTTACTCGTGCTGTGGAACAAAAAAGGTTAACCTGGTCCAGACATCTGAATGTCCTTCAGTGAAAGAGGGACTCTCAGAACTATAGGGATGAAGATACTTCCAGTGCTGGACAGAAGTGTTGGTTCTGTTGAACAGAGACTGCTTGCTATGGTAAGGTCATTTTGTGGCAGGCAACCCCTCAACCCCTCACCAGGAACTACCTAGAGCAGTGATGGTGAACCTATGACACGTGTGTCAGAGGTGACATGCGAACTCATTTTTTTGGTTGATTTTTCTTTGTTAAATGGCATTTAAATATATAAAATAAATATCAAAAATATAAATCTTTGTTTTACTATGGTTGCAAAAATCAAAAAATTTCTATATGTGACACGGCACCAGAGTTAAGTTAGGGTTTTTCAAAATGCTAACATGCCGAGCTCAAAAGGTTTGCCAGCACTGACCTGGAGTCTATTTATGTAAAATTTTGTTTAATAGCATAGAAATTCAGTTTATCATATGAAATACTTATTTTCATAACAATATTAACATAATTATCCATGAACACTCTTTCTTCTGTCTAGAATTTTAGTCTTAGATGTCAAAAGTTCTGACACTACTACCTCAATTAATTTGCTTAAAATTAAAAAAAAAATTAAATTGGTCTCAAGAACACCTATCAAGTATATTAAAATAACTAGAGCTCATTAAAAGCCTTGCAGTTACAGTTATTAAAGATGAAGTTCTTTTTTTTCTATGAACCTGACATGTGGTTGGCCATATTGACATCATAAGCTTCACAGGAACAGACAATGTAGAGAGCAGACCCTGGCAGAACCATACATTCATTCATTTTCCAATTATGATAGATATGGTAGATAATGCAATCTGGTCGGTAAGAATCCATTGGTCTGGAGTCAAGAAGATCTGAGCTCAAATACTGGCTCCCCCATCATAGAATTGTATAGACTTTACTAATTTACAAAATTACATTGCTGAATAGCATATAACATATACCTCCTGGTAAGCATGTCTACAATGATTAAATATTGGACACTCCTTCCATAAATTTTTCACTTAGTACATCAGGAAAAAATGGCTTTAGCTTCTATGGCCTATTTATTCAGGTTGTAACTTGCCTCATAGTCAAATCAGATGTGACTACCTGACAGTTTGAGGAGAATAATGAACTGAGAGGTTGATTTTTTTCCTTCCATGAATGCAAAGACATCAAATTTCCAAGATTCTTAAAGTATTTGTGACTAAAGAGTTATAGCAAGGAAGTGACTAAAATTGTAGTAATAGCAGCTGAAGAATCGGCATTTATCCAATAAAAATGTATGAACAGCTACTCTACATCGGAGGCTGTTTTATGTACATGGGGTCCAACAGTGAGTAAAAAAAACATCAAATAAAATTCCTCTCTTCATGGTACTTAGCCCTAATGGAACAGAAATCAAACAATAAGTATATCTGTAAAATAAATTATATTCTACTAAATTATTTAGTCTGATAGAATAAGAGCCACAAAAAATTGAAATGTTGGCAACTTAAGATTGAGCATTAAATATGTCTCAGTAATAGTACATCTGAACAAAGATGTGAAGGAGGTCAGGTTGTAAGCTAAGTGAATATATAGAAAAAAATATAGTAGGCAAAGAGAAATTAAGAGAAAATCCCTAATGTAGTGTTATTTGTAGTTTGTGTTACTTGTAGTTTTGGAAAATTTCACCCAGAGCAGTCGAAACATTGTGAGCAAAATGGTATATTAATTAAGATGCCATAGAGTTGATGAAAGGGAGTTTTGATGGTTAATTTTATGTGTCAACTGAGTGGATCACAGGGTTCCCAGATATCTGGTTAAACATTATTTCTAGGTACGTTTGCAAGGGTGTTTACAGATCAAATTAGCTTTTGAATTGGTGGACTCAGTAAAGTGATTTACCCTCCCCAATTAGGTGAGCATCATTCAATCCATCTAAGATATGAATAGAACAAAATGTAGAAGGAAGAATTTTGCCCTTTCTGCCTGATTATTTGAGCTTGGACATTGATCTTCACCTGCTCCTGGTGCTCCTGGATCTCTGGCTTTTAATCCTGGACTGGAATCTATATCATCAACCTGTCTAGTTCTCTCAGGCCTTTGAACTCCAACAGAATTACATGACCTGCTTTCCTGGGTCACCAACAAACAGCAGGTCATGGGATATCTCCAGCCTCCATAACTGTATGAGCCAATTCCTTATAATAAACATCTTCCTGTGTGTGTATCCTATATTGGTTCTGTCTCTCTAGAGAGCCCTGACTAATAAAGGGGCATATCATTCCTGTATCTTGAAGATCATTATTAATATTTTTTGACATCTGCATTTAATGTAAGTAAAATAGAAGACTCTGGGATGTTAGGGGAAAATGACATGATAGGACTTAAATTTACAAACAATCATCTTGGTTTGGTTTGTTTGTTTAAATAATAGATTGTAAGGGCATTAGGGAATACAGGAAATAGCATCCTAATAACTAAGCATGGAGCCAGGTGGTTACTTGAAATATCAGGGGGGACCACTCAGTAAAGAACATGATTTTCTAACCACTGTGCCATACATTTGAAACTAATAAAGAATAACATTAAATGCAACCTGTAATTAAAAAAAAATACAGATAAGGAAAAAACCCCAAAAGGATAGACTGTAAGAGAATAAGGAAATGACTAGAAGACCTATTGTGAAATCAATGCAGTAAACTGTAGTAATCATCCTGTGTGAGAGCTGCTGGATATTAGTGGTGGAATACACAATATATTATTTTGAATATATTCCAAAGTTGAAGCTTTGAGCATTTTCTGCTAAATTGAATGTTAAGTATAAGAAAAAAGAGGAATAAATATGATATAATGTATCTTGGTTTGAACCAACAGTGCTGAAGCTATGTACTACTGCTATAAACAGTCTTCTATTTTTCTTCTCTATCCCTCTCCTCTACCTCCTTAAAAAAATTCATAATTTTACCCGCATTAAAAATCATGTAATTTTTACAACCATCATGTGAGGAAGATGTATTACTGTCCACATATTTCAGCTGAAAAAACTAAAACATGCAAAGAGAGGTTGCACAAGAAACTTGCTTGTAACACTGGTTCTTTGGCTGCAAGTACAAAAATTTCTCCACTTGAAGGAAAGAAAAGTAGGCACCAATGTTGGCAGGAAACTAGAGATTTTCTGAAGGCTTTCAGAGCCCTCTTGGAGATTCACTAGGCAAAGGCCTATATGGGAAGAAGGGAATATTTAGAAAAGAAGTCATCTAATCCAGCACACCCATTTTACAAAAGGGGATATGGGCTTATGTGAGGCAGCTAGAAAATGTGAAAAAAGTCTAGGATTGACAGGCTGGAGACCTAAGCTCTGCCCTCATAAAGAGAAAACACACACACACACACACACACACACACACACACACACACACACACACACGAGGGAGAGAGAGGAGTCAATAGGATATAAGTATCTTGGTTTGTATAACTGGAGGGTGCAATTACCCTTATGAACACAGCACTTACCCAGATATGTAACTGTGTTCTTTCTATATATGCAACTCCCTGTGTAGTTTCAGGAAGAAAAGTCAATATTAAAACTTGAAAATTCCTTCCTTATCACTGTTTTAAAATATAGCTTGCTATTTGGCTATATGTGCCTCCATAACTTGGGGGGGGGGTGTATGGGTCAAAATTAATTTGATTGAACTTCCCATAATTTCAGACTGGAGGAAAGTAACTCAGATTTCAGGTCACCTTTATACTTTCCTAGATAGATCATCTTGTAATTCCTATAGGGCATCAGCAATGGACATAACATTTCTGTCAGGGGTTGTAATTCTTTAAGTAAGCATACCTGCTAAAGGGAACATTCAGATTATCTTCTTTACAGGTGTGGCTGGAAGCAATGGGTAATCACTAGGTATTATTTGAAATTACATTTGCTTGGATAGTACTCTCCAAATTTCACAACATTGTATACACATAAAATTATGCTTTAAGTACTGCCCCCTCTAATAAATTTTAGAGAATGTGGGAATATCTATATGGAACTGGTGAATAACTCAATTAAATTTTCACCACACTACAAGACTATGATAAATGTAAAGTGTAAGAATAGCTATTAAAATAAAATTTGTACAAATGTCCAAATAAAACCTTTTCAAATTTATAATAAGCATATTTTTCATATTAGTACAACTTTATATCACTAATTAAGCTTAAATATGATTCACACTATTGTTTTTCTAGGCTTTTTGTTAAGTATCTAAATTACTTGAGAATCACCATTGATGAGACTTTTTTGGTTTCATAATAGGTCATAAAAGGTTTAAAGCCATTTTTACAGTCATTCTAATGTGATACAAATTATATTTAAAGAATCTACAGTTCACTCTTTTCTTTCATTAGCAAGTGTGATATTGGTATTTCCAAGAGCTATACTATGAACATTTGAAAACAATAGTGAAGCTCTAATTTTTAGAATACCAATGCATTGGTTAGAATCTCATGATGTAATCTGCATGCACATCAGTTGCAAATGGAAAAAAAAAAAAAACCCTGAAAAACTGATGACAGTATCTTAAACTTCTGCTGGCAATTCACCTGCCAGACGACTAGCCTAGTGCTCACTGCTTTCAAATCCAGCATCTTGGGCCGTGTACTATGTTTCTTGGGCACTTGGAATAAGAACCCCTACAGAACGGCAACTTCGTTCACTATTGGCAGTGGCATGCTCTGCAGCTGGCTGCTAAGATAGGTGTTCAAGTGCCTACATTTTGCATTTAAAAGCCAAGTACAAAGAATAAGATGCTGTTCATCATTCTTGTTGTCTAACTGGTCTAACTGCCTGTGGGGATTGCAAGAAATTAAGTTCTTAACCTTTATTGTTCAGCCAAAGCACAAAGTAGAATTTAAGTGACAAGAAATAACAGCCCATAAAGGAGACACCAGAAAATTATTATGCACAAAGTTATAAGGAGTAGAGGTGCAAAAATAGCTGTGTGACATTTTATAATTTGGCTATAATGCAAAAGAAGAAAGCTGATACTTGGTGAATGCATACAGCCATGTGGGAGCCATGACTACTGTTAATGGCAGCTTGTCCAGAGAAATACCAGAGATAAAAGCAAGAATTGAAAGTGAGCCAGCAGAGTACAGTTTAGGGTACAATCTTTGAAAGCATTGCTTAGAAGCGGGAAATGAGAAACTGAATAATGTTGAAAGGCAATGTAGGGTCATGGGAGGTTTGTAGGGAGATGGTTATGAATGATGATACCTGAATATGTGTATGGGTTAAGGATATAAAGTAAATGAGAGAAACAGTACAAAGACATAAAAATAGTGAAGGCAAATGACTTAGAAGCAAAGACCAGGGAAAGGTATGTGGAAATGTATCCTTCACAATAAGACAGTCCATCCTGTAAAGCTGAAAGAAATTTAGTTAAAAGGGGCAACTCAATATTCTCATTGAAGCAGGAAGTAGAAAAGTATTTAAAGTCTGGTTAGTGGTAAATGGGATAACAAATAATATGACTTATGGGTAGTGTTAAGAACCAGAAACTTGAAGTATCTTCCCCATGATACAATCTTGTTTCTCAAAGATGGTGCTAATTATATTAATAGCAATTACTTATAAACTGCCCACTGTGTGTCAAATGCTATTTGAAGCTCATTATAAGGATTGGTAAATTGAACTCTTCACAGAAATTCCGTAATAGGTAGTATTATTATACTAACTCAGTAAATGAGGAAATTTAAGTGTGGCACGAAAAGGCAAAGTAATTTGCAGAAAAGTCTCATTGCTAATAATTGATAAAGTTGGGCTCTGAACCCAGTAGTTTGACTTCAGAGTCTCCACACAAGTACTGAATTAAACTGCTACTCTGTGAACCAAAGCAATTTTCTTTCCTTAAAAATGTTGTTGATTAAACTGGAAATGAGGTATACCTTTAAAGATACAACATAGGTATTGAAGTTCAGACTACTTACTCTGTATGATGATAGTTTTTGTTGGCTGACTTCATACCTATGAATATATTCTGTTTAAGCATAAAGTTAATTTAACTAATGGATATAAAAAATTAAGGTTTACTTAGAATTATTTTATCTCAATAGGATTATGGTCTAAGAATGAAATAGTATGCTAATATTGTATTCTCTGGAAACAGTATGGTGATTTTTAATGAAAATAATAAGAATATACAATATTTAAGAAAAGTTGTCATTTAATTGCTTAAGGGAGAAACAATATCTAAAATGCAAAAACATTTCATGCTATTTTGGTATTAATTTTGATCAAGCTAATTCTAAGTTTTGATAAGCATTGGATGAGTTTTCTTTAAGGGTTGATCTCCATGTTTCTAAATACTATGTGAAATGAAGGTATATCTTATTTTCCTTATTATATTTTATATCCATTTCTTAATTCTATTTAATGGTTTTATTCATGCTTCATCCCACCAAAAATAACAACCTTGGAGGGAGGTATTCGTAAAGCTCTGCAGGACTTGTTGAACAAATGAGTAAAGGGTCCAGAGTCTTACTTATACTTAAACTGCTTGTTCTCCACCTCATGAGTGTGAGTTTCAGAAGGATGGGGGACAGATTTTTTTGCCTACTTTCCAAAAATAATCTAAGGTAAAAAGATTATTTTAGCTGGGGAAAAAAAGAGTGAAGAGTTACAACACAAAAGAACTGCACTTGTGACTATGGTGGGCAGGATTACACATTTCCAGTGAACCATACGCAGCTCTACTGACTGGAGCTAGTCTGGGGTTCTGTAAAAGTATCTCCACTCAAGAGCTCTAGCTAGAGCCAGATATGGATCCCAACAAATGGAATAAGCAGAAGCCTGGAGGCTAAGAGGAAGTCAAATCAGCCAGTTTGGCAAGGGAGCAAGTAGATGCTGTAGGAATATGCAGGTGTGGAACTCATGTAGGGAATCTTTTAACAATGTCCAAATTTCACCACAAAAGGAAGAGCCAAAAATGATCATACTCCACATTAAAGATAATCAAAACCAGAGTTTAACTGGATTAAACTAAATTAAGATCCTTCTTATCTCTCCTCCATTTTCCTTGGGTCCGGTTAAACTCAAAGCTACACATGAAAAAAAAAGTGAACTCTACAATACGGGTTATAAAATAAGTAGGTTTCCGTACCCCCTCTGTCCATGAAGATTTACAAATAAGAAACTGCCCTAAACCATCAGAATGGCAAATCTGTAATGCAAAACACTGAGATTTTGATATGCTTAATATTTTACTAGCATACAATTATTTTATTACTTGAAAAATAATTAAAACTATAGTCGAAATGTCCTACTGAAAAGGTCAGGTAATAATTTACTAACAGAGTAAATTAATGAAGGAGTCTGAGAATAATGCTGAGTTTCTGCTACATCAAGAGTTCCTTCTTTTTTAGAGGAAGTAAAACTGTCCTTATTTGCAGACGACATGATATTATACATACAAAACCCTAGAGACTCCATCAAAAAGCTACTGGACTTAATACATGAATTTGGCAATGTAGCAGGATACAAAATTAACCCCAAGAAATCCGAGGCATTTCTATACACCAATAGTGAACTTTCAGAAAGAGAGATTATAAAAACAATCCCGTTTACCATCGAACCAAAAAAATTAAGCTACCTAGGAATAAACTTAACTAAAGAGGTAAAAGACCTCTACTCAGAAAACTACAGGACGTTGAAAAAAGATATAGAGGAAGACATAAACAGATGGAAGAATATACCGTGTTCATGGATTGGTAGAATCAACATCATTAAAATGTCCATACTACCCAAAGCAATCTATAAATTCAACGCACTTCCCATTAAAATACCAACGGCATACTTCAGAGATCTAGAACGAACTCTCCAAAAATTCATCTGGAATAAAAAAAGACCCCGAATAGCTGCAGCAATCCTGAAAAAGACCAAAGTAGGTGGGATCTCAATACCAGATATCAAGATGTATTACAAAGCCACTGTTCTCAAAACTGCCTGGTACTGGCACAAGAATAGGCATATAGATCAATGGAATAGAATAGAGAGCCCAGAAATCGGCCCGAACCAATATGCTCAATTAATATTTGACAAAGGAGGCAAGAACATACAATGGAGCCAAGATAGTCTCTTCAATAAATGGTGTTGGGAAAATTGGACAGATATATGCAAGAAAATGAAACTAGACCACCAACTTACACCATACACAAAAATAAACTCAAAATGGATAAAGGACTTAAATGTACGACAGGAAACCCTAAAAATTCTAGAAGAATCCAAAGGCAACAAAATCTCAGACATATGCCGAAGCAATTTCTTCACTGATACAGCTCCTAGGGCACTTGGAACGAAAGAGAAAATGAACAAATGGGACTACATCAAAATAAAAAGCTTCTGCACAGCAAAAGAAACCATCAACAAAACAACGAGAAAACCCACTGTGTGGGAAAACATATTTGCCAATGTCATATCTGATAAGGGCCTAATCTCCAAAATTTATAGGGAACTCATACAACTTAACAAAAGGAAGATAAACAATCCAATCAAAAAATGGGCAAAGGACCTAAATAGACACCTTTCAAAAGAGGACATTCAGAAAGCCAAGAGACATATGAAAACATGCTCAAAGTCACTAATCATCCGAGAGATGCAAATCAAAACAACAATGAGGTACCATCTCACACCTGTCAGACTGGCTATCATCAACAAATCAACAAACGACAAGTGCTGGAGAGGATGTGGAGAAAAAGGAACACTTGTGCACTGCTGGTGGGAATGCAGACTGGTGCAGCCACTATGGAAGACAGTATGGAGTTTCCTTAAAAAACTGAAAATGGAACTCCCATTTGACCCTGTGATCCCACTTCTAGGAATATATCCCAAGAAACCAGAAACACCAATCAGAAAGGATATATGCACCCCTATGTTCATAGCAGCACAATTCACCATAGCTAAGATCTGGAAACAGCCTAAGTGCCCATCAGTAGATGAATGGATTAGAAAACTGTGGTACATCTACACGATGGAATACTATGCTGCTCTAAAAAGGAAGGAACTCTTACCATTTGCAACGTCATGGATGGAACTGGAGAGCATTATGCTAAGTGAAATAAGCCAGTCAATGAAGGAAAAATACCACATGATCTCACTCATTCATGGATAATAGAGACCATTATAAACTTTTGAACAATAATAGATACAGAGGCAGAGCTGCCTCAAACAGATTGTCAAACTGCAGCAGGAAGGCCGGGGAGGGTTGCGGGGCAGGAGGTAGGGGGGTAAGAGATCAACTAAAGGACTTGTATGCATGCATATAAGCATAACCAGTGGACATAAGACATTGGGGGATAGGGGAGGCTAGGGGACTGTCTAGGGCGGGGGGATAAAATGGACACATATGTAATACCCTTTGTAATACTTTAAGCAAAAAAAAAAAAAAAGAGTTCCTTCTTTTTTTATAGCAGCATAGTATTCCATTGTGTAGATGTACCACAGTTTTTATGGAGCTGGTTACAAATACATTACAAATAATCAGAAACTAAAATTCATACCTTCTCCAAACTTATGTAAGACAGCTCTTTTTAATATCTGAGGTTATAGCAGTAATGCTATTCAAATATGGGTTTTACTAATATTACTTTAGCACATATTTGGGTTTTCTCTGATTTCAGTAAACACTATCAACTGCCCACTGAACAATTCTACAATTACACTCTCTACTTATCACTAGTGAAACTATGTTTAGCTGGCTTAGTTATACATAGTGGAATGCAGCTAATATTAAAGGATGAGACTCTGGAAGATGATGACAAGCATTGTTAAGACTTAAGACTATCAAAACACCAATCAGAAAGCATATATTCAACCCTATGTTCATAGCAGCACAATTTACAATAGTTAAGATTTAGAAACAGCCGAAACCGGTTTGGCTCAGTGGATAGAGCGTCGGCCTGCGGACTGAGGGGTCCCGGGTTCGATTCCGGTCAAGGGCATGTACCTGGGTTGCGGGCACATCCCCAGTGGGGGATGTGCAGGAGGCAGCTGATCGATGTTTCTCTCTCATTGATGTTTCTAACTCTCTATCTCTCTCCCTTCCTCTCTGTGAAAAATCAATAAAATATATTTAAAAAAAAAATAAATAATAAATAAAAAAAAAAAAAAAAAAAAAAAAATTTATTAAAAAAAAAAAAAAAAAGATTTAGAAACAGCCTAAGTGCCCATCAGCAGATGAGTGGATTAAGAAACTGTGGTACATCTACACAATGGAATACTACACTGCTATAAAAAAGAAGGAACTCTTACCATTTGCAACATCATAGATGGAACTGGAGAGCATTATGCTAAGTGAAATAAACCGGTCAGAGAAAGATAAATATCACATGATTTCACTCATTTGTGGAATATAATGAACAACATAAACTGATGAACAAAAATAGATTCAGAGACAGAGAAGCATCAAACAGACCATCAAACCTCAGAGTGCTGGGGGGGTGGGGGTGGGTAAGAGATCAACCAAAGCACTCATATGCATGCATATAAGCATAACCAATGGACACAGACACCAGGGGTGTAAGGGCATGTGCTGGGGGGTCGGAGTGGCTGGGGAGAGGTCAATGGGGGAAAAAGGAGACATATGTAATACTTCAATCAATAAAGAATAAATAAACAAACAAACAAACAAACAAACAAATAAAGACTTAAGACTATCAGTTCAGTGGATCAAGTATATCAAGGCCTGTAACTAAATGAGTCTCTTTTCCTTTTCTCAGTTCATTGTTATGTGCTTCAGTGTCTGCATTTTAACAGAAAAAAAAGGGAGAGGAAGAAGAGGTATGACTATATCTGTAAAATTAAAATACATTTCAGGAAAAGTATTTCAAAATCATATGAGCCAAATCCTGGTACTTGCACATTTCGTATTGGAAGTTAAAAGGAGAGGATTTGGAAACAGATTGGATTAGGGGCTAACAACATATTTGACACTTATTTTTCCAAATTATATCCTATAGAAATTCACTTTATCCAGTTAAATAACAAAGCATAGATTCATTCAAGACTCATTCCTACATACCATATTATTTGTTTTATCTCAATTGGTCTCCATCAGTTTCTCCTTCATTAGTACTTGGTGTTTTTGCATGTCAAATTTTTTAGTGAACTGTAATACTTTTGGTTCTCTAGGCTGATATGTCTTTATTATGCAACTGTTATAAAAACTTAATTTATCCTAAAGACCAACATTCCATCATCTGTTGATAAAAATACTTACTTTGTTTTCCTTCAGTTTTGCATTTCTGACTTAAATGTAAATTCACTGTGAATGATATTACATACAGAATTTTTATTTGAAATATATTTTTTTCTTTTAAATTATTTTACTATATCAAAAGTATCTATACTTAGTTGAAATACATTGCAGTAAGAACCTCTGCTAACTTAGGCTACTGCTTACCTTTTGGCTTCTAAAAATGCACCAGCATTCACTGCATAGAAGTCTGATTTTCTCCTTTCAGAATTCACTGTCAAAGAGAAACATACAATTAAAAAAGCATAGTATTCCTTTATTTCTTCCAGGTCAAATATCAGTGATTTACTATACATCACCATGATGTCTCCCTCTTTCAAAGATTATTTATTTAATTTTGTTTTTACTACACCAGTAAGATGTTTTTTGAAAGTAAATTGACTTTTTATATTTAGATTCTTTTTCCTGTAACTTGTGGTTGAAAGAAAGCATCTGTCATATTATGCCATCTTTATTTCTCAAATCTCCTGGGGGGATGTTCTGAATCATTAGTTTAAATCAGTTTTTGTTTTTAATTAAATATCAGCAATATGACTGAGTTAGAAATAAACAGGATTTGGTTCTTGTTCTCCCAAATAGATAGATTTATGGAAATAATGTTTGTCAAAATACATGATAGGTTAATACAATAACTTTTATAAGAAAAGCAACATTTGGAGCTTTTCATACATAAATTAATTTTAGGAAATCAGAAGAAAAGTTTGAATTGAGTAATATCAAAATCATTTACTCATCATTCAAGTAGTTCATTAACAAATCTGAGAGACTTAGAGTATCTGTTAATGCGACTGTACAAGGAGTGTGGGCATGCTTACATTCATATTTGCAATTTTAACTATAATACATTTATATAGACTCAAAAGCTGCAGATGGAATATAAACTAATATAAATTGTACTATGCATGTTAAGATGGCACCCATCAACTAGTAAAAGCTACCCCTTCCTAAGATATATACCTTATTTTGCTCAGTTTAAAGACGAATATAAAAACCTAGTAAGTTTTGTGCTTCATGAAAAATAAAACACAGATATATATACCCAAATACATACCTCAGAGCCTTTTAAAAAAATACTTTGAATAAGGCTACCAACAATTAATCTTGGGATAGAACAAACTTATTGGCATATGTGATAGAAAATTAGGCAAGTATAACATTACAAAACTCAATGCTATTCAGATTGAATAACTAAAATTTTAGGAAACATGTATATATACTTTATATATTATACATATATGCTATACATTTATCAAGTATACAGTATTAGGAATGAAATATGTTATATAATTCCAAACAAAGAGGATATTGCATATTTACTCAACTCTATAATAATTAAATTCAGAACGTAAAGAACTTTATTTTTCTCAGAAAATAAAATAGACAAAGCCAACTAAATATAAAACATAATATGAAGGCCAAGGTCCTTGAAGGAAAATAAAATTTTTTCTACAAACTTTTTTTTATAAACTTTGGACCTTCTATTTTTTATGCTGAAGCACTTCCAAAACATTATGTTTGCTTACAAAATATGGCTTAATACAAATAAACCACGGTTATTCTACACAATATGGCAGCATAATTACTGAAACACCCTTCCTTCCCTAATTCTCACTAACATAACAAAATATTATATAAAATATTTACATTTTACTTTTTAATATGAAATAGTTCAACCTTTTCAACTATATATTTTTGTGCTATGTTCTAGGAGAACTCCACTGCTCCACCTTCTGGTTTTAACAGCTATTTTTCATTTGTTATCCATTCTTCCCAGGATTTAACATAAGTGTTGTTTCAATTTCTGTATCAGTTTAGATTCTATCAGCTTCCAGAAATAGAAACTGGCTCAATTATGCCTCCAAGGTCCCATTTCTTTATCATATTGTGTCTTTTGCTTTTTTGTCTGTCTTTTGTTGAATCTTGCCTTTGGCATTTACATGATCTTAACCTGTTTTTCCTCATGGTTTTAAAATGGCAGCAAGTAGAGTCTGAAGCTAAATACTTTGATTTCAAATCCAGAAGGAATAATAGGGGAAAACAAAATCAGTAAGACAAAACAGAAGTAAACAAAATAATTACCCAAATGTCCCTGGAGTATGAACTGTAAAGCCTTCCACAAATGCAAAGTGCAAACAATTAAGCCATTTTACTGGAAAGTAGAGTGAAATTAGCATAGATGGAAGGCTCATCCTAGAAAAAGGAATGGGCTGTCAATCCCTGCTGACATGGGGAAATAGCTGAATAAATCTATTTCTCTGTCATTAGCCAAAACAGCAAGGGTGACTAATGGTAGGCAATTTACACTCAAATAACTAGTCAGTTATTTTTAAAATAGTAATTCTTCTTGTTTTTAGAATAAGATATCAACCTTATTTCCCTGGTTATATTAATATGCTCATTTTAATAACTCAGAATTCCATTTATTAATATTTTTCTTATTGTTGTTGACATTCCTTTTTTTGTTTCATTTTTTGTTTTTCCTTAGAAGTCTATTAATTTGATTCATACTGATTTAATTGTATACCCACCTAGCATGTGCCCATTGCTGCCAGTGTTTTTAAGAAATTAAAGCCTAAGACCTATGCACAAAAGGTTATCAGATTGCAGAACCTCTATATGACATCAAAACACCAAAGGATTTAGGAACTTGCTTTTTTAATAGCTCCTCAGAATAACAAATTCTACTTCTCAGAATAAAAAACAACAAAATTATTTCTACCTAAAGAGGAGATATAACTAAACTTGAAAAAACCTTACTATCCTCTTAATTTCCATTAAAAGGTATAGTAATGAAAAGCAGAATTTAAAAAAGAGAAAAGGAGGCCAAAGAAGAGGGTATGGACAAAACAGTTTAAAAATTACAGGGGAAAGGAAATTTTAAAATAGAGGGAAGAATCTAAAATGCCAAATGCTATATGGATTAATGAAGAATAAAAACTCTAAAAGAGCCCTAACCAGTTTGGCTCAGTGGATAGAGCGTCGGCCTGCTGACTGAAAGGTCCCAGGTTTGATTCCGGTCAAGAGCATGTACCTTGATTGCGGGCACATACCCAGTAGGAGGGGTGCAGGAGGCAGCTTATCGATGTTTCTCTCTCATCTATGTTTCTCACTCTCTATCCCTCTCCCTTCCTCTCTGTAAAAAATCAATAAAATATATTTTAAAAAAGAGACAATGCATTCTAAAAGCCAAGCATATTCAAAAAAACAAAAACAAAAAAACTCTAAAAGATCATTCACCTTGATCTGTGGAAATCACTGGTATTCACTTAAAGTATTATTTTGTTTAGTGATGGCCAGAGATTCCATTTGCAAAGAAGTTAAAAATTACAAACAAGTTAAAAATTACAATAAAAGCAGTATTTACCATCTACATATATGTAAAATATGGCAATAAAACAAAAAAAGTCATATGATAGCCTGATGGAATAACAGAATTATATAAATTTTGCATTTAGAACAATGCAACATTTACTGAAATACTGTGGTAGTCAGGAAATAATAGGGGAGAAAAATGGCTAACACAGCTGGCTTAAAAAAGAATAGGGTTGGATATTTAAAGACTCAGAAAGCTTTGGAGAGATAATCCTCATGAAGAATACTATATTTAATACATAAAAATCACTGTATCATTTAGTGTACATACCAAGAGACCTTTGAGAGCAAAAGTGAGACTACTAATTATTAGAATAAAACAGGCATAACCCCAGATTGTCCAGGCAACCAATCCCTATGGTCTTCTACCTACATATCGCAACAGTTTCCAGCATAGCTCAGACTTAATCAGCCACAAATAAGTGTGTGTGTGTGTGTGTGTGTGTGTGTGTGTGTGTGTGTGTGTTTAATTTGTTGGCATCTTAAATCTTAAGCCTGGCTTAAGACACTAATATCTGAAACATCTAGTTCTGTCCTCTCGTATTGTTGATATTTTGGATGTAATCTAAAAAAATTGAAAACCAAGCCCTAATACTTGCATCAGTGTGGAGATGAACACAATAACTAAAGTAGTGCCAACTAATATGGGGGTAGAAGACATATGTAAACTATGCTAGGTTTATGCTCGTTTAGTATCATATCCCATCTTTAATATAACAAATACATGGCAAGCCAAGCTGCAAAGGCTACATAATATAAGATTCTCATTATATGATATTCTGGAAAAGACAAAATTATGGAAACATTAAAAAGGTAGATGGTTGCTCGGGGAGGAAGGGATAAATAGGCATAACATAGAGGACTTCCATGGCAGTGAAACTATTTCTTATGTATAATGATGGATACTTGTCATTATAAATTTATCAAAACCCATAGAATAAACATCAAGAGTGAACCCTAATGTAAACTATGGACTTTGTGTGACGATGATGTATCCATATAAGTTCATCAATTGTAACAAATTACTGCTCTAATGAAAGGTACAAATAGGGGAAATATTATGGGGGAGAGGTGGAGGGGATGAATGGGGATTCTGTACCTTATGCTCTAAAAATAGTCTATTAAAATATTTGTAAATGAATGGCAAATGAAAACATGAATTTAAACATTTCATAAAGTTGCCAATTGAACCGAATTTTAATAGCTGTTTAAAATATTCAATAGTTTAGGAAAACCAGTAGGTGTCTCTCATGCTCTATATATTTTTAAAAATTATAATAACTTTGAAAACCAATTCATATGTAAAGGAGAAAACAGTTTAATGGTCAGCAAGTAAAAATAATGGTGTTTTACTTAAGTTTATTTTTCACTGAGATTAGGTTTGCTTAATACCTTTACTATGTACAAACAATATACTGTATATCAACACAGTGGATTCTTGGACAATCTTTGACTTGTGATATATATTTGGAAATCTCCCATTTAACATTTGTAAACACATAACTTCTGGTAAAATAAATGGAGCTCCATACAAATTTACTCCATTTTGGAAATCATCAGGGATGACCCATGATTCATGCATATCATCTTTAAGATGCCTGTCACATTTAATCAAGGTTATCATATTTCACAGATGCAATGACCTTGTTAATTTTATATTTTTACATGTCTCATTTGAATATATCATCTATCAAACTAAACAGATATGATTGCATCCATAAAATTCACAAACATTCATTAGGCTATGAAAAAGGGTCTGTTTTCAAGTGAAAGAGGCACTTTTACTTACCCAGTAGGTACCCAAATGTGTGGACTTGATTTCCAAATTCTATCCCTAGGCACTAACACCACGTGCCCTTAAAAATATAGTGCAAAGAAATCCCAAGAGTATATGCCAAGTATTTGGACACACACACAAAAAAAGTAAAATTGGATGAAATGTGTTATTAATGAGGCAAGTGGTGAAAAGTATGAAAATGTAATTTAAGAGTTAAGGACATAAAATTAGAAAGTAAATCACTCTTCTTTTTGCCAGAGTGGCATTCTTGTACAGAATTTTGTAGATGCCAGTGATAATATTTAAATAAATATAATATTTCAAATTGTAATTGTAGATCACTGGTTAAAAGCATCTTGCTAAATTTTGGTTATGAGGTATCTGTGAAGAATATGGTATCTGACAGAACACTTTCCGGTTAATGGGAACTGACCTTATTTTCCATGATGTAAAATTTAAAATTACTGTTATTAGAACAAGAAGATAATTACAAATTGTAGGCTGAAATCCCATCTGGATCAATTCAATTTTTTATTTTCACGCAGCTAAAGGATGAACTATTAACACTGGTCCTTTATCTTTTAGTCTCATCTACAGCAAGCAAAAAAAAAAAAAAATGGTTTTACCCAACTCATCACCACAAGAGAAGTGGAAAACAGGAACATTTTGTAGCTGTGTGGTACTAGTAAAGTATATTAGCTGTTCAGAAGCTTGGTTTCCTCACCAGTAAAATGTAAGTGGCATAAACATCAGCAAGATGTCAGAATAAGACACTTTGAACCCTCCTTCCTCCCATTGAAACACTGATTCAACTATACATGGACCAGCTCTATTTGTGAGAAAAACAGGAACCATCCGAGAGGCTTCTGCACCCTGGGAAAGTGCAAAACCAACTGTATAGAATCTGAAGGAAAATTTGTGGAAGGAAGTAACTATTCTCCTAAAGTAACTAGATAGATAGATAGATAGATAGATAGATAGATAGATAGATAGATAGATAGATAGATGAAGATATAGACATCTTTAATGCACTGTGCACCTGACATTTTTGTAGTACTAATCACAGTAATTATAGAAAAGATGTTTTATCATAACTTTTACTGCATTCTGTGTGTCATTTACAAAATTAAAAATGTTTCATTATCTAAAATAATACTATAATAAGTATGTCAAATGGCACTTATTATGTTTGCAAAAAAAAAAAAAAAGACACACATCAATGAGATCTACCCTCTTAACAAATTTTTGTACAGCACAGTAAACTATCAGCACAATGTTGGACAGTGAAATTCTAGAACTTTTCAATGTACATAACTGGAACTTTATACTCATTAAATAACAATTCCCCATTTCCCTCTTCCTTCAGCCCCCTAGCAACCACCACTCTATCTTTGGCTTCTATGACTCTGGCTACATTGGACATCTCATGTAAGTGCAATCATGTAGTATTTGTCCTTCTGTGACCGACTTATTTCATTTAGTATAATAACCTCCAGGTTTGCCCATGTTGTTATAAATCACAATATCCCATTATATGTTATAACACTTTATTTTTATCCATTCTTCCCTTGATGGACATTTAGGTTGCTTCCACAACTTGGCTATTGTAACTAATGCAGCTAAACATAGTGGTGCTAATATCTTTTTGAAATCCTGATTTCAATTATTTTAGAAAAATATCCAGAAGTTGGAATGCTGGATCACATGGTAGTACTATTCTTAATATTTTGATGAACCTCCATACTATCTTCTTTACAGGATAAACTGATTTACATTCCCACCAACAATATATGAATTACAATTTCTCCACATCCTTGCCAACACTTAACTTTTCTTATAATAGCCATCCTAACAAATGTGAGGTATTTCATTATGGCTTTTATATGCATTTTCCTGATGATTAGTGATGTTGAGCACCTTTTCATATACATACCTGTTGGCCATCTGTATGTCTTTTTTGGAGAAATGTCTATTCAAGCCCTTTTCCCATTTTTTACTCATGTCATTTGGGTTTGTTGTTTTTGCTACTGAGTTGTAGGTTTACCTATATATTTCAGGCAATAGCACCTTATCAGATACATGGTTTGCAAATACTTTTCCAATTTTTCAGGTTGCTTTTAGAATTATTTTGGACGATGATAAAAATGTTTCTAATATGAACATGGAAGAAAATAAAGAAGTAGATGCATCTTATAACACACCATGATACAAAATGGAACAAGAAACTAGAGTTAAACTTAAAGTGGTAATGTTATAATATATTATTTATAATATTAACAAAGTATTTGCATTTTAAAAGACAGCTATAATATTAAATTAGAATAGCTATCCATAAAGTTTGGTACATGTAAAATCTAAGTAATATAAAAGATGTCCCCAAAATATGTAAACAGATTTTTTTCTGATAAATTAATTGATGTTTCTTTCTTTTCAGACTTAACGCATTGGAATTCAGTGTGTACATATATTTTTGTGACACTCTATATAAAGGAAGCAATTGTGCAGAATTGTTTTAAATATATCACTGGTCCAACTTTTTTTAATTAAAAATTATTTTAATAATACTTCCATTGTTTCTGTATTCCTACTAATGTTACCAATTAAATAAAGTGATATTAACCCAGTATCCTCTACCTAGTTTCAGAGGGGGAAAAATGCTAAAATTCAATTAACTGAAAAAGTAAACATTTGTCTTTAATAGACACCCTCCAATGTTCAGCTTTATACATCTCTATTTCATCCAAATAAAAATTAAAGATCAACACCATCTTGAAAGGAAACAATAACTATAAACTAGAGGTTTATTTGTAAAAATCACTTTGGAGAATTACTCTGGAGAGGAGAGGAAAATGGAACTGAGGCGATGCTCCAAGGGTCTTTATTTATAACATTTCATTATGCATATATTCATATCCTGAATGTGTTTTGATAAAACAATATCTTCTCTTCATTTTGGGTTAATGCATAAGTAATTTTTATATTATCATTTGCAATTTTTATTTAAAACTTAATCAAAATTGTGATAGGCTAAATACTTTGCCCCACAGTTGTGTCCATGTCCTAATCCGCAGAACCTGTGATTATCTTACTTTACATGGCTTAAGAAAACTTTGCAGACATGTGTAAGTTAAGGAACTTGACTAAATTATACAGGTTGGCCAACTGTAATTCAAAGGTTTCTTCTAAGGAAGTCAGGAGGGTCTGAGTTAGAAAGATGATGTGATGACAGAAGCAGGAGGAAAGAAGATGTGATGATGAAAATAGAGGTCATAGTGATGTGGGGCTATGAGCCAAGAAAAATGTAGCCAGCCTCTAAAACTGGAAAAAAACAAAACAAAAGAGTTGACTCTCCCTTAGAGTCCGCAGAAGGCAGGCTGCCTGCTGATCCATTTTAGATTTCTGACTTATAGAACTATATTAAAGTAAATTTGTATAGGTATAATTTTTAAATTGTAGTAATTTGTTAAGGAAACAATAATGAATACAAACATATATGTAAATCTTTATACACAATATAAATATAAACACTATAAGTAAATTGTTTGCACACACATCCACACATACATGTGTATGTGCGCACACACGCGCGCGCACACACACACACACACACACACACACACACACACACACACGGCTGACTGGTGTGACCAGATAGGCTTTCTTTTTTTGGATATTCCTTTCCATTTCCTTAGAGCATTTACATAAGAAAACTTAAAAACTGCAAGTAATTTTCCTGTCTTTGAAATGTACATAAGTGTGCATGTGAACTTCACAATTAAGATCAACTGCAACTTCAGGGTTTTCTTCTACTCAGCATCCTAACATCTTTTATCCTAGTATTATTATACTAAAAAAAAAACACGATGAAAATGAGAAGTAGGAGGGGAGAAAGAGAAGAAGGAAGAGAAAGAAGCAAAGCTAAATCATTTAATCCCTTAACTGTTTAATATATAAAGACCTGTTTAATGTGATATATATATATAAATAAATCTATAAATAACTATTTATAGATGACAATAATCTATAAATAACTTTTATCAGCGTCTTCCCCATTTGATAAGTGTAAAATGAGGAAAGCATTGTATTTGAAATTGAGGTGAGCAGTCTCACAGCAAGAAAGGAAAAGGAGACAGTAAATGGACAATAAACTGATAGACTTCATAAATTCTCCTTTGGTTGACTATGTTTGCTTCAACTGACCCATAACAAATAGATACCTAATTAAAATGTATTTTTTTCCATGCAGCTGCAAAGTGGACAGTCTGCTACCATCAGAGTTATGAAGGTTTTTTTAAATTCAGCTGACTTACTGTGAAAATACATTTTCTGCAGAGAAAACACTAACTGAAACATTACATAGTTCCTATTTAAAACCTTTCTATGTCTCACACTATTAAATATGTCCACATTTGCCAGTGTCTCAAGAAGTCACTTTTAGTTTTTAAGTAAAAGAAGATGAACCTTAAAACGTTAAAAATGTTGACAGGTTCACTTTTGTTATTTTCCCTTAATTTATATATTTGTTTTATTCACTACTGCTTTCAATAGTTCATCAAAAGATAATAGTTGTTTCCCTTGACTTTGATTTAAACACTTCATAACAACACCAATGTAAATGTTTTTAAGGAATGAATAATCATGAAATGCTTTAGTTTATAAAAAAAAAAATTAATCCTAGTCAAGATCTACAAGATCAAGGAAGATTTATGAGATTTCAACAATTCACATAGCTTGGATAAATTTAGAGGAACAATTGGTTAGTTAAGAGCTTCAGAAACAGATTACATATGGATAATTAGAAATCTCAGCCATATTTGTCATGTACAAGACAAAATTCCGAAATAAGAGACAGAATCACCAAAAATATTTGAGGATGGAAGAAAATTAAGACTCCATAGCTATAATTAATAGAAAACATGAATTAGTTGGAGGTAAAATTTCAAAGACTATGAGTATTAAGAGATAATATATTTATACTCAGGGATTATGAGTTTCAGAGATATGGAGAATTCAATAATACAGTGAAATTACAATTTCCCAGAAATGGTATGGATTGGATTGGATTAGAAACTTTACTGTTACATTGTGCCAACCATTAACTGTGAGGACAAATATAGATTAAAAGAGGACTAATTATCATTTTTTAATTAAATTTATTGGTGTGACATTGATTAATACTAGGGAAGATATTCCTTTCCATTTCCTTAGAGCATTTACATAAGAAAACTTAAAAATTGCAAGTAATTTTCCTGTCTTTGAAATGTACATAAATTATTTGAAAACAAAATAGGCCTTTTATGAGCTTTGTGAACCACAAATATCTTTCTCAAGATCCTAAGAGCTATCCCTTTGAAATATAAACATCAAGGTAGATTACACCCTTTGCAATAGGCACTTTGCTCCAAGTTGCAAAATCACCTGTTCTCATCCTATATAATAAAATGCTAATATGCAAATTGTCCTCTCAACCGGGAGTCCGGCTCTCCAACCACCTGCAGCCCCTCCCCCAGCCACCCTGGCCCAATCTGATTGGCCCTGATCAGGGAAGGCTGGCCAGACCCCATGCATGAATTTGTTCACTGGGCCTCTCGTAAAGACATAAGCAACCCCTGCCACCCCACTTGTATAGAGTCAATAAGTTAACACAGATGGTCACTCCAATTACCACGTGAAGTGTGTATGACCTACATGTAACTGTCAGGTCCTCTTCCTTGAAAACTATTCTTCATAATGAGACAATCTATGTAATAGGCTGTATTTGCTTTGCTAAAACTTCTTCCTTGTGAAAGACTGTCAAGAGAATGAGAAGACCCATCCATGTTATCACAAATGGCAATATTTCAACTTTTCTTATGGGTGGATCTTGAGAATATCATGCTAAGTGAAGTAAGTCAAGAACTATATGATTTCACTCATATGTGGTATATAAAACTGAAAGCAACAAATGAACAAACAAGAAAAAAAGTAAAAATAAAAAATCATAAATGAATACAATAGTATGGTGGTTACCAGAGGAAAAGAGGCTGGAGAAGAAGTAGAAGGTAAAGGAGGTCAAATATATGGTGACAGAGGAAGATTTGACTTTGGGTGGTGGGACACACAATGCAATATACAGAAGATGTATTATAGAATTGTACACTGAAACCTATATACGTAGTTGTATTAACCAATGTAACCCAAAAATTTTTAAAAGAGATAATGAGAAGATAAACCACAGACTGGGAGCAAATATGTGCAAAAGTCAAGACTGACAAAGGACTATTATCCCAAATACACAAAAAACACTCTTAAAAACTCAGTAAAAAAATAAACATTTTAAAAATTGGCCTAAAACCTTGACATCTAACAAAAGAAAATATACAGATGGCAAATAAACATATAAAATGATTTTCTACATCATTTGTCATCAGGAAAAATGCAAATTAAAACAACAATGAGATATCATGACACACCTATTAGAATGGACAAAATCTGGAACACTGACAACATCAAAGGATGACAAGATGTATAGCAACAGGAATTCTCACTCATTGCTGGTGGGTATGCAACATGGTACAGTCACTTTAAAGGACAGTTTGGAAATTTCTTAACAAAACAAAGCATACTCTTACCACAGAATCCAGCTTTTACACTCATTAGTATTTACCCAAAGAAGTTTAAAACATATCCACGCAAAAATCTGTACAGTGATGTTTCTTGCAGCTTTATTCACCAATGCCAAAGTTTGGAAGCAACCAAGATGGCCTTCAGTAGATGAAAATATAAATAAAATATGTTTTTTCCAGAAATTTAAATTATTCTAGCTAGAAAGAAACTATGAAGCCATGAGGAGACATGCAGAAACCTTAAATACGTATTACCAAGTGAAAGAAGCCAATCTGAAAAAGCTGAATATTATAATGATGCAGTTGTAATAACCTGGTTATTATTTAACAGGAAAAGAGGAAAGGGAAGACTAGATATAGGCATGACATTTATACAGCTTTGCCAAGAAGCTGCATTTAACATTCTCCAAGTCTGTTCCCGACTGATAACGGGTGAAGAGATTAGTCAAAGGCAGTTTAGAAGCATGCCCAGTAAGTCCTGAGAGATGGGGGAAGGTGCCTACATATCAGTCATACCTGGGAACAAATTAGTGGCCAGGATGGTTGTAGCAATTGCAGACTTGCAAAAGCTGATTATTTACACTTCTAAACAAAGGAAGGTGTCCCCCCCCCCCCCCCCCCCCCCCCCCCCTCTCTCTCTCTCTCTCTCTCTCTCTCTCTCTCTCACACACACACACACACACACACACACACTCTCTCTCTCTCTCTCTCTCACTGAGCCCTCTTTGAACTCCAAGGTGCAGGGCCATGTTGCACTCCACGTAATGCAGTGGTTCTCAACCTTGGCTGCACATTAGAATCACCTGAGAATCTTTTTAAAATCCTGATTTCCGGGCCTCATCCTCCGGAAATTCTGTTTCTTTGTTATGGGGTGGGGCCACAACATTGGTAACAAAGAAACAGAATTTCCGGAGGATGAGGCCCGGAAATCAGGATTTTAAAAAGATTCCCAGGTGATTCTAATGTACAGCCAAGGTTGAGAACCACTGACATAATGGAATGATGGACTTTAATTAGCTTGAATGCTGAACCACACCCAGCTGCAACATGAAACCGGAGCTCTGGACACTGGCTTTGCTGAACTCCCAGCTGCCCCTCTTTTAGGACTGGCTTGGGGGAAATGGGACATTGGGAACTGGGGAATTTAAGTCCATGCCAGTAAAATCTTCTACCTCTCATAGTCCCCTGGGGGCTTCTGAATATTGGTATTTCAGCATCAACCCAAGAACTCCAGTTTCTCGAACAACAGAGGGTTCCCACTTGTGTACTCCTTTGGCAGTAGAATGATTCCAGAGCTATATGACATTCTAGAAAGGGCAAAACTATGGAGGTAGTAAGAAAATCCATATTGCCAGGGTTTAGTGGGGATGACTAACAGTCATCCCCAGCAATGAGTGACATATGGAGGACTTTTAGGATGGTTAAAATACACTGTGTGATGCTATATTGACAGGTACATGTCATTATACCTTTGGCAAAACCCATAGGTTGTACCATACCAAGAGTGAACTATAATGGAAACTATGAATTTTGGTTTATTATGAAGTTTCAATGTAGGTTCATCAATTGTAATAAAAACATCAATGTTGGGGAATGTTTTGGATGGGGGTGGTAATACATGTGTGGGGCAAGCGGATATATGAGATAGCTTTGTATCTTCTCAATTTTGCTGTGAGCCTAAACTGCTATAAAAAATAAATTCTCAAAAATATATGTGGTTTAAACATAAAAATCAGAAAATTCATATTGGCAACCATACTGCCACCTAATCTATAAACTCACTCAAATTTTACCTCCTACCCAATAATAATATTTATAGCAAAAGCATCCATCCAGAATCACACCTAATATTTATATTTGTCAGGTGTCCTTAGTCACCTTCAATCTGAAACAATTTTGCAGTATTTTCATATCTTTCACAACCTTAATATTTTGAAGACGACAAGCTTACCACTTTATTGAGTATGTTATTTTATATTTTTCTGATGTCTCTCCTACACCTTCCCTCTGCTTACATTTTTAATAAATTTTTGGCAGGAATATCAGAGAAGTATGTTCTTTTCATTATATATTATCATAACTGTGTTTTTCATTATATTGTATAAGGTGCTACAAGATCTTTATTTCTTCCATTACTGGTGATGCTCATTTGGCCACATGTTTAAGGTGGCATCTGCTGGGTTTCTCCAGAGTACGTTATAAATGTCATGTCTGAAATGAATTAATGCATTGTGAGAAGATGCTTTGAAACTAGGTAAAGTCATTGTACTTTCATCCAACAAAACTCTTAGCAGTCATTGATGATTTTTGCCTTGTCAATTGTAACGACTATAATTGCCAAATGGTGGTTCTCTAATTCTACCTGTTATTGTTATTTTGCTAGCTGGCCTTCTATAATAAGAAAAAACTTTATTCTCCCACATTTAGTCACATATTTATTTTTAATGTGAGTACAGACTCGTGAATCTTATTTATTCAGATTATACCACTATTATTACATAGGCTGATATTCAAATTGCCCGATATTTGGTGAGTACATGTCATGCAACCTTGTTTCTATATCATTTTAAAATTTCTACACCATTACTCCAGCACTTCTTACACCACACACACACACACACACACACATACAAAACCACATATCTTCATCTATTCATATTTTAGTTGTTTCACTTTTATTTTTATAGCTAAAATATACGTTTTTCAAAACTAAGGATATAGCTTCTTAGAATTTTTTGTTATCCCAGATAACTTCACTTAGTGGTTTCCTTGCTAGAGACACTTAAAAGCATGAGAGCTGATGTATTGCTTTTGCTGAAGTGTCCTTCCTGAGACAGAGAGAGTAAAGCTCTAGTTCTACATACAGCCTATTTTTTGGCCTCACTTTTGATGCTGAATCCTATTAGTAGCATAGAGAGGCTAGTGAACAGGAAAAGGTGGAGGATGGGTGTGGTGGCATTTAAAAATATATAGCACTGTTCACCTGACCACTTTTCTTAGCTCTTGAAAAGGCAAAAAAAAAAGAAGAAAATGTAAATAGATAAGTAGAAACTAATGGTTAAATTCATCCTAATTATTTGACATTGGAATAATTTAGCAATTTAAACCCTCTATAAACTGATGAGCAAAAATAGATACAGAGGCAGAGCAACATCGAACAGACTGTCAAACTACAGCGGGAAGGCCGGGGAAGATGGGGGTGGGGGGGTGGAGGGGTGGGGGTGGGTAAGAGATCAACCGAAGGACTTGTATGCATGCATATAAGCATAACCAATGGACACAAGACACTGGGAGGTATGGGAGGCTAGGGGAAGGTCAAGGGGAGAAAAAAAAAAAAAAGGAGACATATATAATACTCTTTATAATACCTTAAGCAATAAAACAATAAAAAAAAACCCTCTGAACTTATTTCCCATTTATAGGTTTATAAATAAGAAAGTTTTACTGTTCCCTTCCAGATTCAAAAGTTCAATGAGCCAAAGTTGTGTAAAACACTGTTTCATCTTTGAGTGAGACTGAGATATTGGGAATCAGATAGACTACAGACTCATCAGGAATTCTGATGTTCAGAAATAGAAGTTGACATGCCAGTTATAGGGAACAGACAAAGCCAGTGATAGTATCTGAGTACTTAAGGGCCATGTGTCATCTGTGAGATTCACATAAGGCTGTCCAAGCTGAATCTTTAAAAACAAAAGTCTTTCTCATAGATTATAATCAAATTTCTTCTTGGCCAATTTTAAAACAAATTTCCTATAATACTTTTGTGATAAAATTTCATACTATATTATTTCTCCAGAAAGGCTTGGTATCATGTGCCATCAAATATGTAATTAATAAATACTTATTTTTTCTAATTTTATTATTTCATATATAATCATTCACAAGTTGCGAATGGGTGATTTAAACATTCATATTCTATAACTTTTTTAAAGGATGTGTAATAATATACATACTCTAACCTGCTATCTTTCCTTGACTTCAAAACAACTGCCTTTCAAATTCAAATAAATTTATCAAACATGAACTGGGCATAAAAATTTCTCTTAAATCCAAAATTCACTATAAATGCATATTTTAATTTTCAACATTTCTTGAGTTTACAATCAGGGTATGTTTAAAACTGCTATTGTGTGAGTTTTATAGAATAAAAGAAGAAACATTTAATACACTAAAAATATATGGTATGTATTATGGCTATTGTTTCATTAAAAATGCTGATACATATTAGTAATAGATAAGTAAAAACATTCCACAGGTCATATTTTCCAAGAAAGAAAAAGAATAATATAATTTAATTCTGCACTATCTTAACTCCTTAATTTCACTCATAGAAAAATGGTTCCCTCTGGTGCACAGATCTCACAAGGTTTTCACTGGTATAGAGTTGTATTTCCAAACTGCAGCCAGGTGAACCAGGATTTGGAGTTGACCTTTAACACCAGAGTAGTATATGTCTCAACAAGTTTCTTCCACTGACAGATGACAATTTTGTAATGCTGTTTTCACCCCAAATATTTTTAAAGTTTCATTTCATTTTAAATATTGAAAAATCAATAAAATTAATAAGCCAGTTAGTTAATATATTAGTAACATTAAACAAAGCAACTGAATAAGCTTGGCAATCTGGACCTACATACATGTGAATCTTATTTATTAGACAAATTTCTTTTGGAAATGTCTGTACTACATTTTTATCTTCCTCTGGGTTACATTGCACTGTATTCTGAATAGGACTTCACCTACTATAATTTTCTGAATCTAGCTTGTTTTATTGCTTTACAGGTTGTAAATCATAAAGCTCCTAACATGCTTTCAAAGGAATCCAGAGTCAGATTTTTGCCATTTCAGTCTGTTCATAATGCAACCCTACAGGAAATATTTTTATATGTTTCTAGGTGTTCTTTAGGTATGTACATATCACTTGTTAATCTTCTGATTTCTCTTTCCTCATTCCTCATCCTGTCAGAAGTCACCTCAGAACTCATCTTTCTTCATTTTTCTTTATGTTGTTATAGAATTGATATGCAATCATCTTAATAATACTCTTCCAAAAACTTTCCCCCACCTGTCTAGATGAACCTACCTCACATAAATCTAAACATCCGTATATTGTCATATGTATTAGAACAGTAAGCACTAATGCAAAAGTTATACCATATCCAGAAGCCTACTTATACAACTGGCCCTCAAGAATATTTTAAATCTTATATTAATTTGTATTACTTAAAAATAGTACTTCACACATTTTCTATTGTCCTCACTTTTTATCACTTATGTCCTTAATCTTTCCCACCCCTGGATATATTGTAAGCAGATAACATTAAAAAACAATCAAATGAATAAACAAAAGACAATGTCAGATAGGAACCCCAGGTATTCTAAGTGGCAAACCTACAAAAATACAATACTATTCAGTTTTAATAAAGGGACTATGATCCTATTCAAGGACAAAATAACCTCCTGTCCTGAGGCTTCCTTACTTTTCCTCCCTCTCAGGAACTGTCAATTTCCAAAGCCACTGTCTCTCAATTTGAGACCTCATGTGAAATTTATCTTTTTCACATTTAAGTCTTTAAATTTATAAAAAATGAAACAATACAAAACAAATTCACATGTCCCTTTAACTACAGCCTTTCTGTCCTCCTCAAAAACTACTTCAGAGAGTTTGCATTCCCAGTCCTTATTTCTTCATCTCCCACTTAGTACTCACTTTGGTTTGGTATCCTCATCCATCTTCCACACATATAGCTTGGGGTGATCATTGCAATGACATACATATTTCTAAGGATCTTAGCATGAGGAGCATTTCCAGGATTATCAGGCTAAGCCCTAAATGCCATCACAAGTGTGCTCAGAGAGTTTAAACAGAGAGAACAAAGTAGAGGTGAAGATACAAGGAAGACAAGTGATATGGCCACAAGCCCAAAATTCCTGGCATCTGCTAGAAAACACAACAAAGAGATCCTCTCCTGGGGCCTCCAGAGGAAATGTACCTCTCCTGATAGCCTAATTTCATACCTGTAATTAAGCCACTGAGTTTTTGACAAATTGTTACAGCAGCCATATAAAACTGACACAGCTACAGAGCCCACATTTTTGTGATTAATAAGTATATTTTAAATAACATAATTAAAGCATGCATGAATATGGGCTTCGAAAATTAGTATCACTATATCCAAATCCAATTTGGAAATAATTCTCACTGAATTACATTTTAATTCAGACATTTTGCAAATCATTATTAAGTAACTATCATGTGGTAGTTCTTGGTCCTAGAATGGATTATGCTATAAAATTTAGTGTAAACTTGTTTTCCTAGTATTATTAGTCAATTTGTGGCCCAGTGCACAAATTTGTGCACATTGAAAGGAAATTAATTAGAAGAAATATTTTAATATTGCTATTCGCCCTTTCTCTATAATAGAAGTGTCAACCAAATTCATGATGGACAATGACACATGCGTGCGATTGGCGCCAGTGAGAGCTTTATATGTACCACGCATATGCAAGTCAACTTAGCCTTTTATACATATAGAATAATCTTGCTTAATTAGACCTGCTTTCTGATTTAGCTAAACTTTTCCAGCCCAGTGAAGCACCCCAACTTCTCTGTCAGGTAATTGTCAGCAACACAGCAGTAAATAACAACATTAAGCAGATTATTATTGTAGATCAAGCAGGGAGAACAAAGAGTAAAATATTTAACTGCAGCAATGTTTGCCTATATTCTATGGAGTGAGAAAACCGGAAGTCATTTTCAAGGTCCACCATTTCATACTTCTTTTCAGTTGGGTCAAGTTTCTAAGCTTTCTAAATCTCCATTTTCTGGCTAAAGAAAATAAAATAGTATTCCACTGAGTCTTCCATCTACCTACTCCAGAACTTCTGTGAGGATCAAATGAGATGAGGCATGGGAAAACACTTTACAGACATTTGGTTATAGTGTAAAATGTTTCCACCTGGCTATAAAGCAAGTCATGTTCCTGGGCTGAAGAAACTCCAAAGAGGCTAGTCGCTAGGGAGAGGAAGCCAGGCATATTAGCCTTTTATATATATATAGATATTTCAGAAGAAGCCTGTTTGGTTTTCTTTTTTTTCACATTAAGCTTTTCTGTAGTTGTGGTAGGCAGTTAGAGAGATGTGAACTGAGCAAGGATGAAGGGCCAGGTACAGAAGATTACCAGGGTGGAAAGTCCTGAGTGCCTAGCAAAGGGCAAAACTAGGAAAACAAGGACCTTGCTCCCCCTCCCCCCATGGATAACCTTTTCTCTCTGACCATATCAATGGTAATGAGGTTTAGACCCCTGACCTTTCACATTCCTGATCATGTGATTCTGATCCTCCTTTGATCTTTCCTCCAGTCATGTGGTACAGCCCCTTGCAGGAAGAACAAGGGGCCAAAGAGTGGCCTCATGAAACTCCCATGGGATAACATCTAGGCCTCAGTTGTGTTTCAGCTCAAGGCCTAGAAAAGCAGAAAAACCAGAGAAGCGCTGCCCTGGCTGACATCAGGACCAGCTGCACTGACTAATGACCCCCTGCCCTGACATCAACCAATCAGTGGAGACCAGAACCCTGAAAGGACACACCTGGAAAGTTGATGAATATTCTATTGAGATCCTCCCCTGGGACCCCCCCTAAAATTTCCACCATTCAAGGTCCTTGGGAGAGAGAACCCAGCTCCCTCTGCCTATTGTGAGCCAGCTAACACCTTTCCCATTCCCCTTTTCTTCCCCACCCCCCCACCAGGTGTGTTACCTTTATCTTTGTCTCTCCTAAGCTCCAAGGACCTTTCTTTTGCCTCTGTAACTTATTTCATGAGCCCATTCCTACACAGCTCACTTTTTATTCCTCTGTGACTTTCTAAATAAATTTTCTCTTATAGTTTGGGTCTTGGATCTGAATTATTTCTGAGCCAGAACTCAAGTACCAAGGTTGCTGAACCTTGCAAGGCCCAGTCTAATTCCGCAGGTCTAACACTTGGTGCCATTTTCTCTCCACTAACATAGTTATTTTTTTAATCCCTTGAAAATTTAGTGTTTAAAATGTTATTATGCTAAAATTACACTGTTCATTTTAGAACTCAAAATAAGTACAATATAGTTTTAAAGCTAACAGGTATAACTCCCTATTATTCTTTTATAATACTTTAAATCAAATTACCCTTAAAATTATGTATTATTTATATAACTTCAGGTACATGTTATACATCCAACATACAAGTTTTATCAGTATTTTTTATACTAGCAGATTGTGATATTGGCATTTACACATTTTTTCTAGATAGGCATTATCTAGGTGTCAAATTATTGCAGAAGATATCTCTGTTTTACCTGATTTGTTCTTATTAATATTATCATGTTTTCTCACTTGTAAAAACTAAAATCTTTTTCATTAAGAACTTTGTAGCTGACCGTATTCCTGAAGAAAAAAAAAATTCCTGTTCTAGCTTTTAGTGCTAAATATTCATAGCAGCCATGGATCTTTTGGTTGATGTGTTATTACCCATTACACTTCTGCCACTTTCAATCTCTCAAAAGTATGGGTACCATAGACCAAAAAAGATGTTAATTTTAAAGTCTTTAGTCATTTGTTCAGTTTATAAAGTAAAGTTATATTCAGTATAAAAGGGAGCCTATAATAATTTCTAAAAGACTGTAAAATAATATTTTAAGGACAAAAAAAAATGGGACTGAGGAAAGATTAGCAATACTGAAAGCAATAAAGCCTTCCTGGAGGGACTGCAGAAATGGGTACCAGTATCCAGGACTTGAAAGATGCAGAGCTGGTGATTTCCACATACCTGATTGAAGACACTTATTCGGCCTACTGGAAAAACAAACGGATCTGGGAGAATGGCTGTAGATCAGTGGTTCTCAACTTTGGCTGCACATTAGAATCACCTGGGAATCTTTTTAAAATCCTGATTTCTGGGCCTCATCCTCCGGAAATTCTGTTTCTTTGTTACTAATGTTGTGGCCCCGCCCCATAACAAAGAAACAGAATTTCCGGAGGATGAGGCCCAGAAATCAGGATTTTAAAAGGATTCCCAGGTGATTCTAATGTGCAGCCAAGGTTGAGAACCACTGCTGTAGATTATTATATATTTAATTAGGTGGTGTCTCTAAATTGCTGATGTAGGTGTGGCTTCCTTCCTTAATCCCCTAGTAGTAAGCTTTTTTGCTCTGCACCTGTTAGTAAAGGCCAACAGAGCAGTTTGCTTCCTGGTGAAAAGAGCAAAATATCTCAGGGGTATATCAACTCTCCAGACCTAAATCATAATTGAGTCAGCACCGTGATCCTCTTTCCCTTCCACAAGACATCGCACTGGTCCGTTACGTTGGTATTATGCTGATTTAACCTCATGTTCAGGAAATAGCTAGTCTAGACAGACTGACACATCATTTGCCAGCCGGAGGGTGGGGGAAAATGTACTACAAACACTCAGGGAACTTTCACTTCTGAGAAGTGTATAGGGGCCCAGTGGTGTGGGCCTGCCAGGCTCTTCCTCCTAAGGCAGCGGTTCTCAACCTGTGGGTCGCCACCCTTTGGGGTTCGCCTTAGACCATCGGAAAACACATATATAATTACATGTTGTTTTTGTGGTTAATCACTATGCTGTAATTATGTTCAATTTGTAACAATGAAAATACATCCTGCCTATCAGATATTTACATGACGATTCATAACAGTAGCAAAATTACAGTTATGAAGTAGCAACGAAAATAATTCTATGGTTGGGGGTCACCACAACACGAGGAACTGTATTAAAGGGTCGCGGCACAAGGAAGGTTGAGAACCACTGTTCTAAGGTGATAGAAACATTGCTGTACCTGACCCCTCCTCCCACGAAATATAGAGGCACACAGTTTAGAATTCTGGAGGCAACCTAGTGCGCATCCAGGTGTGCCACTCTGGTCCACGTACCGCTACTTCTGAGTGGTGCCCAGAACTAAAGGAAGCTCTGCAAGGGGTGTAGGGGTGTAGGGTGCCATGTTAGCAGATGTTTGCTTAAATCCCCGGGGCAAAAAAAGGAGAAAAAGGAAACACATACCTTCCTGTCTTTGCTGATTGGCTCCTTGGGAGTTACTCGGTGGACTGCTTAGTCAGGTTGCCAAGGCCTCCTCCTCCCCGTCAGAGCCCCTCTCCCGCTTACGGAACCTGAAGAGCAGCGCCCCCCGGAGGGGGGGGGGTTTCCAGTGGCCGCGGTCTGGTCTCCTCTGCGCATGCGCGCTGCTCTGGGGCCCCCCGCAGCGTGTGACTTTTCAATCTCGCGTTATTTGTGTCTCAATTAACGCGGGAGCTTTTTGATTCCCTATTTCCCGCGAAGATTCGCTTTCCCCAGCTTTTCCTTCCAGAATGCCTCACACTTACTTTTTTAGCGTATCAGTCAACCGGGATCAGCTGTCCCAGGTGGCAGAGAGGTTTTTTGGTTGTTTTCATGTGTTTTTCGTGTTTCCGAGGAATGCCCTCTGCCTAGCGCCCTTTCCTTCCCGAGAGGGTCCAGTCTGGTTGGAACAAAGCGAGGTACCTGCTGAATTCCTCAGGCTCCTCGGGAGCCGCCATTCAGGTGAAGGCGGACAGATTGGGGAGCAGGTTTGCGCTGCACCCCGGGCCGGGTTGCATGCTGGGAACCAGGCTGCCCAGATGGCCGGCGAGTCAGGTGTGAGGGGGCCGGACGAGTAAAATCACTGCAAAACCTTCCTATCCTTCCTAAGGTGGCTTTTCCTTGATTTAGCAAGAATTGGTTCCTGTAAAGCTCCCACCGTTTTCCAGACTTCCCACAAGTTGATTTGGACACTTTTGGCTCATTTTTCTATCGATTTTTTTTTTTTTACTTTGATTGTTTTGAGAGATGAGCCCTTGAAGTTATACTACTTTTGAAATCTGGAAGTGTAAGTTTTCTCTTTAAGACTTTTTAAAAAATGACGTCAAATGCCTTTACATATATATTTTAGAAATACCTTGTAACTTTTGAGAACACTAACCATTTTGATAGAAACTGCGTAAAATCTACAGATCAGGAATTGCCATCCAAGTGAGCTTCTGAATACATGGACATACATTAGATCTTTACTTCCCCCTCACGAAAATCTTGCAGTTTGGTGTGTAGTTTTAGGCACTTCTTCTGCCCAATGTGTTTATAAGTATTTTATTCTTTTTGACTATCTGAATATGCTTTCTTTATTTAAAAAAATGTATCTTTATGGTTGAAAGTATTACAGATATATGATTTCTTTATTTTGGGATCATTTCGTATTAGCACATTTGATTTCTATATATTGATCTTCTTTCTGAGTTCTTGCTGAGCTCATTATTATTCACTTGAGGGCTGAACATGGATATTAAAATTTTAGTCTATGAAATTTACAATATGTGTCACTTTATTAAGAATATCAGTAATTATTCCTTGATTTTAAGTTTTATAATAAATTACTTGAATTATTGGTTACTTATTTAATAAGTCTGAATAATAGACCATCTGATGGAAGCATATATTTTTCACCAAACCTGTTTTCATATCTTCTTGCATTTAGATCCCCTATATTAAATTTTCTTTATAGATTAGTATATTGGGCTTGGCTTACATGATGTCAACTATGCAAATAAAAATCATTATAAAGAAATAAGATGTAATTTTAGGTGAGGTTACCTCTGGATGGATACAAACAGTATATATCATATAACTCAATGGGAATATGCTAAACAGTTAATAGTTAAATTATGATTCATTTTTATTACATTTTTACACAAATATTTTTAATTGTAGTATTTAAAACAATTTTAAATAAATTAAATAATTTACCTTTATTTCAATACCTTGGGGTATTTCTTGCCCCAAGGTAAGAGAGTTCCCTGATTTTATCTATTTTTTAAGCTGCCCTTCTCCTTTTTACACATCTAAATTGCTTAGATATATTGAGTGTTAGGAGCACATTTTAAAAAATGGGTAAATATGAAATGAGCAGAAGAGAAATATAATGCATCATGGTGGCATGTAGTAGCATTTTGGGAGGTATATAAACCAGGGAAGCTTATCTGCCATTTGCATTGCAATGTTAAGGAATTTCCCCGTAGATCTTGATTAACTTTTGCTATCTAAACACACCTATATTGCTTAATTCGTTTATGAGACAACAAGGAAAATTATATTTCATGTTTGAATTAGTGTTGGACAGGGAAGTAAAACAATGAGAGAGAAAGAGAATTTAATAGCAATAGAATTGAAGCTTGAGGAGAACATGAAGTCATAAGCCATGGGTATTTGTTAGCATATTGCAAAATATATTGACCTTCCACAAGACTAAGGAGGTATTTAAGCTATCCATAATTTTAGTGATTCAGTAAATCATCTGGATTACACTTGGTTTCTTCACATAGAAAGTTGTTTGAACTGTGGTGTAAGAGTCCATACTAGACACAGCCTCTCCCTCCCCAGTCATATTGTGATTGTGATTTATTCCTCCCATTTTCAAAGTTTGGCATATTTTGAGTCTCTCGGAATTATTCACCTTCTGACTGTCTCCTTTGAGTGCAAAAGTCACCATTTTCTCTGTTGATGCTCAGAAGGCGGTTTGCTGGTATGATATTCCAGGGTTTACTTTTCAATTGCACTGTTGCACATTGGAATTCAGGAAATATGTCTGTGAAGGCCAATTTATTTATTCAACCAAATGCAATTATTTGAAAAGTATATTCTAAATATATGGTTCTAAAATGACTCTACCCTAATCTAAAAAGATTTAATATATCTAGTGATCAGTTCCATGCAAAGGATATAAATTTCACATAGACTAACACTAACAGATTGCAAGGTTTCTAATGAGTGAGTTTCTATGTCTTCTAGGTCTTCTACAAATATGCAGCCATGATAAATGAGAACTGAAAAAAATATGAACGCTCTTCACAAGGTAATTATCCAATTGGAGATTATATTAAATATTTTGCTAAATTTCTAAACTAAATGCATACATTTTTACCTTAAAGATGGCAACATGCGTGCAGTCTTTTTTGAGTAAAAAATTATTGTACAGGTGTTTTCATTACAATTGAGGAGATGTTGAAAGTCAATATTCAACTAAATTCAGCAAGTTTCAGAAGTTATTACAGTAACCTAGAGTTGGCATTTATCATGTATAATTTTCATATGCGATTGCAAAAAAAACAAAACAAAAGAAACCCCACATTCTAATTCTGGGCATCAACTCAGATTCTGAGAACTTATAATTTACATTTTATTGAAACACGCACCTCAGTAATAATATGTGATATGGCCATATTATCTGAGTAACATTTGTATGTGAGATATCAACATGGCTAAAAATATATTAAAAGGAATATAGAACTTCTTTCCCCTAAAAGGCATAGAAAAATGCTCTTTCAACAGTCTATTCTTTTTCAAAACTTCCACAAAACAATGCAAATGTAACCCTCCAAAGAGAAACAAAATTCTGTTTCTTTATCAGTAAGCTGAAGGAACTGAACATTAAATTTTGCTGCTAGAAATTTTTCTCTAAGTTGAGCAGTTAATCAAATCATGATTTGTTTAGAAAGCATAGCTGTAATTGTTATCTACATGAGCCCTATTGTGTCATTTGCACAATGTTAAAAGTTTAGTAGTACTGGACATATTCAATGTCTAATTTGTGTAATTGTCAAGGGAGGGGCCACCATATAAACACCACGTTAAGGTGTTTATAATTCTGGGACACTGAATTTTCTAGAAATGTCAACCCAACTGTTTATATCACTGGTAATATTGAGTGCTCTTGCTGTTTTCCAGTTTTGGGGATTTCATATTTTTAAGGCTTACTTATTATATAACTGATCCACCCCACACTCTTCTCCTATAACAGGGACAGAATACATTACAAATCATGTTATAAACTCTAGTGTTGTCACAAATTTATAAATGTTATTTAACTTTTTCAATTAGATTAATAAAAGCAATCTCTGAAAATGGTGCAAACTAACAAAAAGTATTGTAGTTTATGCATTTTTCTCACTTTATTTCTAATAACCATTTCATTGGGGGCAAGGGAGGATGGGTAAACCAGCATCTGTTTTATTCTTCAAACTGGAAATAAAAACAGGAAAGCAGATTATAAGCCTGTTTTCAAAGAGTAAGCAATTTTACACTTCAAAAATATTTTGGTTTCAAAGATAAAGAACCACACAACCCACATACACACCTTTATGTTAGCTAGTTTCCAAATGTAGTGTGAAACCTATTCACCATACCCTGCATGTACATTAAGTACCTACTATCAAGAGTGGAATACTCTGCCTTTTAAATCTGAGATAGTGTTGTGACTGCTTTGTCAATAGAATGTGGACAAAGTGGGGTTTGAGGACTTTTAAGCCCTGGCATTAAGAAAACCTAGCACCCTATAGTCTCCTCCACAGAGCCCTAAGCTGCCATGTAAAAAGACCAAGTTATCCTGCTGGAGAGAGGACCACTTGAGATCTTGGAAGTTCAGACGCAACATATATAAGAGAAGTCACATACAGAAGTACAAAGGCACCAGATATTGAGATCCATAGATAAGTGCGACCACCAAATGACTGTACACACTTACTTAAGAGATTTCAAGCTAGATTTATAAAGCAACCCCCAGCTCAGTTCTGGCCAGCGCACATAATCATGAGATATAACAAAATGGCTGTCAAATTTTAGAGTTATTTGTTATTGACTATATTGACTTTATGCTGTTGCAAAAAAAACCTTAAAACTAATGTCATTCATTTTGGGACAATGTGATTGGTAGAAGCTGGAAGCACCTTGAGAATACTGTTAGGCTTCAAGGAAAGGGAGGAAATTATTATTTGAGCTGGAGAGAAAGGGACTTAAGTTATATAAAATCAAATAATTAATAAAACAGTCAACCAAGCTATCATGAAAGATTGAAAGGGAACCTAAAAGATTTGTTGACCTGGCTAATGAGATTTCTAGGCAGAACATAGAGAGTGTGAACTGTTTTTCTGTGTTTGTTTGATTAAAAAAATATGTCAATGATACTGTATAGGAGAAGCCCAATGAACTGAAAATAGAACTGCTCAAATTGGCGGGGTAATTTAGAGGAAACATAAAAAAGCGAGGTTGTTCTGGCTTCAAAAACAAAACTTTGTCTTGTTCTCTATTTTTCTAGAAGGCAAAAAGGAAATAAAATAGGAAATAGCCTCAGAATAAAGGTCAAATCTAGGCCACTACCAGTAAAACCCAACCTTGGGGTGAATTTTAAATCAAAGATTAATGTAAACTCCATTTTTGAACCTTAGAAAAATCTAATGCCTTATTTCTAGACACTTTTGCCTAGAAAAAAAGGCTCTAGGTAAAAAATAGGATTTCTAAGTATGTAAGGGACACGCTACCTTAGCAGCCTTAAGGGAGGTCCAGGGTACAGAAGCTTCCACTTTTGAAAGAAATGAGTAGGATTTTTCTCTTTTGTCTAGAGGATTTTATTGTAATTTGATACATAAAAACCTATAAATTTTATTCAAGGAATTCTATTACATCGGATTGAAAGGAACAGATACAATTCATAATGAAAAGAGTATCCCTGGGCTCTTGCAGTCTACTATAAGCAGGATGCAGGTTAAAAAGCTGTTGAGCTGCAAACATGAAGAATTTCTTATACAAAAGTGAGGTTAACTCAGAGGGCAAATTAAAATCTGGGAGGGTGGAACTGACATCTGTTAGGGGCCTCTTCAATGGAACAGGAAGCTCTAATCAAGGAACAAGATATACTAGTATATCTCCAGTTGGATATTAAAATTACTATGAGCTACTTAGTCCTCTCTTCCAATCATTCCTCCCCCCCCCCACTCCCATTTGCATGAGAGCCAACTACAGATTCTCTGTCACTGCTAACTACTGGGACACTGCTAACTACTGGGACTAAAAGGAATACAGAAAACTTGTCTATTTCAAAGGACTTTAACTCAAGAGGTTCACTATTCAAGGAAGTGAACCTGGGAAATCACACCAAGGAGCCTCATCTATGCGGGTCCCATTTATATTAGGAAATTCTAGAAATCAAGCTGATACTTTAAAGCAGTGGTTCTCCACCTGTGGGTCGCGACCCCTTTGGGGGCAGAATGACCCTTTCTCAGGGGTCGCTTAAGACCATCAGAAAACACATATATAATTAAATATTGTTTTTGTGATTAATCACTATGCTTTAATTAATGTTCAATTTGTAGTAATGAAATTGGGGGTCACCACAACATGAGGAACTGTATTAAAGGGTTGCAGCATTAGGAAGGTTGAGAACCACTGCTCTAGTGTATGTGTGTGTGTGTGTGTGTGTGTGTGTGTGTGTGTGTGTGTATAAAGTTTGGTAACTTCTAAGAGGGAATGTAAAAGTTAAGATATTTCTACCATAGTAAAGTTTTATACTAATGTATTTTATTCAGTGGACAGCTAAACAAAAACTCGATTTACAGGTCTTCATTCAGAGTTTTAGCTTGAATGTCTGTTTCTTAAGTATTCAGTGACAAGTCCATTTCATTCTCTTTTAAATAAACAAGTGTATAACACACAAACTATTTTCTTCCACATTGTTGCTTATTAACTTGCATTATGTCCCATGGCATCAATTTCACATTGGCCCTCTCCTGATTAACATGCCAAATTATAGATAATTCTTTTTTTACATACCCTTACACATACAGAAGTAAAAGTGCTTTTGATATATAAATATATATATGTATATATATATATATATATATATATACATATATATATTTAATAGTCTTTCTAAGCAGCACAAAATACTTCAAACTACCTACTCCAGTCACTGTAAAATTTATGTTCACTGTCACATCTTTAAATAAGCAGTTTGAGGGAAATGTCCTTTTCTATATCTCCCAGGGAAAGAAAAGTACAAAGATATGGGCATTTATTATTCTAACTTACAAAAAGGAAAAAAATGTACATATGCATAACAATGTTTGGTCTGCATTTAAAATGCTTGCCAATCACAAAGTTCTTCTACTCTCCACTTTTCTGGCACAATCCATATCTTGGTCAAAGTTTCAGCTTCAGGTATTTTTAGTTTATATATTCTAACCAGTGAAATTTCAGGATTATGACCAAGATAGCAAATTAGTTTGTCTCAGTTCTGAGGAAAAAGAAAGGGTCACTGATTCTATTAACTAACCTTTAGATTCCAGGATAGCCCACAATACCTTTGGCAGACATTAATGTGGTATTCCTTAGATATGCATCCAATGTTGATAAACAATTTCCCAAGGAAGATCCAACATCACACACCTATCTCTCTTAATGCCAGCCCACATGAAACCAGAGCATGTTGTGACAATTAAGTTTTATAATTTAAAATTCAGTATTTCTTTGAGTGGAATTCCTTTGTCATTCTGCATGGGATGTGAGACTATATTTCCATAGCTCTTTTTTTGCTAGTCAGTCCTCTCTTTCAAAAACTGTATATTTCCTCTTGTTAAAATTATTGGATCTTTGTATTGGTTGTGTAGAAAAAAAGCTTATCAACATTTTTGATTAAAGGAAAAAAGGCCACTAAAAAAAACACATTTTCCCACTATGGTGATAGAACAATACAAAAATTTTCAAATATTTTTTAAACTATTGTTAAAGTGATTTTTAAACTATTATTCATTTACTAATTACAAGTGCCTTAAGAAAAATTTGAATCATTTTGTATCTTTTATGTTGTCTAGCAAAACATTTCAACATAAATGGCACTTAATATATATTTCTGAAGTAGTTAATCAATGAAATTATGTTTTTATATTTTAACATGTTATTTACACTATTTTCAACTGATATGACACAAGAGAAAGATTTAAATATATTAATATCATACACACATGCCAAAACATTTATACAAACACCATACATTCAGGAATAACTTACATTTCAAACTATAGCAAAATGCTTAATAAGTCGTACCATTTCTGTTAAAGAAGTGTGGACATGTTTTTGCCTCATTTTTAACCTTAGGAAACAGGCTCAAAATGTGGAAAATTATAATATAGAGAGGGTGCCCTACAATGTTGGGTACAAATAGTATGGATTCACTGTAAACTGTCTGTTTTCTATGTATCTATAAGCACTAGAGGCCCAGTGCATGAAATTCGTACAAGTGTAGGCCTTCCTTTCCCCGGCTGCTGGCGTCGGCTTCCCTCTGGCACTTGGAACCCAGGCTTTCCTCCAGCTGCCGGCAGGCACCTGGGACCCGGGCTTCCCTTGCAGCCCCAGCTTCGTCTGGAAGGACATCCAGTCTAATTAGCATATTATGCTTTTATTATTATAGATATTTATTTCTCAATAAGTTTGACAAAGATAATCCTTCCTTCCTCTGATGGACAAGATTCTTCTTTCCCATTCTATATAATAAAAGCTAATATGCAGATCAACCAAACAGGGGAATGACTGGTCGCTATGTCGCCCACTGACCACCAGGGAGCAGACACTCAACACAGGAGCTGCCCCCTGGTGGTCAGTGCGCTCCCACAGGGGGAGCACCACTCAGCCAGAAGCCTGGCTGACAGCTGGCTAGTGCAGCAGCGGTGGCGCGGGAGCCTCTCCCGCCACCACAGCAGCGCTAAGGATGTCCAACTGATAGCTTATTTCGCTCTTTGTGGGAAACAGGCCTAAGCCATCAGTCGGACATCCCCTGAGGGCTCCTGAACTGCAAAAGGGCACAGGCCAGGCTGAGGGGACGCCCCCCAAACCCCAGTGCACAAATGTCATGCACCAGGCCTCTAATTTATAATAACCTTAAGCAAATAGGTTTTTATTGGCTTATTATGCAAGTTAAACATTGCAAACATTTGTTTTTCTATTTAATTTATTTTGATTGCAATACTTTCTTAATCACATGTGATTTAGGAACAAAACAGTATAGTTTTAAGTATAGTCATGGTACCATGTACACAACTTAGTTATAAATCCTGACCTCACCATTTACTAGCCATATGATTTTACTTATTACGTTTTTTTTTTTAGTTTCTTCGTCTGTGCAGTGGTAGTAATACTTGTAGTTAAGTAATAATGTTGTAAGGACTGATTCATTTAATATATATAAAGAATTTAGACCAGTGATAGCAAACCTTTTGAGCTCGGCGTTTTGAAAAACCCTAACTTAACTCTGGTGCCGTGTCACATATAGAAATTTTTTGATATTTGCAACCATAGTAAAACAAAGATTTATATTTTTGATATTTATTTTATATATTTAAATGCCATTTAACAAAGAAAAATCAACCAAAAAAATGAGCTCACGTGTCACCTCTGACATGCGTGTCATAGGTTCGCCATCACTGATTTAGACAATGCCTGGCAGAGAGTAGGCATCATAAAAATGTTAGCGACATGCCTTTAAAAAAAAACAAACATGATTGTTTGAACTGGTTTTCCAGGTGTGAAATTTTCAAACAGGAACAAGAAAACTATTTTTACTAGTTTTATTGTCCACTGTGTTTTCTTCAATTGACTACCCACATACTATTTTGCAGAAGTATAAGTTCCTTCTTTCCTTTATATATTAATTATTTCTTCTTAACTCCTCCTCTGCTCTTCAGAAATTCAGTGGGTGTACTCTTGAAAGAAAATCACAGTATTCCTCGTTTTAGAATGTTACAAAGCCAAATAGGTATGAAACGTCATTTCAAGTATTATTACATTTAAACAAGAGAATAAATTGGTTTTCTATATGATGTACAGATTAAGATCATAGTAGGAAGAAGTGATTTCAACTGTTTCACCTTAGAATATTAAGCAAGGCTTACTGAAAGGAAAAATAAAGAAATAAATGTAGCATTATTATTATAGGACTTGTGTATCCTCTCCCTCCCCCAATTGAGGATTGATTATTAGTAAGGACTCCTGAGGGTAAAATTTTGGGTTTCATTCCTTCTGTAATTTCCTATGCTCAAATACTTCTTATCCTTTTAAATTTGATGGCCTGCTATCCATCTTGATGTTCTAAAATCCTGCCTTGATAGACTCTTCTGTTATCATATACATTAATATTATGTGGTTCCTGGGAACATCTTTTCTGTTATGTCTTGACTAGTGGCCCGGTGCACAAATTCATGCACATTGAAAGGAAATTAATTAGAAGAAATATTTTAATATCACTATTCACTCTTTCTCTATAATAGTAATATCAACCAAATTCATGATAGACAATGACAGATCAAAACACACACCTGCGACTGGCACCAGCGAGAGCATATATATATGCTTAATTAGACCTGCTTTCTGATTTAGCTAAACTTTTCCAGCCCAGTGAAGCACCCCAACTTCTCTTTCAGGTAATTGTCAGCAACACAGCAGTAAATAACAACATTAAGCAGATTATTATTGTAGATCAAGCAGGGAGAACAAAGAGTAAAATATTTAACTGCAGCAATGTTTGCCTATATTCTGCGCAGTGAGAAAACCGGAAGTCATTTTCAAGGCCCACCATTTCATACTTCTTTTCAGTTGGGTCAAGTTTCTAAGCTTTCTAAATCTCCATTTTCTGGCTAAAGAAAATAAAATAGAATTCCATTGAGTCTTCCATCTACCTACTCCAGGACTTCTGTGAGGATCAAATGAGATGAGGCATGGGAAAACACTTTACAGACATTTGGTTATAGTGTAAAATGTTTCCATCTGTCTATAAAGCAAATTATGTTTCTGGGCTAAAGAAATTTCAAGGAGGCTAGTCGCTAGGGAGAGGAAGCTGGGTGTTGCTACATGACATCATTACCCAGCACCCACAGTGACCGTTTCCAGGCTGGGCTGGACTGTGGGCCACATTTTGCGCCATGGGGTCTTGGCAGCATCAGCTGCGATTTGGTGGGTTGTCGCTCTGGAGTGGTGGCAGGGCCTATGTCCCACTTGGGGGAAGCCAAATATTGCTTTGTGGGCGCCAGGTCCACAGTGCCTTTTCTCTGTAAATGGCCAGTTTGCATCACAGCAGCTCCTGCATTGAGCGTCTGCCCCCTGGTGGTCAGTGCGCATCATAGCAACTGGTTGGACAGTCGGACACTTAGCATATTAGCCTTTTTTATATATTAGTATGTAGATAGTTTTAGGAGTACCCAGTCCCACTGAAATTATGCTAAATCCTGCTTGGGTCTGTCTGTGGAAGACAATCTTCTTTAATATTTTAAGCCCGTCTGTTGAAATGCTTTGAAATTTAAATGTCCCAGGCTTATGGCTTCCTATAATTACAGATTTTCCAATGTAATTTCTCATTGATCTCTTCACATACATACAAACTTCACACTTTATTTAGGACTCATTAAAGTTATAATTTATCCATTACCTTATACCTATTTCACTACCATATTTACTAACTGTTCATAGCATCTCACATTGCCATAGTTAATATTTTACCTTACAACCACAAATGCTATTAGTAACCTATAATATTTAATCAGTAAAATAATATTCACTTCATTATCTTCATGTGAAGACATATAAAAAAACTGAATCAGATTTTATTTAATATTATTATCAGTGACCCGTATAAACGAATTAAGTGGACAACTAGTAGTTGCATAGTTAAATATTAAATATTTCCTTTAATAAAATTTTTTCTCTTCAAAAGTATCTATTAGGACTTCATATCATTATCTTGTTTAATGAATTCTTTAATTTTTTCTGATAACCAAGTTGTTATAGTATTTTCTTGATTACTTGGAATTAAGTTATTTTTAAAATGAATTAACTCATTGAGCATGTGGAAAACACTGGCAAAGCGTATCTTATTTTGAAAAAAATTATTTTATCGGCTTCAATATTTATGTTTGGATCTCTCAGTGTTCAGTCACTAAATAGAAATCACACAACAGTTGTTTTAACAGAGAACATTTATTATAAAGTTTATCTCTTGAAGAACTAATAAGACTTTCTCAGTTATATGCTACTATATAAATACTATTTTTTTAGTTGCTTAAGACAATCATGATTTATTTTTTCTCATGATTCTGTGAGTTGACTCAAATAATCTGTGCAGTCTTTGTATTCCAAGTGGTCCAAGTGGGATAACTCACGCAGCTTCATACAACTGGGAGCTCAGCTGGAGCTGGAGAATCCTAATGGCTCATACACTTATCTGGCAATCAGTCAGGGTAGCTGAAATGTCCAGGTCTAGCTAGATTTCTCTCAGAGCAGCATGGTTGGATTTCTCATATGGTGGCATAAAACTCCAAGAGAGCAAATATAAAGTTGCCAGGTGTCATTTCTGTCTGTCCCATGCTATGTTCAAGACAAGTTTCAGTGCCAACTCAGATTCAAGATGAAGATTAGTAAACTCCACTGAAAGGGAGGAGTTGCAAAAATATACAAGGATGGGTAAATAGTTGACAATTGTCATAGAAGACAAGGCATAAAAATGAATATTACATGCATGGAGGTAGCAATAGCAAGAGGCAGTTACCCATCTAGGGCTGGTAGAACAAAGAAAACAGGTTGGGATAATTAAAAACTTAAAAGGTTGGTCCTGCCCTGTGTGGCTTAGTTTGTTGAGCATTGACCTATGCACTGAAAGGTTACAGGTCTGATTCCTGGTCAGGGCATATTCCCGGGTTGCAGGTACAGTCCCTGGTCAGCATGTCTAAAATTGATGTTTCTCTCTCCCCATCTCCCTTCCTCTGTCTGTTTAAAATCAATAAAACCTAATTAAAAAAAAACACACACACACACACACAACTTAAAAGTTTGGAGAAACCACATGAGGCTGGAAGTCACTGTTTTCTCAAAGCACAGCAGAGGGACCCTTGGGGATGGCACCAAACATTTTAAGTGTTAGCCTGTTAATCCTGTGTTTAATCTCATTTAGTCTTTCATGAATGCTGGTATCTCTGAAAGTGCATGATGAGGATGGTTTTAAAAGTATTGAATTTTCTTTAAAAACAGAATTTTGCTCTTACTGAAACAAATTGTCCATGGTGTGTTACTGTAGTGAATCAAATAGGATACAAATAGGAATAAAAAGATTAACAGGAAGAAAACAGAATCAGTTCTATTCTCCTTCCAGAATCTTTGCTCCTTCTAGCATCCCCTTCTGGTGAGCTTAACAAAGAGTGAGCTGGCTGAGCTAAAGTGGTTTGTAGACTCTGTCCCTACATTAACAAAGCCCATTGTAGTCTTGTGAGTATAATATCCACTTCTGTATGTAAAAAATTAAGAATAGAAATGTGTACCCCCATACCTTAGTGGATAATTAAAGTTGAAATATGTTGTAAATTAATTTGCACTATGAAATGTTAAGATAATAAAAGACATGCTCCCGGATGTTGACTTTCATAATGTCTTTGATGTTTAGTAACCTTTAACTAAACATCATACTATAAAAAAGCTATATTATTTTCCCTGCATTAAAAATTCATTAAGTTCTATGAGTCTTACAAATAGTTTCTCAAGATAATATCAAAATTAAGTTCAGTGATTACATTACTTTAATGAATCTATAGACTCAAGGATGGCTACTTATATTTGAGCATTTATGGTCTAATATGTGTTTTGTTTCTTATCAGTATCATAATTTCATTTCTATCACATATATAGAGTGAGCCCATATACAGAGTTCAATTATGTCAAAATTTATAAGAAATATTTTACTTATACATACTTTATTTAAAAGGATAATTTGAGATGCTCATATACTTAAAAGATAAACACACTTCTAGAATTTATAATAATTCTTAGTTATGGATAGAAGATCCAACTTCCTGTTTGTCTCTAGAAGACAATGGATGCCTCCCATTCATTTCAAGGTTGCTAACATGGTCAATTCCTTATTCTCTTTTTTATTCTTCAGCTTCTTAATATTACAACAGGAGAGTTCTGTAAACAAGTTAATACATTGTAGAAAGTGGCTTTTATGAACAATCTGTAGGTGGATATTAGAATGTCAATGTTTTTAAGAAATTAAACTTTTATACCTAGTTTGAAATTGGGATAAGAAGGAATTTTGGATGTGAATGACTTTCAAAGGTAAACCTTCTAGTTGAGAAATGAGAATAGACAAATAAAAGTTCATACCCCAAACCTAAGCTTCCCATCATGTAATATTCTTCATGCAGACTGAATTACTTATAAAACAGGTAAGCTTTTTCTAATGGCATTCTGACTAAAGGGACTGCTGGCTGGCATGGCTGTAATTATATGATGTCAGTATTCTTTGCAGTAGGCAGAGATTTCATCTTATCCATCATTCACGAAGGGCAGCAGGAATCCCACAGTCATCAGTTCACATTACAATTGTTTTAAACTCTAGGAGTTGTTTTGAAGTTAAATAAGGATCAAAGATCTTATTGCCAGTCATTATGACCTGCAGCCATATAATTTTAAACCAGAGGTTGTGCCACCCACTTGGAGTAAGGCACAGCAAGTTTTCTTATAAGAACCACAGATAGAGGAGATACAATACTATCACACTGCCTCTGACTTTCATGAGGAGGCATTTTTTGTTTTGTTGTTCTTTGTGAAGTACTGCACAATAAATGATGCTTTCACAAAAGTTACATCTGATGTGCTGAATACATAAAGGGGAAAGAAGTAAAACTTACTTTTCCATCAAAATGCTTTTACAATGACACATTTACAGAGGAAATCACAGCATATACTGAGAAATGAATTAATCTGGTACCTTGTAGCAATCATCGGGAACACTGTGCTCATTATTTAGAAAATTCCTGTATTAGCTTCCTTTGATTTTGTGTAGCAGTGGATAAATTATAAAATAGGCTAATTTTTATCCTGTATTCAGAAGTACCCATTGCCCCCTAGCTCCATCTGACATTTTATTTACAATATTATTTTCTGGTTCTGATTCTTTATTCTCCCTATCTGAAAATCCTAAAAACTGAGGTATGGTATCATTATCTAGAAGTTCTCTTTTTTTATTGCTCATAAAATTCAGTATGCTTTTGTGCAACATTAATAATACATGGCTGTCCACTTATGTTTGAATTATTCAAGAGACAGAAATATTTTTTTATTTGGGGGTGTAGTGAAAAATTTATGCTAAGTGTTTGAAACATTCTAAGTCTTAGTATGTAAATCCTATAAGATTTTTTAAAATTTATCAATGTTATGCTTAAGAATATCTTTATTTGCGATATGAAAAAAAAAATTGAAAGTATAAGGCATGGAATGATGAAATGGAATAAGTTTAAAGAGAACATACTCTGAGCCAGAACACTTGGTTTGAATCCTGCTTTGTCACATGTAAGCATTATGCCCTATGGGATTTAACCACCCTATCTTTTAATTTCTCATCCCAATGCAAGAGACAATAACAATTTTTATACCATAGAGTTTTATAAGATTTAATGGAGTAGTATATTTAAAGTATATTGATAAACGTAGGGTAATTTTGAGTAATTGGTACATACTAAGTACTAAATAGTAATCTCCCGAGGACAGAGAATTGGTCAGTTTTGTTTGGCACTGAATTTACATTATCCAAAAGAGTGCCAGATTTTATTATTTGAATTCTAATTCATTCCTTACTGTTCTGAAACTACATTTTCTAGGTTCCTTTGCTTGATATTTACTAGGTGGGTTCAACCATGGGTAAGTACTGTTAGAAGATGAGTGAGAAAGCAGAGAAGACACATATTCTTCTTTCTTGAGCTCCCTCTCACAATGATTTTTCTGTATTGGGTGCTTCTCCCCTGTGCCACTAGTTCCTTAACCACCTCCTTCTTGGGAGTACTTATGCAGTTACAAATGGCACTAGCTTTTAAGTTTTATTGACATTACTTCGTCCCTGTGTTTCTCCCATCCTGGGTGATACCTGTCCTCATGGTTATTCTTTATGTCCCTTCAACATCTCCTATTGGTTTTCTCAGCTCCTTTCATTATCTATACAAGTCCCAGTGTAAAATCATTTCTGAATAAAATACCTAGAATATTTTTTAGTTCCTTGTAGGGCTCTTATTGATACATTGCTCAATTAGTGTTGCCAAAATGAATTAATAAAGAAAACAACATTTACTACATATTACCACATGATGTAGTCTAGTCCCTGAGGTTGCGATACTGTCACACAATGAGGAGCAAGTTGTATTTCAATGTGTCCTATGTGGTAATCTTCAAAGGTAAGGTGTCTTAGAAATGAGGCTATTTTCATAATACTATACTTTTGAGAGTAATGAAGCAGAGAGGACTAAACCTCTATTCCTACAGACTGAAATAAAAAAAAAATGGGATAAGATGATGGCTCCTGCCATACTAGAACTGTTATGATACAAATCCTCTGTGTTTGTATGATACTTTGAGACTTATCCAGATATATCAGCTCTTATTTTAAAAAAAAAAGAAGAAAAGGAAGAAGAAGAACAATAACAATACCATATTTAGAATTCAGAACCATGTTTTGAGACAAGTAGACACAATCATACCAATATCCCCAGCACATCAATTCAAGTGTAGGATGAATATACCATGAGACTAACAGAGGACATTGGGGATGAGATGAAGTCTCTTCCTGCTTTATCATTGTGTGGTGTCCCAGTACAAATAGATTTTCTACTGGTAGAGTGTGCCTTCTTGGATGAGCTTCTTTGTTTGAGTTAGAGTTTGGAATGAGCTATACTTCCTTACTTCCAGACTTATTTTTTTAATTCTTTTCTATTTTATTGAGGAACCATCTTGTAAAGATACGACTTCATTTTTAACAGAGAATGGTAAGTTAAAAATAAAGCAATAATATATAACAGTGGAATTTCAAATATAGGAACATTCTCATGAGAAAAATAGTTTATGGATAAGGAGCTTTTTTGGCACTCATAAAATCACATCAACTAAGAAACTTTCTACACATTTTACATAGAAGGCTCATTTTGTTGCCAAATTGTTAACTTTTAAGCTACTATAATATCTTGAATGCATGAACATTATTCTCACTATTATAGTAGCATCTTATTTCATAAAACAAACTATTTTATGTCAACAGACTTGAAGTAATTACAGTATTTCCATTTTTCTGAATACAATACTAACTACACTTGTATTGAAACTATTGATTTAATGCTTAGTCTTTGATTGACTCAAGCTATCACCATTTCCTGAGCTGCATCCTTAGACATAACAAGATTCAGTACACTTTATGTAACTGAAAAATAGGATAGAGTTTGCTGTAGACCAAAGTCCTAATACTCCAAAAGACTGAATGATTGTCCCTATGCTGAGTCTATTTCAGGATATCAGTATGCACAAATTATTTAATGTGGTTTTTCCCAGAGCTTATTAAAATTATCTTGCATGTGGTAATAGTAGTACAAACACAAGAGGTAATTGGGTACAGATAACGGGTTCTGAAATAGAAATCAGAAGAATCAAGTATCATTTCATTACTGCCACATACTTTGCTGTGGGAATTAATGTGGATGCCAATTGAGAGGATTAGGCTGGATCATTTCTGAAATTTCCTTCAACAACCAACCATCTAAATGAGCTTTTCTACTATTTAAGCAGAACTAACATGTCTTTTGGTTATAAATTAGACCTTGGTAATAGAATAATTTGGTGTGTGTTTTTCTACTACCAGAAGTAAAAAGGAAAATAGATTCTATTGACTCTTAAATTTTATAAATATCAATAGAAAAATCTTTAGGTTTTGAAGGTCTGGTAAGCAATTGGAAATTTTTGCCCAAATGGAGTTAACCATTCATCATAAAATTATGCTTATTTGTTAATGATATTTAAATTATAAATAACAATCACTATTTTTTAAAGAGAGATTTTCCCTCTATTTCCTAGCAATTCCAATAATCAATGCAGCTATTTTAGGATCTACATGTAGAAATAACGATATAAGCTTGGATTTTATCAAATATTTGCATTGGCTTATAAACACGATTGGTGAAAATATATATAATTAGTGAAAAATAAGTTAGCCTATGACTTGTTTTAATAAGGTTTCTTTTAAAATATAGTATATATATTTTGGAATTGTTATTATATATTTAATAATGTATTTATTTAGTAATTTAGTTTCTTATTAATTATTTAGTAATTGTTTTTTGCATATAAAATGGTAATTAAAACCTGAGGTTATAGCACAATTTAAATTCACTAGTTTGTGAGCTTTTAGGAGGAGATACTCCTCATTACTCAAATATAAGTAACACACTTGTCTTGTGCTGTTATTTCCCCCTTCAACCTGCACTCAATTTACATATTCTGCTCAAGAGAAGGCGGGGTCACCTGCCTTTATAAACAGAAGAATAAACTGGACATCTTCTGTTCAGCTACACCTTGGTTCCCATTGGAAGATAGCCTTTCCCTACCCTTCAGAGGACAGGCTCCACCATATGGGGATCCCTGCCACAAGAGGATTGCCTCTGTGTGTCCAGGTGGATAAACGCTTCCCAACCCAGGTTTCAGTTTGAAGGCCCATTTGGATCTTCTGCAAAGCAACATTGTTAATTAAATTATTAATCAGCTACAAGAGTGATATTTGAATCGCCATCTTTTTTCCTTTCCTTTATTTGTCAATTCTGTTGGAGAATAGAGGTACTATTGTGAGGGTGTTACAAAGTCCCCAACAATTGGACATTGCTCCGAAATGGAGAGAAATTAATCAAGAAATAGAATTTGAGAATGAAATAACATAGCACAGTATTGTGATGAGGCAGAATACAGAGACTTAGGTGAATATTTGGACAAGGCATTTTTGAACTTGGTAGTTTGTAGAGGCTTCTATGTTACTAAGCAGTCAACAGATTACTTTAACCTTCTGACTTAGGGAGAAGAAGCCACGTGGTATTTTGACACCAGCTTAAAGTGGGACTATTCACTGATGAATCACTTTGAATACAGGTTGTAAATTTTAGGCCTCTTCAGAAGAGAGGTCTTCATGGCAAGTCCTAGCAAATTTCTCGGTATTTTCAGGAAACTACTGCAGTGTCCAGCAGTATATATTAGCCACATAAACTTCAGTAGAGAACCAGCCTGGGGGGCCTGTAGCAGAGGCACACAGCTTTACAGTGCAACGCTGTTATTTATCTCTACACAGGCAACCATTTTTCTAATAGGCATGGTTTAGTTTTGGAATAATGTAGTCTTTCTAGACCTACTGAACTGATGAGTTTTGCTTGCCTTAGGGAAAACTACTGGGAAATTATTTGTATTTCAAAACTACTTTGAATTTGTGTAAATATACAAGAAAATCTTTAGGAGGACTAACCTTAAATGCATGTATGTTGTCCGTAGGATGGAGAATAGGGGTAAATTTATTATTTAATTTCCAGCTGCTAACTGTTATGTACATGGGCATGCAACTTTGCCTACAAAAATATGAAAATCCAAGGAGAAGAAAGGCAGTGCCTGACCATAGGTTGAATGAACTTAATATTTAGATTTAAAATATTAGCTTTAGGTAAGATTCTCCTAAATTCTGTTTATCAACTAAAAGGGTGTGGACACCAGCTGCAAACCTTTCATATGAGGCAGTTGTCTTGGACCTAAGTGATTGAAACATGTTTTTAGCCCAGACATAGAAGACTCATAAAGCCAAACAAAAGCCTTCTTAGGATATTATTCCTAGTTGAATTCAAGTTTGCACCTTATTGATTCTCAACAAAAGTTACTAAATGATTGATATGCAGATGTAGTTGAAAAAAGTCTTCAGGCACACTTCCTTTCTCAAAAATCATAGAATCTTTGCTATGATCTTGGATATCACTAAGAAACTGATTCTGAAAACATAGTTTTGCCTAGACTTTATTCTTCTAGGAGCAAGGAAGAGCTTGTTTTTAACTTTAGTGGTTGTGTGTTCTATAACATTTTTGCCCTATTTAATAACAACTGAGATACCTCAAGACTTGGCCTTAAGCTAATTCACTTTTGAGTCTCTAAGGAACCACAATAATCACAGTGAAAGAAATCTAATATTCAAAAAGTTGACAGAACTCTAATACCACTTGAGGTTGAAGAGTCACTTGGCTAAAACAAAATATAATTAGATATTGGGACAGATTCTAATTCCTTTGGATTTTTAACAACTAAAGCAGGAGATTTTTTATTTCAGGTGTGAATTCCTTTGAGATTAGTGAGAGGATTTAATCTTTAAACTTTAATATCTTCTTGGAAAGTTCATACTGCTAAGGGACTTATATTCAAATTTATGGCACAGTGTTAGCATCTTATTATTGAATGCTTTTATGAATTTTATTATTTGATTACTTAATTTAGTCATTTAAACTCATTGGATAATTCCTGATAGGCTATGTTATAATCTGTCTAAACCTGATTTGGGATGAAAAATGGGATAGAGAATAGATTTTAGCCTTGGAGCAGAGTAGTTTTCCCATGAACTTAATTAGTGTATTATTCAGATCTATTTCAGAGCCCCAAATTACAAAATTTTAACAATTCTTCAGTGGTCTCAAAGAAGGAGGTATTGCTTTGGGAGGGACAGCTTTAGGAAGGTGGAAACAGCCTAGTGCTATCAAATCAATAATCAACTATAATTCGACAAATAACATCATCTTTGGTAGCTTATGGTCTTAACTAGAGGCCCAATGCATGAAATTTGTGCAGGAGTAGGCCTTCCTTCCCCCGGCTGCCGGCACCAGCTTCCCTCTGACCCCTGGGACCCAGGCTTCCCTCACAGAGGGAGGTCCCGCCCACCCGCTGCAGCCCAACGGTGGGGGGCCTGGGCCTCCCTCTTTGGGGTGATTGTGGAACCCCATGATTGATCACCTTGTCGACCAGTGGCCTAGGCCTCCCTCGGCAGGGCTATCACAGGGCGATGGCCAGGCCCCCGACCAATCGCATCACATCTACCTTGGCTGGTCTGGCACCAGTGGGTGTCATAGCGTGGTTCCAGATGGTCGTCTGGATAGTCCTCTGGTTGGTCATTCCGCTGTTCCGTTTGGCTGTTTGGTCGATTTGCATATTATTCTTTTATTATATAGGATGATTAAGGCCAGTGAGTTAAGCAAAAATAGCTGGAGAATGATCATGAGGGCATGATTTAGTCTCTCTTCTTGATGCTTCTTTCCAAACAGTGAGGTGATTTTTTTATTATTTACTAGAGCCCCAGTGCACGGATTCGTGCATCAATGGGGTCCCTCAGCCTGGCCTGTGGGGATCAGGTCGGAACTGGTTCTCCGCCATTCACCAAGGAGTCCCAGATTGCAAGAGGGTGGTTCTCAGGTGACACACTCCAGAACTGGGCTCCCTCCTTTCTGGTTTTGGGTGCATCACCCGAGAACCACAGCTGCCAAGTCACCGCAGCTCAGCAGCTCCTGCGTTGAGCATCTGCCCCCGATGGTCAGTGCATGTCATAGCTACCAGTCGTATAGTCGCTTAGGCTTTTATACATATAGATTGATTTGAGTGAGGAGTGAGAGAGAGAGAGAAAGACAGGCAGAGAGAGAGAGGGAGAGAATGATTTTTTGTTTCACTTATGCATACATTGGTTGATTCCTGTGTGTGCCCTGGCCTTGACATATTGGGACCACAGATGTTCAAACCAACTGAGCTAGCTGACCAGGGTGAGGTGATGGTTTTGTTGTCATTCCTGCAAGGGTTTATTTTATTCCTGTGTATTCAATTTGACTTATAATAATTTGTATCAATGAGGTCGTTCTGAGTTACTTTTATTGATTTTTAAAATTTATGTTAGTTTATATTTAAGAAGACTATAGTTATGTCTTATAAAACAAGGAAATCAGAAGGGAAGGGTTACAACTGTCATGACCTTGCTATATTTCCTGTCTTTTACATCTTATTGCCATGCCATTTCTGATTCTTTACTCTCCATCATTTCATTTCACACATTTTTACTGTGGTTTATATTAAAAAACTTTTCAATCTCTTTTATTACCTGAAAAGAATTGTTGTAATGTATCCTGCGAACCACACAAGGACACCTCAAGAAGTCGAATTAAGGGGTCACATTTATTTCAAAGCCAGGACTATGAGGGGGCAATTCTCTCCAAATCTTGTAGTGATCAAATGGCCGCAACACCAGATTTATATAGGCAAAAATCACAAAAGTATTGATTACATCTCGGGGTTTGGAATGAGGAACCTTGTTTGCAAAAAAGCAGTTTGTTATAGAAGCTAGATTGAGCCGATTAGTTATCTACAAAGATCAGTTATAGTTTTGGGTCTTGGGACCACTGTGTTGACAGAAACACATTATCTGTAGCCATTGGGTCTTGGGACCACTGAGTCAACAGAAACACATTATCTGGAGCCACTGAGGCAATTTAGAGTAATTGTGCAATCCTGGTCTCCAGGTACAGAGGAATGTGTTTTCTAAAACCAGAATGACCACAATCAATGGGGTATTCAAATTACAATCAATAGGGTATTCAATCGGATGATTTATATAATTCAGAAAATCAAAAAATAACTTTCCTATTATTTTAGCAAGCAAATAATGACAGAATCCAAGTCAGCAGGGTTAAAATATTAAACATTTACCCAACCATGGTTGCTACCATGCTTCAAAATGATTTGTGGCATAGATTTTAATAATGAATAAGTTAAAGTATTTCCAATAAGAAATCATAGGAAAGTGGTATCAAATCTTTCCAAATTAAAAATATACTATCATATAGATGTAAAATTTCATTAATATCAAATGAACATTTATAAATAATATTTTTACTTTTGGACATACAAGCTAGTAGTCACTTATTAAATGGATGATTTTACATTGTTTTAATATTAAAATATCATATTTGGTGAAGGGCCACTCCTGTAATGAGGACATAAAGACCTCCATACAGTTGCTCTACAGAAAAACCAGCTGGTTATTGTAATGCTCCTGAAAATGGGTGTGAGCAGAATATACCAGTAACTACCAGTCATTTCTGGATATTTGATGAAAAAATGAACAACAGACACACTTTTAAAAAATCAAGTATATTCAATTATTCCTGACTCAAATAGGCTACACAGGGTCAGTAACTTTGCCTTATTTCTCAACAGAATGTTCTTTATGTTTTACTCTTGTTTTTTAATGATTCTTTCTGGAAAGTTTGACTTCATACCTACTGCTACCAAATAACTATGAGCATCTAAGCAAAGAATCCAAATACTTCTTAGAGTTTTATACTAAGATTATTTTTTTCAACCTCAACTTTCATTACTATGATATCAACTCCTAGACTGACTATAGTCACCAAAGGGGTTGGAACTAGGACAGAATCTTAATAATACTCTCTGTATTATTGCTTTGACTTGCTTATGTTTTTTGCAGAGACAATAAGAAAATGTTAATAAAAAAATTTTTGTATTTCTTATAAAGATTTTATGAAAAGAACTGATGTTTTCAAAAGTAATTAGGTAAAAGAAAATTAACTTAGATGTTCAGTTATTTTAAAATGATACATATAAAATAAAATGAATCTAAAAAAGCATCAATTTCTCAGCTTTCTAGCTAATTATTTTTATTTGACCTTTGAGAGAGTGTTTATAAACAATGATTATGGAACACATTATCATCTTATCTAACATTATTAAAATGTACTATAGAATGTGTGTTTTTTAAAATAAGAAATTAGCATATAATTATCTAACACAACGCTAACCAGACTGTGTTCTCCTAAAACCTTAGCATTCGCAAATTAGTTGTTCTAAAAGAAAAAAAAAATCTATGGTTAAAAGAAAGTTTATTAAAGCTATACCTTATAATCTCACCTTAAATTTACAAAAGATATTCACTTATTTAAAATTCCAAAAAATACCAGTAGGAAAAACAATTTAGTTTCTTTAATCCATCATTTCCCAAAGATATTAGATAATGAATTTATTTTCAAGCATACAGCTTATAATCATAATATTTCAAACTTAATATTTAAGAAAACATTGTTCTATATCATGGCTTGGCATCTTTTTCAGTAAGGAACCATTTAGTAAATGTTTTTGCCTTTAGAAGCCAGTTTCTATTATCTCTATCTCTATCAAAACTACTGTGAAAGCAGCCATAGACAATCCAAAACCAAGGGTATGACTGCATTATAATGAAACTTAATTTACAAAAACCTGAGGAAGACTCCATTTGCCCATTTGTTGGCTGATTTCTGATATATATGGCCTCTTCTCAAACTGTGGTTTAGAAGGTCTGTGATAATGGAGTTGCTTTATTGGTGAAAATAAGGGAGAATAAGTGGAGATCATCTCAATGTCACTTATAGCTACTCAGTCTACGAACTGTTATTTTTCACAAGTCATTGATTAAATTAAATCTACTCTAAGAGTTTAATTTCTGTTTTCCTCATCTATAAAAATTAATGAGAATTATTTCTCTAAGAAGCTTTGACTAAGTATCTGTAAAATAAAATTTATAGGGTAAATTACCTAGTATCATATAAGTTCTTGGCCAAATTTATAGTTATTGCCTTTGTATTATTTTATGAATATATGTAATATTTTCAGAGAAGTAGTCTGCTTCTAAAACATAATTTAAAAATATAGATTAAGATTTTGTCATAATTTTGTTTTGTTGTTTTAAAATATTTAAGAAGTATTTTTTCACAAAACAAGAATATTTAAGTCTTTCTTTTGTTTAGACATTATTTTTACTTTTTATTAATGAATAAGATTTTTTCAATAAAATTCCCCATGGCTAATATCTGCTTTTGTTATATTTCTGTTAATAATTTTATTTTTGCCTAATAAAAAGTGTGACTATTGAAACTGCTCAAATTACCATTTTCACATTTGTTGTCAGAGTGTAACAATGAGCATGTGTCCTACATAAGCAATTAATATGACTTTCAAAAAGGCATTTAAACTCAAAATATATATGTTTGCTCCAAAACTTTCTTTTTTACATTTTTTAAATTTTTTCTTTATTGATTTCAGAGAGGAAGAGAGAGGGAGAGAGAGAGATAGAAACATCAATAATGAGAGAGAATCATTGATCAGCTGCCTCCTGCATGGCCCCTACTGGGAATCGAGCTCCCAACCCAAGCATGTGCCCTTGACTGGTATCAAAGCTAGGATCATTCAGTCTCTCAGGCCAACACTCTATCCACTGAACCAAACCAGCTAGGACTTTATTTTTTTTAATATATTTTTTATTGATTTCAGAGAGAAAGAGAGAGGGGGAGAGAGATAGAAATATCAATGATGAGAGAGAATCATTTATCGGCTACCTCTTGCACACTCCTTACTGGGGATCGAGCCGCAACCTGGGCATGTGCCCTGACTGGGAATCGAACCATGACCTGCTAGTTCATAGGTTGACTCCCAACCACTGAGTAACAGTGGTTGAGCCATATCTTTCTTTATTCTGTTAATATGGCATCCAATTTGGAAATTTTAATTTTACTAATTTACACATATCAATCATTTTAGGCATATGATGGATATGTGTAAATTACATAAGCACACACATAAAAACTAACAAATACATACACTTAACAGCTCAATTTTGACATCCATTTCATAGAAAAGAAGTGTAAAGAGTAAGGTTGGTTTTCATTGAAATGGGCTAGTAAATCTCTTTAGTCTTAATGATTCTTTTATGAAGAGGTTAGCCCAAGAGTTTTCTTTTTTGGAAGATATTATTATTACTATTATCACAAATTAAATCATTGGAACATTTTATTTCTGAAATTCTGAAAAACTATCATATTTTATTTTTTATTTTATGTAGAAAACTATTACAACTAGGAGAATAAATAAAATTGCATTTTTACTTATATATGGCAAGAATATAAAATTATGTTATTACTCAAATTTGAACTTTCAAAATTAAAATCAACTCATATTCTGCATGCTACTTTATCAAAACAGTATTCTAAGATACACACACACATACATACCATAATGTGTTTAAAAACAGAATTATATTAGCATAAATATTAGAGTTTTTTCCAGATGAGTGCTTCTGAAGAATTGTAGCCATTACATTTTAGAACCCTTTTGTCTTCTTTCCAAATAGCTAGTGGTATTAATGAGATTTTCTGTTTTTGCCTCAAGAATTTATTAGAATTGTTATTGGGCTTCAGAGAGATTACCTCATGTTGTACCTATATTTTATTTTATATACTATTGCTCTTTCTAAAGGGTATATTTTTTAATGATTAAAAATTCTATGGAGATTATATAGGAAAAAATAAATAAAATGGATTCCTCAAAGATATATACTAGATATTTATAACTTTCTCTTTTTGAATAATTATTTGAAAGGTTATATTTTTATTCGCTAACTTGTTTAATCATTATTTATTGCAGAGATACAAGGACACATAAATTATTATTGCCAATTAATATAATTATAAAATATAGGTTTTTTTTGGAGGAGGTGTAGAGGACTTATAATAAGAGAAGGAAGAGAGTATACATGATCGCCAGGTTGCTGTGATCTCATAGAAAGCAGTGTCCAGTGGACCGTGCTGGACTGCACTCATACAGGCTGTTCCTGCAATAAAGGGTACCCCACCTTCTGAATGACTTATGCATTGTAGGGACATTGAATCAGGGAACTTCTAAATGAGTTTATAATAATGAAATTTACTCCTGGTTGAGGAAAAGGTCCAGATACAAAGTGAGAACCTCTCATCTTCAGGACTCATTCATGTGAACCTCTTCCTATTGGATGACTCAGCCTGGGAGGGTCAGCTCACTGATCATTATATGACTTTGTTAAAGAGCACCCACAAGAAAAGTTTTGTACATAATAATAGTTCCAAAATATATTAAAGAACAAATCTAAAGCACATGATTAGTTAAAAACTGTACACTGATTCTTCTAGGTTACGTGGAAATCTTCATACTAAATAAATACAGTATCCATTTAAATGCAATATTTCAAAAATATTTCCAAGGTTAATAGAGAGTGATTGAAATGTTGTTTGATAAACATAAAAGTTTATAGTTAATCAATATAATATCTAATTTCCAATGTCCAATGTAATGTCCAATGCTACAATGATAAAATAAACCAGGTTCTACACTAGATCATCTTTGACATATATTGGAAACATGCACATACTAACTTTTATTGCTGATGATAAATACATGTGTAAATATATTATCAATAATAGAATGGCATATAGCAACTTAAAATTACATAAGATTACAAATGTAAAAATAATGTCTATGTCACAATAAGAAACATAAATTATTTAGTGATAATAGGAATAAGAGAAAAAATAATAGAAGCAACAATGTAAATATGAAGACTACCTGAGTGCAAGTGCTCTTCATTTACTATTTCTATGATTTTGTATGAATTTCATAAAGTCCTCAGCACTTGTTTCATCATTGTTAAAATAAGCCCCCCCCACACACACACACACCTGCACACGTGAAAGCAATGTACCAGGTAATGTAATAACCTAAATTACTGTTTTATTGAACCACAATGTATAGACATTACTGAATTTTTTTTGTTTTGCCAAGAAATTTAAGAAGAAATCTCATGCACATTTAAATATAGATAATACCTAAACACTTCCACAGATTATTTATGCAAATAGTGAAAATATATGTTTTATATTTTAATACATATTTTATATGATATGGTTAAAATAATTGTGGCACATCTATGGCAGAAATCATTACTCAATTAAGAAATGTTATCTATACTAATAAAGAACTAATATGCTAATGGTCGATATGCCAGAAGCAGGGAGGCACTAGGAGGAGGCGGGACCATCCTGTGCAGGGAGGGCAAGGGTGAGAGCGCATAGCTCCCCCCTCACGAGTCCTTCGCCACCCACCACTCACACTCACATTCTAAGCGCCCCGCGGCCCACCAGCCAGGGGAAGGAGCACAGCGCAGTGGGGAGTCTTCCATGCTCCCCTCAGGCACCATGATGGGGCAGAGGCGCCCTGTTGCTCTGGAGATGGGGCGGAAGCGGGGAGACATCCAGAAAAGGCAGGACCAGCCCTAGGTGACTTGAGGGACTGAGGGCGGGCCTTGAAGCAGCCAGAGAAGTCCAGAGGGTTTGGGGGCTGGAGCTCTGGTGGAGAGGTTCAGATGTCAAGGCAGGGCAGCACCGCACAATTTCAAATCGTGCGCTGGGCTCCTGCTATATAAATGAAATGCAAGACAATGTACCCTGCTTAAACCCTGCTTAAACCAAATTTAAATGTTGTCAATGGATTTTTGTCTGCAGTAAGAAATATCTCAAAATGAATGTGACAACATATAAGTGACAACACAAGAAACAGAGAAAAGAGTGGAAAACATCCAGTTGAATGATTTTGGCATAATAAGAGTTGGTATTTGACATGATCTATAAATGACAGAGTATTTAAAGGTGGAGATTGTGGCAAAGGAACAGTTTTTATTATTCTGTGGGATTTTCTTTGTACATGTCAATGTATCTTCCATAAAAGATAACCAAAGAAGACCAGTGCCTTAACTGTTTTCTCAAATCAGTTTATTTTTATGAAATATTAACATATTGTCTTTCCTTATATCTAATAGTCACTCTGTACTTACATTTATAAAGTTTCTCCTATTGTTGTTATTCTGGTAATAGCAATATTAATATTTGAAGAATTTACTACATGGGGTATGTTGTTTAATACTGTTAATATTGTTTTGTTCTGTTAGTGTTGTCTTTGGCATTTTAAGATTAGAATGATGTTTAAAGAAAATTACCTATACGATATACAATATGTTCAATCTATGTGCTCAAGTTTTTTTAAGTACACATTTAAGATGGGTAGAAAGATGTATTAATAATAGTAATATACAGATATAATTTAATATGATAAATAATACCTTTTTTATCACCATATAGCATATCTTAGAACAGGTTTACTAGTATTGTGTTCATAAGCATTGTAAAAGACTTCTGAATCAAATTAAGCCATATGTAAAACATGTATCTAATCACAGTTCAGGGCAATAACAGTATTAACTAGCTACTTTTCTAAGATTTAAGGAGTGTTACACCTAATTGATTTTACATTAGAAATGGCCTAAATCGCTTTTAAAATAAAGTTATTTCTAATTATTAAAACTGTGACTTGATTTTGAATTAAAATTTTAAAGACCAAATCACGATACATTAAAAATAACATATGTTCTTTCAAAGATCTAAAGGAATAACTATGGTAATGCCCATAATTGTTTTTAGTACATTAGTATGCCTCATGAAGTCAGTATTGTTGAAGTAAGAAGGCATTTACCTCAAAATAGTACCAGTATCTTAAACATTTGATTACCCTGTCCCTAAAATTACCATTAATACATAATTGTAAGCTGGACTAATGCAATGTTGTTATGCATTGGGCATATGCCCCTTCCCTATTAAATGACTTAATTATTTTGCTGCTGAAGTGCTTCTGGCTACTCTGCTGCCAACCTCCTAAGAAATTGTCCTGAGATGGAAAGAGTTTTCACCCAAGGAATGCCAATGTAGGATATAAGGACATGGTCCTCTCACTGCAATGCTGCATAATCACAGAGAACTATCTATCAATATATAATAGTCTTACAACGAAACCATTGGAAAGACCAGAATGACTGGAATGACCGGTCGCTATGACATGCACTGACCACCAGAGGGCAGATGCTCAATGCAGGAGCTTCCCCCTGGTGGTCAGTACACTCCCACAGCGGGAGTGCTGCTCAACTAGAAGCCAGGCTCACAGCTGGTGAGCGCAGCTGCAGTGGCGGGAGCCTCTCCCACCTCCTTGGCAGCACTAAGGAGAGGCGAGCCAAGCAATAAGGAGTGAGCAGGTGGGTGGTTAGGAATGAGCAGGAGGATGGTTAGGAGCGAGCAGGTGGTCGGTTAGGAGTGAGGGGTCCTAGATGCGAGGGATGTTTGACTGCCGGATGTCTGACTGCAGGAATCGAGACTAAACTGGCATTCAGACATTCCCTGAGGGGTCCCGGATTGCGAGAGGGCACGCCAGACTGAGCACCCCCCCAACACACACTGTGCATGAATTTCATGCACTGGGCCTCTAGTTTATTTATAACAGCTAGACCGTGTCTTGGTTAGAAAATAGAACAAAGTAGAATTCTCAATAACTAATGATAGGAGTAAAATTGGTGCACTTTGGACAGTTTAACGAAATTGAATACCACATATAATGCAACTCAGAAATTCTTCTCTTAGGATATATAAGAATGCCTGTATGCATGCTCCAAAACCCATGTACAAGAATATTCATATAGGCAGTATTCAGAACATTGAAATGACAGGGATGTCTTTCAGTAGAATCCTAATATATAAAAGCCCAGGGTCCATAACATCCAAAACAACCAAAGGCTCGACGAACCCGAAGTCAGTCCTGCAGTTAGAGCTGGCTTGCCAAGGTGACCCAAGACTGCTGCTGCTGGGGGCGCGGCAACCCAGCACTGACTGCCAAGGGATCTGCAGATCAGGCCCGGAGAGAGGTTTGGAGAGAGAAACAGGGTCTGAACCGTAGCCTCTGTGGCAGCTGTTGATCAGCACTTGCCTCTCTCTTTCTCTCTGGGCCTGGCCAGCAGCCGTGCCTCTCTTTCTTTCTGGGCCTCCACAGGGACTGCTGATCAGCCTCGCCTCTCAGATCAGGTCCGGAGATAGGCCTGGAGACGCTGACTGGCATAGAAACCGACCAATCAGAACCAAATCTAGGTGAACTGTGAGGAGCCAATGGCTGCCTAGGAGGTGGAGCTTTTGACACTGACTGGCATAGAAACTAACCAATCAGAACCAAATCTGGGTGAAGTGTGAGGAGCCAATGGCTGCCTAGGAGGCAGAGCTTTTTATGCTGACTGGCATAGAAACGACCAATCAGAACCTAATCTGGGTGAAGTGCGAAGGCAGAACCTAAGGTGGGGGCAGAGGAGGGGTTTTAAGGGAAACAGCTGTTTGGTGTAAGGTGTAAGAAAGTGGTTCAATTTTTTAATAACCAGTTTGGCAGTATACTGCATATGGCTGGCTATCAGTCCAGATATAGGGATTATGTGTTTTTGCCTGCCAAGAGCATCTCCTCCTGCTGAAAAAGGCTTCCCCAACCTCATTTAAGCAATCCTATCCTATATAATCTATCTATACTAATAAAAGGGTAATATGCTAATTAGACCGGGTCTACCAGCCATAATCCAGCTGTCCGATTTCCTTCCGGACAAAGCCATGGTGGTGGGGGCTGAGGCAGAGTCAGTTAGGGGTGATCAGGCTAGCAGGGAAGGGCAGTTGGGGGTGAGATAAGGCCGGCAGGGGAGGGTAGTTCGGAGCAAGATCAGGCCTGCAGGGGAGACCAGTTGGGGGCGAGATCAGGCCAGCAGGGGTGAGCAGTGGGGGGCGAGATCAGGCCTGCAGGGGAGACCAGTTGGGAGCGAGATCAGGCCGGCAAGGGAGAGCAGTTGGAGGTGAGATCTGGCTGGAAGGGAAGGGCAGTTAGGGGCGATCAAGCAAGCAGGCAGAGGCAGTTAGGGGTGATCCAGCAGGCAGGAAGAGGGGTTACGGGCAATCAGGCAGGCAGGCAGGTGAGCGGTTAGGAGCCAGCGATCCCAGATTGTAAGAGTGATGTCCAACTGCCAATTAGGCCTAAACCGGCAGTCAGACATCTCCCAAGGGGTCCCCGATTGGAGAGAGTGCAGGCTGGGCTGAGGGAACCTCCCTCCCACCCCTGTGCATGAATTTTTTGCACCAGGCCACTAATCTATATATATAAAAGCCTAAGCAATCGGTCTACTGGCCCACCAGATGACCATCCAGTAGCTATGAAGCACACTGACCCCAGGGTTGCAGATGCTCAACACAGGAGCTGCCAAGCTGTGGTAACTTGGCAGTGGCAGCTCTCGGGTGACGCACTGGGAACCAGAGAGGAAGGAGCCCGATTCCGGGTTGCATTACCTGAGAACTGCCCTTTCACAATCTGGGACTCCTCAGGACATGTCAGAGAGCCGTTTTCAGCCCGGTCCCCACAGGCCAGGCTGAGGGACCCCACCAGTCGATAAATCCATGCACCAGGCCTCTGGTATTAAATAACGTACACAAAATGATAATGTATGAAAATGAATGAGTTAATGCTACATAAAAGGATAAATTTACAAACATATTACCACAGATATATGGTTTCATAAATATAAAATACAAAGTTAGGCAAAATTAATTTATGCTTTTAAAAATCAGCTCATACTTAACTTTGGGTGGAGGGCAGAACTATTGATTTAGAGGTGCCATATTAGAGGCATCTAGAGTTCTAGAAATATTAATTGGTGGGTAATTATAGATTTGTTCATTGTGTGATAATTTACTGAAATGAACACTTTTGATTTAGGCATTTATGTTCATGTGTTACACTGCATCTAAAAAATGACAAAGTATTTTTTAAAAAGTTTCAAAGGCTACTTTTTTTTGTTTGCTTAAGATATAAATTTCATTTTTGTACTTGGTTAGAAATGGTTAAATTGAAGGCAGTATATTATGTTCAAAATTAGTCATGGACAGATGGCTAGATCAAGATTAATATTCTTGTAGTTCCATTAAGTATCAGTGTGACTTTGGGAAAGTCATTTAACCTTTACCGGCTTAGTTTACCCTCTCTACATAATTGAAAATCTGCAGATTATTAGTTTAATAATTCTGCAAGTGTTTGGTTTACAAGTGGGACATTTCATATTTGGACATTCCAATATCCGTGTTACCTTTTTTTTCCTTAGAAATATAAAGTGCTTTAAAAAAAAAATCTGGGCATAACATTCCCTAGAAAGAATAAGAGAAATATGGCTTCAGATTTCAATTGCAACAGATTTTATGCCACGTTATTACATTCTGGCTGTTGAATTATACTAGTAAGTATAGGTGTTGGATGAGAGTGTCAGGTTACTTCCATGGAGCTAATTCATAAAGGAAGAGCTTGTCCTTCTCTCTTTCCTTCTTATACTTGCCTACATTGTTACGATTGGCGTTACAGAAGTCAAAGGAAAACATTAGTTGACTTGGGTATAGAAAGCACAAGTAATGACAGTGGAATATTATATAGAAAATTCCATAGAGATACCCAACTCTGAATTGCTGACATCCAGACTTCTTTTATATGAAAGAAATATAGTTTTGATTAATTCAATACTATTAAGCATTTTCCATAATATACAAATAAACTTAATTTTCAACAATGTGGTTGACACGTATAATTAATTATAAGCTATTCCTTGATAAAATAATACTAATTTTTAACATTAATTATTATGGATAAATCCAATAGTGAGCAGTAAACATAAAGCATAAAACTGCATAATCATTGCCCTTTAATTTGTAACCTCAAAACTAATTTCTGCATGCCTGCATTACTAGCCTGGGAATCTGTCTGAACTATTGCCAAAATGTGCTTGCCCAATCCCTCATCTCTGAATACAGAATTCGTTTAGTCTGCAATGTCTTTTAGTTGTTGTAGTATATCACTGAATGTGTTTTCTAGAAGAAATATGAAGTATCTATACTCCTACTTGTACTTTTTATTTTCCACACCCAGTCAGGATTGTTACAGTGCTCTATGTTTTTTATAGCCACCACTGCTGCACTTGCCAGCCGTGAGCCCCGCTTCTGGCTGAGTGGCACTCCCCCTGTGGGAGCTCACTGAGAACCAGGGGACAGCTCCTGTATTGAGCATCTGCCCCCTGGTCGTCGGTGCACGTCACAGCAACAGGTCATTCTGCAATTGGGTCGATTTGCATATTAGCCTTTTATTATATAGGATCTGTCCACTTTATGAAATTACCATTGTAATAATGTTTACCTCATGCTAGTAATGTTTCTAATATGAATTTGTCATTTCCATTACAGAAATTAATTAATACTGAGATATTTTTGTTTATAAATGAAGTAATCACTCTAATGAGTTAGATATTTTTACAATTTCATTTAATCCATAAAGACAATAAATTCCATAAAATACATTTTCACCAATTTTGAATTAAAACATTGAAATTGTGAAAACATCTCTAATCAATAGTAATAATGATAATTTTGTATGAATTATTTAAAAACACATGGGATGCCAAAACCGGTTTGGCTCAGTGGATAGAGCGTCGGCCTGTGGACTGAAAGGTCCCAGGTTCAATTCCGGTCAAGGGCATGTACCTGGGTTGCGGGCACATCTCCCGTGGGAGATGTGCAGAAGGCAGCTGATCGATGTTTCTCTCTCATCGATGTTTCTAACTCTCTATCTCTCTCCCTTCCTCTCTGTAAAAAATCAATAAAATATATATAAAAATAAAAATAAAAAAATAAAAACACATGGGATACATTCTTAACTGTCACAATTAGCAGAAGTCAATATAAACATTTTTAATGCATCCAAATCACCAAGTAAAATTCACTTGAATCAGTAATGTAGTGTTTCCTACATAGAGTACATAGAGGTTTTCATGATAATGTTATGAAATTCTTCTTTTGAAGTTTTCATTTAAAAGTATTTCCAATCAGATTTTTGCTCATTTTTATATGGGAATATTTTGGTGAAATTTAACCATGGATTTGTATTTAGGAAAACCTGGTCAAAATCTGGTTTGCAACTTAACTACAGAAATGAGTTAGAAAATCTAATATGTTTCTATTTTATTTCTTTTCATAGCTAGGGCATGTATTTACCTCTGTATATAAAATACAAATATTTAAGAAAACACTGATAGGAACAAAAATATTTCACCAGAGTATGACCATTATTTGAAGAAAAATATGTATGCAAAGTGGTGAATTACCTTCCTTTAGTTTATAAAATACATGTAAACTTGGCCTCTGCCCTCTAAGAACTTTTGGTATAATTGTCTGAACAAACTGTTACTAGTTAATTAGGATCACTAGTGTTTTTAGCAAACAAAAATATATCCCAAATTTATAAATTTTATTTTTACACAACACTCATGCTTATTTGAACTTTGATTTATTTCCCTAATCATCTAACATTATTTATGGCAATATTTTCTAGAAATAGGTTAGATAAATATGCTAGAGTAGTCTATGATGATATATATGTATATATATAGATATAGATATAGATATAGATATATCTATGGTGCTTCTTTCAGTATGTCTGTTTCTGATATTTAATTTTAGTCATTATAATTAGTTGAAGGTGTTTTTTTCTTTATTTTTTAGAAATTTTTATAGAAATGATACATCAGTAACATTGCCTTTTGGTTTTACACACACACACTTTGTTAACACTATGCACATGCATTTCAAATGTATGGACTACATAGCTACTCAGGAAAGCTATGTAAAAGTTATTCTACATAACCTTGTTAGTCTTCCTTCTCACTGAAGAGTTTGGTGTTGTCAGAGTGAAATGACAGGAAATCCTAACAATGCCAATTATAATACTCAGAGTCATGTTTTCAGTAACTGGTTCTGTTTTTCCTTATAATTGTCAGTGCTACAAATGCAGAGTAGCTTTAGTGCTGTCAAGACAGAACCTATGTGTCTATTAAATGACTAACTTACCAAGCTGATGAAATTATTATTAATTTGATTAAATGAAATTTTTTTGTGTGTAGATGTGTGTGTGCATGTGCATTCATATATATAATTATATACATCTATATCACCTATAAATTATTATAATATGTAAGCCAATTGATTACTTCATGTTGAATTTTATTATATATATTCTGACTAGGTATCAGGAAACAGGATAAAAAAAGAATTTCCCATTGAACTGCCAAAGAATTGAGGTAATCAGAGGACCTGTGTTACTTTGAATCCCCTCTTAGCACTAAGCTCAAAGCTGAATTATCTGAGAAGTTCATTGCAGTTGTTGTCAAAACTTAACAATAGGACAGCTGTGTCAGGGCAGCTAGATGTGGTTTATATTTGGAAATGAAGATAACATAAAGCTTTCCAGAAGGAATACTCCAATTATAAAGCAAGATTATGCTGCCTAAAACCAGGATAATTCCTATAAATATAACTTAACTTGGATTCAATAGTTCAATCTGTGGAATACGAAGAAAGATAAAGCATAGTGATTTTAGCAGGTGAGTTCATGGGTTACACTGAGATTGATTTTTTTCTCCACCGCTCAATAGCTATGTCACATCAATAAGTGTCTTCAATACTTCCAGCTTCAGTTTCCTCATGTATACAAAGGAAATAATAATAACATTTAATTGTACTCACCAAATATTCCATCCACTCCTTCCTCATTTTCCACATGCCTGGAACTAATTTCAAGGCAAAGTGACTTATTCTGGCAAATAATAATATGACCTGATTGATAACTATGTTTTTAACTGAAACTGTGGGAAATTTATGCATGATTCTCTAATCTTCCTTTCATGATGAGCAGCAGTGGATCAAGGAGAAAGAACTGAAAACAATTCCATACCACCTAGGTTTCTATTTTGGTCCCAACACAGTATTAGCTTTGTGGCTAAGCATTGTTCCTCCTGACAGAGTTGATTCCTCCAGGGCTGTCATCTGCAGTTTAGGCTTCTAATTAAACAGTTTATGGTCCCCATGTCCTAAAACAACTACTACAGAAGAGAAGCTTACTTTTCATAGCGTATTTTCCTCTAAAGAGCTCTTATTACAAGTGAAAGGCTGCATTTGACTCATAAGTTCTCTTCTTTACTGAAGGAACAGTTATTATGTCTTGGAACTTAAAATATTTATCTGATTAGCATTGGATGAAGTACAGGCAACATTTTCAAAAGGAGAGTCTATCACTCAGTGGCTGTAATTTCTTACCTATAAATCCATTATTTCTGAGAAAAAATTTTCTGATTGATAAATAATTATAAAATAGGCCAATAATATAAATGACATGAACACAATATTTTATCTTTAAAATCTTTCATTTATTAGTCTCAATTCTTTTTTTAAATATATTTTTATTGATTTCAGAGATGAAGGGAGAGGGAGAGAGAGAGAGAGAAACACCAACGATGCAACGATGAGAATCATTGATTGGCTGCCTCCTGCACACCACCTACCAGGTACTGAGCCCATAATGAGGGCATGTGCCCTTGACCGGAATGGAACCTGGGACCCTTCAGTCCACAGACCGACGCTCTATCCACTGAGCCAGAATGGCTAGGGCAATAGTCTCAGTTCTTTAGGTAGCATATCAACAACAACTCTGGAGTTATAAATATGCAACTTGAATAAATCATTGTGTAAGATTTCTTAAGCTTTGAACCCACAATATCAGTTTTTATTTTTGTTTACTTTTCTAAATCTACTGCTTGTTTTCTAAGATAAAAACATCAACAATATGGGAAAGAGTGTACTACTTCTAAAAATTTTGGCAAAATATGGTTAAAATATGGTATACCATATTAAATATGAAAAAATGGATATGCCTCAAACTAGAGATTAGTTACAAACATGTTTGTAAAGTAACAAAATTTTAATTTTCAGCATATGGCAAATATATGACTCCTAGAAATCTTAGGTAAGATGAAATTTGTTTAACATACTTATGTTGTGAGAATAAACTCTTGAAGTTTAGGTCAGTAAAAATGTTTGCTTTTCACAAGAAGCATTAAAATAATTTTATTTTCTATATAGTTAAAACAAAAATTAAATATAAAGGCAAATAAAACATGTATAATATTAATCTAAAAAGTAACACTATTTTTTTAAAAAAATATATTTTTATTGATTTTTTTACAGAGTGGAAGGGAGAAGGATAGAGAGTTAGAAACATCGATGAGAGAGAAGCATTGATCAGCTGTCTCCTGCACACCCCCTACTGGGGATGTGCCCGCAACCAAGGTACATGCCCTTGACCAGAATCGAACCTGGGACCCTTCAGTCCGCAGGCCAACGCTCTATCCACTCAGCCAAACCGGTTAGGGTTAAAAAGTAACACTCTTGATTAAAGTTTAAAATTTTTTTGGAAACATAGAAAAACAATAGACATAAAATGATATACTTTATTTAAATATATTAATAGCCAAAATTTATGTAATATGAAAACTCTGTTATGACATTTCATGGAATTTAACAAGGTAATTCAAAATGTGATTTCGCATTCTGAAAAAATAAAGAACTATTAAATCTAAGACTATACTGTAGAAAACCAAGAAGTGTCTGACAGATAAAAAGGTATTGCAAACAATGAAATGTAATGATTTGTTGTAGTCATGGGGATGGATAAACAGATCATTGTCACATTTTAGGAAAAGCCCAGAAATAGGTTAATTTCAATAATGACAAAGACCTAGGTTGTCAATTTCTAATTTTTTTTATCCATCACCTTAGGATCCATTATTCAGTTTCTGATTCACAAGAAGCATTAAAATAATTTTATTTTCTTCATAGATTTATTATGTAGTATAATGGCTTTTATTTGGGGTTTCTTTCCAAGCGTATAGTCCATTCAACTTTTTTTAGTTGTTATATTTTGCTAGAATAAGATTGTCCAATTTAATTTAATGTACAACAAGATAATTAACAACTAAGATAGATTACAACTTACCCTAGTCTATGTTGTCAAGGAAATGCTGTAAACTTCTGGTCCACAAATTTGTCCTTCAATGAACATGGAATAGGAAGAACTATGTCCCCATAGCCTTTTCAGCTGTGACTCTCATGGAAACACAGAGAATCATCTTTGTCAGTTTAATTAAACAAACATATATAATCTCCAAATTAATTTTAGGACTGTCTATTTTTTTTTTGTCCTCACTTTCTGAGAAATTTCGACAGATCAATGGCATATAGATAGATACTTACAGATATACTACTAATGGAATTCCTTGTCTATACATGTTGATTCAGAAAAATATATCCTTATCCTCAGTGGGAAAGTTATAAACATTGATCATTCTGACAAATATGTCACTTAAAACAAAGTTAGAGAGAAAAAATATCCTGCACCAAACAGTGCAACTCTACTTCCATTCCATTTTGCAGACTTTGTGGCTCCTGCCTTCTTCCCTCCCTAGTTCAGGGAGGAAGATCCCCATCACTGGATCTCCGTTCTAGCTCATGATAGCTATTTGCTTATCCAGACTTAAGTTGGACATGTAATATTTAGAGAAACCAGACCTTCAGGGGACTTGATGATAAGTGTAATAGTGATGATCACTTGCATTGCTACTACTTTCCAAACAAAAAAGAAATCTAAAATTACCCTACAAAGAGATCACAACCTGAAGGCATTGCTTAAAATCTCTTTATCCATAATTTTATCAGTCTTGCTGAACTATTTTTGATCCTAGCTGAAACTCAAATTTACATAAGAGCGAGAAACCATCTAGCTATTCCTCAACCTCATCACCTTCTAACGTCTACATAATTTCTTTTAAAAAAGACTTAAATATTGCCTGAGCACTTAAACATTGATTTAAGAAAAGATGCTTTCTTCTTCCTGAAGAGGAAGTATAATGCCCTCAATATATTTTTCCCATCTGCTTATTTTCTCCCTGCCTCTCTGTCTTAAAGAATGCGGTCCAGGTATAACCACTGCACTCCCCATGGTCCCCCAAGCAAGCAACTGAATGATTAAAAATGTTATTATCACAATCTCATTACCTCATCATACTGGGATGGTAGGGAGAACTTCAGACATAGAGGGAGGAGAAGGAGTGAAGAGCCCTGGGTTCTCAGTTTTACTAAGTGTTCTGGGTGATGGCTAATTACAAAACCAAGTAAAAGAAGCCATGAAACCATTATAAATCCTGTATTGTAAGGTTTGAGCCAATTCAACAGCTGGAAGAGGGACTCAGAGTAGGCTGTAATGGGATTAGGTCCTTGGGACAACATTTCCCAGCAGCCTTCTCCCAGGAGCTAGTGCTTTGCTGGGGTTTGGGGGTTTCTTGTTCTCTTTTTTAAAATATTTTTAGTGATTTTACAGAGAGAGGAAGGGAAAGGGATAGAGAGATAGAAACATTGATGAGAGAGAAACATTGATCAGCTGCTTCCTGCATACACCTTATTAGGGATGGAGCCCGAAACCCAGGCATGTGCCCTGACTGGGAATCGAACTGGTGACCTCTTGGTTCATGGGTCAGTGCTCAACTGCTGAGGCACACCAGCTGAGCTAGGGGGTTTCTTTAGAGAGGGGTCATAGAAGGCGGTACAAGAAACCTAAGCTAATTCTATTATGTGCCCCCAAAACAAATAAAACACCAGCTATAGATCTTCAAAGTAACCTCCCATACCCCAAATAGCCTGAGAGAGAGAGAGAGATGGGAGGGGGGAAAAGTGTATTTGTGTAGCACATGAAGCTATGAAATTGCAGAGAAGATATTTTCATGCTTCTTGGATGTTCAGGGCTTGCAGAGCAAAAAGTACCAGCAATATAGATTAAAAATGGTTGAATGGTAACCCTAAGAGTAAAATTCTCCTGAGAGATTTATAGGTTTATCTCTTCTGAGCTGTGTTTACATTTTGAAGGAGGATAAAAGCCCAAGCCTTTAGTTTAAAAATCTGGGGACCTCTCTCAGAGATTTGTTTACATTGGGGAAATGGGGCTTCTCTCCCTTTCTCAGGAGAGGAGAGTGGCAGCTGGGCAGCAGTTCCTTTACAAGCTCTGAAATTTTTCACATCAGGGTTCTTCATCCACATCCAGTCCCTGGTAGGTGCAGTTGACAAGTGTGCTCATTGCATTGCCCCAGGGAGGCTGGGGTAAATCATTCTGATCTCTCATCCAGAAACTGCATGCTTTACTTTAGAAGAAAATAAATATAATTCAGTGTTATCAGAGATAGACTTTAGCAGTCATAGTTTTGCTACTCAGGTGTGCTTAACAAAACAATCACAGCTTTGTAGAGCTATAATTGATATGCTAAGAACTGGCATATTTATTGTGCACAATTGGATGAGTTTGGACATAGGCTTACAACTTGAATACCAATGTGACTAGCAGATGAATAAGGGGAAATATCTTGCTTGTTTAGCATATTGGTTGGCTTGATATGATAGGTAGATTGGCCTGGTATGTCAGTGCAAGCAGAAAATATATTTTGGATGTGTAGCAGGCAGTTAGACAGACATGAGAAGAGCAAGGATGGTGGGTCAAGTACAGAAGGTCACCAGGGTGGAAAGCCCGAGGTGCCTAGCAGTGGGAGAATTAGAGAATGGGACCTCATGCTCAGGGTGACCTTTCATGTCATTGGTCATGTGGTTTGGACACTCTCCTGACCTCTTCTCCCCTATCCTGTCACTAGTCCTATGGTAGACCCCCCCTTTTGAGGAAAAAGGGAGGCAGAGAATAGCCTCATAAGATTCCCAAACAAGCCTTTGCACAACCACTTCTGTAAGCATGAAGCTCTCAATACAGTGACGAACAAAGCCTTGGGTCTGTTGACCACAGAGACAGAGTTTTGGTCAAACTAGAATAAACAGCTAGGTCCCAATTGTGTTTCAATTCCAGGCCCAGGAAACAGTAAGGCCAGAGCTGACATCAGTGATATTGTTGGAATAACCTGATTTTTTATTTAACAGGAAAGGAGTAAAAGGGGAGACCAAATAGTATAGTTGTGTCATTGTTCATATTTTCCAAAAAAAACTACATTTAACACTCCAAGTTTGTTCCCTGCTCATTGATGGGGGAAGAGACAGGAGAAAGGCAGTTTAGATGAATACCCAGTAAGGTCTGAGTGACATGGGAGGCTAATTGCTTGTGAATCAAACCTGGGAGTCAGTGGCCAGGATGGGCATGGCCACTGCAAGTGGGAAATCTAGTTTGGTCCTTCTCTCTTTCAGGAACCTGCCCTCTTGGGACTCCTGCTGCCAGGGGCGAGGGGGTGGGGGGGCTAGTTCCCCTCTCCCATATGGCACACAGCCATGTTGGTCTCTATACATGGACTGATAGACTTTAATCTGACCTGAATGCTGAACCACATCTGGCTGCAATGTGGAATGGAAACTCTGGATGCTGGCCCTCCTTGTGGCTCTGCTGAACTCCCAGCTGCCCCTCTTTTAGGACTGGCTTGGGGAAAATGGGACACTGCAACCCAAGAAATGTAACTCTCCTCCAATAAAGCCTTCTTCCACATTCTATCCTCCCATGGGGGCTTCTGAAAATGCTTATTTTATGGCACCCCAAGAACCTCAACCCCAAATGACGGGAGTTTTATCTACCAGCATCATCGGTGACTTCTGTTTCATTCTTCCTCCTTCTTTTTAAATGGGAGTGTTTATTTTGATGTATTGGGTATTTAAATATTTGTATTGATTTCAGAGAGGAAGGGAAAGGAAGAGAGGGATAAAAACATCAATGATAAGAGAGAGTAATAGATTGGCTGCCTCCTGTATGTCCCTGGGGATCAAGCCTCAACCCAAGCATGTGCCCTGACCAGGAATCGAACCATGACCTCCTGGTTCATAGGTCAATGCTCAATTACTGAGCCACACCAGCCAGGCTGGTGTATTGGGTATTTAGAGGGCAGATAATTTGTCTTTTTATCTTTTAAATGTCTGGATTTTATATACTTGACATAGAGGTTACTACATATTAGTATAATGCAGCAATCCTGGACTTGAGGCACCTCTTGGTGAAAAAAGGTAGTTTAGTTTTTTTGGTTTTGTTGTTTTGGTTTTAAAAGCTGAACCAAGTGATTTTACCAGAGGGTAGACTACAGTATTTATTGTTCATTTACATATAGTTCTTTGTTTCAGGATTCTGATGAGATCATATTTCTGGCTCCCTTTTAATGAAAGGAATATTTAACTACTTCTATCCAATGAATTGTTAGTGGAATTTAACAAGTGCTGTTTCTGAATCTGAGTATTTAATTTGTAGATAAAAGATTGTCCAGAGACCTTTTCTACTCTGCAAGAGAGAATGCCAATCTTTAGGCTGGTGGCTGCTCTTTCAGCCAGAGTCCTAGATTAAGGAGAAAGGAGAGAATTGCCTGTTTGTGGACGTGTTGTGTGAACAATAACTAAACTCTTTTTATTTTAAGCTACTATAATTTTGGAACTGTTTGTTGTTATAGATTGGCAGTCGATTTTTATTTCCTTTGTTTAGCTATAAAATATATTTTATTTGGAACATACCTTGCAATAATATTTTTGTACTTTTATGATAGTGCATGTTTGTTCCTTTGTCTTATTTATGGCAATTAGTAATGTAACTTTTGCAATTATTTGTCCTTTCTTTACAGTGTACATAGATCACCTAAAGGGGTATATTGTAAAATCAGAGTCAGATATCTTACTCAGAATCAAACTCTGCCAATAGATTAAGTGTTAAAAGTAATTGCAAGACACAGGCAAAGTAAAAAGAGTCCAAGATGACCAATCCATCTCCTTAGATTTTTGTTATGTTAAGACACACACTGGTCCAAATTTAACATGTAAAGTTTTCCATGATATATCAGGGTATTACTTACAGAAAGAGAGCTTTTTAGATCATTCTGGTTCCAATCAGGAGAGAGAACCACATAGTTGTTTGAACAGTGTTAAGTTCAATAAAAAGAATCACTAACTATAACAAGTGATTATAGTAAGTGTGCTGTAGTAAGTGGCAGTGTGCTCTACTGACAAAACTTTATGCCAACTGGCATAAGAAAAGCAAATATTTGAAAGGACCCGGATTCATTTTCACAAAGTAGTCTAAACAGGTAAATTTGTAGCTAAGAAGCAATAAATTTATAACTGGCACAAAGAAAGACAAACACTATTACACTGATAATTACATATCTAAAATTTTCCATAGTACCACATCATACAAATGCATAACTTTCAGATGTGTTTGTCATAAGTAATCTAGACAGATCAGGTATATCCTTCCAAAATCATTCCATTGAAGCAAACATCTGTTAATAAATGCTAACAAGAGATCCAATTTGAATGTTTAGAAAAGTGACTAGACCATTTCTACCCAGGTGTTTTCAGAGAAGGAAACATGGATTACACAAAAGCTGGTATCCTTTTTTTGGCAACTAGAGGCCCAGTGCACAAAAATCCGTGCACTCAGCGGGGGCTAGAGGGATCCCTCAGCCCTACCTGCACCTCTCACACACCAGGACCCCTCGGGGGATATCCACCTGCCGGTTTAAGCACACTCCCAGGGGAGCAGGCCTAAGCCGTTAGTCAAACATCCTAAGTGCTGCTGCAGAGTGCTCCCGCCACTTCCACTGCACTGGCCAACCATAAGCCAGCTTCTGGCTGAGTGGTGCTCCCCCTGTGGAAATGCACTGACCACCAGGGGGCAGCTCCTGCATCGAGCGTCTGCCCCCTGGTGGTCAGTGCATGTCATAGCAACCAGTCATTTCCGGTTGTTCTGCTGTTAGGGTCAACTTGCATATTACCTTTTATTATATAGGATTATTATATAGGATTGGTAACTGTTGGCCATGGCATTTGAGTAATGAGAGAGAAGTTCTAGTTTGGGATGTAATTAAGGCTTCTATTAACAGAATTTAGAAACATAAGAGAAATAACTAAGTAAAGTATCTAAGGAAGAGAGGCCAAATAAAACTTATTTCAGAAGATGCAGAAATATTGAGGTAACTGTGTTGCCAAAAAAAAAAAAAAATCTTTAAACATTTTCCAGATTTCCCTGAATCAACACTTTGTACATTTATCTATATTACTATTTCAAAATATTGTCTCCTACTAATTTTCCAAATTATAGCCTGTCATCTTAACTGCATTTGCAAATTGTCCCAAATGTTTATTGAAATTTAAATCATTTTCAGTCTTATAAATTTGTACATTATATTGTGAACATGATATGTTACACTGTTATTTTCATAACAAATAATTAAGGCAATAAATTAAAATGTCCATCATTTGTATCTTTACTTTTAAGAACCTGTGATCATTATTTTCAACATTCAGAAAAAAAGAAAAATAGGTCTCAATATAATAAAGACACAGATGTCATAAAATAAAATTAGCTTCATGGATTTTATCAAGTGCTAAGCATCTGTATTTGCTTTTAGATACCATCTCTATATAAACAAATAACTAAAAGTTGTTGCCTGAGGGAATAAAATCGATATTGTAATAAAAATCAGAGGATATGCCAATCAATTTATTTACCTTTATTATGCAGAAAGTAATACTAGGGACTTTAGCATTTCCAGCATTTCCTTAGGAGAACTCAAATGCAGTATAGATATCTCTAAAAGAACCAAGTTATTACGTCTCATCTGTTTTCTTTTCTTTGGATTTTTAAAAAATTCCCTCCTTGACATGGGCATGGTAAAAAACAAACAAAACACAAAAAACCCACAACTGAAAGTGATTGTTTCTTTTTTAAAAATATTTTTAAGCATTTTTCAATTAGAGTTGTCTTACAATATTATATTAGTTTCAAGTATATAATCCAGTGATTAGACATTATGTAACTTACTAAGTGATCATTATGACAAATCTAGTACCCCTATGACACCATAAATAGTTAATACAATATTATTGACTTATACTGCACTTTACATCCCCATGACTATTCTATACCTACCAATTTGTACTTCTTAATCCCTTCAACATTTTCAGCCATCCCCCAGTCCAAAGTGATTATTTCTTAATGGTAACAAATAAGGGAAAATACTAAATAAACATGATTTTCTGATTTTAGGTATTATACTATTATGTGATATTTTAAAATGTGATATGTAAATGAACAAGTCTAATTGCATAAAAGGTTTTCTTGAATAAATTTCTGGCACACAGAAGTTTCTCATCTATTAATTTTGTCAGAGGCATAGTCCTGATGTTTATTTGAACATGTCATTAGAAGCCACCCAATGGAGCCTGTGCTCAGCATCCAGGGTGAACAGTCTTGGTCACAATAGTAGAGATAATGGTAGTAGAGATAATTACACAAAGAATGTATTTCCTTAAATATTCGTAAGACTATGTTTAAGGTGAGCCCACTATAGAGTAGAAGTTTCAAAGAATGCAAAAACTATAATAATTTTGAATTGCAGAGCAGTATATGGATCATTTAGGTAAACTTCTACCACCTAAATGGTGCCACCTAGTAACTTTAGTTTGTTATATGACACTTGAAAGCCTGACCAAGTTAATTAGCCTCCAGAGTACTTATTTTTACTGAGTGACTTACTGGAAGGATTGTTATGATTATGGAGTATAGCAAGGCCATATAACTATTATTAGTAAAACTAATTATGTGGCACTTAATTCATGATTTGACATTAACTTGTGTGTTCTAAAGGCATAACACACTCGATGAATTCTTCCTGAGCAGCAGGCTGCCATTTAGTGCCTAGAAAGAAGTAATTTAGTGACTAATACCTGATGCTTTAAGGCTTTCATGTATTGTAAGAATAAAAACTATATCCCTAGAATATTTTTTATCTTCATTGTTTACCATGGAATTATGCCTAGTTTTGTAAAAGTGATGCATATAATTATAGCTTTATGCTTCAGCGTATTACTCCATTATTTCTTTTTTACATTTTGTTTTATATTTCTGGTGAAAAATTTATCTCTTTCCTACATTGTCCTGCTTTTCATATTATTTTTGGTAGTTGTATTTTCACCTAATTAATTAAAAACATTTTATTCTGTTAGTTATTTCTATTAGTACCAAGTATAGGAAACATTTTTAAAAATCTAAAGACCTGCTTGTTGTTTTGTCCTACCTATTATTGAATTTTATTTGTATTTCTTAAAACAGGCATTTAAAACCCTGGACTATTCTTTGCATATCTTTGCTTCCTGCTATTCTATGATTCTATTATTTTATATTTAAAACATATTTATAAGTGAAATACTGTCTTAAATAGTTTAGAAAACATAATTTATCTTATCACAATAGGTATAATCTAGCTTTGTTATGGTATAAGAAAGCCATGTATGCTAATATATACAAACAAGAAATAGTTTCTGCACTTATATATTTGCCAGCTTTGAAATTGCACCCTACATGCTTAAGTATGCTTTAGACACCAACATACACTTGACCTTAGCTGTGGTCAATAATAGTTAAATGACTTGATATTGAGTAGGTCTGAACTTGTATTTTGTAAAAGATGCTTCCAATAAGTATGTTACCTCTTTCCCCTTCTTTGTAAAGTTCTCTTGTTTGAGACTTACAAACCTTTAGATAGTTTATTTTTCCTCACTTCATATTCAACCCTTTTTTTATAATGATGAACCCTGAATGCCTGTTAATAAGTCTCTGTTTTTGGAATTCTTTTTATTAAAAATTAATTTTACAGAGTGTGCACTATACTAGATATTTTATAGAATACAAAGGCATATATACATATACAAATTAAAAAGTGTTTCTACTTTGAAGACACTCACAGTGGTAGTAAATACATAAATAACTTCAGTATAATATGATGAGTGGTATGACATAGAAAATACAGATGAATAGAAAAAAAGTGTTATCAATATGGTATAATATTAAGTTATTAAAATTGTACTTTTTTCATAGGAAAACTTCGAACTATATTCGACAAATATTTTGTCATAGAATGATGTCTGATGTATAATAGAATTATTAATGATATTACTAATAATATTCTGTCCTTCTTTCAAGCAAAATATTAAACTAAATATTTTGTTATTATTTATTTATTTATTTTAAATATATTTTATTGATTTTTTACAGAGATGAAGGGAGAGAGATAGAGAGTTAGAAACATCGATGAGAGAGAAACATCGATCAGCTGCCTCCTGTACATCTCCTACTGGGGATATGCCCGCAACCCAGGTACATGCCCTTGACCGGAACCGAACCTGGGACCTTTCAGTCCACAGGCCGACGCTCTATCCACTGAGCCAAACCGGTTTCGGCTAAATCTTTTTTTATTAATCTCTATTGAGTACAAACCTTCCTAATTAAAACATCCCTGAACTTGCTCTCATATTTGAGTTATTTCTAACAGTATTTGCTCAGTCGAGTTTATTAATACTAAAGTCACATTCTGACATCTATTACGTCTTAAACTCTAGAATAATATATATTATATAGTATCATATAATATGCATATATACATATATATGATCTTATTAATCTGCTCTAGCTAAAATAACATATTCAGCCCTATATCTGTGATTGGAAATACAATTTGGTCAAGGTTGTAGTAGTCTTTTGTTATTTGTATCTTTAATAGTGACACTAATCTATCATCCTGCCAGGGATGCAGTACTATTTTTTATATATTATATAGGCTTTGGTTAGGGACAGTTTCAGAAGTTGACACTTGGCTTATTCCATAAACCAAACAACCCAACATCAGGCTACTCCAAAAGCCAAGTATTTCAATTTTACACACAAAGACTGGCCACTGGGTAGTTCTGCAGATTCATTTTGCCCACCGTAAACTATACTTTATTAAAGTCTCCATTTATTACCTGTACAAGTAAGTTCCCATTCTAAGAATAGAGTTTATTATGATGCTTTAAATTTCTTGGTATCAATGTCAGTACAGTCCCTACATCTAACAGTCTTTAAAATGTGCATGCATATAAGCCTAACCTATAGACACAGACAACAGGGGCGTGAGGGCATGAGTAGGAGGGTTGGGGGAGTAATGGGGGGATAAGGACACATATGTAATACCTTAATCAATAAAGAAATTTTTAAAAATTAAAATAAAAGTCTGAGTATTTCCCTTTCCCCAATGTACAATCACTCACATAAATGGCCATAGGGTCTCCATTGGGAAAAGAATATCATGGTTTACTTGCCACACAGGGGTGCAGGCTCCTTTTTCTAGGACCTAGAATCTAGGGTTATGGTATGGAAACCTCTTTAGTCAATGGGCTCCAGGTCTGAAAATTGGATTAAGTCAATTAAACAAGGGAATGTGACTTTTCATTTGAGAAATTGCCTTCTTTATCCTGCTTCTCCATTTTTATCTTTTTGGGGGAGGGGGTTATAAATTAAGTAGTTTTTGTTGTTGTTGTTGCTGCCTCTTAATTTTACTCCTGATGACCCCATGCCTCTCATGAGAAGCCCTGGAGGCTTTGCTAAGGTAATTACCATCTCCTGGCTTCTGCTAGGTAAGTGCTCTTTCCTTGGAGGCACCACATCCCCTTGGGTATTAATGAGGCGCCCTCTGCTGCTGTTGGTGGTGCTGATATCCCTTTCACCCACCCTTTCCTGAGGGCTTTGGTAACTGGATATACTCTGGACCCTCAGTGGGAAATAATTCTTTAGTAGGTCTTCTGTCTCTCTTAAGATATGAATTTCTGCTTGTTCACTTCCCTCAGTATTTTTATTACTTCTTAACTATCTGTTGGAGTAACCCAATCATCTTTGCTTCATTAAGCAGTGGTCATTTGTTTTTCCAGACCTCAATAGCCATGTTAACTGTGATTTTGCTCCACTGTCTGGGTCCTTGCAATGGTTAAATCAGCACCCTAATAAAATGCCAGGTCAGCACATCCTTGCTTATCCAATTTTATATTCTGGCACCTTTAATCTAGCATTCTCAAAACTTAACACCGGGAGTATTCCTTTGGCTCTTCCAATATTAACTAATTCCTACAACATCTTTAGTGTCTAGAATTTTTTCTTTCCTTGGCAGGTCCTATTTATGCTTAGATTTAACACTATTTATTTGTCCTGGTAGCCAGGAGAAGGGGTTGGGACAATTCCTCAATGTGGCACCTGTTTTCTTGTAGGGGAAAGATGGTTGCTACATCTTCCTCAATGGCAGGAGTTCCATGTCATCTTAGGGAAGGGTGGACCACATCTACAAGCTCTGAGTAGATATGCTTCAAGACAAAAATCAACATTCCGAAGAGCAACTATCCAAAAGTTTTCTGTCCTATGTTTATAAGGCCTCATTTGTCCAAACCCCATCAGCATTTTATCATAACAGACTAGCTTGTGTTGGCCAAACATGTAAATGTCTCTGAAATGGCAAACCTACCATATCTTTAGTATTCTAATTAGTTGCATATGCTTTTTAACTCCAGGAGGAAAATATCCTCTTAAAAGTATATTTTTGAAAGAGCCCCTCTGCGGCTCATGTGGAATATTTAACTGCATGTTAACAATAGGTTCTTATTGTCCTTCAGCATGGTGTTGATGCAATTTAACAGAAGTAAGCTAAATCTACTGTCTGTATTGATACAGTTCCCCATATATCTTTCCAATGCCTGGATCTTTTCTCTAACACACCTCTTCACCAGGATAAGTTTGAGTATTACTTGCATTAGGATCTTCTGAGAAGCAGACACCAAAGCTGGGTCAAAATGACAAAATATTTATTGAGGAAAATCTCTCTGATAGTAAAAAAGGAGGAAGCCAGAGATGGTAAGGAAAGCCTTCAGACCTTCTGTGGAGGAGAGTGAAAGAGAAGGTTGGGTAGGAAGGCACTCTGTCTGTAGCACTGATCTTAAAAACATGACTCCTATAGCCAAAGTCTTCCATCAGAGAGCTCGTACATTTTGGTTGTGTATATCTGCATTAGTATATCCTGCTGCTCTTATTTATTAGCTTCAAGAAGCCTGTAAGGAGTGTGGCTTCAGTGCTAACGTGACGGTAGATTCAGAACATGGTAACTGGGGTCTTTTGTCAATTTCTCTTCCCCATAACAAGAGATCTGAGTGGGACATTTTCATTCCTGCCATATCATTTCATTGTTATATCTACACTCCCAATATGTGGATAAATGAGCAGATAATAATTGTTTGAAATATTTTAAGTTCTTGTTTGAACATTGCACTTTCCCCTTGTACTTTCTTTCCTATTTTGAAATGATAGATAACATGAGGCTAAGAAACAGTCTGATTTCCTGAGAAGGAGAAGTCTAGTAGCTCTCCAGGTGAATATAAATTTGATTCATAAGTTCACCTAGCAAGTTCTGCCTCAAGACACAATCAACAGTACTGAAATTTGAATTGCCTTGTGATACTTGTACAATGTTACCATGTACCTAACACTACTGAGCAAACCTCTCTATAGTTTACAAGATGTGGTACATTTCGGGGTAGACATGCCCAAATACAAATCATACTTTTGCCATTTTTTGTCTATAGAACCTGGAGTGAAATTTATTTCTCTAAATCCCAATTTAATATAAAATACCTAACACAATGATTTGGGGGTGAGAGAGGGATTTTATGGGATCAAATGGAAAACCTGACAGGTGTTCAGTTTATATTACTTTATTGATTGGAAGACTTGCAGTGTTTTGATACAAACATTGAAGCTAACTAAATACGCTTGTATGGTCCTTGTTTTATATGGAAACTAAATTAACACACCATCATATATTGTACTTGATTTGATAATGATTATGTTCTAGTAAGATTATATTTAATGTTTTCATTATTTATATGCATTATAGTTATAATATAAAAGTTAAGTTAGCATTGTATTTCAAACCTGGATCTATACCATAATTATTGTGGAATATTTGACAATATTCAGAGTCTTGTATTCTACATCAGATTTACTTAATCAAAACCTCATAAGATTGAGTTAAGTGATGCTTAGTTGTCTAATAAAGCAGAGCTTTGTAATATTGTTTGTTAACCATCCTCCTAGCTTATTTAGATAAATGAAGAAAACAATACTTCTCTGATAATATTCACAATAGTGGATACAGTGATCACATTAAATATAATTGAGGCCATCTTTTGTTTACTGGTTATCAGGCTATCACAAATAAGTCATTAAAAAATGAGGAAGGTATTTGTAGTAGTTAACTAGTGGTATGGAAAAATATTACCCTAAGACTTAGAGGTTTACTACAGCAAACATTTATTATCATTTTCTGAGTGTCAAGAGCTTCAATGTCATTGGTTCAGGGTCTCTCACAATGCTTCCAGATGTTGGTCTTGGCTGCAGTCATATCAAAGTTTAACTTGGGGAAGATCTGCTCCCAGACATATTTATATGGCTTTTGGCAGATCTCAGATTCCCGCTGGTTGTTGACTAGATATATCAATCAGCCCCTTGCCAGATGGGCCTATCCATAATTCAGCTCACATGGTAACTGACTTTCTGTAGCGTAACCAAGTAAGAGAATTAGAGAGAGGCACAAATCAGAAGCTACAATATTTCTGTAAACTAATCTTAGATGGGACATCTCATAGTTTACTTTATTAAAGGTGAGTCAATATGCCTAGCCTACATTCAAGAGGAATGGATTATACAAGGATGTAAATACCAACAAGCAAGGATCACTGGGGCACATTTTTAAACTGCCTACCACAGCACTAATCATTGATTTCAATATCATTGCCACTTACATTTATGTTAATATTAATAATGCATTCAATCATTTATTCATATATTTTATTGGTTTACTGAGGTCTATTTTTTAAGATATTACCCCATTATGAGTTATGCATATCTTACTCTGTTCAGGCTACTATAACAAAGTACCACAGACTGGGTTGCTTACAAACAAGGAAAATTTATTTCTCACCACTTTCAGAGTCTGTGAAATCCATAAGCAAGGCACCAGCAAGAATGTGTTCTGATGAGGACTCACTTCCTTTTCATAGCAAGGGCTGTACATGGTGAGAGGAGCTAAGAATCTGGAGCCTTTTTTTAAAAGGTCTAATTTCATTCACCTTCCTATTCTAATTATCTCTCAAAGACCTCATCTCCTAATGCCGGGGCTGTCCAGCAGACCCTGAGCGATGGATGAACAGATTGCTCTGACACACATTTCTGTGAAAGAGAGGCCTAAGGGACTGTTTTACTTTAGAAGTAAAAAGCAGTCCTGTTCACCTATCTTCTTAGGCTTTTATTGTCACAACACCTTGAACTCAAATATTAAATACTATCAGCAGGGTAAGCATCATTGAGAAAGCACATGCTTTTACAATGTTGGGTCTAAAAGACTAAACAGAGATTTTAGCAAAGCACCTGGGGGATCGGACTTGTTTGGAAAAGTCAAGGTAGTGGCTGCCACCTTTGGCAAGGTCCCCCTAGAGGCCCCTGACCTTTCGGAGAATCTTCCTTACAGACATTCCAACCAAGTCCCATGCTTCCCCACATTCTAATATAATCACATGGGGCAATAGGATTTCAACATATGAATTTTAAGGGGACATAAACATTTAAACCATAGCAATGTACCTTAGAGAAAGAGCCTTTATATGTCCTATTCATTCTATTCATCTGTAATTGGCAGAGTCATAATGAATTTGTGTATCTTAAAAATATTTCATGTGCTGAAACCGGTTTGGCTCAGTGGATAGAGCGTCGGCTTGCGGACTGAAAGGTCCCAGGTTCGATTCCGGTCAAGGGCATGTACCTGGGTTGTGGGCACATCCCCAGTGGGAGATGTGCAGGAGGCAGCTGATCAATGTTACTCTCTCATCGATGTTTCTAACTCTCTATCTCTCTCCCTTCTTCTCTGTAAAAAATCAATAAAATATATAAAAAAATATTTCATGAGTAATTATTTGATTTCTCCATAAAGTTGTCAACATGGTTCTATTTTTCATATTACCTAAACACATTCCTGAGACCTGAACATTTCAGATCTGTTTTCAAGAATTCCATACAATTGGACTCAACTGCTATCATAGTCTCTAGTGATATTCTCTAAAATATGTCTGGCATAAATTTTAGTTTGAATATTAGCTCTAATAACCTTATAATTCAGATGAATTTTGGCATATCAACAGTTTGACATTTAAATAGACATTTTGAATAATGAAGTTTTCCCTAGTTTGTTTTTATTCAGCTGGATACTTCATAACTAACTTGTCTGTCACTATAACCACAAGTAGAAATTCAAGATATAATTCTCTCATAAGTCACAAGTAGCATGCAGTCTGAACCTTCGTTTCTTATTTGTCTTTTTCTAATTGTTCACCTCTTTTGGAACCCAAGCCTTATCTCACTGAAAACTGATATGGAAAACTTCTCCAAACGACTACTTTACTTAACTAAATATTAAATATTTTCTCTGTGTTATCCCATATACAGGCCAATATAAACCTTTTTTTATTGTTGACACTATTACATATGTCCCCTGTTTCTCCCCCTTTGATCCCCTACACCCACCCCCTCCTAGCCTTCACCACATTATTGTCTGTTTCCATGGACTATGCATATATGCCTGTATGTTCTTTGACTAATCCCTATTTAATAATCATATATTACTCTAAATTAATATTTCATTCCCTACCATAACTAAAGTAAAAATGAAGTATATGAAATAAGGTGCTGTCTTTTGATATAGCAACAACAACAACAAAAACCCAACATAGTTATTGAAATGTATGATGGTTGAAACAGACATGAGAAATTTTTATCTCACTTACATAAAGCTTACTATGTTTGGTGAGTAGCTTACATCAAGTAGTGATTTAGGAACACAGAACTCTTCGAATGTGCAGCTCTATCATTTTCTTGACTTGACTTTCAATTCACTGTGATTTCCAGTAGAAGGAGAAAGAACATGAAGGAATATGCCTGGTAAGTTTTCATGAGCCATATTAAAAATGGCTCACATAACTTCCATTCACATGTTATAGGCTAGAACTCTTGAAAGGAAGGAGTATCAAAGAATTTGTATGAATTTTAGAACCACTATCATTACCTGCTGTAAGTTATATCAGATATTTGCTTAAAAGAAAATGTGACCAGGGCAATATCATAATCCAACAAGTGAAAATTTAGAATGCATAGGCAATTAAATCAGAATGATATTATATGTGCAGAAGTTGTAGCTTAAAATTATGGATGCATAAATAAATAAGGATTAATGTTATCCATATGGAGCAGGGGAAAGATTTATATAGATAGCCATACATAGGGTGGCACAAAAGTAGATTTATAGTTGTGAATACACTAAACAGAGTTTATTTGTGTATTATTATTTATTAATTATTGTACTATTTCCATACAAACAACTGTAAACCTACTTGTGCCCTACTCTTTATTACTAGACATTGAAGAGTAAAACAATCTCCATAGGTAGATTAGATGAAGAAGGATATTTGATAACCATTGGTGATCATCACAGTAATAATTATTTCAGGCAAAAGTCATTGATCAGTGATACATGATCTGTATACTGGATTGTGTGTCTACCACCCAAACTCAAATCATCTTCTGTCATCATATATATTTGGCTCCCTTTACCCTTCACAGCTCCCCTATCCCTCTTCCCTCCAGTAACCACCAACTATACTGTTATCTGTGTCTGTGAGTTTTAGTTTCATATCATATATGAGTGAAATCACATGGTTCTTAGCTTTTTCTGACAGACTTATTTCACTTAGCATAATATTCAAAAGGTCCATCCATGTTGTTACAAATGGCAGTATTTCATCTTTTCTTATAGCTGAATAGTACTCTATAGTATATATACAGATCATGTATCATAGAAATCTATACTTGAAATCTATGTAATCTTCTTAACTAGTCACCCCAATAAATTTAATTAGAATAAAGAAATTAAAAATAACTACATACTGTTCAAAATAAAGTCATTGCTCAAGTGAGATCTGACAAGAAAGAGACTATGTGCATCTCATATTTATGCCACACAAGATACTTATTAATGTTAAAGAGAAAATAAAAATCCTAACATTTGAACAATTTGACAGATCCTATGTTAACCATGACCAAATTAACATTACTCGTAATTAGAGGGATAGTGTCAAGTGTTTTCTGATATAGTATACTGAGAAGTAAACATCACCTCTATGTAGTGCCTACCCAAAATGCATAATCTACATCTATTTGTAAGGAAGATATCTCATTTGTACTCACAGAATTTTCATTTACGGAGGTGACTTATGATCTCGAGAGGTCCATGCCAATATAGATTCTTATTACTTACATTTCTGAGGAAAGGGACATGTCACACCATACAGAGATCATACAAGGAAAGTATATTGGTTAGGAACCAGGGCAATTCCCAGGCCAAAACCTTTAATGGGATTTCCATGGGAAAAGCAAGGCAAAGAAGAGTAAATAATTTAGGATAGGCTAGTTTGAATAATTCCTGAGCAAACTTTGGTGATAGGAGCAGTCAGTTGCCTAGCCCTGGCCCATGCCCTTGCCCTGACCCTGGCCCTGGATGATTTAGGGCAGGTGAACTAATGGCTTGGTGAGTGAATTTGATAAGGAGATGGTTGATGGTGTGAGTTCAGGACTGGTTAGTTGGTCTGTGAAGAACATGCTTGCAGGCAAGCCTTTGCTCTCAAGAATAGGCTAGTTCTGAAGATTCCCTCTCCCCAGTTAATGAAGCCGCAAACGCCTGAACATCAAGAATAAAGAAAATAATAGTTCATATAAGGAAATATAGTTAATATAATTTGTCCCATGATGAACGGGTGCCAAATAGATAAGTACAGAATTTAAGAAAACACTATTGGAACAGAACCACCAGAAAAACCAAAATAGAGGTGTTTCTATAAAATGGATAGCCTAGTCTGTATTCTTCAAAAATGCTGTCATTGAAGACAAAACATAGGGAAACTATCCAATTTGAAAGAGACCAGTGTTTTTTTTCCTGAAATATAGCAAAAATTCACCTTTATGGTTGTACAAGCCAATTTTAGCAGACCTTCAGCTCTTTTATTCTATTACTACCCAGCTTAGTCATGCTGTTATTCTAAAGGAAAGACATAGATATAGCAGGGAGTGGAAATAAAGAGGTGAATTTATTTAATAGGGTCCTGTGGCAACATACTATGTTATAAGGGCATTGTACTTGGTTTTGTTTTTGAAATGTGTCCCAGAGTAAGGGCTTGCTAATCCAACTAAGGCAGATATGAATCAAGGACAGTGATTTTTATGTTTATGTGTTTAAGGCACTAGCATGAAGAGAAGGAAGGCCTTTCATGGTAGACAGTTTATTGAAGATTACTTGGTCTGTCAATCCTCTCTTTAGGAGGCATTGTTAGTAAAGCTCCAGGATCCTAAAAGAGCTAGAATTGATTACATCAGTGGGAAAGTTTGATATGTCTTAACTCCCGAGGCATGAAGAGTGCAGCTGCATTCATCTCTTCCTATAATTCAAGGTAGGAAAATGGAAAATGTGACAAAAATTGGATTATAGAAGAGAAAGTCAGACATCATTTTATTTGTCAGGATTAACCTTATCCATCCTCTATAGGCAACTGTAGCTGTTAATGTTAAACTTCTCTCATCATCAACTTGTATTTTAATTCCTTCTCATAATGTATCTTATGTAATCTGAAAAGTCTACATATTTATTTCAACAAATAATTAAAATAAATTTTCTAGGCAGGATTAATTTCCTTTTTTGAAAATTTTATACCAGATTGATAGAAAACTGTGGTTATAATGTATTAAGAAAAATAATCTAAATTTAAGTGAACTAGGGTGCCCAGCTAGCTCAGTCAGTAGAGCATGAGACTCTTAAATATAAGTGAACTAGACAAATCAAAAGAATGTACAAGGATTTAAAAATGATCAACCAAAGGACTTGTTTGCATACATATAAGCCTAACCAATAGACACAGACACCAGGGGGGTGAGGGCATGAGTGGGGGGGTGAGGGAGGCAATGGGGAATAAGGACACAAAAGTAATACCTTAATCAATAAAGAAAATAAGTAAGTAAATAAAAATGGCATAGTAAGAAAATTAGAAGTCAGGATAATCATTACATAATAAAATTCACAGATAAAATTAACAATAGATCATTTTATATGGATCATAGGTAAAACCTATGATTAATATTTCTAATATTTTGTATAAAATAATAAAAACAAAAATTTAGCATAAAACAAAAATTTTAAAACATGGAAAAAATAAAAATATATGCTATGAAATTTTAAAAAGACCCATTTAATGTATCAATAGGCTCATCTCATATGAATTTAAAGATAATTGTGTTTGAACATATAATATACACATGATGGAAATCTTACAAAAATATTAACGTCCATTTGTTGCCAATTATATCAACTTTTCAAAGTTGAAATGTTTGTCCACAAAGAAAACTTCCATATAATCAAAAAAGCAGAGCCCCACTGGTGTGCTCAGTGGTTGAGCATCAAGCTATGAACTAGGAGGTCACAGTTGGATTCCAGGTCAGGGCACATGCCTGGGTTGCGGGCTAGATCCCCAATAGGGAGCATGTAGGAGGCAGCTGATCAATGAGAATTTTCTCCCCCTCTCCCTTCCTCTCTGAAATCAATAAAAAATAGTTTTTTAAAAAGAAACGCTGGCCAGTGGCTCAGTGGTTAGAGTGCCAGCCATGCATCAAAGGGTCATGGGTTGGATTCCAAGTTAAGGGCACATTCCTGGGATGAGGGTTGATCCCCAGCCTAGGTCAGGAAGCAACCAATTGATGTGTCTCTCTGACATTGGTTTTTTTCTCTTTCTTTCTCCCTCCCTCCCTCCCCTTCTCCCTCCCACTCTAAAAATCAATGGAAAAATACCCTCAAGTGAGGATTAAAAAGAGAGAAAACAAAAGCAGAAATTGTTTAGGGCAATTTCTCTACATGAAAATGAGCAACAAAATAAAATGTTCCCTTAAATATGTGGGAAAAGTATATTTGTGTATATAATAGTGGTAAAACTGTTCAGAATGACATACGTATATTTAAATGTTTAGTTCAAAAAAATCCATGCTGATATTTTTTTAATGCTCACAGTTTATAGTATCTCTTATAGTTATAAAAAAATATTTTCTCTTAGGAAGAATATTCTATATAATCCTCAAACAGGGTTATCCCAGTAACATAACTTTACAATTAAAAATCAATGTCAAAAGTATTTTAAGCATGAAGGTTTTAACTAAAAGCTAACTTTTTTTGAAGTCTTATGTGACACATTTCATCATTGAAGGTTAGATTAGTTGTTCTAATAGTAGTAGTGAGTAGTAGTAGCTGTAGTGGTGATGGTAGTAAAATTAGAATATTAAAAAAAAGGTTTAATCATAAATCTACTTGAAATTGATAGTTCTGAATTCTTATCACATGATATAGAGGAAAAAAATATGCTTAAAACTTGAAATGCCCCGCAACAAACATGGCCTGTTAATTATTGGACATCTCCATAATCTTATGTTTGGTGTGAATTTGTAACATTATTTTGAAAACGTTTTAATATATATTAAAATATATTAGAGTTGGTCTAGAACAACAGATCTTGTCAGTCAGTTCTGTTACTTGAATAATGTTAAAGATATTAAAAATATGTTTCTATTTTCCTGCATATAAATTTGATGCATATTTTTCAACTACATGGGCTTTTGAGATAGACTTAATGGTATTTTATAAGACTGACAGTAAAGTTAATAATATTATCAGATAACTTTTAGAAATGAAATCCATTGCATAAAAAATACATGAACTTATATGTGAAATTCAATAATAATTTGTTTTATAAACTTAAAACTATTAGAGTGAAATCCAAGTCTATAATATACAATTTGCCCAATGTTTAAAAAATGTTTACAAGAATTTTCCCTCTTTGTTAATTAACTAGCCATAGAATCAGAAGTTAAATCTTCAATTTTCCATTCCTTGTTTCATTGTCATTTGCTATCTGACCACCTTCCTGGTGTTTCCTGCAGACTCAGGATTGTCAGAGACTGATAAATTGGTGCTTTCACTTAAAGCATTTCCCTTGCCCTCTAAATCCCCAATCCATCTACTACGGTCTGTGATTTCTGACTACAAGGCTTTGTGGGCTTCTGTCAGCACTATTCAGCTAAGCTGAAGAAGGAGACAGATTTGCTACTGCAAAATTTGAGCATGTAAAAAATCCATATTTTTAGCACTTTCTTTTGCTTCCTTTTTTCAGTCGTATACTTAAATCCTCTGGCTATGTTTGATTATATGGCTTTTTATTTTACTTATTATTTTTGTTATATTTTTAATGATAGATTTTATTTTCTTAATAATAAAGTCCAGCAGTGTATCTTGATGATATTATATGGGTGATGACATTTTACACAGGGTGACTGGGTAAACATGAACATATAAAGGAATTTTGATTAGCTAATATGTTTATTTAATTGAAGAATAAATACATGCAGTGGTAATTGTTTTATTTGAAATAGAAAAAATTCACAAATATGACTATTTAAAAAGTTAAATAAAAATTACAATGTATAAATATTATCAATCTCTTACTTTGGGTATAAATTAATAACATCTTGATGAATTTTGACATTTATAAACTAAATATTTTACCTTAGATATAGTCAAATAAAAGTGAAGTTTAGTAAAGAGATAATTACAAGATATTTTTAAAACATTTTATTCTGTTTCATGCACAATATTGATTTATACTATAATACAAAATATAACATTAAGACATGAATTATGCTTGCAAAGATCTAGACAATAAATTAGATAAAGTATTGCCAGAATTGATTCTTGAACTAAAATATCCTGATTTCAATCCTAGCTGTCTCTAAAAGATAAAGACTTCAGTGTTTTCTCCAAGAGAAGTAAAGAGAAAAGTACTGGTTATAAAATTATATTTTCTGTAGGCACATGATGTCTGTAATTAAATTGTCTATATCCAGATACTATTGATTTTTTCTGCCTTTATATCTTATTGTAGGAATAATTTCTGGGTATTTATGGTTAATTTACATGATTAATATTTGTTTGTTGACTTTGTATTTACTATTGTCTACTATATAAATACACAATCTGATTTGCAATCAAACCCCTAAGAAATTTTAAATTCTTAGCTTACAGCAACTAATTAATCAATGAGTAAATATTTACTTTATGAAGAAATTATGCTCAAGTCAACTTTGCTTTAAAACTGTGACTATAGTTTTCATTTTCTAAAAAAAAATTGGTAACTATAACCTCAAATATCTATGATTTTTTTTTTAATTAGAAAAGGCTTCCATAAATGTGTTAAATATCTGAATTGTCCAACCTATTTGAATAGTTCTTGAAATACATGACCATTTTAAAAATATTTTATTGATTTTTAGAGAGACAGAACTGGGGGGGGAGAGAGAGAGAGAGAGAGAGAGAGAGAGAGAGAGAGAGAGAGAGAGAGAGAGAGAGAAATAGCAATGTGAGAGCATAGCATCGTTCACCTCCTACCAGGGTTTGAGACCACAACCCAGGCATGTGCCCTGACCAGGAATCAAACCAGCAACCCTTCAGAGCATAGGATGATGCTCAATGAACAGAGCTACACTGGCCATGGCTGAATATATTTTTAAAACAACATTTAAAAGGTTTGAATGGATATACTTTTTGATTTCATCAGTAGTAGTCAGTTCTAGCTCAATTAAAACTCCAGAATTATGTTCTATGGCAGCGGTTCTCAACCTGTGGGTCGCGACCCCTTTGGCGATTGAACGACCCTTTCACAGGAGTCGCCTAAGACCATCCTGCATATCAGATATTTACATTATGATTCATAACAGTAGCAACATTTCAGTTATGAAGTAGCAACAAAAATAATTTTATGGTTGGGTCACAACATGAGGAACTGTTAAAGGGCCAGAAGGTTGAGAACCACTGTCTATGGAACACAATTTCTACTCAGGATTTGAATCAGTGTTACTTACCTAGTATATATGTAATTTGATACCAAAAAAATGCAAGGGAAATGGGTTCACATGAACTGAAAAATTTAGGATAATTTTAGTGTGTTTTAAGATTTCTGAAATGCCACTCTGTATGTCCAAGAATATATCAAATATATCAATAATATATATATATAACATATAGTGCATTAGATATTAAGGTTCATATACAACTATGTAATGAAGGATTACTTTATAAAGAGTAATTTGAATATTTACTAAATGTTTTTGGAAGAAAACATAGAATAATCTAGTTTTGAAATTGACTCATTTTTTTTAAAAAAATTCCACTAATTGGAATTTTTAAATTTACTTTATGAGAAATCTTAAAAAGAATCTATTTTACCTTTAAAATTTAAAACAAATAATTTTTAAAAACAGCCATCTTCATGAAATGTGTTTACTAGGGTTTTTTATTTTTTATTTCTAATAAATAAATTTGTGATTAGCTTTTCAAATAAGTCCTTTTTTTCTGACTGATATAAGAAACATAATTTAAAGCAAATGACTACCCTGGGCCTACTATCTAGAGAGTTTTCTGAATCATTGTTGGTCCTCAGAGCATCATTTTTGTTCTTTTATGTCTCCACTGAGTGTTTTGCCATTATCAATTATAGGCTATACACTAAAATTATTCTAACATTTCAAACCTCTGGGGTAGCACAGTGAGATCACTGTCATTTGTTGCCCCCAAATACTCAGTAATTTCTGTAATTTTATTATGTTACAAACTACAACTGGTTTATTTCCCCTTCTAAAAATATATCTTGTGATTCTTTTACACTGGGTCTAAAAAAGCAAAAGGTCTCTAATCTGCTTTCTGTGTATAAATGAGCTTTGATGGCACAACTGGGATTGAGTTTCTTTATTTCAAGTCACTAACATTAGATATGTTGAAAGTTTTTGTATACTTGGTCAAAGTACAAATTACATCTTACAGTTGGTAAATACAGACAAAATTATGTATCTAGTACAACCAACACATATATACACAGATCCCTTACTAAAAAATGTCTAAACTTTTTTGCCTTCTTTCACGTTGGTACTTTCAAGGGGAAAAAAAACAAACAAAACCTTAGATAAAAAAGGGAGAGGGAAAAGAAGGGCATATTTTAAAAGGACATACAGTATATATTAGTTAGAGACAGTGGCATTCAGTTATAGAAACCAGGTCACCTTTGCAACCCTTGTATTGTAAAGAATTTTTAAGACAGTGGTCCTAGAATTGTGTGATATTACTAATCAACCTATATTTTAAATGTTAAATTCATCAAATAATTGTTTTCCTTGATAACATATGTAGTAAGTTCTATATAATATGTAACTCCACTGAGGCATTAATTTAAATAGTAATACTATTAGTTTTCCAACTTGATAGTGAAGCAACTGAACCTCAGAGATGTGAAGTGACCAGCCCCTATCCTTGCATAGTGAGTCCATAAATGAACCAAGTGCACTCTAGCACAGGTATTATCCAGAATTTGCTGGCAATCTCTGAGTTATTCAGATTCGGTAGGACCTGGACAAATTGGAGTCTATAACAGCTCACTCAGTTCCACTTTTCTCATCAGAAGTTTGGAAGTAGGTCCAGTAACCCTCAAGTATCACTCTTGGAATTTCATTGTGAGTTAGCCTTCACTTGAGCAATGGACAAAATGAGTGTCTATGAGGTTGCTGAGACAATTACAAAAAAAACCTGAAACTACGAAAAAAAAAAAAAAGCCCATAGTGTCCCTCAGTTGACCTTGCTTGTCCCCTGAAGTGTTGATTAAGCAGACTATCTGGAGCATATTCGGTTATCAGGGCATGAGTAAAAGAGATTTTAAAAGGTATTCATTCTATTTTGAGACTCTTATCAGAAGTAAAATTTCTCTTCTGATATCATTTTTTTTTTTTTTTGGTCAAAGTAAATCTGCAGCAAAGCATGGAAGAATAATCACTGAAGAGATGAGACATGGATATTGGCGTACATTTATAAAACCTAATACTACCTATTGCCTCCTTCCTTCCTTCTTTAACCTCTTAAGGTAGCCCATCCAGCCTTAGTTTTTGTTGTAGTTAGTACACATTGTTGCCTTGACTACCCATATAATCTCTTTTACTGCACAGATTGTTTTGCAGTTGGATTGGATTGAGGTGAAATGTGTCCTGCCCAATAATAAAAAGCCATTTTGACTGTTATCATCTTTATTGTCTGATTTCCAAATATTGAGATGGTGGCATCAATAGAAGGGGTAAAGTGTGGAGACCTAAGTCATTATATTTGAGTCATGTCTCTGATTTATAGCAGATTTTCTGTGAATAAGAAATAAACCATTCTTGTCTGATGATATTGTGATTTTGGATTTATTGGTTGCCACCACATATGCTGGCTTATATTAACTAATTCAGCTACCCTCCATCATGAATTTTTATCATTTAAGTTTATCTCAAGATCAAGCAGTAGATATGTCTTTTACTTTGGTACTAATGGCACTTTGCTCACAGAACATATTGAGTCCTATTTTTTTCTTTTGATTTATTCTTCTTTTCCTAAATAAGCTCACAGAAGTTACCCAAAAGGATAAGATGACTTCCCAGCTTAAGTGAACAATATAAACAATAGTAAAAGGCCTGAAATTTTTGACTACGCTCAATAGTTTAATAATAAAACTTCCCTTGAATTATCAAAGTTTTGTGTATACAGATAAATTAAAACATAATAAAAATATCCTGTCCATTTTCATCATAAAAAATAAGCAGAAAATAATTTTTAGTATGTGTATATATTTTATATTATCTTTTGTTGTTAAAAAGTAGCATTTTATATCTTATTCAGATTTCTATTATTTTCCACATTTTGCCAGCATATTTATTTTCAACAGATGTGCACACAAAATACACAAATGTTTGCACATCTTTCTTTTAGAATATACATCTCAATCTCTCAAACCTTTTTCTGACCCCAGAAGACAAAAGTAGCCGACACTGTTATTGGTTTACTTAAAATATAAATTCCTTGGTTCCTTCTTTCTAACAGATCCCAATATCATTTAGGTGACTCATGGTAGGCTGCTGACCCTACTTCCAGCACCACTTATAAATTCTGATTAGTGCAAGTGAATATGGTGCTCATAACCCTATAGTGTGAATGGTTTGTGAGTATAATTGTAATCTAAGTCTGTTAACTAGACATGAAGCAATATTTGAGAGTAATCTGAGTAAAATTTGTTCAATCCATTGAGGAATTTGGACATATTGTTCCATTTATGCACATTGTATTGAATGTCTGGCATATCTTCAATCACCTTTATACCAGATAAATGTAAAACCAACATTCGGTAAAAGTAAAAATTGGACAATTAGAGAAAAATTGAAAGAGAGCAAAAATGAATTGTGCCTGCATCCTATCTATAGTGCCTGGCACATATACGGAACTAAATTAATTATTATTTAAACATGAAGAGGTTTCTTTTTATTATATTAATTGGCAAATTCAAATATGAATAATAAAAATAAGTTACTAAAATATGTCAAATATTTTCTTTTAGAAGAAAATCACTATTTTAATGTAACACATTATGAAAATTTTTAAATGGATTATTTGTCAATTTTATATTAAAAGTGACCCTTTCTATGATTTGAAGATAATGAATAACAACAAATTTATTACCTTGAATACAAATATAACAGGAAATACCATGATAACTTTGTATCAGATTAGAGAAAATATTGTCAATGTATGTCTGACACTGAGCTCTGTTATCACAATGGTATATCCATTCTTTTTGTAAGATGCAATTGCATACATTAAATTCACAGCCAAGATTTACATTTAAAAATAAGCTATCAGATAATCTAAAATAGGAGCAATTATGAGAAGGAATGTTCAGTATATTGTCTACCCTTTTGTCCATGAACTTTTAATGAGATTTCCTTGGGGGCATGACAGACACATGTCTAAGTTTGTCAAGAATGCCAGAACAGGTGAATGTGCACTTACACCACTGTGGAGGAAAATAAAATCATAGCCATTTATATCTCCTGGAATTAAGAAAAATCATATGGGAATCCTTAAACTACATAAATGTAGATAGAATAATTGTAATTTAACATAATATATGTGCCTCAGTTTCTTTCTTTGTAAATTAGCTTAATATTTGCCTTGTAGAACTGCAAAGATGCAAAACCTTAGCAAGAATTGAGCAAAGTTACTGAAGTAATTTAGCTGTTCAGTAAACACTTGCCTAGCATTTCTTTCTTATTATCTTTGTTGTTTATTGTTTTCCACACCACATTGTAAGAAGCAAGCTCCATTTTCTGAAGATGAGTCTTACTATACCCACTCTTCATAAAAACATGCCTGACTTCATTACCTTTCATTTAAACCACTAAAATAAAAAATACAAGGAGCATCGTAAAGAATCAAAGTAGAGGTTTTTTGCTAGAAACCAGAATTTTTAAAAGTCCGACAGCAGGATGAACTCATAAAAAGGACTATTAAAATTTATATTTGTTATATTAGCTTGTTTTGGTTTTATCATCTTTATAATGCTTCAAGTTTAATTACCTCCTACATATTCATTTCATTTATATCATTACATATGTTACATATATTACATTACATAAAAATAAAATGGTGTCATGTAGGCAGGTGAAGCAACAGAAAGGAGGACAAGGAAATAGAAAGGCTAGCAAGAAAATCTACTACATAATAATGTGTGAATATAATTTTATGAAAACATCATAAATCAATGGGGAAGGTTGGAGGATGTAAACAGTAGTATAAAAATAATTTGTTTAGAGAAAAATATATGACATCAAATAATTTTCTAAGCTATTAAATATTTTGATATAAAATAAATCAATAAATAAAAACCTGAAGGAAATTGAGATGAATATTTATCTGATTTCTGATATAGAAAGAATTTTGAAATTGAGTTCTGTAGTGCCATGTATATATTTCATTTTATTTTATCTTATATCCCAGAACCAAGCATGTTGTAGATGTTTAAGGGAATTTTACTGGCGAAATAAAGAAATGGATGAATTAAATAAGTAATTCATTAATTGTAGCTTGGTTAACTTAAACTCAATTTTTCTAATTTTTTCTTTTATTTGGATGATAGGCATTTCTTACAGACGATAGAGAGATGTTATCAGACAGCCCCTTGAGTCAGAGAGAGAAGGCTGGCTGCACCTCGGTTCTTGTTATGCTCTTATAAATGAATTTAAACAATGGACTCCAGATAAGAATTTCATTGTTTTAAAGTAAATTTATTTTAAAAAATTAAGCATGCACATATATTTAAAAAGCAAAGATATTCTTATCTCAGTTATTGTATTAATTTTCTGTGATTTTTCTAGTGACTAATATCATAGAAGTCTTTTATTAGTGGCATTTCCTTTTTCCTCATGCACACAATTGGGTTTTGTTGGAAAGTCTTATAACCTAGATTCATTGTGTTGTTTTGTTTTTTTGTCTAAGACATTTTGGTTTGCTATCTATATTGCTCTCTCTGATATTATGGTGATCTTAAATAAATTAAAATATTTTGCTACTGTTGTCAACTTCTAATGAGTATACATAACACTTAAAAGTACACTATAGTTATTGGTTACTAGAGGCCTGCTGCATGAAATTTGTGCATGGCGAGGGGAGTCCCTCAGCCCAGCCTGCACCCTCTCCAGTCCAGGACCCCTGGCTCCTAACAACTTGCCTGCCTGATTACCCCTAACCGCCTCTGCCTACCTGCCTGATCACCCCTAACCCCTCTGCCTGCCTGCCTGCCTGATCGCCCCTGTCTCTGCCTGCCGGCCTGATGCCCCTAACTGCTCCCCTGCCTGCCTGATCACCCCTAACCACCTCTGCCTGCCAGCCTGATTACCCCCTAACTGCTTCTGCCTACCAGCCTGATCACCCCTAACCACCTCTACCTGCCAGACTGATCACCCCTAACTGCTCCCCTGCCAACCTGATTACTCCCCCTGACTGCTCCCCTGCCAGCCTTATTGCCCACCCCCCACCAGCCCAATTGCCTCCTAACTGCTCCCCTGCTGACTTGATCGCCCCTAAATGCTCCCTTGCCAGCCTGATGGACTCTAACTGTTCCCTTGCCTGCCTGATCTCCCCTAACTGCCTCTGCCTCACCCCTGCCACCGCGGCTTTGTCCGGAAGGATGTCCAGAATGCTGTACAGAAGGTCATTTGGCTGTCCAATCTAATTAGCATATTAAACTTTTATTAGTATAGATAGTTCCAGCTACATGAGAGGTTAAATTTTATTATACCTCAAAAAATTTAAATAGACATGAAGATATGTCTAATTCTTACAAATTGACTGTAGTGGTAATGAAGAAACACATTTTTGAAGATGTATATGAAAAGCTAGAATACACTGGATTTATGAAAACAAACATAAAATAATATTTTTATTATGTCAGTTTGTATACTAGTAAGATATAAATGTGAGTGTATACTTCCTAGGAAATCAATGATTTACCATTATTGTAGGAGTTTTTCTATTTTCTTTATACTCATAGATGCTAATATATTTAATAATTCAAAATAAAAGAGCAAAAAAAATGGAAACTATTTTCTCTTTGGAAGGAGAATATATTACTTTATAGTGGGGATGGCTTACTATACAATAAATCCATTTTAATTAAATATTGAATTTTTATGACAGGTATTTGTTTTATTTAAATAAGTACATTTTAATTAATTTCAACTAGAAGAAATCAACAGTTCTAGCAGAATGATAAATGGTGACTCACCTTTTACCCTAGATTTAGGAAGATGGCAGAGAATTGTGGGTACTAGAGTGAAGGCAATGCCTTTCCCCAAAAGGAACAGATGACTCTCAGCTTTGTCTGATTATTACTTTGTAAGTATATAGGATCTGTGTTGCCAGATTCTCTTCTTCACAAGTGAAGCTATAAACCCAGAGTTTTATAACTGGAGAGCATTATGCTAAGTGAAATAAGCCAGTCAATGAAGGAAAAATACCACATGATCTCACTCATTCATGGATAATAGAGACCATTATAAACTTTTGAACAATAATAGATACAGAGGCAGAGCTGCCTCAAACAGATTGTCAAACTGCAGCAGGAAGGCCGGGGAGGGTTGCGGGGCAGGAGGTAGGGGGGTAAGAGATCAACTAAAGGACTTGTATGCATGCATAGAAGCATAACCAGTGGACATAAGACATTGGGGGATAGGGGAGGCTAGGGGACTGTCTAGGGCGGGGGGATAAAATGGACACATATGTATTACCCTTTGTAATACTTTAAGCAATAAAAAAAAAAAATGGAAAAAAAAAAAAAACAACTAAAAGACAGAACGGACATCATAAAAAAATAAATAAATAAATAAATAAATAAATAAACCCAGAGTTTTAAATTAAAAATAAGTATTGTCAATAATTATTATTCAAAATCATCAAAATAAACACAAACTGACTGTGTACTTCAAAAGATGTCTTTGAGCCTCTATTTGACAAATTTATAAGCAATTAAGCAAACATTTTTGTTCTCTCACACTCAGAACTTTATCAATATTTACTAGTTTTAGGATCCCATATGAATCTTTATCCAGTTTTTGAATTTGGTACTGATCCTGAATGGTGTGGATAATGTCCATAGGCAAAAAGAGATATCTTAAATAAGTGGGGAAAAATTAAAAGAAAGAAAATGAAGAACTATTGAGTATAATTATAAGTGTGTTATCTTCTGTGGGCTCCTTAAGTTCTGTCTAGAGAAAAGCCAAAAATACCTCATATTTATACCATGGATAAAAATAAACATATATTTGCAATTAAAATACAATTTTGTTATATAATATAAATGTCATGTAATCTAAATTCTCTTGTTTTGTGAAATAAAATTATTCTTGTTTTAAAAATACAATATTAGAGATATTGATAGTTTTGGATTATATAACTGTTGAGTCAGCATGTACATATTATAATATTTAAAACATATATCATTGTATTTATAACCTTAAAATAAATGACATATACCACTTGAAGCAATTTGAATTTCAATAGTTCAAAGACAAACTTATTTACAAAAATGTATATGTAAGTAATGTCAAATTTCTCAGTTTTCCCAAAGAAATATAATGAGTAATACATTGTTACATTTGGTCTTTAATATGTAAGGATTAGAATTTTCCAATTACCAAGGGGTAAAATCTCTTATAGAAACAAATTCTTATCAGACTTTGCAGAAGAGAATGTTTTTCTCCTCTACTTATTAAAGTCTGTCATATTTTTATATTGCAGTGTCTAATGAAATTTTGTTGCAATGACAGAAATATTCATTTATAAAATAGAGGTCAAAGTTGCATAAACTCATTCTTCCAAATTGCTGTTATAAGTTTGGATAGTTCTTTGAATACACAGAGGAAATATAATGAGAATGAGAACAAAAAGGATGTTAAAAATAACCATCAAAGTACTACCTAGTCATCGCCATATATTTTAAAGTTGTTCTCACATTGATGCTGAGTTTTGAAAAGAAATTCCACACTTTGAGTACATGAATATAAAGTAAAATACTTCAATGAAATGTATTATAAGCAAATTCTAGAATTAAAACAAAAATAAGTACTGAGTCTAGATGGTGTGCCTCAGTTGGTTGAGTCTCCTCCCATAGAGAGATCAGTTAGATTCCTGGTCAGGACACATGCCTCCTTGCTGGTTAGATCCTCAGTAGAGGGAGCACAGGAGGCAGCAGATAGATGATTCTCTCTTATGGATCTCTCTCTCTCTCTCTTTCTCTCTCTCTCTCTCTCTCTCTCTCTCTCTCAATCAATAATAACACATTTAAAAAATTAAGTACTGAAATTTGTAGCATAAGATCTACCTTATTTTAAACTAACCAAGGGGAAAATGTATCCATACATGTGCAGTTTGCTTTCTTTTGCAGATTTGAATTCCTCATATTGAACCACCAAATAATTGATGGTAATGTAAAGTAGCTATCATTGTTTCTCATCTTTATATTTAAGAGTGTTTTTTAATGTGATAACAGTGTAAACAAGAATAATACAATTGAAAAGCTATAGATAATAGGAAAATGAAAAAATCAAGCTGTAGCTCACTGCTCTATTTCTAGGGATTACTTGTTGCTCTGGTTGTAAATAAAGCATTTAAAAATAGGTGTATGTCCCATGCAATGTTTGGTATGACTATATTAATATGTATGTCTTTATTTCTTATAAATTACATGCTTTAAAAAAGGTCATTTCAGATTTTTGAATTGAGTAACATTTTTGTGTGTATTTGAAAATGACATGTGTTTCTTGTCAAGACTAGAATTTATTTAACTTGTTATCTGTTTTCTATTGAATTTTACTTTATTCCCTGATGTCTTCATGGATATATACCACAAATGTGTAAGAAAATATTTTTATTTGTGGCCATATACATTACAGAACTTTTCTACTCCTTGAATTATCTTCGATGCGAGTTTTCACAATGAACATTTTATCTATGATGTAACTTTATCGTGAGCCTGGCTTTCAAATAACTGGGATAGAGGGAGGTCAAGGAAATTTTACTGTGTCTTTTACCCAACTTTCCAAAACCATCTCCCAAAGAAACCACAAGTGAAAGACTTTATTTCAATCCCAAATTTAAGGATAGGTGCTAAATATAAAGGCATTTGAGGAGGATATTTAAATTAGAGCACATTTTGAAATAGATGAAGTCATCTATATAAAAAGCATGCTGCTGTAGGGAAAAATGCATAATGTCAACTTTCAGATTCTTCTTTAGTATCATGGGATTTTATGCTATGCGCTTGAAATGTACAGCTATTGTCAAAGGTCCTAATCTTATAGGAAAAGAAAACCCAGACATTTGATGAATGTTATTTTCCAGTTCTTTTCATTTCTAAGGCAGATAATTATGTGGAATTGTGACAATCACTATGGGGCTTCAAGGATGGAATGCCAAAGCACCACTGTAATGGTTCAAGCAGAATGTTACTACCATCCAGGGAGTGGGCATTGCTTTCAGGTTAAAAATCTTATTAAGGTATTAACACTGTGAAAGCAGACCAGCAATGGTTGAGCTTTAAACAATGTAGATTTATATTATTTGCTGGCCTCATGTCACATAGATAAATTAAGCATAATGATTAAGAATGTGAATCTTCTGTTCCATGTCCTATGTTCAAACCAGGGCTTCCCCACTTTGTAGCTTAGTATCATATACTGCCTATTTCTTTGCAACTAAATTTTCTCATCCATATATTAAAGGTTTTAATTGTGCCTTCTTCAAAAGGATGCTGTAAAATTATATTAGTTAAGTCCTGTACATTTTTTGCCCATTGTTCAGCATAGTAAGTACTCAAATATTGTTGTTAATGCTATTTTACTGCTTATGTCAGATAATTATTAGTAATGTTATCCTTTTGCCATTTATTTTGAGAAATGTCCACCTATTCTCTATAAAAATGAAATATACCTAGAAGTTTAATAGCTTTCATTCTTTCAAAATAGCTGGTCATTTACAGAAACTGATAGTTCCAACACAAGTGTAGAAAGATTAATTTAATTATGAAGCAAACTATTTAAGAACTTTTTTGCATATGAATGTAATCTTTACCTTGTTATTTCATACTTATTCAATGGTAATAAAAACAATATATTGTTTACTAGAATTGCTTAGCATGCTTACTAAATTGTTAATATTTTAACTATACTACAAAAATATATTCAATACTTAAAGAAGTATTATTTGTTATTAATTTATCAAAACAGCACAATAGAAATGCTAGATGCATATTCCTATGCCTTAAATATCTTTAAAGAAGCCAGACTACTAAAAATGAAGAAATTATCTCATTTGCACAAGCTTTTAAATATATTCTGCAGTGAAATATATAATTCTTTCTCAATGACTGCCGATTAATAGATTTATGTCATTTACCTGCTTAAATATTTCAAAGTTATTGCACTTTTCTATACTCTTTTATGTTTTTTTATGCCCCCCACCCCCAAAAAGGATCTTGCCTCATGCACTTTATACCTCCAAGGAAGGTGAGTTTTAGAGTTATGAATTCCATAAAATCATATGAATGGAAATTTGGATATCTTACCTAATAATAGACAAACATGCAAATTGACCATACCTTCACTACGCTAACCAGCCAATCAGGAGAGTATGCAAATTAATACAACAAAGATGGCAGTTAATTTGCATACGTAGGCTCCAAGCGGCAGAGCGAAGCATGATGGCCCCGGGGCTGGAGCAGCAAAGCCTGATGGCTCCAGGGCCAGAGCAGCAAAGCCTGACGGCTCCAGGGCCGGCTCTGACCGGAGCCCTGCCAGAGTGAAGGCCTGGGTCCTGGGTGCCAGAGGCAAACCGGTGCCAGCAGCCAAGGGAATGGAAGGCCTATTGCACGAATCTCTTCTTGCAACAGGCTTCTAGTCTATAATAAAAGCATAATATGCAAATCGACTGAATGGCTGAACAGCAGAACGTCTGGATGACCACACTATGACATGCACTGGCATCAGGCTAGCCAAGGCAGGTGTGATGTGATTGGTCAGGGGCCTCACCATCACCCCACAATCGCCCCACAGAGAGAGGCCCAGGCCACTGGCCGGTGGGGCAATCAATTGGCACAGGGGGCGGGGGTTCTGCAATCACCCTGCAGAGAGAGGCCCAGGCCACCCTCTGCAGGGTGATCGATTGGAGGGCTCCGGTATCAATCGCCTCACAGAAGGAGGCACAGGCCACGGACTGGCAGGCTGCAAAAGGTTGGCAGGGCCTCCCTCTGTGGGGTGATCAATGTGGGGCAGAATGACTGGTTGCTATGACGTGCAATGACCACTAGGGAGCAGATGCTCAATGCAGGAGCTGCCTCCTGGTGGTCAGTGTGTTCCCATGGGGGGAGTACCGCTCTGCCAGAAGCTGGGCTCTCAGCAGGTGAGCGCAGCAGTGGTGATGGGAGCCTCTCCCACCTCCGCGGCAGTGCTAAGGATGTCCTACTGACGGCTGGGGCCCGCTCCCTGCGACATCCCCTCAGGCCTCCCAGACTGCAAGAGGGTGCAGGCTAGGCTGAGGGTCCCCCCTGAGTGCTCCAATTTCATGCACCGGGCCTCTAGTTTAAAATAAAAGAAAATGTATAAGACATTATGAATGTGTATGTAAATATAAAATATTTTTCTTTATTTTTAAAAACATTAAAAGATAACTTACTAATTAAATAAAAATAAACATAATTGAAAATATTTTTTTAAATTACAAATAAACAACATATTTTGAGTTTAATGCAAATATGGGGAAAATATACAATAATGAGAGCACAAAGGCAGAAAGAAGGGAAATGGGCATTTACAGTTTTATGGATCTTGAAAAAATTAAGTGGTATGAAACCACATTCAATGTATTGAACCTACCCATAACCTAACACATTTCCACATGTCCTTTTGTAATCTCTCCCTTCCACTCCTCATGACCATTGTCCCCCCAGTAAGCCACAGATCTGCTATCACTACATATTAATTATTTCCTAGGATTTCCTTTAAATTGAATCATTCATTAAGTGCTTTTATGTTACTGTTGGTGTTAGTGACCTGGCTGCTTATGCTCAGCATAATTATAGTGTATTGAGATTCATAAATTTGTTGTGGGAACAAATGATCCTTTATATTGCAGAATAGTATTCAATTGCACAGATACAACACATCTTGAATATTCATCAATTGATGGGAATTTGGTTAATTTTCAGTTTTTAGATACTATATTAAAACAGTTACGCCTGGCTAGTGTGACTCAGTGGTTGAGCATCAGGTTCAATAGTGAGACAGGCTCAATTCCCAGTCAGTGCACATTCCTGGGGCTGCAGGCTTGATCCCCAGTGGGGGCATGCAGGAGGCAGCAGATCAATGATTCTCTCTCATCATTGATGTTTCTATTTCTCCCTCTCCCTTCCTCTCTGAAATCAATAAAATGTATTTTTAAAACACAGAGGTTGTTTTCTACAATACATTAATGGTTGGGAATAAATGGAGAGAGTGAGTGATACAAATCTTATGAGTATTTTGCCTTGAGCCTCTGGGTACATAGTTTCTTCATTTACAAATATGTGAAAGAATAAAACTTGAGACATTTATGGCATTTGCAATGCATGTGTGAGGATAAATCATCAAAGGAGAAGAGAGGAAATGGCACGCATTGTTCAGAGGCATATAAGTGCTAAGGAACGATTCACAAGATGTTGGGTGTGACCAAAAGTACCAAATTATGACAAAATTGATGCAAATAGAAAATATTAACTGGATTTTAAAACAAAGTTAATCTGGCAACAACATATTTGCAATTCTGGAGGGGTTATGGCCTCATGCTGGATTGGAGTGGGTTGAACAGTAAATAAGACATGAGGAAGTGGTCCTCTATAAGAAATGCTATCAAGATTATTGAAGGTGAGCAGAGAAATCAGAAAATCTGGAGGGAAATACTTTTTAAAAGAAGTGTGGGAGCTATTTTGGGTTATTATTATGAGAATAGAGAAATTCATTTATCTTGAGAATAAACAAATTAATATTTTGTTGAGAGAGAACAGTACTGAAAGGCTCATTGATTAATGTTTTAAAGTCTAACATTTAAATAACCCTGAGATAACAATTCAAATATAAGTAGTTTGTTTTAGAGGTGTAGAAACACTAGGAGGGAGGTGGGAAATTGGAACAGGAAGAAGTCAAAAAGTTGTGTTATCAGGTCAGCTAGCATGATGAGAAATAGTGTAGAACACACATTTGTTATTTCATCAAGAAGTTAATGTATACCTATTTGAAAACTTCCCACAGTTGTGAATTTCAAGATCTGATGGAATCCGGTATCTTTCCCTTGAGAAATCCCTCAGGTACACAGAAATAGTGGCAGCTAGAAGTTGTCCATGAAACCAGCATTGTTAAGGCCTAAAGGCTACAGGTGGAGTACTTACAGCATCACCCAAGTCAAAACATAGATACAGGTTCCAAAACTGAATATTATAAACCTTAGGTTAAAGTATACATTTTTGCCCTGACCGGTTTGGCTCAGTGGATACAGTGTCGGCCTGCGAACTGAAGGGTCCCGGGTTCGATTCCAGTTAAGGGCATGTACCTTGGCTGCGGGCACATCTCCGGTAGGGGGTGTGCAGGAGGCAGCTGTTCGATGTTTCTCTCTATCCCTCTCCCTTCCTCTCTGTAAAAAATCAATAAAATATATTTTTTTAAAAAAGTATACATTTCTACTTTACACATTAGTTTTATTGCTAGCTTTACCCAGTGGCCAGATAAGTTTCTATTGAATGAGTACAGAAAACGTTTTACATAAATGTTAAAGGCATGCCTTAAAATTAAATACCCATTGCATTTTGAAGTTATTTATTACATGTTCTTACAAGCTAATATATTTTTAAAGTATGATACTTTGTAAAACACTGTGTAATATGAAACACAAGAATTCTCGAGAATTGTCTGTAATGTGTTTTAAGATAGATGGTACAGTTTTTATCCAACAAATAATCTCATTTGAATAATCGTATATAATAAAAGGCTAATATGCAAATTGTCCCCTTGGGAGCTCAACTGAGAGACCAGTTCTATTGCTCGCTATGATGTGCGCTGACCACCAGGGGGTGGCACAGAACATGGTGGGTGACCAGCAGTGGTGGCAGGGCACTGAGGGAGCAAGAAATGGAGGAGGTGGGGAGTCTGGGAGGCAGGGAACCTGATCGGCCCTGATTGCCTGCCAGGCCTAGGGACCCTACTCATGCACAAAGTTCATGCACCAGGCCTCTAGTTTTTAAATAATTGTGGTGGTTATCAAAACTTGATAAGAGCCATATTTAAATTGTTGCCCTCAATGGAATGTTTGGACAGAATAGCTTACATAATAAAAGCAATGGCTATTCATGTAAACTAAGAAAAAATTTGCCATGCACTTTTAATTAGTTACAGGGTGACATGTACAATTTAGTAAATACGTTTTGTCATTTTGCCTAATACAATTGCCTGATGTTGAGATTAAAGATGACTAAACTGGAAGAGACAGAAAACCTTCCTTTTTTACCATTTAATCTAATATTTAAAACTTTTAGGTAAAATGACTCTACTTGTTCTTTAGTCACAAATAAACTGAAGAAATATTTAAGTGGAAACTATTTTATAAAGACTAGCAATTTGGAAAAGAATATGATGATTAAAGTCACAGTAAGCTTATGAATTGTTTTGCCTAGAGTAAGACAATCAACTAACTCAGTTCAGAGAAGTATAAAAGAGAGTGCAAATTACCGTTTTAAATATTGATTCCTTCCACTAAAAAGGTAACAGTGCTTCTTTAAATTCTTATATCACAGTCCCAGTTGGTGGTTGATGATTCTGACAAGCTGGGATGCTATGCTCTTAACAAAGCCCAGAGCTTTAAAGCTGTTATACAACAGTGATTTTCTGATATGCTTGATATGAGTATAAACTTTTATTCTAATAATGCCGTCTTGAAACTCTGACACCCCTGTAGTCTTAGAAAAGAATTGACAGCCCTGGGCCCACTGAAAATGACATTGTTTAAAATGCTAACTATCAATGACTATTGGAGAAAAAGGAGACTATTCAGATGAGTACAGATTTCTATGAAATAAATATATAGATAGATAGATAGATGATAGATGATAGATAGATAGATAGATAGATAGATAGATAGATAGATAGATAGATATAGATATAGATATAAATATAGATAGATAGAGACCTGCTTTAAACAACTAACATTTTTATGGCGATTATATTTTTTATTCTGTGGCACACTGCCATACTATTTTCCATAACTGCTGCACCATTTTACATTTCTATCAACAGTGCACAAGACTCTAATTTCTCCACAGTCTCATCAACACTATTGTTTTTAATTTTTTCATAGTGGTTATCCTAATTGGTGCGAAGTGGTATTTACTGTGGTTTGATCTGCATTGACCTAATGAGTAGTGATGTTGAGCGTCATTTTATGTGCTTCATGGCCATTTCTATAACTTTTTTTGAGGAGTGTCTATGCTAGCTAGTCCTTTTCCCCTTTTTAATTGTTCTTTTTGTTGTTGAGTTGTAGATAGTCTTTATATATTATGGATATTAACATCTAACATTTAATGCTACGCCTGTAAGCATTCTAAAAACACCCAACATTTTCCAAATTAAATTATATTAGGGTAGTGACAGATTGGTGTCTTTTAAATACATAGTTACTAGGCTGTTTATTTTTTCTATGGCTAGCCCATGTTGGGTGGAGTTTTACACGGAATAGAAAGCAGGCAGTCTCTACATGGCAAAAACTTCTGACTTGGCCTATATTTGAAGTAATCGGAAGTTTAAGAATTTTAGTTTTGTGACAGGGGCCTTTAAGCGAATGATCCTTGCCTGCTATAAAGAAGTCAACAACATAAGGGCCGATCACAGGTGCAATTCGGGGCCCATTTATAAAACAGCCCATCGCTCGGTCCCATGTGGCTTTATGTAAAACTCAATGTGGATAATTCCTTGGACATGACTATCTGTATTTCCTATAATTGTTTTGTGGTCTCCTCAAATATGCTGTTTCTACTATCTCAAAAACCATTGATCCTGCCCTTGCCGGCATGGCTCAATTGGTTCAGTGTTGTTCCGTGCAGCAAAAGGTCACTGGTTTGATTCCAGGTCAGGGCACATGCCCAGGTTGCAGATTTGATACTCAGTCAGGTTGCATGCGAGGGACACCCGATCAATCTCTCTCTCTCTCTCTCTCTCTCTCTCTCTCTCTCTCTCTCTCACACACACACACACACACATACACATCTAAAAACATATTTATAAAAATAAACAAAATAAAAATAAAAACATTGATCCTAGGATGGTTAATACCTGGAGGACTATTAGATAAGTTTGTTTATGGCATTGGAGCTAGTGAGTCTTTTAGCGTCAAGTACTTGGGGGATTTCACTATTCCATAAAAATCAAATGGAATTTTGAGCCACCAGACCTGAATATAGGAAATATTGTCCAAGGTTGGAAGAGAGTTTATTAAAAGGGAAGCATTTGACTTCCTCACAGGTCCAGCAGACTCCCTCTGCTGCTTGTATTCTGTTTTTCTATGAAGGTAAGTGTGTGAGGCTTAGTGCAAAATCTGGGTGGTACTAATAGGGGCATATGATATTATAGTCAAAGAAGATTGGGTGTTATTTGCCTTGCATTCAGACGTGGGTCGACTAAATTGGTTATTGTCTCATCCACTGTTGCTCATATATTTGTGTGACATGAGTCTCTATGTATTATGGTTGGATGTCAGAGGTCAGGGAGATGAGCTCATTTTGATGAATGAGATTTTAGTGGGAGATTGGCCAAGAGAGAAGCATTATGCTAACTGTTAAAATCAGGTTGAAAGTATCCTACTATGTGCTATGCAGTATAGTAACCACTAGACACATGTGGCTATTAAGTAATTAAAGTGAGACAAGTGTCACTGAGAAATTGGGTTTTTAATTTTATTCAATTTTTAATAAAAGTTTGGTGGATAATATCTCCTTGTGGTTTTATTTTGCATTTCCATAATGCCAAATTATGTTTCTCTTTCTGTGCACTTATAATTAGCTATATTTACTGATTAACAGTTAATAAACTTACTAATTTTAATATATTTAGTATTCCTGTGAATTAATTATAATAACTTGTTAATTACAATATGTTTATTATTACTAGTCAGTGGTCATGTTTTGAGAGGGAAGATTCTAAATCAAGTTAAGAAGTTTCCTTTTATCTTAGCCTTTCTTTTTTATTTCTATTTTAAAATTGTGAACTCATGTGTTAAGTCTATAAAGTTAATTTTGTTATTTTTATGTGCAAAAAATCACACTTAAGTCATTGAGCATTCTGTATGTAAATTATATTCATATATAATTTTGACATCTCACATTTCTTTAGAATGTTAGAATTCTCGAGAGATCAAATAGAAAATATTCAATAAAAGAGTTGATGAATGGTAAAAACCTAGAAGAAATTTATCAGGATGTGGATTTCACTTTATTTGAAAATGCTCTTGGAGAAGAACATTTGAGGAGTCTATTCCAGAGAACATTATTGCAAACATTTATGTCTTTGCATGTGTGTATGCATATGTATACATATGTGCATGCCTGCTTGTCACACTAATTCATATTAGCTCAAAATGATGAAGTTAGAGTGAAAACATTACATAGTATCCTATCAAAGATAGTCAGAATAATTCAGGTAGGAAATTACATACAAACTTCATTTTAAAATTATGTCTTCCAAGTAAGAGTTGTGATGTCTCTCTAACCAGTGGTTCTCAACCTTCCTAATGCCGCGACCCTTTAATACAGTTCCTTATGTTGTGGTGACCCCCAACCATAAAATTATTTTTGTTGCTACTTCATAACTGTAATTTTGCTACTGTTATGAATCATAATGTAAATATCTGATATGCAGGATGTATTTTCAGGGGTCAAGACCCACACGTTGAGAACCGCTGCAGCTGTTCTTACATATTTAGTATTTTTTATATATTAGCATGATTTTGACATGTGATAACATACCTTTTTACTAGAAGAGTTGGTAATCATATAGGTAATTTATAATTACATTAAATTTATATATATGTAAGTTCTTTCTAAGCCTTTCATCCATAGAGTGTGATTATATGATATTTATCTTTCTCCAACTGCTTATTTCACTTAGCATAATGCTCTCCAGCTCTATCCATGCTGTTGTTAATGGTAAATGCAGACTGATGCAGCCCTTGTGGAAAACAGTATGGAGTTTCCTCAAAAAATTAAAAGTGGAATTTCCTTTTGACCCAGTAATCCCACTTCTAGGAATATATCCCAAGAAATGAGAAAAACCAATCAAAAAAATATATGTACCCCTATGTTAATAGCAGCACAATTTACAATAGCTAAGATTTGGAACTCTCACCTTTTGCAACCTGAATTTTGATAACATTAAAAACTTCTGTAGCAAAGTCAATGTCAAGAGAATGAGAGGAGGTGCTATAGGCTGGAAGAAAATATTTGCAAAAGACACATCTGATAAATGATTGATATCCTTCAACATGTTTTGAATGATAGCTCTTAACTTTAAACAAAGAAAAAGACAATATAATTTAAACAATTGAGTTTTGTTTGAGAATAGCAGAGGAATTGCAATTCAGGACTAGCAGGCTGTGGTGAACAATAGGCAAAACCAAAGCAACAAAGAGAAAGTCAGATTTTATTAGGTTTTGGAATTGAATTGGGGAGCGTGGTTTTGATTTTTTAAAAGTTCATTGCAGAGAAGAAGAGTTCAGATTGGTGGCTTTTAATTGGCTGCAGTGGCGAACAGCCTATGGCAGATATTACTGAGCTATGTGGGAATCTTTCTTCCTGCTGACTATGCAAGAGATGAGTGCTATGTGTGTGACAGCTCTCATTTCATGGCTTCCTGGCTCCATTTTGGAATCAGATTTCCTAATTAATTTCATTTTGTATTTTGTTTTGTATACCAAAATGGCTTATCCACTCATATGACCTTTTACTCTACAAAATCTTAATCGAAGTGTTGTCTAGTTTGACCAATGCTTAAATTTTTCTTCTCTCTGGTCAGCTCAAATGCATGTCACTTGACAAAGTGCTGAATGAAATGACTTTACAGGTGTGTCAAATTAAACTGGAAAATATATTTATAGAAGGAAGAAACACTATCAACAAGTATTGACCTATAGCAGTGGCTCTCAACCTTGGCTGCACATTAGAATCACCTGGGAATCTTTTTAAAATCCTGATTTCTGGGCCTCATCCTCCAGAAATTCTGTTTCTTTGTTGCTAATGTTGTGGCCTCACCCCATAACAAAGAAACAGAATTTCCGGAGGATGAGCCCCAGAAATCAGGATTTTAAAAAGATTCCCAGGTGATTCTAATGTGCAGCCAAGGTTGAGAACCACTGACCAATAGTATCCCAGAATGTTCCCTGAAGCTTTAGAATAAACCTAAAACACAAGAAAAGGGAACAACTGCCTACAAAATGTTTAGACTATAGGGACACCTTTACATACATATGCCAATCCTACATTTGCTGTAATTAGTCTTTGTGTACTGGCCAAGGTATTTGAGCCCATGACTTAATATCCTTAGGATTCAGTTATGTTATAAAAAAGAAGGAAAATTAATCAATTTCCACTTCAAGTAATGAGAAATTAAAATCAATAATGAGAGATTAAAAAAACAAAATATTTTAATTTTGTGTCGCTTAGATCACAAATTTACAAAATGAGAATGCTGTGTGTTTTGTGTCCTCCCTTAATTTTTACATGACATGAATGCAAATAACTTTCATAAATAATTTATTTTTAGTGATGACTTGGACTTAAATTATGACACAAAGGGTTTATATTAGAACAATATTTATACAATAAATTGTTAAATTTAAAATATCTGAAATAGTCATAAGAGTAAACAGAAACTACAGTAGAAAAAACTAGTGAGATAGAAACAAAATAGACATATTTAAGGGAAAATATTTCTGGGGCTGCAAACTCATTTAGGTGGGGTTTTATGGTTATGGTTATGTGTTCCATGTTTCATATATGAGGGAGTCAGGATGAATAAAATATTATGAGTTCCACCTGTGTACATTCTGGTGTGTTAGGATACTATAATAGGATACTACAGAGTAAGTTTAAGACGTAATTTTCTCTGATGTGTTTTGCATCAAGATTGAATAGGCAAAAGGGGAGAACCATTTTTAAGAAAATCACAAGATTTGAAATGGAAGTAGTGCCTATGCAAATGAACTTTGAATTGCTAGGTTCTGCTGTTGTCACTAGGTATTTGAATCAAAGCCATACTTTGACTTGAATCTTTGTCTTACATACTGGGTAACATACTATTATTTTCTATGAAGTCAGAAAAGCGTTCATTTCATGTCAAGAATCAAACAAATAACTACCAATAGAGAACTCCGAGGCCCCTCTCCTCTTTTTCTATCACTCCCTAATCCATGGTCCGGGCTTTTACCTAGAATCATTAATTTTGTGGTCTGGTAAATGCATTAGAGAAGAAATAAATATATTTTAAATCGGCTTCTTTTATAAAAACTTAATTTATTCTCATGGCATAATTTGAATGTTTCCTTTAAAAAAAAAATATAAGGAAGTGTAAAAATTGAAGACAGAGAGAGCAAGAAGAAAAGACACCTAACTTTACCTCAGTTGTGAGAATATGGGGGAATAAGGAGTGATGAAAAGGACAGGAAATCCTGTTTTACCATGAATTTATATACTCTAATGCCATGTAAACTTGATAGTTTAAAGTTGAAGAAGCAAACAGTGGATATAGAGTGTTCAATAACAGAGGGTCAGATTAATACCTGTTAATAACCCAAGGTGATGTGTATTGATGCTATTTAATAAAGGTGCCAAGTTTGTATCAAAACTAAGGAGTAAGTTTTGTCTTGTGTATCTGCACCAAAACTTTTGAGTCTCCTACTGAATACTTTATAGATTTATTCAAAATATTAAAATAATTTGATTTAAATGCTGATTTTGCTTGTCTATTAAACTTAATCCTACATCAAAAATTTCTCATTTCTTCATTCAAAAACTAGTTTATGAAATTGGCAGAATATTTGCACATTGAAGTATAGCATCTGCTTATATTAATTAATTAGAACTTAAATATTACACTCATACAGTAATGTTCCTTGAATTAACATAGCATTCTCTTCCATTTTTTCTTAACCTTTATTCTTCTAGAAAGCCAAACAAAACTTTTATAATATCCCCCTCTATTTATCTAGAAAACTCCATTTCACCAGATAGCTCCCCAGAGAATGGTAAAGAATTAATATATATGTGTAGATATTTACATATGTTGATATATATTTGTATTATATATCTATCAAATGGATAGAAATCAGATATAATATCAGTAATTTCTTGAGAATGATTTTCTGACATTAGTTATTTTGGTATTAATCATTAAAATATTTCTTATTCTCAACAAAATTTAATAACATGGTTTCTTATTCTTTCTTGAAAATTGAAATTGAAATTGGTTTTGAAAGATTCAGTGTTATCACATATTTGTAAATATGTTCATATATATAGTTTTGAAAATAATATCATCACATGAATAAACTTACAGGATTTTAAAAAGATGTTCCTATATTCTGGTTTTCAGAATTAATTTAGAGTCAAACATGTTATATCTGAAAGATATTCTCTAATTTACAATTTTTGTTAAAATTCTTATCAGTTTCTGATTATCATATTTTTTTCTTTATGGTTGTGTTGTATCATTTATTCTAACAAGATAAGCCGTGGGATATAATAGAATGACTATGAGTTTTGTATTAAGATGCAGATTTTACTAGCTCTGGCACGTAATGTCTTTATGATCATAAGCAAAGCACACATTGCCTGAGATTTATTTGAAAGCAAATAAAAATGCTAAAATAAAAATGTTCAAGAAAACTGCATTAGCTACTGTTTATATTTATGAATTTCCATGCATATGTCAGACATGTTACTAGGTGTGATCTCTCATATTCAAACTCGCACACATGTACCTATCATTTTTCACCAGCAAATTTAATTTTATTGTGGCCCCTTTGTACACTTAGACACAGAATTGTTGATAAAGGTATCTAAAATATTAGGATGAAGACAGATGAAGATTTAGACAAGCATGCAGTAGGTGGATGTGGGTGTGCTTGTAGGATTACCACCTTTGGAAAGGAAAGGTCTGGGTAAAGAGAATAGTTAGGCTGTGATGCAATCTCGCAAAGTCTTCATCTGACACCACAGAAAACTTTGAAGGCATAATGACCCTTCAATATTGTCCCAAATGAGGGCAAAAGAGTCAGGTCTTTATTTCCCCCGCATTAACCAGTCATTAGATGCAAGATTCCCTGGGAAAGGGGTGTGATGTTGATTGAGACACATCTTATTAGCTGAGACAGTTCCCAGAGAGCTCTGACAGTTGAGGGATATCTGCAGGGAGCACTTCTAACAACCGGCAGAATAATGTCTTCCATCCTGAAGGGGGATCTGGGTGGCATATCACAGCATAATGCACTATATAACTCTTAAAAACAAATGTGGTAGAAAGTTAATTTTCTACCCAACAGCCATTCTCCACTTTTTTTCCTTCGCACATAGAAGCTCAATTTAGTTGAAATTACCCTAGCAGTTATTTATGTGAGGGAAGATGTTTATATCCCCAGATCCTAAATTAAGAAAAAAAAATGATGGTTGATACAAGCAGCCCCATTCCCCTGGGGTCTGGGAGAGAATTAAATCCTAATGCCCTAAGACAATCATTTTATATAATAAACTAACTTCTCTCCCAAGTATCTGAACTACTGCAGCTATATTCTGTCCTTGGAAGAATTGAGAACATAGTGTCTCAAGTCATTTTTTTCCCCCCTAGGGCTTAATTTTTTCCTATAATCCTGATGGGAAAAGGCTGAACCATTTCATGAGGTCTCATTAGACCTTTCCATGAAAGGCATTCTGAAATAACTGTAGGCCCCATGCATGAATTCATGCACAGGTGGGGTCTGGCTGGCCCACCCAGATCAGGACAGATCTGGCTGGGCTGGCCGGGGGGGTGGGGGGGGGCCATCAGCAGTTGGCAGGCCAGCCCCACTCCCTGGTCTAACTCCTGATTGAACTCCTGGTCGAGGGGACAATTTGCATATTAGCCTTTTATTATATAGGATTCTGGCCAATGAAAAGCAAGGGGGGATTTTTAGGAGACTTCTTGGAAAAATTGTGCTTAGAAGATGGGTAGAGAGAGATATTCTCATACTTACATCTAGATGCTAATATATAAAGTTAAATTGCATAAATATTGTATGGCCATCTGGAGAATGGTAGCAACTGGAAAAATGCTGAGTGACAGAGTAAAAAGATGGAGAGGAAAGAGATCCTTGAGGACTTCACTTAGTTTAGGAATTAACCCATCCTAGATCCTTCCTATTAACACCCACCGACATATGTAAGTTATAAAAAAAAGTCCTATTATTTCAGCATGATTATTTGGGTTTTTGTGGTCATCAGTTACTCTGGACTAGGCTCATACTTTAAAAAAAATGAGATCTAACCAAGGTTGCAATTTTTTTCCAATTAAGCAAATTAAACTGAAAATGGAAAAGTTAAAGTCTATATTTAAGGAATCACATGTATTAATGAACCATGGGATTTGTGCTGGATAAGGTGACAAATGAGAGCACAGTAAAATTAGAATAAAAAGTAGCAGTACCAATAGGTTATAATATCTGTAGAGATAAAATATTTGTGTTAGTGTTACAAAAAATAAGCAGGACAAAATTAGTGTATATAACCAAGGGAGTAAATACCTGAAGTACACTGGATAATAAAACCACAGAGTAGAAGAGGACAAGACTTACTGAGGCCAGAATATTTGAAGAATAATCTGCATACATTTAAAAAAAAAAAAACCCTAGGAATTTATAAACAGGTAGCAGTGGGAAGATTTAGAGCAAGACTAGAGCCAAATCTTTATAGGATGAGAAAGGTGATGGGAAACTGCAGTAAGACAGGAGATAGTTCAAATAGTCTTATTAGATGAGATTTAATAACAATAGCTATTATAAAGAGCAGAAGGAGAATGGTCTAAAAAAATGGGAGGGGGTTTCCAGGGAAACATTGTTTTATAAGTGACTTACAATTCAGTAAGAGCAAGAAAGCTAAGACTGGTTTAGAAATTCTTAGGGCATGTTGAAAACATCATTAAATGTGTAGTTGGGAAGAGGTTAAAATCAATGTCCTTATAAAATCAAATTTGACCTTGTGATTTCTCAAAGTGTGTGTGTATGTATATGTAATTGTTAAAGGATTCTTAAAACCTTATTGACTAGAAAGGTCTAATTAAAACATTTCTGAATAAAATTTTGGTAAAACAATGAAATACACACATATAAAATTGGAAAAACATATCCATGTATTTTATATTTGTGGTTGAGTCAACATTAACACAATGACTAAAGTGTAAAAAAATATATAAATTTTTTGCATTCTTCCAGAGTGGACATCATTCTTTAGAGTCCCTATCAGCAGTGATCCTGATTTATTCTAGCAATAGATGAGGGAGAAAGGAAACTTTTAAGTTTGTCTACACCCTCTGAGATCTCTGCAAAGCATACTTAATATTTAGATCTGTATGATCAAAAGACTATAACTCAATAAAAAAATGTGCCTTTGGGAGGTCAGAAAATAACTATGTAAAATATTAATAAGACAAATACATTGCATAGAAAATTATTAATAAATGTAATACACACAAATATTAATGGTAATTGCCTTTGGATGGTCAGAAAATTAGCTTTATTTTCTTCATTGTACTTTTCTGAATTTTCCAAATTTTCTAGAGTAAGTATATCACAATATTGAAAAATATTTTTTTGTATCAGAGAAACTGTATCTTTCAAATTCTTTATTATAGACACATATACTGTTTCCTGCCAGCAGTTCCAATCTAGAACTTTTGACAAGTAATCAAAGCTTCTCTATTTATTGCTAGAACATATCTGAATAATAGTTTTTCTTTTCTAATTGAATACAACCATTTTGATTGACAGCTTTTCATAAGTAAACAACAGTTAAATCTCCAGGTAAATAAGTAAGTCTTATTGATGGCAAAGTGAAATGTTGTGTGTTTTTACTGTATAATTAGTTTTGTATTGTTGTTGTTTAATTTAGAATGTTTGTGGTTTTGAAATTAAAGTACACTGTTTTAAGATACAGACAATACCAAGAACTCACAAAACTACATAGGACCTGAGACCTCTTAGATTAAAAGATGGACTATTAAATTTCCTCTTCTTTAACTACTTCACTTTTTCAATATAATGTCATAATCTTACAGATTTCCTGTATTGACTTTTTTAAGAATTTAGGTAATTTAATTGTGCCAATATATTCATCTAACTTCTCTATATTGTTATCCTTATGAAGAAAACTTAGTAGATTTGATCATGAGGCACAATGAGTTATCCTTTTAGAATGGATATTTAGGAGCAGAAAGGAAGAATAACAGTCTTTGCTGTGTTCAATCAGTCAATATTATTTAAAAAGCAATGCAGGATTGCTGAAATATTAGTTTTGCTAAAAAGTGCATGTGTGAATTTTCAGTGCTTTGTAGAAATCAACAATATGTAAGACTGTGCTTTGAAATTCTCTTAACTACATTTTTTTGTTGTTGTTTTGAAATATCCCCAGGCAAATGTGCAGTCAAAGGTTAATAACTGATTCTAGGACATCTTCCTTTAAAACTTATAAAATATTGTCTTAAAACAAGGCAACTGAATAACCTTTGATAACCTTTAATAATAACCAGATACACATTTGGTCTTAAGAATACTTTTATTATATTGAGTGGTAACATGCAGTTAAAAAAATATCAATCACCAGGCATATTTTGTGTCAAATCTGCATCCATATTTAATTTATTATTAACTCAAAAGTATTTTCACTAAAAAGTCATAAATGAAAGATTTTTCCTAGCATATCTTTATTAGGTAGCATTTTCAAATGTCTAACATAGGTTTGAAGCTTGAATAACAAAACAGTAGAGTAATAATACACACTGATAAGAATTTAAATGCCTATAGGCATGAACATTTTACTTGTCTTATTCAATGAAATTATCAAATTGAGACAAATTGTAATTCAGCTTAATGAATTGTTTGTTGAAGGAGTAAGTGAATTTCCTCAGACTGTGTGAATTAATATTCATACAGCCACTGGGTATTTTCTCAGTAGGAATGTCCTATCTCAACTAAAGAAGAAATTATGCTGTTTAACTATTTAGTATAACTGAGAAAAAAATCTTAATGAAAAACTTTAAATTAAGATATGATGTTACTAAAATTCTTAACATTTGAGTATATAGAAAAAAATTAATTATTTTTAAAATTTTAGTATGGTAAGGACACAACATGAGATCTACTCTCTTAACACATTTTAAAGACAAAATACAATATTGTTAACTATAGGCACACTGTTATACAGCAGATCTCTAGAAATTTTTCATCTTGTATAACTAAAACTTTATATCTTTAGAATAGCAACTCTGTTTTATCCTTCCCCAAACACTGAAACTACAATTCTATTGTCTTTTTTTATAAGTTTGACTATTTTAGATACTTTATATAAATGGGTATTGCCAATTAATCTTTGACCAGAGTGTTAAGAATATAATGAGTAAAGGATACTCTCTTCAACAAATAGTGTTGGGAAAACTGAATGCCCGCATGCAAAACAATGAAAGTGGATCTTATCTTAAACTGTACTAAAAATTAACTCAAAATTGATTAAAAGTTTTAACATAAGACCTGAAACTGCAAAACTCCTAAAAGCAAACACAGGCGAAAAGTTTCATGACATCAGACTTAATGATTTCTTGGGCATGACATCAAAAACACAAGTAACAAAAAATACATAAGTGGGACTACATCACACTAAAAACCTCTGTACAGCAAAGGAAACAGTCAACAATGTAAAAGACAACCTACAGAATGGGAGTATATATTTTCAAACCATAAATCTAATAAGGATTAGTATCTGAAACATCTAAGGAACTCCTACAACTCAATAGCAACAAAAACAAACGAACGAACCTATTAAAAAAAATGGACAAATGACCTGAAAAGACATTTCTTCAGAAAAGACACAAATGGCCAAGATGTAAAGATGTTACATGATCAGACACTCAACATCACAAATCATCAAGGAAATTAAAATGAAAACCACAATGAGAAATTACTTCACAATTGTTAAGATGGCTATTTTATAAAAAAAAAAAAAAAAAAAAAGTAAGTGGTGTCAATGATGCATATAAATTGGAATTAATAGACACTGTTAAAAGAAATCTAAAATGGTGCAGCCATTATGAAAAACAGTATGGTGATTCCTCAAAAAATAAAATTAGAATTGTCACATGGTATAGCAACCCTATTTTCTGGGTTAATATCCAAGAGACATGAAATCAGAATCTTGAAGAGATATCTTTAATCTCATGTTCATTGCAGCATCTATAATAATAAAAGTATAATATGCAAATTGACCAAACGGCTGGACAGCAGAACGACCTTCTGAACAGAGCTGGAGCTGCAACTGCCATGGCTGCAAGGGATCCAGGCAGCCGCCATGGCTGTGAGGGAGGCACCAGGGCTGCGAAGGCCTACTCTTTTCATGTATTGGGCCTCTAGTAATTTATAATGGCCAAGATATGAAAACAACCTAAATATCCATCAACAGATGAATGGATAAAGCAAGTGTAGTATATACATTCAATTGAATAGTATTTAGCCTTTAAAAATGACATCCTGCCATATATAACAATATGGGTGAATCTGGAGGACATCAATGTTTAGGGAAATAAGCCAATCGTAGAAGACCCAAAATTGCTTTAAATGATTATTCATGTTGTATCAATAGGCTATTGATGCATAAACATAGGAAGTAAAATCATTGAAAGGTTTCTTAAATATTAAAATTAAATATTAGAGAAATACTTTATCAGAGTCATAGTCTACTTGTGTTTATTCTTTCTAGGGCCCCTATAGCCACAAAGAAAGTATGTATGTATTAGGAGCACACAGAGGGAAAATATTCATAGTTAATTTCCATTGGAAAATGCAGTCAAGAGTGTGTTGCATAGAATGGGAGAATAGGAAACCAACAACTTTTAAGAATATTAAATATCCTACAATGATCTTGGTTCATCTTATTTTTGTTTGTCTTAATGACAATCGGGAAAGCATTTTTTTAAAAAGTGGTGAAAAATGCTTAAAAAGTTATTCTCAAATTCTGGGAATAAGACACTCACAGGAAAAAAATAAGAGCTGAATCTGTCAAATGTTTTGTGGACATGCTTATGATAGACTTCCTGGTGAGTAACCGACGTGCTTTGTGCCCAGAGGATAGATAGTCTCTGTGTGGAGAATGCTTTCAACAGAATGGACCTGGTTGTCTGAAATTACTTGTGTAAAAAACCTGGGATCTAAAAATTTATGGCGCATGGGTTTCTGCCAGATATTATGGAAGGTATATAAATATTTGAGATTAAATGGTGATTTCCATGCTCTAAATGGCTCCCGTGTGAATAAGGTAACTGACTACACATCTCATTCAGAAATCTCATCTATTAGCATAGATCAGAAGAGCTTCATGGGAGAAGAAAGAAACTGTGGAGCTTCGTTAGGGGTCCTGGACTTGATGTATGGGAGGAGTCTGATTTAGAAATCTGATATATGGGGTAATCTCAAATTGCTACTGTAAGCAGGATTGCCTTTTATGCCCATGAGTTGTAATTGCTAACACACTCTTCTTTTTATAAGAGAGAATAATAAAACAGTTATGAGAATTTAATGTCAGAATGGCTGTGTAGAATTCCTAGGCTCTTAGTATGAAAAATTGGAAATTTCCCGTAATATTTGAGGGCAGGGTGTGGGGAGTAAGGGGTAAGGTTTACCAAGGTACTTGGGGGAAATAGACTTCATTCAGGGAAAGCAGCTAAATGGATAGATAAAAATTACAATGGTGAAAGGGATGTGAGTGATTATTTCTGTTTACTTATTCTTGCTAGCAACTAGTAAACAGCAGAACTATGGAAGGTCAGGACCAGAGTCCATCTGGAATCCATTTCCGTGTTTTCAGACGGGTTTCATCAGTACCTCTCACATGTGAGCAGCTTATAAAGTATTTGTTAATTAATATGTAAGTCTGTAAAGAACACATTTCAAACATAATCATTAGAAATGTACCCATTTCTTCTCCTTTGAAACCTATAAGAAGGGATGTGAGAAATATATTGACCTCAAGTTGATCTTTAACTCAGCTCTGCTAAGTTAAGACTGTCACAGTAATCTCTGAAATGTTATTTTAATCATGTTTAGGACTTGGGGAAGGGACAAGGCAACTTTCTAGGCAGATTGACTATATAAAGTAGCTGAGACAAGAATCCCCTCCATTGACATAGGTGTTGAAAATTAACATGCGTCTTACTTTGAGGTTTAATATTAAAATAGTTTGGTCAATATTTCTCTTGAGGTTACAATGGAAAATTCAGAAGGTTTAGTTGATATACCTAAATTTTTTTATCTTCCATTTTTAGAGCTGGTATTCTACGTTGGAGATAATAGAGCAAATATGACTTCCTGAAATAGTAACGCAGAAAGATATTACTCTGAATCATGCATGATGAGGCCACAGCCAACAAACCAGGTACACTGTCTTCACATCAGAGTGGAAGGAATATAAAATCTTATACAGTGGGGCCTTGACTTACGAGTGTCCTAACTAACGAGTTTTTTGAGATACCAGCTGTCTCTCGGCCGATTTTTTGCATTGAGTTGATAGAGTAATTTGAGTTAACGAGCCTGGTCTTGGAACGAATTAAGCTCGTAAGTCAAGGCCCCACTGTATAATTAAAAAATGCTTTTTGTAATTTTTCATTATAAGTGATATTCAAAATGTAAAATATAGATAACACATTGAGTGTTTGAAAACAGTTGTCAATTAATAACTCTCCTTGTTAAAGTTTTTAAGTGAAACAAGGTAAGGTTATTTGAATGATGGCTTTTTACTTAAATCAAAAATAGAATTTGATTTTATTTCTATTTTTGACATTTTAGTTAAGGCAAACTCTGAAAAAGAATAATGTATGGTTTTTATTAGATCACAATCATATCAAAGCAACAAAAGCACATATTTTAAAATGAATATTCATTTTGTAGAATTTTTAATCAATGTCTTCTGAATATGCTGAGATTATATAAATATCTGGACGATGTTCTTTATTTAAATTGCTCCTGTATAAAAAGGTGAGTACAGGTCTCACAAATATGCAGTTTAAACTTTCCTAATTATTTCACAGAAACAGTATATCTTTTGTGTAAACCATAACATTTTTTAGAGGCCATTCATTAAAGTCCTGATACTGATTATCTTAATTTGGCGATTAACTGCCAACAGTAAACCAGGTAGTTTTACTCCTGCGATTTTATCAGCTAAAAACGATTTATTTGCGAACATTATTAGAGTTTTCAATTATTGAGAAGGGAATGTCCCTACCTTAATCTCCAACCTTCCAAGATTTCCATGCTCAAATCATTAATAACCTGTGATTTTGTTACTTTACTTGCCAAAAGTGTTTTTAAGATGTGATTAAGGTTATAACCTTAAAATAGGGAAAGTATGTTATAACCTTAAAATAGGGAAAGTATGTTAGATTGGGTGAGTTTCATCTAGTCTGTTCTGATAAGGTCCAGGACCCCTATTTATTTATTTATTTTTATTTTTTCCCTCACCCAAGGATATTTTCCCATTGACTCGTTGATTTTTTTAAATGAGTGGATGAGAGAGGGAAAGACAGAAGTATTGATGTGAGAGAAACACATGGATTGGTTGCTTCCTGCATGCGCAGCAACCAGGGCCTCGGCCAGGGAGGAACCTGCAACCTATGTACATGCTCTTGACCGGGAATCACACCCGGGACCCTTTGGTCTGCAGGCCAATGCCCTATCCACTGAGTCAAAACGGATAGGGCCAGGGCCCCTATTTCTATGCAAGATCATGCATTGATACTGGTAAGCACAATATAGAGTCCCTAAAACTTGAATATTGGGGGTGCTGGAGTACTTGTGAAAACCCAGCAGAATATTTTGCTGCATTTTTCTTTAAATATACCATATGGAAAACTGATCAACATTTCACTCTCATAAGCCCCCTGACTTTGTTCATTCAAAATATTCTAGTGGGAGAGTTTGAAAGAATGGAAACCAACATGATTGATTAAACTTGATAAAGACAAAGGAATGTCTGCTGAAAAAAACTAGACTTTGAACAAGCAGGAAATATGGCAAACAGTGAGTAGTGGGTTTGAAAGGCAGTTGAGAGAAGGAAGGGAGAGAGATTTGGAGGGTTTTAGGTTTGGGGCTATGAAATATTTAGTGATAGCAGATTCCACTGATCTAAGAAGTTTTTATTTACCTTATAGACATAATATTTTTGATATTTTAATGAGAACATTTACGTCAACTTTTAAAGATGCATGTTCTAAATTTGATTAGTGCTGAGGTAAGTCAGGAGACAGCTCAGTTTTATACTAGCTTTATATTAATACTAGAGGCCTGGTACACAAAAATTTGTGCACACGGGGGGGTAGGGGGGGTCTCTCAGCCTGGCCTGTGCCCTCTCGCAGTCTGGGACCCCTCAGGAGATAACAACCTGCTGGCTTAGGCCTGCTCCCGGGTGGCAGAGGGCAGGCCCAATCCCTAGGTACAGCCCCTGGTCGGGCTCAGAGCAGGGCCGACTGGGGAGTTGGGGTGCTGCCCCGTCATGCACAGAGCAGGGCAGATTGGGAGGTTGCGATGCCACCCTCAGTCACGCTCAGGGTAAGGCCAATTGGGGAGTTGGGGCACTGTCCCCTGTCACACTCAAGGCAGGGTCGATGGGGAGGTTGCGGCGCCACCCCCTGTCACACACAGAGCAGGGCCCATCAGGGGGTTGGGGCACCGCCCTCTATCACCCACAGAGCAGGGCCTATCAGGGGGTTGGGGTGCCGCCACTCTTACACTCAGGGCAGGGCCAATGGGGAGGTTATGGCTCTACCCCATCACACACAGAGCAGGGCCTGTGGGGGGGGGGGGGCTGTTGGGGAGCTCCCCCCTATCAGGCACAGAGCAGGGCTGCTCAGGAGGTTGGGGCCTCGCCCCCTGTCACACACAGAGCCGCAGGGCGATCAGGGGGTTTGGGCGCTGCCCCCTGTCACGCTGATCCCGGTGCTGGGAGGCATATTGCCCTTTTACTATATAGGGTAGAGGCCTGGTGCATGGGTGGGGCCGGCTGGTTTGCCCTGAAGGGTGTCCTGGATCAGGGTGGGGGTCCCCACTGGGGTGCCTGGCCAGTCTGGGTGAGGGGCTGAGGGCTGTTTTCAGGCTGGGAATGACTGAAGTTCCCAACTGCTCCTTTTTTTCTTTTTTTATTTTTATTCTGGGCCAGCTTTACCTTGAGGCTTGGCTCCAGCTCTTAGGCCTCCCTGCTGAAAGTAGGTTTCTGGCCTTGGCTTACAATGTTGCGAATCTGCTGGTTGAAGTCCGGCTATTTGTTACAATGTTTCTTAAACTGCCCGCTCAGAGGCCTGCAGCCGCAGGCGGGGAAGGTTGGTTTCCTCCAACGATCCTCCTCCGTCACTGAGGCAAGCAAGCCTCATGTTAGTTTCAAGCTGCCTGGCTGCCAGCCTCCATCTTGGCTGACAGTTAATTTGCATATCTCGCTGATTAGCCAATGAAAAGGGTAGCGGTCGTATGCCAATTACCATGTTTCTCTTTTATTAGTGTAGATAGAATAGAATATATAGTCTTCCCTCCTCAGAAATCAGATTCTAACAGACACAAAGGAATATAATATTGTCTGGTTGGGCTCTATGTAATGCCTAGCTGTATCAAATGATTTTTTTTTTTTTTTTTTTTTTTGCTTTTTCTCCTCCCTAAGAATGAACTATGTAACTGCACTCAAAGCAATTAAGTTTTAAAAGGATTAGGGAAGAGAAAGGCAGATCAAAGGTAAAGGGCATTAAAAACAGCCATTTTTATAAATCAAACTTAATACTCAACTTTTCAAAGTCTCTATTTCTCTTTAAAAAAATAGAACATAATTTGCCTAGGGCAGTCCAAGGTTTTAGTAACATATCTATAATGGACAGGTTTTCAGGTAAAATGAATGCAAAGACCATGTCTAATTCTTGTTTCTACATCATCACCACTACCATTCAACCATCTCTAATCTCTGCTAATGTCTTTAATATAGTCACTGAAAACATTTTTCTATTGATTTTAACTGAATGAATTTGAAGGCATTCACCTTGACATCTTTTCGCAGGAAAATAGAAGGTTGCCCTCTCTGAAACATTTGGTTTATTGCATAAAATGTTGTACATGATTCTCAGTCTTTATACAAGAATTATGAGCAGGGCAAGTGGAAAGACACATTCCTTTGTAAATCTGTCATGCATAGGAAAATGGCATGATCATGCTTTTTCTTGGGAATACATAGAGGGAGAATCTTGTTAACCTTCTTGCTTTTCACACAATTAGGGGTTTCAACATAAGGACTGTGAAAAAGATATAGTCTGATCTTTCCACTTGCACTATGCCTGGCTTAGAGTTAGCAGTTGTCATTGATAATGTTGCTATTATTATTAATTATTATGTGGACTACCTTATTTTGGCAAAAATACTACATTTAGGATAGTGCTATCCCAAAGCAATCATCTTTTTAGATTAGATTATTATGTTATCTACTAGAGGCCCAGCACATGAAATCATTCATGTAGGGTCCCTATGCCTAGCCTCCTGCGATCAAGGCCGTCTTCTGCCTGTTCGCCAGTCCCCAACCCGAATGCTGCCTCCTCCACCAGGCTGTCAGGCCTTTGGGATCACCAGCTCACACCTGGCTGCTCTGGGGCGCAGGCCTGCGGGAAAGCATGCACCGGCGACTTCACCTCCATGTGCTTTGCTGGGCTGCCGCTGATGGAACGCATCGCCAGCTTGGGGCAACTCAGGTGGGTGCTGCCGCCACTGCTGCCACTGGTGCTGGGGCTTGAGGCACTTATGGAAGCTGCAGGGTGCACCTGAGATCTACCCGCCCCTGCGTGAGCAGTCCCGAGCGGGCAGTGCTGGCCAGCCCAGTGCACGTACATGGAGGTGAAGTCACGGTGCCGGCTTTCCCATAGGTCTGAGCAGCCGGGGAAGAGCTGGTGATCCCAATGGCCTAACAGGGGTGGGCAAACTTTTTGACTCAAGGGCCACAATGGGTTCTTAAACTGGACAGGAGGGCCGGAACAAAAGCATGAATGGAGTGTTTGTGTGAACTAATATAAATTCAAAGTAAACATCATTACATAAAAGGGTACGGTCTTTTTTTTTTTTTTTTAGTTTTATTCATTTCAAACGGGCCGAATCCGGCCCGCGGGCCGTAGTTTGCCCTCGGCTGACAGCCAGCCTAGTCCTCCCACCACCCACCCTGATTCCCCTGTTTACCATTGCTGATCCATCAGAGCCTGCAGGCCAGGGGCAGGGACCAAGAGGTGCTCAGTGCACCTCATGGTAACTAGTCATTTGGTCATCCTGGCCATCACAGACACTGGCTTTTTAGATAGATAGATAGATAGATAGATAGATAGATAGATAGATAGATAGATAGATAGATAGATAGATGATAGATAGATAGATAGATAGATGATAGATAGATAGATTTATCTTTATTGTGCAAAAAAAAAAAAAAGAAGAAGAAGAAATAAAATGAGACTTTCCTATTAAATAGAGCAGAACGCTCTTTCCTGGACTTAATCAGTTTTGATATTTCTCTAAGGAGTATATCAATTTCAGACAGTTGTAGAAACATACCATTATGTAAATTAGCCCCAGACATTTCTGTTGTCCTCAAAATGTCCCTTAAACTGTTGTATGGGACAGCAAATGGTACAGTGGAAATTTATCTATGAGCCATTAATACAGGGGTTGGAAAAAGTAGGCTTATAGTTGTGAGTACACGAAACACAGAGTTAATAAAGCTGTTGTAATAATCATAACCTGTATGTCTTTTTCCATACAAACAACTATAAACTTACTTTTGGCCACCCCTGTATATGTGCCAAGTATTTTTATATATAATATCTCACTTTATATTTATAGCAATAATATGTACTCTATTTATATATATATACCATATATATGTGTATATATATGATTTCTGAGTTTAAAAATATTAGGCAACATTCCCAAATATCTTAGTTCAGGCTGATCTAACAAAGTACCATAGGCTGAGTGACTTATAAACAAAAATTCATTTTTATTAGTTCTGGAGACTGAAAGTTTTAAGGTCAGGATGTGAGCATGGTGGAGTTCTGGTGAAGGCCCTGTTCCAGGTTGCAGACTGCCAAACTGTTGTTGTATCCTCACAGGGTGGGAATAGGAAGAACGCTCTCAAAGTTCTTATTTCATAGGACATTAATGGTATTCATGAGGGCTCAGGCCTCATTACCTAATCACCTATCAAAGACCTCACCTCCTAAAACCATCACATTGGAGGTTAGGATTTTAACATTTAAATTGGGGGGAGGGGGATATAAACAGTGAACAGCACAAAAGTTTCAGCTAGTACAATTCTCATGCCTTATATATTTTTACCACGCTTTCATTTTTGAAAATAAATCTTGGAGAGAATGATAAGGTTTTACAGATGGTTAGTAATCCTATCTAATAAAAGAGAAACATGGTAATTGGCGTACGACCGCTACACTTCCCATTGGCTAATCAGGGCAATATGCAAATTAACTGCCAGCCAAGATGGCACCCGGCAGCCAGGCAGCTTGAAACTAACATGAGGCTTGCTTGCTTCAGTGACGGAGGACTCCAACGTTCCCCGCCTGCCTTTCCGGCCTCTGAGCCTGCAGTTTAAGAAACATTGTAACAAATATAGAAGCTAAACAAAACCCTAGAAACCAGCTTTCAGCAAGCCCGGATCTCAGAGCTGGAGTTGATACAGAGTTTCGATTATAGAACCGAAACAAACCAGATACCTGCTTTCAGCAGCGGAGGCCTAAGAGCTGGAGCCTCAGAGCTAAAGCTGGCCCAGAATAAAAAAGAAAAGAAAAAAAGGAGCGGTTGGGAGCTTCAGTCACCCGCCAGCCTGAAAACAGCCCTCAGCCCCTCACCCAGACTGGCCAGGCACCCCAGTGGGAACCCCCACCCTGAAGGGTGTGTGACCAGCTGCAAACAGCCATCATCCCTTCATCCAGGGTGGCCAGGCACCCCAGTGGGGACCCCCACCCTGAAGGGTGTGTGACCAGCTGCAAACAGCCATCATCCCCTCACCCAGGCTGGCCAGGCACCCCAGTGGGAACACCCACCCTGATCCAGGACACCCTTCAGGGCAAACCAGCCAGCCCCACCCATGCACCAGGCCTCTATCCTATATAGTAAAAGGGTAATATGCCTCCCAGCACCGGGATCAGCGGAGCCGCGAGGCCTCTTGGCACCAGGATCAGCGTGACAGGGGGCAGTGTCCAAACCCCCTGATCGTCCTGCGGCTCTGTGTGTGTTAGGGGGTGGGGCCACAACCTCCCTATCTGCCCTGCTCTGTTCGTGACAGGGGAAGGCGCCCCAACCTCCTGATCATCCCTGCTCTGTGCCTGATACGGGGGAGCTCCCCAACCCCCTGATCGCCCTGAGGCTCTGTGTGTCACAGGCTGCGGCGCCCCAAACACCCCCCCCCCCAACGGGCCCTGCTCTGTGTGTGATGGGGTAGAGCCATAACCTCCCCATTGGCCCTGCCCTGAGTGTGAAAGTGGCAGCGCCCCAACCTCCTGATTGGCCCTGCTCTGTGGGTAATAGAGGGCGGCGCCCCAACCCCCTGATCCGCCCTGCTCTGTGTGTGACAGGGGGCGGTGCCCCAACTCCCCTATCGCCCCTACTCTGTGAGTGACAGGGGGGAGCTCCCCAACCCCCTGATCGACCCTGCTCTGTGCGTGACAGGGTACGGAGCCCCAAACCCCCTGATGAGCACTGCTCTGTGCATGACAGGGTCAGCGCTCCAACCCCCTGATCAGCCCTGCTCTGTGTGTGACAGGGGGTGACGCCACAACCTCCCTATCGACCCTGTCTTGAGTGTGACAGGGGGCGCTGCCCCAACCCCCCAATCGGCCCTACCCTGAGCATGACTGAGGGTGGCATCACAACCTCCCAATCCACCCTGCTCTGTGCATGACAGGGGGCGGTGCCCCAACTCCCCAGTCGGCCCTGCTCTGAGCCCGACCAGGGGCTGCACCTAGGGATTGGGCCTGTCCTCTGCCACCCGGGAGCAGGCCTAAGCCAGCAGGTCGTTATCTCCCGATGGGTCCCAGACTGCGAGAGGGCACAGGCCGGGCTGAGGGACCCCCCTTTCCCCCCCGAGTGCACAAATTTTTGTGCACCGGGCCTCTAGTTGGAATATAAAGGAAAGTTTAGATTTACAGTTCACATAGCAAAGTAGGTTTATATTAGTGACTGAAGAGAAATAATGGCTAGGAGGGAGGAGGCGATGTCATCCCTAAGAGTTGAGCCTCAGTAATTGGAAGGGTAATGATCTGATTATTTAAGTAACTCTTTGAGGATTTTCTATTTTAACATATTGAATTAAGGAGTTTGACTTGAATTATTCTATACAATAATATGGCATATTTGTTATAATTAAATGACCAATAATAATAGATTACCATTAACTGAAATCCATATTTCATTTCAGATCTTTAGTTTTTACTTATTTTTATTTATATCTAAGAGGCCACATTTTATTTAGTTGTCATGTCTTCATAGGCTCCTCTTGGACACAACAGTTTCTTAGACATTCATTGTTTTTGATGACCTTGACAGTTTTAAGGAATAATGTCCAGTTATTTGTACACTATTCTTTTGGGATCTGTCTGATGTTTTTCTAATGTTTAGACTAAAGTCATGTGTTTTTTAGAAACAAGAACACAAAGGTAAAGTGTAATTATTTAATGTCGCACAAAGAGCACTTGTATGCTATCAGTATGCTATCAGTATGCTATCAACATGCTATCAGTATGCTATCAGTATGCTATCTTAATGTATGTTAACTATTATTACCTGGCCAAGGTAGTGTTTGGAAAAAGTTACTCTTGCTTTTCTTTTCAAACTTATATTGTATATTTTGAATGAGGTCACTATGCACAGCCTACTTTTAATGCATGGAAAGTTATACCTATACTCCTTGAGGATGAAGTAGATACAGAAATTCTTTGGAATTTTATTACATGGGAATTTTGTCTCTTTTCCTTCCTTCCTTCCTTCCTTCCTTCCTTCCTTCCTTCTTTTTCTTTCTTTCTTTCTTTCTTTCTTTCTTTCTTTCTTTCTTTCTTTCTTTCTTTCTTTCTTTCTTTCTTCAATCATTTGTTTACATCAATATGGACTTATTAATATTTATTTTGAACTGTTGACTGTAATTGAATTCTATCTAAAGGAGAATATAGGGAGGCAACCTGGGGGAAGGGGGCTAGCAATCTGAATCTGTGCCAGTAACCAGTATCCTGATGCACATTCTTGTCAGCCTATAATTAAGTCACTGCCCTTTCCTTAGGCAACAACCTGTTTTCCTAAATACTCTGTTTACAAGGGCCACAAACCAAGAATTTAACAGCTTAGCCAGAGGGGAAGTCACTGGACCTACCCAGGCCAGGCCCTCAGCTATAATCTTACTTCCCCATTCTAACTAACTTGGGTAGGGCTGCAAAGGCCCACTGCAAAAGCCTGGAAGTTAGGAAACAGAGAATTTAGGAATATATATAAGGAGTAATCTCATTGTATAAGGGGTTCATGCTTTGGATCTTCGAATTCCCTGAGCCAGCAGCGCTGCTTTAAATAAAGGTTTATTTTTTTCCTGAATCTTCTGTGGGTTTCCAGTCACCTGGTAAATTCTGCAACATTATCTATCTATCATCTATCTATCTATCTATCTATCTATCTATCTATCTATCTATCTATCTATCTATCTATCTATCTATCTATCTATCTATCTATCTATCTATCTATCTATCATCTATCTATCATCCATCTTTAGGTAATCTATCATCTGTCTCAAATTCTAGTTTTGGACATCGGGATATAGTTCACTTGGTTCCTATGTCTCTCTGAAATACTCTCATCACTCGGTATGTGCGTCTGTGTATGTGTGTGTGATTGTGTGTTTTTGTATATGATTATGTTTGTATATGTGTTAGCACTTCCTTACTCATAGGCACTACAAAATGTTCCAGCCTTATTTATTTTTGCCCTAGACTTAGAAAACGAACACACACACATTTATCCAAGAAGTCTGATTCTTCTTATTGGAGAGTGACATTAATAACTAATATCTGAGTTCTAGGTGTGCTTAGCAGTTGAGGAATCATTATTATTAGATCCTCTCAGCTAAGAAATCCAGGGTACATACAGGAGGCTATCAATCCAAGTGTCTCTCTCACAGCGTGGCAGCCTACACCGGGTTCCCGCTGTGGGCTGGGGAGTCGGTGCCCGAGGCCGCCAGCAGCGTGGTCAGGCCCCGCGACTACTCGCCCTTTCATCATTACCTTATATTTTGGAGAAAATTCTGAACTCCTGCTATAGTTGTACATTGCTTCAGAACTGAATCAAATATCACAGAAGGAAGATATTCATTCTGCACTGATTAAATGCCTTTTGATATTTTAATGGTATAGGCTACCACAGGGTACACTTTGATTGTCATTCTAACCTTGCTCTTACACTCATTGAAAGGTAAAAGCCAGGTTAGTTGGGATTTTAAATTGGAATGTGAGCAGAAGATGCATTGAGATGGAGGGAATATTTCACTCCTTGCATATGTTTATTTCTCTTTATTCTGTTTTCCTATCATTGCCTTTCAATTCGTCATGGTGTTCTAATTGCGAGTGGAAAAAAAGAAAATTGTTTACTGGTATTGATGTTAGATTGGCTTGCTTCTGGCTGTTACTGCTTTCCTGGCAATTGAATAAAACAAACTCAATTTGATGTATAGTATAGGTTCACATATTTAACAACCCATAATTACAATACTGAGTCATATTATAGCACAGGCTATTTATTTTTTCCCCAATTGAAATGACAAAGCAGTCTCTCAAGGCTCTTTTGTTACCTTCTATGCATAATACATATTTTACTTTACTTGCTGATGACATAAAGTGATTGCTAGGTACTTTTTCTTTTGATAAAGAATTCCATATCTACAAAGAGACTGCACAAATTAGTTTTTTAAAAATATATAAATGAATGCAGAACTTCCGTTTGAGTCTGTAAGGGAAAACAACTTCTATTCTGCAAGCTGACAAAATCTAAGTCTTATCCGGATTACATCTAAAAGATCATATACTTTTGGCTTCTTTTCATTGTATTTGTCTGCTGATCCTCAATATCCTATATAATAAAAGCTTAATATGCTAAAGATCTGGTCGTCTGGTTGTCCGTTCAACCAATCAAAGTGTAATGTGCTAATGATATGCTAAGGCCACTCAACCGCTCACTATGATGTGCACTGACCACCAGGGGGCAGTCAACAGTCGACCAGTTGCTATGACGTGCACTGACATATGGAGGCAGATGCTTCAACTAGTACATTAGCCTGCTGCAGGGTCCAGCTGATCCAGACTGAGCCAGACATGTCGGACATGCCCTGGAGCCCAACCACAGTCCCTCCCCAGCTGGCCAACTTCCCACATCCCTTCCTAGCCCTGATTGTGCACCGGTGGGTTCCCTTGGCCTGGCCTGCACCCTCTCACAATCTGGGCTGAGGGACCCACAACCCAAGTGTACAAATTTCGTGTACCGGGCTTCTAGTATTAAAATAAATGTTATAAGTGGGCCCTAACAAGTTTTTCTCAGTGGATAGAGCATCGGCCAGTGGACTGAAGGGTATGCACCTTGGTTGTGGGCACATCCCCAGTAGGGGGTGTGCAGGAGGCAGCTGATTGATGTTTCTCTCTCATCGATATTTCTAACTCTCTATCCCTCTCCCTTACTCTCTGTAAAAAAATCAATAAAATAAACCTACTTTCTGTCTCTTTGAATTGCCTATGCTGGATATCTATTTATATAAAAGGCTAATATGCTAAGTGTCCATCTGGGTAATGATGTCACATAGCAATGTCAGGCTTCCTCTCCCTAGCGAATAGCCTCATCACAGTTTCTTCAGCCCAGGAACACAACTTGCTTTATAGCCAGGTGGAAACATTTTACACTGTAACCAAATGTCTGTGAAGCATTTTCCCATGCCTCATCTCATTTGATCCTCACAGAACTCCTGGAGTAGGTAGATCGGGGATTCAGTGGAATCCTATTTTCTTTTCATTAGCTGGAAAGTGGAGATTTAGAAAGCGTAGAAACTTGACCCAACTGAAAAGAAGTAAGAAATGGTGGACCTTGAAAATGACTTCAGGCCCAACCAGTGTGGCTTAGTGGTTATGTGTGGACCTATGAACCAGGAGGTCATGGTTTGATTCCTGATCAGGGCATATGCCCAAGTTGTGGGCTCAGTCCCCAGTGAGGGGTGTGCAGGAGGCAGCCGGTTGGTAATTATCTCTCATCGTTAATGTTTCTTTCTCTCTCTCCCTCTCCCTTCCTCTCTGAAATAAATTAAAAATATATTTTTTTAAAAAAGAAAATGACTTCAGGATTTCTCACTGCACAGAATATAGTCAAACACTGCTACAATTAAATATTTTACCCTTTGTTCTCCCTGCATGATCTATAACAGGGGTCCTCAAACTTTTTAAACAGGGGGCCAGTTCACTGTCCCTCAGACCGTTGGAGGGCCGGACTATAGTTTTAAAAAAAACTATGAACATATTCCTATGCACACTGCACATATCTTATTTTGAAGTAAAAAAACAAAACAGGAATAAATACAATATTTATGTTTGCATGTGGCCCACGGGCCGTAGTTTGAGGACCCCTGATCTATAATAACAATCTGCTTCATGTTGATATTTACTGCTGTGTTGCTCACAATTACCTGAAAGAGAAGTTGGGGTGCCTCACTATCCTGGAAAAAGTTTAGCTAAATCAGAAAGCAGGCCTAATTAAGCAAGTTTAATATATATATATATATATATATATATATATATATATATATATATATATATATATATATATATATATATATGGTTAGGTTGACTCGCGCATGTGCGATACATATAAAGCTCTTGCTGGCGCCAATCGCACGCATGCGTTTCGATCTGTCATTGTCGATCTTGAATTTGGTTGACACTTCTATTATAGAGAAAGGGTGAATAGTGATATTAAAATATTTCTGCTAATTCATTTCCTTTCAATTAGTACAAATTTGTGCACCAGGCCACTAGTTTCATATAAATGGAAGCATATAATGTATGTGCTTTTGTGCTGGGGTCCCACCCCAGCAGGTCCAGGGGTCCCCAAAGGTGTGGACGGAGTTGGCGAAGAAGGAATGACACAGAGGCAGCGTTCAGTTGATCAGCTGCCTAGCCAGGATCTCTAGCCAAGTTCTGGTCAGGATCTCCAGCGAAGTTCTGTTTAGGATCTCCAGCCAGGTTCTGTGTCCATGTTCTCTTGCTAGGTTCTCCAGCCAGGTTCGGTCGCCAGGTTCTATAGCCAGGTTCTTCAGGCAGGTTCTGTCTAGGTTCTCCAACCAAGTTCTGTAGCCAGGTTCTGTCCAGGATCTTTTGCCATGTTCTCCAGGTTCAGTCACCAGGTTCTAGTCAGGTTCTCTTGCCATGTTCTATCCAGGTTCTGTAGCCAGGTTCTGTCTGTAGGTTCTTCAGCCAGGTTCTCTTGCTAGGTTCTGTCTCTAGGTCCTGTGGCCAGTTTCTGTCCAGGATCTTTTGCCATGTTCTCTCACTAGGTTCTGTCTCTAGGTTCTGTGTCTAGGTTCTGTGTCCTGTTGTCTTGTTACATCTGTATTTATACCAGTTGATTCCAATCCTATCAATCTCTATTCCAAAGGTTAGGGTGTTTCTTATCTCCATTCCAGGGAGTAAAGATTATGTAGCTTAAGCATGATTGTTCATAGTTAAAGTGATTAATTACCCGCCTGGCACTTAGTTAAGGGGTTTTATTCCCTCCCTAACTTCAGGGGAAAATCCCTACCTGGGGAAACAACCTTTCTCAGAGAGGTGACCTTGGTTAAAACACATAGTGCCAAGAAGGTGAGCAAACATATTAAGAACAGTATGCCATATATGCCAGGTCCCTTGAAACAGCAAGGATGGACCGGCTCCCGGCACTTTTGTGTTTAACTTCTTTCACTTAGCATAATGTTTTCAAGGTTCATCCAGGTTGTAGCACATATCATAACATTATTACTTTCTATGGCTGAATAATATGCTATTTGTTTATTCATCATTTTACTAACAAATGGATGATGTCTAACGTGTGGCTATTATAGTAACAAAGTAAATATTCATGTACAAGTTTTTGCATGAATACATGTTTTCAGTTCTCCTGGTATATACTTGGGTTCAGAATTGCTGGACCACTTTATGTTTAACATTTTGAAGACCCATCAAATTATCTTCCATAGCAGTTGTACCAATTTCCATTCCTGCCAGCAATGTATGGGGATTCCAAATTCTGCACATCTGTGCCAACACTTGTTAGTGCCCATTGTTTTTATATAACCGTCCTAGTGAATATGGAGTGGCATTTTATTGTGTTTTTTATTTGTATTTCCTTAATGGTATTAAAAATGCTTAGTGACCATTTGCATATCTTATTTGGAGGAATATCTATTCAAATCTTATGCCATTTTTTATTTGGGTCACTTGTCTTTTTATGGTTGAGTTGTAAATGTTCTTTGTATACTGTGAAGACTAGATCCTCATCAGATATACAATTTGTAAAGAATTTATTTCATTCTATCTTATTTGTTTTTATGTAAATATTACATCTATAAATATTAAAACACCTCTCAATACAGTGTTTTTGTTTTTTTTTAAATATATTTTATTGATCTTCTACAGAGAGGAAGGGAGAGGGATAGAGAGCTAGAAACATCGATGAGAGAGAAACAACGATCAGCTGCCTCCTGCACACCCCTCACTGGGGACGGGCCCCCAGCCAAGGCACATGCCCCTGACCAGAATCGAACCTGGGACCCTTCAGTCCGCAGGCCGGCACTCTATCCACTGAGCCAAACTGGTTAGGGCTCAATACAGTGTTTTAATTTTTGCTTTATCAAATGATATGTTTTAATAACCTCAAAGAAGAGAAGAAAATATAGTAAATCATATTTACTCATAGATTTACCTCTAACCTACTCTCTATTTATCCCAATTAACATTTAGTGTCATTTTCTTCCAAAGTAACTAACTTATTTTAACTTTTCTTATAGCAGAGATTTGCTGATAACACCATATCTGTTTTGCTTTTAACTCAGTGTATTTTTATCTTGCCTTTACTTTTATTAGATAGAATTACTGGATATTAAGTTTTTATTTGACTAATTTGTTTTAATTATACCACATGAAATACATTGTTCTAATGTCCTCTGTCTCCTACCATATTTTATTAGTTTTTTCATGTATATATAGCATTTTTTTTGTCTTGTAGCTTTCAAATTTTTTTTAGCTTTCTTCCACATTCTACACTTTGATGTGTGTGTGTGTCTTGCATGGGTTGTATTAATTTATTGGGTTGGGATTTTCTGCACATTTCTCTCTCTCCTATCATCGTGGGAAATAAACTGCACAGTGTTGCATCACATCAAATGGTCCCACTGCACTGTGATGTTCTGTTTTTGTTTTTATTTTCTCCTTATTTTTCTTTTGCCCTTTCAGATTGGGTAATTTCAATAATTCTTTCATTTTATACACTGATTCTTTTTGCATCTCTAATCCTATAATGTTTTTACTCTACCACAATTTTTATTTCAGTAGTCATAATTTTTAACTGTAGAAATTCCACTTTTTAATAATTGTGTTTCTCTGTGGAGATTATTGAGCTATTTATTCACAAATACAATATTGTCCTTCAGTTATTTGAATATATTATAGTTCATTTGTTTTAACTTATTTGTAATAGCTGCTTTGAATTATTTGTCTGCTTAGGCCAACATGTGGCTCCACTTATAGTTCCTTTCTGCCTTTTTTTCTTATTGTGGGTTGCTCACATTTGCCCTTTACATGTGTAGTAGTCTTTGGTTGTAAACTAAATAATATCGTGATGTGTTATAGAGATCACATTCTCCTATGCTCTTCTGAAGTTTGTATGGATTTTATGTAATAGGAAGTTGTAAGGATTTCAAAGTACAGTATGTGGTTTCTTATCACCTCTGGTCTCTTTTTAACTTTCCATTGCTGCTTTTTTAACCTGCCCCTCTCTGCGTTACCCCCTTCTTAAAAAAGTTATCAATCAACCAAGACTGTAGCAGAAGACGGTTACCCCTTCTGTAGGTTCCTAGTTTCTGGCAATTCCTCAGTCTTCAATGGTTCTGCTAACTTTTACTCTGTACCTTAACACTTCAAGTCCCTGTCACTAGAGCTATGCCCTCTTGAGGTATGCACGCATGTAAAATACAATAAAAAAAAAATTCATGCATCTAGCTTCTTGTTGCTCCGTCTTTTGAAGTAAGTAAATTTCTCTTTGGCCCCTGCCTCCTTTTTTGCCATTAAGCCTCGTTTCACTCCCAGGTCTCTTAGTACATGCAGTGTTCAGCTGTCAGCCAGGGATTTCTGGCAATTTATTCTTTGCATGTGTTTCACACTTTCTGTTTCATCTTCCTGTCAAGAATTACCTGTTAATTTCCAGATGATTTCTCAGATCAGAACTCTCAGATTAATTTGCCAGTCAGTTTTTACACAGGGGCCTTTGATGTTCTACATATATTTAAAAACCATGTTTCTGATCAAGATAGCCATGAGCACAGTTTGAGAGACAAATACTAGTCTAAGGGCCATGATCACTCTCAGCAGTTACAATGATATTCTCAATATAAAATCTACGGCTTGAAACATTGGATCAAGACAAAGAGTTTACACGTAAATCAGGACACAAAGCATATAAAAATTGTAAATTTTATCTTGGACAACTGTAGATACTAATATGTGGAATAGCACTTAATTTGCTAAGAAATAGAAATAATTTCTCTAACAAAGTTATAAAAGATTTCCAGAGAATAGCCATCCTTATTAGGAATATGATTACAAATTAGCTCATACTCATTCAATGCTATCAATATTGTCATCATTACTCAGTTTTTTCATTTCTATAAGACCACATTCCCATTTGTTCAATTTCTAATTTATGTTTTCATAAATATACTTTCCTTAAAGTTTTCCCTGAGCCAATATTATGCTATCTTATTCATGGTAGGACTACTCCGTGTAATTCCTATCTACCTCTTAATGTTTAGGTCAAATAATAATCACAGTCACACGACAATTTGTTAAACCACTTCACAGGTATATATTTCCCCTCTCAACCTGCACTGTATTGATAATTGATAGTACTTATTTGATATACCAGTATTTAATTTATAAAATTACATTCCTTCTTATATTTTAAAATGTTACATAAAATCTTTTTATACTGAAGTATATAATATTATCGTTGAAAGAAGAGATATTTCTTATATTTTCTTATTATTCCCAAGTTATTTTGAAAAGTTCACTAAACAGAAACACTCAAATTATTTTATAATCTCTTTGAAAAGTAGGACACCACCAAAAGGCCCCTAAAATCCTCTCAGAACCATTTCTTAATCCAGCTAAAGCTTTGGCAATTATTTGCAGTTTTCAAGCAACTATTCAGTGATGTTAACTTTCCTGTTATATGACATAGAGTTGTCAGTAAGGAGAGCCCTCATTGTCTTGATGTTACACAAAACTTAACAATGATCCACTGTATTTATGATATCAGACTACTTAGACTTAGTGAGAAAAAAGTAGCAAGTTTTCTAAATTATCTAGGATTGCATATACATGTCAGACAATCAAGGACAAGTCCCACAAATATTTATTTAGAGGCCAGGCATGCTGGTAAAGTTTGAAGGAATTTTATAGTCTGGGACATTCTGAGACAGAGAGAAAGAGAAAAGAGAAGTTTCATTTTTAATTTTCTACCAATAAAAGAGCTAGAGTAGTTAGTAGTATTTGGGGGGAGTGGAGAGACCGGGGGTTGCAGTAGATTAAGCAAGCTTTACCACACTTAGAAATACTGCTTCCACCAATTTACTAGTTTTTTAGGAGTTTGTCAAAATTTGATTGCAAATCAGAGTAAAATATACCTCTTTAGTCCAATCTATCATTTAAGAAGTCTTGCCTTTTAGGGTATATAACACAGAAGATCTGGGGGTACTAGAGGCACTCATGTGGGTAAAGATGATGCAAGGTATCTCTTTAGTAAGAAGACCCTTGAACAAAGTCATATGCTGTGTTCTTGGCTTAGAATCATTTGCCATTTAAAAATACCTACCCATGTGCCATTGGATGTTACTAAAAATTGAACAATTGAACAGGAAAACTAGGCGACTACATGATAAGAGCTGTTAAATAAAAGATGTGTATTTGCAGATATATTGAGTCATTAGTTTAAGTAAGCACAGCAGCTTACCATTGAATGATGGTTTTGGTTTTGGAAAGATTTACTGTAGACTTTTCTGTCGTTAATTTAGTTTTACTAGTAAAGCGTGATCCTTCCTATTCTCCAATGATGGCATCAACTGTTCAACAGACTCTCTTGATTCTGACTGTATGAACTTAAACTTCTCCAACCTTATGTATGCTCTGGGAATTATTCATTACTTGCAGCTATTTTTGTTTGTTTTTGTTCTGGACTAGTGGCATTTACTTTTTTAATGAGCAGAATATTATGATGTCAAAGGTCTGGGAAATATATCCTGCAGTTTTATATCTTTTAAACTGTGTATCCCCCACATGTCAGGGATTATGCCTGTAATTTCCACCAACGTTTAATGTTTCAAATTCCAATCTGTTTCTTTAGCTTGGATATAAATATTCTCTACTTGGGCTTCTCATTTCCAAACCTTGGACGGGAAAATGTCCCCAGGAAGAAAACTGGGGTCATATTAATATTCATTGCATTTCTTTTCCTTGCTTCAGGGATCACAGGCATGTTCTGCCTATTGTTCCATAACTAAAAGCAGCTGCTTACCATATTTTGTCCAGTTTTCTAGTTTTTATGGTATATGGTAAATCTGATCCCAATTACTGCATCATAGACCAAAGTGGACATTCTCATAACTTTTTAATTTAACAACTATCAAAAGCTTTTAAAACATGAATCATTTAGTTGAATCACTTTTCTTTATTGAATTTGGCTGTTGTGTTGGCCTGTTCTGAGCTACATTTCCATTCCTGAAGTGAAGTCACAAGAATTATTCATAGCAAAGTTCTATAATAGGCTGTTTTGCTTTTTGTTTCAACATTCAACTTGTATAAGGCTATGAAGCTAAGAAATAAAATCAAGAATCTGAGATACGAAATTTTTCAGGAATCTTAAATTGCATAATGTATTAGATAAAATATACTATAAAAACAATGAATTAATAAGACTATAATAGTGTAGTAGGTTAAATAAACAAAATTCATGTCTACCCAGAACTTCAGATGCAATCTTATTTGGAAATAGGATCTTTACAGATGTAATTAACTTAAGATGAGGTTATATAGGATTAGTGTGGGTCCTAAATCTAATAACTGGTGTCCTTAAAAAAAGAGAATGAGATAGCAAGAGACACAGAAAAGAGGATAAAGGCAGAGATTGGATTTATACTGTTCCAGGTCAAGGTTTTTCAAGGATTTCAAGAAGACACCAGAAGCTAGGAAGGAGAAGGGAAGGATTCTCTCTATATCATTTAAAGAAAGCATAACCGTATTGACACCTTGATTTTATATTTCTAGCATCAATAAGTGTGAGAGAATAAACTTCTTTCATTGTAAACCACTAAATTTGTGGAAATTTGTTATGACAGCCCTAGGAAACTAGTGCAAATAGAAAACATAGCTTGAGAATGTAGAAATTACTATTATACTATAACTTTATATTTAAGGAAATTAAAGGAAAAAAAGTTTAAGTAATTCTCCTAAAAGCAATTGGTAAAAAAGGTTTTACAAAGTCATAGAGGTGATAAGGGACATTATATTTGCACAATATCCAAGAATTAAAACTGCAATTATCATGTATTATGAGAGTGAATAATTATATACTTCAAACTACAGATTTTTAAACAAAATCTGTTGAACTGACATAGCTCTTTGTGTTATATTATGGCAAATTGTACTTAACCTTTATTTTTAAGTCAGGGGTAAAATTATACTTAATCTATACTTAATCTATATTACTCTATACTTAAATAGAAAAAAAGAGATTTTAATTGGTGATAACAATAAGCTTTCTATTGGTGATAAAAATAAGCCATTTATATGGCATCCTTTGCTTTTTAATACTATCTTCTTTCTTGAATGTTTTGTCTTGCAAAATGTGTTCACTTTTAGTACTGCTTTTGTTATTGATTCTAACAGGTATTCAGTTTGATCACCTTGAATTTGATAGACTTAGAGGTTTTTAACTAATGGATTTTTAAATGTACATTTATTTTGAGGGTGTTTTTACAGTATTTGCTGCAATGTTTACACATATTTGAAATTCAAAGCAAAATGTCTGCCAAATTGACTAGAGCAGCGGTTCTCAACCTGTGGGTCGCGACCCCTTTGGCAAGCGAACAGCCCTTTCACAGGGGTCACCTAAGACCATCCTGCATATCGGATATTTACATTATGATTCATAACAGTAGCAATATTACAGTTATGAAGTAGCAACGAAAATAATTTTATGGTTGGGTCACAACATGAGGAACTGTATTTAAAGGGCCAGAAGGTTGAGAACCCTGGACTAGAGGGATATAACCTAGTTTTGTGGGTATAATTAATTCTTTAGTTTCTCCTCTAAAAGTATAAATTATAGCCACTTAATTATTTCTCACAGTCTAATTTATATTCAAAAATCTTAGATATTATAGAGGTCAGTTACATATGACTATTTAATGTATCATTTGTTTATAATTTAAACCAATTTTTATTTTATAATTACTATTGACATGCAATATTATATTTCAGTGTCTACCCCAGGGACTAGACATTAGATAATTAAGTGACCAATCCTGATAAGTCTCATACCCATCATTTATTCTTCAGAGGAGACAAAATTGATGAAATTTAGAAGAGAGGCCAATATTGAAGGAAAATGTGAAATGCATCTTTAATCTGAATTTCATACATTTTATACCTATTTTTTGTGGCAACATTTATGAGCCAGCCTGGCTATTTTTTCTATCTTTTAAGTGAGCACATGAAAAAAAATGTTGATTAGTTTGCATGCTCCAGTTAGAACCTTATTTATATTCCAATGGAGTCAGAGGATTTGTGGGATGCACTAGCTGACTTCCTATAAAGCAAGCTTTGCATAATTCCCACTGACTTTTCCAAACACAACCTTTTTTTTTTCAGCTTTCTGCTGTCTGCTAAAACTGTAACTGAAGTGGTTAAAGAACTTGTGCCACTGAAAATACATGATAGATTCATGTAGGAAAAGCATTTAGAAAAGTACAAAAACAAAACATTTATAAATTTTTATTATTGTACTAGAGGCCCAGTGCATGAAACTCATGCACTCAGGGGTGGCCCTCAGCCTGGCCTGTGCCCTCTTGCAGTCCAGGAGCCCTTTGGGGATGTCCAACTGATGGCTTAGACCCGGGGTGGGCAAACTTTTTGACTCGAGGGCCACAATGGGTTCTTAAACTGGACTGGAGGGCCGGAACAAAAGCATGGATGGGGTGTTTGTATGAATAATATAAATTCAAAGTAAACATCATTACATAAAAGGGTACGGTCTTTTTTATTTTTTTAGTTTTATTCATTTCAAATGGGCCGGATCCAGCCCGCAGGCCATAGTTTGCCCTTGGCTGCCTTAGACCCACTCCCTATGGCTTCTGGTGCAATGACCACCAGGGGACAGCTCCTATGTTGAGTGTCTGTCCCCTGGTGGTCAATGCACATCATAGTGACCAGTCGTTTTGCCATTTGGTCGATTTGCATATTAGTCTTTTATTATATAGGATTATAACTGGCAGTTTTATGGCACTAATGACATTTCAGGATGTAATACATTACTATTTTTCATGTTGAAATAGACCAAAAAAAAGATGTTTTGAGCAAAATACCTTTATAATTTTTCCAATAGAATAAAAGGAGCTGTCTGTATCTTAAGATTGCATGGAAATACCTTAAGTTAGTGATCCTTCAATTTAATAGTCTAGTAAAAATTATATTCTAGAGTATAGTAACCTTAATATATGTGTGTTATATTAGTTTTTATAGGTAAGCATCAATATAGTTTTAGAAAGTAAATTTTTACATAGTAACATTATCTATTAATCTCTAGCAAAATACTATTTTCTTGACTAAAATATTATGTAATAAATAATTCTAATTTCTATATTTTACATTTTTTCATTTAATACAATTAAGATATAATATTCAGATATGAAAATTATCATGCTTATAATTAACTCATTGGAAATCATTTTTCTCATTGTTATATTTTTCCAGTTGTTAAAATTATTTATATGTTAATAGGCTCTAACCAAGAAACACATAATGTATTGGGCTAAACAAAATCATAGAAGTTTTTTTATCAAGTTGTGCTTTTGAGATGAGTGGTCAAAATGTTTGGCTTTGCTATACATAGTTATTTAAGAAAGTTAGTTTCTTCAACCATGTTATTCCACCTTTTGCTAGAGTTTTGTGCATATTTACTTTTTCAAAGGTGGTTTCAGGCATATTCAGGGACCAGATCTCAGGAAAAACAGAGATAAATTCCAGAGGAGAAATTTTTTTAAATTAAGTGTGGTGCTAGAGCTACACAGCTCTTATGTTTAGTTTTCATTTGTGTGTATTTGGCCATATAGTCTGAAATAACATTAGAAAATTGTAAAATATATTCTATATCTAGATGGCCATGGGTGTAGGGTAAACTCTTACTCTGGAAGAAAGATTCAATTTAATCAACATTTCTGCAATTAATTATAACATTTACAGAATTTAATTTATGCATCTTCAATTTGCTTCACATTAGATAGTATAAATTATTTTAATTCACATTATACTAAATATAATTAATTTCAATTAGTTTATTGATGCAAATTTTATTTTGCCAAGAAATCAGACTATTCACCTTTAAGAACTCTCTGACCATGAAGAAATGATCAAAACATTTATTTGCATATCAGTGAGCACAGAACATAAAATAGAAAGTCATTTTTTATATTAAGTTTAAATATCTCTGCCTTGTATTTCTGGAAGCATTTTGGACACTTCCCCAATAGTAGTGGAGTTTAACATTTTTTATTAACATAGGATCCTGGGCACAAGCTGATTTCCTTTTAGGTCCATGTGAGTAAAACACTTCTTGCTGTTGTCCCTACCTCAGCAGGGACATTAAAGGAATATTTACATTTGATGAATAACAGTTTAATCTTCTGAATAATGTATTATATCAGGTTCCAGTTTCTATAACTTCTCTTAAACATTAATATTCTTCAAAGCCCCTTTCACCACTGTAATCTCCTTCATATAATTAAGGTACACACACCCCAAAAAATATCATTGTAGTGATTATCATGGTAGAGGAATGAAAATATATTATTGCTACCTTTTAAGTTACTATGGCATTAAATATCAGAAAGGGGAAGATCAAAAAGAAACATAATTGCTTTGGGCATTTTGATTACTTATTTTATAATTCTATTAAAAGCAATAAAATTTTATTTAAACATTCTTAATGACTTCTATTTTAAAAAATTCGTCTATTACCTACATATCATCTATTCTCTAATATCTGTAACTACTAAGTAATAATTTATAATTTTCAGATTTTGAGAATGAGTAATGCTTGTATTTTTCTTTATCAGAAAGTTTTAGAATGTTTCAGATTGGCAGAAAGTTTTTTTTTTCTTTTTCTTTTTTTTTCTGCCCAATGGGGAAAGCTAAGTCCCCAAATTGCCTTAGGCCACATGTAACAACTCTGTTTTAAAATGTGCATGTCATCAATTCCTTAAGCAAAAAGAAAAGACATGTCTATTTCTGAATTTCTGCAATTTTCTGTATTCTGCTGTCATAAAAATTGAGCAAACAATTGTTATAAAATTATATTTCATTACAAAATGAAATATGCACTTGAAAAAATAAATCTAATTCTAATTCACATTATTTTTATTACTGTTTTATTTTTTTCACACATTAATTTTTAAAATTCCTGTAAATCTCAAAGAGAAATACATTACACTGATTCTCTTTTTTTGTTCTTCTAACAGTTATTTTTATAACACTAAAATTAAGTGTATTTATCTATTTTAACTTAGAAAGTCCAAAATTATTGAAAATGTCTTTCTATATTTGATTAAAAAATTATATGCAGGTCATATAACATATACTTATATTTCAGATTCCTCACCTATAAAATCATGTATAGTGATAAATTTATTTCATAAGGTTGTTTGGGAATTAAAGTAAGGCTATTAGATAATTTATTGATATAAACATATTTAGAGTATATTTTTATAAATAACTTTCATAATACCCTAAAAGTAGTGATGTTTTTATTTTGTACAATGTATAGTCTGATTTGTATAATAAAAGTGTGCCTTTAAAAAAAGGAGTAAAAGTTGTAGATTTAATAGGATGCTTAATCTACAAATTGGTTACAGTCTCTGATTAACAGCTCTTGTTCTCCACCTGAAACTCTTCTATTTATGATAATAGATGTAGACGTAATTCTCCTTTCTATGGTAAGCATAGGTATTATTGTCTTTTAAATACGATTTTATTGATTTTAGAGAGAGAGGAAGGGAGAGGGATAGAGAGAGAAACATTGATGAGAAAGAAACATCAATTGGCTGCCTCCTGCATGTTCACTACTGGGGATTGAGTTTGCAACCCGGTTATATGCCCTGAGCAGGAATCAAACCAATAGCCTCTGGGTTCATGGGTCGGCACCCAACCACTGAGCCACACCAGCTCAGCTTATTGTCCTGTTTGATCTTTAGTATCTCAAGGAACAGCTTAGTTTGTCTTCTATTAGACAGAAATTTCATTATTTTTCTTCTCTGCTAGAACTTACCAATATAAATAACACTAAAGTTAGCCATCAACATGATAAAATATATTGCAAAACAACAAAAACAATTAAAAAATCCCTTTTAATTTCAAATATATTTATTGCTCATGTAAGGTTTATTACAGATCCTGGTTACTCTGCAGAATAATGTCCTCTAACTAAAGGCTCCCTGTGCATCTAAATATCAACAACTGCTTCCACAGTCACCAATGTGGGGGCATCTAGAGTCTTGCACAAGAAGTTAAATATCTCCATACATAAGTGACAAACATTATTGACTCTTCTATTTCTTTGGTTAACATGGCCAAAATGGGTACAGTTCTGAGAGCAGAAAAATGCAACCTCTTTCTGTGCTGAAAGTGGAGAAATAAAATTATCGGTGAGCTGCAGCTGTATATACTTTCCTAGGATGCACCATTTTTTTTTTTCTGTAACACTAAGGATCTAACGATTCATTAAGAAAATTTGAGTTATAAAAATTTGGGCCTATCTAGTGATTTATGTATTACAGAAGAGGAAATTAATTTAAAATATGCAGCTAAAATTATATTTTTTTGTGGTGTATCTATTTATATATTCTACTAATACATTCTTTAAAAACAATCTAACACAATGAGAGTGGTGGTGGGATACAGTATGATGCACAGTGAATTTCATAAGTTATATTGACCTTGGAGTATATGTATGGGCAAGTACACATCTCTTACAATATTCTGCAGTCATTAAAGTCACACTGACTTTCCCTGATAGTAAGAAAATTTTATCCTCGTCCCCTTGATGATTATAACAAAAGTTTGGATAATTTATTTCAAATCTTCATTCTAAATCTATGATAGAAATGTTATCCATGTTAAGAACAACCAAATCTGGTCTACCTTAATGCTATCAGAATCTGTGACAATAATAATGAAAAGTTATTCATTAAGGCTGATTATATATGGCATTTCGAAATGTTTTCAGACTTACTTTGCAATACAGAGAGCTATGTAAAATACTTTAAGATAAAATAAAAAATTACCAAAAGTTTTAATAATACTAGTGTAATGATTTTTATTCATTCACTAGAGGCCCAGTGCATGGATTTGTGCACCAGTGGGGTCCTTTAGTGTGGTCTGTGGGGTTGGGCCCAAACCAGCAGTCCAATGCTGCCTGCCACTCCTGCCTGCCACTCCTGCTCATCTCGCCACCCCCCCCCGGTGCCTGCCACCCCCGCTCAATAGGCTCACTGCCACTCTGCTGCCATCTCTGGGCTGTGGCAGCCAGCCGTGAGCCTTGCATCTGGTGCCCCTTGGTCAGATGAGCAGCGCTTCCGCTGTGGGAGTGCACTGATCACCAAGGAACAGCTCCTGCATTGAGTGTCTGCCCTCTGGTGGTCAGTGCACATCATAGCGACCAATCAACTGGTCTGACAGTCCACCAGTCAAATGGTTGCTTAGGCTTTTAAATATATATATATATATATATAGACTAGAGGCCTGGTGCATGAATTTGTGCACCAGTCGGGTCCTTCGGCCTGGCCTGCAAGATCGGGCTAAAACCGGCTCTCCGACATCCCCTGAGGGTTCCAGATTGCAAGAGGGCAGGCCAGGCCTAGGGATCCCACTGGTGCATGATTGGGGCCAGGGAGGGATGCAGGAGGTTGGCCATCTGGGGAGGGACCATGAGAGGGCTCCAGGACATATCCAGCCCATCTCGCTGAGTCCCAATTGGCCGGACCCCAGCAGCAAGCTAACCGACCAGCCGGAGTGTCTGCCCCCTGGTGGTCAGTGCATGTCATAGTGACTGGTTGAGCATATCATTAGCATATTACGCTTTGATTGGTTGAATGGACAACTGGATGACTGGACACTTAGTATATTAGGCTTTTATTATATAGGATTTGTTTAAAAAATTAATATGTGCCTGTAAATTGGCAAATGCTCTACCAGAGTCTGGGGATACATCAAGGAACAAATATACCCAATTCTGATATTACAAGTATTTACTGTGTACATGTTCTAGCAATCTAAAAATGTATAAGGTATCCAGAATATAGTTTTGTAATTCTATAAATTTTAGGTGAATTCATATTATAGAAAATAAAACAAATATTTTCAGAACAGTATTTATCAGCTAATATCTCTTCAACTCTAAAACATACATCATTAAACCTGTAGTGAGAAACAAAAAATAAAATAATAAGTAAATAAATAAATAATAAGTAAATGATGGTAATGTTAAAGAATTAAATAATTCTGGCATAGGCCAGAAAATAAAAGATGTTAATAAGAAAATGAAGCTCAGGGGAACTTTAGTATATTTTTGCAGCATGTGTTAATCTAAATATAATGTATTTACAGATAATCCTGAGAATTTCCTTATTTTTTAATAATACTTAAAGTTGATTCTCAATGTAAACTATAACCATTTGATAAACTGAATGAATGCACGATTACAAATTAATAACCCATTCTTCAAAAATGTAGTAATATTGTTTCTCTAAATCATTTATATTTTGTATCTTTCCCTAGACTCCAGATGTATACATACTGACTGCTTAAAATGGTGCTACAAAACTGAGGATCTGTTCATTTTTAAAATTACTGTTTTTCTCTACCTTTCTCAGTTTTAAAATTGCTAGTGATCTATCTTGGATTAAAGTATAGTCATAGTCAATTTTTTCTGCAATCTACAATAGCCAGCCCATCATTTTATTATTTTACTTCTCAATTCTAGAATTTCTTTCTTCTTTTGCATTACATTTATTTCACAGCTGTGATTAACTCACACATTTATTCAGAGGAATTATATTTCCCATTGAATTCTTTGACATGCTTAAAATAAGTGCTTTAAATTCTCTATTTGTAAATCTCAACCTTTGGGATATTTTTTCTATTACTCTTTTTTTTTTCTTGGCCATTCACATTTTTGTTTTTTTCACAAGTATAGCAGTTTTGATTTTGTAATGGCTGCTGTGGATATTAGACTGTAGAAATTCTGGATTCTGCTAAGTCCTTTAACTTTCTAGCAATTGTTCTCTGCCACTAAAATTCACTGGATTCTCCCACACTTCTGTACAATTTAGGGTCATTTAAATATATGAAGGCATTAAACACAGATTTTGGAGCCTCTCTCTCTCTAACTCCATCTTTCAGAATGATTATCCCCTACATTCAAACTGCTCTCTTGTGCTTTGTCCACCAGCTTCTCAAGATAGAAGGACTGCATTTTCCTATTTGAGTTTCAGACATCTTGCAAGGCTCCTGGAGAGTGCCTTCAGAAAAAAATCTGCATACATGGTCATCTCACCCATTGTACCCCACTCTCTTAAAGGACCATTTCTTCCCAATTTCTGCCTTTCTTTCTGTCCTAAAGTGTTTTCAGGTATATAACATATTTTCATATATATTCTCAAATATTTACTCATTTTTTCATACATATATCATTTTTTCATATATATTCAGAGATAATAGTTATTATCTAAGGGAATATTAGAGAAAAAATAAAATGGTATTAAATGCAGAAAACATTAATATTGTCCATGTAGCCTACAGTAAGGAAAATTAATGTGAATGATTGAAGATTAAGTATGCACAAAGCTTAAAAGATTGTGAAAATATGCATAATATTCAGTGAACAGTTAGTACTTTCTCATTTTAGAAATATAGGGAAAGCCATGTTGGAGGGCGCCTATGATGATATCTAGGGACCAGATCAGAGTGAAGTTTGTGTGCCAAGCTAACCTGTTTGAATTTTATCTGTTAGGCAATAATAGTCATTGTAGAATTGCAAACAGATAAATATCATGATCACATTTATTCTTTAGAATGATTCCCTCTGGCATGGTTTGGAGGATAAACTGTAATGTTGCATATTTAGAAACAGAAATGTCAGTAAGGGTACATTTCAGAAGACATAATGATTACTTGAACCAAGGCAATAGCAATGTGAATAAGAAAGAGAAAATTGTCCCCAGGGTTGTTAAGGAGACAGTAGGGAGGCAGAGTTGAGACTGCTACCATAACAATCAGCTGCCCCGGGTTAGATAAAGGGGAATATCAAAGTTAATATCATAGTTCCTGTTTTAGTGATTGAAATGTAAATATTATATCTCTCTATCTATACCTATACCTATACCTATACCTATACCTATACCTATCTCTTCTTTAAGCTACCTGAGTTTTGTTAATTCCAATTCTGAGGACCCCTCTCATGTGTATTTGGATATCTTAAAATTAAAACTATTTGTAGTAGTCTTCTAAACTTAAGAGAAAAAATAAAATCTCACATTTTCAAATAAGTGTGTAGAAATAGGTTTATAATGACATCAGTAAAGATATTATAGATACATTCTCCTTCTGGCACATGTTTTCTGTCATCATTTGAAACATATATGCTATAAAATTAAGTGCTGTAGGACTGTAAATAGGCATGAATTCATGAGATGTCAGCATAGATATTGCTCATCAGCAAAGAAAAAATGCAGAGTGTGGATAAGGTCACCAGTCTGGTATGAAAATAAAAAGATTCTAAGGATAGTGTTGAAAGAAATAACTCATTTTCATGATGTCATTAACTACTAAATCTATGAGGCTAGAATAAAATATTTCTGAATAATACAACAGATTAAATGTATTGTTTAGTACCTTCAAAATTCTGTTGAGTTGACTGTGGATTATTGAAAGACCAGAAGTAATGGTTTCAATGGGGGAGTTAATACGAACTCACCCTTGCTCTTGCGGGAAGTGAAGGCCTCCTCTTCAGTATGCTGCCTGCCTCGCTTGCAATACATCAGTCCATTTTAGACAGACATCTTTATTGCATCTTTCTAAAATGCATTAAGTTTACTATGAGATCATGGGATGGGAATGGGGAGAGGGAGAAAAACTATGTCAACAAATGAAATATTTCAAGTAATGCTCTACCCAGGAAGTTGTGAGGCTTTTACTTTTGTCATACTGGAATATACATATCAGAAAAAAATATTTTTTCTTGTGTAACAATGGTGAGATGGAAGAGAAAAGGGATATAGTTTATAGTTGCAGACTTTTCTCTCCCACTCTTTATGATTGTCTGATACTCTTTCTTCAAATGACTAATAAGAGTAGCCCCCAACTTTATAACAAAAACTAATGCTAAATAAGTATATTTTTAGGTATATGACTTGTATCTCAATAGGCAGTTACAAAAATATGAATGTTCAATTTACATAGAAATTAATATTTTCTTGGAGTAGACGTTGTTTCCCTAAGAGGTAAAGTCGACTGTATTGAATGAAATGTTGAAAAGAGTTTAATTGTTTTTCGTATGAACAGACTAAAATTATTTAAATATCACCATATGTTCCTCTAAATAATTTAGAAAGTAATGTCCATTTTATTTTAAACTCTCAAGGATTTTCAATGGGTAAGAATATATTTTAGGTCTTTATTGAAAAGTAATTAATATAAAAAGCACCTGGAAACACTGTGGCACATCAGAAACATGAGATAGATGTTTGATAAATTTATAATTAAAAAAAAAATATATATGTATATATATAGCTAATATGCAAAGTGTCCTCTTGGGAGTTTGACCGGGAGACTGGGAGTTCGATCACTCGCTGTGATGTGCACTGACCACCAGGGGGTGGTGTGGAATGAAGAAAGGCCCCAGCTGGCAGTGGAAGGCCTCATTTGCCCATTTGGCCCTGATTACCTACCATTCCTAGGGACCCTACCCATGCATGAATTTCATGCACCGGGCCTCTAGTTAAAAATAATTATATTTTGAAAGCATGGGTTTTTTTAATGTGTAGCAAATGGTAATAATACTAAATGAAAACAATATTTTTCTACTAGAGGCCCAGTGCATGACATTTGTGCACTGGGGGGGGGGGGCGGGGGCAGTCCCTGAGCCTGGCCTCCTGCACCCTTTAGCAGTCTAGGAGCCCTCAGAGGGATGTTTAACTGATGGCTTAGGGCTTAGGGGTGGGCAAACTTTTTGACTCGAGGGCCACAATGGGTTCTTAAACTGGACCGGAGGCTGGAACAAAAGCATGGATGGGGTGTTTGTGTGAACTAATATAAATTCAAAGTAAACATCATTACATAAAAGGGTACGGTCTTTTTTTTTTTTTTAGTTTTATTCATTTCAAACAGGCCGGATCCGGCCTGCAGGCCATAGTTTGCCCACGGCTGGCTTAGGCCCTCTCTCGCGGGACATCATTAGCGCTGCTGTGGAGGCGGGAGAGGCTCTCGCCACCACCACTGAGCCCACCAGCCATCAGCCCAGCTTGTAGCTGAGCGGGGGCTGTGAAAGCGCACTGACTACCAGGGGCAGCTCCTGCATTGAGTGTCTCCCCCTTGTGGTCAGTGTGCATCATAGCTACCGGTCTTTCTGCCATTTGGTTGATTTGTATATTATCCTTTTATTATATAGGATTTGGTTTTATAATTTTGAAAAAAAATCCTTCTAGAAAAATCCTCGTAAGCAAAGATCTATTTATCAGTTTCTGTTTGATATTCCTTTGGCCTGTCCTTTTTTTTTTTTTTTTTTTTTTTTTTTTTTTTTTTTTTTTTTTGTATTTACTTGCAATAAGCTTTAAAAATGCAGAAAAATTGATACAATTATTCAATGAAAAATCATATATATGTATACATACACTATATATATATATATACATATATTTTATAATGTTCTCTAAAAACTTAGAAAGTATTCTCACAGTAGTAATATGAAATGAATTGATTCAACTCTCATGTTTTATAAATGATTTTTTCCCTTGTGTCTCACAGGGAAATTGCCCCTGAAAACAGCATTTTATTATTTTTTAAATGTAGTTTATGTTTAGCTGGTATTTATAGATACAAATTGACTTGTGAGGTTATGTAAATGCTTCTGTTTTGAAAAATAAAAATAATTAAGACCACAAATTAACTAATAAGCTCCCAGGAGTTCCTGAGTTAACTGCAGTGGCAGTGGCAGGCAAGGGTAAATCCCATGCTACTCTAGAGCTGGCTGGGGCAAAAATGAGCATAGCATTGGCATCAGCATTTTTCCTGCATGCTGAGACATAAGTTTTGGGTTCAAGCCATGCGGGGAGCTCTGACACTCAGCTTCCCTTTTGATTAACATAATAATCATGTTACATGCAAAACTGAGTTACTGTCTTCTTTAGTAGCTATGAGGATGGATCTCTAGGTCTAATTGTGGTTACATTGTATATTTTCAAGTTTTCTGCAACTGTAAATTACTCATAAATATTGTGACAGGGTGAATCCAATAACTTGTCAATGTTACAGTGGCTTATATATTGCCATTGAGACCAAGTTCTAGTGTCTGTAAGTTTTAGAACTATTTAAACCAATCTACACAACTTCTGCTACATGATCTGTTCTCTCAGGCGTGCCAACCAGAGAGTATTTGTCTGGAATGGAAACTTCCGGATTTGAGGATCAGAAGGTGAAAGATATATAACATATATAAAAGTCCATCCCATATATTACATTCCCTCTCCCCTGGTATTGAATAATGGGTAAAGTCTATAGAGAAAAAATGTTTAGGCATCTTGGACATTTTGGTAGTATTTATTATGTAGACTCTTCCTTTCAATAATAATAGACACTGTTTCTTGTTAAATATTGAATGCTAGTTTAAAGTGATAAGCAGCTTATGTACTCTAAAGATCCTTTTGTGAGGTGTGACCTTTGTAGAGAAGGAAATAGTTATTTCAACAGGTTATACACATTATGAGTAGTAGAAATTGGAGCCAGCCTATTTTTAAAAGCCATAAGTTTAAGCCTTATTTTGTGGCAAGTAACCCTTTCTGATTTTCATCAAACAATACCTCTTTGTTTAGAATCTTTGTTTTGTTTTGGGGTCTGCAGACACCAGAGAGAGTGAGCATTTGAAAATATTTAAAGTAATCTAAATAAGAGAGTCTGCTTTTAGTGTTGTAAATGTGTGTTACAGATCAAAACCATAGCTTTATAATAAATATAACCAAACAGCAATAGTAATAACTAACAATAATATATAACTTTAGCTATTGCATGAATAATTTTTTCAGACAACATCTTGTTTGAACCATATAATTATTCCTTGAGGGAAATATTATTATCTCTCTATTATAGATAAAGGTAGTCTTCAAAAGTTGCCATTTCAATCATGGAAAATCAATGCCACAAACTCTTCAGAGTACTTTCTTTTACTATAGCAAGGTACTGAGCTGTGATTTTTCTCCATTCCCTAATCAGCATTTATTATTTATTTGAAATAATATTAAAATTGCATAATCTCTGGAAATAATGTATTTCTTTATTTAAATAATAAATGTCTTCACTCTTCATAAATGGTGTTTCTTTTTTGTTATTCTTTTTAAAAATCATTGTGTCATGTGCACCATTTATTATTTGGCTATGAGAGACGTTTTTTCTTTTCTGTTCTGCTTAGTCAGGTGTTCGGACATGTTTCTGTTCAGTGAATTAATGATTTAAGGTATTTGTGTTTATATAAATATATAAATATATAAATATATACACTAATAAAAGACATGCAAATTGACCATACCTTCGCTATGCCATAAGCCACGCCCACCAGCCAATCAGAGTGACTATATGCAAATTAACCCAACCAAGATGGCAGCCAGCAACCACGGAGCTGGAGCAAGCAGGAGGCTTGGTTGCCCTGGCCATGGAAGAAAACAAGCTTCCTGGCCAGCTGCTGTCTCCTCTCAAGGCAACAAAGTTTCAATTATAGAAGGTAAATAAACCCAGATACCTGCTTCCAGTCGCCATGGCCATGGAGCTGGAGCAAATAAAAAAAAAAGAAAAAAAAAAAGGGAAGACTGGGAGCTTTGGTCGCCAGGGGGCTTGGTCAGCCTGAAAACGGCCATCAGCCCCTCACCCAGGCTGCCCAGGCACCCCAGTGAGGACCCCCACCGTGAAGGGGGTTTGGGAAGCCTGGAAATGCCGCTCAGCCCCTCACTCAGGCTGGCCAGGCACCCCAGCGATGACCCCTACCCTGAAGGGGCTCTGGCAAGCCTGAAAACAGCCACCAGCCCCTCACCCAGGCTGGCCAAACCCCCATGGGGTGAGGGTCCCCACTGGGGGGCTTGACCAGCCTGCAAACAGCCATCAGCCCCTCACCCAGGCTGGCCAGGCACCCCAGCAGGACCTCCACCCTGATCCAGGACACCCTTCAGGGCAAACCATTCGGCCCCCCACCCATGCACCAGGCCTTTATTCTATATAATAAAAGGGTACTATGCAAATTGACCCTAACAGCAGAACAACTGGGAATGACTAGTCATTATGACACACACTGACCACCAGGGGGCAGATGCTCAATGCAGGAGCTGCCCTCTGGTGGTCAGTGTGCTCCCACAGGGGGAGCTCTGCTCAGCCACAAGCCAGGCTGATGGCTGCTAGCACAGTGGTGGTGGTGGGAGCCTCTCCTTCCTCTGCAGCACTAAGATGTCCGACTGCAGCTTAGGTCTGCTCCCTGCTGGCAAGTGGACATCCCCTGAGGGCTTCCGGGCTGCCAGAGGGTTGTCTGACTGCCAGCTTGGGCCCGATCCCCCAGGGAGCGGGCCTAAGCCAGTAGGTGGACATCCCCCGAGGGGTCCCAGACTGCAAGAGTGCATAGACCAGGCTGAGGGACACCCCTGAGTGCACAAATTTTTGTGCACCAGGCCTCTAGTACATATATATGCTGTGCCCTTGTGATCTATAATAAACCCTAAGGATTTTAAGCAGTTGTGCATTAAACAATGACATGCATTTTTATTGTAAATGATTTCTGTATCAGAAATAATCAAATATAAAACCAAAAAAATTGATAACATCTAAAACACAGCTGTTGTTTTTTCCTCCCCCCTAAAACTCTATGGGAAGAAACCTAAGCTTTGACAAACTCAAAAAAATGCTCACCTCAGTCCTCTCTGAATTCATTTTGAGAAATCTAGAAATAGATACCTTATAGAGAGCTGCTGTCATGTAGGAAAGATTTGGGCAATATTTTTCTAGTGGTGGGAAAAATGTCTTCACCCAAAGCTGTGTTCTATCTCCCTTAAAAATAAATAACATGATGGCCCAGTTGGCATGGCTCAGTGGTTGAGTATAAACCTATAAACCAAGAGATCATGGTTCAATTTCCAGTCAGGCCACATGCCCAGGATTGGGTCCAATCCCCAGTGTGGGGCATACAGGAGATAGCCAATTAATGATTCTCTCTCATCATCTTTCTTTCTTTCTTTCTTTCTTTCTTTCTTTCTTTCTTTCTTTCTTTCTTTCTTTCTTTCTTTCTCTCTCTCTCTCTCTCTCTCTCTCTCTCTCTCTCTCTCTCTCTCTCTCTCTCTCTCTCTTTCATCTCCCTTCCTCTCTAAAATCAATAAAAATATATCATTTAAAAAATAACATGATAAAGTATTACCAGTGAGTGAGGACATCAGTATGTGTTTTACACAATCACATACACTCAGTTCTATATTACAGAGTTTTTAAGAATACATCAAATTATCTGACAGAATCAATAGTTCTTTATTTGTTACCTCAGTAATTTACTGTCTATCTGTTACAAACCAAGTTAAAGATAATTATACACTGATTATTGGAATCTTAATGATTAAGAGATATGACTTTATTGGGAATATGAGATCCAGAAAATAACAATCATTTTATTCTAAATTGCTTTTATTCAATCTAAAAGAAGAGAAAATCTCACATGATTTGACAGTCAGTGACTAATAAATAATGAATTCTCAAGGAAATCCAATTGAATGTAAGATGATGTTGGATGACAAAGTGACTATCCTGGGTGTCCCAAAAAATGTATACATACTTTAACAGCTGAAAGACTCAACTGTGTAAATGAAATGTAGTTTAATAAACACTGCCTTTATATTTATTTAAAGTGTATGTGTACATATTTTTGGAACATTCTATACTTGGGAGTATTATTCTCAGAAAGAAATGATCTGGGGAACTAATTTAGAAATAGTTATTCTTGAAGACAGTATCACTAATCGTTATTGTACATCACTCAGGAAAAAGTCAGTTAATTTTATAAATGTATTCTATTAAGAATGCTTATGTAGACTGCTTAAAGTTATATATTGTACCAGAAGTAATAGATTTCTACAAAAATAATGTTTCCTTATTTCAATTATGGAAATCACAATTATCTAAATTAGTTTAATTTGTGGGAGAAAGAGGTTAACATTTCTCAATTATTTTTCTTTGATGACACAAACTGTTTATATTAATCCTAAATGATTTTTTATTCCATTTTCTAAATGAACTTGCATTTTAATTTCACTCTGGCACTAGAACAATTGAATAAGTTAAATTTCATTTCTTACTTAAAAATATATTTTATGTGTTTAGATAAAATACATTTGCATTATGGTTTAATATATTATATCCTACGTAATAAAGAGCTAACATGCTAATTAGACCAAATAGCAGAATGACCATCTAGACAATTTTCCAGACAAAGCCAGGGCTGCGAGAGGCAAGGCAGCCAGGGCTGCAAGGCCAAGATAGCCGGGGCTTTGAGGGCTGAGCCCCTTGCACAAATTTCGTGCATCAGGCCTCCAGTTATACTATAATTTGTAATAATTCTTAAAATACTGTATATTTTAGCCCTTGCTGGTTTGGCTCAGTGCATAGAGCATCAGTCTGTGGACTGAAGGGTCTGGGTTTGATTCCAGTCAAGGGCACATGCTTGGGTTGCAAGCTCGATCCCCAGTTGGGGGCGAGCAGGAGGCAGCCAATCAATGATTCTTTCTCATCATTGATATTTCTATCTATCTATCTATCTCCCTTCCTCTCTGAAATCAATAAAAATATATTTTAAAAATATTGTATATTTTATGTGGAATCTATGACAATGAATTGCCACTAAAGTAACAAAGAAGTGAGAAAAAAACCTATTAGCAAAAGTTATCAACTTTTAGAATGGGGATGGATGGAGGGAAGGTGGGGAAGAGGGCAACACTGACTGTTGCCAAAATTAGCAATTCCATGCCAAAAATAATCTCTATTATCATTTAAGATTATTACCCTTGAATGCCATCAATTTTATTAATGAAATAGAACAGATTTGTTCAATATACTGTATTATGATAATGGAATCTTCTGTATCAGCAGTGCCAATACAGTAACTACTAATCACCTGTGGCTACTGAATCTTAAAATGTGGAGCAATTTACAATATGTTATATCTTAACTTACAAGGTTTCTTTCTTCTTATACTCTTAAATTGCACAGTTTTATCTACTGATATGTATGAGTCAGTCTGGAAGACAACATGACAACATGAAATATATTAAGCAATGACAGAAAATTGGCAAATGTTGATTATTGTAGAAGCTGGATTATAGGTAAATGAGTATTTATTATACTATTATTTCTATTTATGAGTATTAAACATTTTTATTTTTATTTAATTCAAATTAATTGAAGGTTTGGATGTTTGAAATTAAACCTTGAAACAATTGTAAATTTAAATCGAATCACCTAAGAAAAAGAATTAAAGATATTTTGTATAAATAATTAATGAAAGTTCTTTCTATATCTGCATTATTAATAAAATGGCATAAGGAAATAAATTTTAAGGGCAATAACCACAAAACTTAATAAAATGGAATATATTATCATAATTTTCATCTTTTTGTCCAATGGTGGTTCTTTATAGGACACAAAGTATAACCATTTTACTCAGAATCATTATGTTGAGTGGAAAAAAAAATCACTAAGTGGGAAAATATTTTCTGTTTGTTAGTGGACAGTCCCTTGAGTTGAGGGGAAAAACTATTCCCTCTCTGGCTCTTGTCAACCTTGAAAGAAAGATCAGACAAACAAACGTCTCTATTTCCAGAGATGCTACAGAAGCAAAAACATACAAGTGATGTTTGTCTTCCTTGAAGTATAGCCACATAAAATACTCCAAGAAACAGCCCTCTAAGGATGAATGTTGATAGGGGACTCTTGTTTTGTTTTGTTTTTTGTTTTTTTGTGAAATGTTCTTCAGAAATAATTCAATTTCCTGCAAGGATAATTGGGATACAAAGAAATATTTGAAGATGTATTCACTTTTCTAAACTAGGTATACAATGTCAGTATCATTTTAAAACTAGAGGCCCAGTGCATGGACTTCATGCATGGGTAGGGTGCCTAGACCTGGCCAGCGATCAGGGCCATTCTGGGGGCGACCGGTGGAACGATGGGGGACCCCCACTGGCATCACCTTGGCTGGCCTGGTGCTGCCCGCTTGCCAGCCCCGCCCCCTGCTGCTACCACCAGTCACCTCCCTCTGGGGTAACCGGTGGAGCAATCAGGGGGCCTCTGCTGGCACCCACATTGGCTGGACTTGCAAGGCCGGGTCAAATCTTGTCTTTTGTTGAATTATGTGTTCAGAGACATTCACAACATGAAGAACTGTTAAACAATTTCTGCAATTCATTTGTTACATTAAATGTAGTTCAATAGAGTATTGAAATCCTGAGTAATTTTTGAAAAAATATTTACTAAAATCCTTTTGTACTTATTTTACTTAAATAGACAAAAACATTTTCAAGTTATGTCTTTGAAAAACCTGAATATGTCAAATTTTATATGCAAATTAAAATGTATTTCTTTGAATTAGATGAGAAGAATAAAAAGTCTACATATAAATTTCAGAGCTATTCAAGACTAGTCTGCAAAACAGAAAACAAAAAAAACTTTTAATTAAAAAGTCAGTAAATGGTAGATTAAGAGCTCAAAATTATAGTTGATACTTTTTTGGCATTTTTATTCTCTGAAAGAAGTAGAAGAAAAGATAAATCAAGTGAATGATAGTAGAAAAGGGCTATGTTAAATAAGAAAATAGAGCAAATAGATACATTTTTAAAGAAATTTTTGCTTTTTTTTCTTTATTAGTTTTTTATTCTTATGTTTGCTGAGTGTGAGAATGACAAAATGAAAAAGTCATGCAAAAAAGATAAGGCATTTATAATAAAGACATTTTTATTTTATACTATTTTTAAATTTAAGAAAAGAGAAAGAAGAATGAGTTGTTTTAAGAATCTTAGCAACATTTTGTCCAAGGGCAGAGTGAAGAAATTAAGATATTGCTTGTGCTCTGAGGAAGGATCTGTTTATAAACAATATGAAATTGTTAGTGCAGGTTGCATAACCAGGAAGCATGAAGATCACAAATGAGTAAATATGGAAAGAATTATCTCATTTAAATTGAAACCCAAAATTGTGTCATTTACAATTAAAATTGGCTGTCATGCATGGTTTAGAACATGCCTCACACATCTGTTTTTATAAAACCTGCAAAGCATTATTGTGTACATGAAAAGTGAAAGATCAAGAGCTAATGGCTTACTTGGCCTAAACTGTCTGTTCCTGCACATGGACAGTGCAGCCCACTGTGCTGAGTTTAACCTCCCGTTGAGGACTTACAGGCAACATTTATAAGCTCATCCAAGTAAGAGTTAGGCTTCCCTAATTTGAAATATTGCTGCAAGACATTTTCCTTCTTTTGGCTCTCTATAAAAAGAAGCAAAAGGTTATTTCATACTGGGACATAAATAAATAATTTACTCATAAGCATAAATAGAAGCAGATTTATAGATGTACTAGTGGCCCGGTGCATGGAATTCATGTACATTAAAAGGGGATTAATTAGAGGAAATATTTTAATATTGCTATTTGCCCTTTCTCTATAATAGAAGTGTCAGAGATGAAAGAAAATTAGTAAAATATATATGAAAATCTTCCTCCTGTCAGAGTCTGGGGCATGCCACAGCACCCAGAGTCAAGTCCCTGCCCACCCGCAGAGCCTTAAAATCTCATGAGACCCAGACCCAGCCAGCCCCACCCCCATTGGGCAAGATCCAGACCCGGCCTGCCCACCCTTGTCAAGCCCTGCCAGACAGGAGGCACAACCTCAGGTCCCCTGGCCCAGTGCTGGTCAGGGGGCGCAGCCTCAGGTCCTCTGTCAAGCCCTGCTGGGTGGGGGGTGCAGCATCAGGGACTCCATCAAGCCCTGCAGGGGGCGGGCACAGCCTCAGGTTCCCCAGCCTGGCACAGGGCAGGGAATGTGGCCTGAGGTCCTTTGGCCCAGCTCCAGGGCAGGTGGTGTGGACTGAGGTCCCTGGCCTGGCACCAGGGCAGGGGACATGCCTTGAGGTCCCCTGGCTCAGCACCAGTGCAGGGGTGCGGACAGCCTGAGGTCCCCTGGCCTGGTGCCAGGGTGGGGGGCGTGACCTGAGATCCCCCATCAAGCCCCTCAGGGTGGGGGGCACAGTCTGAGATCCCTTGTCAAGCCCCACCAGGTTGGGGATGCAGCCTCAGGACCCCCGTCAAGCCCCACAGGGTGGAGGGTGCAGCCTCTGGTCCCCCAGCCCAGCACTGGGGCAAGGGGCACAGCCTCAGGTCCCCCAGCCCAGCACTGGGGCAGGGGGCACAGCCTCAGGTGCCCAGCCCAGCACTGGGGCAGGGGGCACAGCCTCAGGTGCCCAGCCCAGCACTGGGGCAAGGGCACAGCCTCAGGTGCCCTGCCCTGGTCCAGCACCACGCAGCCTCAGGTCCCTGCTGATTGCTCATTAAGGCTCATTACAGGAACTCGGCCTCCACTGTGGGTGTGGCCATCTTGTGTTAAAGAAACCCCACCTCCTCTGTGGGCGCTGCCATCTTTGTGATGGTGTGATGGTCAATTTGCATAGTCCCTCTTTATTAGATAGGATTATTTTGAATAAGATAGGTATAATCATCAGGGTCATGGCTGGACATAATGTCATACTAAATAGGGGTGATGAAAGAGTTTAAAGGACGGAGGATTACAAATGTGGACAAGGTGAGGGAAAACTATAAAAGGAGATAAAGAACTCTGCATCTAGTAGCCTTGGGAACCTATCACATTTGTAATTGAAGAGGCATACAGAGGGGCTGGTAGAACTAAGCAAGAACTATACCTGTAGAAGATGACCACTGAATAGTATTCATAAACTTTGTTAAAGACACTGAGGCACTATCATATAGGAAGAACAGTAATAAATAATCCAACCTCTCTTCCCATTATTGTAACTCTGGCCACCTCTTTTGATGTTTGAATATAACTACAAGACAGAGTACATATGATTTCCAGAAAATGCCATATGCAGAAATAAAACACAGAGTAGAGCAGAGAATGGATCTAGAGAAACAAAATGATACTCAGAGCAGTTTACCCATTTTTCTCACAGCATCAACTTTTCAACTTTGTCCAGATAAAATCTTTTTCTAAATCCCAGAGACAGAGTGTCTTATCAACTACTATTCCATTATGCATTGATGTCAAACCACTTATACTCCTGTTATGGGTTGAATTGCGTTCCCTTCCTTCCCTGAAATATATTAAAGTTTTAACAGGTGGTACCTATTAGAATGTGACCTTATTAAGAAATAAGGTCTTTAAGGATATAATCAAGTTAAAATGAAACCATCATGTTCTGAATCCAAAATGACTCATCATTATAAGAAGGGGGAAATGTGGACACAGACATCTATAGAAAATACTGTGTGAAACACAGACGCAGAGAAAGATGGTCATATGAAGACTGCTGAGGAAATACAATTATAAACAAAATCATTTACCAACCCAGAAATTCTCTTTACAAAGGTATGGGAGAAATTGTTTTAACATTTTTTATTATTGAATGAGCATTACCCGAAATGTGATGTTCAGAACAAATAATCTGCTAAGAGATTTCAATGGAAATCTCACTCTTATTTATCAAGGTAGATAAAACTCATTACATACATTTTTTTCAAGATAAACTATAACTAGTCCTCAAGTAAGAGGACATGACAGTGCCATTTGTCACACATAGTTCATACTAACTTTATGTGGTAGTTGAGGTGAACAGACAATTTCTTTTGATGCTTACATTTCAGAAATGGCCTTCATTTCTTTGAGAAAGGCATTTCTAGGTCATATAGCTGACAAAAGGCCTATCTCATTTTCAAAATCATTTATTTACATTTCAAAGATGACAATGTGCTTAAAAATTAAGTTTTCTAAAGTAGATGCTCTAAGTAAAAGAAGGGGAGAGGACTCTCTTTTCTTATTTTCAACAGGGGAAATATGCCTCTTATTTTAAACTGGAGACACAGTACATGAATTTGTGCACCAGTGGGGTCCCTTGGCCTGGCCTGTGGGATCAGGCCAAAACCTTCTCTTTGACATCCCCTGAGGGGTCCCAGATTGCAAGAGGGCGCAGGCCAGGCCAAGGGATCCCACTGGTGCACGATCGGGCCAGGGAGGGATGCAGGAGGTTGGCCAGCCAGGAAGGGACCGCGGCAGGGCTCCAGGGTGTGTCCGGCCCATCTCGCTGAACAAGCTAACCTACCTGTCAGAGCTCTGCCCCTTGGTGGTCAGTACATGTCATAGTGAGCGGTTGAGCGGCCTTAGCGTATCATTAGCATATTACCCCTTTGATTTGTTGAATGGCCAACTGTTCAACCAGACACTTAGCATATCAGTCTTTTATTATATAGGATTTTTATTTGTCCTTATGGGACAGAGGTCGACTCGAGTTGTGCTGCTAGATACTCAGGATCCCCTTCAGAGACCAGGAATGAAAGAGGCAAGGAAGGCAAGGATGGAATGTCCCTCAGAGGCTTTGAAGGGAGCATGGCCCTGCCAACATATGAAGTTGATATTCTAGCCTCCAAAGCTGTGAGAAAATGCATTTGTATTGTTTTCAGGCATACAGTTTGTGGTACTTTGTTATGGTGGCCCTGAGAAATTAATAGAATTTTCATCTAAAATTTAGTATTAACAACCAACAGTACCTTCATATAATTTAGCAGAAAAAGTGTGAGAATTTAAGAGGAGAAAAAAAAAATGAATCAACCTAAAGCATAGGTTCTTTAGTCTTATCTTCTGTTAGTTGATCACAGGAAGCTATGTTGATAATCATGATTTCCTACCTGGACTCCCCATTTCCTGATCCTGTATCTTCTGCTAGGAACATGGCATGTCATGGATGTTTACCAAGGGGTGTGACCCTAATTCAGTACTCTCATGATTTAACTCCTTAGTGATTTTAAGTATTTTCCCAAAGACCAATAATATTAGCCATAGACATAATAACTGAACTTCCTTGTCCCCATTATAAAACAGTTACCCAATTTCCAAGAGGATCAAATTGTTCTGTGTATTAGAGTCTGTAGAGCCTAAGATGTCCATATTATAGACCTCGCTTTTAATTCGGCTGATGTGTTACCTCATAAAAGTCCTCCGTAGTTACTGGCACCTCAAAGCCTAATGTCATAGATATGTGAAACAAAAATTTCCTAATGAACGATCTAGGTATAATAATAAAAGAGGCCACTGGCACTCCATCTGTTTCCCATACCTGTGACTTCTCACTATGTGGGAAACAGCACCATTATATTCTTTTCTCTAGCCCTGTGATTCTGATAGAAAGGGTACTTGAACAATCCCATGGCTTGAAAATATTGTTGCATTCTTATAGTGTAATTTATTTTTACCTTAGGCAATGTTGTATGCCATGCCATGATGATAAATAAAGTATCCTTAAGTCCATAAATTATACTCTTAAGTGCTTCCATATGTATCTATTGCAATATAAACAACCAAGAAGAAAATATTATTACTTAAGAAAAAATTATCATAATAGGTCTTAAACATAATATAAAGCTAAAATAGTACATTGTGAAGGAAATTTGCCAATATTTAACATTTTAATGAATGGTATGAAATCCTGGAAAAGTACAAATCAACAAAACTGACAATAGAATAAAACAGAAAGCAGGAAATTCCTGTATCTATTGAAGGAATTAACCTCAAAATATGAAAACCTTATCACAAAATTATATCTTGGCACAAATGACTTCAATAGTAAAAGAAAAAAAAAAAAAAAACAAACAAACTAATATCAGACCAGGATTTTACATGGAAAGAAAATAAGAAGCCAATTGCACTCATGATTATAATGCAAAGTATTAGCAAATTTAAGTCATCTCTATATAATATGGTATATGATTATGTTATTACAAATTTTAATATGGTCATGATATTCTTTTAAAAACAATGTATATAACTTATCAAATTAAATGGGAAAATAAAATTATTTAGCTTATGCATTGCAGAAATTGAACTTGATAATTTCCAAACATTTATATAATGTTATTTATACTTAAACTATAAAATATAACTTTATAGATCCTGGAGCAAATATTGTATTCAGTGATACAATATTATAATTTGCTTTGATATCAGAGAGAATATAAAAATGCTTGCTACATCTGTATCTACATAACTGAATTCTGCAAGTTTTATTCAGTGTAATAGGACAAAAGAAAAGATAAAAATTGGAAAGCAAATAGAATAGCTAAATTTGAAGAAAATGTCAAAATCAAGTTTAGTAGTCTGTATATATAAAAGGCTAAGTGTCCGTCCATCTGCCCGGTAGCTATGACATGCCCTGACCACCAGGGGGCAGATACTCCATGCAGGAGCTGCTATGACACACACTGCCCATCCTATCTACTAAAAGAGAAACATGGTAATTGGCATACGACCGCTACCTTTCCCATTGGCTAATCAGCGAGATATGCAAATTAACTGCCAGCCAAGATGGCGACCGGCAGCCAGGCAGCTTGAAACTAACATGAGGCTTGCTTGCTTCAGTGACAGAGGAAACCAACGTTCCCCGCCTGCTTTGCCGTCCTCTGAGCCTGCAGTTTAAGAAACATTGTAACAAATATAGAAGCTAAACAAAACCCCAGAAACCTGCTTTCAGCAAGGCCGGGATCTCAGAGCTGGAGTTATACAGTGTTTCGATTATAGAACTGAAACAAACCAGATACCTGCTTTCAGGAGCGGAGGCCTAAGAGCTGGAGCCAGAGCTAAAGCTGGCCCAGAATAAAAGAAAAAAAGGAGCGGTTGGGAGCTTCAGTCAGCCTGAAAATAGCCCTCAGCCCCTCACCCAGACTAGCCAGGCACCCCAGTGGGGACCCCCACCCTGAAGGGTGTGTGACCAGCTGCAAACAGCCATCATCCCCTCACCCAGGCTGGCCAGGCACCCCAGTGGGGACCCCCACCCTGAAGGGTGTGTGACCAGCTGCAAACAGCCATCATCCCCTCACCCAGGCTGGCCAGGCACCCCACCCTGTTCCAGGACACCCTTCAGGGCAAACCAGCCAGCACCACCCATGCACCAGGCCTCTATTCTATATAGTAAAAGGGTAATATGCCTCCCAGCACCAGGATCAGCGGAGCTGAGAGGCCTCCCGGCACTGGGATCAGCGTGACAGGGGGCAGCGCCCAAACCCCCTGATCGCCCTATGGCTCTGTGTGTGACAGGGGGCGGGGCCACAACCTCCCTATCCACCCTGCTCTGTTCGTGACAGGGGAAGGTGCCCCAACCCCCTGATCAGCCCTGCTCTGTGCCTGATAGGGGGGAGCTCCCCAACCCCCTTATAGCCCTGCAGCTCTGTGTGTGACAGGCTGCGGCGCCCCACCCCCCAACCCCCGCCACGGGCCCTGCTCTGTGTGTGATGGGGTAGAGCCATAACCTCCCCAACGGTCCTGCCCTGAGTGTGACAGTGGCGGCGCCCCAACCCCCTGATCCGCCCTGCCCTGAGTGTGACAGGGGGTGGTGCCCCAACTCCCCTATCAGTCCTACTCAGTGAGTGACAGGGGGCAGCACCCCAACCCCCGGATTGGCCCTGCTCTGTGCTTGACAGGGGGTGGTGCCGCAACCTCCCCATAGACCCTGCCTTGAGTGTGACGGGGCGGCGCCCCAACCCCCCAATCGGCCCTACCCTGAGCATGACTGAGGGTGGCATCACAATCTCCCGATCTGCCCTGCTCTGTGCATGACAGGGGGCAGCGCCCCGACTCCCCAATCAGCCCTGCTCTGAGCCCATCCAGGGGCTGTACCTAGGGATTGGGCCTGCCCTCTGCCACCCGATAGCAGGCCTAAGCCAGCATGTTGTTATCTCCCGATGGGTCCCAGACTGCGAGAGGACACAGGCCGGGCTGAGGGACCCCCCTTCCCCCCCGAGTGCACAAATTTTTGTGCACCGGGCCTCTAGTCCTATATAATAAAACCCTAATATGCAAATCGACCAAACGGCAGAAACACCAGTGGAATGGGTCACTATGATGTGCACTGACCACAGGGGGCAGACGCTCAGTGCAGGAGCTGCCCCCAACCAGGGCCAGCTCCTGCATTGAGCGTCTCCCCCCCAAGAGGGCGTGTCTGCCCCCCAAGAGGGAGGTGACCAGCGGCAGCGATCAGGGGGCAGAGCCGGCTAGCAGGCAATGCCAGGTCACCAGCCAAGGAGCATGCCAATGGGGCCCCCCTGATTGCCCCACCCACTGGTTGCCCACAGATGGCCCTGATCACTGGCCAGTCCTAGGGATCCTACCCTATATATTGGGAACAGTTTCTTAGATTTAAAAATTAAAACCTGGCAAGGCTACGCTAACACTGAAAAAACAGGATGATGTAGCGGTAGCATGCATGGACTCTGGCTTGCACATTTTGTGGTCAGCCCCGATTCTGACACATAACTGTGTGACAAAGCCAATCACTTACCTTCTCTCTGCTTCAGTTTTTCCACCCACAAGATGGGGGAACTGGTACTACTGCCTCAGAAGGATCATGTTATGTAATACTTTTATAATCAGGGCAAAAAAAATGTAGCTGCCCATACAACGGTAAGATGCCTTTCACCTGTGTGAAAAGTCTGGTCACTGGTGCATGCAGTGTCCTGGATTGCAAGAGGGATATCTGACTGCTGGTTTAGACCTGACATCCCCCAAGGGGTCTTGGATTGCGAGAGGATGCAGGCTGGGCTGAGGGATTCCACCCCCACTCCTGTGCATGAATTTCATGCACGGGGCCTCTAGTAATATTAAAATAACTAGAATAGCTTGCAATGTGGGTGAGTACATAAATCAGTATCACCACTTTAGAAAACTATCATTGTGTACCAAAACTGATCATAAACATACTCTGCTATACGATAATGCAATTCCCACTCTTAGTACTATAGACTACAGATAAGCAAACTTATTTCAAAAATTTTTTACAAGCATCCTTAGCATTGCATTATTTTAAATAGCTCAAAATGAAGGTGGGAAAGCACCTATCAATCTAGGGTAGATTTAATAACTACCTTATGGAATATTGATATAATTATATAATTTGATCAATAAAAATAAAAAAGAAATTACTGCTGTCATTACAGACGATTACACAGATGAATTAACAAACACAGTGTTGCATGAAGTCAGACACAACATAACATACTGTATGCTGTATAATTCCTTACACATGCAACTTTTTACAAGAACAAAATTAAGTTATGATTTTAGAAGTCAGAATATTTATCTTTGATGGGATTGATGACTGGGAGGAAATACAAATGAGGTTCTTCAGATTCATATAATGTTTTCTATCTTGATACTTAGAGATTTCATGGATATGTTCATATTGTAAATATTCCTTTACAATACACTTATGGTGTGTGCTGTTTACAAAATGTTTATTATACTTCAATTTTAAAAGTAAAAAATGTTTTTGTAGTATTTTAGTCATATAATATATAGTTTTGCAATAAACCTAGATGAGATTTAACTAATTATATTTAAACTATAGTTCTAGCACTGGAAGTGTTGTAAAACAACGTTCAAAATGTTTATCATACCCATACAGATAAAGCAATATATTTTATATGCAATCAACTATGTGCTAAAAAGTTCTCATTAAAAGTGGGTTTTTCAGATATTCTGTTTATGGTGGCATTAAATAAGTGCTTCAGTATCTTAACTCAAATATAATTCAAATAGTATCTCTGAAGACATATAAAACTATTATTTATGTTGGGATTTCTTTTAGCTTTGTGCTTTAGTATAGCACTATTAAAAATGCAGTTATGTCAGTTATGCAAGTATAATAATAAACAAAAATTAACTTCATGAATTTCATCTCAGCTTGAGTAGCAAAATGATTAAAACATAATTATCTTTATATTTGAAATGAATATTAAAAACAAAATTTTATGAACAAACCTCAATCCAAAAATGTTGATATTATTTCAAAAATTTATACGTACATTAAGGCAAACTGCTTATTTTGAATTTTTTATTTGAGTTTTCTGACAACTCAATAAAAAGTGAAAATAATACCTTCAGAAATAAATAATAGGAAAAGTTGCTAATTAAAAACTTTAAGAAAAATCTATGTTCAAACTAAAGTTAAGTCTGGGATGGTTTCCTCTGAGTCTCAGAGAGAATATTCTGTTTTCTTATTTTTTCCATCTTATAGAGGTCATCTACTTTCCTTGGCTTATAGCCACATTCTTCATCTTCAAAGCCAACAATGGCAGATGGAATCTTTTTTCAGGCTGCCCCCTTTTATAAACAATATTTCTCTGCCTCCCTCTTGTAAGGATGCTTGTGATTACATTGGGCCTACCTGGATGATCCAGGAAAATCTTCTAAATTCAGGATTCTTACCTTCACTATATCTATTAAATGCTCATTACCATGTAAGGTAACATATCCAAAGGGGATTAGTATGTGGATGTCTTTGAAGGTCCATTTTACAGCTTTCTACAATTCCTTTTTTCATTTATTTAGCTCATTTAAAACCAGAGCTGCGTTTCAATGTATTGTTTAAATAGAACGTATGATAGAAGAGTGGAGATTTGGAAGACTAATGAAGCCAAAAGGAAACTAAAGGTCATAGTTATTGTCTGGGAAGGAAGGAATATAGAAAGAAGAAAGGAATGTAGTTACTTTCAGGATAATAGACTGAGTAGTACAGGAACACAGAATAATATATATATTTTTTTGTATGAAGCAAAGTTTGAAGAAAACCTTGATTGTAGGCCCTCAAAATTATGAAATTTTAGCGACTGTTACCATATTCAAACCAATAAAAGTGTGTACTAGTATGTTAAAAGAAAACAAAGTTGGCAGTATTTACTGTAGGTTTGGACAGTGAAGATATGAAAAAAAAAGAATTTTGAATCAATATTCAAAACAAGAATTTTGAATCAATCAAACCCCCAGGTTTCAAATGTGATAATGAAATGATAGTTATTGATTTTATTATGCTCAAATGATGGGGTGTATTGTTTTGCCACAGAATATGATCATTTTCAATTAGATTTTTTTTTTTTACTATTGAGATTTGAGAGTTCTTGATATATATAAATACTAATCCTTTGATGGATATGTGGTTTGCAAATATGTTCTCCTAGTCTATACCTTGTCTTTTAACCCAGGTAACAAAGTCTTTCACAGAGGAAATGTTTGTATATTGGATGAGACCCAATTTCCAACTTTCCATTTATGGGTAATGCTTTTGGTATCAAGTCTAGGGACTTTTCACCTAGCACTATATTCTAGTGATTTTTTTGCCATTTTTTTTTTTTTTTTAGAAGTTAGACACACAGTCCTAGTTGAAGAAAGATTAAGTGTTATTTCAAAGTCACTTACAGCTCCCCGTATTTAATTGCTATAAACATTGGCACAGGAAAATCTGCTAATTCAGTCAAGTATTTGTATTCATTTCTTATTGTTCCTGTAACAATTCTTCATAAACTTGGTAACTTAAAACAACACACATTTATTGTCTTACAGTTCTAGAGGTTCTGAGTCCAAAATGAGTCTCATTTGGATAAAATCAAGTATGTGTGTTCCTTTTGGAGGGTCTACAGGACATTCTGGTTTTTTTGCCTATTCCAGCTTCTAAAGACTGCTCCCATTCTTTCAGCTCATGGCTTGTTTCATCTTTTAAAAATATATATATTTTTAATATATTTTTATTGATTTCAGATAGGAAGGGAGAAGAGAGAGAGATAGAAACATCAGCGATGAGAGGGAATCATAGATCGGCTGCCTCCTGCACACCCCTACTGGGGATCGAGCCCGCAACCCAGGCATGTGCCCTTGACCAGAATCGAACCTTGGACCCTTCAGTCTGCAGGCCGATGCTCTATCCCAGTGATGGCGAACCTATGACACGCGTGTCAGAGGTGACACGCGAACTCATTTTTTTGGTTGATTTTTCTTTGTTAAATGGCATTTAAATATATAAAATAAATATCAAAAATATAAGTCTTTGTTTTACTATGGTTGCAAATATCAAAAACTTTTTATATGTGACACGGCACCAGAGTTAAGTTAGGGTTTTTCAAAATGCTGACACGCCGAGCTCAAAAGGTTCGCCATCACTGATCTATCCACTGAGCCAAACCAGACAAGACCTGTTTAATCTTTATTTTATTTTATTTTATTTTTATTTTTTTTTAAATATATTCCATTGATTTTCTACAGAGAGGAAGGGAGAGGAATAGAGAGCCAGAAACATCGACCAGCTGCCTCCTGCACACCTCCCACTGGGGCCGTGCCCGCAACCAGGGCACATGCCCTTGACCAGAATCGAACCTGGGACCTTCCAGTCCACAGGCCAATGCTCCATCCACTGAGCCAAACTGGTTTGGCAATCTTTAAAGCAAGTAATGGTTGGTCAAGTATTTCTCACACCACACCTGTGACATTGACTTTCCTGTGACTTCATTAACATTACTCAGGCAATAGAAACTCACTCTCAGACCACAAAATACAGGATATATTTATTCTAAAATAGTTTGCTTTATAAGGAGATGCCATAAAATCTATACTATAACTAGTATACATCAAAAAATACTCTACTAAATACTAAATAAAGCCTCAAACTTAAAGTAATCCTTAACCAGTCACAAGATTAAAACTATCACCTGTCAATTAATTTTTGTTTTTATCTCAAAGCAGTTTTACATATGAAAGATATTACTTTGCATGCATATCAACCCATAATTTGGAGGGGGGTTCAGCTCTTTGTTTACTATTTTGAAAGAAAAAATCAAGCAAGAATAAGCATTACATAGCCACTATTATTTCAGATAAAGTGTACGTTTTTACCCAAAGATCCAGTAATATAAATTGGATAATGAAAGGTTATAAATGAAGAGAAACTGTTGCAGAGGTCAAAGAAGACATAGAGATAGCTGACTTAAATCTGTATTTGAAGTTATTCTGTTCACCCAAGAGTTTTTTCTCTCAGTGATTATCAGGTCTGGCATGAATAGGTAGAAGATAAATGACACAGAAGTGTGTCTCCTTCTCCTAGTATTATCTTTATGCATAATTAATATAGCACCCAAGATGCTGGGCATTGAGAATATGAAAATTAATGGGAAATTCTTTTATGTGAATAGCTAATAAACTAATGATGAGTTGGCAAATGGTTTTCATTTGATTTGCTTGGTTTGGTCTATTGTAAGTGGGAGCATAAAGTTCTCTGTGGAAAAAATATAAATTATACACACAGTGGAAAAGTTTCCTTTTCAAACTTGTAATATCACCCATATGTAAAGAATGGGTGAGTGTTTATATATTTTTTTGTATATCATATTTATTGAACCTAGTCTACTTACTATGCAGTTACTTACAAAATGCCTATGTGAATTAAAATTTCAAAATTATTAGAAACTAACAATAGAAAAGTAGGGACATAGGAGAAATTGAAGAGTTAGGGAGTAGAGAAAAGTGATCATTTAACAAGAAAGAGGCATATTTCATTCATTATAATTAATAAGTACTTGCAATCTAACATGTATCCTACAGGTGAAAGTAATTTTATTGTTGTTCTTAATAAAAATGTGCAAGAAATCCCTTACAAAGGTTTTACTCATGCCTAAATAAATTCTTCATAATGATTCAGTCTCATCTTATAATTAGAATGGGATTTAGCACTAACATCCCCAAATTATATAATTAATTACATTCAGCTTCAATTACAATTACTAATTGACACAAAGCCTCTAGCTTAACTCCTAGAGGTAATCAATTTTACAACAGGAGTTGTGAACAAGTGGTTAGATTACCTTACTTAGCTCACTAGTTCATGTTAACTGGCTAATTAGACAAAACAGTGGTAGGAAATTTGGTAATATTTCCCACGAAGTTCTTAATTTGATAGTAAACTCTTCCAATACAGTAGTCTAAATTTTATTCTGTCCTTTAAGTCCTTCTCTATTCCTTCCCTTGCCCTCTTTCCTGTGATTATAAGATCCTACTGAAGTGGGTTTATGTATTTTACAGTGTTTTTCATGTTTTCAGTGCTAGCTATAGTTTACAGAAACTTCACCTGTGGTGTAAACTAATTACTAAACTTAGAGGAAGACACCAAAATAAAAAAGTATTTCTCAGCATTCCAAGATGTTTGAGTTTTAAATATAGTGAGTAAATAAGATATTTTTTTCTTTAAGAGCTTTTACACTCCTGGTTTGGAGCATTAGATTTGAATATAGGGGCCACACAGCACACAGGTGCATTGCTTAAAATGCAAATGCCTGAACTCCACTTGGAGCATCTGATTTAGATTCCTCTGGCCCAAAGGGCATAATTTTAGAAACACTGATTTTGAGAACAAGAAGGATATCTTTTCAGGTACCAGGAATTTGTGTCCCTTAAGTAACTTAAAAAAACTAACCAGACAAAATTGATTTGACTTGTGCTAGCTGTAGGTTTTAATTTTCTTTATGAAGCCATATTATTACACCAGAGAGAGGTGAAGTAGCTACTTCAGCCTGACTAAAAGATACATTTTAAATCCAAAAAAGAAAAATTATTTTTTTCCTTTTTATTTAATTTATTGGGGGTACACTGGTTAACAGTTATACAGGTTTCAGGTGCACAAATCCACAACATATCATGTGTACCCTGCATTGTGTGTTCACCAGTCTAAGTCAAGTCTCCTTCCATCACCGTTTATTCCCCCTATACACTCGTCCTTTCCCTCCCCACAGCCACCCCTCATCTCCCGCCAATCACAGTACTGTTGTCTGGATCCTTGAGTATTTTTCTTCTTTCCCCCTCTCTTTGCTCAATTCCTGAGCCTCCCCCACACCTCCAACAGCTGCCAGCCTGCTTTCTATAAGTCTGTCTCTATTTTGCTCACTTTATTTTGTTCATTAGATTCCACGTGTGAGTGAAATCATACGGTACTTGTCTTTCTTTGGCTGGCCTATTTCACTTAGCCTAATGCCCTCCAAGTCCATCCATGCTGTCACAAATTAACCTTTCCTTCAAAAGATTTTTAAACAGGAATGTATCGAAACATCTTGGCCTTCATTCAGAAATTTGACCACAATTTTCTTGTTAAGTGTTGCTTAACCCAATTGATGTAAAAGTGGATATCTACTAAGTAACTTAAACCTAGACCCTGACTCATGTCACATGCTCAGATAAGTAGTAATAGCATGCACAGAAAAATAGAAACTACCATACACATCATAAATATATGTAATTATAAAATCATTCTCTGTGTGAAGAAACACGTAGATAAAGGTCATTTTGGAGACTAGTAATTCCCTAAATCTGATTCCTAAAATGGAAGCCAGAGAAACAGACTCAATTATAATTAAAGGCCCTCCTAAATATATGAACTCACAATGTGATCTATGTTAAAAATCCTTTGGATATTTGATAAATATTTGTTATTTCTGCATTAATGTGAAATATCTCATGTATTATAAAAAACATACATATACATATATATACATGCACATATACATATATACATATGAATATATAATACTTTATAAAAGTTTCATAAATACATCAATATTATCATGTATAATGTACTATATTTATGTAATATATAACAATGCATTATAAAAATTATTTAAATACTACTATACTGCTGTAACTATGTGTGTCTGTGAAAATAAAATATTTTATTTAGAACTTGTTTGGGTATAAGTAACAGATTTGCCTTAAATAAAATAAATTTGTTAACTCATATAAATGAAAAAACCGGGGACTACAGTTAGATTCAAGCAAAGCTGTATTATGTGAATTACCTAGATTCACTCCATATGTTGACTTAGCTTTCTTTTTCTCAATGTCTTTTTTCTTTTATTTTTTTCAGAACTGTGTGGAGGTTTAATGATTATAGATGCTGTTTTTAGTATCCTAGGTTCAAATCTAAAAAAAAAGAGTTATTACTGCTGACTATTCCAACATTGAGTGTGGGATCTAAATTATTTACCTTGCTTACTTGTTCCATGAACCAAGCCTTGATCTGTTCTGTAGACAGGAGAATGTCATTAGGATGAGAAAAAAGTATCTTCTAAGACAATGATACTGCAGGATTTTTCAAGGATAATTTATTAGGTTTGTAGCTAGTTTAATTGAATGGATGATATCTTTTAGAAATAAAGGAAACTTCAAAAGAGAAGAAAGTTCAGGAATGTTAACAATTACTGGGAACCCAGTCAGCAACCCTTCAGTACATGGGAGGATGCCCAACCAGCTGAACCACACTGTCCAGGGCAACATAATTTCTATTATAGCCATTTTTACTTAAAGGGATTCGATATAATTAAATTGATATAGTGCGAAAAATGTTGGCTAAATGGATCTGGAGTACTGAAGAGATTTATAGGCTGAAAAGATTATATTTTAAAATACGTTTTTATTGAGTATTAGAGAGAGAGAGAGAGAGAGAGAATATGAGAGAAAGAGAGAGAGAGAAAGAGAATATGAGAGAAAGAGAGAAAGAGAGAGAGAGAGAGAAAGAGAGAAAGAGAGAGAGAGAGAGAGAAACATTCCGACCGGAGATCGATCAAACCCGGAGATCGATCAAAGCTGCAACCTAGGTATTTGCCCTGGTCGGGAATTGAGCCAACAACCTTTCAGTGCACAGGATGATGCTTACCCAACTGAGCACACTGTCCAGGGATGACAATATGCATTTTAAATATATGTGCTATTAAAATTGGGATAAAAACCTTAGGACTTGAATGTTTATGAGACTGTTGGAGAAGAACTAAACAAAGAAGGCTGAGGAATGTAATTCCAAGTGCTGATCCATCTATTTTCTCCTTCTCTGGGCGTGTGGTAGGAATCACTTCCTGGCCCCTGCTGTTGAGTGGGGCTGAATGACTGGTTTCACCAATGCATGCTTGTGACCACTTGTGAAATACACAGTTTAACTGACTTAGGAAATCTTCCCAGTTTCTCTCACTCTCTCCTTCTCCACAACAAAGACCAATGGCTTTAACTGCCTGGACTCATGAGTAATTCCAATGAGCACAATTTCTGTGCTCATCAGTACTTTGAATCAGGAATAAATGAGAATTGATATTTAAAACTGTATAACTCAGCCTATGCTGACTGAAACATGTGCCTCTTCTACACATTGAAACAGGTATTAAAAGGAGCATGTGAAAAACAGTCTTTAAATGCAAATTGAAAATCAGAATATATCCATGGAATTATTTATCAAAACTGAAATGTTGGCAGCTATTTTTAAAATTATCATTACTTATTTTATACTGCAGGAGACTGTTAATAATTGTGGGAGTTATTGGGGGAAAACATACTACTAATAGAAAGCAATCTATAATCTTACATGTGTTACTCCTATTATGATGAATAAGGAAATTGCTTCTCACAAGGGTAACATCAAGGCATATCATCATGATAAAACTTTCTTTTACTCTGCTTTGAGTAATATGGAAACAACCCTCTGCAATTAGCCTAAATGGCCACTGGATGTCAGTATTATGTTATGCCTGTTGATCAGTAATTTTCTGTATATATTTCATAAAATTATCCTTTAAAAGAAAACTGTCAAACAAAAACAGTCATATTATATTAACACTAGAGGCCTGGTGCACGAATTTGTGTACGGGTGGGGTCCCTCGGCCTGGCTGGTGATCGGGGCCAATTGATCTTGGCCGGCTTGGGGTAAGGGACTTGCAGGAGATTGGCTGGCCACAGAAGGTTGGCTGTGGGAGTGCACTGATCTCCAGGGGGCAGCTCTTGCATTGAGCATCTTCCCCCTGGTGGTCAGTGCGTCATCATAGTGACCAGTCTTAACAGTTGCTTAGGCTTTTTTATATGTACTAGAGGCCCGGTGCACAAAAATTTGTGCACTCAGGGGGGTCCCTTAGCCCGGCCTGTGCCCTCTCACAGTCTGGGACCCCTCAGGGGATGTCCACATGCTGGCTTAGGCCCGCTCCCCAGGGGATTGGGCCTAAGCTGGCAATCAGACATCCCTCTGGCAGCCCAGGAACGCTCAGGGGATGTTCACTTGCCAGCGAGGAGCAGGCCTAAGCTGCAGTTGGACATCCTTAGCACTGCTGAGGAGGCGGGAGAGGCTCCCACCACTGTACTGGCAGCTGTCAGCCTGGCTTGTGGCTGAGCAGAGCTCCCCCTGTGGGAATGCACTGACCACCAGGGGGCAGCTCCTGCATTGAGTGTCTGCCCCCTGGTGGTCAGTATGTGTCATAGTGACCAGTCATTCCTAGTCATTCTGCTGTTAGGATCAGTTTTCATATTACCCTTTTACTATATAGGATAGAGGCCTGGTGCATGGGTGGGGGCTGGCTGGTTTGCCCTGAAGGGTGTCCCGGATCAGGGTGGGGGTCCCGCTGGGGTGCCTGGCCAGCCTGGGTGAGGAGCTGAGGGCCGTTTTCAGGCTGGCCACAGCCCTTTCAGGGTGGGGGTCCCCACTGGGGTGCCTGGCCAGCCTGGGTGAGGGACTGATGGCTGTTTGCAGGCTGGCCACAGCCCCTTCAGGGTGGGGGTCCCTGCTGGGGTGCCTGGCCAGCCTGGGTGAGGGGCTGATAGCTGTTTGCAGGCTGGCCACAGCCTCCAGCCACCCAAGCTCCCAGTGGAGGATGGTTGGAAGGAGGTATCTGGGATTTATTTATCTTCTATAATTGGAACTTTGTTGCCTTGAGTGGAGGCCACAGCCTGCCAGAGCAGGCGGGAAGCTTGGCTTTCTCCATGGCTGGGGCAACCAAGCCTCCTGCTTGCTCTAGCTCCGTGGCTGCTGGCCACCATCTTGGTTGGATTAATTTGCATATAGTCGCTCTTATTGGCTGGTGTGTGTGGGTATAGCGGAGGTGCGGTCAATTTGCATGTTTCTCTTTTATTAGATTATATATTTTTATATATATATATATATTTTTTTAATATATTTTTATTGATTTCGGAGAGGGAGGGAGAGAGAGAGAGATAGAAACATCAATGATGCGAGAGAATCATTGATTGGCTGCCTCCTGCACACCCCACAGTGGGGATTGAGCCCGCAACCCAGGCATGTGCCCTTGACCAGAATCAAACCTTGGACCCCTCAGTCCATAGGCGGTCACTCTGTCCACTGAGCCAAACTAGCTAGGGCTGTGCTAACATTTTTTTATGTTTAGGCAATCCAGCATTTAAAGTCCCCTTACTTACCAAAATTTGTATTTTGTGTTTTTTGTTTTAAATCTCTGATACTGAATTTTAAAGGGTTTATGTTGAAAATACATAAAGCAGATATTTTTCTTTTGTTTGATATACCTATTTCAACTATTTTACATTATCATTGGAGTCAGTATGTTTCCAAAATCTAAACTATATCTGTGTTTACTTCTTATTTACTTGTTACTATCGCCACGTTAAGATTGTAGTAAAATTGGTAAACTAATTGCTGAGTACAGTTTAACATTTCAGAATTATTGAAAAATAATAGTATTGGCGTTAAAAACTTTATTATTTTGTTTTATGAATGAATGTAGGATTTTATGACTTGATATTAATATTAGTGTCTAAGTATAGTAGATAATATTGAATTGATTTATTTTATTAAATTGATAGTGTGAAAAACAATGACATTAAAGTTTAAAATATTGAGTTAAATAAATTAAGATAGAATTCTGTATTTTAAGCCACAGCTATTTGTAATGCATCATATTATCTTTACTGGTAAAAAAAAAAAAAAGTTTATTCTTTCTGATTTTATCTGAAATTTTATTCTCTGAGAAATACTGAATGGGTTAGATTACCATATAATATTGAAATTGACATGATCTAAATTTTAATTATTACCTAGTGGTGAGTCAGCGTAATCAGTTTTTCTTAAAATTTGTTAGAGAAAATTTTCTGATATACTGGTGATAAATTATTTTATCCATAAATCCTCATTCCTTAATATTTATTCAGAATACTTTGACTTTTAACATTTACTTAAGAAATTGAATAAATATACTAGCATAATAAAATAAAAGGATGATACTCTTATTTAATGGTATTAAAGAAAATCTTAATAAACTTGTATATTCAATATAATTTTAGACATTTTAATGTGCTAACTCAAATTCTCATTTTGAATCACTCATGAATATATACAACTGTTAAGTAATCTCATGAATATCACATATGAAAGTGCTCAATACTTTTATATATTTTAATTTTATATGCAGATTAAATGTTAAATAATGAAGTCATATATCTATATCTATGTCTAGATCTATCTTTTCATATACTTTTTTTCCTTCCTTGGCCAAATTTACATTATGTGTTGGAAGCCACTTTTTTTTAAACATGATATATCAGTTTGCTTTATTCATTGATTTCCAATATTATCATAAGAATTTATATATGTGTAAAAAATTAAACAAGTAAATAACTTAATAAAAATGAATTTTAACACATTTTTAAAATAAACATGAAACATAAAGCTTATTAGAATAATCTCAAATTCAGATTCTATAGCCTTTGCTTTCCTAGTAAAATTGTTATTTTTTCATTCTGGAATACAAAGCCCTCTTTAATTAAAGTCTAGTTGACATGCAATATTATATTAGTTTTAAGTATCTAACAGTGATGTGACATTTATATACCGTACTAGAGGCCTGGTGCATGAAATTCATGTTCAGATAAGGTCCCTAGGTCTGGCCAGCAATCAGGGCTGATTGGGGCCTTCCTTCCCCTGGCTGCTGGCTGCCGGTTGGAGCCTTCCTTCAGTCTGTGCTGCCCCCTGGTGGTCAGCACAAGTCATAGCAAGCGGTCAAACTCCCAGGTGTTCGAACTCCTGATGGGACAATTTGCATATTAGCCTTTTATTATAGAGGATGAAGTGATCACCAGGAGACATCCAGTAACTTTCTGTCACCATACAAAGTTATTGTGATATTATTCACTATATTCCCTACGCTCTACTTTACATTCCTTAGAGTTATTTTTGAAATAAGGTTGTACATCTTAATGCCCTTCATCTTTTTGCCCACCCCACCACCCAATCCTCTGGCCACTATCAGTATGTTTTTTGTTTGTTTGTTTTTTGTTGTTTATTTGTTTTGTTTAAATTTCATTTAGTTTAAGTAGCCATTCATTTTGACAGGTGTAAATTAATTTTCACAGCTACCAGGCTCCCTTCATTGTGGGTTTTACTTGCATCTCCCTGATGATTATTGATGCTGTGCATCTTTTTATATGTCTATTGGCCATGTGCATGTCTTTGGAGAAATGTCTATTCAGGTCTTCTGCCCATTTTTCAATTGGATTATTTGTTTTTATGATAGAAGCCACTTCTTGTGGAAACTGTGCAAGAATAGGGATTGGCTGGGATTTCATCAACTCTTAGATAAACACAATAAATAGGGAGTTTGCACATGGTATTCAGCTGAAGTGGGTAAGATTATATTTGGATTAACATACAATTTAATTAATTATAAGTATTTCTTATATTTATTGTAGTGAATGTTCTTCATTTTCATTTGAGCTACCAAATAAACTTAATTAGAAAGACAGCTTAATGGACATATGGTGAATTCTATATAATAAAGAGGTGATATGCAAATTGACCGTCACTTCAACACACAAGATGGCCACCCCCATGTGGTCAAAGATGGCCAGCAGGGGAGGGCAGTTGCGAGGGACCAGGCCTGCAAGGGAGGGCAGTTAGGTGGGACCAGCCCTGCAGGGGAGGGTAGTTGGAGGAAACCAGGCCTGCAGGAGAGGGCAGTTGGGGGGGGGACCAGCAGGAGAGAGCAGTTAGGGGCAGCCAGGCCAGTAGGAGAGGGCAGTTGGGAGGGACAAGGCCTGCAGGGGAGGGCATTTGGGGGTGACCAGGCTGGCAGGGGAGGGCAGTTAGGGGCAATCAGGCTGGCAGGGGAGCAGTTTTGCATCGATCAAGCTGGCAGGGGAATGGTTAGGGGGTGAACAGGCTGGCAGGTGGAAACGGTTACAGGCAAACAGGCAGGCAGGCAGGAGAGCAGTTGGGAGCCAGCAGTCCTGGATTGTGAGAGGGATGTCCGAGCAGTCGGACATCCCTCAAAGGGTCCCAGATTGGAGAGGGTGCAGGCTGGGCTGAGGGACACATACCCCCGTGCACAAATTTCGTGCACCAGGCGTCTAGTATTAAATAAACAAAAACTGAAATAGAAAAAAAAATAATACATTTCAGACCTCAATGTAACTGTAAAATTTTAAAAAATTGAACTATTTTTTTCTTTCTTTTGAGTTCCCAAGATGTTTTTTCCCCTGCCTTTCTGTAATACTTTTGCTTTTTTGTGTCCCTTTGGGATAAACTTTTTCCCTTTAATCATGACTTCTATGGAGAACTTTGTTTTGTTATGGTATCAATTGTGGTCCTAAATCACTGACTTTCATTGCAAGTTGTGCTTATTATCTAATTGATGCAAATGTGATGAATATTAAGTCCAAATTGCTAAAAGAGAGAATCTGAGTGATCTACCTTAAATTAGGTGGAATCTTTCATATAATCACCTACTATAAGCATTTTGGACTCTCATATTATTTAAGGTTTCTTCTTTCAAGGTTACCTATTATAAATATACTATTATTATTGTCCTATTTTCACAAATGATAAAACAAATTCTTAGGGTGCTCAAGTAATTTTTCAAAGTAGAAATGAAAGTAAATCATAGTTTCATGCCTTTAAAGATTCAGATTATTTAACTCTATTTTCTTAACATAAAAAAATAAAATTGTTGTTTACTTCCTATATAGGTCTGCCTATAAGAAAATACTGTATTAGTGTAAATTCAGTATTTAATTGCATGGTAGAGCTTTATTTATAATTAAACACCAATACTATAACATCCAGAGTTTACTTTATCAGGAGCTTATTATGAGACAAATAATTTTTAATTACGTTGAATACATCATCTAATGTAGTCCTCAGATAACTTAAGTGAAGTAGATATTTATCATTATTTTATAGATGAAAAATTTGAGCATTAACTATGTTAAGTGACTTAGGCAAGGTCAGATAGTTAGAATATGGAGGGAAAAGATTTTGAAATTAAGGTAAAAATTAAAAAAGAAATTCCATAAACATGTTCCAATCAGAACTTTATGGGATACCTATTCAACTCATATACCCAGACATAAGTTCCCTAAAGCCTAAAATATCATGTAATTTCTATAATTTGGAAATTTAATAAAAGTATAGTCATCCACAAAATTGCTCTCACTTTAGACACCAGCCACAATTTCAGGGGTCTCCAGGGTTACCTTCACTCAGACCAACTGGCTATAAATTTTGGGCTTCTCACAATTATCTCATCCAGAAAACACCTTCATAGAAACAGCCAGAAGAAAGAAATCATCTCAGCAGTTTCCATGAACTAAATCTACACAACTACAAAGAACCACGCAATATCATATAAGATAGTGACTTCCCTTCCTGTTTTAAAAAAATATATTTTTATTGATTTCAGAGAGGAAGGGAGAAAGAGAGAGAGATAGAAACATCAATGATGAGAGAAAATCATTGATTGGCTGTCTCCTGCACTCCCCACACTGGAGAGCAAGCCTGCAACCCAGGCATGCACCCTGACTGGGAATCAAACAGTGACTTCCTGGTTCATAGTTAGATGCTCAACACTGAGCCATACCAGTCAGACTCCCTGTTTTTTAATGTAGTCTACTGTCTCAATCATCCTCTAAGTTCATTACACTCTGTTTTATAAATAAATAGATAATTCTTTCCATTCCCTATCTATAATAAAAGTGTAATATGCTAATTAGACTGGACGTCCTTCCAGACAACCTTCTGGATGAAGCTAGGGCTGCAAGGGTAGCCCAGGTCCCGGGTGCCAGAGGTAAGGCAATGCCAGCAGCCGGGGGAAGGAAGGCCTACTCTTGCACCAATTTCATGCATCGGGCCTCTAGTTTAAACATAAATATAGTATGATGTTGATTTGCTTACCGAAAAACCCCACCAAAAACCACACAACACAACAAATTTCTGGAGTGACTAGTGACTTTGAGTTAAAAAATGCTAAATATAATTAGTATCCCATAACTGAAATTGATTCAATATATAGTTAGCCAGGGAAAATAATGCTATTTTCTGTTTCTTCTCTACTAAATTAAATTATAATGCTTTTTAACAATTACCTTCAATGCTAAAACATCCTCAATTTTCAAAAGGGAAACCAAGGTGTATTATATTTATTGCTAAAGAGGTTATTAATTTAATTATAAACCAAATTATATTAGATAAAAAGAAGGTTGAGGGAAAATAGAATTCAACATAATCTCAACATGTAAAATTTTGTTCAATAAGTATAAATTTGACTTGGAAATGGAAATTAGAGCTGAGTAAAATACACCATAACTAAGTGCATAATATAAATAGCAAGATTTAAGTGTTATTAAACTACTAAGAATTACTATTTAAATGACCTTGTATTAACACTCAGGAAATAATTATGAGATGTTTCTGTTTACTTAAAGATCTCACAGTTTTAGCTTAGATCCATAAGCAATTGAAAGAAGGTGTAATAAAGCAATAAATAAAAAAAATAAAGGATCCACCATGAGATTGCACTCAAGTGCCTTACTGCCTTAAAGATAAAATCTGGAGCATAGATAAGAACATTTATGGTCTGGCCACTATTTTCCCAGCCCTCTCTCTAACCACTCTCCATATTCTGTACATTGTGTGTTCTAACTGTGATTCCTTAAACAGATCAAAAATCTCACTAGTAGTTCTTGCTTTTTCTGCTTGGAATAAACTCCATCCCTTTCAACCACCAGACTAACTCACTCTATCTTCTAAGCCTACTTCCATGAAGCAAGCAGATTTCCCTGTGCTTCATTGCCCTGGCGAAGATTATGATTCTTCCCTAAACATGAAGCTGACTAAATGTAGTTTACTTTTTGGCTTTTTGTTCTGTTTCTCTAAAACTTATGCTACTCTAATTGGTATTCTTGTAGGGCAGCGTTTTTTCAATGTGTGCTGCAAAGATTTGTAAAACGTTGAATACCTGACTACGTTTTCAGGGGCACTGACCTTTTTTCCCTTAGATTGTCAAATAAAAAAAGTGACAACAGCAATAGCCATCTGGTGTGAATGAATCAAAATTATACCTTTTTTTGTCAATTCCGCAAAAAAATACATATTTCTTGGTGTGCTGCAGAATTTTAGTAATTCATTTATGTGTGCCATGAGATGAAATGCTTGAAAATCACTGTTGTGGGATGAAGGTGAAGGGTATGGAAGGAGACCAAGGGAGACAAGTTTTTATAAAGTGGAAGCAGGTTGAAAGCCACCAATAAGAGTAGAAGCAGTAGCATTCTTGGGAAGTAGCAATATCTCTGAGGAGGTGACTGTGAGGTACCCCTAGGGAGAGTGAATCTCAGGGACATGCCCAAGTTCATCCTGCTCCATGCTGGTCTGAAGCAGCAGAGCCTGTGGACCTGAAAGATCAATGGAACTGGCGCAACAGATGTCTCACCTGGAAAGAGAGATTCAGATCACCATTGCGACCTCTCCTATCTGTCATTGCCTCTGACTAACCTTGTAGAAAGTGTGAGAATGAGTAAAGGAAACCTCATTCAAAGTGGAGTCAGGAATCCCTGAAGAGGAAGTTCTCATGCATGTACCTCCCCCACCCATCACAGCTTACTTTACACATTTGGTCAGGAAGACGCTTACCTTCCTACCCCAGGAGGAGGAAGGAACATTTTCTTCTTGCACTTCAACAGACCAGTCAATGAGAAAACTCTACATGCAGCCAAGGAGAAACTACCACCACCCTGAACTCCTACTGTCCTCCAGTGGACTCTTGCTCATAACCGCCCATCCCAACCTCTTCCTTTTTGCCTATAACATAATGCTCCCCTCCTGGGTTCTATGAACTTGTTTGTGGTTCACCATAGTTTGTATGTCTAGAATTGCAATTCCTATGTTATTCTCAAATAAACGTATACAGTATATTGAAAAAAACAAAAGTGTTAACAAGAATCAACCTATTGTTATACCAAATGATTATTAATTTATAGCTCACATTATTTTAGAAATTATTCAAGTCAGTCATTAATTTATTGGCTATATTCTTTCTGTTATGAAATGCTTGAGGCAGGCATCTTATTTTACCTCTTTAGAAGCTATCATATTGCCTGACTTACAGTGGGTGCTGTACCAAAAGAATAAATATAAGGCAAAATATGTGTAATGTATGTTACTTATTGATACTTCATCCAGACTCAAAGCCCTTATTCACAGGCTAAGTAACTTGAAATTTTTATAAAAGTACAAGAGGAGTAGGGGCATTTCTGAGAACTTAAAGAATGCTAAAGACTCAGTCATTATTTGGTCTGTGGTTCTGTACAGGGGGAAAACAAACAAACACATTTCTGATGTATCCACAATCAGGAGCAAAGATTTTTGTGAGTGGATAGTTTATGAAGTTGTCTCAGTAAATATGCTTCATTGTATAAATTCTCTTATAGCCATTATGTATGATTTCTGTAAAGGGGTTGACTATGACACTAAGTTAGGGAATCCAAACTGACCCAGAGATGAACTGACAAGTCAATTGCAGCTGGGAAAATAAACACATACAAAAACAGCAATGATACAACAAAAGCAACAGCAAAATCATATGAGTTTTTTGGAACATCCTCCAGGTTATTTTCCTCACTTGAGGTGGGCAAATGACTTTCTTCTGAAATATTCCATTTAGATAGCATATTCCATTTAGATAGCTTGGGACTTGGCCAGATGGCACCGTGAGAGCCTTTGTCCTGAGAAGGTGGGAAGGCTTAGTGGCCCTGGATCCAATTTCTCTTCTGAGGTTCTTGTCAATCTTAAACATTCTCGCTAATTCATCTGTTAATAAACTAACGCCTTTGTAAATAAAAATGAGATTGTTATGTATCCTTTTTCTTCATTTATATTGTGTATTGTGATCTTTTCATACATTTTTACTGCCTTGTTTATAAAATGTGTTGATAGCCACTATGTAAAAGCATTACAGAAGGGAAGATTACACTGTTTTACTTAAAGGAGTAAGTTGAGTAGTTGTGCATGTTTTTATATATTCTTATTAATAGAAGCTTTGTTTGGAACAAATACTTTTCTACAATTAAATACCTCTTTGTAAGATATCGTTCCAAATTAGGAAGTGAATCTTTAACTTTTTCAACACCTTCAGGTTATTTTGCAAAGTTACTTTAAATGGAGCTTTCCAGTCTATACAACCATTTTCCAAATCACATCAATGCAAAACCAAAGAATATAAACCACTTTTTTTTTTTTTTGCATATTGGTAAAATAAGGAATAGTCATAGCCAAGAAGACTACACATTCTTACTAAAACCAAAGAAATAGATCTCAAAGTATTATATACTTTACCTACTTTAAATTCACATGACTAATAAAAAGCTACCCAACTAAAGCTTTTAAGGCTAAAGTCTTTATGTTTGCAACTAAACAAATGTGGACTGGTTCATATAGGATATTGGATCACAGGAGAAAATAATGTTATTATTATACAAAATTCTTAAGCATCAGGGAGTTTGTTTGTTTATAAATTCACGGGGAAAAAACATTTTCTTTCCTCAGCAGAGTAACAAGGCAATAGTATGAATGTCCAAAGTATAAATGTTTGTTTTGCTATTAAAGAAGGTTTTGCAAAATTAAATCCCCTCTGAAACACAAGGTTTTAAGATAAAATAATGTTATGCTGAATATAAAGAAGTTTGAGGTCCAAAACTCTTAAAAATTTTTTAATGAAGTCTAAACATCTAAGGGAAATTATCTTTTTTGTTTTTATTCCTCTTTTATTAGAACACAAAAATATATAGGGTGTCCCAAGAAATGTATACACACTTTAACAGCCAATAGCTCAATTTTGAAAATGAAATGTATTTTAATAAACACTGCCTTATATACTTATCATACTTATTATAGTATGTGTATACATTTGTTGGGACACCCTATAAAATAGATATCATCCTTCAACTAAAACCAAGAGATATAATTTCAAAAAGGTATTTCACAATATAATGGTTTTAAAAGATAGTTCATAATCATAATATGACAAAGAGCATAGCCTGAAAGTTTAAATGTCATCATGGTGTAGTCTTGAGTTTGAAAGAACTTTCTAGGTAGGAGAACTGATTTTCTAACTCCTGATTGCCTTCTCTTCACTCCCACTTTCCTTGGCTTATCTCATAGGTATGTCTTGAAGTCCATTTTATGAAATACAATAGCCAATGATCCACTCCTGAGCTCTTGAAAATGAAGGTCAACTCCTGATCTAATAATGTTTTTACAATAAAATAATTTATTTCTCTTTATTTTAGAGAAAAATATACCAAAAAAAACCCTACCTTGTAAATCTAGAAAAATTACATTGTCTCTATGAAACCAAACTGTGCGTGTTTGAGTCCGAATTCCTGTCTCACGAAAATTGAAGAATGAAGTCACGGACAAAAGCAATTAATGGGACTGGAGTTCATTGGGAGAAGCCAGTCCTAGAAAAGGTGTAGCTGGGTTTCCAGGAGAAGCCCAGTGGCCAGAGCTTCCTTTCCATATTTCATTCGGGAGTAGTTTAACATCCAGGTTAATTAAAGTCTATTAACCCATGTGTGGAGACCCACATGGCCATAAGCCACGTGGACAGGAGATATGCTCCCAGCAACAGGCACATCAGGTATCCATTGTGCACTGCTCCCGGGTACAGGGGGCAAAGAGGAAGCACAGGCACTTTTAATTTAGGGGCTGGAGACATTCTTGCTAGCTCTAGATTGGTAAGCTACAAGCTGCCTGTGTTAGCAATATGCATACATTTTCAAGTTCATGACTCTCACTCACCCTTCCTTCCCTGCCTGGTTGAGGTGCCTTAGTAACTCCTCCTAGCTGGGTTCTGGGTTTTACTTCCTCCTTCCATGGTCCCGCCTCTCTCTACCTAACTTTTTTCTGTCTCACCTAAATCTCTACTTTACATGTTTATAATATTTTAACCACATTTGGGAGAATAAGCATAAATTGAAATCATCTAATCATTTATTAATGTTCACTAATTCAATCATCAAATATTGAGCCTCACTGTTAGCCAAATACTCTGAATTAGGTATTCACCAGACAAAACTCCCTTCACAAAGGAACTTGGAGCCTGGTGAAAAGCAATAATGTATCAAGGAGGCCAAGCAGAACATAACACAAACACGTGTGTGTGTGTGTGTGTGTGTGTGGTCACCATAAACATTGATAAATGATAAGAAAATCATGGGCACAAAAGAATAGAAAGCAATCTTTGCACTAAGATCCTGAAACAGTATTGTGACATTTCATTACAGATATTTAAGCTTTTTGTCTCCCACTAATTAAAAGAATCATTGACTACAGAGCAGGAGAGTTTTACTTACATTTTGTGGTAGCCATTTTGCCAAATAATTGAACTTGCCAGTCAGTCACTCCCATTGTGTTGGTTTCATAAAAGGAACCTATGAGGTGCTGTTTACTAGATCCCATATTAAATGATTTTCAAATCTTCATTTCCCCAAGTCTACTGAGAACCAGCAACCAGGAACTGCTTAAGTTACAAATTTTGGGGGGTTGAGCAAAAACTTATTTAAAATTACATTAACTTTAAGATAATTTACTTAGGTAAGCTCACCATTGACATGCTGTAGCTTTTCAATAGAAGGTGACCTTTTGCATACTTAAAATCTCTGACATCATTAGGAGATTAAAAGCCCTTCCAATAGAAATGTTCACATTTTCCAGAGCTAGCAACCTTCTCTTAGCACACTCATTCTTAAAATTATATAAAGAGCAATAAATAAAATGCTTTCTTTCTTAACTGAAATCAGAGCCAATTGAGAAACAGATACAGGAGCCCTAGTAATGGACATCAAAATGTTAAGTTTATCACTAAAAAAATCATAGGTAGTTAATCAGCTTAAATTAAATCATAGCAAGGTAAAAAAGGACCCCTAAATTTTATGGCTTACAACAAAAAGGTTTATTTCTTGACAATACATTTCTACATGGGCTGACTGTGACTCGCTCCATGTCTTTTTTATCTGAGGGTCTCAGATGTAAGAGCAGCTCCTATCTGAATCCCTTCACTCATCTCATGGTGGAGAAACAAGAGTGATGGTAGATTTGTACTTTGCTCCTTAAAGCTTCTGCTTAAAAAATGGTTCATGTCACTGAACACATTTCATTGCCTAAAGCAGAGATTCTCAAACTCAGCATTACTAACATTTGAAACCAGATAATTCTTTGTTTTTTGAGGGAGTTTTCTTGTGCATTATTGTTTAGTAGCATCTTTGTTCTTTACCCACTCAATACCAGGAGCATCCTCCAAGTTGTATAAAATAAAAATGTCTGCAAAAATTACCAAATGTTCCCTGGGGGAAAAATAATCTCTAGTTGAGAATTCCAGGTCTAAGGAAATTCACCCAGCCAAGACTGGGGAATCTATAATAATAATACGCCGGGGTTCTTGTCCCAGCATCAAGAAGGGTTCAGGAATCTGGAAAAGGGGCTGTGCCTAGATGACATAGGAATCCAGAGACTAATAAAGGATCCGGAGACGAGATATAATTTTGAAAGGCATTGGGGGTCAGAGGACCTTCAGCTAAAGGAACTGAAGACATTAAATAAGAAAATAAACACTCCAAAATACAATGCCAACCATGATGAGATGTCCTCAGCTTGAATTTCCACCATTAACATTATCAGGAACAAAGTAATTATTGATCAAATATTATAATCTAAAGGTACTTAAGATACCTTTAGTTCCTTGAGGTATGTTAAGTTCAAAATTTTTGATGAAAAAGAAAGTCTAAAAGTAAATAATTATTTCAACCTAAGTTAAAATATAAATAATCTGCCCTAGCTGGTTTGCTCAATGGATAGAGCGTCGGCCTGTGGACTGAAGGGTCCCGGGTTTGATTCTGGCCAAGGGCACATGCCTGGGTTGCGGGCTTGATCCCCAGTAGGGGGTGTGCAGGAGGCAGCCAATCGGTGATTCTCTCTTACCATTGATGTTTCGATCTCTTTCTCCCTCTCCTTTCCTCTATAAAATCAATAAAATATATTTTAAAAATATATATAAATAATCTGATTATAAAACTATTCAAGTAAAAATAATTCATTTTATTTTCTCTACACTCAGTCTAATCCTGAGACATGCTGGATATCTGGTAGACTTAGGGTTCCTTCAAGGGTTAAAACCTGAATAGTATATTGGAAAGAAACTAAAGTCTCTTTGAGATCTTAGTGCTATACTCATTCACAAGTACTTCCAGGGTCTAGTAAAAAATCACACTAATGAATAAGAAAGAAAGGGCCCTGACCAGTGTATAAAGTGGTCAGAGCATCAGACCACACACTAAAGGGTCGAAGGTTCAATTCCTGGTCAAGGGCACTTACCTGGGTTGCAAGTTTTATCCCTTGGTAGAAGGCATCCAATTGAGGTATCTCTCTCTCATAGATGTGTAAATGTTTCTTCCTTTCTCTCTCTCTCTCTCTCTCTCTCTCTCTCTCTCTCTCTCTCTCTCTCTCCCCCCGCCCCCTCCTTTCCACTCTCTCTAAAAAGCAATGGGAAAAATATCCTCTGGTGAGGATTAACATAAAAGAAATAAAGAAAAAATAAGGAAGGAAGGAAGAAGGAAGGGAGGGAGGGAGGGAGGGAGGGAGGGAGGGAGAAAGGAAGGAAGGAAACAGGCTCAAACCTAAGTAATTTAGTATTGTTATTTCCTATGGCAAAAATATTCCTCACAGAACTGTATTATTTTAAGTATATTTTTATTGATTTCAGAGATGAAGGGAGAGGGAGGGAGAGATAGAAACATCAATGATGAGAGCGATTCATTGATCAGCTGCCTCCTGCATGCCCCCGACTTGGAATTGAGCCCACAACCCCAGCATCTGCTCTGACTGCGAATGGAACAATGATCTCCTGGTTCATAGGTTGACGCTCAACCACTGAGCCACACCAACCAGGCGCAAAGCTATATTTTTAATATTCCTGGACTTAGCATTGCCGAAGAACCTGGCAGTCTTAATTGAATCCTAGTTAAACAGTGTCTATGGGGAAAATCATTTGACTTCATCTATACCAGGATGCCTGTCAGTCTATGCTAGTTGCCTGGAGACTGGAATCTTAGAATATAAATTTAAATATGAAAAAGTGCCCATAAAGAGTATATTTTGACACATTTTTGACCATATTCAGATGAAAATTCACCTAGGCATAGAGTCTCAATTGTATTTTTTTTTTTTTGGAGATATTTCTGACACTTTGAGAAACTTAAGCCTTATTTTAAATACTTTCTCTTCAAGCATATTTAAAAATTATTTTCTTCTAAGACCCACATTTTGGTTATCCCAGTGCTGAACTGATAGGGAGAAGGCACTCTAGCTCACAGCAGCTGCCTCATTCCTTACTATAAATTAAAGTCACTCACTAAGGTTGCATTGTTGAAATCTAACTGCATATTTTTTTAAAGTGTCCCCATGGTATAATATAATTTCCTAAAAATTCTGCATGAATAGAACCTAACCAAGTTTCATCAACCTTTAAAAAATCATGTAGCTGGCTTGACTTTGCATGTATATTTCACTTATGTGTTTCTGCCTATGGATTCCTAGACAAATGCAACAGAATCTAGAATTAAAACATACACTCAAAAAAGTAATTTTTCTGTTATATGTGTTGATCCACTATTAATAAAGGGTCACAGAATTCAAGAAGGTGAAATAGCCTGGCTGGTGTGTGGCTCAGTGGTTTAGTGTTGACCATGAACCAAGAGGTCACGGTTTGATTCCCAATAAGGGCACATGCCCAGGGTTCTGGCTAGATCCCCAGTAAGGGACATGCAGGAGGCAGCTGCTGGATGATTCTCATTATTGATGTTTCTCTCTCTCTTTCCCCTTCCCTCTTTCTCTCTTTCCCTCTCTCTCTCCCTTCTCCTCTCTGAAATCAATAAAAACAATTTTAAAAAGGAGAAATAAAAATGTTTTATTATGATATGTTGACAAATTTTAGATTTGCATATATATATATATATACATATATACATACATGTATACATACATATATATATATATGCTTGTTTTTATTACACTTCTGTATAAGCATACCCACCAGGCACAGAAATTACTAGAATTCCAAAGATCTCTATGATGGGAATCTGTTTTACTAAATCTAGCCCATAGCCTAGATAGGATGAGAATAGATTCTCCATAATCATGGGCTATTATGACAGAATGATGGTGGGAAGACTGGGCTAAAAATCAGTTTCTCCTCATGATTCCACTCTCAGATAAAGCAATCTTCCTCTGATGGGGAGGAATAGCTGTGGAGTGCTCAAAAAGGCTAACAGAGCCACTCAGGAAAATTCTCCCCACATAGGAAAATAGTGCCAGGAAATGTAAGTTTCCCTCCCCAGTATTGCAAACATTTTACTAAAGTATTTGAATAATTATTAATACAATAATATATATATTTCATATAATGAAGTCCAATCTTTAGATAATAACAATATCCTTTAAAAATACATAACAATTATATATAGAATAGGATTAATTGTAGTATTTTCTGAGTTACTTGTTCTCAGTATTAACAAATGAACAGGCTTGAAAAAAATAATTACATTATGTTTTTATGCTATATATTGCTCTTTAGATAAAATATAGTAATAATGAATTGATAATATGTTAAGATAATGAAAGGCAGAATAAATTTATGCTTTAATAACTTCATGACTTTTAGTTTTTTCCCCCTTTAGTTTACTCTAAAATATTTTTAAAGTGTCAAGCACTGTGCTTATTTTATTTCTTTTTTTAAAACTTTACTTTCTTTTTTATATCATCTAAATATAAAGAATTTTTTAGAAGATACTGTTCTTTTTTTTTCAGTATACAGTGATTTTTAGGGGAAATTTATAAAGTAGACATAGCTTTGTCTCTTTGAAGATATAATGAAATACTATGCACATTCCAAAATACCACTCTTTCTTATATTGATGATTTTAGGAAGTAAATTATTATTTTAAATGACCACTTATTTATTCATCCAACAAGTATTTATTTGACACTTACCACATGTGTGGTGCCCTTCTAGGATTGGCAGGTTCTCAGCCTACTGAAACATATAGCTCATGAAAGGAGGGGATAGAGATGATCTGTGAAATGCAGCAGATTTTATTTTAATTCACTATGGACAAATTTAACATTTTTGGCAATGAAAAATATATTGTTATGAGATAAAGAATAAACTTAATTTCAACATTGATATTATAGAGTTATTGGTAAAGGAAATACTATAGAAAAGAGAAAAACTAGAAACAAGAGTTTGAATATCAATATAATAATAATTTCTCTAGCAGATAATGAGGCCCTAGTCCTAGAGATCAGAGCTTAGAGACTTATAAGTTCCAACAGAAAGTTCACTGTATTTGAAGTAGCATAACTGCTAGGTCTTAAATTTTGCTCATAACTCTATTTCTTATATTTTAAATAAGCTAGGGGACAGAGAGAGAGAGAGAGAGAGAGAGAGAGAGGGAGAGAGAGAGAGAGAGAGAGAGAAGAAGAAAAGGCGAGGAAGAGGGAGAGAAAGAGAAGAGGAGAGGGAGAGAAGGAGAGGAGAGGAGAGAGAGGGAGAGGAGAGGGAAGGAGAAGAAGTTAGGAGAAGTGGGAGATAATAGAGGGAGGGCAGGGGAGAGAGAGAGAGAGAGAGAGAGGGAGAGAGAGAGAGAGAGAGAGAGAGAGAGAGAGAGAGACATTGATTTCCTAGCTAATAAAACTAGTATCAAAAAAATAACACGAGAGTCATAGGCAATTTTATCTAAGGGGACAAGACAGCCCAGGATAGAGAACATAGAAAGAAAACAACCAACAGGAAATATGATGTTTAAAAGAAACAAAGATTGAAACAGGGCAGGCAGGTGGTATACACAGGCACAAAATAAAAAGGTCAAGGAATATGTTGTAATCAATTTTCAAACACTGTGTAGGAAGCAGATAGTCTCTAATACTGATTCTGTCAACCGGGGTATAAAGGTCAGATTGTGGCAAATTGTACTAGATGAGCTTTAATATAACATTAGATTTTCTTCATGATTCACTGTGAGATAGTGCTTGATGCAAAATGAACTTATGGTCAGTCCAGAAACCAAAGTTTCTGTTGAAATGGTACTTTTATTTTCATGTGAATAAATACATAAGTGTTGATAATAGGTTTTAGTGGCCTGTGAATACATAAAGGAAAAATCATATGTACTTATTAAACCTACGAAATGTGTTCAGTTTTTAGTTGTTAAAGTCTACAATACATTTTGTTTAAATTAATGGAGATTGTCCTCATCAGTTATTATAAGAACAGTGAAAGTTGTGTAAAACTTGCCTTTCTTCAGCTCTCCATTTGCCACTTATTAACTGAGTTTAAGTAATTTGGTAATATCTCGCTGTCTTATTTTCTTCACACAGAAAATCCTATATAATAAAAGGCTAATATACAAATTGACCAAATGGCAGGACGACCAGTTGCTATGATGCGCACTGACCACTAGGGGGTAGGTGATCAATGCAAGAGCTGCCCCCTGGTGGTCAGTTCGTTCCTATAGGGGAAGCACCACTCAACCAGAAGCCGGGCTCATGGCTGACGAGCACAGTGGCAGTGGCAGCAGCGCTGGGGATGTCCAACTGATGCGGGGAATGGGCCTAAGCCAGCAGTTGGACATCCCCCAAGGGCTCCTGGACTGCAAGAGGACCGCCCCCTCCCCAAGTGCATGAATTCCGTGCACCAGGCCTCTAGTAATATAATAAAACCTATTACTTAGAGTTATTGTGATAGGATAATATCTTACACATAAGGAATGCTCAAATACTAAATAGTATTGATTATTAAAAATCCACTTGTCCAAGGAAAGATGAAAAAGGAAAAAAAGTTCTTTGGATTCTTGCTATAAAGTCCATTACTTCTGTTATGAAAGCAAACACTACATGCTTTTGTGTCTATAACTATGTTTGTCATGTGACTGAATGAATTCTTCAAAAGGCATTTATGGTGGACAGACACTCTAGGGTGACCCTACCAATGAGTACAATCTTGTGTAATTCATTCTGGGGGCAAGTATAGACAGGGCCTGTGACTTGATTCTAAGCCAATAGAATTTGGGAATGGTGATGGGATATCACTCATGTGATTAGGTTATGTCATATGACAAAGGAGAATGGGTAACCCAATTTTCATTACATTGCATTATATAAGAATCTATCTCAGTAGATTAGAGTTAAAGAGAACTCTTTGCTGGTTTTGAAGAGATAATCTACCATGTTGTAAATTGGCCTTGGGGCAAAGAACTGCTAGAGGTCTCTAAGAGCTAAGAGAAACTCCTGTATTAGATAATCTAACTCTTTTTTAAAAAAATGTATATTTTATTGATTTTTTACAGAGAGGAAGGGAGAGGAATAGAGAGTTAGAAACATCGATGAGAGAGAAACATCGATCAGCTGCCTCCTGCACACCCTCCTACTGGGGATGTGCCCGCAACCAAGGTACATTCCCTTGACTGGAATTGAACCTGGGACCTTTCAGTCTGCAGACCAACGCTCTATCCACTGAGCCAAACCAGTCAGGGCAGACAATCTAACTCTTAATTTTTTGAATAAATAATATACTTTCATCAAAAATATAATATTTACATTGGCTAATTTTTACCTGTGATTTTAAAATAATATAAAGGATATTTTGAAGAATTAGTCTTGGGAGAGGATATGTCAAATTAAACTATTAATTGTACATTTATTCTTTGTTTTTTAAAACATATTTGCAAGGCATTTCTGAATCGATGTCCTGTTCTTACTCATTTCAGGAAGTCCATTTAGTGTTTGTCTTTGGTAGTCTCCATGTCTTGGCCACTGTGAATAATACTGCAGTGAACACAGGGGTGCATATATCATTGCAAATAAATGTTTTCAAGTTTTTCCTGTAGATACCTGGTAGAGGGACTGCTGGGTCATATGGTAGCTCTATAGTTAGTTTTTTGAGGAGCCACCATACTGTTTTCCATAGTGTCTGTACCAGTTTACATTTCCATCAGCAGTGAATGAGGGTTCCTTTTCTCCACAACCTCTCCAACACTTGTTGTTACCTACTTGTTGATAATAGCCATTCTAACAGGTATGAGGTGGTGTCTCATTGTAGTTTTGATTTACATTTGCAAAGTGAAATTTAACCAATGTTGCTGAATTCATGTCACATTCAATGATAGATAGAACTGGATTCTGTTGTAGCACTTTTCATCTATAAAAGCATTAACTAGGAGTGATTGGGTTAAATTTTATAATATATGTATATTTAGCTAGGTAATAAAGCAGAATAAATTAAATTCAAGAAGTTCACTATAATGAAAGTTAACTCTAGGCCAGTTTCTACAATTTCCAGGGTTTGGGGCTCTATATTAACTCTTTAAAAAAATAATATATTTTTATTTATTTCAGAGAGGATGGGATAGGTAGAGAGAGAGAGAAACATCAATGATCAGAGAGAGTCATCAATCGGCTGCCCTTCTGCATGCCCCACACTGGGGATGGAGCCTGCAACCTGGGTATGTGCCCTGAAGAGAATCAAACCATGACCTCCTGGTTCATAGTCAATGCTCAACCACTGAGCCATGCTGGCCGAGCTACATTAACTCTTTAGATCATTAGAATTTTTCTTCCTTAAAGCTGAAATATCCTAAATTTCTTTGCTAAATTTTATTAAATGTATTGAGATGGCATTGGTTAATAAAATTATATAGATTTCAAGTGTATAATTCGAGAACATACCATCTGTCTATTGCACTGTGTTTTCACCATCAAAGTCAAATCTCCTTCTGGTACCATCTATTTGACCCTCTTTCATTTCTATCAATAATTTATTGCATTTTGTTTAGATCCCCAGTTTTAAAAATATACAAAGCAAGTGTATTTTTCAAACAGCATATTTTAGCACATTGGAAATGAAGCTACTACATGACTTTGTTTTAGAGTAGCTTCTATAGAATTCTAAAAACTTACTTTCTATTCCAGAGGCATGGATGCATGGAACAGACTGACAGTGGTCAGAGGGGAGGAAAGAGGGAGGACTGGATGAAAGAAGATGAAGAGATTAGCTAAAGAACATATATGCATATCTGATTGACACAGACAACAGTGAGGTATGACCAGAGTAAAGGGAGGGGGCACAGTCTGGGTGGAGGTGGGCAAGGCAGGTGGGAAAAGAACATCTGCAATAGTGTCAGCAATAAAAATAAAGTTTAAAAAATAAAAAAAGTTTACTTTCTAAGGAAGATGTAACATGGTAATTAGAGGAAGACATTTTGAGAGAGCAAAATTATTCCAAAACAACATTACTTTTTTACCTTTACCTATACAGATGCAAAGTTTATTTACTGAAGGAATGATGAGATCAAATGGTAATTCTAACATTAACTCAAAAGATTATTTTTTTCATGTTTTAGAGCAAAAAAATAACCTTAATATTTTAAATAACATAAAATTACACCATTGGTGTATATATATATATCTTTAATGAGGCATTTATATGTTTAATGATATTCTGAATATGTTTTTACTTTAAAAAGTCAGTAATTTAGAAATTGGTGTAAAATATTTTATTTCATAATTTTCCTTTCATATCAATTGGTATCTTTCATTTGAATTACAAATCATTTTTGGTAACCACACATACAATCTTTCCACTAGAACCATAGTGGTTTATATAATCAGTAAATTACTTAACATTTACTAGATCTACTCAGAAACCATGGTTATATAAATAAGAAACAAAATGCAATGGGATTTGATGTCAAGTGGATATATTCTGATTCTTTAAAAAAGTTGCATGCATAATATAATATTTAAGGATAAGAGTTAACTTACTTTATTATTAGTTTAAATTTAAACACAGTAGATTTTTCACATTTGCAAGAGACCTATCATGAAACTTTCTCAAATACTCAAATTTTTCTGTGGTACTAAAATATAAATGTTAATAAGTTTTCTCATGTAATTTATGGGTCTTTATTATAATAATTTTATTCCGTGTAATAAATGGAATCAATGAAGCTACATAGTTACTGTGATTAACCCAATTTGCTATGTGACTCTTGCACATGCGATAACTTTTCAGTAAAATCCTTTGATCTTTTGAGATTCTGGTAATTTATTCTCTTTAATTTTCAGTGGTTTTTTTTTTTTTCAAACAAAATTTTAGCAAAAACAAGTCCTTCACATATTAATTTGTGTATGTATATATAGAAATATATATTAAATCTATATATGTAATTATATTGATAAGTTTGAGTTTGGGATTGGGTTATGAAGAAAGGAGAGGTTGTTTTGAAAGAACAGGAAAAAAGATCTGCCCTTTTTTACATGTGACAAAGCAGAACATAGCCATTGTGATAAAAAATACTTTGAAGAATACTTTATAATTTTTGTGGCATTTTTTTGCACACATTAGTTTAGCAAATGAGGTGTGGTCGATGGATAACAGAGTTTTGGTTGGTTGGAGCAGAGAAGATGGTCTGGAGTAAGATAAGAAAGGAGGTTGAAATATTTGTTAGGACTCACAATATAAAAACAATGACATTTTTATTGGAAAAATATATAAAAACATTTTTGATGTTTTGGATTCAAGATGATCTCAAATTCACAAGTGAGAAACTGTTTAATCATGGTTCTAGGTGTAAAATAAAAAATTACATTAAATTAGAATTTTTTTTTGTCTCTGAGGTGTTCCTCCCCCCTCCCCCATTTCATTATGCCTCCCTACTGACAAGTCAAGGGACAAGTATAATAAAATACTTCCATTAATATGTAGAATACCATAAGTTTAAAGCAGTAGGTTATATAGTACATATGCTAGATCTCACAGATAGCATATGATATAGCAACAGTGACTCCAAATTTAAATAATACAAAAATAACAAAAGTGTTAATGTATTTTTCTTTAATGTGGTTTATGAAGAATAGCTGCTATCCTTCGGGAGTCTGGAACTTTGATACATGACCAGTCATCAATAAAAAGTCTCAAATGGGCTTTCCTGATAGACAGCACTTCAAGAATATTGTCACAAATAGATACTGGAGGAATTAAGCCTGACCTATGTGAATCCATGGATGAGGAGTCTTGGAAGCTGGTTTCCAGTGTGACGTCTCCATTTGCTTCTTTTAATAAATATTAGCCACAAATATAATTATCGCTGCTTCTAGTGTCTTTCTAGCAAAACTCCAAATCTGGGAGTTGATAACAAGTGTCTTGATGGTATTTTAGAAAGCTATACTATGTGTAACTCATTCTTTGTAATGGGGGTGAAGGAATAAGGACAGAAATTGTCACAAATGATTTTCAGCTTTGACTGAAAATTCAGGATCTGTTTATTTTCAAATTATCTCATTTTAACTGAATTATTTTCCCTCTCTTTTACTTGACCTATCAGTTCTATATTGTCTATATCAGAACTGATATTGACCTATCAGTTCATAATTTAGCAGGACCTGATATATAATGAGATTTGGCTTAGGGCAAGCAGCTATCAACAACGAAGAAATCAGTTTACCCACATATGGAGATGAAAGTCACAGCCCTGCATAGCTAACAACTAAATCTTGGCATTTGGAGAAGAGAATAAAATAACAAAATGTGAAAGTGTAATTATCCAAGTGCTTCTAAGACCAAGGCTGATAATGCATAAAGTTAAGGGAGTCCTTTATTTTGGTAATATGGGTCAGTTTAGGATAGTGTTACTCAAGCCTGTGTCTGCATAGTGACAAGAAAGATGAGTCAAATATACTTGTGAAAATTAAAACACATTATCATACACTTAAGAGCGGTATAAGGTTTAACAACTTCTACCAAGTTATTAAAAACCAAAGGAAAAAATGTGTCTTACAACATAAATGAATAAGTATCTCAATCAATGTCCTAAATTTTTCCCTTGCCCTAGGCATTTCCTAATACTTAGCGCAGCTACTTACTCATATCTAGATTTTCAATGTCTTCTAGGAGATGTAACGTATCTTTAAAACTTTCATATTACCCACTGTTTATAGAATAAAGTCTAACCCCTCTTCACCTTCATTATCTTTCCCTAACTTTTATTCATGGCCTCATCTTCCACACAACTGTCCATACACATTAACTGTATAATTCTATTATACTACAAGATTTCCATACAACTGTCCACATTATAGTAATTACATAATTCTGTTATATAAGACTACTTCTACTTCAACATGAAATTACTATGCTGTTGCAGAAGGTAAGATTTCCTTTTTTTTTATGGCTAAGCAATATTCCATTGTGTAGATGTACCACAGTTTTTATTTATTTATTTATTTATTTATTTTGTACCACAGTTTTTTAATCCACTCATCTGTTGATGATCACTTAGGCTGTTTCCAAATCTTAGCTATTGTAAATTGTTGCTACTATGAACACAGGGAAGCATATATTCTTTCTGATTTGTGTTTCTGGATTCTTAGGATATAGCCCCAGAAGTGGAATTGCTGGGCCGTAAAAAGTTCCATTTTTAATTTTTTGACGAAACTCCATACTGTTTTCTATAGTGGTTGCACCAGTCTGCATTCCCACCAACGGTGTACTAGGGTTTCCTTTTCTCCACAGCTTTTTTATTCACTCATCTACTTGCTTCTATATATGTTATTTTTAGAAGCAATATTTTAGAAGCATTTTTCTCATATTTATATTTTTTATTCCTAAAATATACTTGTGAAAGTTGGTGAACACTGTCAAATGAAGACTATAACAAGTAAATATATGTACATACATATTTTTAAAAAATTATTCAAATAAACCTTCCATGTATTCAATGCTTTTGACTATATTTTGGTTAAGTGTAATAAAAAGAATTTAACATTTCAATTAATTTTTTAGATTTAGGCAGTTATATATTTGTAAAACATTGTGTAAGAATTAGCTGAGCTCTTAAATAATAACAAAATATAATTTTAAAATCTTCATATATTTTGAAATCAACATGTAATATTTGTCTAGATAACTCTTTGCAGTTAGACACTGGGGTGGGGGGGTGAGGGCATGTGTCGGGGGGTAGGGGAGGCCGGGGGAAGGTCAATGGGGGGGAGGGGGAAAGGAGACATATGTAATACTTTAAACAATAGAGTAACAATTTTTTTTAAATAAAAAGACCATCCTGACTTTCTAAACTAAGGACAGGGAACAAAAATTTCTACTTTAAAAATATAATGTAACATATTACATATAATAAAATATATATACTAAATATTTAAAAAACTAGTTGTTCATTAACAGTATAAGTTGATAGGTAAATATTTGACAAAAACACTTAATTTAAATAATGCTGATGGCTCAATAGATTACTGAGTATAAAAGTAAAGTTTGGAAATACACAATTACCAGGAAATGATATTTGATTAATTGTAAATTAGACACTTGTGTTAGTAAATAAGAGGAAATACATGTCAGTACTTAAGATGATAAATGGCTAGACACATTAAAGTTGTTATTTTCTCCTTAAATTTCTCAAGTTTAACAAGATTGCATTAAGCATGTTAGATAGCTACTTGACAAAAAAAAAAAAAGAGAACCATGAAACTAAATCAATACACACAAATAAGCACGTTTTTATACCATCTCTAGCAAGCAATCAAAGAGTAGATGATGTGTACAGAAGCATACTACTGATGATTTCATAAACTAAATTCCTCATAAAAGTTGATTTTGTGAAAGCCACAGAAGTTATCAGAATAAACAAGTGGGAGAAAAGTTATAGACAATCAGAAAATACTGCTATCTGAGGGGAAACTGAGCATTTTAACCTAAAATATCCATAGAAGTTACACATATATAAGATTTTGGGGTAATCACTCATTCTACACTTTGCCAAGAGTAACCTCACTGAAGATGGTTAAATGTGTAGAATGCATTTGACACCTGAATACACAGTATTTAACTACAAAATATTTAAGGCAGCTAAATATAATAATATCATTAGACAAATGAGATAATTAAGCCTGCCTGGTGTTTAGAGGCGTGCTTAAGAGTAATGGCGAAGACCCGAGATGGCGGTGCCCAGGGTGCTCACCCGCTGCTCTTGTGGGCAGACACAACTGTTGGGTGTGAGGGTGAAGTCCCCTCAGCACCTTTCCTGAGCACCTGGCTGGCGAAAGCCGAAGCCAAAAAGACCACCCTTAAAGGCAGCCTGAGGAAGAATCCTGAATACTGATTTCACATCCCCATGCTGGCCATTCACTCAAAACCAGGTGAGTTTCATGCCGTTGTGTTTTCTTTTTGTCAAAAGTAAAGCAATAACAGAGAGAAAACTAATGAATCACCAAAGCAGTAATGAATAAAGGTGTTTGTGCGCACACCAAAAAGACAGTTTACAAACCGAAAGCACTGAAACCAAAACATGGAAGGAGGCTCAGGTGTATGTTGTTGTAAAGCAGCTTGGCTAGTGAGAAGGCAGCGACTGGTTTCTCTTCACAGAGATTGATTATAATATTAGAATGTTCTTGATTAATAGGGAATTCGTTCATGGTTACCTCATATTAATTTTATGAAACACTTCAAGTTTTACTTACAATTTGCCAGAGGTGTAAGCAGGAAATGACCCAAGTCAAGTTAGTCTTGCAAAGTAAGCTAAATTAAGTGTTGTTTATATGACTAAACTTGTTTTGTCTGCTCACGGAGTTTTCAAAGCTGGTCTCTGTTTTTGATATGAACATGCTGATGGCATCAAGTGACAGGCATGTAAAGCTCTTAGGACTAGAAAGGGCGTGGGGAACTATGAAGTTAGAGCAAACTGTTCTCTGAACAGGGTGGACAATGTGCGCAATAGGGCTTGTTCTCCAGCACTGTGTACCTAAGGGTTTGAGTGAGAATAAAACATAAGGGAATCAACAGTAAAAACTACATCAGATTTTAAAAGGAAAAGAGTAAATGGCTGGAAATTGTGAGACGATAACTCCACAAATCCTTTCTTTTATTCAATTTTAACATTATTCTTTGAGTTTTATTTTTTCTTATATAAATATAATTCTCCCTACCTCGTACCCTCACATGCCACTTATAGATGTCAGTGACCAAAATAATAGTCAATCTTGATAGAAGCTATAAAAAATGATTTTCAGTTTCCAAATCTGCAAATTAAATAGCAAATTTGACTCTATTAAGAATTAATTATTTGATTTATTTATGGCTACTGCATTTTATTAATACTTAAACTTTGAATTAATTGGCAGATGTTTTTCTTATTGTGAGCATTACATTAATGGCACCCAGAGGTGAGGGTAACAGCTGCTGTAGAGTCTACATTGGAGAGAAATGGTTGTAATCACTTGACCAGATGGATATGAATAAAAGAACAATCTGGATAATCTTGGATGTGTAAGATCCAAAAGCACTGATGAACCCCATTAGGCACCAAAAGGCCAAACTAAGGAATTCTAAGTGTAAGATATAAAAGAGACACAAGTCAAACGTTTGGATCACTCAGGAAGAAACTAAGATGTGAAAATAGTGATTCTCTTTTCCTTTGGATTCATAGTTTACTTAACAATAGTGTTAGTTTTTTAACTAAATCATCTTATGAGACAGAATTGCATCTACATTAATCAAGATTATAAATAAAACACAAAAATAACTTTCCATAGTTAAATCAATTTTTATTTTACCTTCCTTAGCTTTCATATACATTATTTGGGTTAATTATGAGAAATACAGACACTTAATGAGAGTGCATATTAATTTAAATAGAAGTAATGGTAATGCCCATCTTTTATGAGCACAAATTTTACTTTGCAGATGGTATCGACTGTCATCCATTGCTTAAAGAAAAGCACCATTACAAAAATTATCCTATGTAATAAAAGGGTAATATGCAAATTGACTGAATGGGGAAACAACCAGAATGCCTGTAGCCACTCCCCCCAGCTGGCCCCACCCCTGAGCAGGCACCCGGACCCTGATCAAGGCAGGGCTGGCCAGTCCCACCCCGAATGGGCACCCCCACCCCAATCGGTTGCGGGGCCAGCCAGCAAACTGCCTGCGGCCTCTTGCCCCAGCCGGCCCTGCCCACAGCCCATTGCCCCAGCTGGCCTGACCCCGATGGCCCCCATTGGGGCAGGCCAACTGGACCCCAACAGTACACGAATTCATACACTGGGCCTCTAGTTCTATATAATTGGGATTAGATATAGCAAATCAACAAATATTTGAATGTTACCATCTTTTTTTTTTTTAAATCCTCACCTCACTTTGTTTTTATTGACTTTAGGGGAAGAGAGAAATATTTATGTGTGAGAGAAATAGACTAGTAGATTAGTGGCCTTCCATATGCTCCCCAACAGGGGATCGAACCAGAAACCTAGGCATATGCCCTGACCAGGAATGGAACTCAAAACCTTCTGGACTACAGGGATAATGCTCCAACCAATCAAGCCACCCAGCCAGGGCATGAATATTGTAGTCTTACTAGAGGCCAATGCATGAAATTCATGCAAGAGTAGGCCTTCCTTCCCCCTGCTGCCGACACTGGCTTCCCTCTGGCACCTGGGACCCAGGCTTCCCTCCGGCTGCTGGCAGGCACCCGGGACCCAGGCTTCTCTTGCAGCCCTGGCTTCGTTCAGAAGGATGTCCAGTCTAATTAGTATATTATGCTTTTATTATTATAGATTATGTAAAATGTATCAGAATGCAAATAGGTCACCAACTTTTATCAACGAGCTTTTACTTTTATAGAAGAATAATAAGATAAAACCAGATTTTGATAAATAATTTAGGGTATGCTATTTCAAAATTATCAATAAGTGTATCTCACTTATTCCTTTGAACTCATATTTCATATCTGGTTATAGAAGTTGCTATCATTTATTTTATGTATGGCATCTTCATTCTCTCCCTCTGCAATAGATTATTTTCAATAGATTATAAATATGCTCAAATCTTTCCATGATTAATAAAAACTTCTTTTGGCATTCCTTTGTCTACCTAGCTAACTATATATATCTATTTATGAATCAAATTTCTTTAAAAAATATTTCCTTGTTTAAAATATAATAAAATATTACTACATTGACTTTCTAATATAAGCATGTCAAACTCAAAGACTAACATGGGCCAGATAAACAAGGTTTAGGTTATGTGGACTCAAAAAAACAAAAGCTTCAATTTTCATAGAAACATAGGTTTATTTCAGTAGAGACATGCTGAATACAAAGGGCTGAAATAAATGAGTAATCATTAACATAAAATATGGAACATTTTAATAAAAATTAATATTTTTTCTTGAACATTAATTACCAGACACTGAATAACTGCACAAATTAATAAGCATAATGCAAATAAACCTATTTTTCTTGTTCTCCGAAAGCAAATTATTTCCTGTTGCGCACACCAAACAAATCAGTCCAAGACTAATGACGTGGCAATCAGCTGCTAAAATATTTGCTGCTAGTATTAGCGGAGAGAAATGGTGCGCCTGCGCGTAAGGTGCGAAAAGGAAATGAATGCAACACGATTATCGTAATCATTCATTAGTGAACATTGGAGTTCATTATTAATAATTATGTATAACAAGATATTATAAAAATTAAGTTATGAAATTTTTATCAAAATATTTCTTGCATACTGTTATATTGGCTGGGCCACAAAAATATTCATCGTGGGTTGCATGCAGCCCACAGGCCGTGAGTTTGACATGCTTGTTCTAATAAGTCATATCATAATTCTTTTCTTTTAGCACTTTTTTGAATTTATTGGGGTAACATTGGTTCAAAAAATCATACAAGTTTCAAGTATACAGCGCAATAAAACATCACTTGCATACAGCATTGTGTACCCCAAGCAAAGTCTCCATCTGTCCCTATTTTTCTCCCCTTTGTCCATTTCCACATATCCCCCTTATTATTAACAGAAACATGTAATGTAAAGGAGGAACCCTTTGGGGAATTTAATAGTCCGTTTTACTCCAGACATACTGATTTAAGATTCTGATAAAATATTTGGGTAGAAATATCGGTTCCATATTTACATTAAAGGCTCTGGGTCAACAGAAAAATTCTTTGCATGTAGATTTAGGTTTTTTAGTGGAGTTCTGACTCTTTTGAAAATTAATATATACTCACATATCCTCATTTTTATCTGTGTTTATTTACAGTAACTTCCCAATGCAATGCTCAGAGTAGTATTTATTGAGTAAATGCTAATCAAATTGCTCTGTACAGATATTATTTTCCTTTAATAATAAGGAACATTTATATTAAGTATGCCTGGGCTGATTTTATCCTGAGCTAGATTTCACAAAATCATTAGTGCATGAATTATACAGAAAAGTCAAAACATATGAAAATCCATATTTTATATTGGCAAAATCTATATATATATATAAAAGGCTAATATGCAAAATGTCCCTGCAGGAGTTTAACCAGGAGACTGGGAATTCTATCGATTGCTATGACATGTGCTGATCACCAAGGGATGGCATGGAACAAAGGAAGGCTCTGGCCGGCAGCCGGGGAAAGGAAGCCCCAGCCGGCAGCCGGAAAGCCCCGATTGGCCCTGATCGCCGGCCAGGCCTAGGGACCCTACCCGTGCATGAATTTCATGCACTGGGCCTCTAGTATTATATAATACTTAATGAAGTCCAACTTTGAGAAAATCAAATATTAGGTCAGACTGGACTTTTAATCCACACTAACTGCTATTAACTTATACCAAAGAAAAATTAGTGGTTCATTTCCTATAAGCCATTATTTCAAAGATAAGAGTTTTCTGTAATTTTCATATATTGCTTTTGCTAAATATGTTGAAGGCCCTTAAAAACTGGTATATGTCACAAATGATAATAAAAGAAATAACAGAAATGAAAATGTAATAACCTTTAATGACAAGGAGAGCTCATTATGCCTACAGTTTTTGTATTAACTTTTTATTCAGTTTTAAATATTTCTTCTATTGCTTGGTTTTTTAATATGCAGTTTTATTCTTTGTTCATTCTTATGTCATTCCTTTCTTTAATTTCTTCTCTTTTGACCCGTTATGTTAAATAATTCTTGCAGAAGAGGATTTGTCATCACTGCCATAATGAATTAAATTTTCTTTAAGCCAGACCTGGCATGACTTGTATAGCAAAGGAAACTACCTGAAAGGCTAATAAGGGGAACACATGAATGTGAGTGGATTATTACAGTTTAATTAGAGCAGTTAAAATTCTTGTTGAAAACTGTTCAGAAAAGTATTCCTTAGTAGAGGATATTATATTCTTTAAAATTCCCCTATTCAAGAACGCAGTCTTATTATTGCTAAATGTAAAAGTATAGTACAAAAAATGCAACTGAGTTGAACTTTTTCTACCATCTTTTAAAAAATTTCCAATACTAAACATGCTGCATATTTTCCCAATTATCCATTCTAATACCTTATTGTATTTGTAGAATTCTCTTTATTCCACTTATATTATGCATATTTAGGTAAATAAGAAAGATGAAAATACAGTGGAGCCTTGACTTACGAGTTTAATTCATTCCGTGACGGAGCTCGTAACTCAAATTACTCGTATGTCAAATCATAAAGTGAACGAGTGAGACATGTGATACTGGGCTGATGTGGCATTCACTGTGACGCTCGCTGCGCCAACTAGCGGTGGGGTATCTGAAGCTGGCTCATAACCCGAATTTTAGCTCGCAACTCAAAGCAAAAAATCGGCCGAGAGACGGCTCATATCTCGAAAAACTCGTTAGTCGGGACACTCGTAAGTCAAGGCCCCACTGTAGATTGCATACCTATATTTTTGGAAACTACTACGTGATTATGGTATATGATTTTATAATTTAACTAGAGTCCTGGTGTATGGATTCGTGCACTGGCGGGGTCCCTCCACCTGGCCTGTGGGGAAGAGCGGACCTCCAGGCCGCTGCAGCTCAGCCTTACCTGTCAGCTTGTCGGGCTCTAGCCCGCTGTCTGCGTCAATCACGCATAGCACGGAGTAGTGCGTGAAGTGGCAGGCAGCAAGGAGGAGCCCAAGCCCAGGTTGGGCACTGCTCCTCTCATCCCGGCCCCATGTGCCTGCTGCCGCCCTGCCCAGGTGGCACAGGGGGAGTGTCCACGGGAGAGGCTCGCACTGCCGCAGTTGCTCTCGCTAGCCATGAGCCCAGCACCTGGTGCCCATCTGTCAGCTACGTGGCATTCCTACTGTGGGAGCACTGACCACCAGGGGGCAGCTCCTGAGTTGAACATCTGCCCCCTGGTGGTCAGTGCACATCATAGCTACTGGCTGGTTGTCTGGTCACTTAGGAGATAGATAGATATAGATGTAGATGTAGATGTAGATGTAGATGTAGATGTAGATGTAGATGTAGATGTAGATGTAGATGTAGATGTAGATAGATATAGATATAGATATATATATCCATTGCCATGTTAGTTATCTCTGGCAGTCCTTCTAATAGAACTCAGAGTGTTTTAAACATAATTCCTTGGTCCTAATCCTAGAGTAGAAACTAATGAAAATTACTGAAATCAAACTATTGAGAGTCAAACAATAATCTGCTAATAGATTTTACTTAAAATTTAGTTGAAAAAAAGTCAGTTGAATTTAGAACCTATGTTTACTATATAAATACCTATGTTTCTTATAAAAAAAAAAAGTCATTGACCTGTCTCTGATTTAAATAACCAAGCATTTGCAAATGCACAGCTCTTTTGCTATGCATGTTTAATTTTGTTAAGAGTATTCTGTTATTTTTTAGAAGATATATATATTTATTTTTAATTCCCTTATGTAGTTTTATGTTACACTTACTGTTTTATAGCTTTTGGTTAATATTCCACTTAGAGTCCATTTTTTTTGTAATTCTTTAGTACATATTTTTTCATCATTACAAATGATAACTTTTTGTAATGTATCAATATTAAAAATCCTCAGTCATTTGAGATGACACCTACTAGTTTTATATTGTAAGTGAGGATACAGTTAGTTCAGTTTTTCCTCTTCCTCTAATGCTCTATAGTGAAGTACAGTGAGAAAATGAAGAACAAAAAATAATGTGCAGACCTTCAGTGGTATGTGTACTAATATTGAATGAAAAGTAGGTTTAATTAGAGTTCCAGAGTAAAAGCAATTCAGAATAGTGCATGAAACTATTTAATAAAAAAGTAAAGAATAGCACTTTTTTGGAAACCTAAATTAAAAATGCAGTATCATTTATAATCACTCCAAAAATATTAAATATTTACTTATACACTGAGCAAATTGTGTAAGACTTAAATGCTGAAAACGCCAATGAAAGAAATCAAGAAGGCTGTATATACAAAATATATACATAAATTATATGAAAGGTAGATTTTAAAAGTTACCAACTATAATTTTTGATTTGTCTTATTTTCTCAAAAGTTGTCTGAAATATTAGTAGAGACATACCTTGTTTATAGATTAGAAACTCAATATAGTAAATATGTGAAAATTCTCCAAATTGATCTATAGATTTAATACAATCTCTGTAAAATTTCCATCAGGGTATTTTTGGTTTTGTTTTATGTTATTGTTTTTTTGTTTTTGCAAAAGATATGTTTATTCTAAAATCTTTACGTGATAAACTTCCAGATGACACATATACACAAATGAGTTTGTGAAAAACTAGTGAACTATGGCTAAGGTTGATGGATTTTATAAATATTGACTTCCTGGTTGTGATACAATTATGCAACATGTTATCTTTGAGGGAAATTTGGTGAAATGTATATATGATCTATCTTTATTATTTCTTAGAATCATATGTGAATCTACAGTTATTTCAAAATTAAGAGCTTAAAAATATATAAATGAACTAATATTCTGACTAAAGGTTAAAGATAAAAGAGCAAGACTCAACCAAATGTTGTCTATAAGAAACCAGTTTTAACTTAAATTATGCTTAAAAAAAGATATGCTTTGCTAAAAGGATGTAAAAAGGATATATCATACAATAGTAATCATCAAACAGTGGCTTAAGATAAGAAATAAATGGCACAAGTAATGATAATGTAGGTGTCAGTTCATCAATAAAACAAAATCTAATTGTGAATGTACTTAAAAGGTTTCCAAATACATAGATAAAATCAAAACTGTCAGAAATAAAGGAGAAAATAAGATAAATCTAAATTATAGTTGGTAACTTTAAAAATCTGTCATACAATTTGTTTAACAAATGCACGTATTTAGTATATACATTTAAGTGAATTTCACAAATGAATGCTGTCATGTAATTACCACTATAATGAAAATATAGCACATTTCTGTTACCCCAAAAATGCCCTCATGCCACTTTGTTTTAAATCCCTACACATCAGCTCAGAAAACAACTCATATTCTACTTTTTACTATAAATAGTGATTGTTCTAAAATGTAGTATAAATGGGATCATTTCGTACTTATTCTTTTGTTTGACTTATTTTGTTCAGCATATTACTTTCAAGATTCATTCTTTTTATTGATGAGTGAAGTTCTCCAATACAAGTATAATGTGGGCTGTTCATTATTTTACTTATGAAGAACAATTTGGATTGTTTGCAAAAGATTTAGAATATGTACATAAACTTCTACTTATTAAGAACAAGGCTGGCTGTGGTGACTGACCTTCATAGCTAAAATAGAAAACTATTTGGAAAGTATGAAAAGACATTTCTTATGCCTGTGACATTCAGCCTCCATGAATGTTGGAGTAATTATAAATAGTGTCAAAGTCCATTTTCTAGCAAGGATTAATTATGTAAGAGAATTATGTCTGCTGTGGGCCTATCTAGTCAGTCCTTTCTTTTTTTAAAATATGTTTTATTATTTTTTAGAGAGAGAAGGGAGAGAGATAGAAACATCAACGAGAAAGAAACATTGATCGAGCCTGCAACATGGGCATGAGCCCTGACAGGAATCTAACCATTGACCTCTTGATTCATGGGATGATGTTGAGCTAACTGAGAGACACCAGCCATGGTTTTATCAGTCATTTCTGTTGACTTTTTACTTCTGTCTGTAGTATATTTGATGAAGAGCTTCTTATGATCAGTTAGGTTTTATGGGAGCCAGCACACATCCACAACATTTAAATACAAGAACTTTAGTCTATATTTTTAAGAAATGTTCCAATTAAGAAAAATAATATTGAAAAAGAACACTTAATAGAAAATAACTGTGATGTTACTTGGAGACCTCCATTAAGCTAGTACTAATTAAGGGCATAATTTTAATTATGATGATAACACTAGCATGCCATAAATAAGTTCAAACAATGGATTAGGATCCAAGCTATGCTAATACTTTTATCTCTAGGTCCTTTGGCAAATAAACTTTTCTTTACCTTAAATTAATAATTTTTGTCTTGTTTTGTATTTATACCTTCCAAGGAAAACCTTTCACACTTAAACATTTTTAATTCTACATTAACTTTTGTGGTATTTTAACTTAAATGGTTGATTATTTACAATGTCTTTTGGTTTAAGTTTGAAATTGGAATTGCAGATTTTCTATTTTCCAATGGCTGCTTTATATTCCAAACACCTATAGAAAACCCAATAATTTTTCAGCAGTTCTTTGATTATATACTGAATTTCCATAACCTTTTGTATAAAATCATGTTTTTCTATCTACATATCCCTACTTTGATGATTTTAACTTTGAAATGATTGAAAAGATAATAATGTATCCATAATAATAGAGTAATATGCTAATTAGACTGAACAACCAAATGACCTTCTGGACATCCTTCTGAACGTCCTTGCAGATGACCTTCTGAACAAAGCGGGGCTACCAGGGCTGAGGCAAGCCGCTACAGCTGTGCGGGCCCAGCCCCTTGCATGAATTTCATGCATTGGACCTCTAGTGTGTGTGTGTGTGTGTGTGTGTGTGTGTGTGTGTGTGTGTATGTGTGTAATTATTATATACTTATTTTTCTATATTTATACTTATTTCAGAGAGGAAGAGACAGGGAAAGATAGGAAAATAGAAAAATCATACCTAATAAGAGACAAAGATGGTAATTGACCGTACCTTCACTATGCCTCTCATTGGCTAATCAGCATGATATTCAAATTAGCCGCCAACAAAGATGGCAGCTAATTTGCATACTGCAGGCAGGGCAGGACAGCACAACCCACCATTCGGGCCCTGTGTGCAGCCCCGCCCCCATCGGGGACCCCATGGCGATTAGAGAGCAGGAAATTGCCGCCCACAGGCAGCACCCAGCAGGGCCTGACCCCGGGTGCCCTGACAATCCAGCCATCGGTGAGTAGGAAAGTGTGGGCTGTAGGCAGCACCCAGCAAGGCCTGCTCCTGGGTCACCATGGCGATCCCAGAGCAGGAAAGGGTGGCCTGCAGGCAGCCCTGGTGTGGGCCTGCTCCTGGGTCACCGTGGTGATCCCAGAGCAGGAAAGGGCAGCCTGTAGGTAGCCCTCATGTGGGCCTGCTTCTAGTTCGCCGTGGCAATCCCAGAGCAGGAAAGGGCGGCCTGCAGGCAGCACCCCACCTTGGCCACAGCTCAAGGGAGAGTACAACATGCAGTGGAGGCCAGGAGCCTGAGAGATCAATAGAGAGGGTGCCTGCTCCAAGCCTTCATGGTGTGGCTGGGGGCAGGCCCCCAGTAGACACACACACACACACACACACACACACACACACACACACACACAGCGCCTACTCTGAGCCTCCAATGTGGCTGGGGGCAGACTCTGCTGCCAGACTGTGGCCATGAGTAGGACATCCACTGAGGGCTCCTGGACTGAGGGGCAAGCTGGGCTGAGGGAACCCCACCCCCCAGTGCATGAATTTTGTGCACCAGGCCTCTAGTCAATGATAAGAGAGAATCATTGATGGGCTGCCTCCTGCACACCCCCTACTGGGGATCAAGCCCACAACTGGAATTGAACCATGACCTTCTGGTTCATAGGTTGATGTTCAACCAGTGAGCCACATGGGCTGAGCTCCTTTAGATCTTTTGGTGAAATGATTTGTAACCCAGCAGTGACTTTACAATATGATGTATTAGAAGTTCATTTATACATTCTTTATTCTTTGAAAATATTGTGTTTTCATTCAGAAAAGTATTTTACTGTGCTATCTTATTATTTCTAAAGTTATAAGTAATTTTTTATTATATTATAATTATTATCTATTGTATCATTATAATTATTGAATTTTTAAAATGAATATATCTTACAATTCTAACTATTAAACATGAAATGAATCATCTCAATTGTTGTTCATATGTTTTTCCTATTCTTTTTGAATATCAGTTTTTCTATATGAAATGTGAATCAAATGTTTTACTCCGGGCTTAAAAATGATCTTTTATAGCTTTGGCTGGTGTTTCTCATTGGTTAGAGCTTTGGCCCACATACCCAAGAGTCTCAGGTTGGATTCTCAGACAAGGGCATGTACCTGGGTTGTGGGTTTGCTCCCTGCCTCCTATTTGGGGCACATGCAGGAGGCAAGCAGTCGATGTGTCTCTCTCACATCAATGTTTCTCTCTTTTTCTCTCTCACCTCCCTTCCCTCTCTCTGAAAAGTAATGGGAAAAAAAAACACATTCTCTGGTGAGGATTAACAACAACAACAATGTTTATGGGGATGACATGGAATTAACAAGAAGAATTAATGTATTTTTTGAGATAGATAATTCCTATTCAAGTATAAAGGATGTGTTTTAGTCCTCTTTTGAATCTATAAACATTGGTTCAAAATTTGCTCCAATAGCATTTTTTTTCACATTTCTTCTTAGATTTTGTTCTTAGCATTTTATCTGTTGTAACTATTATAAATACAAGTTTGTCATTAATTATTCTAACTGATTCTGGTGTGTGTTGTTAGAAATTTTATTTTTAATATGCTTTGTCGTCTGCTACAGTTTTTGGTTATATCTATTATTGATTCTCTTGAATTTTCTAGATACTATCATATGACATACAAATAGAAATCATTTTACTTTTCAAGTTATTATGCCTATAATAGTCTCTTCATGCAAGATTGCCTTTTGGGAGGTTTCCAATCCTCACTGTATGAGGATCCTAATAGTCTGTCATGTAAGGTCTTTAATTGCTATAAATCTCCATTTGTCTAATTATAAAGGTTTGACATAATGCCATGAAAACGTATCTTTAAATTCAATAAAAATGTTTGCTTTTATAAATTTTTTGAATATGAAATGGTACTTTAAAAATCAGCTTTTATTTTTTTTCTGTGTATTTTTCTGGATACCCAGAATTAGTATTACCTGTGAACTGTAACAAGATTGATTTTGCCCTTCATTCAAGCCTTGTGCTGCCCTCCTAGTATCTGATCCCAATTCTATTGGTAACCTCCAAACCATAACAGTCTTCTGAGAGTAAACCTTATGTCTTCATACCATTCAAAAATAGAGTCATAACATTGTCTGAAAATGATTTGGCTCAAGTTTTGGAGGATAGTGCAGTTGGTTGAGCCAATGTAGATTCTAAAGTATCTCAAAAAGTCTTATTATAACCACTGTGAATGACTTTCAGTCTGCAAGCATGAGTCTTTAAAAATACTGTTTATTTTTATATATTCTAAAGTTAATATAATGCAATGTTTAACCTGAGTCTTTTCTAATTATTCAACTGTTTAATTGTACTCCACATGGTTCTGTTATATTTTCACAATGTTTCACAGAAAATATAAAGATAAAGGTTAATATTTACATATTTATATGACTACTTATCTAGCCTTATTAATTATATGTATATGCACATTTTCTATCATCACTTTAATGTAGGTATGGGATCCAGTATTTAGTCATATGGAATTAGGAAAAAATCCACTTTTTGATGACACCTATTTACAAAACTTTCTACAAATGTGTTACCAAATTAAGACCCAATAGTATAGGAGAATATAGAATATTTATGTTTCACAAATGAGTATTAGTGTGGTGGATTACATGCATGTTAATGGGGCTTAGTTAACAAATGCTCAGGGATCACTGCCATAGGGATCACACCATGACAATGGCTACCTCATATTGGGTTCTGAACTTCAATACCATGAATGCTTACAAAGTAGGTTTGTAATGTTAAAAGAAAAGCATGCTGCATAATTCTTAAAAATTTATTTCATGACAATCACTTTCTAAAACTGCATTAGAGTACTTTAAAGCTTAACTGTTATTTTATTGAAGAAAGAGGATTAACTTGGAAGTGGTTTCTTGGTAGCTTCAGTCTCCATATATTCTTTTTTCTTCTTTTTTTATTGTTTAAAGTATTACAAATAGTAGTACATATGTCTCCTTTTTTTTCCCCCAGTTGACCTTCAGTGACTATGGCACATAAGTTCCACAGAAACTCTAGGAATTCAAATGGCCACAGCAGGAAGTTTTCACTATTCAAAACAACCAACTGTTCCAGTACAAGAACATTACAGGGGCCTGTTATTATGTAGTTATTTCAGTGGTGAAGATCTGATCTAAAAACAATTCCTGTGCCTGTCATTTCTCAACCTAGGTACTGCATGTAGGGAAAAAGCTGCAGGTAAATGTGCATTCATTTTCTAAATAAAGACATCATTATTCAGTATTTTGGTTCACAGTTACTTGGTAGTGTGAGAAATATGATTGCTCTCTAAGACTTCAATAGAATTATTGAACATTGAATCAGAATAAACAACCAGTTTGTTTTTTTAGTCAGAATATTGTTGAGTATCTATAGCTGCTCTGAGAGCACTGTCAATACAAAATTGATTACTCCAAATAAGGCCACTAGTCTCATAATAGTATGGCAAGCCAGGAAGTAAGCCATCAAACTAGTGTGGAGAAAAATTATAAACATCATATTTTGATTTAATACCATATTTAAAAAATTAAAAATCTAAGTCAAACCAATTTAAAAATATATTAGAATATTTTAGATAACAAAAGTATTTGAGAATATTATGAGATATATATATATATATATATATATATATATATATATATATATATATATATAGCATAGGAAATACCAGCAGGTTTGATTGAATAACAATATGTTATTTCTATTTGCAAAAAAAAAAAAGTGTTGAGATAGAAATAAATACAAGCAATACCTCTGACAGCGAAATGGGTGCTAACACTAACTGCTAATGATGAAATAGAAATCATCCATAATATGATAGGAAAAAACAAACAAATTATGTATGTCACCACCCAGATAAATCCAGAGTGTCCCATGCCACTTCCTAATTAATAAATGCCCCCTCCACAGAGATAGCCATTCTTAGTTTTTACACCATAGATTACCTCTGGAATTACTGAAATTCATGTAAATGGAATCACATAGTCATGTACTCTTTTTGTTTTTTACTTTTTCATTCAGTATAATGCTCTAAAACTGTCCATGTTGATATACATGTCAGTAGTTCATTCTTTTAACTTATTTCTCTGTACTAAACCATTATATGAAAATGCCAAAATTTGTTTATCGACAGACATTCAGACTGGATTTTAAGCTATGATGAATAAAGCTTCAGTAAACATTCTTATTTAAATCATTTTGTGGACACATGTATTCAATTATCTGAGTATACACTTGAGAGTAGATTTCTGGGAGATGGGATAGATCTATTTTTCAAGTGTTTAAAACTGCCTAATGGTTTACAAATGGTTATTCTACACTTTGTAATATTATTTTAATTGCGTTATTTACTCTATATTTTTTTTAATTTATTGCTTAAAGTATTACAAAGGGTATTACATATGTGTCCATTTTATCTCCCCCGCCCTAGACAGTCCCCTAGCCTCCCCTATCCCCCAGTGTCTTATGTCCATTGGTTATGCTTATATGCATGCATACAAGTCCTTTAGTTGATCTCTTACCCCCCTACCTCCTACCCCCAACCCTCCCCGGCCTTCCCGCTGCAGTTTGACAATCTGTTTGAGGCAGCTCTGCCTCTGTATCTATTATTGTTCAAAAGTTTATAATGGTCTCTGTTATCCATGAATGAGTGAGATCATGTGGTATTTTTCCTTCATTGACTGGCTTATTTCACTTAGCATAATGCTCTCCAGTTCCATCCATGACGTTGCAAATGGTAAGAGTTCCTTCCTTTTTAGAGCAGCATAGTATTCCATCGTGTAGATGTACCACAGTTTTCTAATCCATTCATCTACTGATGGGCACTTAGGCTGTTTCCAGATCTTAGCTATGGTGAATTGTGCTGCTATGAACATAGGGGTGCATATATCCTTTCTGATTGGTGTTTCTGGTTTCTTGGGATATATTCCTAGAAGTGGGATCACAGAGTCAAATGGGAGTTCCATTTTCAGTTTTTTAAGGAAACTCCATACTGTCTTCCATAGTGGCTGCACCAGTCTGCATTCCCACCAGCAGTGCACAAGTGTTCCTTTTTCTCCACATCCTCTCCAGCACTTGTCGTTTGTTGATTTGTTGATGATAGCCAGTCTGACAGGTGTGAGATGGTACCTCATTGTTGTTTTGATTTGCATCTCTCGGATGATTAGTGACTTTGAGCATGTTTTCATATGTCTCTTGGCTTTCTGAATGTCCTCTTTTGAAAGGTGTCTATTTAGGTCCGTTGCCCATTTTTTGATTGGATTGTTTATCTTCCTTTTGTTAAGTTGTATGAGTTCCCTATAAATTTTGGAGATTAGGCCCTTATCAGATATGACATTGGCAAATATGTTTTCCCACACAGTGGGTTTTCTCGTTGTTTTGTTGATGGTTTCTTTTGCTGTGCAGAAGCTTTTTATTTTGATGTAGTCCCATTTGTTCATTTTCTCTTTCGTTTCAAGTGCCCTAGGAGCTGTATCAGTGAAGAAATTGCTTCGGCATATGTCTGAGATTTTGTTGCCTTTGGATTCTTCTAGAATTTTTATGGTTTCCTGTCGTACATTTAAGTCCTTTATCCATTTTGAGTTTATTTTTGTGTATGGTGTAAGTTGGTGGTCTAGTTTCATTTTCTTGCATATATCTGTCCAATTTTCCCAACACCATTTATTGAAGAGACTATCTTGGCTCCATTGTATGTTCTTGCCTCCTTTGTCAAATATTAGTTGAGCATATTGGTTCGGGCCGATTTCTGGGCTCTCTATTCTATTCCATTGATCTATATGCCTATTCTTGTGCCAGTACCAGGCAGTTTTGAGAACAGTGGCTTTGTAATACAACTTGATATCTGGTATTGAGATCCCACCTACTTTGTTCTTTTTCAGGATTGCTGCAGCTATTCGGGGTCTTTTTTATTCCAGATGAATTTTTGGAGAGTTCGTTCTAGATCTCTGAAGTATGCCGCTGGTATTTTAATGGGAAGTGCGTTGAATTTATAGATTGCTTTGGGTAGTATGGACATTTTAATGATGTTGATTCTACCAATCCATGAACACGGTATGTTCTTCCATCTGTTTATGTCTTCCTCTATATCTTTTTTCAATGTCCTGTAGTTTTCTGAGTAGAGGTCTTTTACCTCTTTAGTTAAGTTTATTCCTAGGTAGCTTAATTTTTTTGGTGCGATGGTAAATGGGATTGTTTTTATAATCTCTCTTTCTGAAAGTTCACTATTGGTGTATAGAAATGCCTCGGATTTCTTGGGGTTAATTTTGTATCCTGCTACATTGCCAAATTCATGTATTAAGTCTAGTAGCTTTTTGATGGAGTCTCTAGGGTTTTGTATGTATAATATCAAACTCTATATTTTTAATGTGGCCCTATGTATGTTAATATATGTTGATGTAACATCCTGCTACTTTTTTTCTATCTGCCCAACTTGGTTATATTTCTTTATCCCACATTATTTTTATTTTTTTTATCATTTTATAAATTGGCTCTTTATTCCATGTTATATCCACAACTGGGCTGTTAGCTAAATTTTCTTTGAATTGCATTTTTTGTGGTTACACTGGATATTAAAATGTTCTTTCTTAGGAATTAGAATCACTATGTTACTAGTCATGGAATATATTTGTTTTTAAATGTAGAGAAACTTTGGCTGTATCTTTGGGGCATTAATTATTTTAGTTATATGTTTTATTATTATAGATTAAAGTTTTCTGATTAAATTTTAGTATTTTAAAATAAATGAAATAAAGTAAATAATAGGGCAAGTGTTATTCTCAAAAAAGAAAAGCAATTCCATTGTTCTGTATATTAAATAAATATTGTCAACTTTTTAGTAAATTAATAATTCTATGAAGAAAAGTAAAATACATATTGACATTACAGGTTTAAAATGTTTTCCACTGAGGTAAATAGCTTTGCCAATTGTTGTACTCCTCTTTCTTTGCTTAATGGCTTTTATCATACCTATCACATAGAAGATGGTCAATAAATATGAATCTCTTTCCTCCTGTATGACTGCTGCTACTTGAAATATCCTCCTTGCTTATTATCATCATAGCTATTGTTGGCAGTCTTCAGGATTCCACTTGTCTCATTTTCTCTCCTAGAACATTTTAGACTATCCCCATTTAGAAAGATCTTTATTTTATAATCAGACCTGTCTATTTTTATTTTTTACTTTATTCTTTCCTTTACAGCCTTAATCTATTGGAATCTCAATTTCTTTATCATTTAAATGAATAATCTCTCTCCATATAGAGTCTTCCATCAGTTGCATCACTTCGGTAACTCTAGTTCTGCTGTGGTAAAATCTTATATTGTTAATAACTCTTGGCAGAAATTATTGTCACCTTGTTGGCTGTGAATTGTTGCATGAGTGCAGCAATGATAGTGCAGTGTGAATGAGGTTTGGTTAAAACTTGTTCCAGCCCTTGACAGTTGCTCTTTGCCATAGACATAGAATACTCTACCAACACCAGCTAAATCAATGACAGGAATAAGTGTTTTTATTTATACAGAAAATGTGAGAGAGAGAGAGAAGAACTTACCAAAAAACTATAATGCAGATGAAAAAAAAGTGATGATATAGAGTGCAAATTCTTAGTGAATGAGTAAGTTAGTTTATAGTTTCTTGAGTTTTTGATCAGTTTTGCTCATCTTTCATTATCACTCTGTTCATTTCTTAAAATAAAGTTGTTTCTGACCGAAATAATATATACATGTATATACATATACATATATATTAATATGCATACATTTTATTCAATTGAACATTTTATTCAGTTAAAATCTTCAGGGGAATAAAAAAATACAATGACCTTTTCAGAGCTAAAGGAGAGTTTATGTAGATGTATTCTATCACTACTTTGGGAGAGAAACACAAGCAAAATGAGCTATTTGTATTCATAATTTGATATTTACAAAATCATTCACTTGTACCTTTTAGGAGATACTTGGGGAAAGCCCTTGGATACTTTAATATCAGGATGGGGAGAGGATCAAAAATAGATTTCTTGAGAAGTCTAACTAAGGGAGAACAGGGACTCAGTTCTGTAATGAAAATCTTCAATAACCTATGAAAGGACTCCAGTTTAAGTACTTCAAGTAAAACTATATATGTGTATTTTTAAATTTGAATTGACCATCATCTTTTCTTTCATGTCCTTGAGAAAACCTATGTGGGGCTATAGTGACATAATTGCATTCTGTTCTCGTTCACATCATCCCATAATGAAAGTGTAGGCGTATATACACTGCTGAATATGAAAAAATAAATAAATATTGCATAAACATTTTTGGATGTTAATTGTTTTTTATAACAATAAATTTAAAAAATCTTAAGTGCACGGTTTGAAAACTTTACATATGTATATGCATGTGCAAATAAATATATACAATGTTTCCAGCACCAGGAGGTCCCCAATCAGTAAATCCCACAAGGATCATCATTCTTCTGATTTTCACAATAGATTACTTTAGTCTGTTCTTGAATTTAATATAATTGAAATTACCAATTACAAATTCTTGTATGAATAATTTTTCTAAAAGTTATACCTATGACATCCAAGGTGCATGTCAGAAGTTATTTTCTATTGCTCTGTAATATACTGTTATTTGGGGGATTGGGGTATCCCTTTCCCCACTGAGTGCTGGGGGTGGAGTCCTTATGATATCTTGAGAAAAATAATTTTCTGAGATTCACACAGAAGGATGATTTTTATTGGCATGTAATTACATCACTTCCATAAGGCTAGAAGCAAATTCAGTGTCCAGAGTTTCCATTCCATGTTGCAGCCGTGTCCAGTTCATCTTTAGGCTAGATATAGTCCATTAGTCCATTGTGTGTGTTGGGGTCCACATGGCCATGGGCCATATGGGCAAATGCCAGGATGCAGGAGCAAGAGAGCCCTGCAAGACAGGAGTCAATCACATCACTCCAAGAGGAACCAAGAGAGAGAACTCCTTTGTTTAGGGCATTAAGTATCCCAAAATTTCACACATTTGCAGTGGCCATGCCCATTCTGGACAATGACCTGTTTCCAGGTGTGACGGATAGTCAAGTACGTATCCAACCTCAACTTGACTGGGCATGTGTTTATTCCCCTCCCTGTCCTGTCCCTTCATCCAGCAATCTGCAGAGAATAGACCAGTGGCTCCTTGGGAAGTGTAAAGCTTTAGCTTCCTAGTGAAGCTGCCCAAATGACATGCCTATAATATTTGGCCTTTCCTTTGCTCCTTTCCTGTTATTAATAACTTGGTTAATTACACTGGTATCAATACCAGTGTACAAATACATCATAATATTAACCTATTCTGTTGTTAATAGATAGTTGTTTCCAATATGTGGCTATTACAAATAAAATCATTATAAATATTCTTAAATACTTTTTTGTGGACATAATACTAATTTTTTATTCAAATAGGGAAACGCTGTCATTGTACATACATATACAGCATTAGACAGGGGTGGGGAATGTCCAGCCCACAGGCCATATAAGACCCACAAAATCATTTGGTGTGGCCCAACCACGTCATTAGAGGCGAGTTAATTAAATATTTGACCAAATATAACAGGCTACTCTTTATGTTGATAATTTTGTATGGCTGCGAATGATGTTATAAATGTCCTCATGTCCCTTGGCAGAAAAAAGGTTCCCTACCCCTGCTTTGGAAGGTCCATTAATATTCCAAAGCAATTATACCATTTTAGACTTTCATCAGACACATAAGAGAATTCCCGTTGCTGCACATCATCAACAACACTGGGCTTTGAAATCCCTTTTTTGTTATTGGATTTATTGAGGTGACATTGTAGGAATTCTAGTGAATGTTTCTTATTGGATTTTTATTTGCATTTCTCTGAAGGTTTTTTTTTCACATTTGTTTGTAGTATATGTAATGTGCAATTGATTTTTGCATATTGACTTTAAACAACCTTGCAAAATTTTCGTATTAGTTCTAATAATTTATAACACTTCATTTTCTAGCTATGCAATCATTACATATTTTATCAGTTTTTCAATATTGTTGCATCTATTCCTTTTGCTTATGCTATTTTTTTTTAACTATCCAGGATGTTATATAAAGAAATGTTAAATGTAGAAATAATATATCTTATTTCTCTTCCTGACTTCCTGTTTTGGGGGAGTTTCTTATAGTCTCACCAAGTGCAGTATGCAGTTTAGGAGATAAACAGTGATTACAGAAGAATTTGAAGGGAATTGTGGAATTGAACTCACTATGGTTTCTTCCTAAGAGTTTGTTCTTCAAATTCAAGTCACTTTGTTAGTATCAAACTCTAACCTCTGTTTTTATTACATGATCTTTTGGACCTGAATTTTTCTAATCTGAAAAAATAATAATAATAACAGTACCTACTTCACAGGCCTGTTGTTTGTGTTATATATAAATATATATGAAGCAATTCGAATAATGCCAAGCAGAGAAGAAATTCCAAGCTAATAATGATAAATAACAATTTTTTAAAAAGGAGAGGATTGTGACAATATTTGGAAATGTTAAAAACATGCTTTATTCCCCTCACTCAGAAAAAGAATAATGATAGTGCTATTTTTCTATTTGTATTAGATTTTAAAGAGAATCTGAATGTAAAATAATTTTCATCTATTCACACATATATATCATTTCAGCATAGATCTGACTTTCTGCATTAGAGCCACAGATAACTCTCTGATATGAAATTAGTTTTAATAATTGATGCCACATCTTAAGGAATATTTGCAGTTCTTTGGGAAACACTTTAACAGAGAATATAAATAGATAATAGTGAATTTCTTTTCTTTTCTTTTTTTTACATCTCTACTTTGTGAACTTCTTTTGGTCAAGGACCATGGAGAGATAACTATAGCAAAGTGGTTAAGCCCAGGCTCCGGAGTTAAGGTCACCTAGGTTCTGATCCTACCTCTACCATTTATTAGTTGTTTAGCTTGAGCGAGTTATGTAACCTCTGTGTGCCTCATTTGCAAAATGGGACTGATAAATGGTACCTGTTATATAAGGCATTGTGAGGACTTTAAATAATGATGATACTTGTTAAGTGATCTGAATAGTACCCAACATACCACTCAGAAATGTTAGCAGTACTAGTTCTTAGTCATTCAGCAGCACAAACTATTCACTGGTTTTGTTAAAAGTTTTGAACCATCCTATATAATAAGAGAGAAACGTACAAATTAACCATCCTTCCACTACACTCAAGCCACTCCCAGGAGCCATGCCCACCAGCCAATCAGGAGCAAGTGTGAAAATTAACCCAACTAAGATGGTGGCGGCCACGGAGCTAGAGCAAGCAGGAGGCTTGGGTTGCCCCTGGCGATAGGGGAAGCCAAGCTTCCTGCCTGCCCTGGCTGGCCTCGGCTCCACTCAAGGCTACAAAGTTTCAATTATAGAAGATAAATAAATCCCAGAAAAAAAGAAAAAAAGAAAAAAAGGAGAGGCTGGGACCTTGGGTCGCCGGGGTGTGTGGCAAGCCTGAAAATGGCCCTCAGTCCCTCACCCAGGCTGACCAGGCACCCCAGCAGGACTCCTACCCTGATCCGGGACACTCTTTAGGGCAAACTAGCCGGGCCCCACCCGTGCACCAGGCCTCTATCCTATATAATAAAAGGGTAATATGCAAATTGACCCTAACAGCAGTACCACTGGGAATGACTGGTCACTATGACACACACTGACCACCAGGGGGCAGATGCTCAATGCAGGAGCTGCCCCCTGGTGGTCAGTGCATTCCCACAGGGGTAGCTCTGCTCAGCCACAAGCCAGGCTGACAGCTGCCCGCACAGCGCTAATGATGACCAACTGCACCTTAGGCCTGCTCCCTACTGGCAAGTGGACATCCCCTGAGGTGTCCCAGACTGCGAGAGGGCACAGGCCAGGCTGAGGGACCCCCCCCGAGTGCACAAATTTTTGTGCACCGGACCTCTAGTGTGTAATAAATAGGTTAACATTACAGTGATGCCAGTCAGATGAATTTAGTACTGAGTAGGTTGTTAAGTGATGTGTGGAGCAGGGTACAACTTGTTTTGAGTAAGAGATGAGAAGCATGAGGTCAAGTCAGCACCAGGAAAGATGGCTGCTTGTGAGAACTTTGGCCACAAATACTAGAGTATTAAGAATATAAGAAACAGACTCATAGAGAACAGACTAATAGTTGTCAGGGGGGAGAGGGAGTTGGGGGACTGGTGAAAAAGGTGAAGGAATTAGGCAAAAAAAAAAAAAAAAGACACAGATAACAGTATGGTTATTGCCAGAGGGAAAAGGAGGGAGTGGGGGAGATGGAAGAGGGCAAAGTGGGTATAAATGGTGGCAGAAAGAGATTTGACTTTGGGTGGTAAGTGCACGATGCAGTATGCAGATGATGTGTTATAGAGTTGTACACTTGAAACCTGTGTGGTTTTATTAACCAACTAAAGGCCCAATGCATGAAAATTCATGCAAGAGTAGGCCTTCCTTCCCCCGGCTGCCGGCACCAGCTTCCCTCCGGCACCCAGGACCTGGGCTTCCCTCTTCCAGCACCTGTAGACTCCAGGAGCACTGGCTGGCTTCCCTCTGGTCCCGGCTTCATTAGGAAGGATGTCTGGTCTAATTAGCATATTACCCTTTTATTATTATAGATGTCAGCACAATAAATTCAGTAAAAAAAAAAAAGAATGTAATAAATGTGTTCTGATTAGAAAATGATTCTACTCAGCCACACTAGACTAAAGGGCAACCAAGTAACTGGTGTAATGATTATGGAGGTTCTTTTATACTGTGAGAAATTATACCATAGGAATAACTGTAAACTTGTGCAGTGATTTTCTGATGTTTTAATCTCTTCAAAATGTGAATGCAAAAAAGTCAGCATTACTACTCCTATACGAAAAAGTTGTGTTCAATAATTACATACTGAATGAACCAATTTAAAAAAAGAAACTGTTGGCCTGGCCGGTGTGCTCAGTGGTTAGAGTGTCAACTCCCACACAGAAAGGTCGAGAGTTCAATTCTCGGTCAAGGGCACGTACCTGGGTTGCAGGTTTGACCCCCTGCCTGGTCAGGGTATATGCGGGAGGCAACCAATTGATCAGTGCCTCTCTCACATGGATGTCTCTCTCTCTCTCTCTCTCTCTCTCTCTCCCTCTCTCTGTAATAGTGAAATTTTGATAGACATTTCATGAACTGTTATAAAGTGGAAATATATGCCTATGATATCTAAATAGCATTACGTAGAAAAGAGTAAAAGAGCAGAAAAAGAAGAAAGAAAAGTGACTATTGTGTGCTTTTGTGCATGTAAATACTGGGTTAAAATTATGACATATTCAATCCATTGCTTTTCCAATTCCTGAGACTGCTATACAACTTTAAGGGAGATGGAAGTGAAAATTTGGGTGAACACTCAATTTTTTTAATGAAACTAATTTATCAGGATTATTTCATGTAATCAAATTTGAAATTATACTAGTACATTTGACATATTACGAAAGTCTCAGTGTAACATAGCCAATCACAATTTAATTCCCACTAAGCAACATGTCAAAGATTCACTATAAATTAAACATAAAACAAGTAAACATAAATCATTATGCAAACACTTTCCCACAATTGTGAAAGAGACAAGATTGAAAACCTTTCTATAAACTGATTAGAAAAACAATAAGAAAATGAGCAAAGAACATAGGTAAACAATTTATAAAAATATGAAGTATATAATAGTAATAAATATATAAAAACCATGTCCTACCTTACTAGAAATTAAAGAAAGGCAAATAAGTATAATTAGATCATAAAGATTCTATTTTTTACCTATCAAATTATTAGGCCAGTTTAAGGTATTATTAAATTCTCATAAATATGCTGAGATTGTGGCACCTTCATGATTGACTCATGAGTGCATACATTGTCATAATCTTTATTGGAATCAATTTGAAAATATTGATCAAAAAGTGAAATTGACTCATCATATAAATTATAAATTCTATTCCTAGGACTTCATATTTAAGAAAATGATCAGAAGTATGGGGAAAGATTTATGTAAAAAGAAGTGTGTAATAAGATTATGAATAATATTTATAGTGGTAGTACTCATAATGGTGAAAAATAAGAACAAATTAAATATATAAACAATGAGGAATTGCTAACAAAATTATGGTATATCTACAAATTTCAACCTTATACAAAGCAGTGTATTGTTTTTATTTGACATCACTTCCCCAATTTTATTCTTGTGAATATATCCGTATTTATGCCTGAGCTCTCCCCTTGTCCAAGAGAAACTCTCATCTACTTATATGTCTCTCTCTGTCAAACACAGTGTTTACAAAGCAATGGGAAGAGACTTATTGGGGGCCAATAGAGTCCCTTTTATATCTTTAACTCACACTAGTGGTAGTCAAAAGCAGAAGATAACCTCTTTTGGGGGAGTAGATAACTTATGTAAATAAAGAATGTAAAGCTATTGGACCATTGCCTCTACCTAGAACTAGCCCCATTATGTTGAGGGTGCAGGGCAATTTGAAAATGGAGGGCTTGTTTTCCAAACCTCAGAACAGCAACAGGAGATTATTAAATCAAATTCAGGGGCCTTCTGAGCACAGGCCCCATGCACCTGCACAGGTTTCATGCCTATGAAACTAACCCTGTTTCTTCCGTTTGGAGATAGACTCTGCAATGGGAACGAACATAAACAATCTACAGGGAGAACAAGAGTCTTGGTGGTTCAGAGCCAATGACTATGGATAGCCTAAGTAGAGTGCTGCCTTTGCAAGTTAATTAAGCAAATGCATTTATTTTGACATAAGATAGTGTGAGTTAGATTTATGTTAATTGCATCCTAAATTATTTGAATATCACTTGTTATGATGTTTGGGAAGAGGTTACAATAACCTGGAGAGTTACACATTTTTAAGTCTTCAGTAAAAAGAGTAAATGCATATATTCTTTCAACAAATGAATGTTGAGTGTTTTTTATTCAGTGTGTCTAGCTGTATGCTAGGTGTTTATATAAAAACAAACAAAATCCTAGCTCTTCATGTTCTACTAGGGGAAGTTAGATTATATGCAAAAGGGATAAGGGAGTATATAGCATGTTAGATGATGATCAAAGGGAAACAAAAGTCTTATTAAAGAAAAACTAACTTTTTGGAAAAGATTTAAAATATATGGGCCAATGTACCACACTGATATCAGGAAAGGAATATGTAGCTGCCTGTACACACGTCCTGAGTTAGAATCATGTGGTGCCTGCTCTATGTGGAAAACAATAATGAAGATCAGTGTAGGTATAGCAGGAAGCAGGAACAGACAGATGGGGATGGAGAGGTAGACAGAGAGGAAGAGAAAATGATAATGAATTTTACTACATGAGATTGTAAGTCATGGGAATGTTTAGTGTTTTGACAGAATCTATCAGTTTTGACAGGTCACTCTTGCTCTCGTTTGTAAAAAGACTAAAAAACAGTAATGATAGAATATGTGAGGTAACAATGAATAATGATCAGATTCTAGATATATTTTCAAGTTAGAAGAAGCAGGGAGGCAACGATGACAACACAATTTTGGCATTTTTATTCTTTTAATTTCATTCAAGAAATGTTTAATGATTTGATTAAATGAAAAGAGAATAACAAATGAGCAAATGAGCATACAGTAATGAACATATTAGAAAATGCAAGTTTAATATGACTATTGTAACTATAATGTTTAAGATTGGACTTTTGAAGTAAACACCAGAGCATGACAGTATTTGCATCCTATAAAAAGGAATATGGAGTTTAATTAAAGGAAATACAAAAGCAAAAAAGGAAACTGTTTCAAGAGGCAGGAGCTCAAATACTGACAACTATGGAAAATTATCAAATCACTTAAAAATATGAACAAAATTAAACTAATAATTACATGGAGCATCAGCCTAGCATTTAGCATTTAAAATTAGTTGGATAAGATCCCAACTTTGTCACTTCTAATTCTGTGACTTTGAGAATATATTTATGTCTAACATGATAAGCAGAATATATGTCATCTCCAAAATTCAGCTATAAAATTTAGAAAGATGTAACATGGAGAGAATGTATTTTATAAGCATAGAAACCTATAAATTTGATTACATCTCAGATTGATTCAAGCATGATTTTGTATCATACCTTCACTTATTTTTTAGTTAGCATAGCTTTAAACTGATTATGCAAAATTTTGTCTCTATTTTCTCATCTGTAAAATCAAAGTTAGAGTTCTACTTTTCACCTAAAGTTGTTTTGAGAAATTTTGACAGACATATATATAAAACACTTTTTATTGTTACTGACACAAAATGCTCAATAAATATTGACTGTATCATTAATATTGTTATTCCATCAATCACTCACAGTCTCCCAGGCTATGTGATCTCTATTTTATAAATGTCACTACTCATTTTCAAAGCAACCTTGTAGGATATGTTGCTTATCATTATTTTACAAATGAGGAGATTAGAATAAAAAAAAACGTGTAGGATGTTTGGTAATTTCAAAGTGGTAGAACCAGATTTTGCGTTTGGTTATAAAATTACCCCTTTCAAAATATTTGCTATCCAAGAATATATCCAAAGATTACCTAAGGTGGTCCTAATTACGAAACAAAAGTTTTCAATAAGCTCCCTCCCCCGAAGGCTGATTTAAACTCTTCAGATTATGCTTATTGAATATTAATTCAGAAACACATTCAACATGTCCATTATCCATGGGGTAAAAATTGAGTTAAATATTGTGTATATAGGATTATTAATTTATGAGTTAGAATAAATCTTGTATAGATGCACTATAATAAACATATTTTCCTTCAGCTACTAAAAATCCTTGGGTTTAATTTTGTATAATGTATGTAAGCAAATTATAATTATTTTCACAGTCAAGCTGTGCATGTTAGATCACAATTAACTAATTTAACAAAGTTAGCTCTGTGAATCAGACTAATGCACTTTCTGTTTATAATGTAGCAGCAGGAATTATAATTTTGAAACCCCCATAAAATCAATGCTTTCAATAACTATAAAAACAACGTAAAATAAAAAAGAGCTCATTATAAAGTTTTATTTGAACAGCACAATACCATATTTTTCCCTAATAAAATATCCTTTAGGACTGAGGAATGCACTTTTTTATTTTGAGAAATATCATCTCACAAATTGCTAAGTGGCAGCAATAATAATGTACTTCACTAAAACCACCTTATGTCTAACCAAATTTTACTGCAACTTTTATTTTTAATAAAATAGATGCATCCCAAGTTTTAAAATCTAAGACAAATCATTAAGTCAATTAAAAAATAATTTAGTCTCTTCAGAATACATATGCATTTCCCATTATATTCCAAATGACTTTGGAAATTGTAGAACATTGCAACTCCACAGCTCTCATAATTTTATGTCCATATGAAATTTTCTCTCCATGTCCCAACCAACCTTCACATTTTTTCCCTAGTGTTTTCTCTTTTCCATCCCCACTGAAGCCACTTAATTAATTTTATACAAAGGCTTTCTGCAAACTGCATCCTGCTATTAAGTCTTTCCCCCCTCTAATCTATTCTATACAAACACTGCCAGTTTAAGCTTCCTGAATTAGATGCCTTTCATATAATTTCGAATTTAAAACTTATACACTACCTAACAGATGAAGCTGGAATCTTTGAATCTATGTTTAAGACCAAAATATTCTGTGTCCTGTTGCTATCCTCCTTACTTAGAATTTATTTTAAAAACTAATATTAAGAACAACAAATTTAGTGATGGCTTTTTAAAATATTTTATCATTCTCAATTCCCACCTCTTTTCTCATTCTCTTTCACCATCTCTAAAGGAGAAAAAGTATAGTTTGCTTACCACTCTCTATCCATTACTCACCATTATGCCAGGCACACTATAAGTCTTCAAAAATATTTCTAGAATGGAAGAAACAGGACTAACTACTCTTTCTTTTATTTGTTCTTGGTTTTTGCCCAACTCTTTCTCCTCCCATTTCTCCTCTTAGCTCTGCAAAAATGAGCACTGTTCTTCTGAGAACCATTAGAAAGCTAATACAGTAAAAAAATATGAAGTGCTTGAAGGCAAAGAGCTAACTAACAAGGCAGTGAAAAATTATGGGCACAGAAGCGAGGAACACAAGAAAAACCTGTAAATATTAACTCAAATTGTGAGGCCACTTCTCCTCATCCCCTCTCTTCTACTAACCATCCCTTTGGTCTCTGTTTCTATGAGTCTGTGTTTGTTGTGCTTGTTTGTTTTTAGATTTATCATATAATTAAAACCATATGTTATTTGCCTTTCTCTGCCTAACTTATTTCACTTAACATAAGATTCTCTAAATCCATCTATGTTGTCCCAAATGGCAAGGTTCCACTCCTTTTTGTTTCTGCATAATGAAAAGTTACAAACACATTGCAGAGCTGTAGGACAGGGAGTGGGGTAATTTAATTAGGTGTCTTCACAGTATTCCAAATTTATTAATATAGCATATAAATTTATAAGTTGACTTGTTAGCTTATGTAGATTGGGCTCAGGTGATATTGGCTCTTCTTGCTCATGCATATGAGGTTTAGCTAAAAGCTCTTTATGTATTTTCCTCCTCATTTTGAGACCAGTGGGCTATCGCAAGCATATCTTTCTTTACTTTCTCATTCCTTCCCTTCCTTCCTTCCTTCCTTCCTTCCTTCCTTCCTTCCTTCCTTCCTTCCTTCCTTCCTTCCTTCCTTCCTTTTTTTCTTTCTTTTTCCTCCTGTCTTTCTCCTTTATCTTTACAATTTTTTAATTGAAAATACTTTAGAGCAGTTTAAGGTTCGTACTGTAAGGTAGAGATATTTCCCATATGTCCCCCTGCCACCATACATGCATAGGGTCTCCCATTATGTCCCTCACCAGACTGGTACATGGCTTAAAATTGTGGGACCTATACTGACACATTATAACCATCTAAAGTCCATAGTTTATTTACACTTTACTCTTAGTTGCTACATTCTATGGATTTGAGCAAATATATAATAACGTTATGGACTCATACACAGTATTTTCACTGCTCTCAAAATTCTCCGTGCTCTGCCTATACATCACTTCTTCTGTTCAGACATGTATTTTTTATGGTGATGGCAAAGAACAAGTAAAAATGTGTAGGGTGTAGAGGGTCTTGGATGGTAGTAAAAAATTGTTTCATAGCCTTTCATAGGGACTTCTGGCTGTTTCTTCTTCCCCTGGCCTTAAATTCATGAATCCGTACACTGCTTGAGCCTTGATACCGTATTCTTCTCCACTCCAACACTGAAGCTGTGTTAAAGATAGTAAGATGATATCTTAGAGCCAGCTATCCATACAGTCTCCAATTCTATTGCACATAGGAGATGTGGAAAATAAGACTTAAATATAAATAAATAATTTACTTGTGAGTCTCTTAATTGACATGTAGCCCTAATTCCCAGTTATATTCCCAGAAAAAGTTTATGCAACATGACTTCTTTTAATATAACATGAATAAATATTATTGCCAAGCAGAAAAATTAACTACTTTAAAAATAAGAGCTTTTTAAAGGATGTCAGTTAGATTCAGGATTGATATTTGAGTTTATGACAAGTTTTATAAACCTGATCTTAGATTATTTCTAGATGAAAAAACATATTTTCATATGCTTGCATTGGTCATATTTGATAGGATTGAAAATTGCCTTTACTGTGCTTTGTCAGAGATGAACAGTATTTTTTGAAATTTTAAATTTTTACTCCATTTTTCAAGTATATAAAAATAATATTTTGTTTGTTTATATGGATCTCTGAATGGTCAGTTGGGCTGCATACTAGTAAAAGCAAAACTACTTTATTTTATCCACTATCATCCACTTCATCTTGTTTCCAGAGAGAATAGAATTAATCCTATTAAATTTTGTTACATTTCTTAAGAGAGATAATTTTTTTGAATCCCTGACCTCCTCTTTCACACTCTCCCAAGAAACTGGTTCTGCTAAGACAATAACTAAGGCAGTATTTTCTTATCTTTTCATTCAGTTATTCCTTCTGTTGTGTGTTTTTAAAAACAGTGGGATAAAAGACAAATATTAGAATTAGCTATCGAAGATGTTGGGGGAAAATAGCCACAGGCCTAAAGTCTGATTGAGGCCAAGTAATTAATTATAAGGTAATTTTATTCTGTTCTGAGTGACTTTGTCTCTCAATGTTGTGGAAATGATATAGTGGATAGTATAATAGCCAACAAGGCATGAACCTGAAATTCTTCTAAGAACAAAGCAATTGACATGATGTGTCAACTTACGCAAACAAATTAACCTTTCTCTATCCAAGTTTCTCCATCTGTGAAATGAACACTAAAACATTTGTCTGGAAGGCCACCAAAAAGTTTCACAGATTAATGAGATGATATTCTCAGGATCTTTTGAGACCTGAGATTCTTAAGAAGAAAAAAACCAAACAAACAAGAAGCCTAAAGCAGGAGAAAAAGTTTAAGGGCATATTTTTGCAGCAAATACAATTATTTTTTGCATATAATTTAAAAGATTTGCTTTATAAACCCTAAATATTGTAAGTTATATATTGTGTATACATATGCACTGCAGGTGTTTCTGGCAAATCAAGTTATAAACATGAAAAATTAATGAAAGCATTATTTTCCAACTTATACCCAACAATATTTTTGAAAATATTTTGACAATTAATGACTAATTTTAAACATATGTATGTGATTTATTAAGATACTTCATATGAAATGTCTAGAGTGTCTAGCACATAGTACAAATCCAATAAAATTCAGTAATCCTACATTTATTTTTTTAACTACATGTATATAAATATTCAACACCCTCTCCCAATTTCACTAACGTTTCTGTGAAATGAACACTAAAACATTTTTAAATGTCCACATTTGTGTGGACATTAAAAAAAAATAATTCTTGCCGAAACCGGTTTGGCTCAGTGGATAGAGCGTTGGCCTGCGGACTGAAAGGTCCCGGGTTCGATTCTGGTCAAGGGGCATGTATCTGGGATGTGGGCACTTCCCCAGTGGGGGATGTGCAGGAGGCAGCTGATCGATGTTTCTCTCTCATCGATGTTTCTGACTCTCTATCTCTCTCTCTTCCTCTCTGTAAAAAAATCAATAAAATATATTTTTAAAAAAAATAATTCTTCTAATTTTATGTCATATACTTATAAGTTAGATCTTTCATATCACTTTCAACCACTTTGTGAAATTTTTGCCAAGCACTTGCTGTTTAAATTCAAAGTAGCTTCAGTTTTTTCAGTGGAACTGACTTCGTGGATTTAATAGAAATAACTAACATTTACTTTATATTCAATATTACATTGCAGCTTTAGTAGGTAGCTCAGTAAGTTATCTGTGATGAATATATAGCCTTAACTAAATGCCTATGAAGAAACATATATCTCTACTTGTCAGAACAAATAAAATCAGTCTCAAAGTGTTGCATCAGAAGTGCAAATTTTTTAACTGTCCTAGAAAATTTTCAAAATAAGTTCTATTTTGGCCCTCACATATATGATTCATAATAACAGGGTAAGCATATCTTAATCAATCATCCTAACCCTCAACCTCACATTGAATCAGATGATTACCCTTTTTCTTAAACCTGACACATTTCTTTTTTCTCCCAGGGTTTATAGGTTTATGAAGGCATTTTATACTAAAATCTATGGTTTATATTATTCTTCAGTGTGGGAACATGACTTTATAGTAGTTTGGACAGTTTCCTCTCCAGTTAGCATACAATTATAAATGAAAGACTAATTAAAAATATATTTAAACAAATATTTGCTCTTTTTGAAGTTTAGATTATTGGCCATATTAGCTCTCCTGCCATCTGTTATGTTACTTCAAAGGCGGATTCTATTAAGAACAATGAATCTCCTGAGAAGTTTAATTCTCCACAATTTAAACATACTTGTGTGTAACTTTAACTCGATTCTTATTTAAATGTTATTCTTACTACATGAAGTATTTATGACCAACAATACTGAGTGTAATAGTTTCATAATTCCTTATATTTTTTTCTCTGTAGAGGCATATAGTCATTTATTCTTACCAACAGATATCAAGGCAATTAGTAAATTGGATATAGTCACCCTTGAGTTTGTGGACAAAGAGTTACTTGCACTGGGCCTCCTTATTTAATAGCAGCTTCATCATCCAAACAACTAATTGATTTCTTTTGAAGGTAATTTCTCTTGAAAACTAACATTTTTATGGCTTCCCAAAGTTACTGGAAATGCAGCAGACTAACAAAATAGTCATTGCAGTGCATCTGTTCAGCTTGTTTGGCTCAATCACTGTGTGACAAACTGTTTTGTCAATTTTTAAGCAGGAGGACTACATTTTATGCATTAGCAAATGTAAAACTTATATGCTATGAAACTTTAATAAAATTCTAGATTAGTTAACATCTTTAATGTTAAATATGCTATGACTATGGTCTATTGCCTAGGAAAACTGAAGAGGCAAATACTAAATATAGAAAAAAAACTATCTCCATGTAGCATATTATAAATTTAAAGATAAGGAAACATCTGTAAGATATTTTGTTACAGTTTCTAATACTTCCCTTTGAGATTTGATAAAGTCAAGAAGGCCGTTTATTGTTGATTCAAGAAAATTGTAATGCTGAATTTTTTAATTATCCTTTTATTATTGGAATATTTTATCCTAAAGAGTGCTTCAACACTCAAACATATACCTTAACATATTTATATAATACATGAGACATTTCAAACTACCTCTCTCTCTATATATATACATGTTATATATATATAACATACATGTATGTTATATATATATATAACATGTATATATATATATACATGTATGTTATATATATATAACATCTCAACATTACCTTAACATATGATATATAATTATATGTCACATATAAATATATAATATATATCTCAACATATGTATTTTAGAGATATATAACTGAGCATGCCAAAACAGAACCTGTTCATTTCTGTATTTTAGATGCTCTTGATCATGGATTTAATTTAAATTATTGATACAATATTATTTATTGAAACTGAGAGAGATGAAAATACTTGATTGTTCATGATACAGGATAACTTCCATGATCATAATAATACGCAACATTCAATAAGATGCTACTAAGAAATAAAATATTAATAAATTCCAAAATTATCTTATAAGTAGTTGTGTATACTTAGAAAAAATTTTTTAAATGTCTGACTACTAGTATCACTCAGAAGAATGAATTTTTTAAAAATATATTTTATTGATTTTTTACAGAGAGGAAGGAAGAGGGATAGAGAGTTAGAAACATCGATGAGAGAGAAACAATGATCAGCTGCCTCCTGCACACTCCCCACTGGGGATGTGCCCGCAACCAAGGTACATGCCCCAATCATAATCGAACTTGGGACCCCTGAGTCTGCAGGCTGATGTTCTATCCACCGAGCCAAACCGGTTAGGGTCAGAAGAATGAATTTGAAAATAACTTCATTAATCATGGAAGTGCTTTAATATTTAAAATCTACTTGAGCCCAGCCAGAGTGGTTCAGTGGTTGAGCATCGACCTATGAACCAGGAGGTCATGGTTTGATTCCCTGTCAGGACATATGCCTACGTTGCAGGCTCCATCCTCAGTGTGGTGCATGGGACGTACAGAAGGCAGCCAATCAATGATTCTCTCTCATCATTGATGTTTCTCTCGCCAAACCTCTCTCTCTCTCTCTTCCCCCCTTCCTCTCTGAAATCAATAAAAAATATGTATAAAAATATTTTTAAAAATCTACTTGATATAACAATAATATTTATCTTTCTTAATGTTATGTAAACTCTTTTAATATGATATAACATCCCGAATAATAACAAACAATAGGCTTATAATAACAGCCTCTGACACCAAGAGGATTACTAAGAATAGTGGCAATTTAATAAGACATTAGTAATTTAATCTGACTGGATTTCTTTAATTTTATCTTGTTTTCATAGATTATTATTTTTCTTTACTCAAGGGAGTATAAGAGATATCGCCAAAAATATCAGTTAAAACTCAAACTATAACACTTACCTGGTTAAGCAAATAATCTTTCATAGAAATAGCCATCCTTTAATTATTTTTTAAACTGGTCAAATTTCAATATAATCTGAAAATCCTGAAAATTAAGGAACATTTAAGAGTAACTTTCAACATAATATAGAACTGAGGTACAGTGGGAAACTTACTAATGTTGAATGTAAAAGAAACTGGAGAAGACCTCAATCCCTGGTTATTATAAGAAATGCACAAATGAACATCAATATATACGAGGTTTTTGTTTATTTGTTATGTGTATTTGTCTAATAATTTTTAAGAACATATTTTGTGAACATTATTGTCTAATGCCTAGACCCATATGTAATAATGGGAATTGTACTTAGGAGTCAAACACAACTTCAGATCTTATAGGTTCCATTCAAGTTATGGTCTATCTTTCCTATTATAATCAATTTCTTCCTTGCCAAGATCAATCCTTACTTTCCAAGTTACTACATTGCTGTGCTATATACTTTTTGATGTCAGCAGAACAAAACCAACATAGTAAAAAAGGAGACATTTATTTTAAAACAAGTAATTATCCATTTATTTTAACACTAGAGGCCCAATGTATGAAATTCGTGCACTCTAGGAGTGAGGAGGGGAGGGGTCCCACAGCCCGGCCTGCACCCTCTCACAGTCTAGGACCCTTTGGGGGATGTCTGCCTGTCGGGGATCGGGTCTAAGCCGGCAGTCAGACATCCCTCTCACAGTCTGGGGCTCTCACAGTCTGGGACCCCTCTCTCCTTACCACCTGCCTGCAGCAGAGGCGGGAGAGACTCCCACCACCGATGTTGCGCTCGCCAGCCATGAGCCTGGATTCTGGCTGAGCAGAGCTCCCCCTGTGGGAGCACACTGACCACCAGGGGCAGCTCCTTCTATGAGCGTCTGCCCCCTGGTGGTCAGTGTACATCATAGTGACCGGTCGTTCCACTGTTGGGTAAATTTGCACATTAGGGTTTTTATTATATAGGATGACACATCAAAAATACATTAAATATTATAATTCCTCAATTGACATTGCAATTAGATAACCAAATTTACCTAGGAAACCTCTTGGATAGCATAGATTTTGTTACTTTCTTACTTTTTCCATACCAAATGATTTCTACTATAATTCTATTATTACATTCTTATATTTTCCAGCAAATATGTACAACAAAAAGTCCATTTTCATTCATGTCATTCTTCTGGTATAGTTTTAATACTATTTTATATATTATCTAAAAAGTAATATTTTTATGCCTCATATTTTACATTTTAATAAAATTAATATCTGAATGTACATTAGTTATTCATACCTACTTTTCCTTTCTATGCCATGAAACTTACAAAGCTTTCCCTTTACTAATTTATTTCAATGTCATTCTTATCATATATAGTATTAGTTGCTATAGTTTTATGCAAGGGTTTACTTCTATAATTCATCACTTTGCAGAAAATGACATTGAACATGTTGAATATATCATAACAAGCCATTCAAATAAGGTGCACTCCATCTTCTCTAGGCATCAGTTATTTTATAAGATTTACAGTAGATTGTACAGTTAAAATATGTATTTCACTGAGAAAGAAAGAGCTCTTTTAATGTTTAATTAGTCTACCCATGTTGTTATAAATTTCTCTATATATTACTATATTAATGTTTTCCTCTGTATTTCTCCTTCTCATTAAACCGGTGCTTGAATTACATGAAACTACTTTGCTTAACTCTAGACAATGACTATCAGAGCTTTGAATAAAACTATATTTTTTGTTTTTCTTAGTGTTAGACTTTTATTTTTACTTGGTTAGTGACTAATACAAAGGGAGAGAAAAATGAGAATGTACTTTAAAAGGAAAAACTGGATATGTTATTTATTAACATATTAGGTCAACTAAACTTTCAACAATGACATCTGGACTCTCCCCCAGGCTGCAGTGAAAACAAATATAACAATATAAAATGAAATAAATCAATAAAAATTAGCATAAAATAAACATCCATTGAAATTAAACTTTTAAATAATTCAAATTAAAGCTATTATGTGTGCATATGTTTTGTCCAGTGTATCACTGTCCAAAGTAGCAGCTGGCATTTGCTTCTCAACAAGCCACTCTGAAACTTCTTGACTAAAATCTCTATCTCCTTGTTCATGGATTCCCTGGTTGATTTCCTGGGTGGAACTGGATTATATGTGGCTGTATCATCTAGGGCAGGGGTCCTCAAACTACGGCCCGCGGGCCACATGCGGCCCGCCGGAAACATTTATCCTCCGGCCCGCTGGGTGTTTTTGCCACCACTGCCTGTCCTGCTTAGCAGCCAACTCGTCCTGGCCCGCAGTGCGCATGTGTGGAATGTCTGAGGGACAGTGAACTGGCCCCCTGTTTAAAAAGTTTAAGGACCTCTGATCTAGGGTAAACTAATTCACATGTCTCTGATCTCAATTTATTTTATGGCAAAGAATTAAAATGAGAAAATGTGAACTCTTTGATGTGAAATGTTTATAGTAATAAATTATTCATAATAATAAATTCATTTAACAAAAGCTTCATAGCTCCTGTATGACAGATTTCTAAGTCAATCTTGTTGACATTCTTAGAGGAAAGTCATTGAGATCACAATCTTTCAATCAGGCAAATAATATAGGCAAAGTATTTGTAATCTATTGACAATGGCTTTAGAATTAAGGGGTAATGTAAAAAGTTCACCTAAAATTTCATTGGCTCTGATATTCTCATTCTGTGGTGTATATCCCAATTCACAAGTAATTTAAGATTGTTTGTTTAATGAAAATATGCCTATTGCCTGGCTATAATAAGAGTCAGTGAAATTTTGTATAAATATTAATAATTATATACATATATACACTAATCAATGGCAATAGACCAATATCATCATCTATCACAACAGTATAAGCAAAATGTCACTTTGATTAATATTCATATGTGTTGTTAAAATGAGAGGTCATATAAGTAATTATAAAGTATTTATAATTTATATCTTTGACATGGAATACATCTTACTACTATTCATTATGTTTATTTTAATAAGCTAAATGGTATTTTATTATGTTCAATATCTGTAACTTTCAGTAAATTCAATTGTGTTTATTGTTTTGATGTAATCTGTATATATAAAAAGCCAGTGTCCATGACGACCAGGAAGACCAAATGACCAGTCACCATGAGGTGCATTGAGCACCTCTCAGTCCCTCCCCCATGGCACAGGCTCCAGTCACAGCAAGGCAGGTGGCAGGTGAGTGAGGCAATGAACGCAGTGAGCCGTGGTGGGTGGGTGGGCGGTGCTGCGAGCACAGCATGGCAGCAGGCGGGTGGGCGGGGCTGCAAGCAGCGGTGGGCTACCGTGCGTGATGATTTTACACACTGGGCCTCTGGTTTATATAATAATACTAGAGGCCCGGTGCACAAAAATTTGTGTACTCTGGGGGGGGTCCCTCAGCCCAGCCTATGCCCTCTTCCAATCTGGGACCCCTCAGAGGATGTCCACCTGCTGGCTTAGGCCCACTCCCTGGGGGATTGGGCCCAAGCCGGCAGTCAGACATCCCTCTGGCAGCCCGGCAGCCCTTGGGGGATGTCCACTTGCCAGCAGGGAGCAGACCTAAGCTGCAGTCGGACATCCTTAGTGCTGCTGAGGAGGCAGGAGAGGCTCCTGCCACCACCGCTGTGCTGGCAGCCATCAGCCTGGCTTGTGGCTGAGCAGAGCTCCCCTGTGGGAATGCACTGACTACCATGGGGCAACTCCTGCATTGAGCATCTGCCCCCTGGTGGTCAGTGTGTGTCATAGTGACCAGTCATTCCTAGTCATTCTGCTGTTATGGTCGATTTGCATATTCCCCTTTTATTATATAGGATAGAGGCCTGGTGCATGGGTGGAGGCTGGCTGGTGAAGAGTGTTCTGGATCAGGGTGGGGGTCCCGCTGGGGTGCCTGGCAAGCCTGGGTCAGGGGCTGATGGCTGTTTGTAGGCTGGTCAAGCCCCCCAGTGGGGACCCTCACCCCATGGGGGTTTGTCCAGCCTGGATGAGGGGCTGAGGGCCATTTTCAGGCTGCCCAAACCCCCTTCAGGGTGGGGGTTCCCACTGGGGTGCCTGGCCAGCCTGGGTGAGGGGCTGAGGGCCGTTTTCAGACTGACCAAGCCCCCCAGCGACCAAAGCTCCCAGCCTTTCCTCTTTTTTTTTTTTTTTTTTTTTTTTTATTCGCTCCAGCTCCATGGCCATGGTGACTGGAAGCAGGTATCTGGGGTTTATTTACCTTCTATAATTGAAACTTTGTTGCCTTGAGAGGAGGCAGCAGCCTGGCTGGGAAGCTTGGCTTCCTCCATCATTGGGGCAACCAAGCCTCCTGCTTGCTCCAGCTCCATGGCTGCCAACGGCCATCTTGTTTGGGTAATTTGCATATAGTTTCTCTGATTGGCTGGTGGGCATGGCTTAAGGCATAGCGAAGGTATGGTCAATTTGTATGTTTGTCTTTTATTAGTGTACATAAGGTTTCTGCTTTTATCCCAAATGTTCCCTTTATTTACAAGAAAGTCTTTCAGAAAAAAGGAAATCTGAGAACATGTATATACATTTCAAATAGGGAAAATAAACATCAGGAAATACTCTCTAAATGAAAATAGGGACAATTATATTTGATCCTAAAAGAAAAAGGAAAGATATAAATTTTCACTTGTAACCTATAAGATTATAGAATTCAACCACAGTGGGTGATTTCTGAACAGAACATTTTTGCAAGTTACTATCATAACTATGTTTTCACAGCATAATGTGCAAATTTATGAAGATTTTTAGATACTTAGTCATAGGTTTCATTTTTCCTCTCATATTGACATTTCTGTTCATTGGTTTCCCCTTATCAGTATTATAAGCATGCCACTTATTTCTTGAAACAAACAAAACAAAATCTGCAAACAAAATAAAACAAATAAAGCCAAATAAAACATTGATGAAATTCTTTAGCATACTTCCTCTCTCCCTGCAAACTTAACCCTCTCCTTATTTGAAAGTCATCTACAGTTTTCTACACTTTATCATTTACTCCATATGATATAACTGGTTTCACAAATCTGCAATAATCTACCTGTTGCTAAGCACAGAATGTAAGGCTTATTTCACTTGACTTTTCAATAGCAATGTCAAAGTTCTCCCATGGCAAAATAACATTCTTGATTTCTTCCTATACTTCTGGTTTACTTCCCTTTTTCAGATTCATTTTTGTGTGTGCCCATTTTAAAGTAGTGATATTCATCAGAGCTCCAATTTAGGCTTTCTTGGCATTTCAGTACACACTAGAGGCCCGATACACCAAATTCGTACAAGGGGTTCGGCCTTCGCAGCCCCGGCTTCATCCAGAAGGTCGTCTGGAAGGATGTCCGGTCTAATTAGCATATTATGCTTTTATTATTATAGATATACTCACTCTTAGACAATTCCCTCTCAAGACATTTCTATTGGAATCCATTTATCTTGCTATAAGAAGCTCAAATGGGGGTGTAATCTGGTCAACACTGACAGCTGAGCTCAGAGCCCTCAGCTAACATCTCCATGTGTGTTTAACATCTTGAACATCTAGTCCTATATAATCTCACATGAGTATTTCTCTACCTGGCATCAAATTGCAAATTAATGAAAAAAACGCAAGCAAGAACCACATAGCTGAGCCCAGTTACCCCACAGAACTCACAAAGTTTATGGGTTGGCTTATATATGCAGTGATATACAACAAAAACTATCTCTAAGAAATGTTACTATGGGCCCATACTAATACCAACTGTAGAATGTATATGTATTGAAGAATTAGAAAGTTTAATTATTGAAGTTGTTTGAGAAATATTTATATGAACTAATTTTTCTTTTCAGTAGAAAAGTCCAAAATGGTTGGTTGGTTTCTAATAAAATAATCAATAATAATAATAAAAATATGGATGAAGATAGATGCTTCTTAGTGAATTTAATATATATTTTAGTTGTCAGAACTTCTGATCCTGTCATATCACTCTTAGAGAATGGAGGACTTTCACCATTGCTTTTTTCTCAGCTTTTTAAATTATAACAATTTAAAAATGACTCATCTATATATATTCTCTCTCTCTCTCTCTCTCTCTCTCTCTCTCTCTCTCTCTATATATATATATATATATATTTAATCTCATGTTTATAAAAGGGATTTTTGAGTAATAGTGATGAAAGTACTGTAAAAATTCCAGGTATATATTATTTTACTTTTGAGTAAATACCACTGTTTTCTATCTCAGTATATATAGGAAATCATAAATTAATAATAAAAAGCATAACATCTGATAAACATTCTCATATCCCTTTATAATTTTATTTATTGATTAAGAATTTATCAGCTCCATAAAGAATCTCCAGCAGTTAATTTTCTCTTTTAATCCTTAAAACTGCTTGTGTAAGGTAACAAAATGTTCTACATTATGTTTTCGAGGAGAGTAAATTAAACACTAAAACCAAGAAATAATATATTTACCAGATATATTCTTTAATGTTCTCTTTATCCCATTTCTGCAATCATTTAATGAATCTTCAACTCCTCTCATGTAATGTGTAACAACTATGGAAGCAGCTTTTAAGGTATATATTACATTGAATGGCTATCTAATTTTCTGCCCAACTTTTACTGTGTTATTCTAATGAAAGCCATGACTGGGAGTACCAGGCCTGAAGGATATTGATGAAATTACATAAACCAGCTTCAGATCAAAGCAGACAATTTTATCACATTTTAATTTGATGTTATCAATCAGAATCAGAGAGAAAGTATTACCTATTTTGTTTTACAACTGTATTTATTATTTAGGCTTTTTCCTCCCAAGATATTGGTTACAGTCCTCATACTGGAATTATTTTATTTTAAAAGGCAGTGAATAATTTGGAAGATTGCATTTCTTATAGTTCTTTTAGTGTGTGTGTGTGTGTGTGTGTGTGTGTGTGTGTGTGTGTGTGGTGGAGGGGGTGTATACATAAGTAATGTGGTGTCTCTTTTTAACACATACTGGATATCAGCAAAATGAATTACATAAGTGATTAAGAGTTAAAATGGCAGAGTCCCCAGGGTAGACTTAAAGGCTGGACCTGGGTCTGCGACAGAGATGCTAGGAAAATGAGATGTTATTTCATGATGTAAAAGGTGGCAAATTGAGTCACAGGAAGGACACGCCCTTCCCAGAGGCCCCTTGTGGAGATGATTCTGTGGACTGGGGAAGCTTCCCAGCCAGCCCAGGTGTGGGCTGATGACAGCAGGGGCACACTAGGGAAGGAGCCCAGGTCACAGGGTCACCCAGGAGCAGAGTCACCCCCTTCAAGAAAACGTGAACAGGACATGCTGGCTCCACAGACTCCATGATTGTCAGACTCTCCCAGTTCTAAATGGTTTCTTCTGAGATGTTAGGGCTGGAATTCAGGTCCCTTAGTTTATACACCCTTGAGTCCTGGGCCCCTGCCTGTCCACAATGACCACACACAAGGAGAGAGGGAGCCTCAAAGGAGAGATAGTCCTGGGACCTTGGTGGGCAGCAGGGGGCATCCCTGCAGCAGAAGGAAATGTTATGTGAGAATGGGCCTCACTCAGGGACCAGCGCACTTCTGACTGGCTCTTGTGCACAGAAAGGGACGTGGCCTGGCCCTGCTTTGACCCCCTGGGTCTGCTGTGGAGCCAGGCGGGCCAGCGATTGATCTCCAGGCTGTGATCAGCACTCTTCTCCTGCCCGAGGGCCTGTAGAAATGCGATCCATCCTATTTCAGAACCAAGTTAAGCGCTGTTTTCTAGGCCTACTGTCTTCCACTCCCCCAGCCCAACTGAACAAGCTGGTTGCTAGGTACCTGGTTACCTTAGTGACAGAACTCTCCACAGGGATCTGAGTGGTTATTTGTGCCCACTGGAAACTGGCAGTCAGTGGCAGAGCTATGATCCCGACTAGCCATGGAGGGCCTGCTGCCTGACACCACATCTACTTTTCAGCTGCTCCTGGAGCACCTGGGCAGGGTGCTGCTGGTGATTTCTGAGAGCTGAGACCTGTCCCAGAACTTTCTGTGTTCACCTGGGGGATCCTAGGGACACTATGGTGGTGGTGTCTTTGGGAAGAATTTGTTTAAAAGTATGCCTGTGATCTATTTTCTTCTGTCACCTGGGACATCTAAAAATGGAAGAATATTATCAGGCTAAATATCCTTGTAAACATGGTGATTTAACAGACCTTCAGGCAAAAACACTAATGGTATTTATTAGGAGAACCCTGTGTACAGAATGCTTTTTATAACTTTTGCACATAGTCTGAGTAGGGACATCCTATATAATAAAAGCCTAATATGCAAATCAACCAAACAGCACAATGACTGGTGGAACGACTGGTGGAACAACCAGTCCCTATGACACACACTGACCACCAGGGGCAGATGCTCAATGCAGGAGCTGCCCCCAGCCTTCAGGTCCCAGGTCAGCCAAGGCGGATGCTAGCAGGGGCCCCTGATTGCCCTGCCGGTTGCCCTGCAGAGGGAGGTGACTGGAGGTGGTAGTGGGGCATTCAGGGGGCAGGGCCAGCTGGCAAACAGGGCCAGTGAGTGGGCAGTGCCAGGCCGGCCAAGGTAGGTGCCTGTGGGAGCCCTCTGATTGCCCCACTGGTCACCCCACAAGTTGGCCCTGATCGCCAGCCAGGTTTAAGTACCCTACCTATGCACACATTCATGCATCAGGCCTCTAGTTATTAAATAAATCTGAAATTTATATATTTATGGGGAAGGATCATTGAGAAACAAGTAAACTATGGTATTAATCGGATATAAGAACATATTCCATAATGAAAATGTCTCTCTATGTAATGAAAGGTTCGTGCACCCCTTAGATCTTCACATGTTAACTCTGAACCCCATAGCACTTTGATATGGCTTTGTAAATGTAGAAATCAGATAAAAGCATAAATGAAAAATAATGCTGAGTGTCTGCTTTGAAATTTCTGGATTGTGCCAGGAACTGAACCTGAGAATACAATAGCAGAATTATTTAGAAAAAGATAACGAGCTCAAGTTTGAATAGAGTAATATTTGGGGTTTAGTGAGGTGCAATAATTTTCATTTATTCCAAGAGCAACCTGGTCATATTGCTATTCTCTGGATTAACTGTCCATACCCACTTTTTAAAATGTTCAAACCATATGTACCAGCACAAAACTCATAAAATATATGTTGTCTCTGTTCTGTTGAAAGATGAAACCAAGATTTATGGTGTTGGCTGAATGCAGACACAATTCTGAAGCAGTATTTCCAAAGCTTCTGGTATCCCTCAAAATGGTAATCTTGTAACTAGTCAGGGGTAGAGGAAGAGTTAATGGCCACATGAATTTAAGAACTCACTATAAAATGCCACTTTATGAAAATTTACATTAAACATTAGCATATAAAGTACACATAGTGGTCCAGTTTTAAGAAATCAGCTTATCTTTGTTCAAAACATTTTAGAAATTTATTTAACCACAGGGGTTTTTAAAAAATTAATTTAAACTCAATTATTGTCCCAAAGCTTCAGTGTCCCAAGACACATCAATTTGGAAAATGCCCTTAAAGGCAATTTAATTAAAGACAGATAATTAGCTATTACAAATGTTACTACTTCTCCAGAGAAAACTCTACTATGCTGCCTGAAAATATTAATAAAAATAACTAACATTTATAGAAAACTAGCCATGTATCACATACTGTGCAAAATATGTGTTAGCAACGTGTCTCATATTTCCCTAAGCTTTTACTCTCTCTATTGAATGTTCCACACTGCTAAAATAATCACCTACAAAATAATTTGATATTTTAACATTATTTATTTTTATCACTTGCCATTGGATCACATAGACTCCTTAATAGGATATACAAGGCACCTCATAATTTCCTATCTCTATATATAAAAGCCTAAACAACCATTACAGTGGAACAACTGGTCGACCAGTCACTATGATGTGCACTGACCACCAGGGGAGAGACTCTAAACACGGGAACTGCCCCCTGGTGGTCAATGCACTCCCACAGGGGGAGCGCTGCTCAGCCAGAAGCTGGGCTCATGGCTGGTGAGCACAGCTGTGATGGTGGGAGCCTCTCCCAACTTGGTGGCAGCACTGCTGAGCCATTGCAGCAGGCACAGAGGACCGGGATGAGCATGAGCTACACAGTGTCTGGCCCCAGTTCTGGCTCTTCCCTAGCTGCCTGCTGCTTGGCTCACTGCTACCTCCCTCGGGGGTCCCAGATTGCCGAGAGGGCGTAGGCCGGGTGGAGGGACACACTCTCCCAGTGCATGAACTTCGTGCACCAGGCCTCTAGTTTATTTATAATACATTCATTTTATCCATTTATTTATATAACATTAATTTTATCTATTACTTTTTTCACAGAATATACTATGCTGGAATAACTTTAGGTGAATAGATATGTGGAACTTAAGTAGAGAAGGGCCTTCCTCTTATATTCACATTTCACAGGTGAGGAGAGACCATAAACCTATGGGTAAGTTAATGTAATATAGGGGCAAGGGTTCTAAAAGTAAACATTAAAACAAAGTAAGAGGGAGGAATAAAAGTTCCTTTAGATAGGATAGTCAGGGAAGACCCTACTGAATAGATAATAATTGAATTGAGATTTGAAGATGAGAAGAAATTAGCCCCATATTCCTAGAGAAATTAATAGTGGTCAAAATGTACAAAGGTCTTGAGGTAGAAAAAAAAGAAAGAAAAATGTAAATCAGGCCTAGGCTGAAGCATAGAGAATGAAGTCCTTAAAATGGTAAATTAATCAGTTGTGGTATGTTCATACCATGGAATACTACTCAGCAATAAAAAAACAACAAAGTTTTGATAGACACAAGAAACTGGATGAGTCTCCAGAGAATTATGCTGAGTAAAAAGAGCCCAAAATCTGCAAAGGTTGCATACTGTGTGATTCTATTCATATGACAGTCTTGAAATGATAAAATTATGAAACTATAGAAGTGAATAACAGATTAGTGGCTGCCAGAGTAGGTTCCATTCTCCAACGAAATACATATAAAATGTATCTATAGCATCCATAATAATAAAAGGGTAATATGCTAATTAGACCAGATGTCCATCTGGATGTCATTCCGGATATCCTTCCTGATGAAGCCGGAGCTGGAAAGAAAGCCAGGCTGAGTCCCAGGTGCCGGCGGGCAGCCCGAGGAGGGGGCCCCAGGTGCCTGTGGGCAGACAGAGGAGGGCAGCCAGCCTGAGGAGCGAAGCCAGCCCAGGTCCCAGGTGCCTGTGGGCAGCCGGAGGAGGGAAGTCCAGGTCCTGGATGCTGGATGGAAGCCAATGCTAGCAGCCGGGGGAAGGAAGGCCTACTCTTGCATGAATTTTCATGCACTGGGCCTCTAGTATATGTATAATATTAGTATACTGTATTTTACATTATAAATACAATTTATATAAAAGATTATATATATATACATTATCCTATATAATAAAAGGGTAATATGCAAATTGACTGAATGGTGGAACGACCAGTTGCTATGACGCGCACTGATCACCAGGGGACAGACACTCAATTCAGGAACTGCCCCCTGGTGGTCAGTGCGCTCCCACAGGGGGAGTGCCACTCAACCACAAGCCGGGATGATGGCTGGTGAGCACAGCGGCGGTGGCGGGAGCCTTTCCTGCCTCCACGCAGCGCTAAGGATGTCCAATTGCCAGCTTAGGCCTGCTTCCCATGGGCTCCTGGGTAAAGAGTGCAGGCCAGGCTGAGGGACAACCCCTCTCACCGACCCACACCCAGGGCATGGATGTCATGCAGCAGGCTATATATATATATAGCCTTGAGAGAGAAGATTGGTGAGGAAAATTAGAAGAAAGATTTTTTTTTAAGGAAATGGCTCATGCTATGGAAAGTCCGAAATCATGCAATTGTAAGATTGGCAAACTTAAAACCCAGAGAGGGTTGATGTTGCAGTCTTAACTTTAAAATTATAGGGTAAGCCTATAATCTGAAAGCTCAGGCAGGATTTCTTCTCTGAGATACCTCAGGTTTTTCTCCTCAGCGTTTCAACTGATTGAATGAGGCCCACTCAAATTATTGAGGATAATCTTTATTTAGTCACTGTGGATATTAAACACATTTACAAAATACCTTATATAACAGTAGTGTTGACTACCCAAGTTTTCACACAATACTATCACACGGAGATAATGCATGAGCTTAAAGAAACAACTATCTACTATTCATATGCAATATTTCGACTTATGTTAAAACTGATTATTTACATTTTATGTTAAAGGGTAGTAGCAACAAGCACTATTAGTATTTATAATTCAATCTCTGACTACAAATTGTAGGCCAGTTTAAAGACTGTCAGATGTATAGATTGAAAAATGCAAGCACAACAATTATATATTCATCACCTGCAATTTGCCATGGAACCATGTACATTGCCATGAAAAATATGTATCTTCCTAAAAGATCCTATCAAGAGTTGCTTAAATAATCAGCTTTGATAGTGTATTTAATATGTAGTTTAATGTGTAAAATTGAGTCAAGATAAAAATAGTAAAACAAAGTTTTATGAAAGAGTCCTAGGATCCTGGAGGATAATCAAAGAGAGTTTCCCACTCTCACAAAATTGAACTTTATAAGGCTTCCTGCTGTTAAGCAATAATAAAGTAATTGTGGCTTCCAAGTAGAAAGCCACAGGGAAGATAACACATATAAGAGAAATTTAAATCTGAAGTTAGAATCTAGTTTTTTATTACAGTACTAGAGGCCCGGTTCATGAATTTGTGCACCAGTGGGGTCCCTTGGCCTGGCCTGCAGGGATCGAGCCAAAACCATCTCTCCAACATCCCCCGAAGGGTCCCAGATTGTAAGAGGGCACAGGCCAGGCTGAGGGACCCCACTGGTGCATCACTGGGGCTGGGGAGGGACTGTGGAGGGCTCCAGGGTATGTCTGGCCCATCTTGCCCCAACCCTAATCGGCTGGACCTCTACCGGTTGGAGAGTCTGCCCCCTGATGGTCAGTGCACATCATAGCGACTGGTCAACCAGTCCAACAAATGGTCGGACACTTAGCATATTAGGCTTTTATTATGTAGGATTATCCTTCATTGAGTTAACGTGTTTGTCACTTAGAAAGAATATCCGGAATCTAAAGTAACCTCAAATATAGGTTTTGCTTGTCCTCATTTGTATCCAGGTATGCTTTATAATAAAATTATATGGTTTTAAATTACTCTTACTAAGCTGTATATATGATTTAACAATGAGTATAATAGCATACAGATTGTGGTTATTTTTACTTTTGACGTATGAGGAGATATCTGATGAATACTTTATCATATATCTTAAAAAGTACTGATTCTTGCATATAGAAATGATATGTGATTACTTCCAGGTATTTTCATATATTTTAACTAGTTTACATAGTTTTCTTTATTTTGTTTTATCTCTCCTTTATTTATAGCATCATATATTCCATGATAAGAGGTGTCCGTTATTATTTTGAATATACAGCAAAGAACAAATGCAATTCACTCAAATGCAAAATGTTCTTGTCTTTATTGTTGCTTATTGTATTCAAAAAGTATTGTGTGCAAATAAAATCCCTTGAGAAATGTTATAATTTGCATGAGCACCAAAAAGAAAAACTAAGAATTCTCAGGGAAAGTTACAGACGTGGGCAAAAGTAGGTCTACAGTTGTAGTTATGTGAAACACAGTTTATTCTTGTATTATTTCTGATTATAGTATTTATTTGTGTGACAGTGTAAACCTACTTTTGTCCTCCCCTATTTCTATAATTGGATCCACCATTTACAGTTTCTTTTGTTTCATGTAGTACATGTTTAAAATGAACACCAATACTTTCAAAAAAGAGATGATGGGTGGGTAATATTTAGAGTGGTCTAAAAGATAACTAAATATCAGTCATGCTGATCATGCAAATATATTTTGAATGGACAATGAAACAAGTTTGACTGTTAATTGTAAACTTGATATGGATGTCGTACTTAAATACAAATTTTATTACAATTCATATTTTTAAAGGATTGTTCTTTTTATTTTTATTGGCACTTCTTATAATGGTCTTCAACATTATAACTTCTCATACAGTTTAAAAATATCTGGTTACTGACCATGAAGTTTTAGAAAGTTTCAAGTGAAAGACTGAAGCAAATTATTTAGAATCCCACAAACAATTTATTCAAAAAGACTGAAAAGTCACATGTGGAAGGCAACCAATTCTATGTGTCTCTCTCACGCCAATGTTTCTCTCTCTGTCTCTGCCCCTCCCTTCCACTCTCTCTAAAAAATCAATGGGGGAAAAAATCCTCAGGTGAGGATTAACAACAACAACAAAAAAGTTTTGATTCCATAAGAAATAGCTGATACCTCTGTCAATTAACAGTTTGTATTATTAAAGCAAGTGTATAAGTATGTGTTCTTACATAAAGACAAACTCTTGATATTTAATTAGCATTCCCTGCTATAGATAATCTGATTATGTTATTCAGATAATGCCACCTTTAGTAAAAGCACATTACCAAACTCTAAGAGATAGACAGAATGTTATTTTACAATTTTTTAAGCCAAATAAATCAGTAGTTGGCAAGTGCATATTTGAAATACTCTGACACTCATCTCCCAATATAGAAAAATTTGTTATGCAGTGTTCACTCAAAATTAATTAATATTTTAAATAATATTTAAAAGGTTTGTATATCCCCAAAAAGTTTAATAATCTCAACACAGAAAAGTGGACAGACATAACCACCAGTTAAAAATTAGCAGATAGAGGGTCAGTGTGGCTAAAGTTTAAAAAGTTTAAGTTCTACAAGATGAGGTAGCTTTCAGGCAGGGAGCAAGTAATCTACAATCTTATTAACTGGAAAACCATTGTAGGACTTACTATTTTATTTTTAAAATATCAGTCTTTTTTTTTAAATAGACTTGGTTTGCATGGGGGGATAAATCAATAATTTCATCAATATCAAATAGAGCATTATTGTTTAAGAAGTGCAAATTAAAGCTTAAATTATAAATAATGCTGATAATCATATTTTTTTTTTTTTTTTACTGACAGGGATTTTAAAAAAAGTATTGGAATATTCACAAATGAATGAATATTTCATATACTTTCTTATATAGACTTTATAAAAGCTAAAATAAATTAAAGACAGTTATTAATTACTTAGTAGTAATTAATGCATATTGATTGGCTTCTGGGTTTAAATCAAGCAGGATTATTTGTTACTGATAGCTTTTTTGTTTGTGTTGGTCTAGAAATTGCCACTTTACTGTAGCAAACAATCTTATGCATTCCATAACACAGTAAGGAGTAAATACAAAGAGTCATTGAAGATTTTAATCTTAGCAAGACATTCAGGGAACTCATGGGGATTCTCCTTTTAATTGGAAATTAAATTCTAAGTGTCTTATTTACCAAAATGCACTAGATTACACTGGTCTACTGATGAGAAAGATGAAATTTTCACAGTTAGGAAAGCTTATTTTGTTTTAAATATTTCAACATATTCTTTTTTTTATGTTTGAGAGAAAACCGATTTTTAAGACAAAACTAATGACCTGTTTTCTCTAAATTCAAACTTAAATTAACAATCCAAAAATGTATTAGTCAGACCAACTGCTAAGAAAGGCAATGTCCTTGTCTATAATTAACATTCATTTCTGTTATTAGCATCCACACAGCCAGGTAGGAAAAAAAGAAAAAACACAAAACAAAAAACTCAAAACACTGTTTTTCTGTAATAGCAATTTTCTACTGTACTTTTCCCATCTCAAGTCAGTTCGTGTGGAATTTCCAAGATACTGTCACCTCAACAGGTTCTACTTAGAATTGGTACAGCCAAATGAATTAGCTCCTAATACTGATGTAAGAAATTATGACACATTTAGTGACTTAAAGCAACACACATTTATTTTCTTGCAGTTCTGGAAGTCAGAAATCTAAAACCAAGATGTTAAGAGAACCACATTCTTTCTGGATGCTCATAGGAGAATCCATTTTTTTACCTTTGTCAGTTTCTATAGATCATTTTCATTCCTTAGCTTATGGCCATTCCTCAAATCACTCCAACCTCTTATTTCCATTGTCACAACTTCCACTGACGGATCCTCCTACTCCCCCTCCCTACCCTTATGAGGATTCTTATGATTACATTTGGCTTTTTTAGATAATCCAGGATAATACCCCCATCTAAAGGTCCTTAATCACAACGGCAAAATCCTTTATTCAATGAAAGATAACACGTATAGGCTCCAGGGATTAAGATCCTATATAATAAAAGTCTAATATGCTAAGTGGCTGGTCGGCTGGTTGGCTGTTCAACCAGTCAAAGCGTAATATGCTAATGATATACTAAGGTTGTTCAACCATTTGCTATGATATGCACTGACCACCAGGGGGAAGACAGTCGACTGGTTGACCAGTCTCTATGACATGCACTGACTACCACAGGGCAGACGCTCTGACTAGTAGGTTAGCTTGCTGCTGGGGTCCAGCCAATCAGGACTGAATGAGACGGGCCGGACATGCCCTGGAACCGTCCTGCGGTCCCTCCCTAGCTGGCCAACCTCCTGCATCCCTCCCTGGCCCCGTTTGTGCACTGGTGGGGTCCCTTGGCCTGGCCTACACCCCTCTCACAACCTGGGACCCCCCTGGGGATGTCAGAAGCCGGTTTTGGCCTGATCCCGCAGGCCAGGCCAAGGGACCCCACTGGTGCACAAATTTTGTGTACCGGGCCTCTAGTAGGGACATATTTAGGGAGGACATTAATCAGCCTACCACACCAAACTAATCAGGAGTTTCATTCTTTCTCCTGCAAGTTAGCATAATCATCATAGGATGGCTGGCAATAGGGAGACATTTTCTCAGGGATATAGTCTCTTGCTTCATCTCCATATTCCACCTCCTTCTGCTAATTATGTAAAATCTTCCCCTGTTGGGGGATGAGTCAATCTTGCTTTTTCTATTCTTTCAAACATGAAGCCTTAAATTCAGCATTTTAAATGTCCAGAGTATGAATTGATTTTTGTACTTCTTTGGTCTCTTTTATCAAAGCTAGTATGTATAGAACATATTTTTAATGTCCTCAAAAGCATACATTATTACGAAGTAGTAATATACATAGAATATGTTTCTTTTGCTATATAAAAATGTTGACCTTATGTATAAGATTTGTATGTAGCATGGGAAAGAAAAAAAAATCCCTGCTTCTGGAATATGCTTGTTTCAGAGGCATTAGCCCTTATGGATCTGGAGAAAAATCATGTTTTTATAGGGCAAAGGTAACCATCAGCCTTGTAATAAAAGCTTAATTATAATAGGTCTTAATTATAATAGGAAGTATGTAAGCAAAATTGGTCACACTGTGATTAAAATATGTTAAAAAAAATTATAGCCAGTCTAGCGTGTGTATTGTGTAAAGATTGTGATTTTTATATGAATTTTCAGTTCCTTAATAATTAATGATGTTGAACTGTTTTTGTTCTTTTACCTGTTTATATATCTTCTCTGTTTGAATGTTTATTTGTTTTGCTCATTTTAAAATTGTTTACCTTATTTTTGAGTTGTAAGAGTTCTTTATATATTTTTCTACCAATTCACATAGCTTGTCTATTTTTTTAAGGCAAAGAGGAATAATTTTAATGATGAAAGCATATTTTATTTATAAGTTAAAACAGTTGTAAACTTACATACCTAAAAACATCTTCAGTGAAATATATAAGGCAAACATTTAAAAATTAAAATAAGTTGATATAAACTATGTTAAGATTTACATTTCTTTCAAGCAGATTAAAAAATAAGAATATAAATAATCTCTCTCTCTCTCTCTCTCTATATATATATATTTTTTTTTTCTTGTTTATAAGACAGGATCAATTATAAATGTCTGGCTTAATGTTAATAAAATTGAGAAAGATAACCTGATAAAACTGAGGAGAAAGTTTGTATGAATCTATAGACAGAAAATATTATGTCACCCATGATATTTTGTCCTAATGAACTTAAGCTGCTATAAGGAAGTACCAAAGAGAAGGCAATCTGAAAGGCTATGTAGTATTATATATGCTTCCACTCTATGACATTCGGGATAAGGCAAAACTATGGAGACAGTAAACAGGTCAATGGTTTACAGGGGTCAGGCTTGGTGGGAGGAATGAGTAGGCAGTGCACAGAGGGTTTTTAGGGCAGTGAAACTACTTTTTATGATTCCATAATGATAGACATGTACATTTGTCCAAATCCATAGAATTTATAACACCAAGAAAAACAATAATGGAAACTGTGGACTTTGGGTGATTTGACGTGTCAATGTAGGGTTAGCAGTGGTAACAAATGCCCCACTCTCATGAGTAATTTGATACCTGGGGAGACTAAGTATGCATTAGAGCAGGGAATATATGAGGAATCCTTGTATCTTCCTCTCAATTTTTCTGTGAACTCAAAATTATTCTAAAAGTAGTCTTAAAAATTACCCATTTTAAGTCTATAGCTTAATAGCTTTTATAAATCTACTAGAAGCCCGGTGCATGAAAATTCATGCACTGAAGGGGGGGGTCCCTCAGCCCAACCTGCCCCCTCTCACAGTCCGGCAGCCCTCAGGGGCGGGAGGTGAACCGGCGATCAGGGGAAGGCGACGCCTCCATCACACCTCTGCTGCTGCCACTGCCGGCAGCACAAGCCTCGGCCGGCCCTGGTTACCTGAGCCTTGGGTGGCCCTGGGCAGCTAGGCAGCTGCCATCTGAGGTTTGCCTGTGCCTCGGGCCGGCCCTGGGTGGCTGGGGGGCTGAGGGGACTAGGGAACTCCAGAGGCAGGCACGCAGCAAGGCCGGGGCCGCCTGGAGGCAAGCCTAGCCTTTCCACTCACCTGCCGCCCCGGTGGGGCCGAGGGGACTGGGCCCGTCATCTTGTGGCTGTGGCTGCCATCATCTTTGAGAGTGGGGCAGTCAATTAGCATATTCCCTCCTTATTGGCTGTGGGCACCGCCATCTTTGCAATGGCATGAGGGTCAATTAGCATATTCTCTCTTTATTAGATAAGATATAGCCATGTAACCACTGCACAGTTACAATATATAATATTTCCATCACAACAAAGAGTTCCCTGCTTTGCATTCAGTCCTCAGTCCCTAGTTCTGGATCCTGGAAACCACCAATCTACTTTTCTGGCTTAATAGTTTTGTTTTTTATTTTTTGAATTTCACATAAATTACATCATACAATAGGTAATATGAGTGAGTCTGACTTATTTCACTTCACCTGTCATTTAGAGATTCATTATAATGTTTTTTGTATCCATAGTTTATAATAAGGCTGAGAATTTTTACATTGATATATTTACCAAATTTTTCTTTACTTCTTTCTTTCAGAATTTGGCAGGCATTTTGGGAAGCTTCCAGTTTTGAGCTCTTGTATAAAGCTGTTTTGAGCATTCACATATAATACTTTGTACGGACATGTGTTTTTTATTTTTATGAACTAAACATCTAGAAGTAGAATTTCTTAGGGTCTTACAGTGAATTTATGTTGAACCTTATGAAAACTGTTAAATCATTTTTAAAGTGAATGTACTGTTTTACATTCCCACAAGCAAAGTGTGAGAGCTTTAGTTATCCAAATCCTCTCACATACTTAGCATTTTCAAGATTTTTAATATAATTTATTGATTTTTTACAGAGAGGAAGGGAGAGAGATAGAGAGTTAGAAACATTGATGAGAGAGAAACATCGATCAGCTGCCTCCTGCACATCTCCCACTGGGGATGTGCCCGCAACCCAGGTACATGCCCTTGACCAGAATCGAACTCGGGACCCTTGAGTCCGCAGGCCGATGCTCTATCCACTGAGCCAAACCAGTTTCGGCAGCATTTTCAAGATTTTTAATCGTAGACTTTTTTAGAGTATTTATTGGTGCTTCATTATAGTTTTAAGTGCATTTTCCCTCCTGGCAAATGATGTTGAGAATTGTTTCTTGTACTTACTGGCTACTCATATTTCTTCTTTTGTAAAGTGATTGTTTATTTTTCTACTGGATTTTCATGTTCAGTTTTTAGTTGTGTTAACTTTTTATATATTCTGGATTGTATTAGTCGATGTTCTCCAGAGAAACAAAACCAATAGCTGTATTCTCCATGAACAAGAAAAACAGTGTTATAATTTAGAAATTTCTTTCATATAAAGTAGCCGAAACTATTGGTATAGAATAGTTATTATTTACAATATGTGTAATATTATTTAGATAAAGGAAACATGTAAAATTCTGTCTTTTTTCACTTTAAATATATAATCTCATATTTAGAAAACGTGGGGGGCAGATAAAGGCTAAAGTATTAGTGTTTTATTTGTGTAATAGCATTAGAAGAAATGCTATTAGTTTAAATTAAAGCACAGCAAGGCACTTCTACATAATTCAAGCAAACAATTTAACAAATAAACGCCATCCTTCTTTTTACTGCTTCCTAAATTGCCGGTAGCTTGAAGACAATAAGAAAATCATTTTATAATGAAGGGTGATTATAAGAGGGCAGAGGCGAAAATCTAGGAAAACTCACTTTACAGAAAATAAATGGGCAGATGCAGTCAAATGTCTAATTCTCAGGATAAACTTAAATTGCTGTAAGTGTAGAATAAAATGCAAAATACATTTCCTAAGGTAAATATAATTATTTGGGAAAAAAGGTTTGTTAAAAATTATTTTATTTACATTCCATGTTCTTTGCTAGTACTTCAACTAAGCAAAATAATTAACTACAGAAAAGTGATGTTTAGGTAATACAGACAATACATAGGTCAATTACAGAAATGTGCTGTTGGATCTGCACTTGCTATCATCATGTGGAAACCAATTACTTATGCAGCAGAAGACCCAGGAAAGATATATTGCTCACTAAAATGTCCTTATTTCTGCAGGAGACGAGCTTTATTTCCTGTGAGCTTTTATAGTACATTGAGTTTGTAAAAAACTATATATGCACCTCTCTCCTTTCCTAAATTTCAACATCTACTATAAAGCATTTAAATAATAATGAGAACTACCATTTATGTGACATGTTTACATCTATTTTTTTCAGTTCTCACTACATCCAATTTGCATATGACAAATTGAGAATATTGAAATATGGATAAGTTATTTAAGAACCAAATTTAATAAAAAATAAAAGTTTTCAAACCCAGCTTCATGTGACATCAAAGCCTGTGTTTTTTCATTTATTAATAAAATACTATATAATAAAAGGTGAATATGTAAATCAACTGAACGGTGGAACGACCATTCTCTATGACACGCACTGATCACCAGTGGGCAGATACTCAACACAGGAGCTGCCCCTTGGTGGTCAGTGTGCTCTCACAGGGAAAGTGCTGCTCAGCCAGAAGCCAGGTTCATGGCTGGCGAGCACAGTAGTGGTGGCGGGAGCCTCTCCTGCCTCCGTGGCAGTGCTAAGGATGTCAGACTGACGGTTTAGTCCACTTTCCATGGGGACTGGGTCTAAGCCATCAGTCGGACATGACCCGAGGGCTCCCAGACTGCGAGAGGGCACAGGCTGAGCTGAGGGGCCTCCCCCTCCAAGTGTACAAATTTTGTGCACCGGGCCTCTAGTTATTAAATAAATATTTATTGAATGCCATTTATGTTCCATGTATTCTTAGTCTCTATCCCCATTTAGAACCCATTAGAGAGGAGAGAAAAATACTAAACAAATATTTATAAAAATAATTTTGTTATTATATTTATAATTGCTGATATAAAGGAAAAGTAAATAGCTCTTTGGGAATGTATTACAGAGGGATATAAGCCGGGGAAAGGAGTGTCTAATGGATGGCCAATATCCAGAAAACCTAGCATAAAAATAAATAAGATCATAGTGTTCCAGAGAGTAGCAACAGAAATTGCAAACTAATTTAGGGAACGACTACATTATTTGAAATGACTGTTTCACGAAATGACATTTTTATTTTTAAAACACACACAATAAACTATTGCATTACCCATCACAATGATAATTATTTTGGAAGTGCTTTCCCCAAAGCCTTCTTCCATACTTGCTACCAATATAATTTAAGATACTAATTAATGTAATTTAAGATACCAATCAATAAATTTTCACACTCCATTATACTGATTGAATTGATAAAGATAAGGAGCTAGGCAGTTCAGTCCACAGTCAACTCATCTTTCAAGGTCCAGGTGAAATGCATCCTCTCTATCGTATCATCTTAGCACTCTCCACTAATGGCAGAACTCATCTTTTCCATTATGTTGTTCCCCTATGTCTTAGTCAGCTATTTCTGCAATAATGTTGTGAAACAAGTCAGCCCACACTGTGACTTCTAACAATAGGTATTTCTCATTCATGAATCTATTGTGCTTGCCTGGGTCCAGACTGTGGGTCTGGTTTAGTTCTGCTTCAGCACTCATATTCTCCTTGAATCAGCAGAAACCTGAGACACCTTCCTTTGGCAGATCACAGTACCACAAAGTAGTTGCTCAAAAAAGATGTAATACTTCAAATGACTTTGACTTCAACTAATATACTGTCACCCCTTTCCATAGTCCTTTGGCCAAAACAAACCATTGCCAAGACAAATTACAATAGTGAAAGGGAATATTGTACATCCTCTATCATAAGGCAGAAGATGTTGAATAAAACAATAGCCCAAGCTAACATTTCATAGCATTTAATATATATATACACATATATATATATATATTTAACATTCATTATAATATATTAAAATATATCTTAAGTAATTGTTAATTCGTGCTTTTCTTGTAACAATAACATGCAAAAACTCACTTATTCTAACTTCCTGGAATCTATTGTGAAGTATTTATTTAAAATAGAAGAATGATGGAATAATAAAGAAATAAATATTATTTTAATTCACCGTTTTTATTTAAATAATGATATTCATAAACTCATTAAAATATATTTTAAGTTCAAACATATGAAAGGAACAATTAAAGAAAAATCTCAACTGTATTGAGAATATCCTAGAATCATTCCTGCAACCTCCAACTCAGTATTTTCTTCTGTCTCTGCATTAGTCAGTATTCCAGTTTTTGTGGTAATTACGCTATTGCTTTATTTTAGAGTTTTAGAACCCATGGATTCAACTTTAAACAATGTAGTTCATTATGACTTTTTTAAACTTTAGACAATTAAAAATACACTTTATGAATTCTTTTGTGACCTGCTCTTTTTACTAAATATTTTGTTTGAGATTCATCCATGTTGTCATATGCAGCTATAGTTCATCTATTTAAAATGCTATGTATTATTTTTAATAAACATAAATTTATTTATTTATTTATTTATTTATTTATTTATTTTAAATATATTTTATTGATTTTTTACAGAGAGGAAGGGAGAGGGATAGAGAGCTAGAAACATCGATCAGCTGCCTCCTGCACACCCCCCACTGGGGATGTGCCTGCAACTAAGGTACATGCCCTTGACTGGAATCGAACCTGGGACCCCTTAGTCCGCAGGCTGATGCTCTATCCATTGAGCCAAACCAGTCAGGGCCATAAATTTATTTTTTTATATTTTATTGTGCATTGCAGGAGTTCTTATATAGCATATAAACTAGTCATTTATTAAGCATTTTTAATCAAATATCTTCTCTAATTTGTGACTTGTTTTTATTAATGTTTCATTTAATAAATAAAAGTACTTTTCTTAATGTCAAATTATCAAAATTTTCTTTTATTATCAGTGCATGTGTGTCTTTTAAAATACAACTATAACCTGAATGCATAAACATATTTTCCATTATCCCCTAAAAGTTTCTCTTTAGGTATTACATGTTTATTTAGTGTAGAATTAATTGTGTATTATATAAGGTAGGTTATTTTTTTCTACAGATGTCTAGTTGTTTCAGCACTATTCATTGAGAAATTTATCCTTTACCCATTGATCTGTATATATAATGTATTTTTATATCAACTTGGTCTACTTTGGGTTTCTTTATTTTGTCCTAATGTTCGGTTTACTACCTCTATGTATTAAATAATAGGTTTTATAACAAGTCTTAATATCTGTTAGAATTAGTACTCTTATCTTATTCTTATTAAAGAAGAATTTTAGAATCTCCTTGTCAATGTCCATCTGCAAAACCACCTGAAGTAATGATTGGAATTTTATTAATAAATGCAGACATCATTCTGGTGGAAATTAGTATCTATTATTCTCTCAGTCTTGAACATGGTACATCTATTCATTATTTTCTTTTTAATTTCTTATGTATTCATAATTTATATTTATGTATTTATTGAATTTATTTTTAAGTGTATCACATTTGTGTGCTATGGTAAATAGTATATCATGTATTTTCATGTTATAGTGAAAAAACTGACATAAAGCATGTTGATTGCCCACTGGCGTGGCTCAGTGGTTGAGCTTAGACCTATGAACCAGGAGGTCATGATTCTATTCTCTGTCAGGGCGTATGCCAGGGTTTTGGACTTGATCCCCAGTAGGGGGCATGCAGCAGGCAGCCAATCAGTGATTCTGTCTTATCATTGATGTTTCTATCTCTCTTTCCTTCTCCCTTTCTCTCTGAAAAGGAGAGGAAGACTTCAGTTGAAGTGCCCTAGAATTCTAGGAATCATGGCTAAAATCCAAGGGGCAGGATACCAATCACAGTCTCTGGGAGATTCCAGTGCCGGTCAAATTAGAAAAATATATTCATAATTTATATATTTTTTAAATGTTGATTATTATCATAATCTACTCTCAGCATTAGACTTCGCCTGATTCTTCTACTTTTGTTGTTCTTTAATCTTATTTTTAATTTTACTTTTACTGATTTATTTTATTTTTAATTTTTTAGAGATAGGGAAAATGCCTTAAGATTTCTAGCCAGGCCTGGCTGGCATGGCTCAGTGGTTGAGCGCCAACCTATGAACCAGGAGGTCACGGTTGATTCCCTGTCAGGATACATGCTTGGTCCCCAGTGCATGCAGGAGGCAGCTGATCAATGATTCTCTCTCATCATTGATGTTTCTATCTCTCTCTCCCTCTTTCTTCTTCTCTGAAATCAATAAAAATATATTATACATATAAAAAAAGATTTCTGGCCTGGCATAGTACCAAAACAAAAGTGTTTAACACTGGTTGGAAGCAGTGAAAAATTCCTTCATGATTTAGTAAACATTTAACCTATTTTTGTTGCCAATTTAAATATTTACTACATGTGTTCTTTGACAGTACTTCGTAATTTCATTTGCTTTTTGAAATATAACATAAAAGAGTCTATCTGGAATATTTTCTTGCTTCATAATTGGGACAGTTTAATTTTCACCTGCAAGTCATAAGCTTTTCCAGGGGCTAGCCTACACCAAAGGGCTAATCAAGCACATCTTGGACAACTCTTTAGCACATAATTGCCTTTTATCTCTACTGGGCCTTGATATTTTTTTGCTAATTATTATAACCTGCCTTTATTCTATATCCCAAAATGCTTTCTCCATGCTATATTTGTAGAAACTGAGTCACTATGTTTGTTCCTGTTTTTGAGTCATTGATTTGCTAATTTGACCAGCACTGGAATCTCCCAGAGACTGTGACTGGTATCCTGCCCCTTGAATTTTAGCCATGATTCCTAGAATTCTAGGGCATTTCAACTGGAAGTCTGCTCTTGGCCTCTCACCTACCTGGCTCTCAGCCTAGAAGTTAGCATTTCTTGGCGTCTCTTTGTCCTATGACTAATGAGTTCTGTATCAAAAAGATTATTCAGAACATAGTTCCAGCATTGTATATCCAAATTACTTAGGAGAACCTGTGACATCCTAATATTAATTTAGAATAAAAGAGTATAAGAGAACCAGGAAGAAAAAGATAATTTAGAATCAAAGGAGAATATGAGAACTAGGGAGGAAAAGGAATGAGTGAGAAACTCATAGGAATAATGAGATTATTATTAACATACTTTTCAACCTCTTAATTTAGTTGTTCACCATTAAAGAATATTTTCAAATAGATCAAGTTTATTTAAATGGTTCTGAATTTTTCAAGACTTAAAGTTCTCAGCATTGTCCAAATACCTTAAATCAGGAAGTTACTAATCTTTAATTATTCAAATTGTTTAAATTCACAATTTATAACATGACATGATAAGTAGTTTCTCTCTCTCTCTTTTTTTTTTTTCTCAATGAAAGACACAGATCTCACAACAGATGTAGCTATCATCAATGAAATCTGACCGTGGCGGGCTGTTGAAAACTGCATTTGATGATTAATTGTACATGATTGCTGTATAATTTAGGTTTTATGCTTTTCATTTCAAGTTATACATTTGAATAAATTTTGTTTGGTTATATTGAATAGCAGCTAACCATTTAAATGGAAATACTCACATATTTTTATATTAGAGTAGTTTAATGAGAATAATTTTGAAATCAACAGTAAATAAATACAGCTTTAGCTTATCTTTCCAGTTCAGTGGCATAAGCATAAAGATTTTTTCCAATGTAATTTTTATCAGTGTTTAGAAGTCCTACTAAATTGCTCTATTTTTAGTGTGATTTTTATGGTATTAAAATATAATTTTATGAATGAAAGCTAAAAATCACTCTTGATTTCTCTTTTTCTCCCTGTTCCCTATATTTAATTCCACAACAAAAGTGTGTTCTAACTCCAAAATGTCATGAATTCTCTGTATTTTTCCATCTCTAATCTCTTCAGCCAAATCTAAACCAGCATCAAATCTCACAGGAGCTATTATATTTTCCTAGTGGCTCTCCTTACTGTATTCTTACCCACACTACCAACACTTCATTTCCTTCTCCGCACTGCAGTAGTGAGGGTGATTTTATTTATTTTTTACATAAATCACATCATGGCATTCACTTGTTGACAACCTCACTATGGATTTATTATACTTTGTTAAAAAACCAAAACATTTAACATTGTCTGTCTGTAGTATCTTATTAGATTTCACCTGGCCTCTTTTTTATTATTATTTACCACTTTCTTCCTAATTTATTATGTTGTAACCACACTGACCATTTGTTTTCTTTTTTAGAAAATGTTTTCTGAAAACCTTGTAATTTCTGTTTTCTCTCTTAGGATACACTCCATGAAAATGTCTTGATTCTTGTATGTTTTTTGTCTCAGTTTAAATACCAAGCTTAGGTGATGCTTTCTGTCTAATGTTACCTTCCACTCTGCCTAGACCTGTCACTTTCTACCAGATTATTTTATTTAAAATTCAAAACGATCTTATTTATGCATTTGACATTGTTTATGCTCTGTCTCCTTTGTGAATTTTTTTTTAAGCTTTATGGGGCTTTATTTGTTATCTTCTCTATCCTCCACAATTAGAATCTTGCCATGTGATAGGTAACATTACCCAATAAATTGATGCATAGATTAATGTGAATTATTATATCTCAAAACAAAAGTATCAATATTCGACCATTAGAAAACAAGGATTAATAACTTGCCTCATATAAATAGACAATTAAGAAGTAAATGAGGGTGATTCTTTTGATACCTAGTCACTGCTCTTCTGATTATAGCATATTAATGTCATAAGGACAGACCACAAATGATTTAATTAAAACAGGAATAATACATCTTTCAACTTCCAATTTAGTTCCCACCAACAGAACACCATTCACCTCCAGAACTCATATTTTTTTTTTATAAATGCTATCATTTCTGTATTCTTCTCTTTCTGTTTTAATCATTTTTCTAGTAATTGAAATGCACATAATTAGAGTAGTTTACAGACGGGAATTCCAATATCGGCTATGACTAAGTAGCTTATAGAAAGGATGGAATACACACAGCAAATATAGGAGGCAACCTCCTCCCGCAGAGTGGGGCAGGCTGCAATCCCTGAGGGAAGGGAAAATCAGCTTCACATTTATTCTGTTTTGTTTCCCCTAAGGGCAGCTGTTGATAGTCAGTGCAGGGAAACAGACTGACAGCAGAAAGCTGTAGTCTTAGCAAGCTACTGAGAAAGTCACTGGAGTTCAGGGCTGCCAAACTGTCTGACATTTGAGAGGTAACCTCACAGGGAGGAGGGGATTCAGCAACAAGAGTCCCCATTTCTGTGTGCAAATTCCCCTCAAGGTTTTCACCGATCCCTAAAGTGTAAACGTGCAGGACTATACTGGTAGGAACCTGTAGAAAGAGGCATTTGAGAGGTTAAAGGGCTGAGTACAAATCTTAGCAGTTACCTGCTGCTAAAAAAGCAGGGGCTGAGTTGGGAGCTTGCCTGGATGGAGGCCTTGATCAATACCCCATTTTATGAGTTGAAATCTAGGAAAGGCCACATCTTAGAAGTAATGGATTAAGATAAAATGTAATGAAGAAAGGATTAAGAAGAAAGGATTAATTTGAAATGTGACAGCCATTAAATAGCATAAAACCAACCTTTGCTGAAAAAAAAAATGACCTACCTATGTTCTTTATGCATAGCAGAAGGAACATTCACCGTCGGGGGAGGGAGATAATATCTTCCAGAACTTCAACAAATGTAAGAGTCGGTATCCTATATGTAACTTAAAATTATGTTTCATGCTAAGAAATGGTCCAAATGACTAACAGGAAAAATGCCAACAATATAAATACATTCAAGGCGGATTCAGATATGGAAGTTTGATAAAGGGATATTAAAATAACTATGGCTTATATGTTCAGATAAACAGAGGCAAACATAGATAATTGCAGGAGAAACCAGAATCCATAAAATATGAGGCAATAGGGTGTTTGAGAACTTAAAATGACAACTTGATAGACCAACTTGATATCATAAAAGGCGCACATAGTCGCAAGAAAAACGGGGAAATTAGTGAAATGGAAGACAAATCAATTGGAAAAATCTAAACTTGTGTGAATTATTAAAATATTAAGATGATACAGAGATATATTGAGTTTTATAGATTTCCCACTTACTCCACAGGTTTTTAAAGTATCAGCAGGATGGGCAAATGACAAAGAAAATGTAAAAGTTGTCCTTATCTCTAGGACACACTGGGGAACTTCTGGGTGGGAATCAGAAAAGCTACTGGCCTTACTTAAGTGACTACAAACTTCCAGATGAATACTGACACCTGGGCACTTTGACATTCAAACTCTTTTCCTAGTCTAAGCAGCATTATTCCTATTGAAGTTCTTTATTTTCTAGGGTGTAAATGGAAAAGTTATTTCTCTTTCCCAAAGAGATACTTAGAAATGAATGAAATATTTTATGATGTTGAACTATATTACAACCCACCAGGTCAAGTCTTGGCAAATAGTAAGAATACAACAAATTCATGTTTGTTTTGGTTTCCTTCCTCTCCTCCAAGGTAAGAATTTTAGTCTGGGGATAGTTGGTTTCCCAGTGGTGAAATAAATTGTCTCATAAACTTAAGATTAAAAAATATATATTTCATTTTCCAGTGAAAAGCTTTCCCCTGCTTTATGTGAAGTACTTTCCAATGGCCACCCACTTTTCTATCTTTTGTACTTCCTACATGAACTAATTAAGTTAATGAGTAGCCATTCATCTGAGGCCAACTGGCTGATTATCTTTAGAAACAACATCATGAAAAAGCCTCCAGTGTTAGCTAAATACCACTCAAAACTCACATTCAAAACTGGTTAATGTATATGTCTGCCCGTCTGAGCAAATACACATAAAATTGATCCTAAAATTGCTCAGGTGTAAGGGAAATTTAAACACTATTGGAAAAAAAGTGTCAATATGCCTATCAAGTATTTTGGTTTGAGACAGAGCCAGTCATAAAATCACTTGCATAAAAACTCACAAATATTTATAGCTAATGCAAAAAGAGCACTCAAGTTTTATATATAAAGAATAAAACAAAAATATTAAACACAAATTAATGTTCCATATTCGGAGACATTGAGAATAAATGGATACTTGCAGTAACCTATTTCCAGTTTTACTAAATCTCTCATTGTAAATATCTGTTGTTTTTTTCATTACCATTGGCCTTCAAACTAATCTTCCATCTTTGTACTTTGTTTCAGCCTCTACCTTGAACATCTTATATTCAAATTGAATATTATCACCTCTATGAGGTCTTTTCTAATCACCCTGTTTATATGTTCTTTCTTCAGATTCTTAATTTATCTATGGCTTTGTTTTCTTCTGTTACTGCATTGTACAGATTTTTATATTAGTCCAGACTATTGCCTTTCAAGAGAGCTATATTTTAAGATCATTACATTTTATCAAGTGTACAAATATAATATGTTTATGTAGGATTTAGTCTTCTCTCCAAGTCAGATTTTTTCCTTACCTTCATTTTATGAATGCCTGCCATTATATTATCCATTACAAACTTACCTTTAACCCTATGAACATTTCAAACGTAAATAATATTGGTGTTTCTCAATGGGAATTTACGAATTTATGAGGGCAAGAAGAGAATAACAGAACCAGGTGAAGTATTAATTTCTGTAGTTAAACTTATTTTTTATTTTGGTGAGTTGGTCCACTAAATAAACCTCAGTATTTTGCCATTCAAATGCAGTCTCCATTAATCATGTAAATTGCTCTAGGTCATCAGCCAATAGGTTGCTTATGATTAATGGACATAGTAAATATTAGATCTGTCAGTCCCACAATTCTAATCTGCTTTTCTTACTCTGGAAAATTTACTTTATTCTTTCTTTATCTTTTCAGCTTCTAGATGGTAACGATTTATCTGAGAAGCTTTACCATATGCTGTCTCAAACTGTGTTCCATTAAAAGTAAAATGAAAATATTTACATTAAGTATCATTGTATTTATTTGAATTGGTCATAAATTGCATTTATTAAAGTGAACACAGTTTAAGTATACAAATCAATGAAATTTTATACATATAAACATCTCTGTACACTGCCATCCAGATGAACGTGCATGACCTTTACCACCTCTCCATTATCTCTGTCTTTTAATTGCACACATAGTAGACTTTTGAACAATGTCCCAACTCTCTTTTCTCCTTTTCCCCCCTCTATGTTTCTGTTCATATATTTTAAATTGTTTGGCCATTGTGTTTACAAATTTCCATCCTCTGTAGTCTGCTGTTAATGATATCCAAGGTGTTCTTAATGTAGGTTACTGTTATTTAACAGAAAGTTTATTGGAATCTTTTTTTAAGTGTTAAGCTTCTGTTGAAATTATCCATACTTTAATTTGTTACATCCATATTTTCTATGATTTTCCTTCTGCTTAGTGCTCTTCCTCCCAGCTGCTATTCTCTGTTAGAATCTCACCTTGTGCGTGGACAGCTCAGAAGGCAACACTGTACCTGAACTAAATTTTTACGCAGATCTTGTGGGGCTCCTGAGTGCATCTGCCCCTACTTGGTGTCTTTCACTGCATTTCTCTGAATCACTTCCTTCCCACTGAGGCTGATACTCAGGGCTTGGACTCTAAGTCCTTCTCTGCGGGTGGGAAATGCCCTGGAGAAGAAGGCTGAGGTGAATGCGAGGCTCTTGCCAGGTGCTTTCCTCCACTCTAATATGGAAGCTCCCAATTGGTTGGTCCAGTGCCTGTAGCCATTATTTTATAGATTGTGTCCAGCTTCCATACATTAGTTTGGGCCAGTTATTTATTTATTTATATAAATGGAATCATGCATCACACATGTTTTGTGCTTGCCTTCACTCTCTCAGATAATGTGTGTCAAATACAGTTGGTTATTCATGTCATATTATCAATACGCCACAATTATTTCCACAGTTGGTATTATCATTTTTTTTTTATATCACTATCATGATTTAATTCATATTTTGGCTTTAATTTTGTTTTCTGGTGTATAAATGAGGTTGGTGACTTTTAGTCTGTGTACTGAACATTAGCTTACTTCCTTTCTAAAAATCTTCTTGCTTAGCTTTCTATTATGTAGATTTATAAAATCTTATGTAGCTTTATAAAAGCTCTTCATATATAGTGAATACATTATGCTTTGTGTTTTTGAAAATATCTTGTCAGACTCTACAATTTAATAATGCCTTTTAATGAACAAAATTTCTTAATTTTCAAGTAGTCCATTTTTTCAATGTTTATATGTGCGGTTAGCCTTCCAGTGTCCTATATATAAAATGTTTCCTTACCTCAATATGATCAAAGTACTGTCCTATGTAAAATGTATAATGCTTAGTGTTCTGCTGGAACTCCCCTAAGCAAGAAATATTAAACAAAAAAAACAAAAACAAAATCTCCCCTTACGCTTTAAGGCTGCCTGCCCTACCTGGATACTATCAGTTAGGCCACATCCTGGAGGAGATTTTAAGTCTCCTCATCCCTCATTCTTGGGTCTGCTGCTTTTTGTTTAGGGTTAGTTCTGGTTTGTCACATCTCTCATGTACCCGCTCCAGGACCTAACTTCTTCTCCCAGTTCATGTCTATCTAGCTGCCTACTTTGACACTTTTTTAAATCAGTTAGAGTATCTGGAAATAATATACATAATTCAGCGTCCTGTAGAAATTTCTTCACCAAATTCTAATAATTTCTAGGCATTCAGCTTTAACAGTAATCCAATATGAGAATTTTAGATTGAGAGAAATTATTTCTGAGTCTGTTGCACATCTGTAGTTGAAGACATTAGCATTTAGATAAGAATCCACATAATAAATTCCACTTTCAATTGTCACTGGAAAAGTTTGTCCATTTAGATAAACATATTTACTTTCTGTCATCAGATAGAGAAACTTATAATGAAAGGTTTCCATTTAAGCATTAGTCGCCAAGAAATGCAGCATTAACTCTTTGTTTAACCAGAATTCGGTGACAGTTTCATCTATGTCTTACTCTTTCTACTGGTTCATTTTGTTTAATTTTTTAAAAAGAGCTTTTAATGAGTTATAATTGACTACAACAAACTACACATTTTTTAAAATTTCAAATATATAAATGTTGATATATGTTTATACTTGTGGAAACATCACCATCATAAATATAAACAATATCCATCATTCCGAGAAAGTTCCCTTGTGCCCATTTGTTATCACCCTCCTACCACTCCTGGCACCACCACCCTTCCAACTCCCCAAACAACCACTGATCTACTTCATCCCTATATAAATTAGTTTGACTTTTTATAATTTAATATTAATAGAATCATACATTATATAGTCTTTTTTTTGTCTGGACCCTTTTATTTAATATTATCATTTAAAAACTCATGTTGTAGCATATATAAATAATTAATATCTTGTTATTAATGAGTAAGATTGTACTGTAGGAAAATACCACAGTTGTTTTTTTCAGTGCCCTGTTTATGAATATTTGGATTATTTCTATATTTACACAATTACAATAAAGCTACTATGAACATTTGTATAAAAGTCTTCATATGACATATGCTTTTATTTCTCTTGATTTTATACCTAGCAGTGATATGAGTACATCATATAGTAGATTTTTGTTAAATTTTAAGAAACTGACAAATTGGATTTAAATATGCTTGTACCATTTTTTTTTCTCACTGAAAATTAATGAGAATTCCAGTTAAACCATCTCTTCACCAATACTTGGTGTGGTCAGTCTTTAATTGTAATCATTTAATTAAAAACAAGTTTATACCATTGTTTTATTTTATGTTTCATTTCATTAATGGTTAATGGCATTTAATATCATTTCATGTACATGTTTGCCAACTATGTATCTTCTTTGGTGAAGGATTAATTCATATATTATGCATGTTTACTAAATGTGTCATTTGTCTTGGTATAGAACTTTGAGTCATTCATATGGTGAGGGTACCATACTTTTATCAGATATATTATTTGCAAATTTATTGACTCACTCTATGGCTTTTCTTTTCGTTCTCTCAACAGTGTGTTTTTAATTGTAATAGAGTCTGATTTATCAATTTATTCTTTTATTGATTACACATTTGGTGTCATACTTAAGCAATTTGTGCCCAATCTCAAAAAGGCAGGCAAGACTCCTCCCTGATCCCTTAGCATATGGTGCTGGATCCCACAGCTCCCACAATATTACTTTTTTTCTTCTTCATAGATGAAGGCCAAATTGTTGTTGTTTCAGGGGGAACATGATGAGATATGTTTTATTCAGCCATCTTGCTGACAGCACTAACGTAAGCAGTATTGTAGGCACTACAGGTTGTGTAGTAAACAGATATTTCCCTCAAGGAGCTTATACTCTGGAGGAAGAGGACAGTGAATAAACAAATAAACATATAGTATGAGGAGGCGATACATCTGATGTATCAAAATAAAGTGAAATAAGAAGAGAGAGAGAGAGAGATACTACTCTGTTATGAAGGAGATCAGTGAAGGCTTATCTTTTAAAATGCTATTTAAGCTGGACTTGAAAGAAAAGAGTGAGGGATTCAAATGGTTATTACGAGAAAAGACAGATTATCAAGTACAAATACCCGAGGCTGAGATTTTTCTTATGAAATTGTCATATAAAATAGCCCAAAATTGACTTTTTTAATTACCTAAACACCTATTTCATATGATACACCCTTACATGTCAATGATGTGTAGAAAAGATGCGAGTCAGTGTTAAGAAAAATATGACCATGAAATAGATCATTTAGCATTTGTAATCCTGAGACATGTATTAGAATTCACTCTGAGGGAGTTGGAAAACTATTAGAGGATTTGGAGAAGATGAATAACATCATGTGATTTGGATTTTAATGGGGTCACTGAGACCACCCTGCTGAATCTAGTTTGGTAGAGAGGTAAAGTGAAAGTAGGAAGATAAATTTGTAAACTATTACAATAAAAATCCTTGGACTTTGGACCAGTGTAGTGCCATAGATATGTTGAGAAGTATTTGGATTCTAGATACATTGAAAGCAATTATCAACAATTTGGGGGCTATTGAACATAAATGTGAAAGAGAGGAGTCAAGTATGCCTCCAAAGTCTTCTGCCTAAGAAAGTTAAAGAAGTATTGCTTACAAATGGGGGGGGGGGGGGGAATGTACAAGGACAAAGAGGGTAGAAATGTGAAAGACAAATCAGTTTTATATAATTTTGAGAAATCGCTTAGGCATCTGCATAGTTATGTCAAGAAAGAATTAGGTCCAGCCGGCATGGCTCAGTGGTTGAGCATCAACCTATGAACCAGGAGGTCATGGTTCAATTCCTAGTCAGGGTACGTGCCCAGGTGCTCTGTTCACTTTGTATCTGAAATCTAGAAGATTCTGAGATCTGGAAGATTCTTATTCCATTTTCTGAAAGTTGTTATATGGTTAGGCTATTGCATCCACTAAGCAAGCACCTAAATGTCATAGCCATATTTTACCCCATTAACTATAGATTGTATATGATATTTCTATATATTTATATTACATTAATTCCCTCCATGGTGCTATGTGCTACAGATTATAAATCCGCTTTCACAGATAGTTCACCTATATTCATGAAATATTGTATTCTCCTGTAAGATAGCATAGCAAAGTGTCTCCTCAAATTGGACACACACAAAAAATACTTCCCCAGCATGGGTAAAACTTTTCTGTAGGTTTTAACAATAATTCAATAAAACCAATAAAAAATTAAAGACATAAAACAGAAAAAAATTCTGGGTACAGAATATGGCTTTTCACTAAGCCCATGTCCCTGATTTTTCCCTATGGGTTCCTCTATATGTTGCCTTGCTCTTAAAATGACTGTTTTCATATCTAGCTTCTAGCCTATATTCCTATAAAAGTAGCCAATTTTTCTACCATCCAAGTCTCAGATTTCAGTTTTCAACAACTCTAACTAGAACACAAGGCATACAGTTTAGCTTTGACAAACCAATTCAATTTCATTGAGTGAATCTTTTTCCAGCATCAGATAAAGATTGTTCCCTGTCCTTTGTTGCAATGACTATATGCACAAACACATTTCACAAAAAATAAGCAAGTATGATACATGAAGACTGTGTGTACATATGTACATAGGAATACACACATATATATGTATATATTTCTATATATACATATATTGGTATTTATAGAATAAAACATTTATCTGAAATATATATTGTTAGCATAGTTTCAATTTTGCTATATGTACACAGCTTTTGAAATAATCGCACGGAGCAATTTTCCTCCTTAAAAGCACAACTCTATACACTTTCTTACATCTTGGTTCACTTATTTACTTTACTTCACGGTCCCTTGGGCATTGAGTTGTGATCTGTACTTTCTAGCTTTGTAACATATTTTTCCTCCCAATTTCTGCAATTCCCATCAAGGTTTTAAAGATTGTAAGGCCAAATTGCTCAGCTGAGAGTAACCATATCATTCTTTCACACCTGCTGTCTCAACCAAAAAGAAAAAAAAAAGGTTGAACCAGTCATATGGTCCAGGTATATTAGATCAACTTTGCAGTTCATTCCTTTCTCTCACATCTCTTTATTCAGGGATAAGGACATTTTCCCTGTGAAGGTGATAATTGAGCTCTTTTCCAGGTACTACTCTATTTTGCCTTAAACTTGTTGAAAAAACTTATGTATAACACTTACATTATTTTTTAAAAGTCAATTTTCTTTAAATCTTAATTAACAAAGTGAACTGTGAATCCATGGGTCTTTGGCATCAGAACAGCTGCCTGGAGCCCTCTGTAGCTGTGGATTAACTCTGGGGTTTGGGGAAACTTATCTCTTTCTTCCTCAGTGTCATCATTAATAAAATGATGACAATAGGGGCACCTATATCAAAATGTTTTTATAAAGAACAAATACGATACTGCTTATGAAGGACTGTAATAATCTTGCATAGAGTTAGCATTCTGTAAAATGTTTTATTATTTATTATATATGGTATCATATGAAAATTTCACCACTCACAGATAAGCACTCCATAGGTATGCCCAATGACTCTGATGATTAAATGTAATCTGTAGCTATGTGTACCAATTAGAGAAAGACATGTATTATGCATATGAAGGCTTTAAAATAATAGCAAGAACAGATTCCGTTACTTACAGACTTTTTAAAATGAATCATTGGTAGGATGCAGCTGTGGTTTGTGGTTTTTGTATAATATACAGTAATTAGGACTTTATTCCACTTTCATTTACTGAAAATAAGATACTAATTGATGGATTTCCCTTTGTGTACCAAAAGAATTTCTCTCAGATACTCATTGAACACATCTAATGTAGTTTTAAAATTAAAGTAGAAAAAATAAATATTTTAACTTCAAGACAGATACCCTAAATATTTATCCTAGGAAACTAAGCCTCACAAAATTAGATGTCTTATCATCTTGGCAGTATGAAGTAGCAAACACTTTACATTCCACTAGAATCAACTCTCTTTCAATATATTAAAATTGTATTGATCTTAAACTCCTTTCCCCTAAAAGTTATAATTAGAACAATAAGCTTATTTCAACTTTTATTGAATACCTGTTAAATGTTAAAATACCACATATAGAAAAATATATGTAAGTATATACTTCTGATATTAGGAAAGTTTAAGGAAAAATATATAATTTTCTAGAAAAAAGACAAATGAATCTTATTTTTCATTTAATTGATTTATGTATATTACAAGCTGAACACATTCTTATCATTGGATCACATTAAAGATGTCACTTGTTTATTATAATAAACAATTGATAGTGCAAATCTATATAATTAACTATTACCCTATTTCATTAATATAACAACTAGTTGATATAATACATACCCTTATATCACTTGTACAGGTGAAAACTAAGACTCACCCAATTGGAAAGAGCCAGTAAGTAGTGGAAGATAAATTGGAACCCAGTTTTGCAGAAAACCAGAGTTCAAGTGTCTGCATAGGCCCCCACGTCCCTTTGTCACTCACGATGCAGAATAGCATAACTGACACTGATGGAATTCAGTTATTCTAGTTTACAAATAAAGTTTCAAATAAAATACCCTACAATAACTTCTTTTCTCTATTAAATCCGGTTACAGAATATTCCAAAGTGTTTTATTAAATCCCCAAAACAGATTCAAGTAAACTAATCAACAAACTTCACCTGGGATTTATACATGACTGATTGTATACCAGATTTGTGTTGGAACTTGCTAATATATGGAAAAGAAATATTTGTGACTTATCTATCTCTATTTTTCAGTGTGATTTATTTGCAATGAAGGATAGAGACAGACAGGAAAATTAAAAATAGAAATTACCTATCCTTCTATGAATACCTAAGAATTTCAGAGAGAAAAATAATTGTAGACAAATGTATAGGAATAATCCAATAAATATAAAAACAAAGAAAGAAATTCAAGGACACCTAAAACTGAGATACCTAAAACTGCTTTGTTCACAATCATTAAACTATTTTAGAATTTTCTGTTTATTAATAAATTATAATTTCTGAGCACCTCTGCAAGAAAAATAAATCTTGACAGGCTAATACAATTTTCTTCAATAGATTTGCTATTCTAGGGAATGTCATAGTAATGACAAAACTAAAACAGGTTCATATACATAAAGCAAAACTTGTCAGAAATAAAAGGATAAATAGACAAATCCAGAAGCATAATGAAATATATTAACATGTCTCTCAATGTCTGATAAAACAAACAAAAACCAGTACATTTATAAAATATTTAAACAATGTGACTAATGATCAATTGACATATATAGAACACTTAACACAATATTCATTCTTTTAAAAGTGTACAAAGAAATTCTATTAAAAATACCAAATTCTTGTCCATAAGGTAAGTTCTAGTAAATTTCAAATGACTGAGGAAGTGTGGATTTTTTCCTTTTACACCAAGATATTTGTGTTAAAAACAAACAAGATAATTTAAAAATTACCAGGTGTTTGGAAATTAAGAAATTCATGTCATGCATTTTATTTCTCCTCAAATACTTGACTGATATTCTTATAGTCATGACTGATATTCTTATACATGACCATATATATAGTCATGTATATATGGTTAATGGAAGCTGGATGTAAGATGTATGTATCTATAATTGAATCCCCTATACACATTCACATACACCCACATAGATAAATATGATTAATGAATTCAAGTTGCACAGCAAGCTGCTCTGTCATAGATTTTGTCATTTGGCACTGTCCAGTGAATTATGACCAACAATAAATGAACATGGCTTTGCCAAAGTAAAGAGAGCATTGAGGCTATGATTGCTCTCTTGTTGGTTTGTTAAAGGGAATATTTAATACTCCTATTATGAATTTTAATAGTAAGTAAAAATAGTAAGTAAAAATAGGATAAGCCGGTGTGACTCTGTGGTTGAGCATCTATCGCTGAAACAGGAGATCATACTTCGATTCCCGGTCAGGGCACATACCCGGGTTGTGGGCTCAATCCCTGGTGTGGGGCATGCAGGAGGCAACTGATCAAGGATTCTCTATCATCATTTGATGTTTCTAACTCTCTCTCCCTCTACCTTCTTCTCTGAAATCAATAAAAAATATATATATTTTTAAAAATAAGCATAGGAAATAGAAACACAAAAATAATTCTAGGGAAAATATATATTTAATCATTGAAATATGTAATAATTTCTAAGTTCAAGATTTTAAACAAAAATGTCTACATCCTTTTTATCCAACTGCCAATAGTTGTTTTGTAAATCACTGGCTATGATCTGTGCCCCCTTCCCCAAAATTCATATATTGAAATTCTAACCTTCAAAGTTGATGTTGTTAGGGGGTGGGGCCTTTGAGAGGTGATTTGGTCATGAGTGTGGAGCGCTCATGAATGGGATTAGTGCCTTATGAAAGACACCCCACAGAATCCCAATCCCCTCCCACCATGTGTGAACACAGCAAGAAGGTACCAGTTATGAATCATGAAGAGGGCCTTCACCACAAGGCATCTATGCTCAGTTCTTGATCTTTGACTTCCATAACTGTGAAAATTAAGTGTTTGTTGTGTACATTACCTAGTCTCTGATATTTTGTCATAGTCCCAAAAGGACTAACATCACACTAAACCCATAATAGTATGAAAATAAAATGAGATTATGGCAAGGCACCAAAAATGTAAAGAAATCTTAGAACACACAGAACAGATGTGGCATGGGTTAGAATATGCATAGAGAAGCCTGTAGCCTAAAATCCAGAGGAAAAAGAAATCTTTTTCACAGAATCCACAGAGGAGAACCAGTCTGGAGTAAAATTTATTAACAGTAAGTATAAGTCACGGAGAAACATTAGAGCCATCATTAAATCATTAAGAGCAGCAGAGTAGCCAGTTTTCTTCCCTTTTCACTAATGAGCTTTATTAATACTTATCATACACTGGTTAAAATTTAAAAATATGTCTCTGAGGACAATGGAGTGTATCTCAGGAAGGGGTCAGTTTTAGATATCTTTGTCAGAAAAGCTGAGATGCCCTTGAGAAACCTTGTACCTTTACAGTAGATTGGGATTCAAGAAAAAATGAAATATTGCCCCATAGTCACTTATCATAAGTGGCTTTCTCCCCTTCAGTCAAGGTACTGTCTTAAATTCAGAAATACTGCAGAGTTCAGGAATATTCCCCCAGAAGCTTAAAGTTGGTTCAGACCTGTGATTTAGAAATGCCATTTGCAAGAATCAGCTCTAAGAAAAAAGAGAAGAGAATATATTGTAGATTTATGTACAAATATAGTCATCACAAGAATGCTAGAGACAGGAAATGTGTCATTTAATAATGAATTATTATGCATTGCTCAAAATAGTGTTTGTGAAGAATATTCAGCAGCAGTAAGAGGACAGTTCATGATACCAGTCTGTTAGCAGTAGTTCTCTCTGTGCTGGATATTATGGCTGATATTCTTCATTATGACTTTATATTCTTCAAATTTTTATAATTGATATATTTTGAAAAGAAAAGTTTATTTAATTTCTTAATAAAATATACCATACTCAGTCAAAAACAGTAGATAATTAGTACTTAATAGTATTGCATCACAGGAAGAGTGTTGAGATTCTCCAAGACTATGCAGTGAATACACAGAAGGCTAAAGCCTTCATATTTTTACCAGAATTTCAGAAAAAACTATGGTCAAAGAAACCTGTCGGTAATGATGAAAAAGGAAGGATGATAGAGCACAGAGGATTTTTTTTTTAATTTAAAAAAATACATTTGATTGATTTTTTACAGAGAGGAAGGGAGAGGAATAGAGAGTTAGAAACATTGATATGCTGCCTCCTGCACATCCCCTACTGGGGATATGCCCACAACCAAGGTACATGCCCTTGACTAGAATCGAACCTGGGACCCTTCATTCCCCAGGCTGATGCTCTATCCACTGAACCAAACCAGTTAGGCACACAGAGGATTTTTAGAGCAGTGAAACTATTCTGTATGATACTCTAATGGTGATAAGTGTCATTATACATTTGTCCAAACACATCATATGTACGACACCAAAAGTGAACCTAATGTAAACTATGGACTTGGGCGGTAATGATGTGTCAGTGTAGGTTCATCAATTGTAATAAATGTGCTGCTCTCCGGGGGGGGGTGCTGGTTATAGAGGAGGCTATGCAGTGTGTGAGGGAAGGGGTTATATGAGAAACCTTTGTACCTTGTCAATTTTGCTGTGAACCTAAAACTACTTTTTAAAAAAAGAGAATGATCATGCATAAATATAGGAAGTCAAGAAGGGTATCAAAAATAGATCAATTTAAAACCTAAGGCCATTGATACGAACCTATGTGTTTCAGCAATTTTAGAAAGTTTATTTATTTTTGCATTGCTTCATTTAAAGTTGTTTTTATGTTATGTTATATAAATTTTGACCTGAGTTACATTAATACTTTGTTACTACTGCAATAAGGCACATATAAAACACCTTGATTACTTGGGTACAGTACATGTATCTTCATTTGTCAATAGCTGTGGGTTGACAGTGTATTTATTCCTAATATAACATAACAGGCAAAAAAAAGTGTATAATATGCAAATGTGAACATGCTAAAAACACAGTTTAGGAGAAATCTTATAACAAAAAAATGACAGATTTAAAAAGGTCCACCAAAAAAAATAAATTGGTTAGGCTTTATATGATTTCTGCTTAAATACATGTAATAATTATATTAATCAATACTTTTAATGTCTGCTGATATGCTAATACCAAGTTCATTATAAGATATGACAAATAACCATCTATAATAATAAAAGCATAATATGCTAATTAGACTGGACATTCTTCCAGATGTCCTTCCGGACGTCCTTCTAGACAACCTTCTGGACAAAGCCAGTGCTGTGAGGGAAGCCCAGGTCCCAGGTGCCAGAGGGAAGCCAGTGTTGGCAGCTAAGGGAAGTGCCTGCCCTTGCATGAATTTTGTGTGCTGGGCCGCTAGTGAAATATAAATGGCCATTGTGTAGTACTTTGCACTATGGATCAAAAGACCCTATAATAAAAAAAATTTAAGGTTTCAGAGTCAAAATGTGAATATCCTTAGTAAGTAAGCAAGCAGGCTAGATTTTTTGGTGTATTTGTCTAGTGAAAGTCCATTATCCCATTGCCACAAATATACCTAAGAAGCTAAAGTGTCAAAATTCTAAATCTATAGGACCATTTTTCCTCTGCATACTCATTTTCCTACTTAAACTCATATAGTTCTAGCTTGAAAACAGCAATTTTACTAAAATTATTATCAGCACATTTTTGTGAAACATTTCTATAATTTGACAACGTAATTAGCACTTCACAGAACATATGGTGTCAGTGACTGGGAGCCAACTAACTAAATAATAATTAAGATTGGAAACTCAAAAAAGAGAAATAAAAATTAAAGAATTTTTAAAATGTAGAGTAAGGGCCTTTATAAAAAAATTAAACAAAAAAATCAAGAAATGTTCTCAACGTCAAATGTAGAATTTTAATTTGGCAATTAAATTAAAGTAGAAAAGGTAAAATCATTTATTTAAAAAAAACTAAAGTAACTTTAACATATTATCTTGAAGTTTTAGGCAAAATATTAAAGACTTTATTTATTTATTTGATACTATTCATAGTTTTCTCTTTTATATTACCAAAGTCAGAGCATATTTTGATTCCAACTCAGATTTTCTATTTTCAAATTCATTTCTGGGATGTTAATCATAAAAGGATTTATAAACAGCCCTGGGAGCTCTTGAAGTCATCAGATAAAACAACAACATATCAATCCTTAGAAGATTTTGGAGGGGCTGCTTAAGCCCCTATCAACTCTTATTCAACTCTATCACTAAAAGACCATTTATTATAGAATATCTCATCATACAGTGCAGGTAATTAAAATATTGTTCAAAAGCAGCACAAGTACAGATAATATATATCCATGATAAATATAAAGACACATAATATTGATAATCCAGTAATTTTTCTCATTACAAGGTGAGACCAAATAGATTGACAGTTCTAAGTACATGAAACAGATTTTATTTTTGTATTATTATATATTAACTAGAGGCCTAGTGCCCAAAATTTGTGCACTTGGTGGGGGGGGGGTGTCCCTCAGCCTGTCCTGAGCCCTCTTGCAGCCTGGGAGCCCTCAGGGGATATCTGACTGCCGTCAGCCCTCACCATCTGTGAGCCCGGCTTCTGGCTGAGCGGCGCTCCCCTGTGGGAGCACACTGACCACCAGGGGGCAGGTCCTGCGTTGAGTGTCTGCCCCCTGGTGGTCAGTGTGCGTCATTGTGACCGGTCATTTCACCATTTGGTTGATTTGCATATTAGCCTTTTATTATTTAGGATTATTGTATTATTTTCCATATAAACAAACCTAAATCTATTTTGGCCCCACCTGGCTATTAAAATATAATTGAAAAATAAAACTGTATACATTTAAAATGTATAATGTGATGCTTCCATATACACATATACTCCGAAAAATTTACCACATTTTAATGATCACCTCATGTATCGTGTGTGTGCATGTGTGTGTGTGTGTGTGTGATGAAAATGCTTAAGATCTGCCCTCTAAGAAAATTTCAAGTATGCGATAGAGTATTATTAACTACAGTCACCATCATGTATGTTGTGAACTTTACTACCCTTGAATAACATAGCCCCATAATTATTTGTATGTCTCCTTTGGAAAGAAGTCTATTCAACTCCTTTGCCCATTTTTAAAATTTGGATTATTTGTTTTTTGTTGTTGAGTTGTATGAGTCCATGTGTATATATGTTTTACCTACTTTAAATATTAACCCCTCTTTAGATATATGTTTTGCAAGTATTTTCTTCCATTCCATAGGTTGGCTTCTAATTTTGTGGATTATTTCCTTTGATGTACAGGAAATTTTGGTTTTATATAGTCTCACTCCTTTATTTTTGCTCTTGTTAATTGTGCTTTTGGTATCATACCTAAGAAATCATTTTCAAGAACAGTGATAAGAAACATTTCCCATATGCTTTGTTCTAGGAATTTTACCACTGCAGCTCTTACATTTACATTTTTAATCCATTTTCAGTTAATTTTTGTGAGTGGTGTGCAATAGGGATTCAGCTTCATTCTTTTACATATGGATATCTAATTTTCCCAGCAGTATTTAGTTATTTATTTATCCTCACTGGAGGATATTTTCCCATTGATTTTTAGAGAGAGTGGGAGGGAGAAGGAGAGACACACAGAGAGAAACATTGATGTGAGAGAGACACATTGATTGGTTGCCTCCTGCATGTGCCCCTATCAGGGCTAGGGATTGAGCCTGCAACAGAGGTATGTGCCCTTGACTGGAATCAAACCCTGGACCCTTCAGTCTGCGGGCTGACATGCTATCCACTGAGCCAAACAGGTGGCTAGGGCCCAGCAGCATTTATTAAAGAGACCATCCTTTCTCCCATTGTGTGTTTTGGGGACACTTGTCAAAGATCAGTTGACTTTTTATGTATGGGATTATTTTGGGGGATTCTCTTCTCTACCACTGTTCTATATGTCTATTTTTATGACAATACCATACTATCTTAATTATAGTAGGTTTGTAGTATATTTTGAAATTAGGAAGTGTGATACCTCCAGCTTTGCTTTTCTTCCTCAAAATTATTCTGATGATTTGAGATCCTCTGTAGTTCCATATGAATTTTAAGGTGTTTTTTTTCTTTTTCTTCTATTGCTGTGAAAAATGCCACTGGAATTTTTATAGAGGTTCCATTGAATCTGTGGATCACATTTTTTTATATAGAATTTTAACAACATAAAGTCTTCTAACCCATGAATATGGAGTGTCTTTCCATTTATTTAGGTCTTTTAAAATTTATTTCATCAGTGTCATAGTTTTTAGTGTACAGGTGTTTCATCCCTTTGGTTAAATTTATTTCTAATTATTTTATAACTAGAGGCCCAGTGCACGGATCATACACCAGTGGGGTCTCTTGGCCTGGCCTGTGGGGATCGGGCCGAAACAGGCATTCTGACATCCCCCAAGGGATCCCGGATTGCGAGATGGCACAGGCCAGGCCGAGAGACCCCACTACTGCACAAATCTGTGCTCCAGGCCTCTAGTATGCATATAAGATCTTTGGTTAATCTCTTCCTGCCCCCCCACAACCCCTTTGCTCTGAGATTCATCAGTCTGTTCCATGTTTCCATGCCTGTGGTTTCCACTCCTGCATCAAGTGTCTGCCCCCTGGCGGTCAAGGCATGTCATAGCTACCAGCCTGTCAGCTGGTCTCCCAGTTGCTTAGGCTTTTATATATATACTAGAGGCCCGGTGCACAAAAATTTGTGCACTCGGGGGGGGGGGGTCCCTCAGCCTGGCCTGTGCCCTCTCGCAGTCTTGGACCCCTCGGGAGATAACGACCTTCTGGCTTAGGCCTGCTCCCAGGTGGAAGAGGGCAGGCCCAATCCCTAGGTGCAGCCCCTGGTCGGGCTCAGAGCAGGGCTGATTGGGGAGTTGGGGTGCCACCCCATCATGTACAGAGCAGGGCAGATCGGGAGGTTGCGATGCCACCCTCAGTCATGCTCAGGGTAGGGCCGATTGGGGGTTTGGGGCACCGCCCCCTGTCACACTCAAGGCAGGGTCGATGGGGAGGTTGCGGCACCACCCCCTGTCACGCACAGAGCAGGGCCCATCAGGGGGTTGGGGAGCTCCCACTGTCACGCACAAAGCAGGGTGGATCAGGGGGTTGGGGCACCGCCCTCTATCACCCACAGAGCAGGGCCGATCAGGGGGTTGGGGCGCCACCACTGTCACACTCAGGGCAGGGCCAATGGGGAGGTTATGGCTCTACCCTGTCACACACAGAGCAGGGCCAATCAAGGGGTTGGGGTGCCGCACCCTGTCACACACAGAGCCGCAGGGCAATCAGGGGGTTGGGGAGCTCCCCCCTATCAGGCACAGAGCAGGGCTGATCAGGGGGTTGGGGCGTCTTCCCCTGTCACGAACAGAGCAGGGCGGATAGGGAGGTTGTGGCCCCACCCCCTGTCACACACAAAGCCGCAAGGCGATCAGGGGGTTTGGGCGCTGCCCCCTGTCACACTGATCCCAGTGCTGGGAGGCCTCTCAGCTCCGCTGATCCCGGTGCTGGGAGGCCTCGAGGCTCCCCTGATCCCGGTGCTGGGAGGCATATTACCCTTTTACTATATAGGATAGAGGCCTGGTGCGGGCCGGCTGGTTTGCCCTGAAGGGTGTCCTGGATCAGGGTGGGGGTCCCCACTGGGGTGCCTGGCCAGCCTGGGTGAGGTGCTGAGGGCTGTTTGCAGCTAGCTGGTCACACACCCTTCAGGGTGGGGGTCCCCATTGGGGTGCCTGGCCAACCTGGGTGAGGGGATGATGGCTGTTTGCAGCTGGTCACACACCCTTCAGGGTGGGGGTCTCCACTGGGGTGCCTGGCCAGTCTGGGTGAGGAGGTGAGGGCTGTTTTCAGGCTGGGGGTGACTGAAGCTCCCAACCGCTCCTTTTTTTCTTTTTTCTTTTTTTATTCTGGGCCAGCTTTAGCTTTGAGGCTTGGCTCCAGCTCTTAGGCCTCCACTGCTGAAAGCAGGTTTCTGGCCTTTGTTTACCTTCTGTATTTGAAACAATGTTGTGATCCTGCTGGCTGAAGCCCGGCAACTAAAGCAGGTTCCTGGGGTTTTGTTTAGCTTCTATATTTGTAACATAGTTGCTTAGAGTTGCAGCTCAGAGGCCTGCAGCGGCAGGCGGGGAACGTTGGAGTCCTCCGTCACTGAAGCAAGCAAGCCTCATGTTCACTTTAAGCTGCCTGCCTGCCGGCTGCCATCTTGGCTGGCAGTTAATTTGCATATTGCCCTGATTAGCCAATGGGAAGGGTAGCGGTTGTACGCTAATTACCATGTTTCTCTTTTATTAGATAGGATAGATGTCTGATGCTATTGTAAAGGATTGTTTTATTAATTTCTTTCCAATAGTTTTTTGTGTGCAGCAGTGATTTTCAACCATAGTGCCACAAGAATTTTTAAAACATGCAATACCCGACTGTTTAGTCAGGGGCAATGACCTCTTTTCCCTTAGATTGTCAAAAAAAAAAAATGACAACAAACAACCCAACAATAGCCATCCAATGTGAATGAATCAAAATTATACCTATTTTTTGTCATATCAGCAAAAAATATATATTTTTTGGTGTGCCACATAATTTTTGTAATTGGTTTATGTGTACCATGAGATGAAAAAGGTTAAAATTGCTGGTGTATATAAACACAACTGTTTTGTATGTTGATTTTGTATCATACAGCTTTACTAAATTTATTTATTAGTTCTAACAGCTTCTTGGTGGAGTCTGATGTGTTTTCTATACATAAGATGATGTCACTTGCAAAGAGAGACAAATGTACTCCTTCCTTTTTAATTGGATATCTTTCACTTATTTTCTTACCTAGTTTCTCTAGCTATAGTTTCCAGTAGTATGTTGAATAGACTGGCAAGAGTGAGCAATCTTATCTTGTTTCTGACCTTAGAAGGAAAGCTTTCAGCTTTTCACCACTGAGCCTGATAGAACCTTAGTGGTTTTTATTCATGGGGGTTTATTAGGTTGAGCAATAGTCTTTCTATACATAATTTGTTGAGAATTTTTGTCATGAAAGGGTGTTGAATTTTTTTCAAATGCTTTTCTGCATCAAGATTGTATGGTTTTTATCCTTTATTCATTTAATGTGGTATTATTGATTGGCATATGTTGAACCATACTTGCATTCCAACAACAAATCTCAATAGATCATGGTGTATGACTCTTTTAATGTCAGGGTTCATTCAGGAAAGAGTTATGCTATCAATTATTTTTTAAAGAAAAGTTAGTAATGAAATAATGCATGAGGATTAAGTCAGTGTTAATTATGTAGCTGAAAATACAAAGAATACTAAGATGTCACAGAGTTAGCAAGTGCTGGAAGCAGCTTCCGTTCCTAGGGCTAGGAATTAATGGAGAAAGCATTAGAATTATTACAACTCAGAAGTTTGACGTAGCTGCACAGAGCTACTTCAGCTAAAACAGCTGAGAAGGGGATAGAGTCAGCTACTGCTGTTGACTCTGAGTTGAGAGGAAGGTTTCTGTGGGTCTGTGACACCAAACTCTACTGAGATTGTTCTGGTTGACTGGCAATGATATCTCAGAGCACAGACACATTCTAACTCAGTTTCACATTTTCTGTGCCTCATGTGGGGCATCTTGTGATTATCTGTACTCTCGAAGCAATTAAGATTTTTTATAGTCTGTTTTTTTATTGGAAAATTAACTTTTTGCCTAAGTTGAAGCTTAAAAAACAATTACTTAATAGCTAACTCTAAGTGTAAGTACTCTAAGATTATTCCATATGATACTACAAACTACTCTTTTGTTAGTACAGCCAACTATATTTTTCTGTTAATTTTTTATGTTTACTATAATGAAGACTATAGTAATATTGAATATAAAACATTATTGGTAATGATAATTACTAAAAGAATAATTCAGTGGCTTTAAATACTGAAATTTACTACCTGGAAGTAAAAGTGTATATCCATTGTAAACATGGAAGGCCTACTTCTCCAGGGTCCTTATGCTTGGGCAACATCTGTGTTTCAATTTATTGTTTAATGTCAGAAAGATGCCCATATCTGTGACAAATTTCAAATTAAAATAATTACCCTGGATAAATTTTCATTCATTTATATTTGATTGGAAAAAATAAGGATGTGGACGTTGATTTATTTTATCTCCAAGGAGAGCTAAATGTTACATCTTTCTAACACAACCTAGCAAATATATATTGAGTACCTAAATGATGTGTTTTATTAGACACTGGAGACGCATAATGGTGACTAATGCACAAAATAAAGAAAGGAAGCTTTTCTTAGCTAATTGCCTCTTCTACATTTTCAGTTATCTATCTCAAAATTTACTGTTATCACTATCAAAACACACATTTACTGCTCTCAGCATTATACAACATTGTTATGCAAGAATCTCTTATGTTTGAAGGTTATTAAAATCTGACGGTATTACCAAACAGCCTGAAAATTCTATTATTACTTCATTTACAAACCAAGCTGTATAAGGAAATCAAGGCTTAAATAGGAAGGTTAGAATAATAGCAACACATAGACAGCACTTACTATGCTCCATCCACAGTTCTATATTCTTTACATCTATTAACTCAGTCTTCATCGAGTAAACTTATTTGAATCTCAAACAAACTATATGAAGAAATTATTATCATTATTATCCCCATTTTAGAGATGATGAAGTTGGGACTGAAAAAAAAAGTAATTTTCGCAAGGTCAGACAACAAGCAAATGCAGAGCAGATTGTTGAAGCCAGATAATCTGGCTCCAAGATGAATAGTTTAAGAGAATTTTAAAAATGCACACAGATAATGAGAAGCTAGAACATTAAGGCAGAAAGATAAGAGACTTTCATGTTACACCTTGATGTGTATCTCACTCAAGCTGTGAACTACCCAGCAAGTCAATTAAGTATAAGGCTCAATGTCCTCATGTATGAAAGAGTGATAATTGAGGGCTGTGGTGACACTTAGAAATCACAGGTAATGATCCAATATCTAACATAAATTGGGGAAGTTTCCAGGGTTATTTTTACTAGCAGCTTTGCTTTTGGATACCTGAAAGCCTTAGTACATCCTTATTGTGATGATGTTATTTCATTATTTCTCTTGGTCTTTAGCCTAAGACAATAGGCCCTAAATGGAGTGGCTTATGGTAAGCCCCATGTCACCTCTTGGAGGCTTAATTTGATTATAGTTTTGGCTCTTCCAGAATTGGAATCCTAAACCAATCAATCAGGAATGGCCTGATCAACTTTAGTTAGGTAACCCACCCCAAAGCCTCCTGCCATCCCCTATAAGGACAGAAACCAGTCCTCTTCTTGTCTGGTATAACTTCCTTGTTCCTGCTCCTTTCTGACTATAAAAATTATCTTCCTTATAAAGTTCTTTGGAGCTCATTTCTGTCTAATAGAGTGGATGCTGCCTGATGCATAAATCACTCAATAAAATCAGTAAGATCTTTAAAATATACCCAGTTGAATTTTGTTTTTGAACACCTGTAATAAAGATCTTTGGGGTTAAAGAGAGAAAAATGGGTAAGCCTTAAGTTCCTGCAGACATTCAAAGGGTATATAAATAATTTCAGAATTATTTTCATATTTCTCCTAACTTCTTTCTCTTTTGTAAAAATAAGAACTATATAGTGATATTCTTTGAGAATATTCTGGATAGTCATTTTTTAAAAATATATTTCTTTATTGATTTCAGAGAGGAAGGGAGAAGGAGAGAGAGATGGAAACATCAATGATGAGAGAGAATTATTGATCGGCTGCCTCCACGCCCACTACTGGGGATTGAGCCTGAACCCAGGCACGTGCCCTTGGCCAGAATCGAGCCTGGGATACTTCAGTCCACAGGCTGACGCTCCATCCACTGAGCCAAGTCCACTAGGGCTGGATAGTCATTTTTTTAATATTAGTGATGACTGTTACAAAAATACAAGTGCCTAGTAATCTATTATTTATATCTTATAATAAAAATAATTTAGTAATTGACACTACATCTTTTATTTTTCTTTAATCAGGGGAGATTTGGACTGAAATTTAGTTTTTAACTTACCTTTAGCTATTTTCAAAAGGATGAACAAGAAGTAGAACTTTTTAAATAATTAATTATGACTGAGATCACATAGATACTATATTACCTATCAATATTAATGAAGTTGAAAAGTGTAAAGAATTTATGGAGCATACCTTTAGTTATAAAGCAATGTTTATAAACTTTGAAACATTTTTGTTCTTTTCCTTTTTTAGGTTTTATTTCTCAGTATGAATAATTTTGAAATAGCTAAACTTAGAACACATTTAGAAAATACTTAAATTGATGAAAAGTCACAAGCAATTTTTTAACATTTTGTACAAATTTTTATTCCTGCCAAAATACAGTTCCTTTTCACAGAATATTGGGAAATTTATTAAGTAGTTTAAGCAGATGAGACAGAGAAAGAGAAAGAAAGAGAGAGAGAGAGAGAGAGAGAGAGAGAGAGAGAGAGAGAGAGAGAGAGAGAGGTGAGAGAGAAAGATAACCAATTTATTTCATGGTGTTGAAATGAGAATGCAACTATGTAGGAACAAAGAGAATGTGTGGAGATGATGTTGCAGTGGTAGAAATTTAGAACATGTTTCAGGCCACATTCTCATTCTACATAATTTCCTTCATATTTGAAGACAGTACAAACGGTATATGCTAGGATAATTTCTCAAGTTGTGCACTTAGCATGGTGTAGTATGCAGCTTTCACCTCATTACAGATTATCTGCCTCTACGTATGGTAGGATGAAACCAGCCAAAATATAATAAGTATGTACTGTGTTTGTCATAGTTCAATGTAATTTCACATTGTTAATGACAAAACCTTTTTCATGATACTTGAAGAACAGTGAGGCAGACTATTTAGGACTATGGTCATAGGCACAGGTATTACTGCAATGGTGTTTTGCAGTAGGAGAGAGATTGGACTCAACTCTGAATAAAATAAAGAAAGAGGTATTTATAGCCAAGAAGGTGGGTGGGGAGGGTCAGTGGATGGAAAAATACTAAGAGGAAACATCAGGGGTAAGGGAGGATTCTGGCTAAACAGACCTAACAATTTTTGCTGAAGGCAGGCCAGGGTGATCAGATACTACTTCAGGGATGAAGGGATGAAGAATTTGATCAGATATTGAGGGTGCTTAGACATCAAAGGTGGGGAATTCAGGTTAAACCAATTTAGCAGGATTCTTACTAAAATTGGGCTTTTAAGGACATGCCCAAAGATAGGCCTTAGGTGAAAAAGAGCTCAGAGGATCCCGATTAGAGTTGGTCGATGAGATAATATTTGTCACTAAAGTACGTATTCTAAGAATTATAGATTGCTTTTTCTAGAGGGAAAAATACTTATTTTAACATGGATAATAAAATACTTTTTAAAATGTTATATAACTTAAATTTCTTTTAAATATAAGATATTAAGATAACAATCTTGATTATTCAGGGTTATATTTCTGGGTTTTCATCTCTGCATTATACTTAGCTGACAAATTTTCAAAAAACTTAAGATGATCAGACTAATAACCTTGTCTGTTGCCTAAAGGGCCCAGGTTAATTTTTATGAATATTTTACTGAGATATTTTATCCAAAAATTTGAACAATTTATCCCCAAATACATAAAATTTGTAAAAATATTTATTCAGTGTTTTTAAATAAGTCAAGTTATTTAATCTTACAAAATACCACATAATCAGAAGAAAATTGAAATTATATTAATTTCTAATGATGTATGCTCTAAATAAGAAATGTTATTAGAAGTTAAAAAAAAACATTATTTAATGGTAAAGAGGTAAATTATACAAGGAGATAGATCATATAAATTATACTATTGACTACCTTGACGCAATATTTATAGGCCTCTTAATCCATAATTCATAGAATATACTTTTTTCAAGTGCAAATGGAATATTCACCATGATACCTTATATTTTGAGCCATAAAACAAACCCTAAGACACTTACAGAATACTAAAGGCCCAGTGCACAAAATTTGTGCCTAGGTAGGGTCCCTAGGCCTGGCTGGCAATCAGAACCGTTCGGGGCCATCTGGCTGCTGGCCAGGGCCTTTTTTTGTTCCACGCCACCCCCTGGTGGTCAGCACACGTCATAGGTGAGCGATTGAACTCCCAAGGGGACACTTTGCATATTAGTCTTATATATATATAGATACTAGAGGCCTGGTGCAGGAAATTCTTGCACGAGTCAGGTCCCTAGGACTGGCCGGCAATCAGGGCCGATCTGTGGAGTGACCAGTAGGGCAATCAGGGGGCCCCCACTGGCACCTGCCTTGGCTGGCTTGGGGTCTGCAGGCTGGGGGCAGCTCCTGAGTTGAGAATCTGCCCCCTGGTTGTCAGTGCACGTCATGGCGACCGTTCGTTCCACTGGTCGTTCTGCAATTTGGTCAATTTGCATATTAGGCTTTTATTATATAGGCTAGAACAAAAAATATGTTCTCAGATTATAATAGAATTAAACTAGGAATCAATTATTAATCAATAGTTTAAAAATGTCCAAGTTTTTGGAAACTAAACAACACATTTATAAGTAATCTGTTGGGCCTGACCAGCAGGCCTCAGTGATTGAGCATCCACCTATGAATCAGGAGGTCACTGAATGATTCCCAGTCAGTGCACATACCTACGTTGCTGGCACGATCCCCAGTGTGGGGCTTGCAGGAGGCAGCCAATCAATGATTCTCTCTCATCATTGATGTCTCTATCTCTCTCTCCCTTTCTCTTCCTCTCTGAAATAAATAAAAATATATATATTAAAAATAAAATAAATATGTGGGTCCAAGGAGAAAATACAAAGAAAATATTTTAAAAAATATTTTGAGCTAAAGCAGTACTTTGGAGGAAATTATAGCATTAAATATATACATTAGGAAAAACATCTAAAATTAATAACCTGAGTTTCCACATTTCAAAACTAGAGAAAGGTGTTAGCAAAGCTATAATTTAACACTACATTTTCAATAATCAAAATACTGGAATAACTTTATTTGCTACTTTTTATAAATCCCAATTTTAAACCTATGTCAGACCACCCTCCCCCTTCCCCCCCCCATAGACATTACTCATATCTGCTTGAAGACTACATATTCTGGTATACTGTATTTGAAGATAATCAATAGACCTACTATCATTAGTTCTTTGGCATTGTTAAGTAACTTCCTCATTAATTTTCTTGCTACATTCTTGAATTTCCAATGGAAATTCCAACTCCTGCCTAAAGAACAAAATAATGTAATACATCATTTTTTATTTTAAGATATTTCTTCATATTTCCCTTTCTTCCTCAATAGCTTTGTTATCTCCCAAAATATTTTTTTGGGGAAAATAGTAGTAATTTCTTATTTAAAATCAGTTAACATGGTGTTACTATCAATTACCAGCTTCATGAAAGCAGATTGATATATAGGAACATTTTTCACAAGGTGGACAGAAAAAGCCTCCGGCTTAAAAGGTTCAGTGCACTTTGCACGCTCATACACATATTTAATGACAATGAAAGCATCACTTGATTTCAGAATTTTAAGTTATCATAGAAGGAAAGTGGGATGTTTCAATACAAGTTCAGCACTAAAGCATATGATCTATTATTAAAGCTTAAGATATAAGAAAGTTTCTCTACTGCTAATGGGGGAAAAACAAGCTTGGAACTAAAAATATGAAGCTTTCCTTTTCACCTCTCTTCAGATTCATTTCTGTATTACTTTTCACCCTTTTATCTTTCAAGCAGCCTCCTTTAGCCTATATTTAGAGAAGCAGCTGGCCAATATTCTGTGTCAATAAACCATGATTCACCTATGGGGTTTCTGGAAAACAAAAGATTAATTTTTAGAAAGTAGTTTCTAATCTTGTTTACCTGGTGGCAACTGAACTGTTCAACAAGCAAAACAGTTTTTGAGATAGCAAAAATGAATTAATGCTTGGGGGTGGACAGTTTTCTAAGAACTAGCGATTATGTTGCATAAACATTTAGACCTATTCATAGATTTACTATGTTGTTTATAGCTGTCATTCTATGAAAGTTCAAATGCTGGGAAGTCATGAACCTCATGCTAGAACATGCATATTCCTCTAAGAGCAAGGCAACGCTCTGGATTGTGTCTAATTTATCATGCTGCCATCTGTTTAACATGGATTTATCACCAGTTCCTGGCTCTGAGTAAGTAATCTTTAAAATCTTTATTCAGTCTGAACAGTGATCTGTAAAGTTTCCCCCATAGAGCCTCTGTAGGACTCCTAGAAGTCAGCCAGCACCATACTTAATACAAATTCAAAATAAAAAAGCGACAAACTAAAAAGATTTCTCTCCAGCTGTGGCTAAACTGGAGCTCATTGCTTTAACTTTTCCTTCTCTGACTCCAAGTATTGCAAAAAGAACAGCTGCATGGGCAATGCTATACTTTCCTTATTAACCATGCTCAGTTGAAAACTGCCAGAGAGGAGGCTTTATCTTAGAGGGATGCTTGACTACAGAACTGAGGTTAATTTACTTAAATTGCAAATCATGCTTAGAGCACTGGAGCCCTCACAGTCTGATAATAAGATCTAAATTATTGTTGATACTCCCACAGGGTATCATCCTTAATGGTCCGAACAGTTTTGAAGTTCTAGGATGCTACAATTAAATTGTTTTTATGTTTTCCTCTTTTATATGTTGCTTTGTAGAATGCAAATATAGAAAGCAGGCTTTCACTTGTCATCAACCCCATTATGTTTAAATCTATCTGTATTTGTATAGGATTATATCCTCTGTGTACCTATTATATTTAGGTCCCCATATTACCTCTGAGAACACAAACTCATATTTGTTTCTAGGCTAAGCAGGATTGAAAAGCAAAGCAAAATATTGACATAATAGAATTATGAGCGTATTTGATGACAGACTTTTCTTGAGACATGGGGAGCTGGGAAAATCAAAGCTAGCCAAAAAGGGTAGTAAAAGTCATAGGCATAGGAGAGGTTATTTTTGAGAAGAGACATCATTAGACCAAACTTTCATGTAGAACAGCAAAACTGAAGGACAATTGAAGTTTAGAAAATAATAAAAGAAACAGGTATATTGTTTAAGCAAATTCTAGTAAAATCAAAAGAGGGCATCATTTGGAACTTAAGAAACGATGGTGAGGAGAAAAATACTCAATGGCTTCTGTTGTACAAAATATAAAAGTTAGATTCTAGAAAAGTTTGGTAAACTCATAGATAATATATATACTAGTATCTTGCACAATTTAGGAGAGATAGTTCATAGAGGGACTTCACTTTTTAAGTTTATTACCTCAGAGAAGACTTCAATTTCAATTCTTACAAATCCCCCATTTTATTGTCCCACTAGTTTTTCAGACAAGGTAGCCTGGCAAATACAGTTTACAGTGTATATGTTAGTAAGATATTTCTATTTCTGTGTTTGTTAAAATTATTTTTGTTGAACACAAAGATAGCTTAAGTAAATTACAGTGTTTTTGCTGATATGGAAAAAACACACACATAAGATATAGAAAGAGGTTAACTCCTTACCCATAAAAATATTTCTACCACCTTATGATAAAAGCCAAGGCCTTGCTTTCTTCCAGAAACTATACATCTGAAATCATTTCAGGCATTGATTCTCTGATCATTGTCCCGTTGCTTGCTATCATACTGCAATGACAAATAATTAACCTCAGTGGGACTTCAGTTGCTTTGGCTCCATCTCCTTTGGGTACCCACACATTTACTTATATTTGCTTATGTTTGCTAACATTATGAACTACCTCTTCTCTCCCCTTGTCTCTCATCTTCCTCATTTTATTCATACCAATCCTGGTTAAAATTTTTTTAAACCTATTTTTTGTTGTTGACACTATTACAGATGTCCCCATTTCCCCCCTTGCACCCCTCCATCCAGCCTCCACCCCCCACCTTCACCATACTGTTGTCTGTATCCAAGGGCTATGCATATAAGTATATATATTCTTTGGCTAATCTCTCCCAGTCTCCCCTCACCACCTCTCTGAGATCTGTCAGTCTGTTCCATGCATTCATGTCTCGGGCCTATTTTGTTCATCAGTTTACTTTGTTCATTAGATTCTACATGTAAGTGAGATCAGATGGTATTTGTTTGCATTCCCCATGTATTCACCTAAGAAGCTGATCTTTACTGAAGTAAATCTCACAACTAGGGTCTGGTGATTTAATTTTAAATTCATTATCTCAACAGCATATGTTGAATCAATGTTGACTGCCTAAGCTGACTTCCTTATGATCTGATATATCTGTTATAACGTCTCCTTTTCCCTCAAACTTCTAGTTATATATATTTTGCCAATAACCTTTCCTCGTATTTCATTAAAAAATGGAAGCTATCAGATGGACCTTTCCTTATATTTCTAACATAATATGAAAAATTCCTACTTGTTTCTTTGCTTGGTTTATCTGGCTTCTCTCTTGTTAAAATGGGATATTTCCATATTCTCAGAAATTACAAATTTTTCTTCTTGAGCCTGATCTCACCCACTCTTATTCTCTCACAGACCTCCTCCCTCAGTTATCCTCTCTATCCATATACACAGCTGATCTTTTCTTCTTATACATCCATATTCTAACAAATAGGCCACCAAGCTCTATTAAATCTCATTGTGGAAAACAAAAAACCTTGCTCACATATCTCCTGTTATTCATTTGGCTCCCATTCCTGAGAAATTTTCACATAACTGTTCTGTATTAGGAACTGTCTTACTTTTTTACATATATTCTTTGTTTTGGGAAAAAAAGCAAACTGGCCTCTTGTTTTTTGTTTTGTTTTTTTATGACTAAATTTCTCTGTTCCATGTGCCCAACAACAACAACAACAACAACAACACACACACACACACACACATACTACCCTCAGATTCTTAGAATTTGCTGCAGCTTTTAATATTAGTGGCCACTACCTTCTATTGAAAGTCCTTCTTCATTTGGGACCCTTCCCTCCTGGTATTTACTCTCTCGAAATGGCATCCATCTCCGCTTCTGTTATTAGCTCTTTCTTCTATTCACAATGATGTACATTGAAGCTTACCAATAATTTACCTGTGAATTCTTCCTTTTGGTTGGTCCAAAATCTTCCCCTTTGAGATTACTACCAATGCCAGAGCTCAAAATAGTGTTAAAAATTGGTCTTTCTCTCAAATGCACCATTAGCCAGTATCTCTCATTTTCAGTTGTACTTTTTTCCCCCAACTATCTGTTATCTTTCTACTTGGTTCTGTGGAGAAAATCTCAAAGGTAGTATATTCAAAACAGGGCACCTGATTCCACACTAGAAAATGGAACACCCAACCACCCTGACTCAGCTCAGAAATATTCATTCTACTCCTTCTTATTCTACCTCAACTTTATATATATATTTCAGAGAGGAAGGGAGAGAGAGAGATAGAAACATCAATGATGACAGAGAGTCATTGATCAGTTGCCTCTTGCACACCCCCAACTTGGGATCAAGCCCACAATCTGGGCATGTGCCCTGACTGGGACAAACTGTGACCTTCTGGTTCATAGGTTAATGCTCAATCACTGAACCATACTGGCCAGCCCTACCTCTACTATTTTAATAGTTATAATTTTTCCATCTAAAGATATTTTTTTATTCTGACCATCTCTATTGACTTTTACTGACATTAACAAGCCACCATTATCTATTATTCTTTCAAATTTATCTTCCTTTTTCCAAGTTATTTTATACTTCTCCAATAGAGTCTGACAGAATAATAGGAGTAATTTATTGAAACCAAAACAGAACAAAACAAAAACACTATAATCTTTACTGTTAAACCTATGTCAATGGCTTATCCCATATAATAAAATGGTAATATGTAAATCGAATGAACAGCAGAATGACCGGTTGCTATGATGCGCACTGCCCACTATGGGGCAGATGCTCAATGCAGGATCTGCCCCCTGGTGGTCAGTGCATTCCCACAGGAGGAGTGCTGCTCAGCCACAAGCAGGGCTGATGGCTGGCAAGCCCCACGGTGGTGGCAGGAGCCTCTGGAGGTCCAACTGCCGTCAATCAGACATCCCCCAAGGGCTCCCAGACTGCTAAAGGGTGCAGGCCAGGTTGAGTCCCCCACCCCCACCCCCGTGCCCTCTCCCTAGTGCAGAAATATCATGCATCGGGCCTCTAGTTATTGATAAAATCTAAACTCTTTATCATGGATTTTATGACCTTGCTTGCATGATGTGGTTCTGCCTTGCTATCCAATCTCACATAATACCAGTACCCCTTTACCTGTTATACTGCTGACACTGGGATGTTCTTTTTTCTTTAAACATGCAAGACCTTTTTGAACTTACAGCATTGCATACTGCTTCCTCTAGTGCTATTATTATTCTCCAGCTCTTCACAAAGTTCTCTCATTTTTCACTTTGCAGTCTGTATCATTTAATCTGTTTTCGCCTACAAATAATATAAACTTAATTCAAACTGGCATATCAAATAAAAGAAATCTATTGGCCTCTGTATTGGAAGTCCAGATGGAATGCTGACTTCGGGTTCTTTTAATTCAATAGCATGAGCTTTATTTCTCTGTTGTCTCTATGGGTTACTCTATGGGTAGCTTTGCTCTCAAAGTGTTTACAAATGGCTACAGCATTTTCAAGATTCATAACTACATACCACAGTATAATATACAAGACATAGATTCTTTTCTGCTTCTATGTTCAGATCTAGGTATTTTTAATATCCTCAGAAAAGCTCCTTTATTCTCAAAAACCAGAGTTCACGATATTTCCTGAATCAATGTCTATAAAACAGGAACTATTTAAATTATACCTGTATCAGCTACCTCACTCCTAGGTGCTGTTAGCATCCCTCCATACATATAAGTTGTGGTTATGCAAAGTTATTCAAGACAAATAAATAACTTCTGGATCTCTTTATACAGCATAGTGCCTACAGCGAATAATACTGTTTTGTATACTTAAAATTTGCTAAAGGTTGGATCTTAATTATTCTTAAATAATAATAAAAGTATCAGGAGGTAATTTGGGGAAGTAATGAATATATCTATGGCTTTGATTGGGGTGATTATTTCTAGGGTATATAATTATTCCCAAACTCATTGAGGTTTTGTGTTTATTTGTGTTGTTGTTTTTTGTTTTTTTTTTAATTTTTAGACCAAGCAAGGGAGAGAAAGAGAGAATCGTTGATTTGTTTTTTCACTTAGTTATGCATTCATTGGTTGCTTCTTGTATGTTCCCTGACTGAGGACCAAACTTGCAGCGTTGGTGTATCCAGACGATGCTCTAACCAACTGAGCTACCCAGAGAAGGCCCAAACTTATTGTTTTATACACATTAAGCATATGCAAATTTTTACATGGTAACACTACTTCAAGACAGTGCTTTGAAAAAAAAAGAAATTAACTTCAGTTACTGGCAGCAATATAGTAATATCAGTGAAACAATTAAAGCTGGAAGGTCTATATGCAGCATAATGTAGTTCTAAAATTAAAGACAACTAAACACAAACAAACACACTCTTTCATCATTTTTAGGAAATGAAGCAAAGATATAATGAACATGGAGTTTAAGTTATCATTTACCTCAGGTTAGGAAATAAAGTGGTTATGATAGGGAAGCTGCATAATTAATGTTATTGTTCAGCTCTTAGCTTTTGTTTTGAGTGATCAAACCAAACCATGGGAGTTTGTGACACTATTAAAAATAACTAAATAAGTCTTGAAAAATATAAAAGCAGACTATGAATGGATGGGAGTGTCAGGAAGCCAGATATCATGATTATATAATTAAGCCATATGGTCCAAAGCAGAAAAAATAATGGGGGGGGGGGAGAGGAGTACAGTACTGTTTTTAATTTCTTATAGCCTTTTAGGATATGTATTTTTAAAATAGGTTCATTATTAAATACAGAAGAGTAAATCAGTGCCACTTATTAAAGATAATATTAGTGCTTAATATCATGGGTTATTGACTTTTTTACATAACTTTAAACTTTCAAAGTTAAAAAATCTTTTCTGCTCTGTAAAAATAAATTCTATATTGTTAAATAAAATCAACATATACCCATGAAATAATGCCATGTGGCTTTTTAAAGGAAATCATATAATACCTCTATTAAAAAAAAAAACAACACTATTCTGAACTCACTGCTCTGATCAACACATTTAACTCTGACAAAAATGTCTTTGGAATTGTAGTATTTGTTAAATAAATAAGTGAAACATCTGTAAATTATTTTAAAAGTTAAAAACATTTTTTATAGCCCTGGCTGGCTTGGCTCAGTGGATAGAGTGTGGATCTGTGGACTGAAGGGTCTTAGGTGCGATTCCAGTCAAGGGCATTTGCCTGGGTTGTGGGCTTGATCCCCAGTGGGGGGTGTGCAGGAAGCAGCCATTCAATGACTCTCTCTCATCATTGATGTTTCTATCTCTCTGTCCCTCTTCCTTCCTCTCTGAAATCAATACAAATATATATTTAAAAAAACAAAACAAAACATTTTTTTCTTAAGGAAATACATTTATTCTATTACAAAAGCAAAGTTGGAAAGAATTCATTGAAAAGTTGAATTTTTAAAATAGAGAAGGAAATCCTCAAAATCTGTAATTACATTTTTGGATAAGGTGATTCACTTAGCGTTAGATTCAAAGGAGATTTCCAGGTGTAATGCTCATGATCATGCGTTATGAAACCTAAAGGAATAAAAACGATGTAACAGATCAACAAATATTATAATCGTGCCTACATTATCACTAATCAAGGTATGCCAAGAGTCTGTATTCTTTTATTTTGAGTAGCCCACATTCTTTCTTACACTTATAAACTGCACATGAATAGATAGTCATAATCATAATGAATAATGACAACTGTGACATTAGTGAAGCAGAAAGTTGAAAATGCATTATTTTAACAGATGAAAAATAGAGCTCTGTTTAAGGAGAGGGATTGCCGTTGTTTATAACAGTATGTTGATAAGCTACATGGAGATGAAAGATGAGGTCCTGAGAATATTTTCTGAATGAAAATTGTGAACCCAAGGAGTTATTGTAACTGCTCTGCATGAGAAATTTGTACTTAGGTGAGAAATGACAGAGCACAGGAAAATTTAGGTGTGTGTGTGTGTGTGTGTGTGTAGGGGGTGGGTATATATGAGCATGAGATTTGAGTCGTATGTAAGAAAGCAAGAGCCAGTAGGTAGAAGGCATTGGCCATATTCACTTCCCAGAGATGGTATGGCCACAGGTATTGTGAGAGTGGAGAGACCTAATATGCAGTATTACTTTGCTGCATTTCCTGTAATGTAAACTCTGATTCTCTGAACTCACAGCAAGTCTGACACAATTGTAGTGACTTGGGGCAGTGAGAGGACATTTCTGATGCCCATGCTGGTGTAAAATCCTTTCATCTATATAGAAAGTAGATCCTAAAGGTTCAGTTTATGACCCTCAGCAAGGTGAACAGTACCTACCTACCACTGTGAGCGTAAGTGTTCCAATGAAGCGGCAGTTTGGGAGGAATTCAGGACATTACAAAGATCAACCTCTTTTTCTCAAATACATTAGAAGGAAGTGACTTTAGAAAAAGGAAACACTGACATCTGGATTACCGTGATGTAATCACTCATTCACAGATGGAGAATGATTTAATTATTTCAGGGATTCCTATCTGTATGGATACACAGTTAAACTAAGAAGTTCTAAGCCATTTAGAATGCTTCCAAATGTAACTTCATTCTGAGAAGGATCATCACAGTTATAATCCACATGATGTGGGCATTACATTGTGTAACCTTATAGAGGACACTTTTGGGCTGCAAATAGTAGTCTTTACTGAGGGTGAGGGATAGGGGCATGGTAAGTAGGAATACAGAGGAGAGCAATACAAGAGCAGGATATGCTTTAAATTCTGAGATTTAGAAAACAGCCAAAGATGAGAGGGCTTTTGAGTCATGTTCTTCTATATGCAATAATCCATCTGTTAGATGACTTTTTTTAGGCACTTAAAGGCCGGCATGTTCATTAACTCCACCACCTTCCCAAATGCCCATCTGCAGTAATATCAGGCAATGTGCCAGGGGCATTCACAGGCAGAGGGCATCTGAAGAACACATTTGTATTCCGAAATAGCACACATAAAATAATGTTATCTCAGATTCTGACTAATATATAGATAAAAGCAACAACCCTTAAGGTGAAAAAAAAAAGTGCTGTTGCTGATTTCTAAGCAGTAAATCAGAAATGTTCTGCATCTGAAGACTGATAGGAAATAAAAGGAGAAAATAACAGCATAATTAGGTTATTGAGTGCAATAGCAGAAATACCAGATTGGGATGAAATGTAGAAGTGTAAGATAGTGTCTAATATAATGAGCATATGATGCTTTGATCAAGAATAGATAAATTTTCTGCTTCTAGACTGAAATATCAACTTATATTTTATTTATTTTTCATTGAATTTACTGGGGTGACATTGGTATATAAAATTATATAGGTTTCATGTGTACAATTCAATAATACATTATTTGTATATTGTATTATGTGTTCATCACCCCAAGTCAAGTCTTCTATCACCATTTATCCTCTCTATACCTCCTTCCATGCCCCCTTACCCTCTGGTTATCACCATACTGTTGTCTGTTTCTATGAAGTTGCTTTCTCTAAATTTGTTTTTATTGATTTTTATTTATTTATTTATTTTAAATATATATTTTATTGATTTTTTACAGAGAGGAAGGGAGAGGGATAGAGAGTTAGAAACATCGATGAGAGAGAAACATCGATCAGCTGCCTCCTGCACACCCCCCACTGGTGATGTGCCTGCAACCAAGGTACATGCCCTTGACTGGAATTGAACCTGGGACCTTTCAGTCCGCAGGCTGATGCTCTATCCACTGAGCCAAACTGGTTAGGCCTTGTTTTTATTGATTTTTAGAGAGAGAAGAAGGAAGAGGGAGAAAGAGAATACTATCTATACAAGTATTATTGTAATTTGCTGTTATCCTTTTTATTTACACACAAATACTGGCAATATCTGAATAGAAAAGACACAAAAGCATAAGACATTGTTTTCAACCTCCATATCTATTCCCCTTGCTATTGGACAGCCCCCTGAGTTGAAGGGAGAGCTGTTTCCTCCTCAGTTCTTGTAGGAAGGAGTTCAAATGAATGACCCCAGATGATTGTGTTGTTGTAGAGCGAATTTATTAAAGAAGTAAAGCAAGTAAATCTATTTAAAAAGCAAGGCAAGAAAATCTATCAAGTACATCTGTCTTATGAAAGCACAGATGGACTTCCAGTGAGTCTAAGTCATCCTGGTAGGGGTACAAGGGGTTTTGTACCCTTCTGTCTACAGGTTTCAAATTCCTCTGCCAGATATCTTGGTACAGATTAACTCTCAAGGTTTCCCTTTTATTTTGTTACCAGAGGCCGGATGCATGAAATTCATGCAAGGGCTTGGCCCTCCCAGCCCCAGCTTTGTCTGGAGGATCGTTTGTCTGTCTGGTCTAATTAGCATATTATGCTTTTATTATTATAGATGGCTTTCCCAGAATTTATGAGAAGCATTTGGCAATTTTGTCTTGACAACTCCCAGGACTGTTGCCTTCTCTGTTTAAACAGTGAGATGAAAACTCTTTTCTCTCCTCCTTCCCCAAAATAGCTGACTTCTTTGAGATAAATCTCTTTCTTCTCTCCTTCCCCCTCCTCCCCTCCTGCCTTAGCAGTTTTAAGGTGATTTAAACTATGTATTCTCTGGTTAGAGAGAAGAAGAGTTAAGACTCCCCCTCCTCTCCTGCATTCTTTGGTTAGTGAGGAGAAGTATTAGCCATTTGTTCTCCAAGTGTCCTTGTTTGAGACAAATAAGATATTGTGGCAAATACATTGTTTTTGGAGTTCTTTATTCATTCCAGGACTCCAATGGCCAGGTTTTGTGTAAGTCTGACTGGACCAACCAAGAAATATGGGGACAAAGAAGAGATATCTTGAATAGCATTGATTAAAGAAAGCTTTCACATGGAGGTGACGAGATAAATCTTTCTGAAAAAGCAATAATTAAACTGGGCTAAGAAAGCATGGTGGTCATTTTTATTGCCTTAATGCTGGTATGTCACATTGGTAATCCCCAATGAGTCCTCTCTCCTTTATTCACACCCTTTTGACCAGAATCGAACCTGGGACCTTTCAGTCCGCGGGCTGATGCTCTATCCACTGAGCCAATCCAGTTAGGGCAGCATAATAAATGTTTAAGTAGAAAAACATAGACTGTACTTCTTCACACTGAATTCATTATTGCCCTGAGACAGACTTTTGGAAATCATTCCACATTAAAACACATAAATCATATATTTGAGTCTCTGAACTTCCATAGAAGAAAAAGTACAATAAGGTTTTTTAGACCAAATGTTTCATAAGATGGTGGATTATAAGGCTGTCAATTAGCTATAATACCATGGAATGCTAATTAACAGTAGAGATACTAACTGCAAGAGAAAAAATTTTCATAATAAATGAATGTTCTCTTTTAATATTTAGGCAGATACTTTTATTTTAATATATATACTCAAAAGAATTATATAAATTTACTGTCACATTATTAAAGTGACAGCAGTTATTCTAATAACATATTCAAAGAGAGACTAGGCATTTATTTTTAAGGAAGCCCAATGTAAAAATTGTAACACAGAAATAGCCAGGGTGTCCCTTTAAGTATCTGATATACTTAGTTATTTATTGATGAAATTATTATTATTATTATTTTATATATATATATTTTTTTTTTTCAGTTGATCAGCAGCTTAGCCAGGATCTCCAGCCAGGATCTCCAGCCAAGTTCTGGTCTGGATCTCCAGCGAAGTTCTGCTGTTTATTGTCTTGTTACATCCGTATTTATACCAGTTGATTTTAATCCTGTCAATTTCTTTTTTTTTTTAATTAAATCTATATTGTTCAGATTATTACATTTGTTCCTCTTTTTTTTTCCCCCCATAACTCCCCTCCTCCCAGCTCCCGTCCCACCCTCCGCCCTCACTCCCCACCCACTGTCCTCTTCCATAGGTGCACGATTTTTGTCCAGTCTCTTCCCGAATCTCCCATACCCCTTTCCCCCCCAAGAATAGTCAGTCCATTCCCTTTCTATGTCCCTGATTCTATTATGGTCACCAGATTATTTATTCACTTGATTCTTAGATTCACTTGTTGATAGATGCATATTTGTTGTTCATAATTTGTATCTTTACCTTTTTTTTTCTTCTTCCTCTTCTCAAAGGATACCTTTCAGCATTTCATATAATACTGGTTTGGTGGTGATGAACTCCTTTAGCTTTTCCTTATCTGTGAAGCTCTTTATCTGACCTTCCGTTCTGAATGATAGCTTTGCTGGATAAAGTAATCTTGGTTGTAGGTTCTTGGTATTCATCACTTTGAATATTTCTTGCCATTCCCTTCTGGCCTGCAAAGTTTCTGTTGAGAAATCAGCTGACAGTCGTATGGGTATTCCCTTGTAGGTAACTGGGTTTCTTTCTCTTGCTGCTTTTAAGATTCTCTCTTTGTCTTTTGCTCTTGGCATTTTAATTATGATGTGTCTTGGTGTGGTCCTCTTTGGATTCCTTTTGTTTGGGGTTCTCTGCACTTCCTGGACCTGTAGGTCTATTTCTTTCACCAGGTGGGGGAAGTTTTCTGTCATTATTTCTTTAAATAGGTTTTCAATATCTTGCTCTCTCTCATCCTCTGGCACCCCTATAATTCTGATGTTGGTGCGCTTGAAGCTGTCCCAGAGGCTCCTTACACTGTCTTCATATTTTCGGATTCTTTTTTCATTTTGCTTTTCCAGTTGGGTGTTTTTTGCTTCTTCGCATTTCGAATCTTTGACTTGATTCTTGCGCTCCTCTGGTCTGCTGTTGGGTGTCTGTATAATATTCTTTATTTCAGTCAGTGTATGCTTAATTTCTAGTTGGTTCTTTATCACAACATCGAGGGTCTCATTAGATTTCTTGAGGATCTCACTACATTTATCGGCGGTCTCACCAGTCTTTTCGAGGGCCTTACTAAGTTTATCGGCAGCTTCTAGACAGTTCTTAAGAGACCTTAAAAGTGTGGTTCTGAACTCAATATCCTCCATTGACAGTTTTGTCCTGTTTCTTTGTCTCCACATTTTTTATGCTTTCTTGGTGCACCCCCTAGTGGTCTTTGTCCGCAGTCTTGTTGCCTTTAAGCCTTGATTGATGTCGGCAATACCGGGGTGATTTGACCTCCAGGCTAACTGGCTATGAGAGTCTGCTGTGTCTGTAGTGGGAGGGCTTCTGTGCTGGATCTCTAGGGCGGTGCTAATCTAGCGTTTGCCTGAGGCTATCCGGCAAATGGTGCTGCGCAGGGCTTGGGCGGGGCGGGTCCCCGGGGATCTACAGGGCGGGCGGAACAAGCAGTTATGGCGACTCTCAGTTCCTTCCCCAGGGGCTCTGCCTCTCAGAGCCCCAGCAATGGCTGCAAACCTCGGAGAGAAAGCTGCCTTCGAGTTCCAACCGAAGCCAGACAGTCCCGTTTCTCCCGTTTGAGTCTCGGTCCCCAGAGACTCGCCCGGATCTGGAGCTCAGAGTCTGAAACTCCCTCCCGATTGAAAACAACAACCGCGCCCCTCCGCCGCCAGCCCGCTCCGCGCGCACACTCCACACCTGAGTATTTCACTTCAGCACTGCGCCTCCTCTGAGTCTGGGTATGATATTCTCTTTCCTCCTAGTTGTAGAATTTCCACTCAGCCAGCCTTCCCGTGGTTCTGGGTGATGTCCGTTCTGTCCTTTAGTTATATCTCTGAAGTGGTTGTTTGAGGCAGCGATCTCCGTCGTTAACCTATGCCGCCATCTTGGTTTCCGATGAAATTATTAATTGTAAAAAAAATAAAGTCATGGAAATGCAAAAATACAAGTTCATGCTTCTTCTTAGAAAAAGCTTTGCTTAGAGCCATTTCTAATTTTAAAAACCAAGAGACTTGATTACTTTAATTTGTTGTTATTGTTAAACTAGTCACAGAGAGTTGTACACCCAGACATTCTAAGATCTAATAGCCTATTATAGATACACCTTTATAAATAAATCAAAATGATGTAAAATTTTTAAGAATGATATGGAATTCTAAAATCTATCTAGAGACAGCTTAATTCTTTTCTGTATTAGAAAATTCCTCTTAGAAAAGATTAAACAGTATATATAAGAAAGAGTTAAAGTTCTGTTTGCCTAGCATACCAGATTTGGTCTGTAATCTTTGGTTAACAGCTTTAATATATATTTTCATTATGTTTTACATGTCATATGTCTATATTTCTAAATATATCTGAGAAACCATAACATTTAGCAAATATTCTCATTCACATTTCTATAACAAAATTGTATCATTCATTCCTGTACCATAATGCTATTACATCTTATTGTGAATCATATTATGAAGAGTTTAGGAAAGATTTTATGAATCTCTGAAGAAAAATTAAGACACCTATTATCTACTGTCTTATATTTTATTATTCAATATATGCAATCTTTAAAAAAGTTCTTAATCTTTTAAATCAAAATATTTTTTAAAAAAGACAAGAATTCATGTACTGGAGGAATCATAAATATAAACTCAATCTGGATACTTAGAGAATGAAAGATTTCCCAAAGCCATCATATTTTGTAGAAATATTACTTTTACCAAATAAAACAGAAGGAACAGTTGTCTACTGACAGTTATGTTCACATGGCTCTAGTCAGCAGGAATGTTATGAGTCCCTGATGCCCATGCAAATCATCAAAACATGGTTTCATTGAGAAGAAAGTGATTAGGGAACTATTTATATAAAATAAGTCATTTTCTTATGGGAAGGCATCATGAGTTAGAAATTTTTGCATTCTAGCTTATGTTTATTTTCCTTTTACATTCACTTTAAGTCAGAGGAAATGAATATGGTTTATTCTGTCACTTAGTGAATATAAATTCTATAAAGGTGCATACCAAGCATACTATAATATTTCAGATGGAAAAATTATTATAGGGCATTGATGTACCTATGCACAGAACTGCAATCAAAGGCCTGGATTTTGTTTTGTTTTGTTTTGTCCTCTCCTTATCCATCCTCTGTGTTGGCTTCATCCACATGCTGGTAGTAAGATGGCTTTAGCAAATCAAAGTCTTATCACATCCAGACACAGATGTAAGACAATGACTTCATGGCGAATTTGATAGACTCAAGAGAGCTTCCCATCAAATTTTCCCTATTTCATTGGCCATGACGGAATGTGCCTATTTCTGAAATGATTCCTGACAAGATAAATGGGATTAACCTTGGGCTTGACTAGAGAGTGATTGGGTTTTTAGTTTCACCTGTAATGCAGGCTGCAAGGGGGAGAGTTGTAGACATGAAAACTTTGGGTTCTGTAAAGAACAGAGAGGACAGTGTGCTAAGTAGGCAACTAACAGTTTCTATCACACAAGCTATACTAAAGAGACTAAAAATATTTTATACACTAACTGCTATAAAGCATAATGACATATCTCCAAATAAATGTTACAACACTATTCATAAAACCAATGTCAATTACCTACCACGTATGATTTAAAATCTAAATATTTGTGATAAAGTCATCATAGTGGGCCAAGAAGATATATCATGTAGACAGGGTGTTTTGTTCACAAAGATTATCTTTTTGGTATTCTTAAGTTTTTTTCAATTCATTAATTGAATAAAATTAATATTTACCCAAAAATATTGATCTAAGTAATTATTTATGCCAATCATTCAATAAACACTAATTGAGCATTCTGTAAAGTATGTACGTGCTATAATGGGGAGGGGGAGGGGGAGAACAGCAAGGAAGTATTTACTGTCATTGAGTTTATAGAATAACATTTAACAACAGGTGCTAAAAAGCTGATAGGATTATTTTGAAAATAAGCAGGCAAATTTATATTTGATGTAAAATGCAATTTGAACAGTTGAATATCCTTTGGAATAATATTGAAAACTGTTATAGAAGTCTAGAAGCAACAATCAAGTTGTTTAAACAAACAATGCAAGGCCATGGGTTTGCAATGCAATTACGTAGTGTGGCACACTAAAAATATACAGAACCTTTATGAACATTCATTTTCTGTAGTTACGAATTAGCTTCATTTTTCTTCTTTTAACAAGCACTATTTATACTTTTACTGACCATCTGTCTTCTCTGCTTTATTATCCTTTCTCTGTTCTCAAGCATGCTTTCTCCGTGTATAAGTGGAGGTGGCTCTGGTGGTTTAGGGTTTTGTAACCCTTGCCACCAGCACTTGTTCCTTGAATAAAAAAGATGAAGTTTCCTCCTCAGCATCCATACTATTCTCTAAAAATAATTTTTTTTGAGTAACCTATATCCCCCCACTGTAACAAGGAAGGTTTGACAAGTTGACATGGTAGGGAAAGCTGTTTTGTTTTTTAAAAGGGATGCCAAACTAATTAAAGGAGAAGTCCAATACATGATATTTAGAAAGAAAAAAAGGCACTTTTGTATAGCTTAACTACACAGGTTAAAAAGAGATGGAACTGCCATGAATGTTAATGTTCATATTATTGTTGTGATGAGAACAATAGAGGTCTCATTGCCAAAACTTGAAGATACCCTATTTTTTTTTTTTATGTAACCCTACACCACTATTTAGTGGCTGGCCAATGGTCAACAAAAAGACTTAAATGAATAAGTGTTTAGATGAATAAAAATAGATAAACTTTAAGTAATTATTGGAATGCTTGCTATGTTAAGCCTTATATTGGCAAAAATTTTAAATGCAAGGAAGAAAATAGCCTAGTCTTTATCTTTACAAATTTGGACCCCATTAGGAAAGATATCTGCATACTAGTATATAAAGCCGAAGCAGCCATTAGACCAGGGGTCCTCAAACTACAGCTGCGGGCCACATGTAAATATAAATATTGTATTTGTTCCCGTTTTGTTTTTTTACGTCAAAATAAGATATGTGCAGTGTGCATAGGAATTTGTTCATAGTTTTTTTTTAAACTATAGTCCGGCCCTCCAAAGGTCTGAGGGACAATGAACTGGCCCCCTGTTTAAAAAGTTTGAGGACCCCTGCATTAGACCTTCCGACCGTTAGACTGGTAGCTATGATGTGCACTGACCACCAGGGGGCAGATGCTCAATGCACAGGCATGAAAACATGGAACAAACTGATGAATCTCAGAGAGAAGGGGGAGGGGGGGAAGGGCAGTAACAGATTAACCAAAGATCTTATATGCATACTAAAGGCCCGGTGCACAGATTTATGCACTGGTGGGGTTCCTTGGCCTGGCCTGTGGAAATCAGGCCAAAACCAGCTGTCTAACGTTCCTCAAGGGTTCCCGGATTTCAAGAGGGCGCAGGCCAGGCCAAGGGACCCCACCAGTGTGTGGATTTGTACACCGGGCCTCTAGTAATATACTAGTATATGTGTATATTTAAGATAACAATATCATAGATGATTATCATATGAAACATGCCAGCAAAGATCTCTAGAGGTTGAGGAAAAGGCAAGATGTTTAATTTCAGGTGGCCTGAAAGAGTTGAAAAAGGATGAGGGATAGCTTTTTAAAATAAAATCATATTTACCTTGGGCTTTGATGGTGAATAGGACATTCATTAAGTGTTGGTAAAGAGACTCCAATAAAAAAGAGAATATGTTCTAAATATCACTTAATATGCTTTAAAGCAATCAATAAATAATGGCATTCTTTCATGTAACAAACATTATTGAGTCCATACAATGTTACCCACATATTTCTCAGAACCAGGATTATAGGGATAAATCAAACATTTCTTATTTTACCTGTGTTATAGTGAAGAGGGTCAAATAAAGGAACAATAAAAAAGGAGAAAAATATATATCAAGAAATGTACAAACATTACAATTTATTATTTATGATCCTCCACAGGTACAAAATTAAAACTGAAATTAATATTTTCCTTGTAGTATGGGTAATCTGTGTCATAACCAAAAGCACATAAACAACATGAGCAATATAATAACACTTTATAACTGGAGACTAAATATATTTATCATACTATAAGTCCTGGAGCAAATTAAATTAGCTAAAGAAATTTAACTTGACAATTCATCTTTCCTCCATAAATTAGCACATTGAATATCATGCCAGGAGGATTGACAGAAATGATTCTTAATTTATGGATGTTAGTTTCATACATTTTTATTATACGCATTATTGTCAATAAATATCACTTGAGATTTTAAATAAATTATGTCGTTAAACTACATACACTATGTGAGGCTCTGTAGGGGGCTGGTTATGTGAATAGTTACTTACAATAGCTTAGGAATATAATGTTATTATCAAAAGCTATATCTATAGTTACATTTATTGCATTGACAAAACATATATTGAATTTACTTATACATTTAACTAGTGTGAAATATTTTAATGATGAAATAATCTATTAATTATGATATTTCTGAAAAAATAGGAAAGTGAAATAATTTGTTGTTTTTTGAAACAGCAATTACTATACTGCAATGTCAAATTAAGTTGTCCTCTTTCCTTGAAAAGTGGCTTATTGGGATTTAGAAGATTGTAGTAAACTGGTTTCATACAGTGTTTTGAATATTGTCTTAATATAGATATATTTTATTCATAACCAAGGTGTTATGCATTTAGTGTACACAATTACAATAATATAGAACAGTTCAATGTAACCAATCAATTTATCTAAATATTTTTAAATCAATTCTTTAAAATAAATAGTTATAAATTCCATAGTTGTTTTTTTCTTCAACACTGTTACTGCTCTGAGTGTGTTCAAATAAATGCTGGCAAGATTTATCAGAAACCAGCTGGGCTCCCTGGGCAATGCTCCACAGAGGCTGAGAGGAAACTCCCCTGGTGTTAATTGGCAGTTTGTTCTCATGGGACCACTGTGGCTAATTGATGTCCCTGGAGCTGTAGGTGGGGGGAGAAATGAGAGACAAATGGTGCGCTTCCCTACTCTGATTCTGTAATTCTAGAAAATTGCTGAAACAAACAAACAAATAAAACATAGATTTAATCTCCAAACTTCATTGCCCTTTATTCCCATTTGACTTTTCATTCACTTCATTAACATGGATTCTGCTCACAGAGCTTTATACCTAATGAAAATGTTTCTGAACAAATATTTTTCTCTTTAGGAAGATAATATTGACATCTGCTGTAATAGCTGAGACAATTAATGTCCTATTCTGAGAGACATTGCTATGTCATGGAAACCAATATGTACTTATTCATTGTCAAGGTCACAGCTATTATTTTTAATAGAAATGCAGCTTTAGTGTAAATTTCCATATACGTTTAATAACTCATCACATATTTATCCTTTTATTCAGAAGATTAACATGATTTTGTAAGACACACTCATTCCATCTTGATCTAAAAATTTACTTTAAAAATGTCTTCTATAGAAAACATTTATTTGATTTTTGTTGTAGTTAATATTTTATCATTTTTTTTTCCCTGGAAATACTCTCTCTTTTTTTGTAACAAAGTGGTTTTGATTCTGCTTTAAGGAGAAAAATCCCCAGGCCTAATAGAGTATGATCAATTGGAGATATGGGAGTGTGTGGAATATTATTTCTTGCCATTTCAGGTTCATTCCCTACTCTTCCCCCCTTGTGGAAAGCTTGGGGTAGCTAGCCACCTCACTGGGCATTCTTGCCCACTGGGCTCTTGTAGTGTTTGACTAATGATGAGCACTTACAAAATATCAAAATAAGAGAAACTGAGATTGGCTATGTATTCCCTTGACTCGTTTTCTCTACAGGAGTATTATTAAGGGTGGCTCTTTTACCACATAAGCCCAGAGCTTCTACCATTGTACTTTCTTTCTTACTTTTTGGGGGGGGAAATGACCCTTTCTCTCTCCCCTTTAGTCATAAGAGGGCCAATGATGTACCATTCATACCATCCCCATGACCTGCACTAGCTCTTTGATTTTCCTCAGACTTTGTTAAATAGAGCCATTAATAAATTCTTTTCAAATTAATTTGTGTACACCATGTCTTTTTCCCAAGAGTCTGAATGATACAGGGAATATAGTTTTTCCCACTTCTGTTCTTATTCTTCTGAGTAACTGTAGTGATTTTAAATATGTTAGAATTTATTAGAGTATAACATGTATTACAGTCATGTATGTACTCTTCTTTCATTGTATTAGACTGCAAACATTTTAACAGCAGACACCTTGTCTAATCCATATTACTGTCAAAAACACCTTGCACAGGGACTTTGCCTTGTAGGAGAAGCTCAGGTTACATTTTCTGAGGGTTGAATTATTTATGGGTAAATTAATTACAGGTGAATTTATTTGATATTTCCTCTTTCTCTTGTGGGGGGACACTACTCTCTTAAATGTATCTTTTTCTTTTCAATGTAAATTTTATTGAGTGAATAAGCAATTCGTTATCAGAGAAAAGAATGCATTCCTTTCTAGTTTGAGTAATTTGGCATGGTAAGATTTGTAAGCAGAAGCTATAGAATGTAAAAAGCTTGGTTTTAATACTTTTACACATTTTTATTCAAGATCAAATTAATCCTTAAGACATCATATATAAAATGAGAACACACATATTTATGAAGATATGTGTATAGTATATACAGATTATATAAACACACATTCATTCATTTATACCAACATGTGTGTTTCTATACATAGGATGATTTTTGTACAATGCTTGGCAAATATTAGAATCTCAATTAAGTATAGTTATTACATTAACCTTCTCTTAGACCAAATATTTGCACACTCTTCTTATTCCCCCTAGATACATTTACTATTTTGAATCAATACAGCTTCTCCCTAGAGTACATCTAATTCATTTGCTTAAACTTACATTACAGCCTGTAACTGTGATCAACAAGCATTGCATCAATTGTCTACAATTGTATTTTTTCATTTTATTCTGCTATTTTATTTTAATTGTACCATTTTATTGAAGTATGATTGGCATGTTTAAAAAAACTGTAAATATTGAATATATACAACTCAATAATTTTGGAAACTAACTTGTGTTTGAACTTCAAGAAATCTACAATATGCAATGAAGTTCGATTAAGCTTTCTTCATTATTTTATATATACTTTTTATTGACTTGTTTATCAGTTTAGCCTATATGTAATATTGTAGAGACTGACATCATGCATCCTGTAAAGATATGTACCTGTTATGAAGAATTTGTTTCTTAGCCATTGTATTTCTCACACTACCTTATATTTCATCTAATCTGCCTCCAATTTCCTGCCTTGCATGTGGATAACAACCATATCAACAATTTAAGCCTCATCAATCTCCAGAACTCCAAAATCTCCCCACTATTTGTTGCACAATAAAAAGAGCTGTCCAAGATATTAAGCTTTCACATTTTCAAAACACATTGTTTCCACTTCCTGAGTTTTCTACTTCAATGCTGTTTCCAGTTTTAAATATTGGCATCATCATCCATCAATCTCTCAAGTTACCCAAACTAAATTTTTCTTTGCAATTTATCACAAAATCCAACTGTTTCTAAATCTGAAACTCCTCCTGAATAATCCACTGCTCTCCAATTTTCTATGTTCACTATTGTTCATTTTATTTTTCTTCTGTACAATTGCAATAATCTCTTTAATGTTTCTAGCATCCCCCAATTCTAATACACCTCAATTTTGAATTCCACAATCTATATATATAAAAGCCGGAATGACTGGTGGCTATGATGCGTACTGTGGCAGCCAACCGGTCTGATCGGCCCCCTTCTCCTTGGCCAGCCCGGCCCCTGATTGGCCCCCAACACCTTTGTTGTGAGCCAAATTAATAAATGCCCATTGATTTGATTAGTGAGTCAACATTCAGGTTGAGTCACCTATTGACTCAGTAAACCTGGCCAGAGGAAGGGGAGGAGGAGAAAGTGGGGGGAGGAGGAAGGGGTGGGGAAAGGAGGAAGGGGTAGGGGAAGGAGGAGGTAACCGACACAGCAGCTCCAAGACAGGAGCCCTGAACGTCCCAGTGAGGTTACCATGCCCAAATCAAAGCATGAATAAAGTCAAGGAGTGACGGGAAAACCCAGGTTCAGTCTCAGAAAGTAGTCAAATTAAGAGAATCACAGCAACCACAGAGGGAGCTGTCCTCCCCTCCCACCCCCCCCCCCCCCGGCTAACCTCCCATGGCCCCTCCCCCCCACTGGCCCAGTCCGATGGCCCCCATTGGGGCAGGCAGGCCAGATCCCACCCGTGCATGAATTCATGCACCAGGCCTCTAGTAATTCATATAAAACATTTTGGTTATAAAATTGTTACTAAATGACACTTTGGTTACCAAATTGTTACTGAATGAAGTTCTAATTCTGTAACTTGATATTTAGATCCTTCAGACCCTAGTATTTTCAACCTCATCCTCTCTACTATTCCATCTCATATCTTATGTTCTGAATTCACTAGTTTTTTTAGTGGTCTTCTATGACCACTTCATACTGTCACACATCAGAAGTCATACTTAGGATTTTCCCTATAGTCAGAGTGCCCTTTTATGTTCATTAATATTAAAATCCCACCCATCTTTTAAAGCCCAAATGAAATCTTACTATGGAGCTTTTCCATTGTTTACTTAGTAAAAATATGCAAAATAATATTGTTTTTATATTGTGCATACTAGTAGTACTTTATGGTTAACTAATTAATGTAACACTACAGTAGTAGATCTCCATTTTTCTCCATAGAAAAATACATGACACTTCATATTATATTTGGTTGCTCACTGTGACAGAGATTCTTAAGTGTGTGTGTGTGTGTGTGTGTGTGTGTGTGTGTGTGTGTGTGTGTTTTGTGTATGTGTGTCAGGATTGTGTTCTGGGAGCTTGTAGTTAAAAAGAAGTCTCATAAGGTTTTTGTTTTGTTTTCCAAAATTGACTTCCTGAAGTAGGTTTTCTATTTTCCGGAGTAATCCTAACTGTTATTTGCCAGTTGTGATTACAGATTAAAACAGTGACTTAATAAAATCAGTAGTTTTTGGTGGGGGCTTATTTCTCTCCAGGAACATTTGACAATATCTGGAGACATTTTTGGCTCTGAGGGTGAGAGAACTATCATCATCCTGTGGGTAGAGGCCAGGAATACAGCTAAACATCCTACAACTCAAAACACAGACCCACAAACAGATTACATGGCCCACAATATTAATAGTGTCAAATTTGAGAAATTCAGCATTAAACTCATGCTTAAGTTGTTTAACCTAAGTTCAATGCATATTTATGGAATTGAATTCAAATTACCATTATATTTAATATATTCAGTTTTTATAGTAGAAACTAGAATTATCAAGAAATAATACATTCTTTCAAAGATGTTTCTTTTCTGTGAAAATTATTTTTAAAAATCACCATTCCATTGTTACCCTTTTTTGTGTATATGTAACTTCCCACCCATTCAATGATAGTTTGCTTTTTTGAGATTTTTTGTTCACATCTATCCACAGAAACACACATATCTATTGGACAATTTATTCTTTTAAGTTGTGGTTTTATAGCAACTATCAAAATGTTGGAATCCTTAAAGTATAGTTTTGTTGATCACAAATTGTAGTGATTTTAAAAATGATAATGGTATCTTCTTAAGTGTTATCAATTCATCAACTGTGTTAATATGTAATTAATCTAATATATCCAATTAAATAATAAAATGTAATTACATATCATGTAACAATTAATTTTGCTTTTTCAAGTATGGCACCATGGAAGCAATGGAATTAATATTAAAAAGGCATTGTGTAGCACAATATTTATTATATCTCCAAGGCTTTAATATAAAAGTTTTTTGTTTATAATAAAAAATAATTATTCTTACTTTGTCAAATAAAATTTAATTAATTTGCAAATAAGCTCTTGTTCATAACTCCCTTTTGCTCTCACAAGAAGTGGAACTTCTGAATTATTAAATGAGTTCAACTTTCTTTTCCTCTTTCTTTAAAAAAATATATATTTTTATTTCAGAGAAGAAGGGAGAGGAAGAGACAGATAGAAACATCAATGATGAGAATCATTGATCTACTCCCTCCTGACACCCCCCACCCCCACTGGGGATCTAGACTGTAACCCAGGCATGTACCCTGACTGAGAATTGAACTGTGACCACCTGGTTCATAGGTGAACACTCAACCACTGAGCACATCAGTTGAACAGGTATAAAACCCATGGTTCTACCTCAGATCACTTAGCCAAGAAGAGGGCAAAGCCATGGTTTAAAACCAGGCTGACTCCAAACGGCATGCTCATCCTAGCCCCTCACAAAGGCCAGATGCTTTATTTTGCATCTGTTGATATAATTACTTTGCAGTGGTTCTCTTATGTTCTGTCTTGTCTTCTCCCTAGGTGAATAAATTGCACCTCTCTAAAAATAAAAAAAAAATAAAATATTCTTTTACATTTCATCTACAACAATAACAGAAAATTATTTCTCAAAAGTTACTATTTATATTTAAAACTGAAAAAAGATAAATATACATTACTAAATTACAACTATATATTTTTTAAAGTTGGCTAGAAGTCAGACTAAAGGGAAAACTTGTATTATTTTTATGAGATCAACATGAGGTGAGGGGATTTCAGCTTGTCCACAGCCCTTGAATGTGTATGAGGAAGGACTGTCAGGAACTTAATTGCCTGAGATACAAGGGGTTAACAAAAGAAGTATTCTAATTTAAGGAAAATGAGGGGGTAGGGAAAGGAGAGTTTTCGTGCATATAATGATAGCTGTCACTCAAGTTGACCTACGGGGCAGGCTTGAAGGAGACTGGACAGAAAGGATTAGAGAAGTGTAGTTTTCATGTAAATCTTTGTAAACAGAGGAGAACCTAAGGCAACACAGTTTTGTAGGTTACAGGGATCTAGGCTGACTGGTGATATCTGAATGGAGTTACCTTGGAGCATATTAGGGTATGGAAAGGAGAGTGAGCAGTGTATAAAAGTGGACTAAGCACTAATTAAGGTTGAGGAAGAAGCTGTTCAGTTTACTAACACAGGAACCAAGATCTAGACAGGAAGACTGGGGGATGTCACATCACACTGATATTTAGCTTATGTATTTTATTGGGCATGAGTTGAGAGAATACTACTAAACAACATTTGGTTAATGTGGAGCATTAACATTTCAAATTATAATTTATTTTTTAATAGTTTTGTTTTAGTGTGGGAATCTATTGCCTAATTATGAAATTACACATTTGAGGGTCCTTGAAATAAAAATTATATTTGTATGTCGTAGAATTCTTGTACATCATTTATTATGTTTTTAATGCTATTTTAAATGACATTCTTTTTCTTTTTTTTCTGTTGCTTGTATGTGAGATACAATTGATTTTCCAAATTCACCTTACAAATCTAGTCATTACTTCTCATGGTATAACTGCAGTCTCACATGGTATACCAATGGAAAAAAAGTAGAGGGGTATCTCAGTAACTCACATAAAAATACACATATGTTGATGAATCTTCATTATATATCCAGCACTGTGATAATTAATGTCCTGTTTTTCCCCTTATACTTTAGAAATAGCAGTAGCATACTTGTTACTGAAAGGAATTTTTATGGTTGAAATAGGTAGGTTTAGGAGATTTTAGAAATTAAGGGGTCCATTGAAAGTGCACAAAGCTGCAAAAGTTATATTTCCATAAGACAAGGGAGCAGCAGAAGTTAAATTTCCATAAGATAAGGGGGCTGGGAGTAGCAAAAGATACCCATTTACACAATGGAGGAAGAAAGCCCAAGAGGGAATAGGGAAACAATAAGGAAGGAGGGGAGGAGAGCCTCTTGTGCCCCATGTGAGGTTCGACCTTTGAGCTCTGGAGTTGCTATATTGACCAAATCAGAAGGGGATAATGACCAATCAGAGGGGATATCAAGGCACAAAGATCAATAGCCTTTATAAAGTACTAGAGGCCGGGTTCACAAATTTGTGCACAGGTGGGATCCGGCCAGCCTGCCCCGATCAGAGCCGATCAGGCCAATTGGGCCAGGCCAACTGGGGGAAGGGGCCAAAGGTGGTTGGCCAGCCAGTCCTGCCCCTGGTCAAACTCCCATTTGAACTCCTAGTTGAGGGGACAATTTGCCTATTAGCCTTTTATAGGATAGGGAAAAGACACTCAATTGGACTCCTTCCCCCTCACCATGTGGGAGTCTGTGCTGTGAGATTCTTTCCCACTTCCCACGTGGGAGTCTGTACTTGTTCTTCAATAAATTTCCACCTTTGCTATACCATCTTCCATCTATGGTTTTCATTCTTCGACTCCACCAGACAAGGCTCAGGGAGAGCCATCCTGCCCAGGGGAACACCTCATGTTCCAGTCCAAAAATCCCATTTCATTATTGTCTTTGTTTCTCAGAATTTAAGAATGGCCTACTCTGCCTGCTCATGTGAACTTTTATACGCTATGTGAATGCTGGATTGCTTCTGATTATCTCTTCCACTTTTATTTGGATAGCTACCCTTTATAAATGTAGCCCAACTTTTCTTTATTTTTTTATATATTTTATTGATTTTTTTACAGAGAGGAAGGGAGAGGGGAGAGGGCTAGAGAGTTAGAAACATCGACGAAAGAGAAACATCGATCAGCTGCCTCCTGCACACTCCTTACTGGGGATGTGCCCACAACCAAGGTACATGCCCTTGACTGGAATCGAACCTGAGACCCTTGAGTCCGCAGGCTGATGTTATCCACTGAGCCAAACCGGTTAGGGCTGTAGCCTGACTTTTCACAAGTATAGTATATCAACTTTTTTTTTTTTTATTTCTTGGAGATTAATCTCACAAGTTCATTCACTGATTTATGAATTCCTCCAGTAGATATTTACTGGTGGCTTTTCTATGTCAGGCACTGTTCTGGTCACTAGACAATAGAAAAAACAAAAATCAATCTCGCTCTCATGGAGCTTAATTTTAGTGAGAAAAGAAAGATAAATTAATTCTCAAAGTCTCATTGGATAATCATAGCTGACAACACATTTCATGTATTTTCAGAATTTTAGCCAATGCCACACTACCTTTAGAGTTCTGAATTTATCTGTTTACCCATTCTATGGCTACCGGAACTCTTTTTTGGATAGTTAGGCATTGAGTATGCTGTTCTACACCTCTGTATGTAAGACTCGAGCTATTGAACTCCTTAAATAAACAGTTTCTATATTTGTTTTCTTTAATAAACTGTGAAATGAGCTGGTTCATTGTTCATTTTTCACATATTCAAACATAAAATGAGAATGTATTCTTCTGACAGCATTTGTTCATTTTTCTATATGGGAGAATGAACTGTTTCATTGCTTTTCATTAGCAGCCTATTTATATAATGGGGTGGTGAAAAAATAATGTCAAAAACAATTGAACTTGGAGGAGAATTTTGAGTTTACAGAGTGTAATTAATCAAATTTTTGATGACACTATAATAATAATCCTGCTTGGAAAAGCACTGAAGAGTCTTCAAAGTGTCAGAGGTGTGGTTTTGTATTTCCTTCTAAAGAAGATGGTCTATTCAGCAAAAATGAAGTTGAATTTCTAATTCCCTTTTTCTGTGATTTTAGTAAGAATAAAAATTCTTACTAATAATTTATAATTCTTTTTTCTGTGATTTTAGTAAGAATAAAAATTAACTCCTAAAAACAAAGTATTCTTAGATTTGTATTCTTACCCACAAAGCATGCTAAAGGTTTCCTTGAAATATTTGTGATTATTACTCAGTAATTAAATGTATCTTTTGCATTGTAATTTGAAATAATTTCTGATGTTTCACAAAATACCATTTCATAAAGGAATTTTTTGCTACACCCCACAAACTTTGATAAGTTCTGTTTTCATTTTTGTTTAGTTCAACATTTTGTTTAATTATCTCTTGTGATTCTTCTTTGCGCCTCGTGTTCGTTAGGAGTGTGTTGCTTCACATCCATGCATTTAGGGTTTTACAGTTATATTCTTATTACTGATTTCTAATTTAATTCTGTTGTGGTCTGAAAACAGACACAGGTGTCAATTATATCCAGTTGATTGATGGTGTTGTTGAGATAAACTGTATTCTGACTGATTTTCTGCCTGTAGACTTTGCCCATTTCTGATAGAGAACTCCAACTAGAACAGTGGATTCATCTCTTTCTCTCTGCATTTCTATCAGCTTTTGCCTCATGTAGTTTGATACTCTGTTGTTAAGGATTATTATGCCCTCTTGGAGAATTGACCCCTTTACCATAATGTATAGACCTTTTTACCCCTGGTAACTTTTCTTACTTTGAAGTTTAGTATGTCTAAAATTACTATAGCTACTCCTGCTACCTTTTGATTAGTGTTAGCATGGCATGTGTTTCTCTATAATTTAGTTTCAATCTATATCTCTATATATTTAAAGTGGATAATGTAGACAACATATAGTGTGGGTTTTTTTTAAATATTCTAGTACAGCGGTTCTCAACCTGTGGTTCGCGACCCCTTTGGGGGTCGAACGACCCTTTCACAGGGGTCGCCTAAGACCATCGGAAAACACATATATAATTACATATTATTTCTGTGATTAATCACTATGCTTTAATTATGTTCAATTTGTAACAATGAAAATACATCCTGCATATCAGATATTTACATTATGATTCATAACAGTAGCAAAATTACAGTTATGAAGTAGCAACAAAAATAATTTTATGGTTGAGGGTCACCATAGCATGAGGAACTGTATTAAAGGGTGGCAGCATTAGGAAGGTTGAGAACCACTGTTCTAGTAATCTCTTTTAATTGTTGCATTTAGGTCACTGATAGTCAAAGTAATTATTGAAATAGTTGGATTAATATCTAGCATATCTTTTAATGTTTTCTATTTGTTTTCCTTATTCTTTGTTCCTAATTTGTCTTCCTGTCTTTCATTTTTTTTGTGGTTTAAACATTTTACATGATTCCAATGTCTCTCCTTTCTTATCATATCCGTTATACTCCTTTTAAAATTTTTTAGTGATTCCTCTAGAAATTGCAATATGCATTTACTACTAATCCAACTCCACTTTAGAAAAACACACTATGATACTTCACAGGTAATATTCTAATACACTGTTGGTATTTTTATTTTGAACAACTAGTTATTTCTTAAATTAATTATTAAAAAGTCAAAGATTTTATTTTACTTTACATATTTCTTCTTCATTGTTTTTATTTTCTTTATGTAGATTGGAATTTCTGTCATATGCCATTTTTCATCTCTTAAGAACTTCAATTAACATTTCTTGCAACGCAGGCAGTTCTACTGGCAACACATCCCCTCAATTTTTGTTGAGAAAGTCTTTATTTCTCTCTTACTTTTGAAGGATAATTTTGCAGGGTACAGAATCCTAGGTCGGTGTTTTATGTTCTCTCAAAACTAAATATTTCAGTCCACACTCATCTTGTTTGCCTAGTTTCTGAGGATATGGTGGATCTCACTCTAATTTTTATTTCTCTGTAGATAAGTTGCTCCCCACCCCAGCTTCTTCCAGAATTCCTTTTTCTGTGATTTAAAAATTAACTATACATCTAGGTATAGTTTTTTTTTAATGTTTTTTGGCAATTTTCTTGCTTGATGTTCTCTGTGCTTTCTGAATTTGTGCTTTGGTGTGTAACATTAATTTAGAAAAATTCTGCCATTATTATTTAAAATATTTATTTTGTTCTGTTTCTCATCTTCTCCTTCTGGTGTTTCCATTAGGCATATGTTATACCCTTTGTTGTTGACCCACAGCCCTTAGCTATGCTGTTCTATTTTTTCAGTCTGGTTTCTTTTTTGCTTCTTAGTTTTGAAGGTTTCTAAGGAGTTACCCTCAAGCACAGGATTCTTTCTTCAGCTGTGCCCAGTTTACAAATCAGCCCATCAAAGTCAATCTCCATGTTTGTTACAACGTGTGTGTTTTTTCACTAGCATACCTTCCTGAGTCTTTCTTAGATTTTTCACCGCTGTGCTTTTATTGTTCATAGTTACCCATTAAAGCCTTTAGCATATTAATCCTAGCTGTTTTATATCCTCAGTCTGATAATTTCAACATCCCTGCCCGGTCTGGTTCTGATGTTGCTCTGTCTCTTCAAATTGTGGTGTTGGGGTTTTTTTTGCTTTTCGGTATGTCTTAATACTTTTTTCTTGATAGGCGTAAGTAATGTCCTGGGCAAGGGAACTGCTATAATAGGCCTTTCATTGTAGCGGTGATGTGTGAGGTGTGAGGGGAAGCGTCCTACAGTTAATAATTCGGTCATAGTTTTTTGTTTGTTTTTTTAGTGAAGCCTGGCCTCGGTTCTTGAACTTCACAAGGGTTTTTGAGGTTTTTGTTGTTGTTGTTGGTTGGTTTTTTCCTTTCCTCTTTACATGGAAGAGGATGACTAGAGTGGGCTGGAGTGGGTGTTTTCCTCCCTGGGGTCAGATAGGCTCTGGTGATACCCCAGCAGGTTAGTGTCTGGTTAACCAGTTTCTCCTGAGGACGGGCCTTGTTAAGAACAGATATTGCCCCCCTCCCCCTGCCAGAAGCACGAGGCGACTTCTCTCCGATATATATTGTGGAAACCTGGTTGTGCCCCTGACAGTCACTCTCACAGCATGGTGGCGGCAGCTCTCTGACGCGGTCCTCCTGAAGTTCTTCTCTCTCGGAATTGTCCACACTGAGAGTGCAGAAATTCCCCACTAACAGTTCTGCTGTTCCTACCCTGGCACCGGTCCCCAGGGAGGCTTCCTGGTCCCCTTGGAGGTTTCTCCTGGCGTCTCTGCTCCAGCAAGGTAAGCCCCGACTGCCTGCATTCACCCGCCTGTCTCTCCATTCCGGGGGCGCAGGCTTCCCCCTTTTCCTCACCTCCCTGTGGTTCCTACAAGAGTTGTTGACGTCTCAGTCTGGTCAGCTTTTCACTGGTAGGAACAGAACAGCAACTTCCAAGCTTCTTATATGTGGATTGCAAAGCGGAAGCCCCTCGCCATGCTGTATTCACATCAGGAAACGATCTGTATTATGCACTTCGCACTGTCCTTACACTGAACGCCTGCCTGGCTTACCTGCCATGCTTGTTATCCCTCCATTAATGCACTATCTGGATTTTGGATTTGGTTTTCCTCGTTTCCTCAGGAAAGCATGGCTTGTGCAGGCGTTTTCGTAGTGACTGAGTATCAATAGAAAGGGACATCTTTATTGCTCACTGAAATATTGCAGTGTGTGGCTGGGTTTATTATCCTACTTGCTAATTTGAAGATTATAAACGGAAATCATGGACTTGATTTTTATTGCCGCGGTCATACTACAGACATTTTGTCAAATAGGGACACATAAGTATGAAAATAAACATGGTTTAAAATAGTAAATTAAACCAAATTAACCATTCAATATAAGCCATGCAGAAATTAAAAACCTTTTCAAACGCTTACTTAATTTAAGGCTCATTGAATATTGTTTTCTTCTGTGTGCAGATTAATTTTATTGGCTATATGTTTCATTTCTAGCCTACTCAGGTTTATGGTGTTCTAGGCATTTGGTATGGTTAATTTACTTACTTGGATAGTTTTAATTAGTTAATTATACAGCAGTCAATACCAAAATAATATAAACAGAGCATTTTGCAAACAAAAGTTTTAAAACAAATGTTATTATTCCTGGAAAAAAAATTAGCAACTGCTCATGAAAAACCCGTGCCTTGCACAGGCAGACTTAATTGAAGAGTTGAGTGCTTTTCTAGTATACTCATTAAGTGATGATAGCAATCAGGTGATTTGAAGACACTAGTTTTTCTTCCGTATTGACTATGGAATCTGTTTTCATCTGGTTGTGTTAGTTGGTGCTGCTAACTTTGCCAGGTTTGTAGGAATGAAAAAAAAAGTAAGGATAAATACACATTGAAAATAATAAGCTTAATTCTCCTTGTTGCAAATAAGGGAGGAAACTTCCCCCATACCTTTTCTTAGAGCATTTACTGTGAAAAACCTCCAATTGGTAATATTCTTACCTTTTGCAAATAGATGAATTATTTTAAAAGCTAATTAAACCTCTTGCCAGTGGTAAGGCCCAGTAATTCCTTTCTTGAGACCTGGGGACTATCTCCTGGAAATAGAAGGGGCCCCTGCCTTCCCATGTGTGAGAGAGAGGGTAGGAGCATAACTTCAGTGGATGCCTCTCTTCAGTTACAGAACTACCTCTTGTCATAAATGTATGGAAAGTATATTTTTCCTTGGTCTAAAACCAGTTGATGAACATAAATGGTGTTCCCAATTACCAAGTAAATTTAGGGTGTGACAAATAGTATTGGCTTCTTACTTGGTTGACATGGTTTTTCTTGAGGGTGTGTAATGTATGTAATGAGTTGTATCTACTTGGCTACGGAAGAGGGTGAGATTCCTATCTTTGAAATCTCTTAGCAGGTTAACTGCAATGCACATCAGGATCAGGTTTCATGCTTATGCCATAATAACATTGTTTCATTCTCTTTTATCTTGGTGGAGAGGTTTCCTGAGATGAGAGAAAATTTCATTGTTATTGTATTTCAGGACAAATAAAAGTACTGCTACATTATTTTTAGCACTTGCCATAAAAGAGAAGTGGACCATAATTAACAGAGAGCCCTTAAGACAACCAATAAAATCATATTTTTTAAACAATGGTACTATTAAGATACCAAGATATGTGCAACTCTTTATTTCATGTTTCGAAGTACCAAAACTTCAAAGAATCAAACCTGCAAAAAAGCACATTTTTGAAAATAGCTTCAAACACTGCCTGTGGAGGCTTTTTTACTTTATATTTCAAAAATGAAGTGGCATTGATTTGGGGAAACAGTTCTTGATCATGGGCTCATAATTTGAGTAATTTCCAATTTGAATTTTTTTTATAAAACAAGGCTTACATTTTCAATGTACTATTTTATTCAGGGTTGGAAGATGTAAACCTTCTGCCATATTTTTAGGTTAGTATTTTAATTTCTCATACAGTTATACATTCATATCTGAGAATTCTATTTCCAGCAAAGATTTATATAATATCAAGGTGGCAATTACTGGAAAGGTTTATGTAAAATCTGTATGTTTTTAAATACTTCAAATGTTAGGTAGCCATTAAAATGCTTATCTCTTTGTAAATCTTAATTTTGTAGCAGCTATATGTATAGGATATTTAGTTTTAAAAGAGTATTTAGCAAATGCTGAGTACCTAATTTATGCTGAGCAGAGAAAAGTACATTATCATTGATTATTTTAATGTTATTTTTTAATTTTTTTTTACTTATCCTATCATGGGCAATTCCTTGTGTTAAAATTGTCCTTAAAAAAAAAGCCTTTTTAATGATTGTCACATATCTCCTTTTGTTATATGAATTCTTCTGATCTGGATTGTCTCTGTTTCTCAGTTCTTACTTTTTTTCACTAATGCTGCAATAGGAAGAGTTGTATATACATTGGAGCAACTGATACCGTAGAATTGAAAAACCAGGGGTCATTTCTTTATTGTGTATTTTTGGGTAGAATATTACACTTCTATGACTCAGCTTCCTAGTCTGTGAAATTAAGACTACCTATACTAATAATTTTAGAACATTAAATGATATAATAGTTGCAATGAATATGGCATGATCCCTGAATATAAGTGTTTAGTAAATGTCCTGTACTTTGGTTGTAACAGGTGGGGAATCTGAATTAAATAACCCTGACCTAAATACAACCTTTGGACTATAACATGCTGAATATGTATCTGCATAAAGAAATTATTATACCATAGCTTATTAAATAAAATAATAGTGAAATATATAGATTAGTGTCTGAAGATATTCCAACAAATTAGAAGAGGAAAGCTTTTATATGGAGGTATCATCTTTTGAGTCTTAGAAGATGAATATAAACCCAGTAATAAAGTCCCAGATGATAAGCAAAAAGTTGTCAGCATGAAGAAAACAAGTAGGAAAAACTACATGTTTAAGGAGAACTATAATACTGCAGGATAAAATGAGTCAGACTAGAAGAAAATATCTAGTCATCACATACATACAGAAACAAACTCATATCCTAGCTGTACACCTAATAACACCCAGCCCAAGCTCTGAGTGCAAAATTAGTTTACAAGCCCATCTGCATCCCAACCAGGGCCGGGGATTGAGTTTTCGAGCCTGCATGCAAAGTACAAAGTATGTGCCCTTGACCCTTTGGCCCAAAGGCAAACACTAACCACTGGCCAGAGCAGGAGCTGTCATTTTGTACTAGTTAGGAGATGGTGTGATTTATTGTGAGAGGAAATGAACTGCACACAGCAGGCCATGCAAGGTGCTTTCAACAGAGTGATTTCCCTGAATATTTTTTAATTTTATTTTTTAATTCAGGTTGTTTGTTTTTAGTGTGCCAGAAGTGCAACTGCTGTCTGTATGTTGATTTTGAACCTTGCAACTTTACTGAATTTACATATTATAGCCATTTTTGGTAGAGTTTTCTACATATAAGATCATGTCATTTGCAAACAGACATTCTTTTATTTTTTACTTGTTTGTTTCTGATTTGGCTACGTTTCTTTTTCTTGCCTATTTGCTAGGCTAGGACTTTCAGTACTAAACTGAATAGAAAAGGTAAAAGTCAGAATTTTTGTCTTGTTCCTGATCTTAGAAAGAAAGCTTTTAACCTTTAAACTTTGAATATGATGATAAGTAAGGGCTTGTCATTTGTGGCCTTTATTATGCTGAGACATATTCTTTCTATATCTACTTTTTGAGTGTTTTTATCATAAAATAATGCTGATTTTTTTCAAATGATTTTTCTGCATCTATTGATAAAAATAATGTTTTATAAGAATTTTAAAATAAGTAATTGATTAAAGTTAGAGATCCCATACCATTTTTTGATGAAAAATTTTATTTCTGTTTTATATATTTTTGTTTGGAGATCAGTAGAGAACACAGAGACACATTTACATGTTGCATCTTAATTGAGATTTTCTCATATAATAAAGACACATTATTTTAGAAATGCCAATAATGTATTTTGAGCAATAAATACCCGTACACTAATGAATTAAATGTCAAGAAGAATATTAGGAACAGGTGAAAGTTCATTGTGATCCACTATAAGAAGGAGCCAGAGGACACCTGGAATAATGGCTTAGAGATAATGACATCCCTGCATAGTTATATCGGTATTTCTACAATGCAGCCTGGATCCTGGAACCAAAAGCAGACCATATTAGAGAGGCACTGGAAAGATTCTGTGTCCCAAGTTTGAGAATAGTATGTTTTTTTCCATGAGGTTCTTTTTATTCATTTGTTTAAATCTCCAGGGAACAGTTTCAACAAGCTAAATGTATATTGAAAATACAAACTTCTGATTATAGTTCTAACATTAAAGAGCATGTAAGTTATAAGTCACATCCCAGGGAAAAGAAAAAGCAGAACAAACTTAACATCAAAAATATTTCTTAGGCTCATCAGAGAAATGAATTTGCAGAGCAAACTGCCGTTCTGAAATCTGGAGAGATATTTCAGCATAGTCACAACCAAGAAGACACCCCTACCTGGAACAGAAGCCCTTGCAGCTGAAACCAGCAGAAAAACAGAAATAGTTATTTTTTACAAGTTGCTGGAGGCTGAATATAGACAAAAATAAACCACTCTGTAATCATGATGAACACAGACAAAATAACAATTGTCTAAGACCCCCAAATGACCAAGCATTCCCCTTCTGCACTAAGATGAGTGACTGCTCAATTACACCTTGAGCCTCAGTCTAGTCTTCCTTCTACTAAATAAGATTTAAGGTACTCAGACACTGAATTATCCCTGCTTCTTGACGGCATCCAATCCAGAGCAAAGTCCTGTTTCCTTAAACCCTCCACACAGTAACCTCACCCAAACCCAATCTATAACAAATGCTTTCTAAGAAACCTACTGAAACACCCTGGGTTCCCCTTAGTGTGTGAAACCCAACTTGTTCAACTACGTGAGTATTTCTGGTAGCTTTTGCTTTAAGGCATTGACAGTTACCCACCTGCAAACAATTACCAAAACTCATCAGGAAAATTTTAACAAAATTCAAAGGCTTTAAAAAAAAATTGGGTGAAGGCCTAGGGTGGGGTGGGAACCTGGTAATGGGGTGCAAGGAGGAGAGAAAAAAAAGGAGAACACCTGTAGTAGTCCCCACAATAAAATATTTTTTAAAAAGTATAATTTTTAAAAAATTGGAGTCATATCCTTTAATAAAATACCTAAAGACTCCAGAAAAAGATGTTTTGAGTGCATAGTTAACTTCTTAAAATACAGAGCCTAACTGCGTTTTGGTTTCCCTTAAATTAGTCTGTTAGAGAGTTCCTCCATTTTGACCTTATGCTCCTAGCCATACCAGTGATGATAATGTAATATATGGATATAACCTACTTTCTGCTCTTCAATTAGTCTTTTCATATTCATGCTCCTCGTTTAATCACATGATTTTGACTTGTTGAAAGCCAGTTCCCCAAATGTCACCAACACAAAAATTTTCAGTTTATTTCTGACCTTGATAATGCAACAATGTTTTGGAGTGTCTCAGAGAGGAAAGCACAAAGTCAGAATTTACTGGAAATTTAAAGTTGGTTTTAGGACTGTTCTTTTATTAGATAATTTCTTTTTTTTTTTTAATATATTTTATTGATTTTTTACAGAGAGGAAGGGAGAGAGACAGAGAGTTAGAAACATCGATGAGAGAGAAACATCGACCAGCTGCCTCCTGCACACCTGGGATATGCCCGCAACCCAGGTACATGCCCTTGACCGGAATCGAACCTGGGACCTTTCAGTCCGCAGGCCGACGCTCTATCCACTGAGCCAAACCGGTTTCGGCAGATAATTTCTCACCTATAGACTTAACTGTCCATCTCCTAGTGTCTATTAAACTTTATAAAATACATATGCTTGTTTTTCCATGGTATGCAAATTGAATGACTGATCTTTTAATTCAGAGGCTTGATTTGAATCAATAAGATTCATGTTATAACTGTTTACCATTGGTGGACACTAAAAGGTGAAGATTTTGAGACAGCCTTAGCCTGTTTGGCTCAGTGAATAGAGCTTCAGCCTGTGGACTGAAGGGTCCTGCGTTCCTTTTGGTCAAGGGCACATGCCCAGGCTGCGGGCTGGATCCCCAGTAGGGGGCGTGCTGGAGGCAGCCGATCAATGATTCTCTCTCCTCATTGATGTTCTAATCGCTCCCTCTCCCTTCCTCTCTGAAATCAGTAAAAATATTTAATAAGATTATGAGACATAAACAATTATGGGCAGATAATTGCTAGTGCTTTTTATGAAAGAGTTGATACATCCTTTAGGTAGGAAGTTAATATAGTAAGCAATTGTTATTTTCTGAACAGTAATCTCCTAGAATATGGAAGTTATGCTAAAGAAGACAAAATAATGAAGTCATTATCAATATAACTAACTATTATGGAGGGAGGTGGGGTGGGGTAAATAGTTTCAGTTCAAACTGTGTTGGGGAAATGGAAGTATGTAGGTGGTTTCTGTTCTCAGGTCAAAATTGACATTTTTTTTTTCTACCATTAGTGTCTCTTTCTTCTAATCTCTGTACTTACTAAAAACTAATTAACATCTCCTACAGTAATATTTTACTTTGGACAGTCAATACCCTAAAATGACTCCCTGTTGCTGAATTAAATTGAAAAAAACAAACAAAAACCAAACAACGAAAAAACATCTGTATGTGTTCTAGTACATGTCAGAAGCTAATAATGACTTAGACACCATTAATTCCTGACTCCCCAGTGGCTAATCACCGTTTTGTTCCCTTTTCCAGGCAGGTTTTCTACTTGTCTTATATCCCTGCTATATCTTTCATTTGCTCCTCCCTTCTTATTTCTATGCACTCTTGCTCTTTGTTTTGCACATGCAAGGTGCACATGTTCATAAATGAGTTAATCTTTATATTCATCCTGGGAAAAACTTGGAGGATGTCTATAAACATATTCTAGCATACAGGTTTTCTCACATACCCTTGATTAAGAAACACAGCCTTACCTAAGGTAAAAGTGACTCTCCTTTTCATTTACATTCCCTCAAAAACAAATTCTAGAATGCTTTTTTTGTCCCCAGGAAATGTAGTTTAGGAGTTTGCTACTCAAACGTCCGTGTGACATGAGAGCTCACAGCACTGCCCAACCTGAGAACATTTACAAATGCAGAATCTCAGGCTCCACCTCAAATCTACAGAATAGGATTTGACAATTTGGCAAGCCTTCCAGGTGATTCATATGCACACTGGAGTTTAGGAAGCACTAGCTTCAGTTATTTGCACATCTCTAAGGGAGTATACCTAACTGTCCTAGTCCTAAATTGGAATTAAATCCTCTTTATGAATTAGTAATTGGTTCCTGGCTTCTGTCCAAATTCCTAAAAGCTTTTCAAAACACAGAGTCCACCAGGAATTTTGCTTCTTTAAAGTTAGCAAAGATCTCTCCCTTCTGCCATATGTGGTAGGAAAGGACTTAAGGGGCACTTCAACTCAGTGGGCTTTATACATTTCAAGGCTATATTCTTCTTCAGAGGAAATTCTTAACTTGACTGGCATAGACTCGTGAGAGTGCTGGAAATCCCCAAGTTATTTGAATATTAATAAACTTTATTAAAGGATAGAATACAATGAAACCTCTATAATAGCCTGTGTCAGAAAAGGTCTTTCTTAAGAAGGGACATTTGTTTTTTGACTGGGATCTGAAAGATGAGTAAGAATTACCCATATGAAATGGTGTGTGGAAAACAGAAGAGTATCATACATCAGGCAGAAAAAGTAGTAGAAATGGTGCATAATATGTTCAGGAAACAAACAGAATATAGATATTGGGAAGAACACTGGTTAAATCTGAACAACCTGATTCAATCTGATAAATAATGGTTATCTCTTAAACTCATGTGAATTTCTTGTTACTAAGAGAAACAAGCAGTCTCTTTAATTAGAATGCTATTGTATCTGACCAGAATGACAATTTTTTGTCTGGAGCATTTGAATACCAGAGGAAGTGAACTAAAACCCACTAATTACAGAATTATTTGGACAGTAGAATCATTATGACTTACTGTTTGGAAAGTATAAAGGGAGATTATATTTTTTAAAAACCAGCTCTCAATTTGGTGGATCTTTTTAATTTTTGCTACCTCATTTCTTTCCACTCTGATTTTTATTACTTCATCTGTCTGCTAATTTTGAGCTTCCTTTGTTTTTCTTTTCCCAGGTCTTTAATTTTCTTTTCCAGGTTCCTTAGGTTGAGAGTTTCTGTTTTCTTAATATATGTATTTATTGCTTCTCTCTTAAAATTGCTTGTGTAGTATCCCATAGGTTTGGGTATGTTTTGTTTCCATTTTCAGTTGTTTAAGATATTTTTAAAATTTTGCTTTAGTTTTTTTTCCTTTGACCAATTGTTTGTTCAGGAGTATGTTTAATTTGCACATTGTATTTTTACCAGCTTTCCTCTTAATTGATGGCTAATTTCATAGGATTGTGGTTGAAAAGTATATTTGGTATAATATACTTTTTGTCTTCTTTTATTTGCTAAGAGTTGTTTTGTGCATCCTGGAAATGTTTTAGGTGCCTGTGAGAAGAATGTGTATTCTGCTATTGGGTGGAATGTTCTATAAATGTCTGTTAGATATATTTGCTCTAAACTGTTATTTAAGTTCAACATTTCCTTGTTGATTTTCTGTTTGAATGATCTATCTCTGAAAGTGCAGTATTGAAGTTCACTGCTCTTATTGTATTGTCTATTTCCCTTTTCACATATGTCAGTATTGCTGAATACATTTGTGATCTGATGTTGGATGATGAATTGACCCTTTTATCATTATGTTACAGCCTTCTTTGTCTCTTGTTACTGTTTTTAGCTTAAAGTTTATTTTGTCTGCTATAATTATAGCTACCATCTTTTGATTTTCTTTTGCATGGTGTATCTTTTCCCAGCTGTTCACTGCCTACTATGTATGTCCTTATATCTGAAGTGAACCTGTTGTAGCCAACATACAGTTTGGTCTTGTTTTTTTCATCCATTCCGCCAGTCTATGCCTTTTGATTGTTAAATTTAAGCTATTTACATTTACAGTAATTAATACAAACTTACTAATTTTGTTTTATTATTTGCTTTCTGGTTGTTTTCTATTTCTATTGTTTCTTTATTCCTCTATTTCTGCCTATCTTTATTAATTGGCAATTTACCATGGTGGTAAGAAAAGGTCTGTTTCCCCTTTCTTTATCTTTTAAATTTACTCTAGGGTCTTTGTTTTGTGGTTACCATGATGATTACATAAAACAGCTCGTAGACATAATAGTCAATTTTTAGCTGATAGCCATCTAAAAATTAATTGCCTAAAAAAACCTCCACCCTTTTAACTCCCTTTATATTTTTGATGTCACAGTTCACCTCTTTTTGCATTGTATATTCATTAATTATAGTAGCTATAGTTATTTTTAATACTATTTTTCATTAAACTTTATACCAGTTAAATGGTTAACACATCATCCTACTACTGTGTTTAGCTATCTAGATCTGTGTATTTACATCTACTAGTGTGTTATACACATTAATTTCTTTTTATGTCACTGATTAGTTTCTCTGTCTGCTAATTTTGAGCTTCCTTTGTTTTAAGCTTCCTTTGCATTTTTTTGCAAGGCAGTTCTAGTGGGGATGAACTTCCTCAGAATCAAGTCAGACTTACCTACCTCATTGGGCAAAAGAAACTCACCTATGGAAGATTCAGATAATGGAGTTTTCAGACATGCATTTTAAAGTAATTATGTTTAATATTTGAGGAACTAAAATAAGAATTTTGTTAGCAATGCATATATAAGGAAATATATTTGTAATACGTATAACTGGTTTATTCCCACAAATAATAACAAAGACAAACAATAAAAAAAATTGTCATGGGTCTCAAATAGCAATTTCACATAGGATTATAGCCAAAAGTCATTAATCTGTGAAAAAAATTATCAGTTCCATTAATTATCAAGGAAATTCACATTAAAACAGTGATTAGCTACTTCTAAATGCATTCTGGAATGTCAAAAATTGAAGAGTGACAATACCCAATGACAATAGGAAGTGGAGCAGTGGGAACTCTCTTGCAGTACTAATAGATGTATAAATTTTTATAAACACTTTGGGAAAAGCTGTAGCTATGGTTAAACGATAAGCACAAAATATGACCCATCAATTTTACTTCCAAATATGTAGCCGAAAAGCATATATGCATATGTGCAAATAGTATGTACAAGAATGTTCATAGCACCATATTTCTAAAAACTAAAATTTGGAAACAATTTTGATAGTTATGAACAATAGAACAAATTGATAATTGGGACCTCATACAATGCAATACTACTCAGTAATAAGATATAAGAACTATAGATTCAAACAGCAGCTTGGATTTATCTCAGAAATAAAATTGTACAAAAGAAGCCAGACACTGAAAGATGCAAGATGCATAATGAAGATTCAATTTATATAACAAAAACAAGCAAACATCTGATGTTATGAATTACTACTTTTGGAATGACAGGAGTAGTAATTGGAAATCAGCAGGATGGAGGCTTTTACAATGCTGGTAATATTTTAGTTAGTGACACAGATATAATTACTTTATGGTAATTGATTTAGCACATGATTATATGTCTTGTGCATTTCTGGGTATTTGTATTAAGTCTTAATAAAAATTTTATAGCATGACTCATATTTACTGAAAAGTATATGCAAATGAGACTACAAGATATATGAAAAGAAAAGGATACCATTTCCCAAACCTTACTATTATACTACTTTTCTACTTAATTATTTTTGCACACAAAGGACTTGTATGCATGCATATGGGCATGACCAATGAACACAGACAATGGAGGGGTGAGGTCATGTCCTGGGGGGTGGGAGCCAGTGGGGAGAGGCCAGTGGAGGAAAAACGAGACATATGTAATCTTTTCAATAATAAATCATTTAAAAAATAAATAAACATGGTTCTAGAATTACATATTTTAAACTATCTCATACTTTTTAAAGGATAATGTAGTATTCAGTTCTCCTAGTGGTTGTTTTAATGCTCTTTTCTATTACAGTTGTGTGAGATGTGTTCTTGCATTTGTATTCTTGAACACAGGTGAAATTGAATGAATTCCAAATATATTAATCAAGCAGTGTTAATTTGATATATATTGCAAAAATAGCATAAATTATTTTCCTTTATACTGTGTGGACCTACCTTCCTTTAAGTATCTCTGCAAACTGCCAAAAGTTAGTAAGTAAAAGACAAGAATATGTTGCTATGATACTGATGTATTTCATGAAATAGAAAAAAATAATAAAATAAATGGATGGAAAATACTCTTCCCTGTAACATAGCATCAAGAGTATACCCCACTTTCAACAAGTGATAAATCATGCAGACAGAAAATCAACAAGTAAATGGACTTGAACCATACTTTTAACTGAATGAGCCTAACTGACATATACAGAATATCCCATCCAGAAGGGGCAGAGTACATAGACATTCTTCAAGTCTACTGGGAACATTTTTCAGTCTAGTTCATATGATAGGTCATAAAACAAGTCCTACCAAATTAAAGAAGTTGAAATTATACCAGGTATCTTTTCTTACTATCTAGTGGTATGAAGAAAGAAATCAGTGACAAGAGGAATCACTGAAAATTCACAAATACGTGAAATTAAACAACAGATTTCTCAACAACAAATGAGTCAAAGAAGAAATCAAACGAGTCAACCCTGCTTCACCAACATTTGGTTTGGCTTTAACCAGTGTGGAGCAACTAGACATTTGTATTCTTTTAACCCAAATTCTGCTTTTCCCATGCCTGATACAGGGTCAGAGTATCTGGCACAGCAGTATTTATGAACACACCCCAGACCCCAGAGTCCTTACTTATTCCTGCCTCCACACCAGCTATTGGAGTATCCCTAAAAGCCTGCTACCTTTTTGATGTTTTCCACAGTTTCTGCTATCACCAAGCTGCTCATCACTTCATGAAATCATCCCTTTCCTAAAGGCCTTACTGTGCCCCAACCAAGTGTGTTTCCTTCCTTGCAAACCTAAACTCCAGGTCTTCCTTCTAGCATCTTCCAGTTTCCCTCTCTGCTGGAGCTTAGCAGCAATTTTAGAACTACGCTCCCTCCAATTCTATAGATAATGTATCTGTTCCTCGGGCTTCCCCTTTATCCATTGCTCACAACATCTCTCTAAGGATTCCATCATTTTTGTTCTTTAAATCACTTCAAATCCTCAATGGCTAAAAATGTTTACCTATCTTGAAGCAGCACTATAACCTGGCCCCAGCCCCAGATGTTCTGTGATCTGGGAGCAGTCCTGCTTATCCAGGGACCTGCCAAGAGATAAGCCCATCATTCTTCTGAAGGCAGGGCCACTGATCTTGGTCCAACGTCAGATCTTGAGGGAGCTCTGTAACTTGGATAAAGCCCATCTGAGTCACAGTGGTCCTCCCCATGCAGGGATCCAACAAGATACATTCTGCCCAGGCCCCTTGAGACAGGCCCACTGATTTGTCTGACTGAGAATGTTAATGATGACTTAGACCAATTCTAGCTCCTCTCATCTGCAGTCCAGGAGTGGTACTGTTTGACAGAGACTTAGAATGAGACATACTTGCCCATGGCCCTGGAGGCGGGCTAACAGATTTAAGTCCCAACGGTGAAATCTGAAGCAGCCCTGTGACTCTGTTCAGCCCTGCTCAACTGTGTTCTGGGCCCAGTATTACCTGTCCAGGGACCAATCCAGTGATAGTGGAGCACTCACTCCCTGAGACCTAGCAGGAGCTGCACTCAACATGCATCTAGAAACAAGCCATTCCAACTGCAGACCTGGAAATGGACCCTTATCCCCGTACAACCCTAGAGAACAAAGTGCATGAAGCCGTCCTGTCTTCCCAAGGATCAGAAAAAATCCATTCTTACCTAAGCCACTGGAAACTATCTCCCCAACCACAGACCTCACTATGACCCAGGCCACATGACCTGGCCACAACCCTGCTCATCTGCTTTGGAACCAGTAAAGCACTAAATGCTTTTTTGTTGTTATTGAATGAAATAAAAAAATACCCTTGAGAAGAGTATTGACAATTTGTGATAACAGATATGCAAACATTTAATCATATATACTGATCAAAATTCTGCCTATTGTCCTAGGTCCCAACATCTCCCTAGAACAACTCTAAACATCTATTATAATACTTACTACCTTTAAACATCTCTGTAGACTGCTAATTTTTTAGTCTAGTACATAGTACACTGCAAAACAGAAGAAACAAACCAAGCTATCTTTCTTTTTCTTTTGTTAATCCTCATCTGAGAATATTTTTCATTGATTTTTACAGAGAGAAAGAGAGAAACATCAATATGAGAGAGACACTTTAATTGATTGCCTCCCACATGGAGCCTGCAACTGAAGTATGTGCCCTTGAACGGAATCGAACCTGGGACCCTTCAGTCCTTGGGCTGACGCTCTATCCACTGAGCCAAACCAACGAGGGCCAGTCTTTCTTTACCAAAAGTCTCTCAACTTTTCCTAATAATCTTTTTATTACTATAAAAAATCTTGCCTGTTTTAAATATTATATAAAGTTTCAAAATAATAAAATAGCATCATTCAGTTTCTCGGTACCAAATTCACCTATACATTAATAACAACATTTCTGTTTCTCACTTCATAATATCTGCTACAAAATTTCTCCTTTCTCCTTTGCCATATTCTCAGTCTTAAGTATGCCTAATCCAGATAGACTCCAAATTTTAAGGATTCCATAATGTTGTTGTCTGGCTGTTTGTGTGTTTACTAAGGACATAGTTCTTCTCTGAAAACTTTGAGATGGGTGCCTTATTTCTCAGAATATTTTAGAACTGGGTCTGGTAGGAGAATGGATTCTACAATACAAATCCCCGATAGCTTGCTGCTCAATGTGGTGGAGCTACATATATCTTTCAGTCTAATGTCCTCTGTTTCTTTATAGGTGAGCTAAGGACTGAAAACAGAGGGGAAAATACACACACACGTCTTCTCAAGCCCCCTGATTTTCCCCAGACAATCTAGGAAACCAAAGGGCTGGGTCAGGTGGCAACCATGGGTCTCTCAGGACTTCCCTGGGATATTGTATATTCCGCCCTGTGCCTCACACATATCTGTGATTCTGGCATTTTCTTTTTCTCCCAGCACTTGCTTTGCTTCTGCTCTGCTCCAAGTACTTGGTAACTGTCATCAGCTAGATGACTAAATAGAGCTCCTAAGATCTGCTTATTGGGGATGAAAGCCCTGTTTGGACTGTGTTCTAAGAAATTGACAGGAGTTTCCAGAGCTGTTCTGGGTCTTTGAGCAACGGCCAACTCAACAATAGGGCCTGAATAACACCATCACAAAGCTAGTGAGGATGCCTTATCTCCTATTTGGAAAACAAAATCATGACTATAAAGCAAAACATTATTTTAAAGAAAATAAGCATGAATGAGGAGTCAAAAAAAGAGGTGGCTGTCACAATAGTTTAAGATGCTAGTGTGTTTAAGGTTATAAAAAGGGGCGCTATGTTCTAGGTCAGAGGTTAGGATTACACTAAGGCAAGTATTTTTCAGATCAATATATAACTTCCCTATTTCAAGAAACTTTACACTTTTAAATTTAAGGCAGACTGTGTGAGACTGAGCATTAGAGAAGAAAAATCTGGCTTCAAAGTTTATGAAGCAAAGACTTCTATTGATTGGAATTTATACACTAGAGGGTAGGTAAGCCTGATTAGAAAGGTAGGTCGATGTCAGAATATGCGGGATAAACACCACTGTGTAAGGGTGGTGGCATTTCTGCTATACCCTAGATTTCAGGATGTTAAAAATGAGTCTTTACATCTTAGGAGAAGTTTGTGCTTGGAAAAACCACCCACAGCCATTTTGCCATTGTTTAATGTTCAATTAATTAAATTCACGTGTTATTGAACAATAATACTTTGAAGGCCAATTTTTCTTGAGCATTTAAACATTGAGTATGTGTTTAATTGATTAAATCTCTTCAAACATTTTAAGCTGTAATTACAAATTGAAATACCTAATAGGACAATGAATGATTATTTTTATGTTGCCTCAGAGTTGCAGTGAAAGCCATGTGACTGCAAATAATAGGTTTTACCACCTCCCTATACTGAACATAACTACTAAAAAATGAATCCTGCAGACACATCCCAGCAGGACTTACTAATTTTCCATACACAACTACCATTATTTTTCCTAAGTTTCCAAAAAGAAGTGTAGTAGTTTAAGGAGAAGAATGTCCTAAAATAGGGACCCATCCTCCTGGTGGGAGATGGACTTTTCCCTTCTCTTTCCTGGGTGGAGGGGGGTGAGCAGGGGCATTGCTTCTCCTTAGTGCTATAGAAGTAAGCAAGAAGGTAGCCCCAAAGTAATCGTCTCTGATTGGGTAGAGTGCCTAGAAGATAGGAGAGATGAATGTTGTATTATTCAATAGACTCTTAATAGACTTGCTGAGCTATCATTTTTGCAAATCTGAGCCAGGAACTAAATGAATTGAATAGAAATGGTCGGGAGAAGACAGGGGACCCCAAGGTACTGCTGGTCCTTCCACTGTGTGGTCTAAGTCAATACTTTAAGAAATACCAGACTTGTTCTCTCCTTTTTGTATCTTTACCCAGAAAGCTGTCTTACAGGAGGTATTAGACCCAGTGCACACAGTGGCAGGGTATGCCACAGGGAGCAGGAGCTGCGGAGTGACCGGGGGAGGTCAGGTTGGAGCGCATCTCACTCGTCAGGCAACAGAAGCAGGAGTAAAACACATACTAGTAGAACATGGCTTCCTGTTGCTCACATTTAGACAAGAATATAGGAAGTTCTTTCTTTTAAGCAGTTAAGTGCAATAAGAAAATCACTTAAAGATATAATACATGTTGTAATGAGATTGAGCATAGGAGAGTTATGTCTGTCCATACAGATGTATATCTTCCTCGAGGACTCAAAACATAAGAAGTTTCGATTCTCCCGAGGTAGATTTAGCTTGGAAAAAAAGGAGTTTGAAGCATAGCTTGTTTTAGCAGTTAGTTGTTGCTATATTATAAAGAATGTGTCTTGAAACCCAAGCCTTAGCATTTGGAAACATGCTGATGACTATCGGCATTCATGGAGAGATTTAATCTGTTGAGACAGCCCCAAACAATGTAAGTACTAACTTATTTCTCAGAGTGCTAAGGGAGACACATGAGGGAAAGTTTATCCATGCTTAATTGACTTAGATATGACATTGAGGTTTGAAGTTTAAGAGTGAATAGGAGGTTTCAAGATTGAGGGTGCTGAACGATGAGGTCCTGAACAGAAAAGAATTACAAAGTGCAAGAAAAAGCAAATCACAAAGGCCAAGGTTATTAATTAAACCAAAGGTTGTTCTAAAGTGCTTCATTATGATTGTGTTATTTTTAGGATTATAGGGTCATTGAATATCATGACCCAAAGTTAAAATACAGGAAGTCTTATGTTTTAATACAGCCTAGCCCAGCTGGCATAGCTCAGTGGTTTGAGTGTTATCCCATGTACCAAGAGGTCACTGGTTTGATTCCTGGTCAGGGCACATGCCCAGGTTGTGGGCTCGATCCCCAGTAGGGGGCATGTAGGAAGCAACTAATTGATGTTTCTCACATGGATTTTTCTTCTCTCTCCCTCTCCCTTCACCTCACTCTAAAAATCAATTTAAAAAAAAGCATTAAAAACAACAACAACAAACCTACAGCCTAGCATTCTGATATTCTATTTCTCTTTGGGAGTTTTATGACCCTCTATTCGGAAGCATTAAAAGCACTACTAAAATATGTATCTAAGCCAGGCACCCTCCTCTGTCATACAATTGTCTAATCCAGGCTTTCATCATCTCCCAGCGGTCGCCAACCTTTTGGACCTCACAGACCACCAGTGGTCTGTGGACCACCGGTTGGCAACTGCTGAACCATTTCAGGAGCTTTGTTATTAGCATTCCAAACTCAGTTTCTTTCTATCTCAATTTTCCTGCCTTACATGCCTTCTGAAAGGCTTAAAATATGTTTTTCTCCTATTAATTAAAAAATATAGAATCTATTTTTTTTCCAGACTTAAACCCAGAATTTAGCACCATACTTCAAATCAATCCCATGCCTATATGCACACAAGCCACTTGAGGAACACCCTTCTTTTGTCTTTCAAATTCATAAATAGTCACCTAGGGCTCTGTCTTGATTTACAGTTTGTCATAACTTTAGAGTATTTTAACTATCTTCAAGGTCAGTTCATAATAAACTTGGCAACATCTCAAAACCGTAAGTAGTCTACACCTATTATCACACAATTTTTCATGACCATTAAACCCTGGCATTCCTTTCGGTTTGTTGTTTCATTGGTTTTGTGGTTTGCTTCTTTTTGTTTTCTTTTTAACTTGAATTTATCTAATAGACTTGAAATAGCTTGCTCTCTGTCCAGAGAGTGACTTGCAGACAGACGAGGTGGAAAACATGACTTGGTTCCAGTGTGCCTACCATTGCATTTTTCTGCACAGTCTTTCAGCAACTCATGCACCACAGCCCATAATGAGACTCCATTTTTCTTTTAGTCAATAGGGTTCCTGCTTCCTTAAAGAGGAGCAAGGAGTTGGACCTCAAGTGAAAAATCTCTCACAGTAATTTTAACGAATAAAAATAATAGCCCCATTGTCCTATTTCCCTAGACCTCACTTCATCAGTCATCTCCATTTCATTTTTGGGGGGGAACCCTGCCTCTCTAATAATTTCCTGATCCATGTTTATGACTATGCTTAGACATTTCCCAAAATAAAATATATATTTCTCTCTTGTATCTTTCTTTAACTATTTACCTCGCTCACTGATTCCCTTCTTAAGTTTCCCAGTTCTTCTATCCTGACTGCTTTTACACTGCCTACACTTGTTGCATCAGTCTTCTTTGTCTCCAATGTGTAGTCTGTAAATACCACCATTAGTGGAAGTTCCTTTTCATCAACTCGTTTATACTCCTGTCTCATAATCTCCTTTCAATATATGCTTCAAAATACTGGCTAAACTCAGGTTTGCTGGAAACTTTCTTTCCTCTTAAGCTTCATTAACCAATGCTATAATGTTAAATAGCTTTTAATTGTTATTTTTATGTAATGGAGATAGATATAACAGTTATTCTGACAAGAACTATTGAGCCTAAATGCTCTTATTTCTTAGAGAATAATTTTATCTTGACATTTTCCAAAGAATGTGAATGACTATCCAGCAAGGAATTTCTATTGTAATCTGTGAATAGTAAAACAGTTTCCCAATATGGGACATGTTTTAAATTTTTGCCCATTCTAAGCTAAGTATATATGTAAGTTAAATTTAGATAATTGTTTGGTAAAGACTAATACTAACTATTCAAAAATAATTAGTGTACTAAGAATAATTGTAAGGCAAGAATTCTTTCCTGGGGCCTTTTACTAATGCTGTGATCAGATATATAAACATAGTTATTTAATTCCAAATGAGAAAAAAAAATTGAAATATACAAATATAAATTATCATAGGATAAAATTAGGGTATCAATGGAAATGCATTATATCATTAAAACATAATAGTGTAAAAATGTCACATACATTTTTGCATTTGATTATCCTATCTTTAGGGTTGCTATAGAATAGTATCTCCACTTTACAAATGAACAAGTTAAAATTTCAAACTAACATTTTCCCCCAAGTTTTTTGGTTAAAAATGGTTGATTTGTACTTCCCTAAAGATTAGTATGTGAGCATATTTTCATGTATATGTTGGTTATTTATATCTCTTTTTTGAAAAAATATTTAAGGCCATTGCCATTTTTTTTTTAATCAGGCTATTTGTTCTTTTGCATTAAGGTTTAGGAGTCTTTGTATATGTTGAATATTGATCTCTTACCATATAAGTGGTTTGTCAACATGGTCTTCCCCTCTATAGGCTCCTTTGTCACTCTGCTGACGGTTTCTTTGCTTTGCAGAAGCTTTTCAGCTTGCTACAGTCCCCCTTGCTTATTTGTGCTTTTGTTGCCTGTGCTCTTGGTGTCAAATCCAGAAAATCATTACTTATTAGACTGATATCATGATGATTACTTCTAGAGTTGTATGGAGTTTTCCTATGTTGAAGTCTTTTTATCCATTTTTACTAGATTTTTGCATGTGGTAGGATATGGTCCAATTTTCCATGTGGCTATCTAGTTTTCCCAGCACCATTTGCTTAAGAGCTTATCTTTTCCCTATTCTTGACACCCTTGTTAAAGATCAGTTGACTTATATGTATGATTTTATTTCTGGGCTATTATTCTGTTCTGTTGGTTATATGTCTCTTTTTAAGCAAGCACTATACTGTTTTAATTACTGTAGCTTTGTAATATATTTTTAAATCAATAAAGTGTGATGTCTTCAGCTATGTTATTCCTTTTCAAGATTGCTTTAACTATTTGGGTGTGTTTTTTTCTTTTTGTGGTTCCATATAAATTTTAAAGTTATTTTATATTTTTATAAAAATGTTACTGGAAATTTAGGAATGTTTTGAATCTATAGATTGCTTTGGGTATTATAGATATTTAAACAATATAAAGTCTTCCAATCCATATACATAGTCTATATTTAAATTTATTTATACCTTCTTTAATTTATTTTATCCAAGTATTGTGGTTTTCAGTGTACAAGTCTTTGACCTCTTTGGTTAAGTTTATTTTTATGTATTTTATCATTTTTTATGCTATTGTAAATTGTAAAGAAATGCAATACGTTTTTGTATTTTGAATTTCTATCCTGTAATTTTACTGAATTTATTTATTAGTTCTAATATAATAATTATAAATAATTCTAATTTTTGTGGAAGACCATATCCTACCACATGCAAAAATCTAGTAAAAATGGGTTAAAGATTTCAACATATATATGCAATTATATAATAACTAGAGGCCCAGTGCACAAAAATTTGTGCACTGGGGGAGGGGTCCCTCAGCCCGGCCTATGTCCTCTTGTAGTCTGGGACCCCTTGGGGGATGACCACCTGCTGGCTTAGGCCCGCTCCCTGGGGGATTGGGCCTAAGCTGGCAATCAGACATACCTCTGGCAGCCCGGGAGCCCTCGGGGGATGTCCACTTGCCATCGGGGAGCAGGCCTAAGCTGCAGTCGGACAACCTTAGCACTGTTGAGGAGGTGGGAGAGGCTCCTGCCACCACCACTGTACTGGCAGCCATCAGCCTGGGTTGTGGCTGAGCAGAGCTCCCCCTGTGGGAGCACACTGACCACCAGCGGGAAGCTCCTGCATTGAGCGTCTTCCCCCTGATGGTCAGTGTGTGTCATAGTGACCAGTCATTCCCAGTCGTTCTGCTGTTAGGGTCAGTTTTCATATTACCTTTTTATTATATAGGATAGAGGCCTGGTGCATGGGTGGGGGCCGGCTGGTTTGCCCTGAAGGGTGTCCCGGATCACGGTGGGGGTCCCGCTTGGGTGCCTGGCCAGCCTGGGTGAGGGGCTGATGGCTGTTTGCAGGCAGGCCAGACCCCCTTTAGGGTGGGGGGTCCCCACTGGGTTGCCTGGCCAGTCTGGATGAGGGGCTGAGAGCCATTTTCAGGCTGGCCAAGTCCCCAGTGACAGAAGCTCCCAGCCTCTCTTTTTTTCTCTTTTTTTCTTTTCTTTTTTATTCTGGGATTTTTTTACCTTCTATAATTGAAACTTTGTAGCCTTGAGAGGATCTCAGAGCCGGCCAGGGAAGCTTGGCTTCCTCCTTAGCCAGGGGCAACCCACTCCTGCTCGCTCCAGCTCTGTGGCCACAGCTGGCTGAAAGCAGGTATCTGGAGTTTATTTATCTTCTATAATTGAAACTTTTTTTGCTTTGAGTGGAGCTCAGAGCTGGCCACGGCAGGCGCGAAGCTTGGCTTCCTCCATAATTGGGGCAACCAAGCCTCCTGATTGCTCCAGCTCTGTGGCTGCCAGCCGCCATCTTGGTTGGGTTAATTTGCATATAGTCTCTCTGATTGGCTGGTGGGTGTGGCTTAAGGCATAGCAAAGGTACAGTCAATTTGCATGTTTGCCTTTTATTAGTATACATACACCTATACATAGATATGTGCGTATATGCATCTCTATTATAAAGTGATATCTACATATGGATATACAGGGGTGAACAAAAGTAGGTTTATAGTTTAGAGTACACAAAATAGTTTATTCTTGTATTATTTATTATTTATTATATTATTTATTTGTATTACAACCATAAGCCTACTTTTGCTCACTCCTGTATTGGCAGAGTGATATATATTTATCTACATATATATTTATTTTTTTTGAGAGAGATAGAAGCATGTATACACACATCTATGTATGTCTGTTTATGTAAGTGTTCATATATATAAATGTATATATACACACACACATAAATGCATAGATAAATGTTATATGATGCAATGCCAGGTAGAAATAACTATTACAATAAAAAATGAGGATAAAATGAATATGGATGGGGAAATTTGAGCAAAAATCTCAATAAAGTGAGGAAGTGAGCCATGTAGAATCTGAATCTAGAATGTTCCAATAAAAGGAGACAGTAAAGGCAAATTTCTTAAAGAGGTATCACATGTGAAATGTTCTACAAATAACAATGAGACCACTGCTACTAGAGTATAATAAGAGCAGAAAGGATGTATGTGACACTAGGAGTTTTATTTTATTTTGTGTGTTAAGGAAAGCCCCTCAAGGGCTTTGAGAACGAAAGTGACATCATCAGATTAATATTTTATAGGAAGCACTCTCTGTGATATGGAAAACAGACCTTAGGAGGGTAAAATAGAAGCAGGGAGATACCCAGGAAAGTATTTTAATGCTTCAGGTGAAGCATAACGTTTGAACTACTCTGATAATGATAAAGAGGATAAACATTGACTTTGAAATATATTGGGAAGGCAGTAACTGTAAATAAGTTTTTTAAAAAGATACAAAAAAAGTCAAGGATGAATGCAGGTGTTTGGCCTGAGGAAATGTAAGAATGGAGTTCCATTTACTGAAATGAAAACTCTGGCATAGAATTGGGTTGAAGGCAGGAAAATATTAGTTTGATTTTTTTCTAAGTTACTTTTGAGAAGCCTATTAGGCATCCAAGTCAGATTTTCCTACAGACCAGAGATTGTTAACCAATATGCCAATTTTTTAAATATGTGATACCTGACTATTTAGTCAGGGGCACTGATCTCTTTTTCCTTAGATTGTCAAATAAAAAAATGACAACAGCAGACACAATAGCCATGTGGTGTGAATGAATAAATATCACACCTATATTTTTGTCAGATTGGCAAAAAATATATGTTTGGGCAGGCTTCAGAATTTTAATAATTATTTTGTGTGTGCCATGAAATAAAACAGGTTGAAAACTGCTGCTATAGATACTCGGCTGTATAATTTCTAAAGACAAGTCTAGGCATAATATTTTGAAAGTCATTAGGAAATGACTGGTTTTTAAACTAAAGGGATTTGATAAGATTACCTAGAATGTAACAAGGTAGGTAAGAATAAAGATTCAAATTTGAGCTTTACACCAAAATTTGGAGGTTGTACAGTGTAAGTGGCTCCATCAATGTCACTGAGGCACTATACTACAAGAAAAAGTGGCATAGAGTGATCTAAAAGCTAAAGGTGTGATCCATATTTTAGCATGTTTCTTTGCTTAAGAGAATTATCCAGCTATATAGAGAAAAAAATGATGAAATAAAACTGAGAGAACAAATGTAGAAATTACTTAAATCTATAAGAGTTGAAGAGAAATGTAATTAAATTCATTATAGGCCCAAATTTTTCACCTTTTTCTTTCACACCCTTCTGTGTTATAATCCCCCCTCCTAGAGGGGCAGATAATTTTTCTCTGATATACCATTCGGGTCAAACAATTGTTGGATTTATAAACTAGAGGCAAAAAGCTTAAAGGTAAGAAGAGCTAATCAGAAAGATGGAAGCTTAAATTATATTTTGGAGAGGCTGCAATTTCCGCTAGTGATAAGTGCGGGGTATGACCAAGAGGACTGACAGAAGAGGAGCATAGAAAGCAAGCAGAGAACATAGAGATCATTAGATGTAACAGAAAAGCAAGAATTAATTAATCATTAGAGAGAGAGAGAGAGACAAGCAAACAGTGAGTCCAATAGTAAAACTCTTTAATGAATGAAGAAAGTGACCAGATTCATAAACAACCATAACAAGGAAAGGTAGCCTATCTTATGAACCAAGAACTATGCTTTAAATCAGTTGGTGTCTAGAGAAAGAAACACCAACCCCCCTTTAAGAATTCCAATAGGGCATGCATTATAACAGGACAACAGCCCTCACTGCAGATGCTGCAATGGAAACAGTCTTTATGAGATAGCCAGGCTTTGCATAGCAGAAGAAGCTGAAGGAAAATTTCAGAGCTATAAGCTATAGTTTTGCTGATGACAAAAAAAAAAAAAAATCCATAGGTTAACATACATTTTGGGGGATTAGGGTTGGTATCATGGTGGTATTGGGGGGATTAGATCAAATAAGGCCATATTCAGAGCTGAATGAAGATAAGATTGCAGATGAGGGGTATTTGGAGGTTCCTATGGAGAGTGAAGACTATAGAGAGATATGCATGACAGGATTAACTTTTAGCATCTTGCCTGTACGGGCAGTTGTTGCTCAGTAAATTTCACCATTATGGCAAAAATTTGACTCTTGGAGAGGAGTAAGAGATTAAAGAAAGAAAAACTATTCATTTTAACACATCATCCCCTTTGGAAAGGGATAAAGAAGTCCCCTTCTTAATATAACTTGATGACAATAAGATTTCTATCCCAGTAATAAATAGGTGAAGTTTTATTTTACTTTGTCTTGTTATTTATCATTCTTAAAAAATAAGAAAATATTCAAATGTGTTTTCAAATAACCACTTTCAGAATAAGGTACCAGTCAAAATTTTTGCATTGATAGATTAGGAGTTCATAATTCATTGTTCTTATATAAAAAAACAAAACACAAAAAACTTACTTTAACCTATTTATTTAAAATAGGTTTTTACAGTGAATATTTAAATTAACCAGGTTATGTATACTTCATAACTCAATAAATAATCATATTCTATGTTCATTTGTAATGTGCTCGTTATGCTATTTAATATAAAAACAATAAAGGGTCACAGGACACTGATGAAGAAGGAATTATTTCCTTTTGAAAGTAATTATCTAATTAAGACTACTCAGAGGTATTTAATTACCATTTATGATACTTCAAAATAATGCAGAGTAATACATATAACTGTTTCAGAATTCCAGAAGATATACTTTCAAAATTGGAAAACTTTATAATGGAAAATAAATGTTGTTAATTTTCTGATATACTTTGTATGCTGTTTTGAGGATAGTTTTATTATTAATAATGTCTATGCAAATAAAATTCTTCAACAAAATAAATGCCTATAAACAATCTAGGCTTTTTCAGTGGCAATTAGAACAGCTTAAAATGAAATATGCAAATAAGCAATGCTCCTATAAATTGGTTGTTTTATTTTCTCTCTTCTGAATCAAAAAATGCAGGCAAAGAAGTACAGTGGGGCCTTGACTTAGGAGTTTAATTCGTTCTGTGACGGAGCTCGTAACTCAAATTACTCGTATGTCAAATCAACAGTGAACGAGTGAGACACGTGATGCTGGGCTGATGTTGTGGAGTTCACTGTGACGTTCGCTGAGCCAACTAGCGGTGGGGTATCTGAAGCTGGCTCCTAACCTGAATTTTAGCTCGCAACTCAAAGCAAAAAATCAGCCAAGAGACAGCTTGTATCTCAAAAAACTCGTTAGTCGGGACACTCATAAGTCAAGGCCCCACTGTAACTGCAAAAATAAGAAATGAAATAATCACATCTTAGGAGATATATTGTTCTAAAACTCACATTTTACGTACCATTCCTTCAGTAAAAGCAGACCTCTGAGAGCTCACTTTGCCATGCCTAAATTTGTTTTTATTTACCATGTTAGGTCATTAATAAGGCAACCACATGGATAGTGCTCCTACATCACAGTGGCAAATGTGCCCAACATTAAGAAAGTAAATGGAATGGTAAATCTTCATGCATGCCTAAGTAAGTTGGTGTTATGTCATAGGTTTCTAGTCAATAAATAGCAAAATAAATTAATAAATTGTGGCATTAAAATCTCCCTAAATTATAAATAGTTGATTTTTTTGAAAAGATATTAAATGATAAGCAGTTTATGTAACTGAGAAAAACAAGTTTGGGATGTGACAGATCTTGGTTCACTTCCTAGTTATTTTATTTACCAACACTTTGCTTTTAGGTGATTTGCTTCATTGTTCACATATAATCCAATATAATAAAACCCTAATATGTAAATCGACTGGAAGGCAGAATGAAGGGTCACTATGACACACATTGACCACCAGGGGGCAGACGCTCAATGCAGGAACTGCCCCCTGGTGCTCAGTGCATTCCCATAGGGGGAGCACCACTCAGCCAGAAGCCAGGCTCACAGCTGGCGATCACAGCTGTGGTGGCAGGAGCTTCTCCCGCCTCTATGGCAGTGCTAAGGACCCCTTGGGGGATGTATGCCTGTAGGCGGACATCTCCCGAGGGGTCCCGGATTGCAAGAGGGTGCAGGCCTGGCTGACGGGACTCCCCCAACCAAGTGCACAAATGCTGTGCACCAGTCCTCTAGTGTACTATAAAGGGGGGAGAATTTCTTGAGGTATTTTGGTCAACCATAATGGATAATGGTTTGGGGGAAGTACCTCTGGTTGTGGCATCTAGAGGTCTCTCAATAAATAATAACAAATATGGGTTGATTGGTTTGGTAAAGGAAAAAATGCACTTTACAACAAGAGGATGGCAGGCATATTAGTCAGTTCTTGATAGAAACTGAACTAATAGAATGTGTGTGTGATGTATATGTGTGTGTGTGTGTGTGTGATTGATGACGATCCACATTATAAAGGGTAATCTGCTTTACAATTAAAATGTTACTCTCATTCAAAATCACCCTCACAGAAATACCCAGAATGTTTGACCAAATATCTGGGTACCCTATGGCCAAGTTAAGCTGGCATAAAAGTAACCATCACAGGTAGCACCTACTGCATTTGCTTCACTGTAAATGGCTTGGAAGACCAAATTAGGGAGAACTAAAGAAAGCAAGGACTCAGGGCATTAAACAAGTCAACAAAACTACTACAGCATGGTTCAGTTTGGGTAACTGTTTTATTCTTCAGCATGTAATACAAAAATTATGTTTGAGTTCCAGGGGAGAATACATTAGAAATTCATTATTACAACAAATGTCTAGTGAGTCTCCACTCTATGCTAAATGCCTAAAACTTAGCAATAATATATGGTAAGTTTTAGGCATTTGGCATAAAGTATTAAGAAATCCAGACAATATTCCTCCTACCTCTCATATTATAATTGGGAACAATAATAAAGAAGTGAATACATGTATATAGGACAATTATTTTTAAAAACTGAATAAAAATTCTAGCAAAATAAAGATATGGTATAAAGGAGCAGAATGGCCATCCCTGGTTACATTTTTCATGTATGGGGCAAAGGAGAATGAAAAGTCAGAGAAGGCCCATGCTTATAAGATCTGCAATTTCAAGGGTAAAGTTGCAATTGATAGTTACAACTCCTGTGGATGCTATGAAGATAAAGTTATTATTGTTCATTATTGCAGGATAGACTATTAGAATTTTAAATGAAAATATAGACCTATTCATATCCCACATGTAAAGAATTAATGCAATGCCTTTGAGCTTTTATATAGATTTAGACTAAGGAATGATTATTACCTGGTTATAGAAATGGCTTTTACAGGCTGGAATCACAATAATTTTGTTATATGGTACCAAATTCATGGATAAAGATGAGATGTTAAAGCATTTTAAAATATAAATCTCAAAGTGAGGCCCTTTTTTGTAAAAGTATGAAGAAATTTCTTCATACTATTGCAAAAAATTTGAAACAAAAATAACCTTTATTGCGTATATCGCCTATCTGCTTAAATGATTTTCTATCTCTACATGACAGCTAAACATTTATATAAATGTGCATAGGTGAATTAATCAATAGACACACTCTTTAGAACTTAAATAGCAGTAATTTGAGTGTTCCTTGGCCTTGGAGTGTGTTGTCTTTTTTCCTATGCCTATTATACAACTATGAATCAATAACTGTCCAATCACTGGGGGAAAGTAGTCCATTTTATTCTCTAGCTTTGCTTTATTTATGACAGTTTAGTTAGCCCATGGCATTTTATTCATCTGGGCATTAGCTTCTAAGAATTCTTGCTTCTAGATCATTATTTAATCACTAGAGGCCCAATGCACGAAATTCGTGCTAGCGTAGGCCTTCCTTCCCCCGGCTGCCGGCACTGGCTCCCCTCTGGCACCCGGGACCCAGCCTTCCCTCCGGGTCTCTGGCAGGCTTCCCTTGCAGCCGCTGCTTCATCCGGAAGGACATCCAGTCTAATTAGCATATTATGCTTTTATTATTATAGATGATAATATAAGCCAAAAATAAAAGGAAAGAAGTAGAAATACAAAATTATAAGGTTAACTGTTTATATTCATTGATGTCAAGGATTCTGTTTTTTACATGCTGGATAGTAAAGTAAGCAGTACAAAAGCAAACTCAGTTTTATTTGCAACTTAATGTTAATTCCTAATTTTCCATCAGTTTGCTTAAGTATATATAAGGTTAAAAATAGGACATAAAAATGTCCAAATGTCTTAGTTGTACTAACAATATTAGTAACATTATCAATGTTTGGTGAAATTTTTAGAAATATGGAAAATAGCAGAGAACATACAAAACTTCTCCCAATATCATATGTTCTTGAATCCTTTGTATCACAATACCCCCTTAATATTTGAAATCTCCGTACTAATTTTAAATAAAAATACTGATGAAAAAACTTCATGACACAGAAGCAATCTTTGAATTAAGAAAATAAAATAAAAATTAATTTAAAATATTTGTAATTATGTATACCACTAAAATTTTTATTTAGTCTATCAGGGCTGTTATTAAAAAATATAGTCAAACCTTGGTTCTCCAATGCCTCCCATCTTGAACAATTCAATTCTTAATCAAGTTATTCATGGGAAAAATGTCTGTCATTGAACAAAACTTTGGTTCCCAACCTGAAAACCCTTTCAAAAAGCATTTCTCGGGCCACAAACAAAAGAGAATGTGAGTCAGTTTACTGCTAACCTTGTGCTGTGAATATTTTTGTAGGGTTTTGTTGTTTTTGTTGTTGTTTTGCTTTTGTTGCCGGCAATGAAGGCCATCAAGAATGCTAATGTTGCTGAGGGTGCGAAAGAAACAATGATCATAGGTAACTGAAAAGATAGAAAAACTGTTGTTGATGTGGATAAAGAACAGCATTTTGGAGGCAGTGATATGTGAAAAATGAAGATTGCTGCATCTCACTTCCTGAAAGACACTCCTGGAATGAATGTTGAAAGTGAGTCCTTTAAGGCTAGCAGGGGGTGGTTTGATAAATTTAAGAAAAAAACTGTTTGTCTATAGATTAAACAATACATTAGACATATACTTTACATATAAAAGGTTAAAACAGAATCATTTGGGTGTCTGGAACAAATTAATTCAATTTATATTATTTCTAATGAGGAAAAATGATTCATTTTTTGAACAAATCTCTTCTTGAACAGCCTTCCAGAACAGATTAAGTTTGAGAATTGAGGTTCCACTGAACTTAGTATACTTTGTTTTTTGAGTTGTACCTTAAAACTGAGGTACTTTGTTTAAGAAAGGGAGAATTAAAACTACAGATATCATTATAAATCCAATACTCCATAAAAAAGGGACAAATTGTTGAATGGGAGGTAGAAATATTGCCTATTACTTGTTCACTAGGAATAGACATATGAAAAGATGCTCAAAAAGTCACTATTCATCTGAGAAATGAAAATTAAATCCACAATGCGATATCACTTCATACTTGTCAGAATGGCTATCATTGATAAATCAACAAACAACAGGAGTTGATGAGGATTTCGAGAAAAGGGAACCCTAGTGCACTGTTGGTGGGAGTGCTGATTGGTGCAACCACTGTGGAAAACAGTATGCTGTTACCTCAAAAAATTAATAATGGAACTGCCTATGACCTAGCAATCCCACTTCTTAGAATATATTAGAAGAAACCTGAAACACTAATTTGAGAGAATATATGCATCCCTATGTTCATTGCAGTATTATTTACAATACTCATAATTTGGAAGCAATCCAAGTGCCCATCAGTGGAAGAGTGGATAATAAAGCAGTGATATGTTTACACAATGGAATACTACTCAGCTGTAAAAAAAAAGAAGGAATTTTATCTTTTGTGACAGCATAGATGGGCCTGAAGAATATTGTGCTTAGTGAAATTAGCCAGTCAGAGAAAGACAAGTACCATATGATTTCACTTATACAGTAAACCCTCAATTTTGTGAACCTTGATTTAACAGACTTTGGATTTTATACACAAAATTTCTGGTCCATGTGTCATATGTGCAAATTAACACCCTGTTAATTTTTAAATAATTTTAACCAAGATTTGCTGGTAATTAAATTAATAAGTTATTTTTTATTATTTATACACTTATTTTTAGCAAATGTTAGCGAATAGGCTATATGTTGGAAAAAACACTATAGTAATTTCGCCAATATAAATATTACAGTTCTATAACTATAGTCTGTATATTTAAATCCAAGAGCCAGCATTCCTAAACAAATGATTAGCATGTGGTCACACTGTGTCACATGTGCCAATTGATTCTGTGGTTGCAGGGCATGACTTTCTGCAGCAGTTTTAATGCCTGCTGGCAGATGGTCTAATGTGCACTAAGCCACTCCCCAGCCATGTCTATTTATTTACTTAGAGTGACTGGTGAATGCATACATTTACAATTCAGTATAAATTTAAAATTATTGTAATACACATAGGAAACTTTTCTGTAAAATTAAAACTTTCATATATCCTTAATTTTAACTACAAAAATTTTCTGTCAAAGTCAACTTTTCATATATATTTAATTTTAGTTAAACAACAGTGTCTACATAAGTTAAAACAGGTAAACTAAGTAATTTGTCAATTTTTTAACATATGGAAAACCTACTTGATTATATAAGGACTTTAGGCTTTTACAGACACCCCTCCCCTGAATTAGTCCTTTATATTGAGGTTTACTGTGTGTGGAATCTAATGAACAAAATAAACGAAGAAAATAGAAACAGACTCATAGATACTAAGAAGAGACTGATAGCTGTCACAGGGGAGGGGCTTGGGGGACTGGGTGAAAAGGTGAAGGGATTAAGCAAAAAAAAAAAGTAAAAACAACAAAAAACTCAGAGGCAAAGACAACAGTGTGGTATTACCAGAGGGAAGCAGGGTGGGGAGAGGTACAAGTGGGTAAAGGGCACTAAATGGTAATAGAAGTAGATAAGACTTTGGGTGGTGAACACAAAACAATATACAGATGATGTATTATAGAATTGTATACCTTAAATCTACATAATTTTATTAACTGAAGTCATCCCAATAAATTCAATAACAAAAAGGAAAAAGGAAAAATGATTATATGTTATATTAAAAAACTAAAAACAATTTGATTAAGGAAAAGAAATTAAATTGGCATATTTTTAACAATTTTGCTAAAATAAACAGAAGATACAGAAAATGTGACAATGGTAGATCATTAAGTATATGTATATTTCAAAGATGCTCATCAACAACTATGTATGATTACACATGAAAGCTTAATCTGAGTATATGATTGAACCCTGACATTACTACTCAGTTTGATTTAAAAAGCAAAAGGAGCCAAAACCGGTTTGGCTCAGTGGATAGAGCGTCGGCCTGCAGACTAAAAGGTCCCGGGTTCGATTCCGGTCAAGGGCATGTACCTGGGTTGCGGGCACATCCCCAGTAGGAGATGTGCAGGAGGCAGCTGATCGATGTTTCTCTCTCATCGATGTTTCTAACTCTCTTTCTCTCTCCTTTCCTCTCTGTAAAAAATCAATAAAATATATATTAAAAAAAAGCAAAAGGAAATAAACACAAATGAGAGAGCGAGAGGGAGGAAAGAGAAGTTTCAGTAGTTAGAAGAACAAGACAACAGCTCTAGGTCTTAACTTTTAAAATGTTAGTCATAGAATGTTATAAAATTTAAAAAAAGAAAATGAGGCGTTTAAGACACTCTGACAACACAGGATTGCCCACTACACCTGACTTGCCTTTGAATCTAATTGAATCTTCATGATTTCTGACAGATCCTCAACCAAAAATTTCAAAAATTATGCAGAGGCATTATCTTTTTAATGAAATGATCTCATTTTTATTGTTTACTTCTTAGAGAAATCCCTGTTCCTTCATGCCCTCAATAACTTCCAAATAGGCAGCATGTTTTAATAAAAGCAAAGAGAAACAAAACACTGTTTGCTTTGCTATGTCATTTAAATATTCCAATTTTAAAGGATAGTTCAAAATTAACAAAAAATGATTTAATGAGTGTTTATAAACTGGGCTTAGTAGTAATCTAGAGATGAGCTGGCCAATGTTCTTATGGAAAACATTGGATTCCTTATCTGTAAGCAGTGCTCAGTATTAATGTGGTCAATAGATAATGAAATACATATTGAACAAGGAGCACAGGCTTGGCACTTAGTTGACAATCAACATGTGATATTTCTTTTCTAAAGGCACATCTTTCACCATCACTATCACCACTAGAAAAAGAAAACAATAGCTATTACCTACTGTCTCTTAAATCATATGGACTATCTGTTATGTTCAGGAAATTAAATTGCATTTAAGAAAATCTACATGGATTTAAAGCTCACTCATTTATGATAAACTAGAGGCCCGGTGCATGAATTTGTGCACAGGTGGAGGCCGGCTCGGGGAGGGGCTGCAGGTGGGTGGGAGACCCTGCCCCCCTGGTTCAACTCCCGGGTTGAACTCCTGGTCGAGGGGACAATTTGCATATTGGCCTTTTATTATATAGGATAATTGTACACAAAGTATGGTTGGAACATTTGACAGTGTTGGCAAAGGGTTAACAAAACACTTTTCAATGCTGTGTGTGTGTGTGTGTGTGTATAAATGAATTTTGTTTCTGTTCCCTTGGAAACCTACTATAGGAAGAAATGAAAACTAAATTGCTAGGCAACATCACTTATGGTTACAAATGATCTGCTTTGTGTACTGCACCTAGTCTGGGAAAACTATAAAAATGTGATAGGTGCAACCTGTTTTATTCATCCCTGCAGTTACTATTTTAACTGGCCATGTCTCTTGTGAGGACCCTGAAGCTCTGTCTATAGGGATAATACAAAGATATTGATACATATAAGATACTTGGATAGTCTAATGCAAGAACTCAGGCAAAAGAAGAATGTCCAACATTGTCCTGCTGGCAAGGGGTGATTCCTGTCCTAAAATCCTTTGATTACACTGGCATTAGTTTAATCTTTGTCTTTTGAGTCTGAATATTTATTAGTAGAGTCTAAAACATCTTCATGGTGATCAATGTAGATAGCAATGGCAAAATACCCTAAAAATATTTCTCTTAGATTTAATTGTTCAATATAAGACATTTAGGAGTACATTTTTAACAAGTGTTGTTTCTTTTATCTAGCCTGTATTTTTCACCTATAAATTGCACTTCTATTACAGAAATGATCTCAAAATCCTCATGTTAAAATGTGAGAGTCTAGCTCTGAATAGATTTTCTCAAGTGGGATTATAGGGGGAAAAAGATATTTCTACTTGTGTAATAGAAGTAATATTAACTTTATTGTCTGTATATTAAATACCTAAAAAGCAAAGTGGATAATAGATATATCAGTTTCACAGAGTGCTAGGAAAATATATATGTTGAGCTTAATATCTCAACTTTTATGGCATATTCATTTTTTATAATCTATTCTTTTAAAAATCCACTGAATTCCAATAGACTGTGCTAAAGGCCAACAAAATTAAAAAGATTCGAAGACATTACTATTAAGGAGGTAGGGGAGTTGCAATTAGTATATTCTAAAATCAGCATGTAAACCAAAGATTACATATAGTCAATACATGATGAGAGTACACTGAAAGCTAAATGCACATGTAATTATAACCGATGAAAAACACAACTGAGGCAGATTGAAATCATGCCTCTCAGCATCCATACCCTTTTGTGTCTTCTTCCCACATTGACTATAGGCCAGCCATGGGCAAACTATGGCCTGCGGGCCGGATCCGGCCCGTTTGAAATGAATAAAACTAAAAAAAAAAAAAAAAAAAAAAAAAAAGACCGTACCCTTTTATATAATGATGTTTACTTTGAATTTATATTAGTTCACACAAACACGCCATCCATGCTTTTGTTCCGGCCCTCCGGTCCAGTTTAAGAACCCACTGTGGCCCTCAAGTCAAAAAGTTTGCCCACCCCTGCCTAGGCAGTAGTTGCTTTGGCCAATGGAAAGTCCGCAAAGTGGTATCAGCCTACTAGGTCCTTTTGTACCGGGTCTTGCCCTGTTAGAACTCTGCTGCCACCATGTGATGGAATCTGGTGTAGCATGCTTTGGAATGAAAGATTATGTAAAGTGAGAGGTCTATGGGAAGGTCTTGCTTCTATACTACTGCTGTCTCTGTGGAACCACAGTCAAGCATCTGGTAGTTGGTTTAAGAATATTGCAGCCCACCCTAGCTGGTTTGGCTCAGAATAGAGCATCATCGACCTGCGGACTGAAGGGTCCCAGGTTCAATTCTGGTCAAGGGCACATGCTTGGGTTTCAAGTTTGATCCACAGTAGGGGGCATGCAGGAGGTAGCCAATCAATGATTCCCTCTCATCATGATGTCTCTATCTCTCTCTCCCTTCCTATCTGAAATCAATAAAATTATTAAAAACAAAGAATATTGCAGGCCAACACGTCATAACTTCAGATCTTGTGCATATTTCCTCTCTAACACAGGGGCACACAAGTGAAATGATACCAGGAAATATATTTCCCAGTTTACCAAGTCATCCAACCTATTGCACACCAGAGTCCACCTCCATGTTGTGTCTATATATGCCTCTTTAAGCCATATTTACCTTTAATATTGAGTAAGGGTAAAAGTATGCTTTCAGCTAACATGATACAATTTGTAACACTGAAAATATATGAACCCTCTTTTCAAAAGTAGAGACGCAAAGTCCTAAGTGGTTCTTAATCCATCTGGGAGTCATGTATAGTTCACACTATACTTTTGATGCCTGTAATTTAAGTACAGATATGTAAGACTGAGCACAATTAGAACATCTATGTAAACAAGTAGGAAAGTGGAAAAAGGGGAAAAGAGAATCATTATGTATTTATGTAAAAGAACTGAAAAAATTACTACATTCATCAGATTCAGTTACAGGAATATGAGATAGCAATATGTCATACAAATTATAGCTTTCACAACTGTTGGTAAAGCTGGTAGAGGTTTAGAATATAGAAATTAAGAGGATGAGACAAAGAATTTCCAACCTCATTTTGAGAAGTCCAGGTGCCCAGTTACCAAAATGAGAACAAGGGGTAGAATAACGTAGAGTGATCTATGGGACACGGTTGCCTCTCTGTAGGGCTGCAGAAAGCAAGAGCTGGGTGTGAAATTAAGAAGAGTTAGGACAAGCTGGACTCAGCAATTCTGCACACTATTTCTGAGTCTGTATCTTTCGTGGGAGCCACCATGTATTACCTAGATCCCCCTGCAGCACATATCCCTCCGGTTACAGACACTGCTTTTGACTGACAGCCCTCAGCTAAAAGCCTTCTCGGGGAATTTCCCTAAGCTGAAGAGAGCCACCTTGCCAAAAGTTATGCTCTGCTTCCAGGGACAACCTGCATTTAATTATCTGTCTGTATGAATATATAAATACCTGGTCCTTTCGCTCCAACTCAGAATAATTTTGAAAAGTCTCACTTTAAACATCCCCAAGGGGTTGACTAAGCATTTTGAGAATGTGTGACAGCCCACTTTCTCCCTTTGCATGATCTTGCTTTCTTCCCTGCAGGCTAAGCTCCAACCTAGAGTCTCTTTCCTGGGGTCTGAGTTGGTATCAGGAGAAGGACTTGAATAATTAGTGCTAGTGAGAGGCTAGAGCTGGATTACTTTTCAGCCTGCTGAAAATAGACATTGATGGCTGTGAGTGGTGCAGGACCGAGAGCCCTAGCACGCTGTGACATGAAATATGCTAAAACTTTCACACATCATAAACTGGTATGATGAACCAGAAGAAAAGCTGATGAGGTGCAGGTTTACACAATTACAGTCCATCGCCAGCTGTGCAAATGTGTGCACACATGGGTATGAGGGTGTGTGCGTCCATGAACTTTAATTAAGCAGCCATAATATCTATGCCTGCTTTCACCCTACCACAGAAAATTGCAGTAGGTGTTACAGAAACTGTATTGTCCGAAAAGCCTGAATTCTTTACGATCTGACCCTTTACAGAGAAACTTTGCTTGACTCTGCACTAGGGAGGAAAAGGTAGCAGGCATTTGAGAAATATGGGGGAAATGTTAATTATAAGGATACTAAAATTGGATAGCAATTATTGGGGTTAATTGATGCTTGGGATGGAGATAATGTAGAGCCAATTAGTTAAAAGCTGTGTGTGAAATCCAGAGGGGCTTTTGGGCAGTATATAAAGCGATACCGATCTCCTGTGGATGGAGAGCTGAGGAAGCTCAAGGCCAGGACCAAAACTAATTATCAAGAGTAGTAGAGTGCCCGAGAGCTTTAAATTCTTACTCTAAACAGGTCTGCTATAGCAAGATCAGGGCCCTGATTGGGAAACAACTGGACCATCAGAATGTGATGGAGATGTCTGGGTTGCTGCACTTAAACTCTTGAATTCCCCTATGCCCCCGCCCCCCCCCCCAAAAAAAAACCCCTCTAAGTCTACAGAAGGGTTTGTTCTTCCTTCTATAGGACTTTAAGATGATGCAATTCCTGTCATCATGCAAGATAGCTCTCACCTTCCCTCTGACTACTATGTTCCTTAGAGTTAAATAACAACATTACCTAGGTTAAAACGTGCTTGGCTTACTAAGAAAGGCAAGGGATAACTATTACCTCCGGAGAAATTGTAGCCCCTAATCAACACATACCAGAAGGAGCCAGAAGAGTACATCTAGAATTGTACTGAGTATACTCAATCAGGTATTTGGAACATAAAGTTGTGTGAAGGAGGAGTTTATTGATAGCAGCATTCTCTCAGGATACAGGATCTACTATCCTGGCAATATGCTGTGAGTTAGTGCAGACATACCACAAGGATGTCTACTAGAAATTTGGAAAAAACAATGCTGTTAAATGAAGTAAAAATTCCAGAGAATGAGGCATGCTAGAGTAGATTTACTATTCAAGTCCAGAAAACTACCAGGTGACTATTTCTATGGAAGAGCTCTATAAGATATAACCCCCACCCAAAAATAAGAATTAAAAAATGAAATGAAAGAAATATGCTGGTGAGAGTGGTATCAGATCACATAGAATCTTGGTAGTGGTTTTCTGTTGCTATTGGCAAACAGTAAGATACCTTCAATGAACTGAATTACCATAGCAATGGGATAATAAAATGTAAAAATAATGGAGAGAAATTGGTAGTGCTCAGTAATGAGAAGCAGGAGGCATAATAATGTAATGAATGGCAGGGCTGATTTGGTAGCTGGCCTGCATAGGACCTGACTCTAGATGCCAGTTAGGTGGGCAGTTACCATAGTTCCTGCTCAGCCTATACATTCAAAAGAAATCAGGAATGCATGATTGCCCAATTTGTTGAACTGAATCAGTTCCCTGATCTGTAACCCAATAACTGAAGGAGTGGTCAGGTTTTGAGAAGAAAGAATCTTGCAACAACATATACGTCAAGTACATATATTACTTGGGGACCTGTAGAACTTTATTCACATAAATGTGCACAGATTATAAAAGGAACACTCAAACATGTCTGAGGACCTATGGATACAGGGTCCAAACTGACTTGATATGGAAGGACCTAAAGTTCCATGGTATCCATCTTATCAGAAGAAAAAAACAGGCAAGCCAATAAGTAAATGGCATCCTGTCCCAGGCCTGGATTATTGTGAGTTCACTGAGTTCACCAGGTCTAAGGTTCTATCTGGTTGCCATTTATTTAGTTCTTGAATGTATAATTGGAATGGGTATACTTGGTAATTGGCTCATTCCACACACACATTAAAATTCTGTGTATTCTAACTACAGATAGCCACGTGATGGCCATCACTATATTCCAGAGTTATGCATTGTCATACTGTGTTCTGCTCTCTTGGAAATGGAACCTCAGAAAAGTCCACCCCAGCTCCAGAAGGGGCAGTTTGGGAAGGGAATTCTGTATTCCCATGTACCCAGAGGGAAGTTCTAATCGGGGAAGAGCATGGTATCTAGGTTGGCACATTCTCTTGGGAAGACAGAGACAGAGAAATCCATACAGTGTCCTCTAGACCCAAAGCCAAGGGCAGGGCTCGCTTACTCTAAGGACAGCATTGATGGAGAAGAGAAACAGACTCTGAAGGTGCCTAGCTCCATTGGCTCTGGGGAGATAAATGTTACAATACCTCTCACAATATGTGGCACTGATGTATTTATTTTAGCTGGATAGTGCATTTTGATGATGGTAGAAAATCTCTCATCCTTAACAATTATATTTGAAATTTTTCTGTTCTTGAACCAACTGGATTATTTTTCTCTGCCAACTGGATTTTAGGAACTATACATCAATTTCCAAAAATAAATCTTAGGATTCTGACTGGACTTGCATTTGATTTATAGATTAACTTTGAGAAAAATTTGTATTATAGGATAGTAAATCTTGTCCTTGAACATAATTTATGTCTCCAGTTTTGTGAGCTTGCACAGAAAATAGGACCCCTTGTGTACTGCTGAGGAACCTGAATTAGCCTTAGCAATAAGAAGAGCAATTCGGAAATATCAACACAGATAGTTGAAGGTGTAAAAATTATATTATCCAGAATTTCTAACATATATGTACAAGAAACATAGAAAAAAGACTTCTCATGTGTGAGTAAAATATTGAAAATTATCTAGTTGCATAAGAATAATGGAATATTGTAATTCATACATAGATGTGGTCAAAAATGAAAAACGAATTAACAAACTCTGTATGAATTCTTATTTATTAACTGAATCATATTAATAAGCTAGAATTGGAGAGAGAATTTTTATAAACGATATAGCCAGTAAAGGACTTGTACCTGAATATATAAAGAACTCTCAAAAATTGATAGCAAACACAATTCATTATAGAATGGGCAAAGGTTAACATTTCTGTAAAAGGAATATACAGATAGTAAATAAACACATTAAAATATTCAATTTCATTAAAGAAAATCAAACTGAAAACCACAATAAATTCACTGCACATCTATAATAATAAAAGTATAATAGGCTAATTAGACGTCCTTCCTGATGAAGCTGGGGCTACGAGGAAAGCCCGGGTCCCAGGTGCCAGAGGGAAGCTCATGCTGGCAGCAGGGGAAGGAAGGCCTACTCTTGCACAAATTTCATGCATCGGGCCTCGAGTCTATCATAATTACTAAAATAAAAAATAGCGACAACCCCGAATGTAGTCCCAAATGTAGACAGACCTGATCACTCACTCAGTGCTGGTGGGAAATAAAGTGAAATGATAACAGCAGCTCTGGAAAACACATTGAATGTGCAACTACAATGGGACCCAGCAGTTGCACTCTTGGCCATTTATCCTAGAGAAATGCAAACTTGTGTACAAATACCTGTACACAAATGTTCTTAGAAGCTTTGTTCATAATAGGCCCAAACTGGAAACAGTGCAAATGTCCTTCAGCAAGTGAATGGTAAATCAAACTACAGTATATCCATGTCATGGAATCCTACTCAGCAATGACTACAAACTATTGGTACATAACAATTTGGATGAATCTCTAAAGAACTATGAGTCAATAATGCAAATCTCAAAAGGTCATATATTATTGTAGAACATTCTTGAAAATAAAGAAATAGAGAACACATTAAAGGTTGACTGGGACACTGAGAGGGAAGGTGGTCTTGGGAGGGAAGTGTGTGTGGCTATAAAGGACAACATGAGGGATCCTTGAGGAGATGAAATTGTTCCATGTCTTGACTATAGCAATGTCAATATCCTAGTGTGCAATGCACTATCGTTTTACAAGATGTTATCATTCAACAAAACTAGGTAAAGGAATCTTTCTGTATTAGTTCTTAACAACTGTATTGGAATTTACACTTATCTCAAAATAAAAAGTTCATTAAAATATTAAAGTAAAATGAAGTGTACACAGGAAAATTAGATTTGACATGGAAATAATTTTATATAAAATCTGATTTTTTAAATGTTATAGAATTAGAGCATTTGAAAACACTTCACCTATACTCTTCTGATATATTTGGGTAGGTTTAAATTGCAGCTGCCCTTTTATGCAAAATACATTTCTCCAGGTTGCTAGGGTAACAGTTATTCCTGACATTTCTTACACTTGAATCCTTCACTTATTTACACAGTCTTCTTTTAAAATTTTATTTTATTGTTTAAAGTATTACAGATAGTAGTACATATGTCTCTTTTCTTTCCCCATTGACTTTCCCCTGGCCTCCCCTATCCCCCGGCACATGCCCTGAAACATCCCCCCACCCCCATGTCTTGTGTCAATTTGTTATGCTTATATGCATGCATACAAGTCCTTTGGTTGATCTCTTACCGCCCCGCCCCCGCTCCAGCCCTGCCCAGACTTCACGCAGTAGTTTGACAGAAGATTAATTCTGTTTGGCACCACATGACAGATTGGACTTTTGATATCAAAGTACAGAATTAAATACAAGTTTTCATGTCCCTGTGGATCTAGTAATTAGGAAAGCTAGCTACCTATCTCAGGACCATTCTGTAACTGTCATTTCATCTATCCCATTCCACCTAATTACATATTTCTAGGTTTTCTGATATGTCCATAGCTTTGATTCTTTTTTTTTCTTTTTTTTAAAATATATTTTATTGATTTTTTACAGAGAGGAAGGGAGAGGGATAGAGAGAAACATCGATCAGCTGCCTCCTGCACACCTCCCACTGGGGATGTGCCTGCAACCAAGGTACATGCGCTTGTCCAGAATCGAACCTGGGACCCTTCAGTCCACAGGCCAACGCTCTATCCACTGAGCCAAACCAGTTAGGGCAATAGCTTTGATTCTTTTCTTATTTTCAGGAGCATTGACTCTATATTAAGTTTTAAGAACATAGCTAAGCAATATATTTTATGAGTTAATATACTATATCTAATAATAACTTTCTATACCTTTACCAAAAGAAAGTTCCATTATATGTTTTTGGGGAGGGGTCACAACATTTTTATTACTTGGTTTATTAAAGTCTAAAAAGCAGTTCTTTCTTGTGTTCTGTCATTTGGTGTTAGGAAGTTTTACCTAATGTAATTATAATTTATTCTAAATTAAAGCTATATAATTTTATTCTGGTGGAATTATTGAAAACTTTTTGTATCTTGATATAAAAATTCACAAATCTAATTGTAGGAATGTGTCTCTTTTCAATCAATTTTCCTGAAATAATAGAGTTCTTTTAAATTTTCAGATATATTTTAAATCTTAGAACACTATTCTGGTATACTTTTGAATTTTTTTTTTTTCTAAATTCTTCTACAGAAATCCGGTTATTATTCATAAGTAGAGTTTCCGTTTTTGTCATACCTTTTAAATATCCTTCATAACAGAGCTACAATTTATTGAACATGTGCCATATGCCAAGCATTTGGCTAAGTTATCTATTCATATAACTATATTTACTTTCATAAAAGTCTTATGAGGTTAGTATTTTATGGAAGAGATTAGAGAGGTGAAACCATGGGAAGTTGATACAAGGAATGAAAGTATATCTGGTCTTCGCTAAAGGGCGATATGATGCTAAACATTTTACTTTCAAAGGGAAAGCTTCAAACTCCACTTGTGTAGTATCACTTTATTTGGCATACATTTCAATGCATATTTTAATTCTGTCTTTTTCTTTGCAGCCATTTTCTCCATTTATTTAAAGTTAGTGTTTTTAAACTTAAATTCCTTTATGTCCCGATGTGTTAAAATACCTGGGGTTTGTGTAAACCAGGTACGGTAAGACACACGGACACAGCAATAATTGTCACGGAGAAAGTCATTTCTATTCACAGAGCCCTGGAGACAGGAGGCAGGCCATCCCAGCAAGGCTACGGGGGAAGGACCTGAGTTGGTCGGGAGTCAGAGGGGCACAAGGCAAGAGCTCGCCCAGAGAACTTACTGGATTTTTGAGGAAAGAAATGAGTGACACAGGGTAAGTTCACTCAGTAAGTTGAGGATTGGGTCATTTGAATAATTCCAGTGGAATCTGGGTTATAGTGATGGTCCCTAGTTATCCAGCACCTGGTCCTGGGGTGATTTAGGGCAAGGGGGATATGACTTATTCTATGGGAATTCTATAAAAGACATGGTTCTGCGTGTGGGCTGGTGGTTGGTGTATATGTCAGAGGTGTGCGCTAAGTAGACTCCTTTGATATCTCTAGGAATTAGCTGGGAAGGGCATTCTCTGCAGTATCATGGCTTTAAACACTAGAGCATCGAGAATACAGAACTAGAGAAAATATAGTCAATATACTCGGTCTCAAAGAAGGCTATTTTTAAGTCCTGAGAAAACAAAACAACAATTTAACATGTATTCTCTTGATATCTTCTTCGAGATAGTACTATTTCCCTTGCAGAGATTTCATCATGGTCACTCTGTCTCTTTTATTGTCTTTGTTTGGTCACACAATGCTTGATGTGGGTAGATCAGTCTAGGAATGAGGTTTGTCAAAAAGGACAATAGTGTGGTGAACACCTGTGGGGTGGGGGGATCAATGGGTAAAGAAAGGGGGACATCTGTAATACTTTCAACAATAAAGATAAATTTTTAAAAAAAGAAAAGGAAGCTAATGTGCTATTAGGTTTCTCAGTCACCTTACTTCAGACCAAAAACTAGAGATTTTGCCTGGCTGTATCAGATTCATCTTTTGTGGGAGGTTTTTATCTAAGATACTAGCCAGTGGGATTTGCTTCTGCTCCCACTCTGGTTCTCTGCTTACAGGGAAGAAAGAAAGTCTGGGTATTCACAGTGTTTGTAGTATTGCTTGTCTGGGTGCTTTGTGTAGAAATAAAAACCTCACAATGTATAACTCAAAATTGTTGTCCACAAGAGGGATCTTTATGTCTCAGAATAAAATTCATTGCTACTTATTCCCATGTAGAATTTCCTCTTCCCACCTCATTGCCACCAGTGTTATATCAGTGAGTTATAATCTTGTGTGTGGAGATAAAAAGAGTAGTATCCCAATTAAAGGGGGAGTCAGAGTAATCACTTTCCTACAGACTTAGTACGGAAAATCTTTTTCATTTAAGCAAGTTGATACATAATTGTGCATTGGCATAGACAACAATGCAATTTATATGATATCCCCTTATTTTAAACTGCACCATATGCAGTTACTACATTAAAAATTTAGCAGTTTTGCTAAAGATTTTTAAAAAACTCTTACCTATTTGTCTAGGTTTTTATGTTTGCCAGTATCTTCAATGGAGTAAATATACATTCCAGTTTGCACAAAATAGTCCTAATTTACATCTGTTGCCGCAGCATCCCATCTGGTTCAGAATTTGTCTCTGGGATGAAGTGTCTCTGTTTAGACAATATATTACATGGTAACTGTGTCTATGATCACAGAGCCTCCCACAGAAAAATTTTAAAGGTAATTAGATTAGGTAAACAATTTTAGTCTTGTAATCTTGGGCTGCCCTTTAAACTCTCAAAAATTGGTCTCTGTCTTATTAAAAGTAATTTAGTCAAGAAAATTAAATATTATATAAAAAACATTTGCACCAGGCATAGTGTTGTGCAAATACTAGATGCTATATGAACTTGTGTGAAGTTAATATTCTAGAACTTTCCCAGCCAGTGTTGCTCAGTGGTTGAGCATCGACTCATGAACCATGAGATCACGGTTAGATTCTCGGTCAGGGGACCTGCCTGAGTTTCAGGTTCTATCCCCAGGAGGGGGTGTGCAGGAGGCAACCAATCAATGATTCTCTCTCATCATTGATGCCTCTAACTCTCCCTCTCCCTGCCTAAATAAACACATAGTTTAAAATATATAATATTCTAGAACTTTAATTCTTAAAGCTTCTGAAGGTTAATATCAATCCTTTTTGAATTGCATACAAATCAATAATGAAAGCAAGTTATAAATTTAATGCTAAGTAATAAATTCACAGAATGTAAGAAGTCACAGGCAAGAAAATATTACTTTGCAGGCACTTGCAGAAGGCACCGCTGGCTTACTGGAGAATATATTATTTTAATTACAGAAAAATATTTTTTCCCTCTAGAAGTTTTTGGTACTTGCTAAATGAGCTTTTAACCTTTGTCTAATACAAAAAACCTCCCACACAAAAAACAAAAACAAAAAACAAGAAACAACAACAACAATATAAGTTCCATACTGTGCAGGATCAAATCGCAGAAGCTCACTGGCAGCCTCTCACACCCCTGCTGGCTTCACATTGCATCTTTCTATGGTTCCTTAGTTCCTAACCTTAGATGCCCATCCATGTTTCACTCACTGCGCCTTTTGAAGATTGTCCAGCTCACATTATGCAACGTGTATCACTTTTCTTAAGGAGCACAAACAGGACATTTATAAGTGTGTGTTTGATTCGTTATTTAATATGAGTAATTCAACTTGTAGATGTAAAACAAAATATTTTTCTCCTTAATGTTGTTCTTTTTCCTCATGCAGCATAGCATTTGTGTTTAAAGGTAGTATTGAGTTTAGATTAAAAAATGCTATTTTAATTAGGAAATTGTGAACTTTTTAGTTTAGGGTTAATTTTTTGTCTACTGTTATCTAATTGTTCCATCTCCATTTTCTGGAAAAGCCATCATTCTATCATTGAATAGCTTGTGTAACTTTGTCAAAAGTCAGCTGGGTATATTTGTGTGATTCTATCTCTGTATTCTCTACTCTTTTCCACTGATATGTGACTAACCATTTACCAATAGCTCACTGCCTTGATTACTGTAGCTATGTAGTTGGCCTTGATATTGGGTATGGTGATTTCTCCCACTTTATTTTTTTCAAGAGCTTTTAATTATTTTAGAACTTGTGCTTTTCTATGTAAGATTTAGAATTAGCCTGTCTGTCTACAAAACCTCTCTGGGATTTTGATAGAAATTGTACACAGCCTATAATTCAATTTGGGGAAAATTTTTCCTATATTGAGTCTTCAAATCCACCGACATGATATATCTATCTATTAGGTCTTTGTTGATTTCTTTTACTAGTATTTATAATATTCAGCTTACAGATCCTGTTTATTTCTGTTAGGTTTGTAATTTAGTATTTTACCAGAAATGATTATAAACAGTGTCATACTTTTAAATTTCAGTTTCCATATTTTCCTTATTAGTATGCAGTTATTTTTAAACATAGTTTTGGTCAAACATAACACAGTTGTAGATCAGATTTCTTCTGGAATCTGCAGGGTTGAAAACTTTCCTATAGGCAGTGGAATCAATACAAAGTGGTAAAATATTATGTTGTTTAGTTATGACAAATAGCCGATAAGGACAGTAAATGGATTGAGTTAGGTTGTTCCTCAATACCAAAGTCAAAGGATTGTGTTTATGGTAAAATTCTTATCAAAGAACTATGAAACAGTGTGGAATAAATGTACTCAGAGCAATATTGGTTGCTACATACTGGATGTATGGTAGAAACATATTACTCAGATGTCTCATGTGCGATTGGATTATTCATACTCTGCTTGTGTTAAATTGACTTGACTCAGAAATTTATAGTGAATAAGTCTCTATATATTAAAGGAGCCTTAATACCTGCAATGATATGAGAGTAGGGAGAAAGAGTGGTTGCCTGCTCTTATTCCCAGATATAGGGAGAAACAAAAATCTTCATGTTCTTTCATATATTTCCCTTTTGTACAAGTGACGAACGCTAAATGACTCAAATATTTGCTTCTGAGAAACAGGAAAGATTTCTTTCTCATATCTGAATACTATTCCGTGTGTGTGTGTGTGTGTGTGTGTGTGTGTGTGTGTGTGTGTGACATCTTTTTATTTATCTATTAATAAACACTTAGGTTGTTTCCATATCTTAACTATTGTGAGTAATGCTACAGTGAAATGAGAGTAAAGATTTCCTTTCAAGATCATGTTTGCATTTCTTTTGGATATCTAGCCAAATAAGTTTAGGGATCTAATATACAGCATACTGTATTGCATACTTGAAAGTTGCTAGGAGAGTAGATCCTAGATCAGGGGTCCTCAAACTTTTTAAACAGGGGGCCAGTTCACTGTCCCTCAGACCGTTGGAGGGCCGGACTATAGTTTAAAAAAAAACTATGAACAAATTCCTATACACACTGCACATATCTTTTTTTTTAAAATATATTTTATTGATTTCTTACAAAGAGGAAGGGAGAGGGACAGAGAGTTAGAAACATCGATGAGAGAGAAACATCGATCAGCTGCCTCCTGCACATCTCCCACTGGGGATGTGCCCGCAACCCAGGTACATGCCCTTGACCAGAATCGAACCTGGGACCTTTCAGTCCGCAGGCCGATGCTCTATCCACTGAGCCAAACCGGTTTCGGCACACTGCACATATCTTATTTTGAAGTAAAAAAACAAAACAAGAATAAATACAATATTTGTATTTGCATGTGGCCCGTGGGCCGTAGTTTTAGGACCCCTGTAGATGTTCTCACCATGAAGAAAAATAGGAATATGTGACACGATGAAGGTGTTAGCTAAAGCTACGATGGTAAATATTTTGCAGGATACAAGTGCTTTAAATCAACACATTCTGTACCTTATACAATACCAGCTATGTCTCAATAAATCTGGAAAATAAAAAAAGGAATAGGAAACCAGTTAATGTAAAGAAGACTCATTTGGAATAATAGATTGAAAACATAGGCACAGTTTCTCACAGATCCCATTCAGAGGTGGAGTCTGTTTTGCTATACCTTGAAACCTGGTCATGTGACCTGTATTGACCAACAGAATATTGAGGGAGAAATGTTGTGAGTTTTCTAGACCATGGGCCCTCAGATATCCTGAAGTTACTACTCTTGCTCCTTTGGAATACTACCTGAGGCTGTCATGTAAAGAAACTTAATCTAATCTATTGGAATTTTGCCACATTAGTGTAGAACTATGGAGCCTTAACTGACAGTCACATGGACTACTGGACAAAAGAGAAAAGACATTTGGACCTCCCTGTCCAATGATGAGCCCAGGCAAAACCATTAGAAGAACCATCCACCCAGTCCATAGAACTGTCGTAAATAATAAATCATTGTTGTAAACCAGTAAGTTTTGGGGTAATGCAGCAACTAACATCTGATCTATGTTCCTTATTAATTGAGAAATTCAGAGAGGAGATTGAAATATACTTTACCTTTTTGAAAAATCAGATTTTGGGGGGTAAGAAGGCTGGCAACTAAAAATGATAATGTTTCAACTTTTCAGCTGTATGATTCTCTAACTTTGTAATACTTCTTTTGCAATCTTGACATCTTGAAAGTTGAACAGTTAGTTATATGATGTCAATAAGTAGGGCAGAGGTCATTTTTTAAAATAAATACCTTAGTAGTCCTATTCAGCAAGCCAGCTACTATTAATATTGCAATGCTACAACCAACAAAATTACAGGTAATAAAATATTTCTATTTTAAAGAACTTGTCATAGTCATATTAGCAGCTGAAATAAAAGTAGTTACTGCATTAATATTTATTTTCAGTGTGAACGTTTTAGCACTTATATGATAGGGCTTTCAATGTATTTTAAACACAGAAATGCCCTCTATAGGTATCATCTAGCCATTTTACTCTTAGTTATGTGTTATTGTTCTTAACAAGTTGAGGCCTATAAAATTAAATTAGCAAATGAACACTAATAAGAGGCATCACTTTTTGTTTTTGTTTTGCTACAAATATATACACAGACACATGTGGAGTCAGATTTAAATTTATTCAATCAACTGAGGAGATTTAAACAATCAAGAACAATGTAGGTTTATTTTAAACTTTACTAACATGTGAGGCTTATGAAAAAAAAAAAAGAGTTGTGATAATCTTAGAAAAAAAATCATTGAATTGTGCCAAAAAGGTAAATGGAACCCACCACTTAGGTATTTTTCTTTTACTCTTATTTTGCACAGTGGGTATGGAAGTTACTCTTCTGCTTTCATTCAGTTAAATTCTAAAGCAAGTTCAAGTTCCTTTCAGACACTCAAACTCATTCTACTGTTATACCTGCATCTTAAGTGTTGATTCAGAAAGAGAAATAAGGCTTACTGCTGAGTTTTGAATAAAACATTGCTATTTTTACTATCATCTCAGGACTTTCAACTCATGAGAGGCTCTGAGATTAGACAGGGGAAAAATGTAACCATAAAAATTACTGCTATAGAAATGCAGAGCAGTGGACTAGCTTTCAGGAGTGTGTGGACATCATATGTATCCTGGCTTGTCTTTTCAGCTTGTTGCTTCTATTATGGATGGAAATTGAAATCCCACCATCTCTACTTCCATTCACACATTTGCTCACAAGTTAAGTCATCTCAAAGTGAACTCTGCTATTATTTTAAGATGCTAAATGCAAAATAAGTGACTTCACAAAGGCTCTATGATAGACAGTTTTACCTGCAGGTGACCAAAAATAATCAGGATGACAGTTGAAGTTTAGGTTGCAAAACCAATAATTCACTTTAGACAAGAAGAAATGTCAAATTCAGATTTATTACTCATTTCTGTGCTTAGTTATAATAATACTTTCCACTAAAAAATTCTATCAAATGAATCCATTGACTTCAAAATTCAGTCATTGTAATAAAAATACTTTGAGTTAATAAAGGTAAATATTCACAAAACAGATCCTAAAGACTAAATTAATATTTTATCTATTATAAAACACTTTACAGAAAGAAATGCTGCTTTCATGTTATAAATCTAAAATGGATAAAGTGGCATTATATTCAGACTTTTTTTTTTAAAATATATTTTATTGATTTTTTACAGAGAGGAAGGGAGAGAGATAGAGAGTTAGAAACATCGATGAGAGAGAAACATCGATCAGCTGCCTCCCGCACATCTCCCACTGGGGATGTGCCCGCAACCCAGGTACATGCCCCTGACCGGAATCGAACCTGGGACCTTTCAGTCCGCAAGCCGACGCTCTATCCACTGAGCCAAACCGGTTTTGGCTATATTCAGACTTTTTTAAAATTAAATTTATTGGGGTGACACTGGTTAACACGGTCATATAAGTTTCAAGTGTACACATCTATGATATATGATCTGTATATTGCATTTTGTGCCTACTACCCAAGTAAAAAATCATATATCAGTAGTTACAGTAAAAGCATTTGATAAGATACAATATCCATTAAAGATTAAAACACTCAATAAAATGGGTATAGAAGGAAAGTACCTCAATATAATAAAGGCCATATATGACAAACCCTCGGCCAATATTATACTTAATGGTAAAAAACTGAAAGCTTTTCCTCTAAAATCAGGAACAAAACAAGGATGCACACTCTCACCACTATTATTCAATACTAGAGGCTCAGTGCATGAAAGTCATGCACTGGCAGGGGAGGTGTTCCTCAGCCTGGCCTGCACCCTCTCACAGTCGGGGACCCCCTGGGGGATCAAACGTAAGCCAGCAGTCGGACATCCCTCTTGCAGTCCGGGACCCCTCGCTTCTTACCGCTAGCCTGCTTGCTGCTCCTTACTGTTCAGCTCGCTGCTCCCTAGTGCTCCTGCCACTGCCACTGTGCTCGCCAGCCATGAGCCCGGATTCTGGCTGAGAGGCGCTCCCCCTATGGGGCAGCTCCTGCATTGAGCGTCTGCTCCTTGGTGGTCAGTGTGCATCATAGCCACCGGTCATTCTGCCATTCGGTTTATTTGCATAATAGGATTTTACTATATAAGATAGTTCTGGAAGTCCTAGCCAGAGCAATCAGGCAAGAGGAAAAATAAATGCCATCCAAATTAGGAAGGAAGAAGTAAAAATGTCACTTTTTTCAGATTACATGATTCTGTATATAGAAAACCCTAAAGACTCAACCAAAAAAACCTTTAGAAACAATAAACAAATATAGTAAAGTTGCAAGATACAAAATCAATGTACAAAAAACCCCACTGATTTCCTATATACTAAAAAGGAAACTTCAGGAAAGGAAATAATTAAAACAATTCCTTTTGCATTTGCAGCCAAAAGAATAAAATACCTAGGAATAAACTTAACAAAGGATGTGAAGGACCTATATACTGAAAACTACAAAGCATTATTAAAAGAGGTAGAACAAGACACAATGAAATGGAAAGATCTTTCGTGTTCATGGACTGGAAGAATCAACACAGCTAAAAGGGTCATATTACCCAAGCCAATACACAGATTTAATGCAATCCCTTCAAAATCCCAATGTCATTTAAACAAATAGAAAAAAAATCATTAAATTGCTATGGAACCACAAAAGACCTCCAAATAGCCAAAGCAATCCTGAGGACAAAGAACAAAGCCAGAGGAATCACACTGTTACTGGTGGAATTGGGAGGTCCTCATCCCCGCCTGTTGCTCATGGGAGGGGCAGTCTTAGGATATTCCAATTATCACAGCAGCATGGGATTGGCAGAGAAACAGACACACTGACCAATGGAACTAAGTTGAGAGCCCAGAAATAAACCACATGTATCCACATGTATCATGTTTGACAAAGGAGCCAAAAACACACACAGTGGAGAAAAGAAAAGCTCTTTAATAGATGGTGCAGAAGTTATTTTAATGTCCAAGGATCACAAATGAGAGATGGTGATGATTGAGTGGAAAAATATAATGGGGATTAGGTAATGCTAGGTAAATGTTGCAGTGATCTTTTATCACTATCCTAAATCATATTGTTTTGAAAGGGGGCCTTGTATCATCAGCAACCTTTAAGAGGGAGACCAGACTGTGGCTTAGGCTCCTGGACTGCGAGAGGACACAGGCCAAGCTGAGGGACCACCCTGAGTGCACGAATTTTCGTGCACCAGGCCTCTAGTGATAAATAATGATAAATAGTGACAAGACATGATCAGACAGCCATTATTATTATTATTATTATTATTATTATTATTATTATTATTTTCTTTTATTTCAGAGAGGAAGAGAGAGAGAGACACATCAGTGATAAGAGAGAATCATTAATTGGCTGCCTTCTGCAAGCACCCTACTGGGGATTGAGCCCACAAGCCAGGCATGTACCCTGATGGGGAATCAAACCATGAACTCTTGGCTCATGGGCTGTGCTAAACCACTGAACCATACTGGCCAGGCACTATCTACTTTTTAAATAGCAACATGATGAAAGTGAAAATGGCTGAGAGACTAACAGGGATAAATAGAAACAGTACACCATTGCTAAGAAATTTAGGAATAGAACTTGGCATTGTATTTATTGTGGTTTTTAAAGATGGTATAAAAGTTGTGTAAATCGTCTAAATGTGTTAAAATACTTTTGAAAAGTTGCTGGAAATCATTAGTTAAACCAGTGTATCAGCAGAGACTGAACACGGAGAGAAACAGGGAAGAAGAAAAAAACACAAAGAGAAAAATACAGTAGAAGCCCAGGCAGCTGCACCTCTCTCAGGGAGGCTTTTATCAGAATTGCATGAGTAAGCGTTCTTTGCCTTGACTGAAATCAATTTAGTCATTCTTTGTTACGTCGCCTCAGGAAACAGTCTCAAGGAAACTACCTTGATGTTCAATTGTCACATACTGCAAGTTAATAAACCTTTAATTTATGGTTGGCTTTTTAATAACCACAAAGATAATGCCTCATAGAAAAGGACGGAGGGAAGAAAAGAGGGAGAGAAAAGAGGAGAGGAGAAAGAGGGGAGAGAAAGAAAACTTCTTAAGGTATTTTGCCTAAAGGCCCTTGACATCAGCAAAGCTCCAGTTTTTAACTTACTGTTTCTGGACCCAATTGCACTATTTTTATAACTTTATTTCGGGACTTATTTAGCAGAGATGCAGAGGTGGCAGAGGACTCAGTGAGGAGAGTCACTCTCCAGGGCATATCTGCCAGTGTTTTCTCTTCCCAATACATCTTATTTTCACTACAGACGCAGTAAGAATCGAAGCCCTATTTGTAAAAATAAAGATTCTTTCAATATGTTTCTCTACCCCAGCGTTCACTCCAGCACCAGAATGGAGTCACCTGGCCTCGGCAACTTATACAGAGGTCATGCAAGAAGCAAGCCTTCTTCCTGGTCTCTGGTTTTCATGGAAAAGGCACTAAAACATGGGTGAAATGAAAGCTAAAATATTTTTAATACAAATCAATAAGTCAATTCTTGTCTCCCCAAATCCTGCTGTATTCAGAGATCAAGAAAGGAAGACAAGAAAAAAATATGTGTGTGTGTGTGTGTGTGTGTGTGTGTGTGTGTGTGTGTGTGTGTGTTTCTAAACCATGTTTTATTAGCTTGCTTTGTTGATTTTTGGGGGGGACTATAAATTAAAGCTGAATCTTCTTCCAACCCAGATACTCTCCACAAATGTAGTAATGAAAGAAAACACTCTTATTATTGGATAAATATTAACCCAGAATGTGATGTGCAGAACAGGCCGGTCCCCTAAGAGATGGCAGCAAATCTTATCCTTTGATATAGCCGTTACAGACAGGTTCTCCAGATAGATGATGATTAACCCTAAGTGAGAGCATTGGCCGTACCATTTGTCATATGCAGTTCACCCTAGACCCCAATGGTAACTGTAGTGACCAATATGTTAGCTAATTGCCTTAAACCAGAGGAAAAACAAACCTCTCATAAATTATGATAGGAGATAGTTTCACAACTTGGAGCAAGTTAGGGCTCCCACCTGAATCTGAAAGATAAGGCTGCTATCTTCCTCAGTGTTTACATTTCAAAGAGCTGGCTCCCAGGTTCTTGAGAAAGACATTTCTGGGTCTTAAAGCTGACAGAAGTCCTATCTAGCTTAAAAAATAATAATATACATATGTATACATATATATAAATTATAAATATTCTAAATATTCTAATGTAAATGCTCTAAAAAAAAAAAAAGGGAGAGAAGTCTCTTCCCTTATTTCCAATCAGGAATCTTAGGCCTCTTTAATTTTTATTTATTTTTGTTAATCCTCACCCGAGGATATTTTTCTATTGAGTTTTAGAGAGAGTGGAAGGGAGGGGGAGAGTCAGAGAAAGAAACATTGATGTGGCAGAGACACATCGATTGGTTGCCTCCTGTATGCATCCCAACTGTGGCTGGGGATTGAGCCTGCAAACAAAATGCATGCCCTTGACCAGACTTGAACCTGAGACCCTTCAGTCCACAGGATGACACTCTATCCACTGAGTGAACTGGCCAGGGCAAAACTCTTTAATTTCTTAAATTTATGGCAGGAACATTGGTTAATTACATGATAAAATTTCAGATGTACAGCTTTGTAGCATGACATCTGTATACTCTATTTTGTGCCACCACCCAAAGTTTACTCTCCTCCCATCACCGTGTATTTGAGCCCCTCTGCCCTCTTCTTTCTCCCCCACAACTCTACCCTCAGGTAACAACCATTCTGCTGTCTGTATCTATGAGTTAGGTTTTTGGTTTTTTTTGTATGTATGCTTTGTTTGTTTATTTATTTTTGTTTTATATCCCACCTCTGAGTAAAATCTGTCTGTTCTGGTTCTAACATATAAATTAGCATAATACTCTCAAGAACTGGCATGTTGTCGCAAATGGCAGTACTTCATCTTCTCTCATGGTTGAGCAGTATTCCATTTATTTTGTAGCGTATCCTCTTTAGTCACCCATTGAAGCACATTTAGATTGTTTCCGTGTTTGGGTTATTGTGCATAATACTGCAACAAATTTAGAGGTACATATATTTTTACGAATAGTTGGGGGAGGAAGTAGAAGAGGGCATAGAGAGGATAAGTGGTGATAAAAGGTGATGAAAAAAATAAAAGGAAAAAGTTAAATTTTATTAAATAACAGCATTAGAATCTCTTTCTGTATAATAGTACTTCTCACCAAGGGACAATCCACTCCACACACCCTCCCCAGGAGGATGCTTGGCAAAGCCTTGAAGATTTTTGGCTCTGAATATAAAGGACAGGGGGGCTACTGGCATCCAGGGAGTAGAGGTTAGGGATGGTGCTAAACATCCTACAATGCATAGGGGAGCCCCCCACAACAAAGAATTATGCAGTTCAAAAGTCAGTAGTGCTGTTAAGAAAACCTGATGTTTTATGGTTAATTTTAAAACAGTTATTAGCACAATTCAAAATTTTCTTCCACACTGAGACGTCTCATATGGTACCGATCTACAGATCCTAACTTGGAGCTAAAGCTGCTATTGATTTGCACTGAAACAGAAATTATCAAGTATGAATAGATCATTGCTCTAACCTGTAAGATGCTTAACAATTTTCTTCCATTATTGAATAACCTGGCATAAAATATCTGGATCTGACAAGATGATAAAGCAACATATGTAGTACAGAGGTAAAAGCTATCCCAAAAGTCTTCTTCCTTGACAGTTTATTGTGAAATGATTTAGTATCACAAAAACAAAAACATATCAACAAAGTGGAGGGTTTATCCCCAGTTTAGCAGACAAAATCTGATATGGACAATGTTTCATAGTTTGAACCAAACAATATATACAAATTAAATCATAGTAATAGCTTCATTTACCATGAAAAAGAATAGAAAATCTTTGACCACTGAAAATTACATACTTTTAAAAATATAAAATTAAAACAAATAATGTTTAAAAGAATTGAAAGTGAAGCCTTCCTTAAAACACTATCTGAGAAAGAAATATCTGGAAGAGAGTTAAGTTTTCATTTTACACAATGAAGATTTATATGAGGAAGGACATTTTTTACCAACACATACATTTATCAATATTTGTTTTTCAAGGTCAATTAGGTGTATTAGCTTTATTACCCAAATTAATGTTCAAAATATAAATTTCATTACCAGTATCAGAATATAATTTATATACTCTGTTAATATACAATTAAAAAGCTATGTGTCCATGGTTTGAGGGGTAAAGTTATGGAATTCTAATCATCATAACTCTGTTATAGTCATCTATGGAGGATATTTAAGATCCTCTACTTACATCATATTCTTCACTTCTGCTTAACCCTTATAATTTTATCAAAGTTGGTAAGGCTATTCATAAAATTCATGTCAAGGACCAGAAAATCCCTTTGCTGTGATTACATTGTTTCAAAATTCATTACTTCTCCAACGTATCGCTGAAACAATTTTACTATGATTGTATAGTATCAAAAGCTGTATCTTTTATTCACCAAATAATGAATTTTTTTTTTACTTTTTTAGCCCAGACATAAGAAGTATCTTCACTTTGATTATAATTGACCCGATCTAAATAGTCTCCTTTCCTTTCAGACAAGTTTTTCTTTGTTTTTGTCATTTCCAGAATCACTGCTATCTGCAAACCACTTATAAAGCCCTATTCTGAATAAATACTGAAATTCTCATTACAAGAGAGACTTCCAATTCATGATGTATGAAACAAAAACAAAAAAAAAAACATTGTGATATACTTTACATTTTTATGCTTACTATATTCAGAATAAAAACAAAAAAACAAAACCTGAAACAAATAAAAGGAAATTTAATTTTTTTAAAAAAGAAGTGAAGGAAAAGATCTAAGGTCTTCCCTTAGGGAAAAATATTTTATTAGTATCTCACAGTTAACATGTTAAGTGCCCAGTCAGTCACCGGTGACTGACACTATACTTTCCGTCCAGAAGACAAAACAGTCTGGGCACTTAACTTGTTAAAAGACACATTAAAGGAAATTTAAGCTAACCACATATTTTCATAAAACAAGTCCAAATTCCTGTGACAATGACTCTTAAAGGAACATCGATGTCTCCCTCTTTCATCTTTACCAGTGACTCCCTGTGGTTATGAGTCCCTAGCAAATTTGATTTCTTTGGATGAAGATAGAAAAATGGTGAGAGCTTTACTCTACATTAAAAACAAAAAAAACAAAAACACAACAAAATACAGCACATGATATGAATTTGTAAGGAGGAAAATTTTGAGTGTTTTCTCAACAACAGTAAACAACAATTATTATACACACACATGCATAATTTTCTAGTTACTAGAAGGGATAAGAGACTACACTAAATTCTTTTTATTATGACATAAATTTTTATATATTTTAACATTAATCTAGTGGCCAGCATTACTTAAGATTACTTCTATTTTCAGGCTGATTTCAATTTTAATCTATATTTCTCCCCACTATTATGTTTCATGCATCCTTAATTAAATTGTTTCATGTATTCATCTAAATGATGTATTTTGCTTCACTATTTCATGCACCATGTACCATTCTGAAAAGTTTGCCAAAAGTTTGATCAAGTGCAGCTTTCCAAAGACATTTCCCCACTCATCTCTTCCTCTCCTCAAATCAAAAGGTAGTACTTACAGATGCACCACATATTTCAAGAATTCATTCAGGAAGATCCTCTGCCAAGAAATCCCTAAGGAAATGATTTCCTAGGTTTACTGTGCTTTTGAAGAATGCTATACCTATCACTCATAGAGCACTTGTAATATTGAATTTTAAATATGTTTATGTACCTGCTCTTCCATTAAAATTTAATTTTGATTGGGTCAGATTATTGTTGTTTTCACTGTTTCCTTCCTCTATACTTAGCATAGTGCCTGACCTATGCTAGGAATAGAGGAAGGAAATTTTTTTTAATTAGTAAATGTTTTATTAAATGTCTAGAAAATGTAACTGTGTCAACTCATCAACCATAAGTCAGTTTGCTCTCACATAGTTACATATCATTTATATTCAATGTGGGATGTGGATAGCCTCTAATATATTGGTTATTAGGTAGGGTGAGACCTCCACAGTAAAAGTATCTGGGGCCTACCACAGTCATTTTTTAAAATATAATTTTATTTTTTAATTACAGTTGACATACAATATTATATTAGTCTTAGATGTACAACATAGTGATTAAATATTTACATAACTTAGGAAGTGACCATGCAGATAAATCTAGTACCCATCTGACACCATACATAATTATTAAAATATGATTGATTACATTCCCTATGCTGTACTTTACATCCCAAGACTTTTTTTATATAACTGCCAGCTTGTATATGTTAATCCCTTCCCTATTATCACCAATCCTCCCAACCCCCTCCCATCTGGCAACCATCAAAATGTTCTCTGTATCTATGCATATGTTTCTGTTTATTTGTTTAGTTTGTTTTTTAGTTTCCACATGTAAGTGAAATCATATGGTATTTGTATTTTCTCTGACTTTATTCGCTTAGCATAATATCTTCTAGGACTATCCATGTTATTGCAAATGGCGAGATTTTATTCTTTTTTATGACTGATATTTCATTGTGTGTAAATACCACCACTTCTTTTCCATTTGTATATCCGTGAACACAGGTTGCTTCCATGACTTGGCTATTGTAAATAATGCTGTAATTAATATAGGGGTGCATGTGTCTTTTCAAATTAATGTCTTAGGTTTCTTTGGATAAATAATGTGAAATAAAGTCAGGATAGTTAATAAAAAGCAACCAAAATTAAAAATCCTGTAAACATGAAGCATAGTCACCCTGCAGTTTGCTGCTGCAGGGTAAAGAATCTGCCATGAGTCCAGGCCTTCGTTTACCCTACTCAACAGAATGTTAACAGACTTACCCATAAAATACACTGAGGAAAATTTTGGGGAAGTCTGTAGTTTATCTTATGTTTTCTGGCTTTCTATTTATAAGGAAAGGTATTGAGTTTTTCCTCTGCTTCTATTACTTAAAACTCTTCTGTTCTTCCCTTTAAACAAAAATGTAGAATACTCATGAAAATGCAAATTGAAACAAGAAGATATTTTTTTAACCACAAATAAAGTTTGGGAGGATTCCGAAGATGGCGGCGGTATAGGCAGACGCGTCCCAGGTCGTGTCCCTGAGCAAATGGAGTGAGCAGCTGAAACTAGTAACATCCACCCCGAATTGGCGAAATTCCTCAGCTGGCGAGACGGTTTGCAGCCGGGAAGAGCAGAACTCCCCTGGAAAGGTAAAAAAACCAGGGATTTGGGCAGGAAAGTTTGCCAGACCTCTGAGCCCAGAGAGTCGGAGGGAGACCGCGTGGCAGACAGCCGCGTCCCTTGGGACAGGCACAGCCCCTGACGGGGGAAAGGAGAACCGCGGGATTCCTGGCGCTGCCGGGGGAATTGAGAGCTCGGTCTGTGATCACAGAGGACTGAGCCTAAAGGGGGCAGCCTGAAGAGCTGACCAGACCATGCAGTCCCGGTAAGAGAAGAAGCTTACAGAAACCAAGCCTTCCCCGTTTCCGCGGCCGGCGTTTGTTTGTTTGTTTTCACTGAATCCTGTTCATGGGACATTTCGGATACAGACACTCACCTGTGCTGAAGAGAGGGAGAGTGTGTGGAGGAGTGGAATCTGGGGAGAGACTGAGGAGAGAAGGGGGGCCGGGAGAGGTGGCAGCGAATTGAGTGCTGAGACACCCCTGAGCCCAGGGCTGAGGCAGCCATTCTCTCCGGAGAGTGAGACTCCTCCCCCCAGCCCCCAGGCAAGGAGCACAGCCACACCCAGATTCCACCCTGTAGGAGATCAAGGATTAAAATAACCTGATCAGTCCCTGGGAGTTAACAGGGTCTGGCCTATAGAGGGATTTTCAATCCCAGCAACAACACAGCACTGGTAACTCTTACGCAGCCAGCTCTGGGCAGTGAACTTCCACTGGACAGAGAGGCCCTATAGCCTCAGAGGCCAACCCCAGAACACTGCCACCCAGAGGCTGACCCACAAACTGACTCTTTGCTAAACACAAAATAAGGCAGTCTGGGAAACAAATGCAGCTTGCTTTAAAATAAGGACTGTGGTTTACAACACAGAGGAACAGTGTATCGCAGGGAAACTCAACACTCTCCTGAATACCTGGCAGGTCTAAGGCGAGCCACACTGAAGAATAGAAGAACCGAAGGACCTTCACTACTGCAATATTTTTTTTTTCTTTTCACCTTTTAACTAAGAAACCATTTTTTTTTCTTTTTTTTTCTTTTTTTTCTTTTCTTATTTTTTTTTCTTTATTTTTTCTTCTTTTTTCCATCACCTGATTTTACCCTTTTAATTACTACCTTCTTATTTTTAACCAGTATTATTACTGCTACCATTTTACCATTTTTTTTTAAAGTGCCATTTTATTTTCTCTTCATTTTATTTTGGGATTAGTGTTCTCCATTCTATTTTCATCATTATATTATTGGTTGTTTCTAGTTTGCATTCATCTCCAGGGAGCTGTTGCTGGAATTTGTTGGGATTAATGGCTGTTCTATAGGAGTATTCTCCTCATATAAAAAAGTCTCTTCCCCTCTTCCACTTCATTCTCTCTTTTCGCTCTTTTTTTTTCTTTTCTTTTCTTTTCTCGCTTTTATTTTCCCCCCTCCTTTTCCCCAATTTCATTTTTGCACTCCTTTTTTTGGTCCCTAATTTTCTTTTCTTTTTTCTCTTTTCTCTTTTTCTCTTCCTTCTTCCTTTTCCCCTAATTCTCTTAATTCAGGTGGTCACCTTTATTTGGGGTTATTCATATTGTGAATATATTTGTGTATAGTGCCTGGTACGTGGTGCCTTGTTGTGTTGTATTTTGTGCCTTTAAATCAACGCAGCAGATCCAAGCAACAGCAACCTCCTGAGCACCACACCCTCTGCTGAGGAACAGCAGCTGTACGTGAAACCTTGCCCCACCAGCCAGAAGAGCCACCACAGCTGTGAACAGCACCCACCAGAGGAGCTGCTACCAACTGAAGAGCAGCTGCTACCGCAACCGCCCGAAGAGCAACCACAGACCAAGGAGTCACTGCCACCAAGGGAGCAGCCACTGAACGACTCAACGTCTAGATATGTCAGCGAGATCAAACATGGGTAGACAAAGAAACCCCCAAAGGAAAGAGAAGGAGGACTCTCCAGAAAAGCAGCTAAGTAATACAGAGGCATGCAACATGACAGAAAAAGAATTCAGAATAAGGGTCCTAGAGTGCATAAACCGGATGGAGGAAAAAATCGACAACCTCTCCAAGAAGCAAGAAGAAACAGATGAAAAAATCGATAACATATGGAAGAAGCTAGAAGAAACAGATGAAAAAATCAACAACTTAAGTAAGACCCAAGAAGAAATGAAGAGTGATATAGCTGCAATGAAAAACTCCATTGAAAGTATCAACAGTAGACTAGGAGAAGCGGAGGACCGAATTAGTGATTTAGAAGACAAGGAAGCAAAACACACCCAAAACGTACTGCAATTGGAGAAAAAAATGAAAAGACAGGAGGAGAGCCTAAGGGAGCTTTGGGACAACATGAAACGAAACAACATACGAATAATAGGGGTACCAGAACAACAGAAGGATGAACAAGGATTAGAAAACCTATTAGAAGAAATAATATCAGAAAACTTCCCTGAGGTGGGGAAGAAAAAAGTCACTCAAGCCCAGAGAGTCCCAAACAAGGTGAACCCAAAAAGACCCACACCAAGACACATCATAATTACCATGGCAAATGTTCAGGACAAAGAGAGAATATTACAGGCTGCAAGAGAGAGACGGAAAGTTACATACAAGGGATCTCCCATTAGATTGTCAAATGATTTCTCAACAGAAACACATCAGGCCAGAAAAGAATGGACGGAAATTTACAAAGTGATGCAAAGCAAAGGACTAAATCCAAGAATACTCTATCCAGCAAGGCTATCATTCAAACTTGAAGGGGAAATAAGAAGCTTCACAGACCAAAAAAGGCTAAGGGAGTTTATCACCACCAAGCCAGCAATGCAAGGAATGCTAAAGGGACTGGTATAAAAATAAGAAATAAAAAGCTCAGAAAGAAAACAGCCACACAAAAACAGAAATGCCTACAAACAAGTACCTTTCAATAATACCTTTAAACGTAAACGGACTAAATGCTCCAAACAAAAGACATCGAGTGGCTGAATGGATAAAAAAACATGACCCATACATCTGCTGTCTACAAGAAACCCACCTCATTAGAAGGTACACACACAGACTGAAAGTAAAAGGATGGAAAAATATCTTTCAGGCAAATGGAAAGGAAAAGAAAGCTGGGGTAGCAATACTTATATCAGACAAAATAGACCTCAAAGTGAAGGCCATAACAAGAGATAAGGAAGGCCACTTCATAATACTAAAGGGATCAATACAACAAGAAGATATAACCCTGGTAAACATATATGCACCCAATGCAGGAGCACCCAAATTCATAAAAAAACTCCTGGAAGATATCAAAGGAGAGATCGACAACAATACAATCATTGTAGGGGACTTTAATACACCACTGACAGCACTGGATAAGTCTTCTAGACAAATAATCAGCAAAGATACAGCAATCCTAAATGACTCACTAGATCAGATGGACTTAATAGACATCTTCAGAACACTTCACCCGAAAGCCAGGGAATATACATTCTACTCAAATGCTCATAGGACATATTCAAAAATAGACCATATATTGGGTCACAAGCAAAGTATCCCCAAATTCAAGAAAACTGAAATCATAAAAAGCGTCTTTGCAGACCACGATGGCATAATATTAGAAATAAACTACAATAAAAACAACCCAAAGTACTCAAACACCTGGAAGCTGAATAGCATGCTATTAAATATTGATTGGGTTACTAATGAAATCAAAGAAGAAATTTGAAACATCCTGGAATCTAATGACAATGAAAACACAACAATCCAAAACCTATGGGACACAATGAAAGCAGTTCTGGGAGGGAAGTTTATAGCTCTACAGGCCTATCTCAAAAAACAAGAAAAAATGGTAGTAAATCATCTAACTCTACAACTCAAAGAATTAGAAAGAGAGCAACAAGAAAACCCCAGAGTGAGCAGAAGGAAGGAGATAATAAAGATTAGAGCAGAAATAAATGACATAGAGACCAAAAAAACCATACAGAAAATCAATGAAACCAAGAGCTGGTTCTTTGAAAGGATAAACAAGATTGACAAACCTCTAGCCAGACTCACCAAGAAGCAAAGAGAGAGGACCCAAATAAACAAAATCAGAAACGATAGAGGCGAAATAACAACAGACCCCACAGAAATACAAATGATTGTTAAAAAATACTGCGGACAGCTCTACTCCAACAAACTAGACAACCTGGAGGAAATGGACAAATTCCTAGAAAAATACGACATTCCAAAACTCAATCAGGAAGAATCTAAAAATCTCAACAGGCCAATAACTATGGAAGAAATTGAAGCAGTCATCAAAAAGCTTCCAGCAAACAAAAGCCCAGGACCAGACGGCTTCACAGGGGAGTTTTACCAAACATTCAAGGAAGAACTAAAACCTATCCTCCTCAGACTACTACAAAAAATTCAAGAGGAAGGAACACTTCCAAGCTCATTCTATGAAGCCAGCATCACCCTAATACCAAAACCAGGTAAAGACAACACAATGAAAGAGAATTACAGGCCAATATCCCTCATGAACATAGATGCCAAAATCCTCAACAAAATCTTAGCAAATCGGATCCAGCAGTACATCAGAAAGATCATACACCATGACCAAGTAGGATTTATCCCAGGGATGCAAGGATGGTACAATATCCGAAAATCAATAAACGTGATACATCACATAAACAAATTGAAAGAAAAAAACCACATGGTCATATCAATTGATGCAGAAAAAGCATTTGACAAAATTCAACACCCATTTTTGATAAAAGCTCTCAGCAAAGTGGGAGTAGAAGGATCATACCTCAACATAATAAAAGCCATATATGACAGGCCCACAGCCAACATCATACTCAATGGACAAAAACTAACACCATTTCCCCTAAGAACAGGAACAAAACAGGGATGCCCCCTCTCACCACTCCTGTTCAACATAGTACTGGAAGTGTTAGCCATTGCAATTCGGCAAGAAGAAGAAATAAAAGGCATCCAAATTGGAAAAGAGGAAGTAAAACTGTCCTTATTTGCAGACGACATGATATTATACATACAAAACCCTAGAGACTCCATCAAAAAGCTACTGGACTTAATACATGAATTTGGCAATGTAGCAGGATACAAAATTAACCCCAAGAAATCCGAGGCATTTCTATACACCAATAGTGAACTTTCAGAAAGAGAGATTATAAAAACAATTCCGTTTACCATCGCACCAAAAAAATTAAGCTACCTAGGAATAAACTTAACTAAAGAGGTAAAAGACCTCTACTCAGAAAACTACAGGACGTTGAAAAAAGATATAGAGGAAGACATAAACAGATGGAAGAACATACCGTGTTCATGGATTGGTAGAATCAACATCATTAAAATGTCCATACTACCCAAAGCAATCTATAAATTCAACGCACTTCCCATTAAAATACCAACGGCATACTTCAGAGATCTAGAACGAACTCTCCAAAAATTCATCTGGAATAAAAAAAGACCCCGAATAGCTGCAGCAATCCTGAAAAAGAACAAAGTAGGTGGGATCTCAATACCAGATATCAAGATGTATTACAAAGCCACTGTTCTCAAAACTGCCTGGTACTGGCACAAGAATAGGCATATAGATCAATGGAATACAATAGAGAGCCCAGAAATCGGCCCGAACCAATATGCTCAATTAATATTTGACAAAGGAGGCAAGAACATACAATGGAGCCAAGATAGTCTCTTCAATAAATGGTGTTGGGAAAATTGGACAGATATATGCAATAAAATGAAACTAGACCACCAACTTACACCATACACAAAAATAAACTCAAAATGGATAAAGGACTTAAATGTACGACAAGAAACCATAAAAATTCTAGAAGAATCCAAAGGCAACAAAATCTCAGACATATGCCGAAGCAATTTCTTCACTGATACAGCTCATAGGGCACTTGAAACGAAAGAGAAAATGAACAAATGGGACTACATCAAAATAAAAAGCTTCTGCACAGCAAAAGAAACCATCAACAAAATGAGAAAACCCACTGTGTGGGAAAACATATTTGCCAATGTCATATCTGATAAGGGCCTAATCTCCAAAATTTATAGGGAACTCATACAACTTAACAAAAGGAAGATAAACAATCCAATCAAAAAATGGGCAACGGACCTAAATAGACACCTTTCAAAAGAGGACATTCAGAAAGCCAAGAGACATATGAAAACATGCTCAAAGTCACTAATCATCCGAGAGATGCAAATCAAAACAACAATGAGGTACCATCTCACACCTGTCAGACTGGCTATCATCAACAAATCAACAAACGACAAGTGCTGGAGAGGATGTGGAGAAAAAGGAACACTTGTGCACTGCTGGTGGGAATGCAGACTGGTGCAGCCACTATGGAAGACAGTATGGAGTTTCCTTAAAAAACTGAAAATGGAACTCCCATTTGACCCTGTGATCCCACTTCTAGGAATATATCCCAAGAAACCAGAAACACCAATCAGAAAGGATATATGCACCCCTATGTTCATAGCAGCACAATTCACCATAGCTAAGATCTGGAAACAGCCTAAGTGCCCATCAGTAGATGAATGGATTAGAAAAATGTGGTACATCTACACGATGGAATACTATGCTGCTCTAAAAAGGAAGGAACGCCGGGGAGGGTTGCGGGACAGGAGGTAGGGGGGTAAAAGATCAACTAAAGGACTTGTATGCATGCATATAAGCATAACCAGTGGACATAAGACATTGGGGGATAGGGGAGGCTAGGGGACTGTCTAGGGCGGGGGGGATAAAATGGACACATATGTAATACCCTTTGTAATACTTTAAGCAATAAAAAAATAAAAATAAAAAAAAATAAATAAAAAATAAAAAAAAATAAAATAAAAAGGGAAAAAAAAAACAAAAACAAAAACAAAAAATGTATAGAAATCTCTCATTTACATATAGTTTTTTCATTTATTATTTATACTTACATTATCATATATATGTGTGTGTGTATATATATATATTTATATATAAAAGAAATACACACAGACTGTTTAGCTCTATTTGAGTAATGAGAGGATTTTGTTTCATTTTAAAAACGTCAAGCATTAACAAGCAATCAAAAGAGATTTGAGGGAAATGAAGTGCTCAAAAATACAAGGGTTATCAATAACTGACTGATAACATTGGCTTAATGAGAATAAATAATGATTAGGGAATTGGCTAATATACCTCAGGGTCTTTTCCCCTTGGAGATGTTAATTGCTTACATGTAATTGACTTAGTGACTGATAGCATATCTGATTGAGATACCATGAATTATGTATTTTAAGATAATATTAGTAAAATTAGTAGTTTTTGAAATAGTATATGTTAGGCTGAAAAATGATTGCCCAAAGATGTCCACATACCTAATCTCTAGAATCTGTGAATATATTTCCTTACATAGTAATAATGTTTCTGCAATGCCAATAAGTATTATGAGATGGGTAAATTACTCAGTATTATCTGCATGGGTCTGGTGTAAGCACAAAGGTCCTTAATAAGAGAAGGCAGAAGGTCAGAGTGAGGAGAACATTATGTGAGAATGGAAGGAAAGTTTGGAGTAATATGGTCACAAACCAACAGTGGTTCTCAACCTTCCTAATGCCGCGACCCTTTAATACAGTTCCTCATGTTATAGTGACACCCAACCATAAAATTATTTTCGTTGCTACTTCATAACTGTAATTTTGCTACTGTTATGAATCGTAATGGAAATATCTGATATGCAGGATATATTTTCATTGTTCGTGACCCACAGGTTGAGAACCACTGCCTAGAATCTGGAGGTGGCAAAAAATGACCTTTTCCCTGAGAAGTTCATAAGTAATTAGTATGGTCAACACCTTGATTGTAACCCTGTAAGACTAATTTCAGAATTCTGACCTCCAGAATTATATGAGAATAAATATGTGTTAAGTTACTAAGTGTGTGGTAAATTTTTATAGCAGCAATAGGAAACAAATAGATTGTGTTTTGGTTTATGGTTAATGGTGATGAAGATGGAAATGCTGTTATATGTTATTTACAAGTTTCTTACAAGGGTCTGAAAAGATAACTGTATAATAAATCCAGTGTATCTACTCAAAGATTAGTGATTATATTCCAATCTAGGTATTGCCATAAAGATGTAGTTATGATACAATGCAGGGATTTATGCTAATATCATTTAAATTGGTAATAGGCATATTATGTTCTCAAAATTGTGCTTCTATGACAACCCAATGAGCAAGTATAAAGATCTATAGTAGATCAAATAAATACACTGTACTCAAGGAATTCTGCAGTTATAGCAAGCAATACATGTTGCCTGCCAAGAATACATAAACATTTTAAAATGAAACTAAGTCCTCTGGTTATCGTACCATAAATACTATCTGTGTCTTTTAGCAAGCTATGTTACCTTCAAACATTAATGACTGTTTGTGTAGTTATGTAAAAAATAGTGACTTAAAAAGCAAATTACTACTTGGTAATGGTCTCAACCTTTATGTCTACTATTTTGTGTTGTTGTTTTTTTTTTGTACTATGGTGGCTAGATTCCAAATAACCCCATCAAATAAATTATGCCCACTTACATTTTCCTTGCTTAGTCACACCCAGTAGTGAATCTGAACTGGTTCTACTACTCTATCTTAATTAACAGATTGGCTGTTAAAGTGATTCTGTGTCAGGTCCAAGCTGTGAGATTATATATTTCTTTAAATTTTGTGCCCTTAGAATCGCTGAGTCACCATGTAAGGAGACGAACTGCCCTGAAGCCACCATATTGTAAGGAAGCCCAAATAGCCCACATGAAGATAAAACAGAGAGCGATTGAGATGCCCAGCCAGTCCTCATCTGTCCCTGCCGTCTCTACGGAGTCATCTTGGGGTGAGTACAAAGCAAACTTAGAGCATGTTCAAGCAATTTTGCTGTGAGGGGCCTTTCTATTTTCTACTGCTCGATGATGAATCACTCCACAGCCTAGTGGTTCAGTGCCACACAGTTTTATTTCTTTTACAATTTTATGGGTTGGTTTGGCAGCTGGGCAGCTCGTGCTTGGCATCTTACATGCCATTGCTTTCAGATGGTAGCTGGTACTAGTGTCATTTGAAAGCCCAGTTGGGCTGGACATCGATAATGAAGGGCTGAAATATTCTGAAAATCATATCACATTAAATCACTCAGTATTTCTGCTTATTTGGTATATGTGTGTATGCTTCTGCACTTACTTATTTTTGTGTCTATAAACTAGTGTGACAGCTTTTCTTTATCAGTTTTCATGTGACGTAGAAGCCACCTGATGTTACTTCCTTAATCATATAATTGATATTTGAACATCATACGGAAGTAGACAATCTACTCAAGCTCACATGCCACTATTGTCAATATTATTGCATCTTATAAAATAATTACTTTGCCAAAGTTCCCATAATTTGTACAATTTGAAGTAAAGGAAGTTGGCTTAGACCTAGTGCCTGTGTCTTTGAAGAGTTGTAATTATCCTAATTATCTGCTCCAGTGCAATGTTAAAATGTTTGTAACACACTACTTCATCTCTGGAGGAATATGTTTAGTTTCCAAGAAGTGGCCATCTGCTTTTTATTTGAACACTCACTGTAGGTTAAAAAGCCACTTGTGTGTTTAGTGCTGTCAGCGTCATTCACACAAACATCCTATTTTAGGGGCAAATATTTTGCACGTCACTATAAAAGCAAGAGCCGCAGTGCAGAGGCAGACCCAGATCTGACATCTCCTTTCTCTCCTCTACCTAGAGAACGTAGAGCATGTTCAAGCAATTCTTTTTTCAACTCTTTTCTTTCTCTTCCTTAAATGGGCTTTCAGTTGTCTTTGCAACCTTCCTTAATTCCCTTCAGTTCTTTGTTAATGTGCATATTTTTACAAAGGAGTATGCGAATATTGAGATTTGAGAAAAGCAAAGTATTAAAATGAGTGGAATAAAGAGGTTGAATGTCACAGTAACATTATATTTGAATGAATTTGAATCAATGTAGAGGACCTGTAAGTTTGATTTAAAGTTATACAAAATATCAACCAGAACTATCAGTTTATGTCATTAATAGTACTGTAAAGAACCAATCCTGATTGCAATTGATTGTCTATCAATAGGATGGTTTAGATAAAAGAAAATTATTTATTCTGGAAAAAAAGTTTTACGTATTAATGGCTTGTAAAGTACTTTCCCCCTTTATGTCACAAATCTGTTTAAGAATCTAATGAAGGCATCATATTCTTTCCCCAGAGGGAACAAATATGTTCACTTAACATTTTATATTACATTTAAAAAATTAATGCGTTCCCTGAAATATAATGCCATGTTGACCTGTCCTCCCAACCAGCATTTTAATAGAATTCAGAATAGGCATATTAAGTGTTCAAACTTTCAAGTAAAAGTATAAAATATGACTACGTAAAATGAATATATTTTTTCTTGGGAAAGCACAGAGGAAACCAAGTGTTATGAGTACACAAGCAAGGGTGATGCCTGTACAAAATGAATTTTTGAAATTATTTGCAAAGGCCTCTAACATAAATTCTAGTTTGGGTCCCAGGAATCTAAATTTACTAGATATAGTAGAAACTGAAAATAGGCAAATCTTCTAAAATTGATACTAAAAGTTTTAGAATATGAATGGAATCATAGAGTGTTTTGTTTTTGTGACTGGCTTACTTCCCTTAGAATAATATCCTCCTGGTTCATCCATGTTGTAGCATATGATAGGATTTCCTTCATTATTTAAGGCTGCATATTATTCTGTTGTATGTGTATACTACATTTTCTTTATCTACTATTTGTTGATGGACATTTGGGTTGCTTCAACCTCTTGGATATTATGAGTAATACTGTGATAAATACAGGTATGCAATTATCTTGTTGGCATTGTGCTTTGAGTACCCAGCAATGAGAATGCTGGATCATATGACAGTTCTATTCTTAATTTTCGGAGATCTCTTCAGGCTATTTTCTCTGTACCTCTTTACATTTCCACCAAGAGACCATATGGGTCCTAATCTTTCTGCATCTACACCAACACTTACTATTTCCTATTTTTTATAGTGTCCATGTTGGTGGGTATAATATGATACCTTCTTGGAGTTTTGATATGCATTCCCCCAATGATTCGTGCTGTTGAGCATTTTTATTTGTGCTTGTTGGCCATTTTAATATCATATTTGGAGAAACCTTAATCGAGTTATTTACCCATTTTCAAATCAGTTTATTTGTTTTGTTGAATTATGGGAGTTCCTTATATAATCTGGATATTAACTCTAATGAATATATGGTTTGCAATTATTTTTTCCCATGCTGTAGGTGGGTAATTTTATTCTGTTTATTGCTTATTTAGATGTGCAGAAGTATCTTAATTTGGTGTAGTTCTTTTTATCTATTTTAATTCTGTTACTCTGGTGTCATGTCTGAGAAATTATTGCCAAGACTAACCACGTGAAGTTTTCCCAGAGTTTAATATATTCATTGTTACATTTAAATCAACCCAATTTGAGTTGATTTTTGTATTGGGGTAGGTAAAGATCCAATGTCATTATTTTCCATATGAAGATCTGGAACCATTTATTGAAGAGACTATATTTTCTGCAATGTATAGTCCTCTCACCCTTTTTGAAATTAAATTGGTCATGCATGAAAGGGTTTGTGAGCTATTTTTTTTTCATTGGTCTATAAATCTGGTTTTATATACCAGTATCACATCATTTTAATTACTTTTGCTTTATAGTGTATTTTTAAATAAGGGAGTGTGACACCTTCAACTTTGTTGTTCTTGCTTTATTGTTTAGTTAGACAAGGTCCTTTGAGGTTGTATGTCATTGTGATTTTAATAAGGGATTGCACTGATTACACGGATTGCTTTGGATGGTATAAATATTTTAATATTTATTCTTCCAACTTATGAGCACAGGATATATTTCCATGTATTTATACCCTCTTTAACATATATATATATATATATATATATATATATATATATATATTAAATTTTCAGTGTACAAGTCTTTTACCTCCTTGGTTTAGTTTATTCCTAAGTATTGTATTTTTTTGATGTTAAGTAAATAATGTTTTTTTTTGTTATTGTTTTGTTTTCTATTTGCATTGGTCATTGTTAAATGTTTAATAATGAAACTGATTACTGATTCTATATCCTGCAACTTCGCTGAATTCATTTATTAATTTTAAGAATCTTTTCCATAGAATTTAGAGTGTTTTAGATGTATGGTCATATTACCTTATTGACAGAGAAATTTAAATCTTCATTTCCAATTTGTATACTTTTTATTTTTTCTTGCCTGATTACTATGGCTAGAACTTGTAGCACCATGTTGAATAGTAGTGACAAGAATGGGTGTATTTGTCTTGGTCCTGATCTTAAAGAAAAACTTGCAGCCCTGACCGGTTTGGCTCAGTGGATAGAGTGTCAGCCTGTGGACTGAAGGGTCCCAGGTTCAATTCCAGTCAAGGGCATGTCCCTTAGTTATGGGCACATCCCCAGTGGGGGGTGTGAGGAGGCAGCAGATCGATGTTTCTCTTTCATCAATGTTTCTAGCTCTCTATCCCTCTCCCTCTCTGTAAAAAATCAATAAGATATATTTTAAAGAAAAAGAAAAGCTTGCAGTCTTTCCCCATTTAGTATGACATTTGCTGTAGGTTTTATTATACACTAGTAGTCCTGCGCATGAATCCATACACCAGTAGCTCTCTGTGGGGCCTGGCCTCTCTGAGGCTGCTGCCCAGAGGCTCTCCACAGCCCAGAGGCGCATCTGCGGCTGGGCGTGGAATGATTGCTTTGTTGCTGGGGCAACGACGCAAGTGTTCTGTGCCCGCCTGGCCAGAGGCCCATCCTTGGCTGGGTGCAGAACACTTGCCTCGTTGCCGGGGCAATGATGGAAGCGTTCCACACCTTGGCCTGGCCAGAGGCCCATCCGCAGCTGGGTGCGGAACGCTCGGTGATGAAACAAGCATTCCGCCAGGCTGCTCATGCTGCCTGCTCTCAGCGGCTACCCCCCCAGGACTGGGGGACCCTGGCAGGGCTGAGAGGACTCTGCCATCTTTGTGATGGAGTGATGGTGAATTTGCATATTACCCTTTTATTAGATAGGATGGCTTTTTTTATTATGTTGAGATAGTTTCCTTTGAGTCCTAGGATGTTGATTATTGTAAATAGTTTTCCCTGCATCTGTTGAAATGATAATGTGATTTTTTTCCTTTATTTTGTTAATGTGATATATTAGATTGATTGATTTTTTTTTTAATATTTTGAACCATCTTTGCATTCAAGTATAAATCCCACCTGGTCATGATGCATACTTTTTAAAATTTATATTGAACTCAGGGTGACAGAATTTTATTTAGGATTTTGTGTCAATATTCATCAGGGACATTAGTCTACGTTTTCTTGTTGTGTCTTTGATTTTGGTATAAGGTAATGCTGACTTCATAGAATAAATTTGAGAATACCTCCACCTCTTTGCTCTTTGGAAGTTTGCAAAGAATTGACTATAGTTCTTCTTAAACGTTCGGTGGAATACCAGAGGAACTATCAGATCCTGCGTTTTTTTCTTTAAGGAGGTTTTCAGTTACTGTTCAGTTCCTTCACTAGTTATAGGTCTGTTCAAATATTTATTTATTTTTCCCATGATGCAGATTTGGTGGGGTGTAAGTTTCTTGGAGTTGATCCATTTCTTCCAGGTTATCCAATTTGTGTACAATTGTTCATAGTAGTCTTTTATAACAATTTTTATTTCTGTGACGTTGTAATATTTCACTTCCATTTCTAATTTTAAATATTTGAATCTTTGGTCTATCTTTTCAAAATATTAACTCTTGAATTTGTTGATTTTTATTATAGAACATTTGTCATATTATTTTTTTATTAATTAAAGGCTTTAAACCTGAAAACATAATTTTACAATCTGACAATTAGTAGCATGCAAATACTTCAGGCCAGAGAAGCATGTTTGTTTTTAACGAATTTACATATAAGTTCTTAATGAATTTATATATAATAAGTTCTTGGCTAATTTACATATAATAACTTCTCATATTTAATTTTAAAATGTATGTATAAATTGGCTTGCATAATTAATAATTTAAACAAAAAGTAAACATAAGTAAAATTTAAACACTTTATTAATTTATGAGTCAATTCAAAGTTAGTGACTACAGAGACATAGTCTTTAAAAAAATCTGAGGTCAAAAAATCTTTAGGAAGCAACCATGAACCTATGTACATTTGAAGATCAAGGGCTAAAACCCATTCTTCATAAATACATTTCTTTACAAATAAACATTACAATATTAATAATTATAGAGAAACCATCAGAATGAGTTTTAAAATATGTTAACTCTTACAAGGCATCCCAGGGCCATATCTTAAGACATTTATTTTTTTTATCATTTAAAAATTTTTTTATTGATTAAGGTATTACATATGTGTCCTTATCCCCTCATTGACCCCCCACCCCCCACTCATGCCCTCACCCCCCTAGTGTCTGTGTCCATTGGTTAAGATATTTATTGTTGACACTATTTCAGTTTTCCCCGTTTTGCCCCCTTTGCCCCCCTCCACCCCGCACCTCCTTCCCTCTGGCCATGTGCATATATTTTAATCTCGGGGCTTAAAGAACATCTTTGCTTTAATTGGTTTTATGTCTCTATTTCCATCTTCTTCATAATGGGCACAGTCTTCTTTCTCGGCAGACTTTATTCCACTGGTCCCCACCAAGTTCTCATACCTAATGGCCATTTCTTCACCTGACACATCAGGCGCCACTGTTTCATCTTTAGCTTCCTCCGCTTTGTTCTTAGCATTCATCAGAAGCATTAGTGTCTCAACTTCAGGGTTAAATCCTCTGAGTGGCATTCTCCCATAAAGATCTTCACATAACAAGAACTCTGCTCTTCTATGAACCTTTTCCTTGTAGCTCTGGCAGATCCCGGCTCCAGTGCTCTTCGCCAATGATTTCTTCTTCTCCCTCTTCTAGTAGTTTCTTAGTTTCCGAGTCCAGTTCCCTTTGCATAAGCTTCACACACAGCAGATTCTTGGAGAACTTAGTCTGGCTTTGGGCCACCACACTGGCTCCTGCACAGCCCCATGCTCTGCCACCTGAATTTGTTGATTTTATCTATTGTTTTTCTATTCTCTAACTTTTATTATTTTCTTCATTCTGCTGCCTTAGGTTTAGTTTGTTCCTTTTCTAGTTCCTGGAGGCATAGTGAGTTTAGGTTATTTATTGAGAGCTTTCTTTTTTAATGTAAGCATTACCAATATAAACTATCCTCTTAGTACTGCTTTCACTGCATCCCTTAAGTTTGTATGTTAATCAAAATGTGGTAGTATATCAATTAAAATAACTGCAAAAAAATACACTACATCAGCCCTGACCAGTGTTGCTTAATTCTTAAATTGTCGGCCCATGCACAGAAGGGCCATGTGTTTGATTCCCAGTCAAGGACACATACCTGGGAATCCCAGTATGAGTGAGTATGGGAGGCAACCGATCAATGTGTCTCTTTCAACGCAATGTTTCTCCCCTACTCCCTTCTCTCTTTCTCTTAAAAAAAAAATACCCCATCACTTCACTCTTTATTATTCCTCTACATTTCTACATACTAATAAAATTTAACCTTGAGTAAATTACATACTAAAATTTTATTAAATGAATCAAGCATCCCATTACTCAAGTATTCATACATACATAAATACACTCACTTGTGCCACATTCCCAGAATTCCTGGTGTCCTATATTCTGTCAAAGACTGAAGCTTCTTGAGTCCCTTTCAAAACAGCTTGTTGTATCATTATTCATTCTTGCCAATCAACATAAACAACGAGGTCATTCAGTTTCCTGGATAAAGACTGTCCATAAATAAATGAAAGCCTTTCACTCTCTATTGAAGTATCTGAGAAATACACAATTTTGTCTCTAAAGTTAAAAAAAAATGAGAATACTACTATTTCACAGTTGCCTCCAGAGAGTTTCATACAGGTATCAGGTTTTTGTCCTCTATGTTTTAAATTCAATTTTGTAGACAAGATCTCACTTATTTACTCAAGAGAATAGAGACAAAAGTAAACAACTGATTCAAGGTTAAAGCCAATTTTCACTTGATGAACTGTGCCTCGGGAGGTTACTATTTCTTTGGAAGATACAATGAATACCCAGTCTTTGAAAATACAGTATGTCCCCAAAACATGTATATACACTTTACAAGCTGATAGCTCAATTTTGAAAATGAAATATATTTTTAATAAACACTGCCTTTATAATTATTTAAAGTGTGTGTATACATGTTTTGGGGACACTATACAGAGACAAACTATCTTTAATCCTCTAAAGCAGTGGTTCTCAACCTGTGGATCGCGACCCCTTTGGGGGTCGAACGACCCTTTCACAGGGGTCGCCTAAGACCATCGGAAAACACATATATAATTACATATTGTTTTTGTGATTAATCACTATGCTTTAATTATGTTCAATTTGTAACAATGAAATTGGGGATCACCACAACATGAGGAACTGTATTAAAGGGTTGCGGCATTAGGAAGGTTGAGAACCACTGCTCTAAAGATATGTTTCTTTATATAATTCAAGGTTACCTGGCATTCAAGTTAAATTTCAACACCTTTTAATTAGAATTCTGTTGTTATGTCTCTGAGGAACCTACATTTTACCTAATCATATTTTTAATGCAGGTATTATCTTGCACTTTAAAAACACTGTTGCAAAGTGCAAGATAAAGATTTATTCTAGGTTGGAATTGCATGGGTGCAGTCTAATTTCCTAGTGATGGAAATGTTTTTGGTCAAAGAGGGATGTCTCCCTTCAGTTTCACATGGAATTCCAGTGTTGGCGGGAAAGGATTCTTTACTCTGACCCTGGTTGTAAGGCATCCTCTATTTCTCCTTTTACCAAGGGAAAACTTTCTAGGCCTGGCCAGCTAATCAATGAGCCTGGAAAAGAGTGTTAGCTCTTTTCTCATCACATTGCTTAAAAACTAGTCTATTAAGTCAATAGCTATGCTCTAACTTATTTCATTGACAAATTTTCCTCTGTTTTTTTTTAAATTGTAATTTTATAAAATAAATTTGAATAGTGTGGTTATGAAAACACCAAATCATTTGAATTAAACCTAGTTGGATATATTTATATCTACACTTCAAACGAAATCAGCAAAGTATTATTCCATTAAGAAAACCTGGAGAATTTCCTATAAGCTGTAATTTTATGTGAATATCTTAAACTCAAATGCTTGTTTTCATCAATTAATTATAAATTACTTAAAATTTCCCAATAAAACACTAAATTCAGTCCCAAGTTAATTCATTGTTGTAACAAATATGTCACTGATTATCTTTTAGGATCATGGAATTTTTCTAGACATCGGGGATCAAAGTAGGGAAATAAAATTTCAATTCTCAGAGCACAGTGGAGACAATAAACAGATATATATAGATATAGATAGATATATAGATAGATATATAGATATAGGTATGTAGATAGATATAGATATATAGATAGATAGATAGATAGATAGATAGATAGATAGATACAGATATATCGGAAAGTCTTATGGGAAAAAAGAAAATCAGGCACAATAAGAAAACTATGCGTGGCCAGGATGCAGTCACTTTGCAACGGAGGCTGCTAGTGTATCTATGCAGCTCAAGGTATGCTTTTGTGATGGTCATTTGAGGATTAACATGGAGGTTGAGTGAGTTAGCCATGTGGATATTTGGGGGATGAGCCCTGCAGACTGAGGTAACAGAGTAAAGGTCTAAGGTGGGAGTTCAGCTAGAATCCAAATACAGCCAGGAGACCACCCTACCCAGAGTTCAGTGAGCATAAAACACAGTAGAAAACAAAGTCTGAAAGGATGATGGATCCTGAGAGGCACTGTAGGTACTTCATTATAAGGACTTGGGGAAGCCTTCCCACTGAGCAAAGACCTGACAACCAGAGGGTCGGTCTGGCTGCTGGGAGTTACAGTAACTATTGTAACAAATTCTGTATCATAAGTTTGCTCACAGATTTATTATATAGTTTACAACTTTGTATTTTAAATGAAAAGCTTATGACACATAAACTTATGACACATAAAGTTTTTAAAAATCTAAGTTCTACTGAGAGAAGTAGAAATTTTTTTTAACATCATTTTAAAATATTGTAATTTAATAAATAATATTCCAGGCAAGATAATAAATGCAGACAGCATAAGAATGACATATGCTTTTGAGTGAACTCTCAGCATTTTAAAGTACTGTTTTCCTCTCCACTAGAATATCCTCTGTGTTTGAAGTAATTATCAAAGTCGGACTTTATTTTGGGGGATATGAAAAGAAAGCAAAGTCTCCACTGAGATATATGAACTTGTATAAAGCATTGCTACAATTGAAACAATACCATATTAACTCAATGAATAGTGATTAAATGAAGTTCATAGGAAGAGTGTTTTTATTGCCTATCTATATATATAAAAGGCTAATATGTAAAGTGTCCCCTCGGGATTTTGACCGGGAGACCAGGAATTTGATTGCTCGCTATGACGTGTGCTGACCACCAGGGGGTGGAGTGGAACATGATGGGTGACCAGCAGCAGCAGCAGGGCACTGAAGGAGCAAGAGAAAGAGGAGGTAGGGAGGCAGGGAGGTGGGAAACCTAATCAGCCCTGATCGCCAGCCAGGCATTTATATATATATATATATATATATATATATATATATATATATGTATGTATGTATATATAACTTTGACTTTGAATTCATGAATAACTTTCTGGACTTTTCCCCTAATGTGGGTTGTAGTGGATCAGTGACTCATATTGCTTTGTATCAGTTATATGGAATTGTTAAGTGAGTCAATATCTGCTTTAAAGAATGATTTCTGCAAAATATACATAATAAGGATGAAATATCCAGTTTTACTATTTTTTAAATGTAAGATAATCTAATACCTTACTTTTTTTGGTTCAGGTTTCTTTGAATTCACTTTTTCCAAACCAATGCCTTTCTAGTGCTATTTGTTCACTACCCTAGAGTCCCTTTCTTCTAGTTATTGTCATTCTTCTGGCCTTCCAAGCCTCAGTAGAAGTAGTGCCTTATGGAAGTCATGGCCAAACAGGTCATCTAAAAGCATTCCCTCCTCTTTGATCACACAGCTCCTCTTTGTTCACACAGTTTTCACCCAGAGTATTTAATTGCATTTGTACTCATTTGTTAAGATTTTGTTTGTAATACCTTAAAGCATCTTTGCCCATTATGCTCTAAGCTCTATCCGTGTGCGCTTTGTTCAGCACTAATAATTCCTAGCTTTTACTGGGTACTCAGTATATGAATAAAATAATTGATCATTATTCAAATCTCTGTTTATGCCCACACGTATATATAAATTCAAACTAAAGAACCGTAATTGGGATATAAATGCATATATCAGTGTAATGTACTACAAGGAATGGGAGAAGGGGGTCAATGGAGTGGGGGGGAGATGACATCTGTGATTCTCTCAACAGTAGAGATAAACTTTTAAAAAACACAAAAACAACACATACAAAAATAAAATAAAATAAATGAACATATCCTTGGGTGAGAATTTTTTTAAAATCTTACCTTTTCAGGGAGCAATATATAGAAATATTTTGCAAATACTAAAGGTATTTACTATCCAATAGAAACTGGATAGTAAACATTTCATATATTTTTTAAAAATGTATTTTTATTGATTTCAGAGAGGAAGGGAGAGAGAAATAGAAACATCGATGAGAGGGGAATCATTGATCAGCTGCCTCCTGCATGCCCCTACTGGGGACTGAGCCCACAACCCAGGCATGTGATCTGACAGGGAATCGAACTGTGATCTCCTGGTTCACAGGTTGACGTTCAACCACTGAGCCACACCAACTGGGCAAATATTTAATATTTTAATGGTACTTCATGACAACCTTGTCCACCTTTTAGGATTGTGAAAATTAGTGTGCTCTCTAAAAGCAAATCCTGGTTAAAGGAACCAAATGAAAGTATGATACCTTCATAACCAAAGCCATTTTACAGGAGTGAAAATTACTTCTTCACTTAATCATGTTATGACAAAATCCATTATGATGATGGATACACCCAAGGACATTATTAATATTGAAACAAAATTTTAAAAAACTAGTTGTTTCAAGTTTGTCTCAGAGTTTCCTTAGTATAATTGTGGGTAATATAAGAAAAATAGATTTTATATGAAGATAGATATAGATTTCATTTTAAAAAAACCTGTATATTAGCATTATGATTAATGAGCATTACTATTTTAATGGAAAAACAAATTACTAGGGACAATGATTAATAGTAAAGTACTTATAATAATTAAACTACTGCTCTGACATTGATAGACTAATATAAGCTTCTTTGCATAAGTAACTGAGAAAGCTTTATGTGTAGCAGAAAGTAAGGGTATGAAGGGCTTGTAAGTTATATGTCTGCTTGGGCACACAATTAATTTTGTTGATTTGTTATTTTGCTTAGTATATTCATAAATGATGAGGTAAAGAAACATTATATAGCTCTGCCGACATGGCTCAGCGGCTCAGGATCAACCTATGAACCAGAAGGACTCGGTTCGATTCCTGGTCAGGACACATGCCCAGGTTGTGGGCTCAATCCCCACTATGGGGCATGCAAGAGGCAGCCGATCAATGTTTCTCATATTGATGTTTCTCTCTCTCTCTCTCTCTCAATTCCTCTCTAAAATCAATTAAAAAATTATATAAAAATTTTATATAATATTTTAATACTTTATATAGTATGTTCAAAAGAACTCCAGTGATTTCAGTTAAAAACATGTATGTGGAATTTCATTATAAATTATAAGATTTTTTAAAATTTATTTTTGATTTTTAATAAGGATCATTAATAAAATTTATGAATATTTGTGAGGATACACCAAAAATCATTTAAAGAGTCTTATCTAAAACTAAATGCTCCCTCCTTTCTGCTACCATAGCCCTCTGTAAATTATTTTATTATACAAATTTTTTTCTAATAATAGTGCTTGAAAGAAATAATGCTATATTTTTATTATAGCATAATATTTGGCATCTGTTGGATTAATTAATGAATAAATGAAAGCTAGTTACAAAGTAGCTAAAGTAATGAAATCACAAATACCTTACTACAATGAGATAGTTCTATAAAAATGCAGGCCATTCCTATACATTGTCATTAGTTTGAATGCTTTGTGGTTCATCCTCTTTTATTTTCCCCTGTTTTCTGTCTTTATTGAGTGAGGAGTACTACATGTCAGGCCTTTGGCTAAAGGTGGTAGTAGTGGCAGGAAGGTTTTCAAACATAAACCTAAAAATACAGTATTTGAAGAAATGACTTCTGAGGTCTATCTTAAATAATGAAGAGTTCCCTCAGGATGAAAATGGTGAGTAAAGAAGTTCAAATGGCATGACGGAGAAAATAATGCATGTGCTACTATATAGAAAACAGGAGAATTTGGGTGTACCTGGGAAATAGTAAAATAGAAGGAAATGAGATTGGTAACAAACACTGGTTAGGGTGTCATATCCTAGTATATAGTGCTAAGAGAATGAGGCTTTATTAATTTTTATGTGTAATCAAAAAATTTCTCAATTAGAGGAGTGGAAAAATTCTTTTTTCCCCCATCCTACAGTCTCTATTACTAGTGATTGAATAGCTTGCATGAAACACCTCCTCTATGTAGTATACTCCCTATTCTTAATATTTAGTCAGAGTTAAAAATGTGTCATAAAAATATTAGGGCTTTTTTTTTCCTACTTTCGCCTTTCTCTTTCATAAGACTTTAGAAAATCAGCAATTATCAATATCAGTATATTGTTAGTTAAATTATACTTCCAAATTTTTATGCTTAGAAAAGAAATTAGAATATCTGCATGAAAAAAATATATATTAACAGAGAGTCTATGGGTTTGAGACTCAATTAACCAAGATATAATCCTAAATATAATTTTTGTTACAAAGAACATTTATTTCCTATGAATGAGGTTACATTTTACTAGAGGAGATTTTCCTCATTCCTATCTATAGACTACCCTTTACTCCTTAAATCAGGAATAGATCTTAAAATAAATGAAAAATGTTAAATAGTACCTATCATTATCTCATGCAGTCAAGTTATATAAAAATATTGTAATCCAAGTTTTATATTAGCATTGATTATGTTGTATGTTTGTAATATCAATCATTTCAAAGAATGCCTTACTTCTTCCAGGACGGTTCTGCCCTTTTCTGACTCTGAACTTGCCACATTATATTTCCTAATCCTGAAAAGCTGCCTAACCCTCATTCTCATGACAACCTATCCTTAAGATTCAGTCCATGAATCTCCTCTAGTGGAAAAATTGATATTTTAAACACAATTCAGTTATATTGCTTTCCTCTATATTACCATATATTTCTATGTCTGTTTCAATCCCTTCTTTGAATAGAGTTGGATCTTAATGTATTTCTGTATTCCTAGTAGTATTACTGGGGGTGTGGGGGAGTGGAGTCCCTCATCCTGGATTGAGAGAGGGCACAGGCCAGGCCAAGGGACCCCACTGGTGCACGATCGGGGTTGGGGAGGAACACAGGAGGGCTCAGGGCATGTCCGGCCCATTTCACTCAGTCCCGATTGGCCTGACCCAAGCAGCAAGCTAATCTACCGGTTGGAGTGTCTGTCCCCTGGTGGTCAGTGCACATCATAGCAAACAGTTGAGTGGCCTTAGCATATCATTAGCATAGTATGCTTTGATTGGTTGAAGAGACAACCGGACACTTAGCATATTAGGCTTTTATTATATAGGCTGTTTGGGGTTAATTCAATGTAAAAAATAAAAGAGGACTGAAAGATAAAATGAGAGAGCCATTATGTAGCAATTGGGACCACATAGATAAAAAGCAATACACATAGAATTGTACACTTGAAACCTATGTAAGTTTATTAACCAATGTCACCTCAATAAATTTAATGGAAAAACAATCCAACTCAAATTACCCCATGGGTAAAAATTTAAAGAATGTAGTTTTTCTCTTCATAACTGAAAAATCCAGGTGAATATTTAGCATCATCCTCTTGGCTTTGCTTTAGGGTATAACATGTCCACAGAGCAAGAGAGTCACCTGCAAATTCCACCCCTTCCAAGCAGATCCAGGTTTATAGGTACTTAAAATTTGGAAGAGGGACATCTCTCCCTGAATATATAACAATCTCCACAAAAGAGATTGTTCCTACTTATATATCTCATCCTGGACCAATCACTTTATAAAGGGATAATTATTTTGAGTGGCCACCCTACTTAAAATGCCTCATTTTTGGTCTCCAGTTTCACCCCCATTAGAATCACATAGATATAGTTAGGGAAGGGGGTAGTTCTAGAAATGATAAATCAATGTTAGAGATAAAATAATATGTAGCCACCATGTAAGTAGACTTGTGGTCCCATTGACCTCAAATGCTAAATCCTGTCTTTCGCACTTGCTAGCTGTTATAGACAGAAGGTTCCTTAAGTGCATTGTACCTCAGTTTCCTTTTTATAAAATACATTAAGAATAATACCCAGAAATAGTGTTTATCCTAAGATGATGAAGTTATCAGGGATAATGCAGCTATAACACTCAACATGATAGAATAGCGAATATTTTTGAGGGATTATTATTTGTGAACTGACAGTAATGCAATTCTGAATCTTAAGCATTTCATAGTCTGGTCCTTTGATCCCTGAATATTTTTTAATGCGGCATTAATTTATCGGGTTTGAAATAGTGATTCGTAGGGATTTGGGCTAAATGCTCTCTGGGGATACAGAGGAAGGAGAGAAAAGGAGAGGGAGAAATTCGTCTCATCTGAAATTGGAGCCAGCCCAACTCTTATGAGTTTTACATGTTGTGCCTCTTAAGACTTTATTTGGAAGCCGAATTACACAGCTAAAATATATTTTGTAGCCTACTGCTGTGCTAAGGTGTCATCTTTATAGGTCTAGATAAATCACAAATGGTCCCCTAAAACAAAACAGGACTTGCAGCAAGTGTACTGCACTTGTTACAGAGGACTGAGCAAAGAGCATAGGTAAGGGATGTCATACATCGCATTGCTCCAGGAAAGCAATTTATAGTCTCTACTCCGCTGAGCATATTTCAGCTGTGTCACTTTTATAGAGAGAAGACAACATTGTTGTATTATAATGCCATTAACTGTATCAAATGCCACATGTTTAAAGACCTGAGGATGCATAGCTTCTTTTTCACTCTAAAAGCGTCTTCTTTCACAAGTATAATCAGAACACTGACAGATAATATAGCAATTTATGAACTGTAGACAAAAAGGAAAGCATAAAAGCACAATCATATTAGGATTCCAGCTATGCTTATCTTGTTATCTCAGTCAGAGAGAAGATGTTTATGTACAGAGAATGTTAACTGTTTTCAAAAGATCATTTTTAAATATTTTAAATGGGAATTTAATAGTGTGTGTCTCTATGTAGAATACAGTCAGGGTTCTGAAAAAAAAAAAAAGCCTGACACTTTCCCAAACATTTGTAGAAATATAATCTCTAATATCCATCTCTTTTTTGTGATTCTCAATTGCTGAATTTTGAAAGAAAGTCTACATTTTCTGATCATTCTCTACAAAGTAATTGTTAATGTTTGCATGAGAAAAAAAATTGACACCTGGAAGTGTCAAAGCCTATGAATAACATGAAAATTTTCATTAAACTTGGAAAATAAGTTATTTTATTTTATTTTTATTTTGATTACAGGTGTCCAAACAACTGTGTTTCCACAGAATTTATTCACTAATTTTAGATTGTTGACATTATTACAGATGCTCCCCAAGTCCCCCCAGCCTTCTCCGTATTGTTGTCTGTATCCATGCATATATGTTCTTTGCTAATCTCTTTCAGTCTCCCCTAAACACCTCCCCTCTGAGATCTGTTAGTCTGGTCCATGTGTCCATGCTTCTGGTTCTATTTTGTTCATTAGATTCCACATATAAGTGAGGTCATATAGTATTTGTCTTTCTCTGACTGGTTTAGCATAATAATCCCCAGGTCCATCCATGCTATTGCAAAGGGTAAGAGTTTCTTCCCTTTTTTTTTTTTTTTTTTACAGCTGTGTAGTTTGTCTTCCTGGTGTTGTTATATAAGTTCTTTATGTATTTTGGAATTTAACCCCTTATCGGATGTATCATTGGTGAATATATTCTCCCATATAGTGGATTCCCATTTTATTTGGTTGTTTCTTGTGTTGTGCAGAAGCTTTTCAGTTTAGATTTTTTTATTTGTTCATTTTTAAAATCAAGATGGGCTCTTAATTGACCATTTTCCTTGTAATTTTTTATCACCTTTAAACATTATCAAACAAAATAAGACTCTTTTGACCCATATTTTAAAATTAGCCTTAAAAAGGCTCCATGGCAGTCTGAGGGAAAGAAGAGAGACATTCAGGACTGGAAAGTGGGCTTGGTACATGCTAAAGTCAGAACTCTTAGGCAAATAGAAGAACAGAAAGAATATGGTCATGTACCATGTTTTGTAGTTGAGATTATGAAAAGAAGAAATGTGATCCCAACCTGAGGTAAACACTTGTTGGGATTAGCAGATAATTTTAATAAAGCCATTGTGGCCATTGTGACTATGCTGAAGTATGTAAAGAAAGATGTAGGTTGTAGTTGATATTATGGCTAAAGGAATAGCAGCAAAATGACTGGAGAAGCGAAAGGAGAGGGCTTTGAAGAGTAGATAACATTCTGCAAGAAGTAGATTGATGGGCAGCTCTTGTACTCCATAGATTGGCACCTTATTTGTGCTAATTAGTGAATTTTAAAATGGCCTAAGATATTCCTAAATTGGTGTTTATTTTTATTCCTTGCACCCTTTACATTACAGATTTCATTCCCTAGAAACTTTTATGGACATATGTTTCTCCTAAACTAGATTGTGATTCTGTGACATAAGGGATGATGTGAAACTTAATGTTTATGAGTCTTAATATGAAACATGTTACCCATAATGCTTTCTCTACCTCGTTCCTCACTTCCTGTGAGTCTTTCTGAGCAGAATTGCTTACATATTTCTACTGGTCTGTTCAAGGCAATTTAAACTTTTCCCCTTGCTCAGCATTCTTCTGTGTCTGCCCACTGTCCTACTCCAAAGCCACTTCCATATTTCCAGGTATTTGTTTCAGAGCAGTCCACTTTGAAGTTCTGAAATCTGCATTAGTTTCCTATGGCTTCTGTAATAAATCACAAAGAAAAAATAGAGGCTTAACACAAAATAATTATTTCACCATTTACAGGTCACAAGTCCAAATGGTGTGTCATTGAGCTAAAATCAAGAGCTGAATTTCCTCTGGAAATTTTAGGGGGAAATTCACTTTCTTCCCTTTTCTAGCTTTGAGTGGCTACCCACATTCTTGAGACATAAACCCTCCCCACCTTTAAAGGCAGTGACAACTGGATGCGTCCTCCTTACCTCACATCACGAAAACTCTTGACTTTCCTCCACATTTAAAGACCGTTCTGATTACACTGGGCCCACTTGAATAGTCCAGTATATTCTCCCTAATTTAACATTAGCTGATTAGCAACTTTAATTCCATCTGGCAATATAGAAAAAAAACAACAATATAGTTCTAAAGAATCATTTATGTGTTGTTGGTATTAATCTAAATTGATAGAAGCACTTAGAAGACAATTTGCCTTACATGTTTGTTTGAGATTTGTCTCCCTCTGATTTATCAATTCCATTTTGAGGTTTATAGTAAGCATCACTTTACACATGTGCATCAGGACACATGTATAAAGATATTCAAAGCATCTTTTAAAATTTTACCATTTCTTTACAAGAAAACACTAAAAATAACCCCAATATACACTAATGTATAAGTACACTGTCCAGTTGGAATCCTACAGTTGCCTTTATAAGCACAGATGAATATTAGAGTAACTATAGAACATAAGTGACAAGGTAGAGAATATTACATGTAGTAAAATGTAAGTATATGAAAAAAATAAAATATCTAAAGGTATTACATATTTTATAAAAGCAACCAAAAAGAAACAGTAAACACAAAATCACTGCTTTATATAACTCTTTCTAATAAAACTTTCTAATCATAGATTTCCTGTAATTATAAAATTAGTTCTTCATTGTTCCACCTAAATATTTTAATAAAAATTTATATTTAATATTCTATGAAGCTTTTGAATAACCTATCATTGATTTAAAGTTTTTGTAATGTTCTTAGTATATTATTAAAATCTAATTTAAAGTAGTAAAATACTGGCTCAGTTAAAACTGAATCTGATCAGTAGCAACTCCAGGTATTTAGATTTAGTAGATTTAAAGTAAATTGTGCTATTAACATATTTGGGACCAAAAAAAAAATATATATATATATATCAATATCATGAATGTTAATACATTATTTAAAATTAGAACTATAAAAAGCTTACGGAAGAGTTACCATTTTAAAATATATATACATGTATAAAGATTAAAATCCATTAAGCATTTTAGGCAGAAAATGGCTGTGTAGGTAAAAATCATGAATAGATATTAAATATTCTTATTTGAGAGTTTTTACCTTTAAATAAGAGAGAGAAAAAATATATTAATGCCAGAATAATAAAAAGGTATATCTTCACATTGGTAATCTATTAAATCGTTTACTGAATTTAACACATTTTAAACACTATTGAAAAAAATAAGTTCCAATAACATATATAAATACATGGTTTGGTTAAAAACTGATAACACACAATTTTGAACAGTTTTGTTAAAACAAGTTTTCTATATAATATGGTATATTATAGAATGTAGGAAATATTTAAGGTATTCTGCTTACCTGTAAAGAATGTGTACAAAATCAATGAATTTCAAGTTATTTTTAGCCATGGGCTTCTGTGAAATTAATTTTGATGTAAAGATGAAATATAGAGAGAGAGCTTGTCTGAGTGAAGTGAGGATGGGAGAGTCATTTCCAACCCAATACACATCCTGTATTCCCACTGCATCATCAAATCCCCTTAGTTAAAGATTCATGTGTATGGTTTTTCCAGGAAAATTTTAACATCATTAGATTAATTCATAGACTAAAAGACAAGCCCTTTAAGTTTAGAAAATTAGTATTCATAATATCCCTAATCTTCCTATTCACAAAATGAAAATGGTTTTTAAATGTAATTTATATATTGGGCAAAGTATAATTTCCAAAATATAGGCAAAAATTGTGTTGCAGAATTTACCAGGCAACCAGAAAACCCACAACGGGTACTCAGAAGATTCAGGAAAAAAAAGAAACCTTTATTCAAAGGAGTGCTGCTGGCTCAAGGGATTCAAGATCCAAAGCATGAACCCCCCCATATAATGAGATTATTCCTTATATATATTCCTAAATTCTTTGTTTCCTAACTTCCAGGCTTTTGTGGCCGGCTCTTGGCAGACCTGCCCAAGTTAGTTAGGATGGGGAAGATTATAGCTGAAGGCCTGGCCTGGGTATGTCCAGTGACCTCCCCTCTGGCTAAGCTGTTAAATTCTTGGTTTGTGGCCCTTGTAAAGGGAGTATTTAGGAAAACAGGCTATTGCCTAAGGAAGGGACAGTGACTTAATTATAGGCTGACAAGAATGTGCATTAGGAAACTGCTTACTGGCACAGATTCAGATTGCTAGCCTCCTCCCTCCCCTCCAGGTTGCCCCCTATATTCCCCCTCAATTGGACTCAAAATACAAAGCTTCCCCAAGTCCTTTATCCAATGAGTTTGCCGTAAGAGTTAACACTATTTTTTTTTTTTTTTGCTTATAACATTGTTCCTTTGATAGAAATCAAATACCCCCGAAAGTTAACACATTGTTACCATTATTCATCATTCTTTAGGGTGATTTAGTTAATAAAAAGTATTTTGAAAAGTTCGCTTTGGATGACCTTTTTAGGAAAGTGAAATATCTGGATCCAGGAGTTAGGACAACCTAAGCAGGGCATATTACCAGAAACAGTTTCCAATTGTTCTTAAAAGCTTTGGCCTTGGGTCATACAGATAGATATGTGTTCATTTTCCTGATACAACCACTTACTGTGTGACTTTAGAAAAGCCACCTGAACTTTCCAGACCACATTATCTTCATCTGTAAAAGGGGGTAATTGTAGCTATTTCACAGGCTATCTTAAAGATAGAAAAAGCACTAAGAACAATTCATATAGAACAAATTCATATCTATTAATAAGTAGTAAATATAGATACTATAGGGTCACATTGCAAGGAAGGAAAGAATGTGAAATTAGGGAAGAAAATGGAAATACAAACCTAATTAACTCCAAATCAGGAGGCAAGAGATGTAGCTCCATTAACAGCTCTCTGTAAACTATTGTGTAGATAATTTTAACCTCTTTGCATCTCATTTGTAGAAGGAAGGAGAAATATAATGGGCGGATAATGATTTTAAGTGTCCTTTAATTTCAAATGTTCAGTGATTTTCATAATTGTGTCCTGTACTTGCCCTACCTACTACAACCTGAAAATAACTTTTCACATAGTGAATTTCAATGCCTAAGAAGTAGCTTTCTCCAGAAGGTATTTTAATCTTAAAAGAGTTGATGGGCTGGATGATAGGCTATAGAGCAAGAAGGTCTTTCAGAATCTAGACTGTTTAAATATCACACTGGTGAATGTGAAGAAAATAAAGATTATTATGGCCACATTTTTAAATTCTTATGTTAGCAGGATTCAAAACACGTATAAGGGGGGGAAATTTTATTTTAGAAACACTTTGTAGTCCTCGCATCAGTAATTTCTCATTCAGTCTAATTGGAGGAAGTAGTTGTAATAAAGCAAAGGGAGAAGAAGAAAAGCTCTTTCTGTAGGTTCCCACTGCCTTAAAATTACAGCACAATCCCATTAAGTAGTAATGGAAATGGAAATGACTTCCTCTTGTAGTCCTGATTGTATTCCTGTTAGGTCATTTGCATACTGTTCTCTGATTGGATTGCTGGTGGGGCTGAGAGGTCTCAGAATGCTTTTCTAATGCATTCTCATCTACTTCTGCTGTGACTGAGGAGAAATCATTTCCTGAACTTAATAATAGGATCTTCATATGAGCATATAAACCTTTAGATTTCAGATGAGTATGGGAAGTGTAAACTCTTCGGATGTTGACTCAAAGCTGCATAATTTTTAAAAGCTTCAAATATACTTTCCTTGTTATGTCATGGAATACTAATAACTTTCTAACAGTTCTGAACTGAAGTATGGTAGCAACCATTTCAGGTGGAAACTGTAGTTTAACTCTAACCCTGTTGTTTGGCTTAACAATAGAAAGGTTACTTTGATTTTCTAAATTGTATAAGTCATCCCATTCGATTGAATGCCTTATTGATTGAATGACTATTCCACTGATTGTTATCATACTGGTCTTAGAGAGCACATTCTTCTGTACCTGGGAAACAGGACAGCACAATTACCCTAAATTGTTTTAGTGGCCACAGGTGGTGCGTTCCAGCTGCCTCAGTGGTCCTGAGACCAGGACAGCACAATTACTCTAAATTGTCCTGACAACTCAGTTGTCGGGAGACCCGAGGGCTCCAGATAATGTGTTTCTATCAACTCAGTGATCCAGAGACCCAAAACTGTAATTTAGATAACATGCCTAAGTTTAACCCAGGTTACCCAAGGGCTCTAGATAATGTATTTCTGTCAATTCAGTGACCCCGAGACCCGAAACTGTAATTAACATGCTTAATTCTGCTTCTGTAATCTGCTTTTTGCGAGCCAGGTGCCTCATTCCAAACCCTGAGATGTAATCAATACCTTTATGATTTTTGCCTATTTAAGTCTGGTTTTGCCACCATCTTATTGCTATGAGATTTGGGAATGGCCCCTCATAGTCCCGGATTGCAATAAATGTGACTCTTTAATTCGACTTCTTGAAGCGTCCTTCTGTGATTCGCGGGGTACATTACAACAGAACGTGATAAGCCAATACATTTACAGTAATGGTTGGTAGCTAATGAAACAATGGACATCAGAAATAGCATAACAATTTCTGGCTACTATATACTCGCCAGTTTTTTTCTTCTCTACTTTCTCGTCTAGTAACTTTTATATTATTTGAGGATATGTAATTGTAATTTCACTCCCTGTGAAAGTAAAAAGAGCATTTTATTTCTTTGTTGCGTCTGGGAACTAATACCTAATACGGCCCTTTATATGTAGCACACATTTAACGCATTTATTTCTAATAATCTCTACCATCTATCTTTCTTCACATATATACACACACGAGTAAAGTTTTAAAGTAAAAAATACACAGAACTCTATAGTCACTTCCTCCTGTATAAGGTTTCTCAGAAGTTTTAAAGAATCATTCTTGCTATTTACTCCATTAGACATTTTTTTATCCTTAGTGAAGAAATATGAATGATAGCCATGCAAAAATGTTGGGCATAAATTGAATATTTAAAAGAAGATCAGACATTGTTATCACCAAGTGTCGATATTTCAGTTATATCTGTCATCATTATCTTTAACAGCACCCATGAGAAATTAGCCCTACTGCATACCTAAACACCACTGAAATTTGTCAAGTGAACATCGATATTGACTTTTAAATGAAACTCTAATGCCATGTATTGGTTCTTCAGAAATGTCTAGCATTGGGATAATACTTCAATGGTAGAGAAGAAAAAAAAACTGAATTTATCAGCTATCCTCCCTCTGCCCCCATGATTTTTGTTAAAATTTTGGCAATATTGGCAATATTTTTCCAACTTATTACTTGTTTTTCAGATTTCTTTATGGCATTGAAGCAGGAATTTGGGGGTAACATAGGCAGGCTTAGGGATTTCTTAGAATTGGGGTCCATGGGGAAGCTTGGGGCTGCAGACTGGGAGAAGGTACATTTCCATAACACAAGAAAGCCAGGAGCACTTATATCTCCATAAGACAAGGGAGCAGCAACACTTGCATTTACATAAGACAAGGGAACTTGGAAGTAGCCAGGAAAGGTCTATATTTACAAAATTAAGAGAAGGAAGCTCTTCATTCAGGTGGAAAAGAAGAAAGCCCAGAGAAATGGAAGGACTATGAGGGAGGGGGGCCTTAGGAATCACTAGAGTAACCAATTTGAAGGAGAATATTGACTAATCAGAGGGGATATCAGGACACAGGAACTGCAGCCTTTATAAACCATAGGGAAAAGGAACCCAATGGGACCCTTTTCCCCTCCCTACTTGGGAGTCCATTCCGCGGGAGTCTGTACTTGTTCTTCAATAAATCTCCACCTTTGTTATACCACTTTCTGTCTGTTAGGTTTAATGTAAGGTTTAATCTAAGATGTGAGGTTTAATCTGACCAAAGCCAATAAATTGACCAAGACAAGCAGGGTAAGAGCGAAATATCGCGTTTATTGGAAGCTCTCGGGTGAGGTCCCACGGTCTGGAGGTACAGGCCGGGGGAGTCACACCCACCTATGCCTGGCAGAGATTTTTTATGCTGCTGTTGGACCAATCAGGTTTATCTGAGGTAGCTTGTGGCGGTGATTGATGAGCGGGAAGTTCGTGCAGCTGCACCCTGGCCATCTTGAGAAGTCTCCGGTGGTTATTTATTGGCCATCAGCACAACAGGATGCTCTGGTGGGTCCCAGGATGGCAGCTATTGTCCAGAAGGATGTGGCTGGGCAGTTCTGGGTTGTTTTGTCCAACTCAGCTGGTGGGATCAGGAAAGACCCTATTTTCCCAGCCCCAGACCTTACACTGTCCATGGATTCATTCTTCAATTCTGGCAGACATAGTGTTTCTTAAGTACTTTTATATTTTAGTTATATTAATATAGATATGGTGACCAGTGACCATAAATTCAGGTTCTATAAACTTGTATCCTTGAATGGTGGGGTTTAAATATATATTTGAGCCATTGTAAAATATCAATACCTTTCATTTACAAAAATGGAGATTTTGTAACCTCCTGTTAAAAGAATAAGCTACTAAGTAGGGTTATATACACAGTATCAGGTATTTATGAATTTTCCCAGGGCTTTATTTATGGAAATTGTTGGTTTTTTAAAAAATATATTTTATTGTTTTTGGGGTTTTTTTATAGAGAGGAAGGGAGAGGGACAGAGAGTCAGAAACATCGATGAGAGAGAAATATCAATCAGCTCCCTACTGGGTATGTGCCCGCAACTGTAAGGCCGCTGAAAACCCCCCCTTCCCCCTGGACCAGCTTTTCCAGTAAGCTCTGGTTAATGTAAAGATTAAAGAGAACTTCCCCCTCCTGACCTTTCCCGTAAAGCTCTGGCGCCCTGATCTGGTCATAGCATAGTTATCTTATCACTCCTCGGGATCGGCCTGCGCATACCAGACCACCCTGGCCCCTTAGGAAATGAGTCAACTAGTAACAAAGACCTGTCCCTGTAAAAGATGAGTTATGAGTTAACTGGTAACCCAGTTCCCTATTTTCCGGCCACCTGCGTGTGGTTTTTGCCTTTATAAACCCGTGTTCAGCAATTGCTCGGGGCTCCAGTCAGCCGCACTTCCTTTGTGTTGTTGCCTGCCTGCCTGAGAGCCCCTGCGCTGCGCTTGTAATAAAAATCCTCTTGCTCTTGCATCAAGCCTCGGTCTCTGCGTTTGACTTGGGGTCGTCGCCTCCTCTGCTGGACTCTCCGGGGGTCTTAGGGCCCAACATTTGGGGGCTCGTCCGGGATTAGGCGACCCCCTTCAAGCGCTGGGATCGGTCTTGGAGGTAAGCAGACTCCGGAGTCATTCAGTGTTTGTCTTGTCCTTTGTTCGTTCTTAGTTTCGGTTTTTCAGGAAGACAGGGTGTCGGCTCCGTAAGGAGTCGGCTCCTCTGGTCGTAGGGGCTTCGGCCAGAAAAACTGTCACCCTGGGGGACGCCCCAGGATCGGGCGGTGACCAAGAGGTCTTGGTCACTTCAGGTTCTGGCTGTCCGGCAACGGGCACTCGCGTGTCCGGCCGGACTAGCATTAGGGAGGGATATCATCCCTCAGCGGCCGTTCTGTATCTGGGTAAATTCTTGTGGATCCGGTGTCTTGTCGCGTCATTGTTTGTTCTTTGTTTTTGTCTTTTACTCCTCTTCTCCCATCCAGGTAACATGGGCCACGGAAGCAGCACCCCTCTTTCTCTTACAGTAGCACACTGGACGGACGTCCGGAGTCGGGGACTCAATCTTTCCGTCAGTGTCAAGAAGGGTCCTTGGCAGACTTTCTGTTCATCCGACTGGCCAGCCCTAGGCGTGGGATGGCCAGCGGACGGGACTTTTGACCTGTCTATTATTTTTGCAGTAAAGAATAAGGTGTTCCAATCAGGCCCGGCGGGCCATCCAGACCAGCAGCCGTATATTGTCGTCTGGCAGGACCTGGTCCAGAACCCTCCCTCTTGGCTGAAACCCTGGCTGCCATCCGGAACCTCCCGGGTTCTCGTGGCCCAGGCCCCTCCCGCCGCAGATCAGACGAAACGTCCCCTGGCAGATTCTCAAACCGATCTTCTCCTCTTGGACTCTCCACCCCCTTACCCCTCTCCTCTCCAAGCAGAGCCGCCGGGGAGACCGGAGCCTTCAGCACCTCCTCCCGCCCCTCCAACAGAGGGACCGGCCCAGGGAACCCGGAGTCAGAGGAGACATCCCGCGTCTCCAGATTCGACCGTAGCCTGCCCTCTCCGACCGTACGGGCCTCCACCCCCCCGCGGAGACGATAATGAAACGGCTCCGCTCCAGCCACTCCAATACTGGCCCTTCTCCTCGGCAGACCTCTATAACTGGAAAACTAACCACCCTCCCTTTTCAGAGGACCCCCAGCGTCTAACGGGGCTGGTTGAGTCCCTTATGTTCTCTCACCAGCCCACTTGGGACGATTGTCAACAGCTTCTTCAGACTCTCTTTACTACAGAGGAAAGGGAGCGGATCCTCTTGGAGGCCCGGAAGAACGCCCCTGGCCCCGACGGCCGGCCGACTCTACTCCCTCATTTGGTGGATGCGGCCTTTCCTCTGGCCAGGCCGGACTGGGACTTCAACACGGCAGAAGGTAGGGAGCACCTGAAGGTCTACCGCCAGACACTAGTGGCCGGCCTCAGAGGGGCAGCTCGGCGCCCCACAAATTTGGCTAAGGTAAGAGAGGTCATACAGGGGCCCACTGAACCGCCTTCTGTTTTTCTCGAGCGATTAATGGAGGCGTTCAGACGGTACACCCCGTTTGACCCCACCTCGGAGGGGCAGAGGGCCTCAGTAGCTATGGCTTTCATAGGGCAGTCAGCATTAGATATTAAGAAAAAGCTGCAGAGACTTGAGGGATTGCAGGACTTTACCCTCCAAGATTTAGTTAAGGAAGCAGAGAAAGTGTACCATAAGAGGGAGACCGAGGAGGAAAAGGAGCAGCGGAAGGAGAGAGAGAGAGAGGAGAAGGAGGAGAAAAAGGAAAAAAGGGAAGAGCAGAGACTAACCCGTATCTTGGCCGCAGCAATAGAAGGGAGTAAGCCACAGGAGAGAGGAAAAGGAAGACAGACAGGGGCCCTGGGCAACAGGCCACCGTTAAGGAAGAATCAATGTGCTTATTGCAAGGAAGAAGGACATTGGAAGCGGGAGTGCCCAAAGAGACTAGCAAAGAAGGCGCTGGCACTCCAGGAAGATAGTGATTGAAGAAGTCGGGGCTCGGATCCCCTCCCCGAGCCTAGGGTAACTCTTAAGGTGGAGGGGAAGCCTGTTAACTTTCTGGTAGACACAGGGGCCCAATATTCAGTTCTTAAGAAACCACTAGGACCAGTCTCCCAGAAGACCTCCTGGGTGATAGGGGCAACGGGAAATGAGCAATATTCCTGGACCACCACCCGGACAGTTGATCTAGGCACGGGAAGAGTGACTCATTCCTTCTTAGTAATACCCGAGTGTCCAGCCCCCCTTCTGGGAAGAGACTTGCTAACTAAAATGGGGGCTCAGATCACTTTCACCCCACGGGGGCCGACCCTGACCCAACATGGAGAGCCAATTACTCTCTTGACACTCCAGCTCGAAGACGAGCATCGGCTGTTTGAGAGTAATGTCCGAAAGGACGAGAGGATAGCGGGATGGTTACAGCAATACCCCAAAGCTTGGGCTGAAACCGCAGGGATGGGCTTAGCTACCGAACGGCCCCCCGTGATAGTAGAGCTTAAGTCCACTGCAACCCCGATTGCAGTACGACAGTACCCCATGGCAAAAGAAGCCTGGAGGGGGATCAAGGTTCATGTCCAACGCCTCCTACGCCTTGGAGTCCTCGTTAAGTGCCACTCCCCGTGGAACACCCCACTCCTCCCGGTAAAAAAGCCCGGAACTGATGACTACCGACCGGTGCAGGATTTAAGAGAAGTCAACAAGAGGGTACAGGATATTCATCCCACGGTCCCCAATCCTTACAATCTCTTAAGCTCTATCCCTCCGTCCCATGTGTGGTATTCAGTCCTAGACTTAAAAGATGCCTTCTTCTGCTTGAGACTGCATCCTGCCAGCCAGAATATTTTCGCCTTCGAGTGGAGAGACCCAGATTCGGGAATAACGGGGCAGCTGACTTGGACCCGACTTCCGCAAGGATTCAAAAATTCCCCCACTATCTTCGATGAGGCTCTTCATCAAGACCTGGCTGCTTTCCGTGCTGACCACCCGCAAGTCACCCTTCTCCAGTACGTGGATGACCTTCTCCTCGCCGGAGCTACTAAGGAGGACTGTGAAACAGGTACCGGGGCCTTGCTTTTAGAGCTCTCCCGCCTAGGATACCGGGTCTCGGCCAAGAAGGCCCAGATATGTCAGCGGAGAGTGACCTATTTAGGATACGCACTAGAAGGGGGAAAGAGGTGGCTCACTGAAGCCCGAAAAAGCACAGTCACCCAGATTCCCAGACCACAGACCCCCCGGCAGGTACGCGAGTTCCTGGGAACAGCTGGATTCTGCCGCCTCTGGATTCCAGGTTTTGCAACCCTAGCAGAGCCCCTATACCCGCTGACAAAACAAGGGAACCCCTTCGAGTGGGGGGAGACTCATCAGAAAGCCTTTGACGACATTAAAAAGGCTCTTCTCTCGGCGCCAGCGTTGGCCTTACCAGATGTGGCCAAGCCCTTCACTCTGTTCATAGATGAAAGAAAGGGAGTAGCCAGGGGGGTCCTAACTCAAACCTTAGGCCCCTGGAAGAGGCCGGTAGCCTATTTATCCAAGAGACTAGACCCAGTGGCTAGGGGGTGGCCAGGCTGTCTAAGAGCAATTGCAGCTACTGCCCTGCTTGTAAGAGATGCGGACAAACTTACCTTGGGGCAGAAACTAACTGTGGTGGCCCCACACACTCTCGAGAGTGTTATCCGGCAGCCACCGGACCGGTGGCTATCCAACGCCCGGATGACTCACTACCAGAGTCTCCTGCTAAGTGAAGATCGAATCCGCTTCGGGGCTCCGGTAGCTCTCAACCCAGCAACCTTACTACCGGAAGTAAATCCTGAGAGCAAAGAAGTCCTACACTCATGCCGTGACATTCTGGCAGAGGAAACAGGGCCGAGGAGAGACCTCAAAGATTCCCCCTTGCCAGAGCCTCAACTCACCTGGTACACGGATGGAAGCAGCTACCTCTATGAAGGTAAGAAGGTGGCGGGAGCGGCTGTGGTCAGCAAGGACCGGACTATCTGGGCTAGTAGCTTGCCCGAAGGGACTTCGGCCCAGAAGGCTGAATTAATTGCTCTGACACAGGCTCTCAGGCTGGCAGAGAACAGCCGGGCTAATATTTATACTGACAGTCGTTATGCTTTTGCCACTGCTCATGTGCACGGGGCTATATACCGTCAGAGAGGTCTCCTCACCTCAGCAGGAAAGGAAATTAAAAATAAAAAGGAAATCCTCGACCTCCTAGAAGCCATTCATGCCCCCAGGAGGTAGCTATCATCCATTGTCCCGGCCACCAGAAAGGGACCTCGGAAACAGCTATAGGAAACAGGAAAGCGGATGCCGAGGCAAGGCAGGCCGCTCTAGGGCCCCGGCTACTCGCCCTCGCTGTTGGCCCCGCAGCACCACAGCCAGAGACCCTCCACTACACCCTAGAGGAGGAAAAAGACCTGCTTAAAAGGCCAGAAAAATACCATAAGGACAAACTAGGAGTGTGGAGAACTGCAGGGGAAAAAATGGTAGTACCAAGGGCGGCAGCCACTGCCTACCTCCAACAACTGCATCGCCTTACCCACCTGGGGGCCAAACACCTCAGCTCCACCAGCCGGGCAACGGGACACTATGTCAAAGGACTCGATCGCCTTTCAGAAGAAGTAGTTAAGCAATGCAAGGCGTGTCAGCTGGTAAATGTACATTCATCCCAGGTCGGGACCGGACACAGGCTCAGGGGAGACCGGCCCGGGAGTTACTGGGAGGTGGATTTTACAGAAGTGAAGCCCGCCCGATACGGTTATAAATATCTTTTAGTTTTCATAGATACCTTCTCAGGTTGGGTAGAAGCCTTCCCTACCAAAAGAGAAACTGCAACTGTGGTCGCCAAGAAGATCTTAGAAGACATCTTTCCACGGTTTGGAATTCCTAAGGTAATTGGATCAGACAACGGTCCAGCTTTTGTTGCCCAGGTAAGTCAGGGAATGGCCAAGATACTAGGGGCGGATTGGAAATTACATTGTGCTTACAGGCCCCAGAGTTCAGGTCAGGTAGAAAGAATGAATAGAACATTAAAAGAGGCTATGACTAAATTGTCCTTAGAGACTGGCGTGGCAGACTGGACGGTCCTCCTTCCCTTTGCCCTTTTCCGCGCGCGAAACACCCCAGGCCCCTTGGGGGTGACACCGTTCGAGGTTTTGTTTGGGGCCCCTCCGCCCCTAGCCGCTGACCCTTGGTCCGTGCCCACAGACACTCACACCCCTCAATCCCTGCTTGCCAGGCTGAAAGCCCTCGAGACTGTCCAGAAGGAGGTGTGGACTCCCCTGGCCGCCCTCTACCAACCAGGAGAACTGCAAGTCCCCCACCAGTTCCAGGTCGGAGACTTTGTGTACATCAGACGCCATCGGGCCGCTAATCTCGAGCCGAGGTGGAAGGGACCCCACCTGGTATTGCTGACAACCCCAACAGCGGTCAAGGTAGACGGTGTAGCTGCTTGGATCCACGCCTCCCACGTCAAGCGGGCACCCCCATCAGACGACACCGATCATGGATGGACTGTGGAGAAGACAGACAACCCTCTCAAGCTACGGATTTGCCGCCGCCCTCTTCCTGCTGAGCCTGCCGCTGATAAGTAGCAACCCCCATGCCCCAAAGAGACTAACTTGGAGGGTAATGTCCCCCCACACCGGACAGACGGCCTGGTCGGTCACCAATATAGCACCTAAAGGGACATGGTGGCCAGACTTAACGCCAGACCTCTGCGCTATGGCAGCAGGATACAGACTATGGGACCTCCCTGAGAGAACAGTAGAAGAGACTAAAGCAGGTATAGAGACCCGAGCTTACATAGGAAAAGGAAGAGATTTGCAATTTGGAGTTCACTGTAGTTATCTGGGGGCCCGTGAGCGTCTTACGATGACCCAATTCTATGTGTGCCCCAAAGACAGGCAGGGACATAGAAAGAATTGTGGATCTGAACGAGAGTATTTCTGTGCAGAATGGGGATGTGAGACAACTGGTACTGGATATTGGATCAGAGGGCCCCCCGAGTGGGACCTCATCCAGGTTCGGAGAAATGAGAGCCAAACCTCCGGACATAGGGGTTGGGTTAACGCCCTGAATATCTCCTTCACCTCAGCTGGGCGGTCATACGACCTAAACAAGTGGCGCTGGGGAGTGACATGGGGGATCCGGCTGTATAAGGACCAACATGATGATGGCCTCCTTTTTAAGATAAGATTAGATGTACAGGATTACAGGCCACCAGTTGCAGTAGGACCCAACACCGTCTTGTCCAGCCGGCAGCTCCCCACGAAAGAAAGGCCTCTTGCCACCACCACCGTGGCAGGAACTAGCCCAGCCTCCAGGGAGGAACAGGCCAACCCCATAGAACTAGAGACAAACTCAGGTCAGAGGCTATTAGGCTTGGTAGAGGGGGCCTTTAGTTCTTTAAACATGTCCAAAACTAACCTAACTGAGTCTTGCTGGCTCTGCCTAACTACAGGGCCCCCCTACTATGAGGGCATAGCCTTCCAGGGAAACTATACCAACACCACCAGCCATGACCACTGTTCGTGGGGACAGCAGGGGAAGTTGACCCTTACTGAGGTCTCAGGGCAAGGCACATGTATAGGACAAGTGCCAAAGGACCGCCAGCATCTCTGCAAGGAGAACCTGGCATATCCCTCCTCTGCAAGCTATTACTTAGTGCCCCCAACAGGGGGATGGTGGGCCTGTAGTACGGGACTTACTCCATGTTTAGCAGCCCAGGCCTTTAACCGTTCTCAAGATTATTGTATCCTTGTCCAACTAGTCCCCAGGATCATGTATTATCAAGCTAATGCATTTGAAAAAGAATTTGACTCCTATTCTCCTTCCCATCGGGATAAACGGGAACTTGTTTCACTGACCTTGGCTGCTCTCCTAGGTCTAGGGGTCGCGGCAGGAGTAGGAACAGGGACAACAGCCCTCATTAAAGGCCCCACCTATACTGAGGAGCTCAGAGCTGCTATAGATGAAGACCTCAAACATATAGAGCACTCCATAACTAAACTTGAGGAGTCTCTAACCTCTTTGTCTGAAGTAGTCCTACAAAATAGGAGAGGACTAGATCTCCTATTCTTAAAGGAGGGAGGGCTGTGTGCAGCTCTCAGGGAACAATGCTGTTTCTACGCTGATCATTCAGGGGTGATAAAGGATTCCATGTCAAAACTTAGGGAGAGATTAGAAACTCGCAAAAGAGAGCGAGAGGCCAAGCAAGGCTGGTTTGAAAGTTGGTTTAACAGCTCACCGTGGTTCACAACCCTGATATCCTCTCTCGTGGGACCCCTGATCATTTTACTCCTCCTTTTGACATTCGGGCCATGCATAGTAAACCGCTTAATCGCCTTCATCCAGGACCGGATTAGTGCAGTTCAGGTAATGGTCCTTCAACAGCGGTATCAGCCTGTACCCTCAAACATTAGCCTGTAGTTCCATGATTGGAACTTCCCACAAGAAAAGGGGGGAATGTAAGGCCGCTGAAAACCCCCCCTTCCCCCTGGACCAGCTTTTCCAGTAAGCTCTGGTTAATGTAAAGATTAAAGAGAACTTCCCCCTCCTGACCTTTCCCGTAAAGCTCTGGCGCCCTGATCTGGTCATAGCATAGTTATCTTATCACTCCTCGGGATCGGCCTGCGCATACCAGACCACCCTGGCCCCTTAGGAAATGAGTCAACTAGTAACAAAGACCTGTCCCTGTAAAAGATGAGTTATGAGTTAACTGGTAACCCAGTTCCCTATTTTCCGGCCACCTGCGTGTGGTTTTTGCCTTTATAAACCCGTGTTCAGCAATTGCTCGGGGCTCCAGTCAGCCGCACTTCCTTTGTGTTGTTGCCTGCCTGCCTGAGAGCCCCTGCGCTGCGCTTGTAATAAAAATCCTCTTGCTCTTGCATCAAGCCTCGGTCTCTGCGTTTGACTTGGGGTCGTCGCCTCCTCTGCTGGACTCTCCGGGGGTCTTAGGGCCCAACATTACCAAGGTACATGCCCTTGACCGGAATCGAACCTAAGACCCTTGAGTCCACAGGCCGATGCTCTGTCCACTGAGCCAAACCGGTTAGGGCTATGGAGATTGTTTTAATACTATGCTTGCTTTCAACTCCTAAATATAACTAGAGTATGCCTTTTTATTAGTCTGTGTGCTAATATATGCAAAATAGTTTTAAGGTTAGGCAAAGGAAAGTGTAATTACAAATATAAATATCCCCCAAACACTCAAGATTCCCTCCACACACATGTTCTAGTTTTCAAAAAATTATTTTATCAATTAAAACCATTACTCTCAAGCCTATTCACTATGACTCTAGCAATAAAGCCAGAGCCTAATTATTTCACAGTGTTAAATGAATTTTGGTTCTGAAGAAGTCAGGTGAGATGTTTCACAATGAGGAAAATAAAAACTGGGTTACACAAGTTGTGATTTGTAGATCTGAAGTAAAGTTCCCTTCTATAACCCTATTTTGTTTTCCTTCTAAGGTTCCTAGGATACACAAGGTATTCATTCACTTCTTCAATATGTATCACTGAGGTCAGTATGGGCATTGGGGCTAATTTTATTGTGCAAATGCCCTGTGTACTGCTAAATATTCAGCATCCCTGGCTTCAAATCACTAAATGCCCTTGACCATTTCTCTCCCATTAACAGCCAAAAAACATGACTTTATCCACATTAATTTAACCCCATTCATTTATCTTTCACTAGTTAAAGGATATTTTGTTTGTTTCCCTGTATAAATATAGGTGCTTTAGGGGAACAGAAGTTTTTTTATTTTTTTTTTTTAGTTAGGTAAATACATAAGATAGGGGTTACTGGGTTGTATCCCTAAGTGTAGGCTTAACCTTATAACAAACTGTCAAAACAGTTTTCCAAAGTTGTTGCTATGATATTTTGCACTCCCACTGCACTGTGTGAGGGTTACAACATTCCTGTGTGTACCCACCAACACTTGACATTGCCATGTGTGTTTTGTTTGTCACCCTTCTAATAGGTATGCAGTGGACTCATACTATGGCGTTGTTTTTTTCTTCTTTGGTATCTTGCTTCGAATCACTCATATGATACAGAGTTTGATATGTATACAACAGCTGGATGCTCTTTTATTTTTTTCACTCTAAGTTCACGATTCTTTTTTTGGCTCCGTCCAGGCTCCTATTGAGCCAGTAAAAGGCATCCTTTATTTCTCTTGCGGTGGTTTTCATTTTTCACATTTCCATTCAATTTTTTCTATAGCTTCCATCTTCCTGCTGTTAATGCATATTATCCACTTTTTTGTTGTTGTTGTTTGTTTTGACAGTTGATTTTTTTAGTGTCTTCATTTTTTAGTGAATGCTAGACATGTTTAGGATAGGAGTGACTAAGGTCCATAGTATGCAGATGGGCATGCCTCACTCAGCTAAACCATCAATGTAGGGGGAGGGTCAATTGGGTCAGGAGTTGAAATGGGGTTTGGGCTTGTCATCACTATGGTTACCTTCTTTAAATTACTCAAGAACTACTTTTTTTAAAAAAAAAAGGACGGAGCAGGCTTGCTGAATAATTTTCTCCATATTCCTGCTCTGTCTTTAGCAGTGATCCAAGCTGTTTGTCCTTTCCCAGAGAGTCCTCTCCATATTATTTCCAACTGAAGGGACAACTGCTCTTTGCAGGTTGTTCCTGTGGGGAAGAGGATAGGCGTCCCCCTTTGTCCTACTTTTTATTGGCTCTGCTTCACCGCGTCTCAGGAATTGGGCTTTCTCAGTGATACGTCCCCTTAGCCATTGCTAAGCGATCTCTAATGATATTGCAATAGGATTCTGAACCCAGGACCACTTTTTATCCCTTTCTTTAACTTAAGTTGGTCCTAACTTGTGTCCCGGAGAGAGGGGATGGGTTTGATACCCTTCCTCCAATAACTCCATGATTTTATTCCTCAGCAGAGAAGGGTCTGAGTGTGGCTTTGTATCTTTTTTCCTTTTGCTGCTCCTTCTCTTCTCTAAGCCTATCTCACCAATAAAGACTTTTCCTGATCCTCAGTTTTCTTGTATGCGTCTGCTAGAGGCCCATAGATAGAATGCTGTGCTTTTGTTTGAACTTGCAGTGTGTTGGTGGCTCTCAGGGTTATGCCCTTTCAGCCTCTACTAATTTGGTAAACAGTTTACTAGTATCTAAAGTTGTCTTACTGTCTTGTGTATCATTCTTCTATGGTCTGACTCCAGTGCTCACATCCTGTCTAAGGGTGGCACTTGTTTTCCCTTAGATATCAGTCTACATGTTTGACCTGCAAGTCTTTGATGGGTGCAACAAAAGTTATGAGTTTGCAGATTAATAACAACAACAAAAAAGATGGATAAAGTGACATTGGCACTTTTTCCAGCTTTCTGCATTGTAAGTGAAAGGTGTTCTATTTCTTCTTTTCATAGCTATCTTTTTTTTTTTCAGTCTTATTTCTCTTATTTCCAATAGCCAATTCTTGAAGGAAAAGAGAAATGTGGAGACCTAACTACTGTGCCACTTTCTAGGCTATTCCAGAGCTATTTTCTGTTGTCAGCTTAAAATGTATTCACACATTTTCATATAATAGTTTTGGTTCTTTTCAAAGTTTAGACTCAAATGTTGGTTTTCAAAACTACCTGACATATAAATTCTTTTATTTAAGCTTTAAAAGTTTATATTGGTGGCCTACATTTTTGGGTAATTATAGAATAGTAAGTATACTAAGTAATCTTACTGGTTACTGCGACGTTGAAGACAATATCTAAGAGTGTTCAAGGAGTTTATAATCTGGTGTGCTCTGGGCTTTTTCTTAGCTCCTATATCATTTTTTTTCTACCTTGGAGGCAGGATGTACAGTAGTTAAACTTTTAAGAATCCAAACTCGGGCTGTTTATTTCAAAAGCCGGCTTTACAAACAAATACCTGTATAACCCTGGACAAATTATATTTCTAAACCCAATTCTCAAATATAAAATTGGGATAACTGTTGTACTTTGTGTATAAGACTGGCACGAGTATTACATAAGGCACTGCATAATAAACACTTAGTCAATGATGAAAACACAGCAATGCTAAATAAATATTAAAATGCCATCATTTAATACTACCACCACTTAAAATTTTGTAAGGATTGAGCTGTAAACCACTTTTCCCCACTCATGATATTTTCAAGTTTAGGGAGTACAATATAACCATAATGATAAGCATCCAATAGGCTCATAACATTTTTACTGGAACTGCAGTGAATAGACATTTTAAGAATATAGCTGTTAGGCAGTGTTACTGAGGGAGCATGGGTTAATAAAGACAAGATATAGAAGGATGTCATAGTACAATTCTTGAGAAGCTGGGATAAGGTTGGTGTAATCACTCCCAAAGAAGTGGGAGGTAGAGGGAATAACAAGTTTGCCTAGGCCGTGGTCGGCAAACTGCGGCTTGCGAGCCACACGTGGCTCTTTGGCCCCTTGAGTGTGGCTCTTCCTAAGCCTTAGGAGTACCCTAATTAAGTTAATAACAATGTACCTACCTATATAGTTTAAGTTTAAAAAATTTGGCTCTCAAAAGAAATTTCAATCGTTGTACTGTTGATATTTGGCTCTGTTGACTAATGAGTTTGCCGACCACTGGCCTAGAGCCATCCTAGAAGCGAAGATTGTCTTTTACTTAAAATTCAGTGCTCATATTAGCCTGTCTAGTGTATTTGAGTCTTTATGTATGGGCAGTGTTGTTTGTAATCATGTTTTTATCTCCCAAATCTTTTTCAGGCTGTTTTAAATATTTAGTGAAGACCTGAATACAATGTTTATATATGAGAAAGATTTGGTTTGCATTCTTGATCAGTCATTAACTCCTTTTAAAATATAGTATGTGTTCCTTAATAAAAATTATATCGTAAGTAGGCTATTTTCTGTCACTTTCAAATAATGCAAATTACATTTTAGATTGAAGTTAATAATTACACAGTAATGTTCAGTCATCCCATGATTTTTTTCTTTCTACTCTGAAATAATTATCCTATTTTCTAGTCATATATAGGAGCTTTTGTATCTAAATTTCTTTTAGAGCAGGACAAAATTGATATCTTCATGAATTATTTACTAGTGCACATTGTTTCACCTATATGGTTTTCCTTTATTATTTTCACTTCAATAACTTTTTTCACTATAATTTGGGAAATATTGTTAATTTGACCTTATTGTAGTTATCATCTATTTATAATCTTTTTTCACATTTATGTTTGATTTGCTGCTCTCTATTTAGCTAGCAAATTATATTACTTGCTAGCAAATTACATTACTTGAAGAAAGCATTTTATTTTTAATATTAAAATTTTATAAAAGTTCCATAGAGTATCTTTTTTTTTTAGCAGAATATATTATATATCTCTTGTTCTTGAGACCAATAATAATTATGCTTCTTTTATGTAACCAACCATGTTGGCTTTTGTATTGGTGGTTAGGAATTGTAGAGAAAAATTTTGAACCCTCTGATTAATATACTTAACCTTGAAAGGTATAGGTCCATAGTGTTTCTGTGAGAATTTGATAAAATTCAAGAGATGATCCCATTCTCTGTTTATCAAGTTCTCACACATATTCTGAAATTACTGACCAGAGAAAGCTGTATTTTCACTTTGATTAACTTCATTAAGAAATTGATGAGAATTTTAATATTTGCCTAATGTGTAATGCAAACATCAAATTCCATCTATGTATATTAACTTCATAGATATAGCATTAGAATATTTAAAAATTTATGACCTTTCTAAGCTTTTAAATATAAAATACAAATCTTAAACACCAAGAGTCAGATAAATTCCAGAAAGACAAGCTAAATTTTATTTCTTCATAAACAAGGCACATTATAGGTACATTATCCTATATAATAAAAGCCTAATATGCTAAGTGTCCAGTCGGCCATTCAACCAATTAAAGTGTAATATGCTAATGATATGCTAAGGCTGCTCAACCGCTCACTATGACGTGCACTGACCACCAGGGGGGGAGATCCTCCAACCAGTAGGTTAGCTTGCTGCTGGGGTCCAGTGGATCAGGACTGAGCAAGATGGGCCGGACATGCCCTGGAGCCCTCCTGCGGTCCCTCCCCGGCTGGCCAAACTCCCGCGTATCTCCTGGCCCCAATTGCGCACCAGTGAGGTCCCTCAGCCTGGCCTGTGCCCTCTTGCAATCTGGGACCCCTCGGGAGAGCCAGTTTTGGCCCAATCCCGCAGGCCAGGCTGAGGGACCTCACTGACGCATGAATTTGTGCACCAGGCCTCTAGTATATAATACAACAGTACAAAGTATGTTTAGTTGTCACATGTAAGTGATAATATCATCCTGATTCATTCTAAAATTAATTTATGTGAAAAATTATACTATACTGTTTATTCAGCAAAAAGTTTATTTTGCTTCTTAAATGGACAGTAAATACTTTTCTTCCTTGATTTATTTTTACTATATTAAGATATGTTTCTCAAAAATAATTTTTTGTAACTGAGTGTCAAATTACCCAGGTTAAACTGAGATAAAATGAAAGATTTTCCCATAAATTAGTGAAGCATTCTCCATTCTCTCTGTTAGTCATTTATTGAATATGCATTTTTACTTTGAAAGTATGATATTGAATCCAGGAACTGTGTTTTGTTTTCATCATTTCCTCAGTGTCCAGCATAGTACTTGGCTATGGTACTTATTCAATCAATATTTAATTAATGAACAAATGTTAACACATACTTTACAGAAAGGAAACAATTTTAAATCTGTCTAGATTGCAATTCTATCAAACCCTAATTTTTCCTCCAGTTATTATTTGCCCAGCTAAGCTCAGAAACCATTTGAGGATCTCTATGTTAGTAGATTGGAAGAGTGAATTTTCTGAGGACTGTTTTCATGCTTTCTACTAATATTAAGATATGATCTGCTTAGCTACATAAAATTTCTTTAGCTTGAATAAATAGTTAAAATTTGGTAACCAATTTGTTTTTAATTTTAGAAAAATCCTCCAAGTAATTTTTACTTGTGTGTTCTAAGAGCACTTAATATACTATAACCCTAAAAAGAAATTAGAACCCATTTCAGTGTTGTTTTAGATGTGATGAAGACTAGACAATCAATTATTCTTGTAATGTCCTTACGTGATTCCTTTGTCCCCCCCAGGGTGAATTTACCTTTCAATGAATAACAAATGTGTTTTTTATCCTCAGATTTCCGGCCTTTGTATTTCTGTGCTATATTAACTCTTATGTAGTGTCTCATATAGGAAGACATATTCAGTGACACCTCTGAAACTGGGTTTCCAGGCTATAAAATATCTAGAACTTATTTTTTTTATTGATATAATCAAACAATTTCCTGGAGGTTACAAATCCTTATCACATTGCTTACATTTTTATCTGGGAATTCAAGAGACTTGCTGAGGTAGAAAAGAAAACTGACATTGTATTAAAGAGGCATGAAAAATATGATTTGATTATATAATATTTCAGTGGCTTTTTCTTCTCTAAAATAACTGTCCTATTTTTCCGCTTGTATTCTTTTTGTGGCATATAACCATAGCTGTAGACCTTTTATGACTTTTCACCTGTGTTTTAAAAGCCACTTTAGTATATGTACAAAAAAACAACACAAGATTCTGAAAAGTTTTATGAATGACTTATTTCAATAAGTAACTTTCATTTCTTCTTTGATTCTGATGTCATAATTTACTCTTTCTAAAAAAACTTCAGGAAAATTATAGTCAAAACTTTTCAAAGAGAAACAAATCACTTCTAAAACAGCACAATGATTTCTCTCACACACAAGCACCAAATTTTGTGCCTTAATGACAGTTGCCCCAATTCCCATCACTGCATCTCTTTTATTCATTTATGTTAATTGTTCTGGCTCTTTGACATCTAAGTTAAAGCATTATACAAATATTCAAATTAGAGTGTATTTGAGCAAGAATTCTCTCAGTGAATCCTCAAGTGAATTTTAATGTTAATATGGCCTAATGATCCTTGGTGATAGTCATTAAACAGCACAGATATACTTAAAAGAGGTCATTCAAAGAGGTTGTGCAACTAGGAACTAATGGAGTTGAGAGTATAGAAATTATAGTCCATTGTCTGATACAAATTTTCAGTATGGATAGGGATTAAGAAGTACTGGTGAGCCTGGTGGAATTTTAATTAATGAGCTTTGTCAGGATAAATAAGACAGTTTGATAGCATGAAGATTATAATTCTAGGCTCAAGCCATGTTTGATACCTATTGGTAATACCTCCACAATCACAAGATTTTTGGTCAATTTATTCAGAGAAAAGTTATAAAGTGATTTTTATAAAAGTAGTGGAATGAATCATTCTTCACTTTTTTACATGTTTTTGTGATTCCATAAAGAATCACATCCATGAGATGGGATGTACTTGCAAATTTTATTTGTTAGTGAAAGATTCCTCATTTTCATGACATTAGTTGTATGGCAGTCATCCCAGTTGCTCATGCCGGAAGGAAAAAAAAATCATTTTGATCTCTCCTCCCTAATTTTTAATATGTCAAATTTCCATCACAAAGTTGTCCATCAATCCACTCCATTTACTCCAATCATACATGCCTACAACCTGATTTCTTGCTTTAATTATTGTCCCACAGTGTTTGTTTCAATCTACTCTCTACATTGCCTTTAAAGTCATCGACTTAAAACACAGTTACATTTGATTATGTAACTTTCTGCTGAACAACCTTTTATGGCTGAACACTTATGAGGACATATTCTTAGCATGGTGAAAGGCTCTGGGCCGTCTTGCCATTGCTTCCTTGGAAGGGAATGGTAGGGGCTTGTTCCCTGGAGGAGAGCAAGCTAGGACTGAAAGGGCGAGACCTCAACCTAGAGGCCCTGATGCCCAGCGCTTCCCGCGGTCGGTCCCAGTGTTCCCCGCTGCAGGCTCCCACCAGCCCGTCCCCGCCCGTCTCCCGGCACCAGGGCACCAGCGCTGGGTTGGCCGCCCCTGGTCTAGTTTCCTGCCTGGGAAGGCGGAGGGCCGCGGAGAGGTGGCAGGCCCGGGGCTCTGGGGGAGCAGGGGCGGCCCGAGCCCCCTCCAGCAGGGGAACAGTGCCCTGGGCTCCTGGGTGCTGGGGAGCGGCCTGCGGCCTTCGGGGAAGGACGCCTATCGAGGGGCGAGGAGGCAGGCTGTCGGAGCCAGGGTTGTGGTGCGGGGCCAGGGATCTCAGGAGGGAGGGAACAGGACAGTTCGCCAGAGGGCTGGTGCGCTAGGCTCCCACCCGCGCTTGAGCTAGGAGGCCCCGCATGGCCCTGCGGACAGGGGGACGGTGGGGACCGCCCAGGCTGCAGTCGCCCAGAGCCGCCAGCCCATCCCAGGACGGCCTCCTTTCCCATGCGAGCGGAGACCTGCAGACGCGCGGCCCCCGCCCTTCCCCACATTCTCAGTGGAGGGGCGAGGACTGCACCCTCCATCTTGCCCTGGGTCCTCCATTTTTGGGCAGAGCCATGTGCTTGGCGGGGCTTCTTCCCAGAGGCCCAGGCCTCTGCTGGCCACACCCAGGATTTCTCTGGACTAACCAACGATAATCAAGGGAAGTGCATGCCATCAATATGACTACATCCTGTGTAATGAGACACCGACTCATGCCTGGCCAATCAGTGGAGCCCACAGTCCCCTCTCCTGCCCTTACTCCACCCCCCCTATAAAACCCCTCGTCCCATCAGGCTTCGCTCTCTCTGCCACCTGCTGCTGTGTCAGTAAGGAGGGTGGGGGAGCCAGACCTAGGTTTGAAATAAAGGACTCTTTGCTTTTGCATGGGACTCACTGGCTCCCTGGTGGGCTCTTGGGAATCTTGAAATCTGGGCATAACAGGACCTTTGGTTTTCAGGGATTTTAAAGACTGGGTGTTTAGGGGAGGTCTTTGGGAGGGTTAATAGAATATTCCTGAGCTTTATGCTAATATACCCAAATGAGATTTAGTCTCCTAATTTGTCTGTCCTTGGGTGTGGTTGGCAAATGGCCCTTAATTAGATTTCTGTTATCTGTCTCACTGAGTAGGGTGATTTAAGCTATTTACCCTCTGGTTGGGGAGAAGTGCAAACCATTTACTCTTAAGTGACCTTAGTTTAGGGTCAAAGTTTCTTTCTGAGCCCGTTTCTTAATAAACAGCTTAAAATCAATAACCTAGAAAGCAGCTTCAGAGTGGCAAAACTTTGGTTCCCTTCAATAGACTTTAAATCAGTTTTTCAATGCTTTCAAATTACCAAAAGATTTCTAGAAACTATTTTATTTCTGAAGTTTCAACTAAAAAACCTTTTATTTACATCTACTTAATTCTCAATAATATTTAGATTATTATAAAAAATTAGGACAAAGTCAGTTACCAAGCTCTTTTTCTGTTGACCAACCCAGAAAAATTAAAATATTTTATTAAATGATGTTTTTAAAAGTCTTGGCTGTTTAAATTAAATCAAACTCAAAATCAGTTTAAATATTTTTGTGATATTGAAAAGCATTTGGGTAGTTTCAGTTATGTTTTTAATTTATATAAGCACTTAACTTTTAAAGCTAATTAAACAGAGCTCTTTTTATATAAACTATTTTGTAAATTTCCTCCCAAGGTAGACATATATGCAGATATATAGATGATAGACACAACCAGAGACCTAATTTTTTTTTTTTTTTTTTTTAGCTATGATGCAGGTACAACAACAACAAAACTATTGAGAGGGTTAATTTGAAATGCAGGCAGGCAGGGCTGGGGTCCACTGGAAAACAAAGGCAGGGGCAGATGGCAGTTTGAGCAAGCCTAGTCACAGAAACCAACCATGCAGAAATAATAAAATGTTTCTAGACTCAAAGCAGGAGGCATGAGAAACAAGGAAGGGCCTGCAACAATAAGGTGTGCTGGCACAGGGAGAGTTCAGCATAGAAGCAGGGAGAGTTCAGGTCCGTTGCTGGGCAAGAACAATGGAGGGAATCAATCAGGTGATGACACAGATAGATATAGAAACAGGCTTGTAGCAAATCTATACCCCTGGACTGCAAGGCTTTACCGGGCAGCCCATTATTGGGTTCCCCTCCCCTTGCAGGGACTCTGAATCTGCTTGTAATAAATTTTCCACACTTTTGCTTAAATCTTCTGGTCTGCAGAGCTCATGCTTCAGTGTTGCAAGACACAACCCCAGGAGGGGTATATTAATTTATAACATTTGAAATAAGTTAAGTTCATTCATTCAGATGGTACCGCTTTAAGATTTTTGTTTTGTTCCTGATAGACCATCTTTAAGGAAATTGGAATGGGGGGCATTCCCTTGGCAAGGGAACCTTTTCAGCTATTTGTGGTTTTTTAAGAAGTTTTCTTTTTATTTTTTGTCATTTTCCGTTGGCTTGTTTAGTCTCAGGCAGATGTAGGCTGTGTTTATGTTTCTGCTTATCCCTAGGAAGGCCTTGAAAGCTAAGGAGGCTTAGAAAATCCCATTAGACTTCTAATTTTGCCATATTTCTGAACATAAACATCAGGTTTCAAGCAGAACAAAGTGCAAGAAATTTCAGATTGGTTCTATTTTATGATTCCCGTCCTTTTTGTTGAACTTCTTGTGTTTTCAGGTATTATTTTCCCGAGTTTGTTGAGTTGTTCTCTTAAATCTAATTCAGGCTCCTGGAAATTACATTGAGCTCTCTATTCTTTGGGTCAGTTACTAAAAAATGGTTTCTTTTGTGGTGTCATGTTTTCTTGCTTTTCACACTTCTAGTGGCTTTTGTTGCCTGCCTTACTGAGGAACAAGGCAATCTTCTAGCCTTTCTGCCAGCTTCAGTGTGGACGGTTTCCACCTGCAGGTGGCGGCAAGGGTGTAGTGGCATGTTTTCTCGGTTCCTTCATTTGAAATTGCGATTGGTGAAGATGAGGGGGTCCTTGCTGACCAAAGCTACAGCTGTCTGGTGGCAGTGATGGCTAAGGCTGTTGGGAGTTGCTGGGGTCTTCCTTTTCTCCTTTTTTCTTGTGGAGAAGATAGTTCTTGAGATCAGGTCTGGTGCACAGCTGTGAGAACAACTGTGGAGCTGGAGTCCTGGGATCAAGGCCATGCAGAATCTGGAGCAGGGGTCCTCAAACTTTTTAAACAGGGGGACAGTTCACTGTCCCTCAGACCGTTGGAGGGCCGGACTATAGTTTAAAAAAAAACTATGAACAAATTCCTATGCATACTGCACATATCTTATTTTGAAGTAAAAAAACAAAACAGGAACAAATACAATATTTGTATTTGCATGTGGCCCGCGGGGCGTGGTTTGAGGACCCCTGATCTGGAGCAAAGTAGCTTTAGCAGTGGCACCAGGGTCTGAGGTGTAGATATGTGTACACAGCCCATGGGATAGACTCTGGTCTTTACTGCTATGACTTGGGCCCCTAAGGACATGCGTCGAGCAAGATGCCATAGTGGCATGGGCCCAGATGTGCAGAGGTAGCCTGCGCCAGGTGTGTCTGGTGGAGCAGCAGCATGGCCCCAGGGATGGCTGGTTAAATGCCTGTGTTTGGACCAGACAGTGGGGCCACAGAGCTATTATAGTGCAGCCCGTTCATGGTGGGCCACAGCTGAACTCAGGACCCAGGGCTAAGGCTCCGTGAAGTCCTCTCACTATTTTATAACTGTGTGACTTCCATGGCTCAGCTTAGTTTTAATAAATGACTTCTGTACTTGAAGGACAAAGGATGGGCTTTAATTTTGAGATGCCTACAGTGACACACCACATTAAATATTAAACAGTGGAAATTGAAAATGTCTTTAGTAAAACATTGCTGTCATCGCACCGCTGTATTTGTTTTCATCTATTTTCCATTGTTGAACTAAGATTGATTAACCTGTGGAGGCTTTCTGTTCATCCTAAAGTAGTTGAAATTTCAGGGCAATTAAAGATAAGAGTTTTTAAAAAATCTTTAAGATATAAGGATGTGATTAGTGGTGCCTTATATGAGCAATATAGAGGCAAACTGATAAGGCTTATTTCAGTCATGAGCAAATGAAATAACACTAATATTTATAAAGACATAAAATATTTTCTTTGGAGCAGTGGTAAAAAATTTCAAAATTCTACAATTAAATGTTTTACCTTACCACTAAACTAATACGCTTTTGAACTTGTCCTTCTCTGGATGTTGTACTACCTCCTTCCCATTTTAGAAATAACCCTCTCATTATTTCTAATTAATTTCAATGTAGAAACTGTATTTTAAACCCAATAAGTGAAATGATAGACTTTATATGTAACAAAACTGTTAAATATGTTATTAGTAACTTTCTTATGCTTTTGCAATTTAATGATTTCTAGTTGTTCTTATATGTGTGTTGCGTTTTGTGTTTTGTTTTTTTTTGTGTGCAAACACATCCCGTTTTTATTTTGCATTCCAAGTTTACAAGAATACTATTAAATGAATACTCTTCGCTTTATTATCTACTCCTAGATTTATCCTCCAACTTAGTTCCAACATCTAGCAATTATTCTATTAAAAGGCTCTACGCTGGCCAGGTGAAGAGACACAGTAGTCAGTAGTGTTTTGTGTGTGTGTGTGTGTGTTATGTGTCCAAAATGTGTGTATTATGCTTATTTGGACTGAGCCCTTCACCCAATTAGTGCTAAAACTTGGCTTTAGGAGCATTGAAATTCTGTATCTTTTAAAAATATTTTAAAACATTTGTAACAAAGGCACATGACTTTAAACATGCCCTGTGGAAAGATGCTTAGCATGCCATTCAGTGCTCTAACCCCGCGGCTTTAATTTTGTATTATACATCAAATCTTTGTGGAATCGAAGACAACAAAGATTTTTTTGTGCTTCTTACAGATTTTCTATTTGCAATTTATGTTATCTTGTTCATGTCATCTCTTCTAAACATGCCTTTTTTTCTTTTGTCAGTGAAATATGATACATTTATCCTGTCTCTTCTCAAATAGCTTTGGTATCAGCTGAGGCCCCCTCGCAGTAATTACCTTCCTTACTGGACTTAAATGAAATAAATCCCTGTCTTCACTGAGATTTCATTCTAACTCTTCAATCCGAGCACACTTCTGGTCCATAAAAAGCTGGAAAACTTCTTGCTAAAATGAACTAAAAAGTTATCAAAGTCAATGCTGACTTTCAGTTCTATGTTATATTTAGTATCATTTAATGCTATGAGCTGTCTTCCACTTTTATAGTCAGTTTCAAGCTAATACAGAATATAGATTTAAAAAAATAGCACGATTGCTCTAAACACATACAAAAAAAAAAAAATGGTTCTTGGGTATTAGAAAAGCACATTGAAATACCCAGAACCAGGTTTGTTGTTTGCCATATGTAATCAAGTACCACAGATGTTTCCTTATCTTATGTGGATTCTTTAAATCCATTAAAAATGGTAATTATTCTGTGCTTAGTGATTTATTTGTATATTTAAGTAAGTATAAAATACAGTCGCAATAACTGAATTATACTTCTTCTTTAGGTTAGGAGTAGATTGCAAATGCCATAGTATTTAACAAAAATATAAAATATGTACCAAATAACTTAGTTGTTTTGTATGCAATGCCAAGGAGGTGAACTCTGCTCAGATAGCCCATCAGAAAATAATTGCTGGTTAGCTTTAAGGAGTGCAAGTGTTGACAGCCTCCGGCTACTAATGATGTCAAGAGCCACCATATAAGGTACCTATTGGCCTCCTACTTGATTTCCCTCAGTGACAGAGCCAAGAAACTTTCAGTATTCCCAACATCTCAAAATGTTACAGCATGCACCCACTTTATTCATGGTTTTCCAGTGGGTCGGTGCCCTTTCCTGACACTCTCAGTCAATGATTAAGCACATCAGGAGTTCCAGGACCTCATCATTTCTGCTCATCACACACCTCCTTCCTATCAGTTAATATTTGCTTTGGAGCTCTCCATTGGGCCAGCCAAGGCACATTTGTACCATAAACTTATGTCTACCTAAAACCTGCACACAGCTCTTTAGAGCTTTTTAACTAGAGTTGCCAAAAGTTGAAAGCAATCAATATGTTCTTCAGTAGGTGAATGGATATAATGTGGTATAACCAGATACTGGAGTATTATTCAAGTCATGAAAAGATAGGGAGGAACCTCAAATGAACATTACTATGTGAAAGAGCCCATCTGAAAAGGCTATATACTAGATGATTCGAACTATATGACATTTTTAAAAGGCAAAACTATGGAGACAGTAATATGATCAGTGTTTACCAGGGGTTAGGAGAAGGGGATGAATAGTGAGAGCACAGAAGTCTTTTGAGGCAGCTAAACTATTCTACATGGTACAGCAATGTTTGATACATGTCATTATAAATTTACCAAATCCATATAATGTATAATACACAAGGTGAACTATAGGCTTTGGGTAATAATGAATAATGGAGTATCCATATAGGTTCTTCTTTATAACCAATGTACCACCCTGGGACAGGATATTGATAATGGGAGAGGCTGCGCATTTGTGGAGACAGGAAGAATATGAGAACACACTCTTCAATTTCTCTTCAATTTTACTGTGCTCTAAATCTGCTCTAAAAAATAATTTTTAGAAAATGCAAACAGTACTGGCATTAGAGTTTTTTTAGTAGCTTCCAATGTGGCTTTTGTTAATTACAACAGGAATCAAATAAAGGTTAAACCAATACCAGGATTTAATCATTAAAACTACAGAGCTTCAAAGATACCTAACTAAGAAGCAAGTCAGATGAACCAATATTTTTAGGAAAAATTGGATCTAAAATATGTGATTGGGACATCAAGGTTCATGTCCCCAAGAATGTTGGCTCCCCACACTTTCCTAATCCTCTCATCCTGAAGAGGAGACCACCCTACTAAAAGACAGCACTCTCTAAAGCCAAAGAAAACATCACTATCCAAGGATATTCCAGAGGCCTCTGTCCCAGAAGTCAATAGGAGACCCATCGGAATGTCTTTTCCTGGCTGCCATATGGGTAACTATGATTAAGTATTCTTATAACTCAACCAGCAACATTTGGGCCTGATAAACAAGAAAACTACTACGCCCCAGAGAAACTATAGGAATTAGCTCTCATTAAATGAAGTCAATGGAATATCTGAGGGACTAGAATTTGAGGGTGATTAGTCAAGGGGGCTGGAACATAGGACTAGAAAAGGGAGAGTTTATTGACCTGAGCTTACACTCTTGTGACACAGAATTTAATATCTTGACAAGGCCCTCAAACTCTTTACTAGTAGTGGCTTCTAGAAACTGGAGAAAGTGTAACTTACCCTGAGTGAAGTCGAAATGCCATCACAAATGGTAAAAGAAGGGATTAAAAGAAATGGAGAATTGGGCATTCTGGAATAGTTGTACTTTTTGAGGACAAAACACTCACTAAAGGATCATGTTGCCTAGAAACATGCAGATAACACTGTACACTGAGTCTATCATGCATGTGATGTTGAGAGAGAAGTTTCATGGTGGCACTGCTCTGCAGGCCAGTGCTGATGATAGGAGAGGCTGCTAATGACTTTAGTTCATTGATAGCAATAGAGGGCAACACGAACTCCAGAAGCCAAGGGCTCTTCAATTCAATGTGGAAACCAAAGAGGCTTTACTGGCAGAACCTAGCAGGTACCACTACCCTAGAACTTAAGTTACCTGTTCCAAAAGCATAGAATTCCACAAAACATGGCATCTGGCCATGGAGCCCACTTTATAGCAAATGAACTGTATGAATAGCTTAAGACCATGGAACCCACTGGATTCATTATGTAGTGTACCTTTCAGAAGCAGTTGGCCTGAGCAATAGAATGGCCAGCTGCAGTGTCTTCTTGATGAGATGTGCATACTGATTCAGAAAACTCTATGTGGCCTGTCCCTGTAGGAAGAAGATCTGAGGCCAATAGATGGGACAATGACTACCTCACTTACCAACTATTCTCCATGGCTCACTTATGCTTCCCATTATTTTACCTCTGGGATTTATAGGGTTAGTGGTCCTTCTCTTGCCAAGTAGCATAAAACAACTCCACTGAGCTATATAAGTCATGGTACCACCTGGGCACTCACTTTTGATTTCTTTTTTTCTAGGAATCTAAAGACAAGAATAGGATTCACCATGTAAGAAGGAACAATGAACCCTGATCAGAATGAGAAGGTAAGACTGATGTTAACAATTAGGGAAAGAAAGACTATGTGTGGAACTCAGGTGATGCCCTTGGGACCCTAGTGTATTCCCTTCTCAACTATGAATACAAGGGGTCAATGCAGCAACCACAGTCCAACAAGGGAATGATTTCCAAGAACACAGCCACCTTAGGATGAGGATTTGAGTAACACCACCAGGTAAGTCACTGAGACCAATGGAAGAATTAACTAAGGGGAAAAGAATGGATAGTAGAGAAGGGAGGTGATGAGTACTGGTAACAAATCAGGTCTCACTATGTTGATAAGTATTGTTTACTACACTATCTTTCCTCTAAGTTTTTACTCAGAGTGTTCCACTGGAACCTTGTACCCTTGTAAGGTACAAAGAATGGACTTTACCACACATGGAGATATGCTGCTCAGACCTTCAGTCAAGAAAGACATCACCAGGGAGGAGGACAGATAGTCCACTTACTGAGCCCACTACAGGTACAAGAGCTTGGACATTGTTGCCAAATGCATAACTCCTCTAACAGGCAAATCTTTGCTCTGCAGCTCCCATTAGGTTGTTGAAAATTTATCTTATCTGCATAGTGACCTAAGCCTCTACGTCCCCAATCCTGCTTCTCTTATTTTCCTTTCACAGGTGTCAGTTCTGCAGTAAAGTCCAAAGATTTTCCCTGCCATATCCTTCTAGCCTCCCTTTTATCTTTAATGGGCATTAGTTCTAGGTAGACTTCTCACACACATAACTCCAACTCAGTTTCTGTGTCCCGGGGGACCAGGTGAATATAATAGTTACGTTCACTCAATGATAGTTTCAATGGATTTCAATATCATAAATCCTCATGGAAACTCGTCTCACACATAGTCCTCACTTCAGATCTGGAACAGATGGATCTCGCTTTGTCCACCTCCACTGCCTTTCATCAGAAAGCAGTTTTAATAGCTTCTTAACTCTGATAATTTTACACTATTGTAGTCTTGAACCGAGAAGACTAAAATTTCTTTCTTTAGTCAGGATGCTATAAAAACAAATAGCTTTTATTCCTGATGAACACACAATTTCCTGCAACATATTATTCAGTAAAATTTTGAAATCCAATTATTCACCATCATTCATAGATAATATTAATAACTACAGAACAGTGTGGGAGGAAAATAGGAATAGGCATTTTGAAGATATGTGAATTTGATTTATATGAAAAGCACTTTGGCTAAATGCAATTTTCTTATTCCATCTTGTAAAAGTGTGTGATTTTTCTTCCTAATCCTCCTTTTGTATTGCCTCATTTTACTAATTTAGAAAAGACTCACCATATTTGTTGAACTAAACAAACAAACAAACAAACCTCCTTAAATTCCTTTGAGGTCATTTGGTATATGATCCCAAGAGTCATAGACATCACACATCCTTAAAATTATAAAATGTACTCCTCCTTTGAGGTACATTGAAAATAAAAGTGGGCATGATGGAAAGTGACTAATGAAAAAATATATTGTTATATTAAATACAGTAAAGTGATGAAAGCTCATAAAGTTCTGGATATAATTATAATCAATAAGGTATAGGTTAAAAATGATGACATTTCTAAAATATTAGGTCTTGTCAGATACTTTTTTATAAACAGGAACATAATATATTTAAAATATACCTTGTAATGTTTAAGGAAGAAATGTCAATTGCTCATAGTTGAATGCAGTGTAAGCACGAGTGTATAAATTGCTTCCTGAACCATGGTGGGATTGAATTAACTACTATATTACTATTTGTTTTACACAAAAACATATTTGAATTCAGAGTTCTGGAGTTGAACACCATAATTATAAAAAGAAGGAAAAAAGAAAAGGTTTTTTAAAAAAATCAAATTATCTGACTGAAGGGAAAATGGAGGACTGAAGTATGTATGTATTCTGAATATACAGAAATCAATCTAATTCAATATACCATAAGAATATCAGAAAAAGTACACTATTGAATCTGTTCTAGAAATACTCATTGAAAAGGAAAATCAAGAAAATCAGAAGAAAAAAATCAGACCCCATTGCCCTGATATATCATCTTTTAGTCTATTTCCTTATGTCTGTTTCCTTACTACCTTCTTTAATTTCAGTGTTTTGTTTTTTTTCTTCCCTACATTTAAAACACCTCTAGCTCTTGCCTATTATGTACTGTGTATTCCAGTTATTTACATAGTTTAAGACAGGCTCTTTCTCTATCAATATGTGCTGGGGTCCCCAAAGGTGTGGACGGAGTTGGCGAAGAAGGAAGGACACAGTGTTCAGTTGATCAGCAGCCTAGCCAGGATCTCCAGCCAGGATCTCCAGCCAAGTTCTGGTCTGGATCTCCAGAGAGGTTCTGCTGTTTATTGTCTTGTTACATCCGTATTTATACCAGTTGATTTTAATCCTGTCAATTTCTATTACAAAGGTTAGGGCATTTCTTATCTCCATTCCAGGGAGTAAAGATTATGTAGCTTAAGCATGATTGTTTGTAGTTAAAGTGATTAACTACCAGCCTGGCACTTAGTTAAGGAGTTTCATCCCCTCCCTAACTTCAGGGAAAAATCCCTACCTGGGGAAACAACCTTTCTCAGAGAGGTGACCTTGGTTAAAACACAGCGCTAAGGGGAGCAAACATATTAAGAACAGTATGCTATATACGCCAGGTCCCTTGAAACATATGCTGTGCAGATGTTTCTATCCTGCAGTGACTGTGTCAAGCAGCAAGGATGGACCGGCTTCTGGCAAATACGTCCTTGTCAATACTACTATGAATTTTGGGTTGCTGCACGGGTTATTATTATGTAGGAGCTTGTCACAAATCATAATCTATAAGAACTAGACCAAATTCTGGGAACACAAAATTCTTTTTTTTTTTAATATATTTTATTGATTTCTTACAGAGAGCAAGGGAAAGAGATAGAGAGTTAGAAACATCGATCAGCTGCCTCCTGCACAACCCCCACTGGGGATGTGCCCGCAACCCAGGCACATGCCCCCGACCGGAATCGAACCTGGGACCTCTCAGTCCGCAGGCCGATGCTCTATCCACTGAGCCAAACCGGTTTTGGCAAAATTCTTATTTAACATTCAGAAAATTTTATATATGTAAACCATATGTTTATTCAAGTTAGGATCAGATGTTAAAATATTTGTAATTTTCCACCCTTTTACACTCAGTTGTAAATTTTACAATACCAGTGATATTAATAACTTTTAGCAAAGACATTTATAGACCATCCAGATAGAATGTCAGTAAGGAAATTTTGACCTTAATGACACATTAGACCAAATGGAAATGATTGCTATTTATAGAGCTTTCTATCCCAAAATGAAAGAACAAATTTTTCTCAAGTGCCCAGGGAACATTCTCAAAGATAGACCATATGTTGGGGCAGAAAACAAGTCTCAATAGATTTAAGAAGATTGAAATCATACCAAGCATATTTTCTGACTTTAACAGTATGAAACTAGAAATCAACTACAAGATGAAAGCTGGAAAAACCACAAATGTGTAGAGATAGAACAACTATTGGGTCAAAAAATAAAAGAAAAGATGAAAATATATCTAAAAACAAAGTAAGATGACAATATGATGTTATCAAAAATTTTGTATTGCATCAAAAGTGGTATTAAGAGGGAAATTTATAGCATTGCAAGCCTACCTCAAGAATTGGGAAAAAAAATCAAATAAGCAATATAACATTAAACCTTAAAGAACTCAAACAAGAAGAGCAAAGCCCAAAGTAAACTTAAGGAAGAAAAGTAAGGCAGAATTAAATAAAAAGTGGAAAAAATAATGAAACAAGCTAGTTCTTTGAAAAGATTAATAAAATTGACAAACTTCTGTCTGGACTCACTAAAGAAAAAAAGTGAGAAATGAAAGAGGGAAAGTTACAATGGATACCGAAGAAATATACAAGAATGCTATGAAAGGCTATCTGCCACAATATTTTATAACCAAGAAGAAATGGACAAATTTTAGAAGTATATAACCTTCCTGGACTAAACCAGAAAGAATTGGAAAACCTAAATAGACCAACAGTAAGAAAATTGTAACAGCAATCAAAAACCTTCCTAAGAAAATGAAAGTCCAGGACTACATGGCTTCACTGGTGAATTCCACCAAACACTTAAATAATATTTAATACCCGTCCTTCTCAAAACCTAACAAAATTTAAAGAAGTAGGAATACTTCCTTACAAGGCCACCATTACTCTGATATCAGGACAAAGCAAAAACAGGAAATTACTGGCCTATATCTCTGATAAATATAGGTGCAAAACTCAGCATATCCACATCAATCATTGCAATACACCACATTAACAAAATAAAATATAAAAATCAGATGAACATGTCAATAGTTGCAGAAAAAGTATTTGACAAGATACACATCCATTTATAATAAAAACAGTAAATTGGGTATAGAAGGAAAGTACCTCGATACAATGAAAACCATATATGACAAACCCTCAGCTAATATCATACCAATGGTGAATAACATCAGGAAAAAACAAAGAAACACAGATGCTGGCTTTTGCCACTGTTATTCAACATGGTACTATACTGGAAGTCCTAGCCAGAGCAATCAGGCAAAAGAAAGAAAGAAATTCCATCCAAATTGGGACTGATAAAGAAACACTATGTAGATGACACAATGCTATCTAGAGAAAACCTTAAGATTCCACCAAATACTATTAGAAACAATAAACAAACACTGTAAAATTGCAGGGTACAAAATCAATATACAAAAGTCCACTGCAGTTTTATATACTGACAATGAAATATCAAGAAAAAATGAAGGAAAAATATATGTACAATTGCAATAAAATGATAAAATACCTAAGAATAAACTTAATAAAGGAAGGAAAGGACCTATACACTGAAAACTATAAGACATTGCTAAAATATGTCGAAGACAAAAAGAAATAGAAAGATATTTTTATATTCATGGACATGGATTAGAAGAATATTGTTAAAATAGCCATATTCTCTAAAGCAATATACAGATTTAATGCAATCACTATCAAAACCCAATGTCATTTTTTATAGACATAGAACAAAAAATCTTCAGATTTGTACAGAATCACCAAAGACTCTGAATAGTCAAAGCATTCTTGAGCAAAACTGGATGTATGATACTGAAAGTATCATACTCCTTGACTTCAAACTATACTATAGAGCTACAATAATCAAAACAGTATAGTGTTGGCAGTGAGTATACAGACCAATGGAACAGAATTGAGAGCCCAGAAATAAATCCATCCATCCATGGACAACTAATTTTTGACAAATAAGCCAAAAACATACAATGGAGAAAAAATAGCCTCGTCAATAAATGGGAAAATGGAAAAGCTGTATGCAAAAGAATGATATCTGATATCATACACATATTAACTCTAAGTAGATTAAAGATGTGAATCTAAGACCTGAAACAATAGAATCATAGAAGAAAAATAGGTGCTAAACTCATGGACCTTGGTCTCAGAGGGTTTGTGTGTGTGTGTGAGTGAACTTTATTGCATAAGCAAAGGAATTAAAAATTAATAAGATTACATCAGATTGCAAAAGCTTCTGAACAGCAAAAGAAACCGTCAAAAAATAATAAAGCAACTAACCAAATGGAAGTGGATATTTGCAAATGATATCTCCGATAAGGGGCCAATACTCAATAACTCATACAACTCAAGTACAAGACACAACAAAAGATCCAATTAAAAAATGGGTGGAGGATAGACACTTTTCTCAAGAAGTTATACAGATGGCCCACAGATATATGAAAATATGTTCAACTTCACTTGGTATTAGGAAAATGTAAATCGAAATTACAATATCACCTCACAACCTGTTAGAATGGAAAAAAGAGAACATAAATTATTGCAGCTTCTATGGAAAATATTCTGAAACTTCTTCAAAATATTATGAATAGAGCTACCATGGGACCCAGCAATGTCTATTCTGGGGATCTACCCCCAAATTTTGAAAACATAAAGATATATGTATCCCTATGTTTACCACAGCCTTATTCACAATAACCAACACATGAAAACAAGTGTCCTCCAACAGGTAATTAGATAAAGAAGATGTGGTACTTATACACAATTTACGCATCTACAAATAAGATTAAATATTGCCATTTGCATAATATGGATAGATCTTGAGAGTATTATTCTAAGTCAGACAGCAACGGACAAGAACGATAGCAAACAGATTTTACTCACATTGGGATACAAAACAAAGAGCAACAAATGAACAAACAAAATAAAATCTTAGACAATGTGATGATTAGGAGAGTGGGGAAGGGTGAAGGGGGTCAAATACATGAAGACAGAAGGAGACTAGACTTTGGGTGGTGAGCACACCATAGAATATACAGATAATATATCATAAAATTGTACACCTGTACACTTATGTAATACCATTGACCAATGTTACCCCAATAAATTTAATATAAAAATAAAAGCAAAATAATCAATATCTTTACATTTATATAAATTAGATATATTTTCTTAACTTATAGTGTCATTTTAGAAGTGGTGATTCAAATATAGACAGGATTCATTTGGAATAAAGTTAACTTGGTGTCAAGACCATTCAATGCAAAATAAAATGTACTAACAAGATAATTGTATTAGATTTTTTATTGTGCATGAGTATTATATTTCATTTACCATTCACATGTAGAATGTACAGATAAATGTGCAGTTGTATGAAAATAACTTAATGAAAGTTAAACATCTGTAATTCATTTTCTGAGATGTTGGAGCCAAATGTGCTTTTAACCTTTCTTTACTTTAGAAAGATAAGATGATGCATAAACCATGTAAAATATTATAATCCTTTATTTCATAACCAATCACTGACATATATGTACCAAAACCAACCCACATGTGTGGGATAAAGACTTTAAAAAGTCTGGCATCAGTTTTGGTCAAGCTTTATTACCAAATGAATTAAGATTAGTTTCGGATCTGTGGACAAATGAGCAAAATATAAACAAAATTAATACACACACAGATTTGATTTGCAAAGCTTTGGGGATTACAGATGGCATATGATAGATTTTAGACTTGTAAAGATATGTAGAGTACCAGTGTGAATAAAAATGACGACCTCTGATATTATGAAAGAGCAATGTACTTTTCATTAAAGAAGTAGATCAGTGTTGTTCTAAAGCAGGGGTTCTCAACCTTCCTAATGCCACAACCCTTTAATACAGTTCCTCATGTTGTGGTGACCCCCAACCATAAAATTATTTTCATTGCTACTTCATAACTATAATTTTGCTACTGTTATGAATCGTAATGTAAATATCTGATATGCTATATGTGTTTTCTGATGGTTGTGACCCACAGGTTGAGAACTGCTGCAAGAGTGAGACATTTTCAATATTAATTTTACTCCCTTGTTGATTAATAATTAGCCCTAAATATAATAATTAAAATATTGATGGTGACAGTGGTAAATACATTAAAAGCTTACTAAGTCTCAGATATTTCAGAAATAGCTATTAGCAGTCACGTTATATAAATGAAAGAACAGAATCTTAGAGATATTAAATAAGGTAATTCAATTAGTAAATGTTGGAACCAAAGTACAACACAGATAGTCTAGTTTTAGCACAGTCTGAAATAAACTAAGCTCAAGTGCATAAATTTCTGTTTTATATAAAATGTGGCTTGAATTTTTGCTTGATATTGTTTGCATCCAATTTGCAATGGAATAAATAAAATTTGTTTTTATGTAAATCATTATATATTTATAATACCAATAAAAAGATAGTATTATAGAAGTTCATGTTAGAAATAGATTAGAATTCAGTGGTTCTCAACCTTCTGGCCCTTTAAATACAGTTCCTCATGTTGTGACCCAAGCAAAAAATTATTTTTGTTGCTACTTCATAACTGTAATGTTGCTACTGTTATGAATCATAATGTAAATATCTGATACGCAGGATGGTCTTAGGCGACCCCTGTGAAAGGGTCGTTCGACCGTCAAAGGGGTTGCGACACACAGGTTGAGAACCACTGCATTAGATAGAGAACATATCACAATGCAAATGCTTGGGATTTTTTTTCCCTTAACCATTGATGGCTCTGCCCATAATATTGTTTTCTTTTTGTTTTTTACAGTATACATCTCCAATTGAAAAGCAGAAGGTCATGTCCTATCACAGTTTTAATTGTGCTAAGTATAGTGATGTTTTTAACTTTTAAAATATATATTTACTATTTACTATATATGTAAGTCTTTTTCAAGTATTTCTGGGATAGTTGTGTTATTCTAAATTTACCAGTATTACATTTTGAAATTTGCAAGTTTTTATTAGAATGAACATGACAGTAACTAAAGCACAAGTCAATGTAGAACCTACTAACAAAAAATAACTCTCAGTATTTTAGTATATATATTCTAATTTTCATTTCAACCTTATAAGACAGGTCAAACTCATAGAAGCAGAGAGTAGAATGATGGTTACAGAAGCAAGGTGGGAGGAAGAGGAGTGTTGTTAAAAGGGCAAAAAGTTTCCTTTGATGCAAGATGAATCAGTTCTGGAGATCTGAAGTATAACAATATGACTGTGATATAGTTGAAACTTCTTAAAGGATAGATTTTATGTTTACACATCACACACGCACAATAAAAATAATTCCATGAAATGATAAATTTATTTAGCTTGATTGTGATGACTATCTCACAATGTGTATGTATCTATGTCAAACCATCATATTGTACATCTTAAATATATACAATTTTAGTTGCCAATTATTCTTTAATAAAACTGGAAAAATATGACTTTTTAAATTTTAACATAGACTTTATGTCTATTGAGTTTTTGATCCTTTCATGTTTATAGTAGATAAAAAATAATAAGAGAATTATTGAAAAAATAGAACACAAGGTCATCTTTAATATGAAAATCATAATAGAATATTAAACTTCTACTTTTATCAGAAATAGTGATTTACTATGTAAAAGAAGGAAATAATTCATATAAGTTTCAATATAAAAATATAGTAAAATTTAATAAAAGCTAATCTTTATGGGGCACTTAGAGCGAGACACTCTGTGGAGGGTGTTACATGAATTATACACACACACACACACACACATATATATATTTAAATATATTTTTATTGATTTCAGAGAGAAAGGGAGAGGAAGAGAGAAACATCAATGGTGAGAGAATCATTGATTGGCTGCCTCGTGCACACCCCCCAATGGGGTCAAGCCCACAACCCGGACATGTCCCCTTGGCTAGAATCGAACCTGGAACACTTCAGAACACAGGCTGATGCTGAACCAAACCAGCCAGGGCAATGAATTGTATTTTTATCTGTCTACTTAAAATTAGAGTTTAATTTTCCTCTTATCCCAGCAAGAAATATAAGATCTATATTTGTTTAATAACGTTCTCAAAGTCACACAGTTGGTGCACCAGAAGTTAATTGCTAGAATCATACTCCAGTACCAGCACTCTCAGCTGTTACACTATAATCTGATGGTATGTGATCAAAGAATATTCTGTGATTCTGTGTCTTAGAAATAATAAACTGAACAATCTCAATGATCATTTTGAAATATTCCTCAAATCTAGAATTCTGCTTACAGTTGATAATAACCAATTTTAACTAAAACAGATATAACAGTCATAATTTCTTCCCAAATTCCCTCCATACTGTGATCAATCACAGCTTCTTCACAGGTCCACTGTAATGTTCATATAATGTAGTCTGCTTCATCAGCATTGAGTGTAAAGGAATTATCCCACTCATCTATAAAAATCTAAGGAATATACAATCAATTTGACACATCACACTATAAATATAGCGAAGACATCTTTCAAAATAGTGTTGATCCATCTCTCCCAACTTACTTTTACACACACAAAAAGTTGGCAACCCCAGTTTAAGACTGAATTTTCCAACATAAACAATACTGCTCTACTCAAGTATGCTTTAAGAAAGGAGAATAAAAGACAAGAAAGGTATAATAGGAAGAGAACATTTTCATTCTAAGGGCTAGAGCAACCCTGGTGCTGAAATAGTCCATGGGGAGTAATGTGAATATCAGGGAGCCTATTCCTTATCTTCGCCTGCTGAATCTTGGCCTCTGTGCATTTCTGTTGCCTCTTAAAAAGTATCTAATTCTTTAACAAATGCACAATGAGTCCCTGCAAAATTTGACCAGAATCTTGGAACATGACAGGTGGTTGGATTCACATGGTACAACATTACCCTCATAGTCAATAACTGGGACATAAAATTTGGTCAATAAATATAAATATTTATAGCATTTATTGAATTCATAAAAATTTATGTAACACTTCATTTAATTCTCACAACAGCCCTATGAATTGAAGACTGCTCTTCTACCCTGCTTTGTATAATAAAACTGATGTATATAAAAACACATTTCTCATATGTAATGATTTTCACATATATAAATATCACAGAGCCAGTAAGAGTAGATATACTTTTTGAATGAGACAGCAGATAGTTTGGGAGAATTTCTATGAGTTTCACAAAGAAAAAAAAAAGAATAAAAGTATTCCCCTACAAAACATCAATTCACAAAGAGAAAGGGCAAGAGAGAAAGGAACAACAACAGGAAAAAAAACAATCAGAGAGTAATTTTTAAAAAAAATGGCAATAGTAAGTTCTTCCTCAGTAATTACTCCAAATATAAATGGATTAACTTATCCAATTAGATGACATAGAATGGCTGAATGGATAAAAATACAAAATCGAACTTTATGCTGCATACAGACAATTAAATTAAGCTTTAAGGACACACATAGAATGAGATATCTGCATACCCATGTTTACTGCACCATTATTAATAATAGAAACAACCTAAATGTCCTCAACATGTCAATGGACAAAGAAAATGTGATACACACACAGATGTTACTCAGATATGAGAAAGAAGGAAATCCTGTCATTTGCAACATGGTTGAATCTATTGATATTATACTAAATTAAATAAGCCAGAAAGAGAAAATTATATGGCATCTCATCTATAGAATTTTAAAAAGAATAAAAAGCAGATTTCATAAAGACAGAAAATAAAATGGTGGTTAATAATATATTATTGTATACTTACAGGTTAAGAATAGCACTCAATCTCACCATAAAAAAATTTGTCTATGTTAACTATGTGAGGTGTTGGATGTGTTAATTATTTTTATCTTGGTCATTATTCTACGATAAATACATATATCACATTGTATACTTTATATAGTTATATTTATCAATTATTCCTCAATAAAGTTAAAGAATCAAAGAAATCATATAAATATCAAGCAGGATTTAAAGCAACAAAAACCATTAAGTATTCAGAGAAAAATCTTTAAAAATATACTGATAATCAGATATTTTTTAAAAATATATATTTTATTGATTTTTAACAGAGAGGAAGGGAGAGGGATAGAGAGTTAGAAACATTGATGAGAGAGAAACATCGATCAGCTGCCTCCTGCACATTCCCTACTGGGGATGTGCCCACAACCAAGGTACATGCCCTTAACCGGAATCAAACCTGAGACCCCTCAGTCCGCAGGCCGATGCTCTATCCACTGAGCCAAACCGGCTAGGGCAGATATGCTCTATCCACTGAGCCAAACCGGCTAGGGCAGATAATCAGATATTTTTAAGTGCAAAAGAACCAACAATAATAAGAGCTTATTCTCAAAAAACAAAAAAAAACAAAAAACACACAATGGAAGTCTAAAGACTTTAGAATATCTTCAAAATGCTGACTGATATTAACTGTCAATCTAGCTTACATATCCAATAAAAGTATTCTTCAAAATTGAAAGTAAAAGATATACATTTTTACAACAAAAACATCATGAACTAAACACATTAAAGGGAATTCCAAAAACAATGTTTAAGTTAGATGGAAAATAATGCCAAATGTAATCATGGAGATGGAATTTGGAATGAAGAACACAGAAAAATATTAATATTTGGCTAGATATAAGTAACTACAAACTGTATATACAATAAAAAGGAAATACACTATAAACAGTAATTTTGTGATGTATGTTTTAGTCTGCAGTGGCCTCCAGACTATTTGTACTCTAATCTATCATAGAATTCTAAAAAAATAGTCTGTGTCATTTTTTGTTAAATTATTCTAATGAAACTTGTGTACAAGTCTTAGTTTGCCATAAAGAAGGAGCTGCTTCATACCTACCTCACTAGTATCTTCTCTTACCACTCCCTCCTGCCACGTTATGAATTCTATGTCAAATTATCTACTGCTCTTCAAATGAGCCACATTATTTTAAGCCCTCTCTCATTTTCACAGGCTACAGACTCTGCCTGTCTGTAAACGTCTCACTCTTTAAAACTCAGCTTAGATATTTATTCCAGTGAAACCACTTGGCCCAATCCTTGTCCATCAGTGATTGGTAAGTATTTAACAATTAGTGTGGCCAAGATAACATTCTGCGTGTCCACAAAATGGCCCTCTACACTTGCCTCTAACCATTGCTATCACATGACCGAGTGGAATAATGTCTTCCTCCTCTTTATACTGGGAGATATATTTTTATCTGCCCTTCATTTCTAGAAACTCAGCACCCAAGGAATGCCTGGATTGCAGAATATAGTCAGTAACTGATGTACAAATGTCTGATGATCGGAATCTTGAATTGCATTTTCCAAACTGTTGTTTTTACCTCTTATTTTTCAATGTTTGACCTCTTGAAATTTCCAAAACTTTCTATTTAAGAAAAAATGGTAATAAAGATTGTGGGTAAAAATGATTATTGTAAATTTGGAAAATGTCAAGATAAATACATTTAAACTGTATATTTATAACAAGAATTGTAGCTCTCCAAGAAACCTCTTTTTCACTTAACATCTAGTAACATTTCAAGGAAGTTTTTAGAACACAGCTTTGAAAAACCTGGGTTACACCATCCTCACTTAGCCAGAACTTATTGTATTTTATTTCTCCTCTTAATGAGAGAGAGAGAGATAGAGATAGAGAGGTTTCTGTACCTCTGTAATTTTTTTACCATAACTCATCACAAATAAAATTTAGGCATTAAATTAGCATTTCTCCTTCTATACACCTTTATTTTTCTATGTTTGACCTCTTGAAACTTCCAAAACTTTCTATTTATTTTAATATCACTGCAAAAAGAGTAAAGGAATGATAGTTTGTCGCAGATATAAGGAAATGTAGTCAAGAACAAAGTCTATATTTTCTTTTCTGTGATTGTCAGGAGGATATGGTAGAAGCCATGATACATGTAAAAATAACTATACACAATATATTACAATATTATTAATATAAGTATTCCTTAAAATAATACTTCCCTGAAAGTTCTTTCTCACTCAGTTCAATAGCCTTGTTGAAATACTCATTAATACAAAAATGATGTATGTTTTCTTTGTGAAATGCCGATCTAGGAATTTTACATATTCCCTTCAACTGGTGATTGCTAACGTGGTTACTTGAGTATTAAGCTACTTGTCAATAGACACCACACTTTGGTCTCTACATTATCTTTCTACTTCAAGTCATTTCCATAACTATATCAAATATTTTAATACTATTTTTCACACATTTTTTCAATTCCATAAATTGCATATCCAAATATATCTATATTAAAACTAATTAATTTCTAAAACTATACCAACTGATGTGATTGGCATAAATCCTAACCTCTCACAGGTAACAGTTTACACAGGGTTAAGGCAAGTAGATATCTACCTATACTCAAGTGTCATTAAAGGTATACGAAGTGCTATGAGCACTTAAAAGGAAAGTCACACTTGAAGAAGGTGAGGGAAAATAAACCAGGATCAGAAAAATATCACAAAATAACATAGTTATTTTATTTCCCCCTTTGATGATTGGACAGGATTTCAGGAAGATAAATGTTTGGAGAAGGTATTCTAAGTTGAAGATTTAACAAGTACAAAGGAGTGAAGGTGACAAAACACAAAACTTGTCCAGGAGCTATTGGCCGGTCTGGGCAGCTGCAATGCTATCTAAGTGAGCAGCTTAAGTGGGTAATGGACTGGCAAGTTCTGTTGAGGTCATTTTGTGGAATTATTTAAAAATCAGGAAAATGGATTTGTATTTAATTGAACTGATACTTGGATGCCATTTAAAGTGATTGAGCAGGATAAGGATTCAATCAGTGTTGCACTTGAAGAACATTGATCAGCCACAGGATGTGAGAATGTGGCTGAGCCAGACACAGAAATACCAATTAAGTAACGGCAACAGGCAGAGAGCTTGTGAGAGGATTAGAGGATCTCATTAAAACTGGAATGAAAGTAACGAGGAGAGAGAAGCTAGATTTGAGAGCTAGAAGATACTGACAGACACAAAATAGTTGATGTTAATGGGCATTCCATATTTTCTCCAATACAGAACTTTAGATAAAAACACACGAGGGGATTGTCAAGGGCGGGGGTAAAAAAAGGACACATATGTAATACCCTTTGTAATACTTTAAGCAATAAAACAAACAAACAAACAAAAAAACACAGAGGGGGAAAAAGTGAAAATTTGGAATTACCTAGTGAGAATTGTCTTTAATGGTTTTCCAACAGGTATTTTCCCAGTATTTTTTAGATATGACTGACATGTAACATTATATTAGTTTAAGGTACAGAACAGGTATTTTTGAAGCAACCTGACTTTGTTTATAAGTCTGCTGCAGATTTTCTTTAAGGAAACAAAGCATTACCAGATCTTTGTTTTGCCTTATGTTGCTCTCCCCGTGAGGTTGCATTGCCATTGCCATTATCATAAATGCAGCGCATATTCTCTACATGATCTTTAAAATGTATATATGCATATATAGAAAAATGTAATATTTTAGCATTTCCTGCATTTTAATTAAACCTCTGTTGTTCTATAATTTGCTTTCAAAAAATGTATGTCATGAGATCTATCTATATTGATATATGTAAATCTGGTTAATTCATTGTTAACTTTCGTATAGTCTGAATATACTGCAATGTATTTTTTTACTTCCTTACAAATAAAGGTTTGGGTTGATACTTAAGTTTTCTTTTTGCATTATTTTAAACTTTTCATTTTAGAACAACTTTTAATTTACTTAAGTTGCAAAGATAGTGCAGAGTCCCTTAATAACCCTCTCCCAGTTTAAATTTCACCTAATGCTAACCTCGTATATTATAGTGATACACTTAACAAAACTTCAAAAACATTACTACTACAAATATATTTTTCTACTACAAATAATTCCATCTCTGGTAGGCATTCTCTAGAAATCAAAGAGATGATAGGTAGGTAGGTGGACAGACAGATGGATGTAAGGATAGATATATGTATGATTAGCGTTTTTAAGTATGAATCATTGAAAATATACTGTATTAATATATCACATTAACACTGGCAAAAACAGGGAGGTTTTTTCCTTCAGAAAATATTGGCATAAAATTACATGTTAAAAGACTGTGAACCCAGATGGTCATTGTCACAAAGATGTTAAAAATAATTAATTTTTCTTTGACTGATATGTTTATGTCCTAAGTCTAGGCAATATTTAAGTGTCTTTGAGTGACAATTGCCAGTTGAAATAAATATTGCTTTTAGCAAAGGAAACAGTGGATTGGGAGGGATGTCGCAAACATGTTAGAAGTAACCCTCAAATTTTAAAAAGCGTTGGAAGAACCTTGGGGGCTACTCAAATGTTCTCATACAGAAGGGCAAACAAGACACAAGTGAAGACAGTGATTTTTCTCAGACAGGGAACTGATAAGTGCATCTGCAGGGAGCCAGACCCTGGTCCTTGGATTCTCAGTCCAAAGCTTTTATTTCCACTGAGGAGTACTTACGTGAAGCAGAGATCTAAATTGTTGCAATTTATCACATTACATTTATAAAAATAATATTTATTGACCTATCTTTATTTAAAAAAGAACTAATTATTACTATTCTTAATATTTAGGAAAAAAAGAGACATGTTTTTCAACTTACAAAGGCCTCGTTAAATTACAGAAATAGAACATCTGTGAAAATCCTTATTTTTAAATCCCATAATTCTTGTGGTAGATTCAAAATATGACCATCATTCTTCACTTCTCCCTATGTCCATGCTCTTTGCCATGTGCGTCCCCAGAAATTCAGATCAGAGAGGAATCTCTTTCCTCTCTACTTATATATACTAATATATGCCTTATGCCTTCTTATGGTCATATAGTGCAATGCAAGTCATATGGTACCACTTCCAATTCTAAGCATCAGAAGAGCTTTGTGTACTTCCACCCTTTCCCTTGAAACCCTATTGAGCTGCTGGGTGAAGAAGCCCAGGATGGCCTATAAGAGGTTGGAAGAGGAACCAGTCAGTCCCCAGCTAAGCAAGCAGGTGACCTGGCATCTGACCACAGATACATGAGTGAACTTAGCTGAGGGGTCACTGCATCTGGCCCAGATCAACAGAATCATCCAGATGACACAGGTACTCAGATAAAATATTGTTGTTTGAAGCCATTAAGTTTGATTAGTTTTTTTTTTATTACAATAGCTAAATGATATTTTTTAAAAATATATTTTATTGATTTTTTACAGAGAGGAAGGGAGAGGGATAGAGAGTTAGAAACATCGATGAGAGAGAAAAATCGACCAGCTGCCTCCTGCACACTCCCTACTGTGGAAATGCCCTCAACCAAGGTACATGACCTTGACTGGAATCGAACCTGGGAACTTTCAGTCCGTAGGCTGACGTTCTATCCACTGAACCAAACCGGTTAAGGCTAAATGATATTCTTTAAAGTTATTATTTACATGAAAGCATGAAAAATTAGAGTGTATGTTATGTGAAATATGAAAGTTCTTTGATAATATGTTACATTATTTGTAAAAATATTACAAATATTAGTACTGATATTGTGTAATATTCCACAATAAAATCTTATTCCATTGGAAGACAAATCTAGGCTGAATCACTAGGTTCAGATACTTCTCATAAATTTTTCAAAAATGATACACCCTGTTACGATCATGATTGCTTAATATTAAAATGTTTTTAAGATAATGTTTTATCCTCTTATTGAATTTTGTGTTTATTTTGAGCTTTTAAAATATTTTATGTTTTTTCATTATTTAGATTGTTAGACCTCAAAATCAATGCTAAGAAAACACAAATCAAAAGCCTCAATTTTAATAACTGAGCCTGGTCTAAAAATAACTTCTGTTACAGTCAAACACACAGGAACAGATAGAATGGTGGCTCCCAGTGCCTGGGGGCAGGGAAAAACGGGGAGTTCCTGGTCAACAGGCCTAACATTTCAGTGATACAAGATAATTACGTTCTAGAGGTCAGCTGTGCTGCAAAATTCTACCTGTAGTAAACAATACTGTATCATGTTAAGTGTTCCTCTAACAATTAAAAAAAATAATTGCAAATGAAGCTTATATTTATGAGCTCAGTGTAATATCTGCATGTGACCACTAGATAGAGCTAGTATAATAATATCCTGAGAGAATAACAAAAATGGGTAGAACAATCTTGTACTTATCACGTGCAGTTTGCTTTTCTTTATAATGCAGTTTATATAATGCTATGAACTCTGAATCTGTTAACTTTAAACCAATATACTCTTCTCAACTGCGTTCTGTTTTCACTAAAATACATCGAACCACCAATATATTATGAAGTTTAATTAATAGCAGTCATAATCCTAAAACCATAATATAACATATTGGTAGGAACATTATCCTAAAGCCACCAAAAATAATTTTTTAAATCATATATGATTTTTGATACATATACTAGTATATATACATATATATGCATATACAGTATATATATAGTATGTATCATGTATGAGGCAAATCATGCATGCTTGCTATTTGCAGATAATGATTAAATGTAAAAATAAAGAATATACAAAACTAAAGGTTAAGCCTAATGCTGAGATCCTAAAAGCAGAATAAGTTAGACTAAAACTTGTTTTCGCCTTCTTTTTAGGAACAGAGAGAAGACTTCTTTTATGGAACCAACAATGGGCAACATAATTTGTAAGAAATTTGACACTTCTATCAATACACAATCACTATCATCATCATCACCATAAAATATAAACTAATATAATACTAGTAAGTCCTTAGAGACTCATTCTTAAATATCAGTTATTTGCCAGCAATATTAGTTCATTATTTGTAAATATTCAGAAATTTATTTGATCATTTTTATTGCAATGTATGTATTATTATAATTTCAAATTAATGGCATCTGGAAAACTCAATTTCTTAATCTGTAAAATAGGTTTAATGTTATGTGATTTAGAAATAAAGTTAGGAGCAATTGATTTTGCTAGTCAATAAACAATGTTTGCCAGATTTTATTGACTATGAGAATCATCTAGAAGCATATTCAAATGAACATTGAGCTTATTTCCAGAGAGTATAACTTAATTCTGCTGTGGGTCCTAAAATACGCATTTTAACAAGTGCCCCTGGGAGTTCTCATGCAGAAGTCCTTATACTATAATTTTGGGAGCACAGATTTAAGAATATAGACCCTAAATTGAGATAAACCTGAAGTCTAAGCCTCAGTTTCTAAATCAATGAAATGGAACAATAAAAAAATCCAACACAAGTAGCTGCAAGGGTTAAAGCAGATGACATATAAAAGAGCAACAATGCCTGGCACATAGTAGCAAGTCTGTAAGTGGTGCTCATTATACCCCTTTCCCTAATTATGTCTGAACCGTGTGAATATTCTCTTGCAAAATTTTCAGGGAAGTAATTGATGATGATAGCGACTGGCATTTTTATTATATTTTTGTGATTTTATTTTTCCTTGCCAGTTATGATATTATGCGGTTTCTGTTAATCACATGCTTACATGAGTAGCAATGTCACTTTATCTATTAATAATTACTTAGAGCCTTGTTCTTGCTTTAGAAAAAAACAACCGAAAACTATGTTTAGGAACAGATTACATTGCCATGAGGTGTGTATGCCTCGTTCAGCACAAATGTAAGTTGTCAAGAAAAATATACAGCATGCCTTTTCTCACAAAGAGCTCTCCAAAAGGGTCTTCAGAACTCCCTCCTCAAGAAAAATCATTCAACTAAATGTTGTCATCTAATATTTTAAATCCTTTACTTGTCATGGGGTTGCGCATAAAATTGTTAACACATGACCTTCAGCGAGTCCATTGAACTAAGCTGCTTTTGTAGGCCTGCATTTACCTAATCCTGCTCACTGGTACCATCCTATTACTGAAGGAAAGCTTGTGCTGTGTATAAAATACACTTGACCCATCTCTTAACAGTTCTCTCTTCTTTGCAAAGTGATGTACATTAATATAATGTTATTTATCTGGCTTTTGGAAAAAAATTGCTGCCCCACACTGACATAGCAAAAAAACATTTTGAATTAAAGTGATAATATACACTGCATGATAATGTACTTGTTCAAATACTGAGCTGTCTATTTAGAAGGTAAACTATTTCAAATGATTTTATCATGTGCTTCTTTTTCCCAACTCAAACTTAAAATTAAGGGAGCTGGGAATAGTATTAGCTAACATTTACAGAGCACTTATTAACTTCCGAACAGTCTCCTAAGTGCTCCATATTTAATTTAACCCTCACAAACTCACAAGGTAGACAGTGTTATTTTCCTTTGACAGCTGGGACAACTGAGGCACAGAGAAGTGTAAGGAATGGGCCAACGCTCATGCAGAGAGGAGGCAGGATTTAAATCTAAGCTGTCAACTCCAGAGCCTATGCTCTGAAATAACACCAGAAAGGCCTCCCCCTTTTCATCCCCACAGCCCCATCTCCAGTTGAGGCTCTTATTATCTTAAGTAGAGTTTTAGGGAAGTAGGGGCATTCCAAACATGCCATAGTTTGGTCTTAATCTACTTTTCCAACTATATTGGAGTAATTCTGTTTTCCATCACTTCCCTTTCTGCAGTTACTGGTATCTTGAACTTGCCCACCTTTACGCTATTGCTTACCTCTAAGTCACGTGTGTGCACGGCTTTGTTTTGAAACACACCAATATCATAGCCATGGCTTCACATCCCATTCAAATCCTTCATGCTCTGCAATGTGCTTTTCATATCTCTCTAGGGCAAAGTAATTTTTTTTTTTTCTGATTCTGGTAGGAGTATCTTGAAAACTCAATCTGAGAAAATCTTAAATTCACAGGTGACTAAACTCTAAATCATTCTCGGCTCTAATGCACATTTATCTCCCAGGAATAACTTTATGTTTTGGGATATTTCCCATCCATTGGGTGAGATGCCCTTTATCATGTGTACTGCATTTAGGAGGTTTAGAGGTGACCCGCATGATGATTTATAACTCTCAGTGTGGCTATACAGGAGGAGAATAAATCATCAGCCCTATGGGTCCAGTGACTCACCTAATGGAGAACCTCAATCCCACAAAAGAATTTATCTAGAAAGACGTCTAGACATGACGGTATAAACTAAGGTGCAGTGGGTACAATGCTTAGGTTTTCACTTTGAAACTCCCACTAGTTCATTATTAAACACTAGAGGCCTGGTGCACAAAATCCGTGCACTCGTGGGGTCCCTCAGCCTAGCCTGTGCCCTCTCGCAGCCTGGGAGCCCTCGGGCGATATCTGACTGATGGCTTAGCCTGGAGGGAGCGGGCCAAACCAGCACACAGACATCCTTAGCACTGCTGTGGAGGCGGGAGAGGTTCCCGCCACCGCTGCTGCACTTACTAGTCGTCAGCCTGGCTTCTGACTGAGTGGTGCTCCCCCTGTGGGAGCACACTGACCATCAGGGGGCAGCTCCTGCATTGAGCATCTACCCCTGGTGGTCAGTGTGCATCATAGCAACTGGTCATTCCACTATTTGGTCGATTTGCATATTAGCCTTTTATTATATAGGGCTAGAGGCCCCATGCATGAAATTCGTGCAAGGGGTTCTGCCCTCACAGCCCCTCACAGCCTCGGCCAGCTCTTATTGCTCTGGCTTTGTCTGGGAGGTAGACCAGAAGATCATTCGGCTGTTTGGTCTAATTAGCATATTAGCTCTTTATTATATAGGATTGTCTCTATCAGTGGTCTCCACCTTCTCTTTGTTAAAGTACAAAACTGTTCATAAATCCCAATGTGGTAATCATTATATATTCAATATGTAAATTGTTTTAAAACAAAGGCTATAATGATTTCAGTAACAATTTGAATTTTGTTAATTCCAGTAGCACCTATTATCACTAAATATGCAAGGTACATTTTTAATCATGTGGAAGATAATATGTGGAATCTATGAATGTGAGGATTTCCTGCAGTAAACCTCTTGTTAGCCATGACCTGAGAACCACGAATTGAAACGTCTCAATAGGATACCTTATTTAGAATCTTACTACTTACGGCATTGTGATATTACTCCAGCTCCTCCCCTTTCTGCTCTCTTCTTTTTCTGTTTCTCCTCCTCCTTCTCTTTTTCTTCTTGTCATTTAATAACTCCTTTCTATGTTAGTAACTCTACAGCTTCTCTTTATGATGACTGCAGACACACATCCTGAACACTGCAATCCCACTCTGTGGTTTGGAACAGAATTTGGTTTAATTCCCACTCAAGGATATGTTTTAATGTTTTTTGTTCTGTTTTGTTTTTAAGAGAGAGTCAGGAAGGGAGAGGGAGAGGAAAACATCAATCTGCAGTTCGATCTACTGGGAATCAAACCACAACTTGGGTGTGTTCCTTGACTGGGAATAAAACAGGTGACCCTTCCATGCATAGGAGGGTGCTCCAAACAATTGAGCCACACTGGCCAGGGGCAGAATTCAGTTTAAAGCAAGCCACACCTGGGCAATAGCCATTCACCATTTTTTGTGGCTAAGAAAAGTATATTTTATCCAGGTAAGGAAGCCTGGGCTGCTTCTCACCAGTCACGGGTAATGAATATTAGTGACTCAAGATAATCAAGGTAATTTTTTTTATTGGTACCAATGACTGGTTGTGTGTCATCAAGTAGGTTTAAAAAGGTCTGCCTCCGCTACACTTGTGAAAGGTTTTCCTCCATGATAAAACAGAGAAATTGCCTTTTCCACCAATGGATATTTTTCTATGAAGCAACAGTGCTGGTGATGACAAAAACCATGCTGCAGCCCTAAGGGACCTAACATTATGTTGAGAGTGACAAGGACACAGATGGAAGGAAACCAGGTTCTAGATAAATGTTATCTACCGTAACATCAGCCTTCACACGTTTTACTGAAACCTCATTGTTTAAGCATTATTAAAATTTTAGTTACTGAAAAATCACCTCATTATGTGCTCATTTTAGTACTCCTACTTTCTCATCAGTTTTGTTTCAAAGAAAGGTATGATGAAGGTCTACTCTAATCGTAATGATACTACATAATACATCTTTTTGTTACATTAAAATAATCTGTAAGCTACCTGAAGAATTCAGGAGGCAGTGTAATATAAATTTGCCTTTTCATTTCAAATAGCTTCTTAAAATTAACAATGGAGAAAATTAGGACGATAATAATGATTACAAAAGTAATTTCACAAAGAGTTTTAACCTTCTATAACAATTTAACTATTATAGAATTGGCTGAAATACATGGCCTTATATTAATGCAATACCTATGTTTATATTATTTTAGGGAACACCATAATTTTTTGTGGGATCTTATTGCTTATTATAATTACTTATAGCAATATTCATAATATGTTTTCTTTTAAAATTGAGGACTTAACACAATTTTTTGCTAATATTTTAAATATGACTTTTAATTATAAATTATAATTATCTGATCCTGGTTTTATTTTGGAAGTCTCCTTAAGAGTAATTATTAATATCAAAATAAATTTTAAGGTTTATAATATTTTTCACTAGGTGCATTATGAATATAAATGAGTTATACTATAGAGCAGCGGTTCTCAACCTGTGGGTCGCGACCCCTTTGGCAGTCAAATGACCCTTTCACAGGAGTCGCCTAAGACCATCCTGCATATCATATATTTACATCACGATTCATAACAGTAGCAACATTACAGTTATGAAGTAGCAACGAAAATAATTTTATGGTTGGGTCACAACATGAGGAACTGTATTTAAAGGGCCAGAAGGTTGAGGACCACTGCTATAGAGACTTATTTTTGTTATTCTAATTTCATAATAGAGAAAACTAATTTCAGAGACCTTACATCACTTAGCATCATATAACTAAAGGGGCAAAAGAACAAATTCTACTCCCATTCTATATAATTATTCTGGTGTGGGTTAGTACAAAATCTGTTAGAAGCTCCATAGTATCTACTTAGTATTGTTAAGACTAGTTTCCAGAAATAGTTCTGAGATGAAGATCAGTGAGAGGTCTAACAAAGGATAATAAGCAAAAGGTACCAGAATAGTTTAAGGTTCTGAAATCAGAAATTTAATGGATTTTTCTTAACAAGACTGTCAGATTCGTCATAGAGTCAAGAAATAGAAGATTCTGGAAACTTAAGGCATTTCAGTATTATTTGAGTATCATATTCATTAAACACTATAAAATGGCCCATATTTATCATTTTTGGACTATTAAAATGACTTCATCTAATAAAAAAGATAAGAATGAAGAGATGAGTAAGATGAAAGGTTCCAGGTCAACCAGGTCATGGAGATGTTTCATAGGATGATAACAAACTTGGGTTTACATTCTAAACTATTCAGAAGTATTGAAAACCTATTAAGCACAGGAATTAAATGATCATATTTTCATTTTTAATAGACCACTCTGGATTTTTAGGGGAAAAAACTGACGTAAGTTCAGAGTGAGGGAGATTGTCACTACAGGACAAGACCTTAGTTACAGGGAAGTTGCAACTACTTATATAATAAATAAGGAGGACCTGGAAAGGGAATAAAGGGGTAGATGAGAGAAATACTTCTGTGATAAAACTGGCAGCATTGTTGAAATTGCTGAATATGGTGTTAATACAGAAGAAAACGCCAGGGCTGAAAAAATGGAGTTCTCTGAAATCTTGACAGTCAGCATTTTGGTTACACTCATGATGCTGGCTTGTATGACTAAGTGGCAAAACTGTGAACAAGAATTATGGGGGGAGAATCTCTCTCTAGAGATAGATATAATTATACAGTTGGACAGTGCAGGAGCTTGTGTAGCAATCATATTCTCAAAGGAAAAGACAAGAAAACAAGGGCGACACCTTAGGCTGATAAAGAATAGTCAAGAATCTCGATAAGGAAACCCAGGAGAAGAATAATCCAGAAGGTAAGAGTGAAGAGAGGTTATAAAGAAATACAGTCCTGCACTGCCTAACAAACAGGGATACATGCTGAGAAATGCTTCATCAGATGATTTTATCATTGTGCGGACATCATAGAGGGCACTTGCACAAACCTAGATGGTATAGCCCAGTGGTCAGCAAACTCATTAGTCAACAGAGCCAAATATCAACAGTACAACGATTGAAATTTCTTTTGAGAGCCAAATTTTTTAAACTTAAACTATATAGGTAGGTTACATTGTTATTAACAATTAGGGTACTCCTAAGCTGGCCTTTGTTAAAAACGTCCTCAATCTGACTGAGGTACGTTCGCTGAGGTCGACCTCTTCCAACTCTCCCATCCACACTCATCTTGTACACTTGTTTCGTCTATCTCCTTTCCTTCATCCTCTCTCTATGTCCAAACCATCTCAACATGTACCTTTCTCAATCCTCGACACTACATCTTCTTTCACTCCACAACATTCCCTAAAATTAACAATAAACTTTACTTAAAGTTTTAAGTCAACTTCGCACTGTATGTACGTGCCCACACGTGGTATTTTGTGGAAGAGCCACACTCAAGGAGCCAAAGAGCCGCATGTGGCTCTCGAGCCGCTGTTTGCCGACCACTGGTCTAGCCTACTGCACACCCAGGCTAGAGGGGATCCTATTGCTTCTAGGCTACAAGCCCATGGACTACACGGCTATACAAAACAACACAAGATTAAAGCACAAGGGAAGCAACACAGTCAAGAGACTTGGTGAACACTAGATGCATGCGGCTGCTGCTGGTGCAACACAGCATACTGTTGTACAGCAAACTTTTCAATAAGCAGAGCATACGCTAACATAATGATAAAAATATAGTGTAATAAATACAAAAGCAGTAACACCGTTGTTTAGTAACAAGTATTAGGTACTGTATATAATTGCACGTGCTTTCCTTTTATACGACCGGCAGCACAGGAGGTTTGTTTACACCAGCATCGCCACAAACACATGAGCAATGCATTGTGCTGCACTGTTATGACGGCTACAAAGTCCCTAGGCGGTAGGAACTTTTCAGCTCCACTATAATCTCATGGGATCACCACTGTATATGCTGTTATCGACAGACACTTTGTTATGTGGTCCACGACTGTATCGACATTGTTGCCATCAGCAGGGACAGTAAGGAAATGGAAGCTTGTAAAGCATGCATTGCATTCAATAATTTATAAGTTATTCTCTAGGGGGGGAAATGGAGTTCTCTGAAATCTTGACAGTCACCATTTGGATTAGGAAAATAAAAATCTTTTGTGGGTTGTAGTTGTTTTTTATATTATTTTTAAGAACTTTTATTTGTTTGTGCTTTTTATATTTGTGGTTATTTAGTGGGACTTCAATAAGTGAATCTTTACAAGCAGGCAGGCTCGATGTTCTAACATGGCTTGTATTCCAGACAGAATCCCTAGGACAGGCTATGCTCCCCCACCCCTCCACCTTTGAATGTCATTGGTTAAAGAAATGTGCTTTGGCCTAACTGATTGGGAATTAACAGAGTAATTGTGTTTTGACCATCTTAGCTTAAGATGCATTTTTGGACATTCTAGAGAAGTTTATGACGGGGCAATTGGAAATACGGCGCTGGCACTAAGAAGAGGTCCATGTTAGAGGTAATAATTTCTAAATGATGAGCTAATCAGTGGTATGTGACATAAAGCAAGAGTGTAGAGCAGCAAGAAGAGGCCCTAATAGATCACTTGGATACACAAACATATAGAGGTCTTGTAACCTAGGAAAAGCCAACCAAGAAAACTGTTAAGAGTGGCAATTGAGGGGGAAATATAATTAGGATGGTTATTAAAAAAAAAAAAAGACAGAGGAAAATGTTTTAAGACAAAAGGATGGTTAATTATGGTAAGTGTTGTTGATACTTTGTATAATGGAAAGTCAAAAAATTGGTTGTCTTTGGCAGTAGGAAATTAATTAATGACATTGATTAGCACAGTTCCTGTTGAATAGTGTGGGAAGTAGACTAAGTATATTGAGAAGAAAAGCAGAGATGAAGTTTGAGCAAATAGTCTCTTAAACAATTTTGCTGTGAAGAGGAGTAGATAAGAGATGAATAGTGTTAGGAGGATAGTATTGTCACAGGATTTTTAATAGGTGACACAAAAGTTTTGGTGTCAATTAAGACAAATTAGAGTAAATGCTTTCAAATGGAATGGCAGGATCATCTTAAAGGTGTATATTTAATACTGAGTAGTTTTCCAAAGAGCTTGTGCCATTTTACATTTGCAACATGAGAGTTCTAGTTACACCATTTTCATGCCAATACTTGATATTATCAGTCTTATTAATTGAATCATCCAAATGAAAGTGTAGTAAGCTTAATTTATATTTCTATGATGACTAATGATATTGGAAATCTTATGTGCTTATTGACTACCAATATATCTTCTTTTGTAAAGGGCTTCTGCAAATTATTTGCCCATTTTATTGGTTTATCTTATTGATATATTGAGCTAGATAGTATTTACATTATGGATACAAGGTGTTTTTCAGAAATATGAATCATAAAACTTTTGTTTTGCCCTAACCGGTTTGGTTCAATGGATAGAGCGTCGGCCTGTGGACTGAAGGGTCCCAGGTTCGATTCTGGTCAAGGGCATGTAACTTGGTTTTGGGCACATCCCCAGCAGGGGGTGTGCTGGAGTCAGCTGATCGATGTTTCTAACTCTCTATCCCTCTCACTTTTTCTCTGTAAAAAAATCAATAAAATACATAAAAAAAATAAAACTTTTGTTTGTAGATTGACTTTTTACAGGGATTTCAAAAAGCATTTTTTCAAATAATTTGAATAAAGTCTAATGATTCAAATTTGCTTTTATGGTTCATGCTTTTCTGTGCCCTATATAGCAAACCTTTGGCAACACTCCTGTCACAAAGGTTTTATTTTTTTTCCCCAAAAGGTATTTTAGTTTATAGACTTAGATCTACAATCCATTTTTAGATAATTCTGGTTCTGATGTAAAGGTGGATGTTCATTTTTTTCCCTTATAGGGATATCAGGTTCTTCCAGCACCATTGGTTACAAACACTATGCTTTCATTACTCCATGTCTGGCACTTGCTTCAGAATTAATTGCCTATGCCGCCATGCTTCAGGTCCTACCCTATTGGTCAATTCATTTTGTTCATAATGGAACAGACTGACATACTTTGATGTGGGGGGTGGGGGGTGAGAGGAGATAAACCAAAGAGCTTATATATCTACTAGAGGACCCGTGCATGGATTCGTGTACCAGTGGGGTCCCTCAACCTGGCCTGCACCCTCTTGCAATCCGGGACCCCTCGTGGGATGTTGGAGAGCCAATTTCAGCCCAATCCCCACAGGCCAGGCCGAGGGACCCCACCGGTGCACGAATCCATGCACTGGGCCTCTAGTTTGCATATAAGATCTTTGGTTAATCTCTTCCTACCCTCCCCCCTTCCCTCTGACATTCATTAGTCTGTTCCATGTTTCCATGCCTGTGCATTGAGCATCTGCCCCCTGGTGGTCAGTGTGCATCATAGCTACCGGACAAACGGTTGCTTAGGCTTTTATAGAGAGAGATATGCATAGACCATGGACATGGGCAGTGGGGTGGTGAAGAGCTGGGTGGGGGCAGTGGGTAGGGGTGGGAGGAGGAGAGTAAAGAGGGAGTAAATGTAATAGTATTTAGTATAATAATAGAGGAATGTGCAAATTAGCCGGATCTACAAGCGGGGAGAGCTACAGGAGAGCAGGGCAGTGAGCTACAAGCGGCAGAGAGCTACCAGCGGCAGTGGGCGGGGTGGCCAGCTGAGGCAAGCTGCTGCAAGCTACTCGCTCACAGATTAGTGCGCAGGGCTACTATCAACTATAAAACATAACAAAAAAGTACCTAACTCTTGATTCTAATATGTTTTATTAATTTATATTTGTCCTTTCACTAATATTTAATTATATTAACTATGGTATCCTTATATTGATTAAAAAACTGGTAGTAAAATTTATCTTTGCCCTTGTAAAGTTGGATATGCTCAGAAGTTTGGAGCACTTTAATATGCAAAAGATAACTTACATCTTTTAAGAAACAAAGTTGATAGCAACTTGTCAAGTTCACAAGCTATGTGACAATGCCAATATCAAAGTGAGTTTGAATCCCAGATGAGAGTTAAATAGTGTTGGAAAAACAGGACGGTAATAAATAGGGCATTAGCTATACTTGGTCTACTGCTGGGTTCAGATATTGAAGGCAAAATTAAAGATAAATCAGGTATAATTTTTGAAATGTGTTTGGGCTAACTGGAGAACAATCTTTTTAAAATTTTGAATATATATATATAAACAAAATGTGCCACCTTCACCATTTTAAAAGTTTATAAATCAGTGGTTTTAACATTACAATGTTTTACAACCATCACTACTATATATCTCTAAACTCAGAACAGAAACTCAGTAAACATTAAAGAGTAATTCCCCATTCTCTCCTCTCGTCAGATCTGCTTTCTGTCGCTATGAATCTGCTCATTCTTATATTTTACATAGGTGAAATCATACAATATCTGCCTGGCTTATTTCACTTAGCGTAATGTTTTCAAGGGTCATTTATGTTGTAGCAGGCATCAGAATTTCATTTCTTTTTATAGCTACATAATATTCTGTTGTGTAGAAAAGCCATGCTTTGTTTATTCCCTTTATCTGTTGGTGGGCACTGGGTTGTTTCTACCTTATAGCTATTATACATAGTGCTGCAATAAACAGTGGTCTACAAGTATCAGTTTGAATTCGTTTTCAATTATTTTGGGTGTGTGCCTGTGTTAAAACTGCTGGGCTACACGATGATTCTATATTTTAATTTTTGAAGAGCCACCATCCTGTTTTCCATGGCAGCTATACCATTTTATATTCTCACCATCCATGGACGAGGGGCCCAGATTGTCTACATATTCAACACTAATTTTCCTTTTGTTTTAATTACAGCCATCCTGGTAGGTATGAAGTGGTAGCTCACTATGGTTTTGATTTGCATTTTCCTAATGACTAATGATGATGAGCATCTTTTCATATACTTATTGACATTCTTAGATCTTTTTTGAACAAGTTTCTGTTCAAGTTCTGTGCCCATTATTAATGGGGTTGTTTTCCTTTTTGTTATTGAGTTTTAGGAGTTCTTAATACTTACTAGATATAAAACTCATGAAATATATGGTTTATAAATATTTTATCTCATTCGGCATATTATCCTTTTACTTCTTTGATCATGTCCTTTGATGCCAAAAAGTTTTTAATTTTGATTATATTCAATCTGTCTTTTTTTCTTCACAAGCTAGTGTCTGCTGTCATATAAAAGAATCCATTGCCAAAGCAAAAGTCCTCTAAGTATTGTTCTAAGTGTTTTATGGTTTAGCTTTTATATTTATTTATTCATTTTTAATATATATATATATATATATATTTTTTTTTATTGATTTTTTACAGAGAGGAAGGGAGAGGGAGTTAGCAACATCGATGAGCAAGAAACATCGATCAGCTGCCTCCTGCACACCTCCTACTGGGGATGTGTCCACAACCAAGGTACATGCCCTTGACCGGAATTGCACCTGGGACCTTTCAGTCGGCAGGCCAACGCTCTATCCACTGAGCCAAACCAGTTAGGGCTCTTTATTTATTTTGATGTACTTTTTATTTATTGTAAGAGGTAGGGCTTCAATTTTATTCTTTTTCAGGTGGAAATTCAGTTCCAGCACCTTTTGTTGAAAAGACTATTCTCTCTCTATTGAGTGGACTTGACATCCCTGTCATAAATCAATTGCACATAGACATATGGGTTTATTCTGGATTCTCAATTCTATTCCATTGGTCTATATATTTACCCTTATGCCAGTACTATACTGTTTTGATTACTCTAGTTTTATAATAAGTTTTGAAAGTGTGAGTCATCCAATTTGTTCTTTTTCTTTTTTTAAGATTTTGGTGGGGGTTTTTTTGTTTGTTTTTTTACTCTTTGGGGACACTTATAATTTCAAATGGATTTGAGGTTCAGCTTTTTCATTTCTGCAAAAAAGGCTGTTGGAATTTTGATAAGGGTCGCATTGACTCTGTACATTACCATGTGTAGTACTGACAGTGTATACATCTCTGTGCTAAAGCCTATATTAAATGATTATTTTTCTTTAAAAATGAGTCTTTCATAATTTATCTATTAGAGAAACATAGACTGACATGTTCCATTCCCTGGATCCATACGGAAATTCTAATGTGTCAAAACTAAGAAAAAATATACTGAATAAACTTATTTATGAGAGAGAAAGGAAACATTATTTGGTTTGTTGATTTATATCCTGTCATAGCTCAGCAATGTTAGATTTATACTTTCAGTGGCCATTTTAAACACCATACATGTAGCTCTTTTATCCTCTCTGGAAAGTCTGTGCTTTATAGAAAAGAACCTCAACATTTGTTTTTGAGTATGACAGCTAGAACAGTTTTGAACTACTATAAAATAAATGTATGTCTTCACAAGGAGAGAGGACTAGTGATTTTTCTATAAGAGGTAACTTCTATTTTAATCAAAAAGTTAAGTAGCATAAAAGAGGGAGAATGATAGTGGTCAAAACACAGGCTCAGGATTCCGGCATTGGAATCCCAGCTTCACCATTTACCAGCTACATAATGATGGGCAATTTACTAAAGATCTTTCTGCTTCTGTAGTCTTACCTAAGAAATGAGGATAATAGTAGTGACTTCAAAGAGTTTTCATGAAATTTAAATGACTATATTTGCAATATACATAGTAAGTATTCAGTAAAGGTTAACTATTTTATATAACTAATAATTTATTGCATCATTTCACTTTATAAAAAACATTTTAACATATTATTAGTCCCAATTTACAGATAAAGGAACTAAAATTCACAAATTGTGACATACGAAAGGCATATTAAAAATCAAAACCTATAAAGTTTTACTTATACAGGATAAGTTCTAGAGATCTGCTGTACAGCATTGTGCTTATAGTTAATAGTACTGTACATTTAAAAATTTATTAAGAAGGTAGCTTTCATGTTATCTGTTCTTGTCTCACACAAAAATAAAAACCTATGAAAACAAATTATGTTAAAACCAAATACTTGTTTTTTAAGCCTATATTCTTTCCACCAAACTGCTTCCTCTTGATATTAAAATTGAACAGTAAGAATAATATAAAATAAAATTATAATAACAGAAGATAAATTGAAATAATGAATTTTTACAATAATCTGCAGAAAGTTAATTCCCTATCCTACTGTTCATATATTTTTTTTTCTTTCTGGTTTTCAGTAGAGAGAACTTGAATTACTGGTTGTGAAATTTATGCAGTGTTTGGCAATCTGTTGAATGTGGAATCATATTTAACATTTGTACTACTCTGATTTCATTATAAATAATTACAATTTATACTAGGACTCAAAACTATGAATGCAAGCGCATCAACAATAAACTATGCTTGCGTATCTGCTTTTTATATGAATAATTCTTGATTATTGACTCATAATTTAAGAAAATTTACTGTTCCTTTTTGGAGTCTCATAAGCATAAGTAAAAATGAAAGATAGCATTGACTTTTAAAAAGATTTATCAGTACAACTTAGAACAATATAAAATATGTTAATAAACCTATTAATTGAATTTAATGAACCAATTATCTAGTTAGTAAATATATGTCCACGTATGAACTTTACTATTATTCACAACTATAATCGGAGGCATTTAAGACATTCTGATTGATGTCTATGCAAAAGAGATTATAGAGATTGGGAAAGTGATTTCCATTGCCTTCAAACAGATGTCAATTGAAAGAAAACAGTATTAGCACCATGTAATCAGAATAACAAACACTGAGGCATCAAACACAGGAACACAGGGCTCAAAGTTAAATTAAAAGCATCTTTTGTAACCATGGCATTAAATATAATTTTATAAGTAATATCTACATACTTGCACCAGAGTTGCACATGATAGTTGATTATACCTATGCTGAAAGAATTATTGGTGTTTCTGAACTCTATTTAAAAGGATGTTTAGATTTGTCATTAGTCATTTAAGGTAGTAAATGTAGTTCAATTAAATTATTCATAAGTTCATCAGTTTAGTAAATAATTATTAAATGTGCATTCCACTCCAGACACTATACTAAATATTGAAAATATAAGTACTTAGAAAAAGACCTTGGAATAATATCCTGAGACCAAGGGTGTTAGACTCAACAGGCACAATCAAAAAGAGAAATGAAGTTAGTTTGATATAATTCAGAAGAAGACTTTGAATAACATTCTAAGACTATGGATATTAAATGAAACCAGCACAATCAAGAAGAGAAATGAAGTTATTCTGATATTACTTGGTCTAGTCAAGTACTAGTGATCAGTTCATTTAAAAAATGCCACTAATATTATTGCCAAACTTCTTTTAATAGGCTTTATTCTTTAGAGCATTTTTTCAGTTCACAGCAATATTAAGCAGAAGGAATACAGGATTGTCAAAATTGTTAGTCTATACTGTAAATTGCTTTATTTATGTTTTGAAAATCATTTATTTTATCTCTAAAATGTAATTATTTTCCCCATGCTACAAAGCTATTCTTTTAACTATAAGCTGAATTAATTCCTACTTAGTTTCACTGAAGTTATATGCTGGTGTAATATTTTAATAAGTGGTTAATTATTTATTATTAAGTAGTTAATTAGATTTTTCAGTGACTACATGATATACAATTCAATAAGTAACATTTGGACAATTGCATAAAAATGAGGATGGAAAATTAAGTTTATAAATCATATCCTGGCTCCAAATAAATTTCTAAGTATTTACATAGAGAAAAACAGTATAAGGAATATATAGTATATTAGAAAAATAATCTAAGGGTAAGGAATTTATTCCTAAGCAAAATACAAAATGAAAAAGCTATGCCCTGTCTGGTGCTGTTCAGTGGATAGAGAATTAGCCCATGCACCCAAGGGTCTCTGGTTGATTCCTGATCAAGGGCATGTACCTGGGTTGCAGGTTCATCCCCAGGCTGGGTTGGGGCTCATGTGGGAGGCAACTGATTGATGTGTCTCTCACATCAGACACATTGATGTTTCTCACTCTCTCACCCTCCCACTCTCTCTCCAAAAATCAATGGAAAAACTGTCGAGTGAGGATTTTTTTTAAAGAAGCTATGAAAGAAGAGTAAATACTATATTTATTATATGTATATTTGTAAAAGTATATTTAAAGATGTCATAAATAAATTTGTATATTAAATACAACTAAAAAACCAAATAAAAATTATTTAGATTCTAATAAGACATGGCTTTTACAAAACTATCAGAAAGAGTAGGAAGATCTATGAAGATGATAAGTCAAACTATTTGAAAGATACTTTGGCAAATATATAAAATTCAAGGAAAATAAAAATGCAATGATAGAATTGACACACATAGGTGAAAACAAAGAATAGAAGTGATAAAGTATAAATTTATATAATGATATAAGAAACACTCTCAAGATAAAAATGAAAAGTAATGGAAACCAAGAGGGAAAACAACAACAAAAACAGATGTAGAAACCAACGAGCTTGCCTAAAAATGATGTGTGTTCCAAACAATGAAAGAACTATCTAAAACAGGGGTTCTTAACCTGTGGGTCGCGACCCCTTTGGGGGTCGAATGACCCTTTCACAGGGGTCGCCTAAGACCATCGGAAAACACATATATAATTACATATTGTTTTTGTGATTAATCACTATGCTTTCATTATGTTCAACTTGTAACAATGACATTGGGGGTCACCACAACATGAGGAACTGTATTAAAGGGTCGCGGCATTAGGAAGGTTGAGAACCACTGATCTAAAAGGAGGCACTAGCCAGACTAAAGTGAAAATAGCTTAACCAAGAAAGCAGGAGAAAAAAAGTCTCAGGGTTCAGCTAAAAGGGATTCACTATGTTTTAGCAAAGGGGTTCAAGGGAAGGAGAATGGCTGATTTCCACAGAGTGGGTCATCTTGCCTCTCCCCCCACCCCCAGTTGGTGGATAAGATCCTCCTCTGCTGAGGTTGCTACTTGCTAAGTAATCTCATGAGATAAATATCTTCACACACTACATCCATTCAGAGAGTTCTATCCACATACCTCCCCCCCAGACCTCCTTGTTATCAATACTTGAATTAAGGGACTAAACAAATGCCAACCAAACAGAAAAGCAGAGGCTTTTTATTTATTTTTATTGTTCTGAGTTTGCTATAGCAAGGGACTCAGCCGCCAGGGCATGTTTTGGCAGAGACTCAAAATCAGGCAGAATGGTGGGGAAGCAAGTGGAAAATGGGTAGGCTTCAGGTTCACATTGATTGGAGGTGGTGGGTATAGTGAAGCTGTACGTAGGTTCTCTAGGAGAAGAGCACCCTATGTGCTTGGTTAGGGGTATATATTTGACTTTCTCTGGTTGGTAATAAGTTGGAATTAGGGACAAAAATTAGCCAACCTGTCAATTATTAATCAAGTCGTGACTATATTGGGTCAGCTACTACAGAAGTTTTTAAATCCTGGATTATCAAAGAAAGCAATCTGGGTTCCTGTAAGTGACTTATAGCAACTGGTTTTGGGGGCTGTTTATTATAGATAAAGGGTTGGTTTGCTGATAACATTACTTCAGAGTGTGGGCAGAGTTCTGTTTTTATGCATCATCTGGTCCTTGTCCATGTGTATATTCAATCCCTCAGGATTGTGTTTATCCCAAGTCCTGGATCATTATGCTAAACCACTGACCCACTGTGACTGAATGAGTGCCCATCATATCTCTGGCCATAACTACTTTCAGGCAAAATGTACACCAGGTGCATCATATAAGTTCTCTCCAGTGGGGAGATTGCCCTTTATATCTGTCCTTCAGAACCACCCTGAGTGGAGACCTGGTATTCTGATTTCATCCAGTTTGGGGCATTGCTGGCATACTGTGCAGAACAATCTGCAGAAACATCCTTTTCCCCTCAGTCAATTGGTCATAGAGAATTTGCTATGAGGTAGAGTGTAATTTTATGAGAGAAAAAGAAATTTGACAGGAGTAGGCATCTAGGCCACTTACTCATCAACTCATTTGTGCTATCAGGGTTTGCTTGAGCCTGAGCTTGAATACACAGCTGATGTTGGAATGCTTGCTGCTGTGGGTGAAAACTCCCACTTCCTGATGGTCAGGTTTTAGTCTTGATTAGGCCCAGTAGCAAACTAGAAGCTGCATCTTGCAAAGTGAATATTTATTTACAGAAGCTGACATGGCCTTGCATGGAATCTCACAGGTCTGTGGTGTGACTCACCTATAGGAGGTTACTACCAGTTTTCCGTAACCTTCCTAAGTGCCACAGACACCCCATGCCCCACCAGATCTGCTGGCCATTTGGCTCAAGGGGCAGAACAGCTGGCATGAAAGCCTGTATCTGTAGCAGTTTTTTCTTACTCTGGATCTTACTGAAAACAGACGACCTTTTTGTTAGGTTCCCTGGGAATTGGTCTGGTATGGCGTACCCAAATGAGGAAACGCTGCTTCCAAAATCTAAAGAGACCTGTTAAACAATGTGCTCTCTTTCTTGGTGATAGGCAAGCAGCTGCAGCAAATTTTCTGCCAAAAGGGACAATTCAACCTTCCCAAGGGAACAGTGCACCTAGGAATTTCACTGAGGTGTCACAGCCCTAGATTTCTGTGGCACTGAAGTCCCATTCCCTGGCATGCTTATTTCTTATCAAGGCATTTAGAGTGGTTGCAACTTTCTCCTATCAAAATTTAAATATGTTATCAACATAATGAACTTGCATAATATCTGTGGAATAGACAGGTAGTCAAGACTCCTGTATAAAACATGATGACTGAGAGCTAGTGTACTGGGCAACCCTAAAATAACACGGTGGGTGTATATATGCTGATATTGCTCATCCTGCTGAAAGGAAACTGTCCCCTGAGTTCTTTTTTATTTATTTTATTTATGTGTTATCATACTCCTCACTTCAGGATATGTTTCCACTGATTTTTAGAGACAGGGAGGGAGGGAAAAGGAGGAGGGAGGGAAGGGGGGAAGGAGAGAAAGAAACGTCAATTGGTTGCCTCCTCTATTCACCCCAAATGGGGATCAAACCCACAATCTAGGTATGTGCCCTGACTGGAATCAAACCCACAACCTTTTGGTATATGGGACAATGCTCCAACCAACTGAGCCTCCCAGCCAGGGCCCCTATGGTCTTTTTTAACAAAAAGTTTTCAGAATATGTTTATTCAAACAATACATTCTGGGACTGAGGAAATAACCACAGGGTGTGTTCAGGAACTTCCTAAACTACCATGAAATAGACTTGAGCCAGAACTCTATTAATTTCCTATGCTTTATCTTTCTCATCTTAAAAAAAGGGGAGCAATATAATAATAACATCTACTTTATACTGTTGTGAGATATGAATGAGATAACTATAAGTGACATTTTTATTAAAGTTTCGGCACATAGTAAGCCTAAAAAATATTAGGTATTATTTTTAAATTTGAGACTCATTAAAAGTAGTTTTCCTGTCCTGGCAACTCTATTTCAGCAGTACAAACTTAATTAAGTAGAAAAATTAAAATTAAGAAATCAAACCAACTAGATGGTGATTATTTTTCATTATGAAATTCTGAACTTTAAAATTGATCATTATGTTTGACCCACTTAAAATTTTTAAAATTTAAATTAACAATGTTTGTAATAAAAAAATTAAATAATTTGAATATAATGTACATAACTATAAAATATGCATAGAAAAATGGGAGAAAATACAATTAAATGTTTATAATGGACAGCAATTCTTCAGTTTTGTAATAATTCTCTAGTTGTATTTTTATAATATTATGTATTAGGGTTGAAATAAAGGTTTATATCAAATATTAAAAAATAAAAAGTCAGAAATCACTGTTGAAATTCTGAATAGCCTCCTAGGCATTTTGCACATCATTTGTTACTGTGAGGACAGATGGGAAAGAACATTGGTGAAGTCCAGACAGCCAAGGACATTCAGAACTAAAGCAAATCTCTGAGGCTTGTCAGTGAACAGAAAGGACACAGAGGTGGTAACGAGAATGGTAACACATGAGCTGCTGCTGTCATTCCTGGGATGCATATGAAGGATTGAAACAGCAGAAAGAACCCAAAATCCAGCATAGAAATGAAAATGAGGAGCAGGAAGGGGTATCAGAAAAACAGGGGTGAAAGCAGCAGGGAATGGAGACGCTCTCTCCATCCTTTCTGCTCAGCAGTCAGCTTGTCTTACACAGCTCGAGGGGAACATTCCCATCCCCGCCGTGACCACCCTGTATGCCTCAGATAGGATATGCTTTGCTGGAACAACAAACGCCACAAAGGGGCTGAACGCAACTGGAGACGATTTCTCCCTCAGGCCACAGGGTGCTGAGGGGTGAACAGTCCTCCTCTATGATGTCACAGGACTTCAGGTCACCATGGCATCATCCAGCCAGATTGGGAAAAGAGCGGATGGGTGCAGCCCAGATACTCTATGACTCTTCCTAGAAGTGGCATACTTTCCCTCCACTCATACTGTTTTGGCCTGAGCTAATCACAAGGCCATCCTAACCTCTAGGCCCGTGGTCGGCAAACTGTGGGCGAGCCACATGTGGCTCTTTGGCCCCTTGAGTGTGGCTCTTCCACAAAATACCACGTGGGGGCACACAAGTATAGTGTGATTGAAACTTTGTGGCCCATGTGCAGAAGTCAGTATTTTGTGGAAGAGCCACACTGAAGGGGCGAAAGAGCTGCATGTGGCTCGCGAGCCGCAGTTTGCCGACCACTGCGAGTCTAGGCAAATGGGGAACTGTTGAGAGGCACGTGGACACTAACAGTTGCTTCCATTCCACCTTCACCATTTCTACCTACATAACATAGCATTGCTATTCATCTTTTTTTTTTTTTTAATTTTATATTTATTATTGAGAGTATCACAGGTGTTCCCCCTGCCCCACCATTGGATACTTCACTGTTATTGCTAGTGCCACGATACCATGATGACAGTCATTGTAGCTGCATTTTTGTTCATGATCATGATTATTTCCTTAAGATAAATTCCTTGAAGTAGTGTTTCTAGATCAAATGTATGCAAAAATTCTAAACACATATAAACATATTGCCTAAGTATCTACATGTTGCAAAGATTCCTTTTCTCACCACTAATCTGTGAGAAGCTATTCATCTTCATGACAATGTTCTCCTCCAATTTTAACCCGAGAATATTTTCTTGAATATTCTCCTTTCTCAAGTACCTTCCATGATAACCTATCACTACTAACTAGGTTGAAACTAAATTCCATATCCTGATTTTCTAAAATCCCCATGCTTAGGTTTTACTTTGTATAACTTTAACAAATAATAACAAAAGACATCTTTTTTCTGTGACTTCTACATAGGCATGTCACTTTAAATTCTGTCCATGCCCTTCTCTTCACTGTGAAGGTATCCTTCCTCCTATCCACATAGACAATGAACATGATGAATTCTACCAGGCCAGTGTGGCTCAACAACTGAGCATTGACTCAGAAACCAAGAGGTCACCAGTTTGATTCCTGGTCAGGGCAGGCTCCATCCCCTGTGCAGGGGAGGGAGGGGTAGCATGCAGGAGGCAGTCAATCGATCTCTCTCATTGATGTTTTTATTTCTCTATGCTCTCCCTTTTTCTCTCTCTAATAAATACCTTTAAAAAAGGAATTCTATTTGAATACTAAAATGATTTCGTATCCAAGGAGATTCCTGCTTCTCTCGACTCCCATCTTTAATTCCATCACAACCAGCCCCCCTGAGCTTAGTGACTGTGGGACTGGCAAGAACACAGTACCTGGAAAAGCAGAGAGAAAACAGGTTCTGCAAGATGCTGGAAGGAGAACTGACAAAAAAAATACTTTCTCCTATAATGTGAGGGCGAGACATGAAAACTCTTAGGATCTCTAGGGTTGGACCTAGAGAAAAAAAAGTTTGGTGGGCAAACTTTTTGACTCGAGGGCCACAATGGGTTCTTAAACTGGACTGGAGGGCCGGAACAAAAGCATGGATGGAGTGTTTGTGTGAACTAATATAAATTCAAAGTAAACATCATTACATAAAAGGGTACGGTCTTTTTTTTTTTTAGTTTTATTCATTTAAAACGGGCCGGATCCGGCCTACGGGCCGTAGTTTGCCCATGGCTAGACCTAGACTCTAACAATGGCTCTTGAGTACATAACGAAAAAGAACCAGTGAGGGCCTAGCAAACAAAAATAAGAAAAGAAGTGGAAAAATAATCCAGACGGCGCTCACAGTATATATATAGAGAGATTATGAGAGAAAATAACTTGAGGAGAAATAAATAAGAGCCCTTAAGATGACCCTGTTGTAGCACAAAATGTTGTCTGGAATATGTAAGTAGGTAAATAGTGTAATAATGGTTTACATGTGCGTGCAATATTTTATTTGAATTAGAAATGAAAAGGTCACTGAAGTAGGTTACTGAATGGGACCAAACTAGGAATTCATTCAAATTAAAAAAAAAAATCAAAGCACACAACAGAGTCACATAAAGAACCTAAATAAATAAATAAATGAAACAAAACAGGTAGAAGAGTCAAGAATTAAACAGAGAGTCTAGGCAGACTCATGCATATGTAATCAGTTAATTTATAACAAAAGAGCCAAGAATATACAATGGGGAAAGGTTAGTCTCTTTAATAAATGATATTGAAAAAATTGGATGTGAAACAGAATAAAACTGGATCACTGTTTTACATCATGCACAAAAATCAACTCAAAATGAATTAAATACTTAAATGTAAGACCTAAATCCATAACATACCTAGAAGAAAACATGTGAAGTACATGTCTCGATATCAGTATTGGCAATGATTCTTTTTTTATTTGATACCAAAATCAAAGGCAATAAAAGAAAAAAAATTGCTGGGATTATATCAAATTAAAAAGCTGTGTACAGCAAAGGAAATCATAACAAAATAGAAGGCACCCTACTGAATGGTAGAAAATATTTGCAAACCATATCACTGGTAAAACATTATCACTGACAATATATAAATAACTCATACAACTCAACAGAAAAAAAGCCAATTAAAAATGGACAGAGGCTCTGAATAGACATTTTTTTTCCAAAAAAAAAAAAAATTAAAATGTCCAAGGGAACATTAAAAGGTGCTCAACACTATTAACCATTAGAAAAATCCAAATCAAAGCCGCGGAGAGATCATCTCACACCTGTTAGAATAGCTATTATAAAAATAACAAAGAAAAAAGTTATGGTGAGAATTTATATAAAAGTGACCCCTTGTACATAGTTGGTGGGAATGTAAATTATTCCAAGCACTATGGAAAACAGTGTGGAGGTCCCTTTAATAATGTTAAATACAAATACTGTATGATCCAGCAATTCCACCTCTGGGTATTTATCTTAAGGAAATGAAATCACCGTCTTGAAGAAATATCTGTACTCCTTATGGAAAGTAGCATTATTTACAATAGTCAAATCATGGAAATATCCTAAGTGTTCATCAATGGATAAATAAAATGTTTTATATATAAATACATATTTTATATATATATAATGTATATATATACACATATATATATGAAAGACAGACTTGCAGAATATGTTCACAAAACGTATATAATACATGTAGAAGACTCACGTTTTGCTAGTGAGAATGCAAAATGTTTTAGTAACTTTGCCAAATGCTTTAGCAGAGCCTTATAAGATCCAGAAAATCATTTCCTAAGAATTACTCAAGGTAAGTGAAATGATATGTTCACACAAAAGCTTGTATAGTACCTGAATATTCATAACAACTTTATTCATATTATCCAGATACTGGAAACAAACCTTATGTTCATCGGTGTATATATTAAAGAAGAAATGCTATATCCTTACAGTGGAAATCTACACAGCAATAAAAGCAGTTAATTACTGAAACCCCAACAACATGCATGAAAGTCAAAAGGAGCATGTTAAGTGAAAGTTTCACATAGGACTATCACCTCCATAATTTCTTTATGCGATATTCTGGAAAAAGTAAAATGATCATGTCAGAAAGAAAAGCAGCAGCTACCAGAAGCCAGTGGTGGGCCATGCAATAGACTGACTACATCAGGACACGGGGGAGCATGGTGCAGCTCTGGAAATATGTATATCATGCTTTTTAAACTTCCAGAATTGTATGCTTACGACAGCTAAACGTATGTCATATGCAAGTTACAAATTGAAAGTGCTGATAAAATAAGCCCACTGCAACTTGGGTATTTAAAATAACAGCACCCATATTTTTTTTTTAGTAAATAACAAAGTTTACTAGTTAATTCCTAGTCATAATTCATAACAGAACTCAGAGTTTTTATCTTTATAACTCATTTACTAACTGTCCAGTCAAAATCACTGATTCTTCTCTTATAACTCCCACTAGTGGCCTGGTGCATGAAATTCGTGCATGGGAGGCAGCAGGCAGGGGGTCCCCTCAGCACAGCCTGCATCCTCAAATCCTTGTGGGGATCGGGCCTAAACCAGCAGTTGGACATCCTTCTTGCAATCTGGGACCTCTGGCTCCTAACCGCTGACCTGCCTGCCTGCCTGATCACCCTTAACCACCTTTGCCTCAGCCCCCACTGCCGCGACTTCATCGGGAAGGACGTCCGAAATGACATAATATGGAAGGTGATTTGGCTGTTTGGTCTAATTAGCATATTATGCTTTTATTATTATAGATTATTATAGATAGGTTCCTTATGCCCTTAAGAAAGCCTGTTTTACACATGTACTCCCATATCTTCCATTAGATTTTAGCATTTTCAAGTAAAATACAATATGAAATAATGTTCTGTGAACTAGAATACGTTATAGAAATGATGGCTACTATTATTTATTATCCTTTAATGTAGAAGTGGTTCCTAATTCATCTTTGTTTGGAAACAAACAGTGCATACACATGATTTTTGCTCACTGTGTGCTGAATGTAGTTAAAGTGATTAGAATCCTTCTTTTTACAGTTGGAGTTTTTCCAAGTTGCAACACTTAATTGAGGCACAACATGGCAGCATTATCTTGGGAACAAAAGCTGAGTAGTGACTAACGGTGACGATCTTGTGTTTCTATTGGTTTTACTCATCATCGCATTTCCTCCAAGTGAACTATTTATGGAGTTCCAGTAACACTAAGTACAAAGGACAATTAAATTGATTCTCAACAAATTACTAAGAAACACTTCCTTGATTTTAGTGATTCCCCTTAATTGTGAAGCCATGGCAGTTCCACAAATAAATGGGTCGCTTAAAAGACTCCACTGCTAATACTGTGAAAAGCTCACATTACCTAATGCTGCTTACAACATCTCTATTTTCACTCTGGAGGTATCCAAGAATAGAGGGATAGAGACAAAGATAATTGCTATATTTTTCACTACAAACTGCACTTTACAAGCACACACACGTTAAAATATTAAACCCATACACACTTCAAAATGTTTTGCCCCTGTTTAGTTGCCTTCATGTGAAGGATTTAGCTCTTCTAAGAGGTTTACACAGTAGACAAGAAAGTTCCATTTTATAGATAATGAAACTAAGTCTCGCCCTAACCGGTTTGGCTCAGTGAATAGAGCATTGGCCTGCAGACTAAGGGTCCCAGGTTCTATTCCAGTCAAGGGCACGTAGCTTGGTTACAGGCGCGTCTCCAGTAGAGGGTGTGCAGGAGGCAGCTGATTGATGTTTCTCTCTCATTGATGTTTCTAACTCTCTATCCCTCTCCCTTCCTCTCTGTAAAAAATCAATAAAATATATTAAAAGAGAAAACTAAGTCTCAAAGTGTAAAGTGTATACATATTATCGGAAGAAAGGTAGGGGAAGAGCTCCACAATTCAGCTTTAATTTCAACACAAAACTGTTTAATTACCTAGAGCTAATTGACTGTTTTCAGAAATCAAGTATGAGCTACATGGTAGTAGCTCCATATACACATATTCTAGCATTTTATCAGCAGTGCCTATCACATTTCTTAATCTATATCGCCTGCAACAATTAGAAAATTAAATAATAACGACTAGTTCTGAAAGCCTACATTCCAGAAACTGTATTAAATGCTCTCTAATATTCAATCTCATTAATTCCCACAATGGGCTATGAAATGGGCTCTCCTACTCCCGATTCCCCTGTACTCAGCGCCCCCTCCCTTCCCATGATGAACGCATCCCCCTATGTATTAGTTTTCTATAGCTGTCCTGATAAAGTTCCATTACACTTAGTGGCTTAAAACAGCACACATTGATTAGCTTACAGTTCTGAAGGTCCGAAGTCCTAAAGCCAACATGTGAGTCCACCACACCACTTCTTGGAAACTAGGGAGGAGTCTGTTTCTTCATGTTTTCCACCTTTTGAAGGCCACCAACCTACCCGGGCTCACGGCTCCCTTCCTCCATTTTCAATAGCAGCAAGTTCCTCTCTGCCCTTCTGTGGTCACCGTTCCCTTTGCCCACCACCAGGAGAGATGTGCAGCTTTTAAAGACTGGGGATTAGATTGGGCCCACCTGGATAACCCAGGCTCCTCCCCACCTCCAGTTCATGAACTTTAACCACACCTTCAAAGTCCCCACTCTGCAACCAAACATATTCACAGGTTCTGAGGATTACACATCATGGACATCTTTTGGGGTCATTAATCGGCCTGTGTCACCTGTATCACCAACTCTTCAGCGACCACTCCATTATGCTTCAGGCTAACCTGAAGGCTAGCTTCTTTCTCACTTTCACATCCAATGCTCCAAAAGGACCTGCATCATCTTACTTCCACACTGCTAATTCCCAAGAATTATTTCAAAGCACCTTTTTTCTTGATTAAAGTATTACATACGTGTCCTTATCCTCCCATTGCCCCCTCACCCCCACTCATGCCCTCACCTCCCTGGTGCCTGTGTCCATTGGTTAGGCTTATATGGATGCATACAAGTCCTTTGGTTGATCTCTCCCCCCTTACCCCCAACTTCCCCTCTGAGGTTTGAGGATCTGATCGATGCTGCTCTGTCTCTGGATCTGTTTTTGTTCATCAGTTTATGTTGTTCGTTATATTGCACAAATGAGTGAGATCATGTGATATTTATCTTTCTCTGACTGGTACATCTACACAATGGAATAATACACTGCAGTAAAAAAGAAGGAATTCTTACCATTTGCAACAGCATGGATGGAACTGGAGAGCATTATGCTAAGCGAAATAAGCAAAGCACTTATGAGTTTCTTACTATGCACACAAAGTTTCTACCCATTTTTTTTTTTCATTTTCTCTCTCTGTCCTTAGGCTTAATCATCCACAATAAATGTCCTTCTTGCCACTTATTCCCGTGGCCTCATCCTCAGAGTTGCATCTAAATCTGTTAAGACTATTGACATATAACCATTTATTTTTCCTTCTTCCTCCCTGTTTTCGCCTTTTTACCTGTTTTAAAGAGAGAGGAACGAGTTTCATCTTTATGGGCACCATAGAGCAGAAAGAATTAGAACATTTTCCTCCATTATTATTCTGTCTCTTAAGATTCCTCAAAATCACAGCCAGAAAACTATTTAATTACTAATTGGCACATCTTAAAAGGCAAGTGCAACAAAAGAGAGAAAAGAATCAGCCCCTGACAAAATGTTTCTGCCAGAGGTCCAGGGAAAAAATTCTTTGAAATTAGTCTCCAAATATTCTCTCGGTGAGTACCACCACCACCCCATCCAGGATCTAACTTGGTTCTTTGCCCTGAGACCATGTTTCTATTTCCCAAATGAACCGTTCATCAAATCTCACCATAGAACGCTCCACCCACCTCTGAGGAAAACCCACTCACATACATAGGGGTTGATCATATTGACTGAACCCATTTTTTCCTGGCCCATTCATTTGCCAAAATTTGAGGAGTCAGGAGTTTGGGTGGGAATGCAGGAGAACATAGTGATGGTGGTGGAATGAGTTCTGGAACTCTACCACTGAAAATGGCCATACATAGATCCTTATTGTTATTTTCACTAGTAAGAGGTTAAAACATGATTATTTTAAAACTAGTGAAACTGCCAGCTCAAGCACATATACATAATCCAAGGACAGAAATGAAGGTGGAGATATGGTCTAACCCAGTGGTCAGCAAACTGCGGCTCTCAAGCCACATGCGGCTCTTTGGCCTCTTCCACAAAATACCGACTTCTGCGCATGGGCCACGAAGTTTCAATCGCACTGTACATGTGCGCCCGCACGTGGTACTTTGTGGAAGAGCCACACTCAAGGGGCCAAAGAGCCGCATGTGGCTCGCAAGCTGCAGTTTGCTGACCACTGGTCTAATCTAAATCCAAACTGAAGGAGGACAATTTTCCTACTTTATTTAGCAAGTTCTCTGCCATTTCCTAGAGAGAATAATTCCCATTTCTTGGTTTATTTTCATCCACATTAAGTGCCTTATCAAAGTAACAAACATAATAAATTACCCCTTAGTAGGTTTCTCCTTGGTTATACAGATAAGGGCCCTAGTTTGTTCATTCTAGTAAAGACAAGAGGAAAATGTGTGTTATTCTGCTTTTCTTTTGGATCTGAAGGGTTTGTAGTTTCTTTGGAGAACTGTTTGTTTTCAATATGTGTGTTTATTCCACAGTATGCCTTTTATTGCAACTGATCTGAAAATGTAGAGTTTGGTGACAATGCCATGGCCCGTTTAAACACAGAGTCCTGAGTTCAAATTTTATTTCACTACAAATAATCACTATCTTCTTAACCAGTTTCCTCATCCATAAAGTGAGGACACTGTTATTTAATCCAAAGCTTTATGTAAGGATCATGCCATTTTACTAATCCTGCATGCATGCAGCAAATGCATGTATCTGATGCTCAAGAAAATGAAAACTGTTATAAATATTCTTACAATATTGTCTTACTTGGTTTTCCAGGTGCATGTTGCTGTAAGGAAAGAATAAATAAACTGCAAATATAAACATCTGATTTTTAAGTTTTGTTATTTATAGTTTTAATTTGAATTTTTTTTGTGACCGTTCATTCTTTTGCTTAGTGTCTTTTGAGTTTGTGTAGTGTCTGTAAATGTTCCCAGATTTTTCAAAACAGGGTATACTGAAAAAATCAAATATAGGAACATACAGAAATGAGCCTGAAACCAAACTACTGTATATTACTCTTGAGGAACTTAGAAAGACCACATCGAGTTATTATCTTGACTGAACTTGACTAAGCACCACGATGTATTCTTCTGATGGTAGAATCTCTCCTCTGTTAGGTTGTGACTACCCTGTGTGAAAGTCACATTGAGTGGGGTATGATCTTCACACAATGATTTTCTAGGAGAAATTGTAGCAAATATTTTAAGTCACTTTTATTCCTTTTACTCTTTAATTTTTGTTTTGCTTTTATTTTACCCTATTTAGGAAAAACAAATGAAAACAAGTCTGATATTTATCTAAAATAGCAACGAAGAAAGCTTTATAAACAATATGCTTCATATTCTGAAAATACTATTTAAATTTTTCTATTATAACACATGTTTTGTTTTCTTCTAATTACTATATTATTTGATATGCCTATATTTAAATATATTTATGAATGTAAACCATGTTGTAGAGGCGATTTCTCAGAGGAGAGTTTCATAAGTAAATTATACCAAATAGAATGTGAATTAAATACTTGGAATCATCTGAAAAATAATTCTTAATGACTACTAATTCATGACCCTTACCAGATGGAATAATTTGAAGTCTTTGATGCTTACAAAATATAATTTTCAGGCATCAATTCACTTTGACTAATAATTAAGCTAATTATTTTAATTAATGAGATTTGTTGGCCATCTATTCAGTTTTATTGGAATTCATTTTAAAATTATTTTATAGGCACATTATTCTGACTGGAGATAAGGTTCTATAATTGATAGTATAAAAATATTTTAAAATAGTATATGCCAGTCATTTTATGTAACTTAAAATTGTGAAAACTATATAACTTTATTAATCAATGTCACCCCAATAAATTCAATACAAATTTTTAAAAAATGTGAGAACTTATCTAATTCTCTGGACGATATCATCATAACAGTTATATCATTTAGCATTTTATATTCAGCTTTTCAATCCTGAAAGGTAATGTAAGTCATGCTCCTTTTCTCAGATTTCTTATCTAAATTGAAGTTGATTAAGTCAAGTTAGCATTTATAGGATTAGAAATTGTTTAAAAGGGTAATTTATCACTTTGCTCTTCTCTATGTTGTTCTTAAGCTGTCGAATAATTTTATTAGTACTCACGACTACAACATAGCAACATTTTCCCATAAAATGTGAGAGGTTGCACTAAAAGAATAAAATCAACATAATTTTATTACAAAGGAGTAGGAATTGTATTCAAAGCATTTTTAATAATAAAAGTATCTAGCTAAATATCTTAAAATATAAAATTATTTAAAAAGATAACTATTTTGAATGCAAAATAGTTACAAAAATAATTACAAAACATATTTTATGCTCTCACTAATATATTCAACAAATATTTTAAATTGTATTTGTCAGGCATTATGAGAGACTCTGATATCCTGAGAGTTACTATGAAAGCCAAATCCCTACCTCAAGGAGCTATCAACTCCTTTTCTTACTAAAAATAGATATTTCATCAGAGAGATCATTGATTAGACTTCATGTAAGTCAAACATTTTTTTCTGTTTTGATGTCCATGGTATCTTTTATATTTTCATAGTTGTTACCCAAATTATAGTAATGTGAACTATCCATGTTAACATATAAACAATGCATTTAGTTTATTAATATTGTCTACTAGCTGAACCAAAGATTCAGAACAAATCCAAAATAAGGTTTTTAAAAATAAGTGATAGCTAATTTTGACCATACATTGTAATTAAATGCATAAATACCGTGTGTGTGTGTGTGTGTGTGTGTGTGTGTGTAAATAAGTCTGTCAGAGTTTCAGCTCAACCATTTCTATGGTTGCAGGACTTGTGCCTGACCCCTCTACTTTGTTTGAAATTTCAGTTTGAACAGAGAGAAGGGGCTTTTCTCCAAACTGAGGCATGCTAGAATTCTGAGGATTATTCCCTCACCTTTAAGCGGCATACACAGGTACACTTATTTACAAATATTGAAAGCCTTTTTTCTTCTTTATTTCCTCGCTTTGAGTGGGGCTCAGAGAGTCTTACAATCCTTTGAAAGAGCATTCCTTATATGATTCCTCATTTATCAATATGCATAGTTTTACTTGACTTCTAAGGTCAAAAATCCTGATTATTTTTCAACAAAAGTGCTCTTTTATAATCTTATACTATCCCTACCGATAATGTATCTTTTCTGGACCCAAGTCTCTCATCACCTGATAGTTTCTTATTCCCCTTGCTGTTTCTGATTTGCATAAAGACACCCCATCCTGTCTATTAGGATTTCCATTTTCTCTCCTAGTACTGGGCAGAAACTGAAAACTAGAATTGCTTCAACAGTCTCCTTATAATTTGCAATGCCCTTGAGCAGTAATTATGCTGTATCTGCTTAGATTTCAACAAGGATGCAACTGCTCTGAGGGACAGTCCATTTCATCATTCTGTGGTTCTCAGATGAGGGGTACCTTCTTTATACACAGCCAAAGCCCACTTCCTTATGATACCAATGATTCATTCAGTATGTAGTGAGTACTAGACTCTATGAATAAAACAAAAACAAATTGCAATATCTGCCTTTAAGGCAATATGTTATCCAATGGGATAAATAACTATACATGGAATAAGGATCCTGTTCTACAGAGGCAGTTGTGTAACCACACCTTCCATGGAGAGAGGAAGGTGTGGTTACACAACTGCCTCTCTCCATGGAAGAGTCCAACTAATCCTTCCAATATCTCATTAAACACCACTACACCCATCTTGAACCTAAAAGAATCATTTGCTATGTGAAGTGGAAAAAAAATGTTGTATTACATTAGAGTCCATATTCAGTTTGTTTTCATCTTTTTTAAATCCTCACCTGAAAATATTTTAGATATCCATTGATTTTAGATAAAGTGGAAGAAAGGGAGAAAGGGAGGGAGGGAGGTAGTGGGGGGGGCGGGGGAGAACAAGAGAGAGAAAGAAACATCAATGTGAGAAACACATGAATTGATTCTCTTCCACCTGGGGCTGGGGATTGAACCCAGGTATGTGCCCTTGACTGGGAATCGAACCCGAAACCCTTCAGTTCACAGAACCATGCTCTAACCATTGAGCACACAAGCCAGGGCGTACTCAGTTTTTGTCATCGTGTCTATATAATTTATCTCTCTCCTCCATTACACTCTAAGCCTCATGAGAATAGGGAGTGGACTAGATACTTTGTTCATCTTGTTTCTGATATATAATAGTAACTATTAAATGATTGAATAAATTTAGTATTTGTCCCACCTTTCACCACATTATAGCTATGGTAGTTTTCTATTGCTGCCAACAAATTCCCACAAAATGAGAGGCTTAAAACACTGTGTACTAGTACTTATCTCAGTTTCCATGGATCAGGGTCACCTTGGAACTTGGCTGCAATTAAGGTGTCAGCTGGGTCTCAGGTCTCATCTGAGGCTTGGTGCCCTCTTCCACAGTCACTGTGTGTTTTTCTGGTTGTTGTTGTGTTTTCCCACAGAATCTAGGTCCTTGTAGTTTGTAGCTTTTAGAGGCCGCCTGTCATTTCCTGCAGTCTGACCCTCCTTACTGCCTGGCGGTTGGTTCTTGATGTCCAACAGGAAAGGGTCTCTGGTGCTTCTTGTGTCTGTTCTCCAGATCCTCTCTTAAAGGGTCTTCAGGAGGTTAGTTAAGATAAAGCTGCCTAGACGTCTCCTTTGCTTGGCCAGGCAGCCTGCAGTGACTTCACAATGACACTAGCCCCTAAGCAAGCATGTGCCCTACCTAGGTAGCAGCCTTCACAGTCACAAGTAATTGCAACTTTCTAAGGTGGCATCTCCATAGCCTTGTGTTCAACAGTCTCCTGTGCCTTCCAGTGCTACCCAAATCCACCTCTTTTGGTTTGAATTAACCAATCTCGCCTGAGACTTGGAAACCTCAAATACCCCACCCATAGACCCTAATAAAGGCACCTGCCCAGCCACTGTTGTCCTCCACACTCTGACATGAGCCCTTGTGTGGCCCCCTCAAGGCATGCCAGCTACTTCTGCTAGGACCCGTGAGTAATAAATCTCTATTTCAATTCCTCTTCTGATCATATTGGAACCAAATAATCTAATCAGATTATTATGCACAAAAACTATTACTTGATGCTATTACAGCTGCTGACCATAGGGTGTAAACACATTCATTCTTTTCTAATCTGGGTGTAAAGAAAAAAAGGAATGATGAGAGTGCTCTTTTGTCTCTCCCAATATTATAGATGTTAATTAACATAACTGTTTTGGCTTGAGTCATAAAAAATGGGACACTTTTGAAGTCAAATATAAAGGTAATTAGAGGCCTGGTGCACGAAATTTGTGCACAGGAGTGGGGTGTCCCTCAGCTGGGCCTGCACCCTCTCCAATCTGTGACCCCTTGGGGGATGTCTGACTGCCGGTTTAAGCCCAATCCAACTACCGGTTTAGGCCCGATCCTTGTGGGATCAGGCCTAAACCAGCAGTCAGACATCCCTCTCACAATCCGGGACTGCTGCCTCCTAACCTCTTGCCTGCCTGCCTGCCTGATCGCCCCCTAACCGCTCCCCTGCTGGCCTGACTGATGCCTAACTGCTCCCCTGCTGGCCTGATCGCCCCAACTGCCCTCCCCTGCAGGCCTGGTTGCCCCCAACTGCCCTCCCCTGCTGGCCCGGTTGCTCCCAACTGCCCTTCCCTGCCAGCCTGATCTCGCCCCCAACTGCCCTCCCCTACAGGCCTGATCTCAGCCCCAACTGCCCTCCCCTACAGGCCTGATCTCGCCCCCAATTTCCCTCCCCTGCTGGCCTGTTCACCCTCAACTGCCCTCCCCTGCTGGCCATCTTGTGGTGAACATCTTGTGACAATGTGGGCGGCCATCTTGTGGCGACATGGGGGCCATCTTGTCATGTCATGTGACGCCACCTAGGCTTTTATTATATAGGATTTAAAATTAGAATGGGTGCATGAGGAAGTTTGATGGAATTTTTTGGGGGCGGGAATTTGTAAATGTCCTTTTTTGAGAGTAGATAAAGATATAAGGAGGAGTTAAAGTTTATTTAAAACCTCAAGAGTTACATAATTTATCAAAGAGAGTCAGTCATATTAAAAAGGGAGTACTCAGTTTGTTTTTGTTTTTTCTTTCACTCTAAAAAATTTTAACAATCTTGCAATGTAATCTGATAAAATCCTCAAATAATTGTTTTTGAACAATAAATCAACTTGTTAAAGAAAATATAAAACTTGTTTATAGTATATTATTGTAATTTGAGGAAGCAACTGAAAACATTAACAGATGACTAAAGTAATTATTTTTCTCTATAACATTTTGGTGTTTATAAGTATATCAAATCTCATATATAAGTGATATTTGAAAGATGCCAGCTTTATCATGGAAAACAGCAGAGTAAATAACATTGTAAAGAGGAGATAATAAATGCTTGATATAAAGAGAAGAGGATTTGGAAAAAAAAGATTTATAAAGTATTGAAATATCACCAAGGACAGAATTTGCCTTAATAATGAGTAAGATTTTCACTCAACATAAAGAATTACTTTCTACCTGACTAAGACTACATAAAGCATTCTATCAGTTGAAAATTTCCAGCAGGAATGATAATTATAAATGTGTAATAATTAAACAGCCTGTAGCTGCTGAAAGGTTTATCTAAGATGACACCTTCTAATTATAAGGTTTTTTTTTAAGTTCTAATACTACAGCAAAGTATAAATGTACATATTAGAAATGATAAATATTTCACAATTTAGGTTACATTGACTTTTAAATCATATTTCCTCATTTCATAGGAGAGTGAAAGTTGGTCAAGTCCTGCTCATATTTATTTTGTTAAAGAAATAACTAAGGACTTACTATGTCTAGCCCAAAGCCAAATTTTACTTTTATTATTTCAAGGAAAGTACAGAGCTTCTTACTATATTATGGGTTTTCTTTTGAGTTTTAATAACAGTGAAGGGCACTTATTTGATTAAAAAGTAATGGCCAGCTGCCAGAACATTTTGTTAACAATTTATAAAGAAAAATCCAATTTATCTAGAAAAAAGGTTGCCTCAAGTCTTTTCCAAATGACTACCACATAAATTTGGCAGAACTCCGGGTAAACAACACTAAACAAAGGAAGCTGACATCAGCTCTTACTTCTGCATGGAAGGGATGTTAAGTCCACACCAAGCAAAATAAATGCATAACAAATATTTGGCACATTAAGCAGTGAAGACAAACACGCCTCATAATAGAAACCCCCAAATCCATATTCACACCTGCAGAGTACAAGGAAAGGAACTCATTTTTCAAAGAGAGAAATAATATGAAAGAACAAAGTATTACAACAAATATTGTGATATTTTGAAATGTCATTATACTAATTATCCCAGGAGCCATGATTCAAGATTCCAAATTATGATTCAAATATCACCTCCACCCCCCACTTGTCAAGGACCAACTTCTTTTAGTATTTGTTTATTTTTAAATGCTTTTGGTTTTTTAAAAATTAATTTTAGAGAGAGAAGAAGGGAAATGGATAGAGAGATAGAAACATCGTTGAGAGAGGAACATCGATCGGCTGCCTCCTGCGCGCTCCCTACTGGGAAGTGAGCATGAGCTCTGACCTGGAATTGAACTGTGACCTCTTGCTTCATAGATTGAGGCTCAACCACTGAACGACATTGGCCGGACTAGTATTTATTTTTAAAGGACAAAGTGTAATATGTTTTCCATCTGCAATTTATTTCCTAATCTATGTCTTCTTACATGCTTTATCCAGTTCTATTAAAAATTCCTTCTTACTTTACCACATGATTGAAAGGAAATATGGGATTCAGTCTTGTCAATACAATGTGGTTAATCATTTCATGGGTCTCAGCAAGGACATGTTTGCTTTACTGTCTATATCCATCAGGTCCTGGCAGGAAACAGCATATTTTGGTAGCACTGGGAAAGTTTAATATTGAAATGTTCTAAACTGTAGGCAGGGTATTATAGTGTGGTTCCCACCCTAACAGCAGGTGGTTACAAGAATAAGCACCCTTAGGTCTGAAGAGTGGAGGGAAAAGAGCATTTTCCAGAACTCAGACAAGACAGTCACATGCAAAAGGTCACCTACGCGGGAATTTAGATTGAAGAGTTCAACCAACCGGAAGTAATCCAAAAGTAAAGGAACTGGGTGAATAAATAATCCAACCTCATTCTTTGTGATTCATTCTCTTGCTGGGCCCCTCCATCAGCCAGATCAAACCTGAAGGCAAAGGATTAGAGCATCTCCTGATAGAGCTGGATGCCACAAGCCAGACCCCTGGGCACCCAGAGCATGGTGGACAGAGAGGGTAGGAACGAGATTTAAAGGGATAGATGAAAGATATACTAGTACCTTAGGTATTCAGAGGTAATTATATGATAGACACCAGTCCAGACTGAGGGGCTCAAGTAATTAAGGGTATTGAATAAAGAACAAGAAAATAAATTTATATAAAAATAAGATTGCTTCAAGTCATCTCTGAAAGTCTTAGATAAGCCCCTTCCTAAGCGTGTTTTTTTTTCCATGTCTTCAATTTTATTTTAATAAAACTTGTATATCTATCCATAGTTTCACTCTTATATCCAAGACTATATGCGTTTCAAACTCACTGGGCTCACAGAATTTGTTCCCATCCTGAGATCCCTCCCCTGTTCCCAGAAGTAAATTTCTCCAAGTCAGAATCCATATTTCTCAAGTAGCACCCAGAAGGCAGCAGCAGAAATGTGCATGGGGCAGGCAGGCACTCCGAGGGGAGACCACCTGGAGCTCTCCTGATCAGAGTCCCGTCCATATCCACCCACTTGTCCGCAGGTAACTGTAGCATACATCACACATACATGTGGACAAGCATGCACACTCACCCACAGAGTCACACACACACACACACACACACGGAAATCTAGTATTTCTCTGAGACAGAACAGTCTAAACTGCAAGGAGAAAAAGAAGCATTTTCCTAACTGGAACATATTCCAACCACATAATTACCAAGGTCAACTCTCTTGAAATGGAGTTATTACTTTACATTAACATTCAGAGCCATTTTATTTCTTTGTTTATCTTCAGCTGCCCTCTATATTCAGATCTTGCCCTCTTGAGCCTAGAGAGAATACGAAATGCACCCCATTACCGAGCCACATACGGAAGGTTGTTTAGGAGTCAGCACGCCAGAACCATCCGAATAACGATCTATGATGACTTTCTGTGACCACTCATTTAAAACAAACAAACAATGACAAAGAAAAGATGTCAAAATAATTGAAGAATTCCACGCTCTACAGCACAGTCTGGGGGAATGCCACTCTCTGCTCAGCTCGGAGTAACCACTTAGGAGTACCACAGTGGCCCAGCCTTTATTACGTGAGCTAAGAAGTGCAGACCACAGAGACAGATGAAAATGAGGTCAAATGGAAAAATCTCAGATCGAAAATATCCTCACTATCATAAAGAGTAAAGAACTAATCAGGATACAGCCCGCTTTGTGCAAATTATGTTACCACATTCTTATGCGCAGGTAAAGAAGAATTTTCCATAAGTAAAATATGCAATATGTTATGGTGGAAGGTTATTGTATATCATTTTAATGATATATAAGTTTGTATTAAAATTTGACTTGCCTGGGTAAGAAATTCAAAATAAAATAACTACGTCTCGTCACTAAGTATTTGATATAATATATAAGGTTTTAATTTAATATTTTAGGAATCTTGATATTTTTATGAGAAATATTATAATATCTAACACATTCTTCAGGTGATTTGTTGAACATATATATTTCCATTTAATATAAGGTTATGTAGTACATATATACTTAGTTCACATTTATCACATCTCACATCCCATGCCTTTCTAAGGCTCTCTTTTTATTTTATTTCTTTATGTTTTGGAGTTAAGAAAGACAGGTTTCATAAAGAAAAAAATACATATGGAAAATTTCAAGTAAAACATGTCCAATGTGCTTTTTAATGATCGCCTTTGAGCAGTAAGACCGGTCTGCAAGTTGAAATAATTGCTTTCCACTGAGATTAATTCCTTAGGTGAGGTGCTCAACTCTCCTGGCCTCTGTGATGAGGGAAAAGCAGTTCATTTTTTAAAAATAAATAAATAAAATACACAGAGGGAATGGAACCAAAGCCACATACAGAAGTTTATTTGTTGGAAAGGCTTAATCTGCCTGCATTGATCTCACCACTCACTGTGAAAAATAAATAAATCTACCCGCTGCCCTGGCCAGTGTTCTCAATGGTTAGAGTGTTGTTCTGTGCACCCGGGATGCCTGACTCTGGCTGGGTGCGTGTGGAAGGTGACCAATTCCTCTCTCTCTCTCTCTCTCTCTCTCTCTCTCTCTCTCTCTCTCTCTCTCCCCCTTCCCTGCCCCCCCCCCTCCACACTCTATAAAAATCAATGGAAAAAATACTTTTGGGTGAGGATTAACAAAAAATGAAAATAAATAAAAAAACCTACCTGCTTTGTAGAGCCAGCAGGTGACTTTAACATCAATTGCTGCTTTCCCTTCCTTCAGGTAATAAAAAGCAGTGTGTGTTGAGAGGAAAATAAACAAACGAAATGAGCACTTCATCCTGACTCTGTCACGCTAGTTGTATTCTTTGGGAAAATGATTTAACTTCCTGGAGTCTCAGTATCATTCATTCAAAAATTATTTACCCAGCCCTAGCCAGTTTGGCGCAGTGGATAGAGCACTGGCCTTCAGACTGAAGAGTACCAGGTTCCATTCCGGTCAAGGGCATGCACCTTGGTTGCAGGCTCCATCCTTGGCCCTAACCCATGCAGGAGGCAACCAATCGATGTGTTTCTCTCACGTCGATATTTCTCTCTGTCTTTCCCTCTTTCTTCCATTCTCTCTAAAAAACAATGGAGAAATATTCTTTGGTAAGGATTGAAAAAAAAGGCAGGGGGGGGGGGCACTTTCTAAAACAATCAATGGAAAAATATCCAAATATCCTTGGGTGAGGATTAACAAAAAATAAAAATAAAAAACAAAAATAATAAACAAAAATTATTTACCAAGAAGCTGCTAGATGTGGGAGATATAGCAGTGTTCGTAAACACTTACTTTTGTTGGAGAAAGAGATATTAAGGTTTAAATTACACATTTAATAATATAATTAAAATTGTATTAAGTACTGTGAGAAGTAGGTACTGGGAACTAAGAGGATATAGGATACTTAACTGATTAATAGACTATTGCTCTTTTAGGGCCTAGCTCATGTTTTTCACAGAAAAAAATTATAGATAAGAATATGTAACAGAAATGCCAGCTTCCATTTATTAGCAATATTTCATAATTCTACTTAATATTAAAATAATTTCAATATTAAAGCCTCCACATAGAAAATATTACATCAGGTTTTTTATTATAATCAATTAAAAAATGCTGCTCTAATTTTTAATTTTTAAAAAATTTTATTGGGGTGACATTGGTTAATACAATTATATAGGTTTTGGGTATACATCATCTGTATGTTGTATTGGGTGTTCACCACCCAAAGTCATCTCCTTACATCAGCATTTATCCCTTCTTTACCCTCTTCTACCTCTCCCCACCCCTTTTCCCTCTACTAATCCTAGTCTAATTTTTAAAAGGTTGAGAACTGACTTGCTCTTTTATATTTAATTCATTTTACATTTATTACATTAAATCTGGCTTAGCTTAGTCTCTTTTTAAACTCTTCAGTCTCCTTAAAAAGCTATGGGTTTTCTTTCTCTATTCACATGAGCCAGGGAGCATCAACTTGGTACATTCTAAAATAAGAATTTGGGGTGACTTAAATTGTGAATTTTCAGCAAAAAAAAAATGATAACAAGTATGGGAGGATTTCCATTTCCAGTAGGCTGATGGCGGATGAATTAGCAATCTGAAACTTTACTGAACGAACACAGGGTAGGTGGTGTGGGCACACTTTTTGAAAGAGAAAAATAAAAAGGTCACAAGAAAGTGTAAACAACCAATACACAATAAAAACAAGCAAACAAGGTGATAGACCGAAAAAACATTAAGTTGTACTGGTTGGCATTGTTTTTTTGTTTGTTTGTTTGTTTAGATTTAGGAAGACGCAAAATTTACTGTGCTATTCTAAAACAGTCTACAATCACCACCTTTATAAACAGAATTTCAATATTAGTATTTTCTGTGTGCCCTCTCTGAACCAGTCTCCTAGAAAGTGCAGTGGGCTTAATACTCAATTCACAAAGTCACTTGTGAACAAATGGAATCTTTTATTTGTATATAATTCAAAACGAGTATCTCTGAGTCCTCATTTTTCTGGCCAAGCAGCGTAACATTTTTAAAATCACAACAAATAACTCAGTATTTTCTGGACATTCCTATCTCTTTTTAGAGTTTTGCCACAATTGTACGCATTGGTGAGAAATGGCAGGGGGAGTGTTGGAGTTTTAATGTGGTCCCCAGTCAATCTTTCACTTGCAAAATAACCCTGAGGCTGTCATTATCCCTGTGGGCACCCCCCTTTCAAGTCACCTCGGTTTCATCTATTTCCTTTACATTTATTTGATGCAGAAATCATTTGAGAAGCTATGTATGGATTTTTCTCTCTGGAATATAGGCTAACATCACCCTGTGCCATCTGAAACAGACTTCTTTCTCTCGCCTTCTCTCAGCCGGGGGTAATCCCTTACTGTTCGCAATATAAGTTGCCGATCAGATGTATTCAACTCGAGGAAAGCAGCAGCAGTGTTTTAATCTTGCTAAAATTCACCCTTGATATACACTCATAACTGCATGTATTGAATAACTCAGTACCGCTTGAGTTGGGGAAAGGTGAGGAAGCAGTAAAATGTTAAGTTCTAGATGTACTAACCTATCCTATATTTTTTCTAATGTTAAACATATCTTGAGAATATAAAATTATTAGTTGGTGGGTTTTGCTGTCAAGAGAATTACAGTCCAGCAGAAGTTGTGTATTTGAAGAAGTAAACACAGTAACGTATTACTTTACTAAAATTATACATGGGGCTGGTCTATAATAGGAAAGACATATTTTAGGCTGTAAAACTTTATCTTAGGAAATAAAATCAGAAGATGCAAATGAATCCTAAGATGCATGTGCATAATACAGAGTGACTGGGGCTCCTTAGAAAGCTCAGTACATTTGAGATCATAAGAATAAGAGAATATGAATTAAATGGGGTGGATTTTTTGTCTATAAATATCAGATAATAAATATCAAAGGAATAGAAGAAGAAGATATTGGGCACAGAGTTGATGTTGTAATTAATGTGCCATTCTCTTCTCTACGGTATTCTAACTATGAAGAGGTGTCTTTCACCTCATCAAACTTCTCTACTGACATCCTTTCAAAACTTTATGCCCACTGCTACTAAAAGAATCTGTTGCTTTGTAAGATTTTTTAAAGAATGTTTTCTTATTTATGATGGTTTCCCTTATCACATGAGCTACACATTTTATTGGCTAATCCAAGTGTTTGATTTTTGAAAATCAGAATTTCTAGTAGAATTCTTAACACATCAATAGGTTTATTAATAACAAATGTTAGAAGAATTTCTATTGCACCAGGAATGTTTATTTCCAATTCCTATGTAGTTAGAAATTGGGCTCAGAAAGAGACATGCTTCTCCAAAAGTAGGCAGAGAAAATCAAACAAGAGCTCCTTCCTTTCTTTCTTCCTTCTTGCCTTTTCTTCTGTTTTATTTTATTTTGTTTTATTCTTTATTCATATATTTCATTGAGCAGAGAATCCAGCTAGGCTACTTAGACTAAGTAGACTAAGGAAACAAATTATAGAGGCAAAAGAAGGCCCTTGGAGCTTAGGGGAAGAAAGCAAAGGGTATGTGCCTAAGAGTGGGGGAGTGGGGACAAGAGAGAGAGAGAGAGAGAGAGAGAGAGAGAGAGAGAGAGAGAGAGAGAGAGAGAGAGAGAGAGACTGTGGAGAATCCAATGTTATTTTTGTAGTCCTACCCAGAATCAGAATATAAGATTGTATTTTTCTTATAGTACATCTTAAAAATTATGAATATTAGGCAACTTTGTGAGAGGAGAAAAAAAAGTGTGTGTGTTTTTTTTTCAATGAATTTTAAACAAAAAATATAGTGATTAGAAATACAAGAATACAATTTTTCACATTTTTAAACATTTTAAAGCCAGAGGCTGAAATACAAGTACCGGACCTCTCATAAGATAAAGATTTCTCACATGTTTTCTAGCCTTATTTTTTTCATCAATCACAGTTCAGATGAAGAAAAGGAACTCAACCTCCTGAAGCTTTATGACTCATCTATCACTAATTTAACATCAGAGCAATCACTCACTCTGTTTCATAGGCTACGCCAAGGAGAGGTTTTACTAAAGCATGTCTTTTAATCAGTGAACGTGAGGTGAGGGCCTTCCAGAGTTAGAAGTGAGTGCAGAGATTAAATATCACATGATCTCACTAATTTGTGGAATATAATGAGCAACATAAACTGATGAACTAAAATAGATCCAGAGACATAGAAGCATCGAACAGACCGTCAAGCCTCTGAGAGAAGGGAGGGTGGGAGGTGGGGGGGGGGGGGACGGTAAGAGATCAACCAAAGGACTTGTATCCATGCATAGAAGCATAACCAAAGGACACAGTCACTAGGGGGATGGGGACATGTGCTGGGGGGGCGGGGCGGGGGCAGCCAGCGAGAGGTCAATGGCAGAAAAAGGAGACATATGTAATACTTTCAACAATAAGTAATTTAAATTAAAAAAAGAAGTGAATGCAGAGGAAAAGAATATGTAATTTTCAGATTCATGATTCTTCAGAGCCATGAAAGAATAACCTATTCATTACAATGTATTTTTTTCAAATTTAGCTTCCTGTGGTTCTTATTGGACAGTGTACATCTTTGCAAATCTTAGACACTTATTTTATTCTTATCCCAAGAAACTAGAAACACCAATCAGAAAGGACATATGCACCCCTATGTTCATAGCAGCACAATTTACAATAGTTAAGATTTGGAAACAGCCTAAGTGCCCATCAGCAGATGAGTGGATTAAAAAACTGTGGTACATCTACACAATGGAATACTACTCTGTGGTAAAAAAGAAGGAATTCTTACCATTTGCAACAGCATGGATGGAACTGGAGAGCATTATGCTGAGTGAAATAAGCCAGTCAGAGAAAGATAAATATCACATGATCTCATTCATTTGTGGAATATAACGAACAACACAAACTGATGAACAAAAACAGATCCAGAGACAGAGAAGCATCGATCAGACCATCAAACCTCAGAGGGAAGGTAGGGGAGGGTGGGGGTAAGGTGGAGAGATCAACCAAAGGACTTGTATGCATGCATATAAGCATAACCAATGGACACAGACACTAGGGGGGTGAGGGCATGAGTGTGGGGGTGGGGTGGGGCAGTGGGGGGATAAGAACACATATGTAATACCTTAATCAATAAAGAAAGAAAAAAAAACAAATTGTTTTCATGTATGTGATTCATTAAAGGTTTAATATTTTAGGATAATTTTTCCCCCAAAATATTCTTAGTGCTTAATTTGATTTAAGGAAAGTTTTTCATTGTTTGGATAAACATTGAAAAGTGAGAGAACTATCTTGAATGAAGAGAGTCCATGCTAATGTGAGAATTTGTACAATGTCTTTGAGATCAGAGATAGGGGGAAGTACAGATTTATGGAAGAAATGTCTTTCCTAGTTCTGGCTTATGCCACTAGCACTATACTCACTGTAATCTAAATCAATTGACTATTATAATGAGTCCAACCCATTATCCATCTTATATTCCCTATTTATTCTCTTTAGCTTTCAAGAGACAACTTGTTTTAAATCTCTTCCACTATGCCTCATCTTCTATTGCTCCTTTAATTCTATTCATCTATAATGATATAGCTACTGTTTTATTGTTTTACCTCTTCCAACAGCTGAGTGGAGCCCAAAGGCTCTGAAGTCACACTAATGTAAATTCAAATACAGACGTGAACCACATCATTAACCTTGATAAAATTTAGCTTCCTCATCTGGGAAAGGTGGATATAAATAGCTACCTCAAGCATTGTTGGAAGGCTGAAAAGTGAAATAAATATTTCTTAATGGAGTGTTCACATGTATGTTTTACTTCATCATGGATTTATGTGACACATTATTTGCAATGAAGGAGCTAAGGTTCGGTTAGACTGACTACTGTTGTAGAGCTGGGATAAAGCCTGGATCATTTACATCAAGTTTAATGTTCTATTACCATGATGCTTTATCACAAGTGGTAATGCTTTTTTTAAACCAGAATTAATGTATAATATAGAAGTATTTGAATGTACAGAAAATGCTACAAAAATCCCATTTGCCCTAAATTCCTTGCTCAGCAACTACATAAAGCATGTTGATATACATCCTTGGAGAATCTTCTGTATACTTACTTAAAAAAAAAAACTCTATAAAATTAAATAGCTTGCCCTTTAATATTTTCATCATTTATATGTTAAAAATGTGTTCTTCCATGATATATTAGATACATTCCTACAAAATCAATCTTATTGCAGCCACAGCAATCTATAATATGAATACAAAATATTTCAAAGGCCAGTATTACTCCATTTCTTTTTTCTTAAAGAGGTGCTATGGTCAACATCCTTGTAACTATCAATTACAAATTCCTTAAGATAAATTCCAGGGAAGAGTTCATGGGTAAAGGCACAGGGCACGCTGATTTTAAGGCTTATTTTTTAAATTACACATGAGAAGGACTGCACTATAAGAAGTTTAAAATACTTTTCACAATTTGATTAAAGTATTGGAACTTCAAAATTTCATGAATAAATTCTAGAATTTCTTTTCCCCCTGAAATGCAACACCCACACTGGAATAAAAATGGAATTTTATTTCACTTTATTTTATTTTTGGCATAGCCAAATGTAATTATCTCTTACCTCACCCCTCTGCTCAAAAGATTATCCCGAGAAATGCACGTTTAGGTAACTTTTTCTCTAACATAAGATGAGCTTTCAATCCTTTTTTATTTCACAGTTTTTAAACCATAAGGATTTTTTTGGGTTTTGCTAGTGAGAGGATGAGTTGCCTATAAATTTTTCCCCATAAAGAGACATTATATCATAATTTTAATCCTTCTCAAGCATAATTTCCTTTTCCCATTTTTGTCATAATACTAAAAATAAAGGTAATGGGAGAATTAGTGTCTTATAGGGAAAACGATTTTCAGTCATCAGTGGCCAAACATTTTTATATGTTCTGTTAACCAACAGATTCTGTTTGCTAAGCGGTTTGTGTAGCAGAGTATCTAATATTTAAGAAAGTGTTCAGCTTTCTTGGATATTCATCTGAATATAAATGTGTCTGCAACTAATCCCTTGCATTTTCCCTCAAACCTTCTCATCATCAATGTTCAGCCTCTCAGAATCTCCATTTATCCAACAGCCAAAGCAAAAATCTTGTGACATACTTAAATTATAATTCTTTTGTAACCCTTATCCAATCCATCAGCAAATCCCGTTAGAATTGGCTTTGAAATACATTCTGAATCTGACTCTTACCACCAGTCCATATGCAACTGTCTCCTACCTGGACTGCAGCCATGGCCTGCTATCCAGCCTCCCTGTGGAGTCTGGTCCCCTCTAGGGACCAGTCCTTCACCAAAATGACACATTTCGAACTTCAAACAGATCCTGTCATCCCCTAATCAAACCGTCAGTGGTTTCTCCTGCAGTTTAGAATAAAATCCAGAATGCTTCTATGGCAACAAATCTCCATATAATCCTTGGTTTCATCAATCCTAAAATGTGGAAAATAATAGGATTTACATTCTAAGTCTACTGTGAGGATTGCCTACTGTGAGGAAAAGCTCAGTGCACGGGAAGTCCTTCATAATTTATAGATAATACTTCAATCTATTCTTTATAAAACATATAGTAGGTAGTGATTCAGTGATTCTCTTATCAAGGAAAAAAAATAAATGCCCTAAACTTCAATTTATATGTTAAAACTGTGATTTAATATGGGAACTCAGCTTTCTAAAGTGGTTTCTTTTTTAGTATTTTATGCATAATCTTTTAAAATGTATTTTATTGTTGAGAGTGTTATAGATGTCCCCCCTCTACCCCTGCGGCCCCCTTCCACCCGTCCTCTCACAGGCTTTCCCCTATTGCACACACGCTTATAAATTCTTTGGTTAATCTTTTCCAGCCCTCCTTCTGACCTCCCCACCGAGATCTGTCAGTCTGTTTCATGTTTCCATGTCTGTGGTCCTGTTCTGTTAGTCAATTTATTTTGTTCCTTAGATTCTACATATAAGTGAGATCATGTGATATTTGCCTTTCTCTGACGGGCTTATTTTGCATAGCATAACATTCTCCAGGTCCATCCATGTGGTCTCAAAAGCTAAGAGATCCTTCTTTTTTTATAGCTGCAGAGTGTTCCATTGTGTACTAGTAAATGTACCACTGCTTTTTATCCACTCATCTACTAGTGAGCACTTTGGCTGTTTCCAGATCTTAGCTATTATAAATAATGCTGCTATGAATACTCTAGGGGTGCATACATTCTTTCTGATTAGTGTTTCAGGATTCTTAGGATATATTCCTAGAAATAGGATCACTAGGTCAAATGAAAGCTCCATTTTTAATTTTTTGAGGAACCGCTATACTGTTTTCCATAGTGGCTGCACCAGTCTCCTTTCCCACCAGCACCTGTCATATGTTGATTTTTTTAAATCAAAAGCTGCAACACATAAAGAGTATAAGATAATGGGCTTCAGAATCAAGAGACCAAAGTTGAAATTCTGGCTCTGATTTTTACTAAGTGGCCGTGAGCAATTTATTTGATCTTCTTGGGACCTTCAATGCTTTTACCTCTAGCCCATCTCTAAAATTGAATACTACTACCTAGATTTATTTTAAATATTAAATGTGATTATATGTGTAACTACTTAGCTATGCTTGTTTATTGTTGTTGTTAATCCTCACCCAAGGGTATTTTTCCATTGACTTTGAGAGAGAGTGGAAAGGAGACAGAGAGAGAAACATTGACATGAGAGAAACACATGGATTGGTTGCCTCCCTCACGGAGATGGAGCCTACAAATGAGGTACATGTCCTTAACCAGAATCAAACTGAAGACTCTTCAGTCCATGGGCTGACACTCTTTTCCACTGAGGCAATCCAGCTAGGGCTAGCTATATTTTTAAATGATATTTTACAATCTCAAGTAAAAGCATAATTTCTCTTAGTTTTTGTCACATTATCTTTATAAATTGGTGAAAGTGTTCATAATGGAGAACAACACTTCAAGCCATCTACATAGCCCTAGGAACAAAACCCTGTATCCCAGAATACCTGATAGGATGTTGTGACAGTCTTTGCAATGACCTTTATCTAGGTCATAATTAACATAGTGTATGGTGTCTGTCATATAATGAGAATGTCCTTTGAAATGAGACTACTGAACAGTAAATAGGTGAGAAAACCATACGATGTTTATGGCTGTAGTCATGTAACAATTCGGGGCAGAAGAAAGATACTGAGATAACTTTGGTATGGCTAACATGATTCAGAGGCCTTAAAAACATAAAATGATATTAAAACAAGAGAAATGTGTATTATTTACACAAATTGAATAAGCAGTTGACCTGTTACTCTTTTTAATGTAGATGCTATATAGGACATAAAGGATTAATTTTTACATTTTATTTATTTATTCTGAATTCTATAAAATATAAAGCTCTAAAACTGATATCAAGAAAAGGTGATCTAAACAAAAGGATAATTATATAACAGCAATTTTTAAAAACAATAGCATCATAAACTTAATGCTGAATAATAGTTCTTCTTATTAAAAACCTAAATCTGTATACTACTTAAGACTATCCAACATGTATTTGTATATATAACCACATTTTAGTCTTGAGACAATCCTATGATGTTAATAAACATTTTTTTGCTTAGGATGAAATTATATACTTTATAGTAATTTATTTATATAAAATCCTTTTATATATTATGTTATTAATATTATAAAAACTGCCATTTGACAAACGCACACATTGGGAATCAAAACATTCTAAGGGACTTGACCAAGAATTCACAACTTTAATAAATAAAGAGTGAAACCCAGATCTTCTGACATCAACTCTAACCTGCATTTCATTATGTTCAGCTTCTTCCATAGTTCCAAAGATTACCTGATATAAAACAATGTGAACATCCAACTTGTTCTCTTTCAATTTTTAGTTATAGCCTCAAAGACCAACAAAAATAAAACAGGTAAAATGTACTTCACATTTCAAAGATGGATGCCAGGTCAGCTATAAAATGCTTGCAGCCCTGACTGCTTTGGCTCAGTGGATAGAGCATCGGCCTACGGACTGAAGGGTCCCGGGTTCGATTCTGGTCAAGGGCATGTACCTTGGTTGTGGGCACATCCCCAGTAGAGGGTGTGCAGGAGGCAGCTGATGGATGTTTCTCTCTCATCGATGTTTCTAACTCTCTAGCCCTCTCTCTTCCTCTCTGTAAAAAATCAATAAAATATATTCAAAAAATTAAAAAATAAAAATAAAATCCTTGCAAAGGAGGCTTCCAAAAATCAAGATTTTTGACTTTTAAATCAGTACCCACTTATTCAAGGACCTTTCAATGTTTCTGCTTGACCTCTGCCATTGCAGTGGAATGAATATTTCTACACTAGTCTACTAATCCTTGGAGAAAGATAAAATATAGCAGAAACAGTGAACAGATAAATGAGTGAGTCGAGTCAAGCTCAACAAAATCCTGTTGACATCAGCTGATAGCTACAGACACATGAGAAATACATGTTTATTACTGTTCTAGAGGCCCGGTGCATGAAAATTCATGCACTGGAGGTGGGGGTCCCTCAGCCTGACCTGCCCCCTCTCACAGTCTGGGAGCCCTCAGGGGCGGGAGGCAACCAGAGATCAGGGGAAGGCAACCCCCCATCACACCTGTGCTGCTGCCACTGCTGGCAGCACAAGCCTTAGCCTGCCCTGGTTACCTGAGCCTCGGGCGGCCCTGGGCACCTGGGGGGCTGAGGGTACTGGGCGCTGCCATCTTTGAGGGTGTGGCAGTCAATTAGCATATTCCCTCTTTATTAGATAGGATGCCACTGACTTTTGGAATTGACACAGCAAAAACAAATTGATACAATAGTTATCTATTATTTAATTCTTATGACATATGAGCAGTAACTCAATATTTTTCTCTACCAATAAATAAAGCATACTCTAAGGCAATTGAGTGAAATTGAAGTAATTATAAATATATGTATAAAAATTCTCTTATTGATTAAAAAGACATTTATACATTTTGGTTCTTAATAATTATTAATGGTAAAATAATTGTGACATCCTGAAAATTAAATCACTCTTTTAATGTCAATAATTAATAAAAAGAACACTCAGAATCACAATTTTACATATTTTGACGTGGGGAGGGGATATTTTTTGCCCTATTTTCTAAAATACTGCCCATTTTATGTTTTGCTTTTTATTTTATTGTTCATAGAATTGATACTTAGTTTCATACACTCTAGGAATATCTTTCAATCAATTTTCTTTCAATACTATTATCTGCTATACAATTTCATGTAAAAAGCAAGACATAAAATTTTGGAGAAGATTGGATCTTTTATAAAGAGCTGTAATTACTCAATTAAAATGACTAATATTGTAATGCTGTTAACAGATACTTAAAATCATTTCCTATATATTCCAACACTCTTTATTTAATGTCAATCTCTTTTGTGTGGAAAAAATATAGAAAAGTTTGGATGATTTTTCCTTTCTCACCTAAGTGGCAAGAGACATGTCCCATTTCTGAATTAAGTATGGCACTGATAACCCCTAAAATCTCCTTACCTATCTACCAACATACCTTGTGCACTATTACTTAGTGGTAATGGAATTTCAGAACTTACAAAGCAGTTCTGTAAAAACTACTTTAGTAACCAATATAGAAGAAGTACATGTATTCCTTTGAATTACAAGACCCTAAATAATAAGATCAGAGATAAATGTAGCAATCTCCATTTATTGCAGGATTGGGAACTGAAGTGTTGAATTGATACACACTCTTAGAAGATGTTTTTCTCTATTAATGATATTTCAATTTCCTCTAAGAGACTCAATTCTAGTTACTGCACAGAATTTGTGTATCTCTGGAGACCTCTTTCAAATTTAGGATTTTGTCACTCTCAATAGGTGAGAAATAGAGGCAAGTTTTAAAAGGACTGATTCATTACTTTAGGATCTGCCCTACCATGCCACTATTGCACCTGAAAATATATGTATTTATTTCCTTCTGAAAGGAGTTAATATGAAATTTTGTAAGAGCATCATGTGTCATATTGTAAAACATGAAGAGATTTCGTATAACTGGTTATACAGTATGGTTTGCCTATAGAAAGCGCAATTTAAATTACATTAAGAATATTGAGATCTTTTAAGATGTTAATAGTTTAGATTAATTCACTACTAATACAATACTTTAACACCTGCATGAAGTATATTTTACATTTTTTTGGAATATATTAATTATGTATTTTGGAACCAAATACATTCTTTATTCCTGAATAGATGAATTATATACCAAAATTTTAATTATTCTCTTAAAAATCCCTTTTCATACATACCGCAAATAAAAATTTAAAATTTAAAAAAGAGTATTTGTTTCTAGTGTCATTGTTTTGATTATCAAAACTTGTTTAAAATTCAAGGGTCATAAATTTGGAGATGATAATATATGTCATCCTTTAACTCTGGTTCAGAATTAGCTGAAAGATTTTAACTGGAGTTTTCTCTCTCTTTCTCTCTCCTCTCTCTCTCTCTCTCTTTCTCTCTCTTTCTCTCTCTCCCTCTCTCTCCCTCCCTCTCTCTCCCTCTCTCTCCTTCCCTCCCTCTCTCTCTCTCTCTCTCACACACACACATACACACACACACACACACACACACACACACACACACACACTAAGGTGCTTTGTCCAATTCCAGGATACACCTTTTCTATTGTAGTTATTATGGATTTATATAGTTAACATGACAGTCATCCTGCAGAATACAGTAATATGCTTTGAAGAAAGGGAGCTTTATTCACAAATGCACAGAGATTCTTTTGGGCTAGTGGAGGGACATTTCTAATCTATGATTTGGTAGAAAGAAGTTGCCGTTGCGCCTCTTTCATTTTACTCTTATACTCAGGCAAAATTATTAATCATGTTAAAGTAATTTACATATATGAACTGATTTATATGAATATGATAAATCATCATTTTATTTATCAATATTCACTTTCATTCTCATTCAGTAAAAATTTACCATTGCTGACCCTACAATAAGTGCTGGGAAAATAATGCTGAACAAAACAGAGAAGACCTTGCCCTCATGAGATTTAGAACTTTCATTATCAAAGGAAAAGAAAAGTAAAAAGTTTAAAAAATATATATCTATCTAATAGTGAGGCATGCTATGGAGAAAAATAAATCAAGGCAAATATAACAAGTTGTGCTGGGCATGGGGAGAGATACAGAATACCCTTTAGGGAAGGCCTTGCCAATAAGGTAACATATGGACGTGACCTGGAGGAAGTGAGGAAGGAAATTGGGCATTAGGATACCTGAAAAGGGAACACTGACGGCAGAGAAAGCTGTAAACGCCAATCCCCTTGGTCAGAAGTGAGCTTGGTGGCTCCAGAACCTTCAAGAGGGCCAGCAATAGAAGAGCGTAAGAGTAGTCGGAAGTAGAAGTCAGAAGGATCAGAAGGTATCGAAACTTGAAAGCCACTGGAAAGACTGTCTCCTATAAACAAATATAATAAAGATAGTGAATGGGTATGGTTTCAGAGACTGACCTTTCAGAAAAAATATTCTCTAAGTTACAGAGCAAAGGTTTAAGTTGGGTTGATGAATTTCATTTAAAATCTTTCAGACTGGTTCCTGACAAGGTGCCAATCTCTCGCTCCACCCCAAAATTTCTTTTCCCAGAAACTTTTTCTTGAATATTAAATAATTAATTAAAATTCATCATAATGTTCTTGGATGAAACAGAGAATTGAAAAAGAGAGAACATGAGCAGTATGCAGAAAGGAGGAAAGGGCATGAAGCTGAGACCATGAAACCATTGGTTATCTTCCTTCATTATTGTATCACACACTCTATGGTACATAACAAACTTAGATAAGTATTTTTTTTTTCAGCAAATACCCAGAGACACTTATTCTACTAGCAACAAACAAATGGTCATGTTGTAAACTAAGATAGAGAAGAGCCATCCATTCTGCTGAGTTACCACCTAACACTGCTGACCTCTAAAAGGCATGCTAGGTCTATCATATTTTACTTCAGATATGAACAACAAGGTGCTAATACAATGCTACAACTTATAATCACCTCTTCTAATGACAAGATATAAGTCCTAGTATTAACTTTCACCTCTTATACAAACTTTACATTGTAGTTTCTACCATCTCTCTTAAGATTGGGGGTGTTCAGTTAGGTGACAAATGAAGGCGACATGAAGCGATGTTACTGTTTACCTACATTAGGCTCTCATACCATTTCAGGGCCTCCCTTGCAAGCAAGGGAACTCTTAGCACACATGTACTCTCTGGCCCTTCAGCATGCTCCAGTCACTGCAACACTGCAGTGAAGTGAATGTGTTTTAATGGCTGAGGAACTACTTGTAACTTCCAATTCTCAATGGTGAAGATGCAAGACACATTTGGTATTTATTCTCAGCGATCCACAGAAATAATTATTTTCTTATTTTATCTCACCTCTATAAACTTATAAATCCTCTACATCCTTTTTGGTTGATTCTGAAAAACTGTTGATTTTCTTTGTTCTCTGTTCTACAGTCTATCCATCTTGTTTTCACTGAACCTTAACTCTATCAATGATTCTCCATTGTTCTTTTATTTTCCTGTATCTTTTATATTATATTCTTCTCAGCCTATAAATATGCTAATATCTCTCCCCCCAACAAAAGATTTAAAAAAATTTAAAGAGTCTGACTATTGATAAATATCACTGTTTCATGACTACTGTATTTGTCATTAGTTTTTAGTCTAAAAGATAGACATTCTCTGTCTCCACTTTCCTTTTGACCCCTACTTATCTGGTAAATTTCTCTGGCAATAAACTCCAAGATGCTAAACTCAATGGATAGTTTTTATTATCTTTTTCTGTCTTTAAACATTTTTAACATAATTAAGTTTCTGCTATATATAGGATCTATACAAGTCTAACCATTGTGTTTAAAAACAAAACAAAACAAAAAAATACCTAATCATTTCTTCCTGAAATTCCTCACATCTTGATATCACATAAAAACATTTCCTTAAGTTGCCTACTATTTTCTGAACATCCTCAAACCTGTTAGTGGAAATTCCTTTCTCCTCTTTTTCCTTAAAAATTAGCATTCCACCTGGCTCTGTAAAATGTCACTGCTTCTCTGACTTTCTAGATATGCTATCCAGAGAACCTCATCCACTTTCATAATTTTAATACTTTATTATGACATTCTCCCTGATTTATCTTTAAAGCTGACTTACTTTGTGGTTTTAGACATAATCCAGTAGACATCTTTATTTTAATAAAGAGAAAGATGAGGAGAAGATTAAATAGAAAGAAAAAAGAAGAAAAATAGATGAGCTTTATTAACATATGTAGCTTTAATGTATACTATAACATTCATATTCATATTTAATCCTCACAAAACCTTAGATTCAAGTAGAAATATTATTGTGTCAATCTCACATATGATGAAACTAAGGTTTAGAGATATTAATAATATTCCTACAGTCCCATACCCAAAAATAGATCAAAGAATTAGAACTCACCTATGCATACAATCTAAGCCAGTATTCCATGCAATAGTTGCTTCTAGGAGTATTTCATACTTAACATGTCCAAACCATTTTTTTACCTTTTATTTCTGTATTATTTCTTCCTGTATATGTTAATTGTAATTAAGACATTTGCATCTACTCAAGCCATAAAACTTGGCATTATTTTAGTTCTATGATGACCAGCCCCTGTCAATCTGGCCCATTTTAGCTCCTACTGCTCCTTAAAATGTATTTCAAGCTGCAATAATATAGAACAGCTTATATTTCCTCAGTGTTGCCATGGGATTTTATTTCTCTGTGACCTTGCCCATTTTGTGTCCTCTACTACAATGCACTCCATTCCATTGTTTTTCAAATTTAAGTAGAGCTGGTATAGAATATTATGTTTCTATATTAGTTTCAATTGTACAATGTAGTTATTTGACAGATTTTACCATGTGATCACCGCACTAATTCTACTAATCATCTGTCACTGCATAACCTTATAAAAATATTATTAACTATATTCCCCTTCATCTTTTTCAGCCATTCCTCCTTCCTCTTCCCTTCTGGTATCCATCTCTTTGGTCTCTTTCTATGAGTCTGTTTTTGTTTTGTTTTGTTGGTTGGTATGCTTTGTTTTTTTAAGATTCCACCAATAAGTGAAACTTTACAGTATTTGTCTTTTTCTGTCAGACATATTTTACTAAGCATAAAACCCTTTAAGTCTATCCATGTTGTCACAAATGGCAAGATTTTATTCTTTTTTTATTGTTGCATAATAGTCCATTGTGTGTGTCTATACATATACACACATATATATCACGTCTTCTTTATCTATTCATCAGCTCATTTTTTTTAAATCTAATCCCCACCTATCCCATATGTAGCTTCCTGAAACCAAAGCCACCACAACTCCAAGAAGTACCAGAAGACTCTTAGAGTGTGTTTGTTTAGAGATGACAACAAACTTCTAGTAGAGGCATAAAGTATAATTACATATAATTAAGAAACATGGCATTTTTTCCTAAACTACACAAATTCTTATAAACTTTAACATTTGAGCAAATGTCCCTCTTAGTGCTCCCTGAATCCTCCGTCACATAAATGATTAGTTGCTTAACCCAACTATAATTTCTAGCCTCTTTCTTCCTTTCTGCCAGAAAAATCCACATCACATTTACTGTGCTCAAATTCCAAACATTTACAGGTGCAGTGCAGCCTCTTCTGCTACAGAGGGGCCATGGGCATGTGACCCAGGCTTAGCCAACAGGACCTGACAGGAACTCTGCTAAGGGTGACTGAGAAAGTGTTTACTCCGCAGTAAAACAAAAGAGAAAGATAAGGAAGACCTGTTTCTTGACATGCTCCCTATATTCGTGTTCTAGCACTGCCATAACTAAACATCACACACCAAGTAGCTTAAACAGAAACTTACGTTCTTACTGCCCTGGAAGCTGAAGTCCAGGATCGAGGTTCTAGCAAGGTTGACTCCTTTGGAGGTCTCTCTCTTTGGCTCCCAGAAGGCCTCCATCTTCCTACCTCTTTACTTAAATATGCCTTTATTCCCCCAGTGTCTGTGTGTTTAAATTTCATCTTCTTATATGGACACCAGTCAGATTGGACTAGGGCCCACTCTCATGGCCTCATGTGAACTCAGACACCACTTCCTAGGGCCTATCTCCAAATACACTCACATTCTGAAGTACTAGGGGTTAGGGCAGCCGTGGGCAAACTACAGCCCGCGGGCCGAAATGAATAAAACTAAAAAAAAAAAAAAAAAAAAAAGACCATACCCTTTTATGTAATGATGTTTACTTTGAATTTATATTAGTTCACACAAACACTCCATCCATGCTTTTGTTCCGGCCCTCCTCCGGTCCAGTTTAAGAACCCATTGTGGCCCTCGAGTCAAAAAGTTTGCCCATCCCTGGGTTAGGGCTTTAGCATACAAAGGGGAGGGGTACAATTTAGCCCATAACACTCCCCAACAATTGCTATCTTGGATGTTGCCATGGAATGTACTATTTTTATGGTGACTGGCTCCTGAGGAGAAAGACAGAAAATCCCAGAAAAGGCAGCTAACAACCCTATTGTCTCTTATCTGCTATATTAACCAGCCTCAGAAAGCCTCTACCTCCACCCTCTTTTAGGTTAACAAGTGCACTGACACTTTAAAGTGATTTTAGGTTAATATATTCCAACTTGCACGCTAGAATATTTAATTGATATACTAATATAGCACTTCTGTAATATAATAATCAATGAAACTGATTTTTAACTCAAAAGTAATATTGCATTTATCATCATTTTTCTGCTACCCATTACAATGCCTAATACTTAATAAACATTTATTCAACTGAATGAACTCCATGCTTCTACACCTGGAATCATACATTAAATTCCCTCTCCTGACCCTTGATCTCTCTGGAAAAGTCTTCATAAAGTCACTTTTTCTTGTACCCACTAGAAAAAAAATTATCTTTTATATTCTTTTTCTCCAACTCTGCTGGTATCTCTAAGTCTTTCCACATTTTGCTTCCTACTTATTTGCATCTCTCAGCAGTCATGAATCAGTAGTGACTTTATATTTTAAGGAATAACATATATTAGTTATGACTTTATTATATAAAATATATGATCCAGTTGATAGTTGGTAGTTGATATATACTTTTTGGTTCATTCAAAAGTTCAAGGTTGGAAATAATAATTTCCTGGATTCAGGAAGCACCTCTAGTGCATTCATCTGTGTTCTGAAGCAGGCTCAGTTCTCCCTCATTTAACTAAATGTGACTTGCCCAATAATTTTTATCAGATGAAATGCTATATTCACTTTAATATTAAATTTTATGGCCTTTAAATCAGAGAAAAAGTTGTACTGATTCTTGGAAATATGCAATGCATTGTGACATGACAATAATCTATAATTTGAGCCTTCAATTTTGAAATATTCTCCAGTTTTTAAAAAGACATACAGAAATATGGGTAGCTTCATAAAATGCATACTACTACTGCTTACTCCTTTATTTAACTTCACAGGAAAAAAATCTTTCAGTTTGACATATGTTTCATGCTTCTCTGATCCATTACTATGGGACATCAGGACTCCCTGGGTATTCACAGAAGCTCTGAAGTGATGTATATTTCTGGTGAAACTATGCCTTTCACTACTACTTCTTGACAGTTGTGGTAATCACTCTTCTCAGTTGTCCACAGCCAAAGACAAAGCCAACTCAGGCCATTCCCTGATACTTTAGATCAGCAGTTTTCAACTGGTGTGCCATAAGAATTTTTAAGACGTGCAGTAATACCTGACTATTGTCAAATAAAACAACAACAACAACAGAAAAAATAACAATGGCTGTCGGTGTGAATGAATCAAAATTATACATATTATTTTTGTCAGATTGGACAAAAATATATTTTTGGGTGTGCTGAAGAATTGTAGTGATTAGTTTATATGTGCCATGAGATGACAATGGTTGAAAATTGCTGCTTTTGATAAAGAAGATTGCTTAATCTTTTTGCTCTATTATTTGAAAACTACAATTTTCCCTTTGGGAAGGCTTGGGGGTTGGTGTTAGAGGAGGGAATGGAAAAGACACCATCTCCAATTGACCTGAAAGCTGGACCCAGGGCATGAGAGGCTCCTCACGCCCGCCTCCTCCTTGTAATGTATGTTCTGGCCAATGTTCCCACAGTGGGAACTGTCCCAAGGAGGCTGCCTTGAGAGAGTAAGATGTGGAGACCATCTGGATGGTATAAGGGACCGAAACCAGTTAAGGATTCTATATAAACTTCTAAAATTCTGGAGGGTCCATTTGAAGATCTACTCATTTTGTGAGTATGTAAGTTCCCTTGCAAACGCATTGCCTTCCAATCTGGAGTGTTTTTGCCTCTTTCTTCAGTCTCTCATTGCCTTCCTCTCTATGCACGAGGGCCAGTTTGTGAACCAACAGTTTGATTCAAAAGGAGTAAGAGAATGTGTCAAGTTGACTCCATGTAAAATACAAGGGTCTTATCTATATTTATTGTCATGGTAAAATAAAACTATTAGCATTAATTTTTTTCAGTGGGTTGCCAATTTGCACATGGTGCCACATTAGTCAGTTAGAGCACAGGTTCCAGATGATTGCTATTTTCTAGACGTACAAGAGTCCAAGATAACAACCAGAGAGTTAGTAAAACTACCTTGAATACGCAAACAAAAAGGAGCTATGTGAGTTGGTGGAAAGGAATTAACATTTCTCTTTTAATTAGTTCTTAGGTCAACAGAAATATGAAAATCACTGTATTAAAAGCATACCTTCAGAACACTTTAAATAACTTTTAAAAGAATTCTTAAAATGCTGATTTGGTGATAGCTAATATTTTCTAGAGTAATCACAGCTATTTCCAAATGATATATTTTGTAAGGTTCTCCATAGGACTATGTTTTTAGATTCCGTATGTATGTGATGTTTATTGTATTTATGTTCCTATTGCTTACTTCATATAACTAAGCAGTAGGATCAATTTTTCTTATAAAGTAAAATATCATCCTTAATATGGAGTTTTTAAAAACTTATTTCCCTGGGTTGAACTATAGAGATAATATGTATGATGTTCTCCATAAAATATTTTACCTATTTTTAGTTAGGTTCCCAGGCATACAGGGTTGGCAGAACTGTTAAGTAGAAGGAAAAATACCCAGTTGAAAGATGGAGCTAACATACAATTTATCTTTACACAACAATCATTTCAATGGGGAAAATAAAGGATTTGGGCTCTAAATGCGGGAAAGTGAACAATGCCTTTCCAAGGAGCTGGGTTCCTGTACTTTCGGAAGTCAAGAAAAAATAAATGGTGGAGATTACAGCCAGTGGCATCCGGAGGATGATATATGGTATTGTTGAAAATAAGCTTCTGTAAAGGATTTTTTGTGGAGTGACACCATAATTTTATAGTCACTGGGCAATTGTGAAGTGTCTTACATAGACCTTCAGATGGTAAAAAATATATTTGTAATTTAAAATAAAAATTCAGAAAGGATATCATGTTTTTTAAAATGTCTCTCATTCATGAAAATGCTGGTCACTGCCTGATCCTGGAGGACGCGCAGTTCTTAGTTCCTGGAGTCTAGAGACTTCTAAAGATATCTACTGACCCTACTTGTTTGCTTTGACAAAGCAATCTGCAGTACCAAAACTAACGGCAGCCTTGTGGCATTTTTTGAAAGTACAATAAATAACAGATTATAGAGAATACATAACAATAAATAACAGACATAGAGAACATGTCATTTAAAAGAAGAGGGATGATTCAGGGCAAGAAAGAAGATAGAACACAGTGACATAGCAGGTACATTTTCCACACTGAGCATCTGTGAAGCTGCAGAAAAATTATGGGGAAAGGAGAGGATGAAAGCGGATTCTGAACTTGGGTCATTTATTGGATGTACTAATAAATATAGAAAATCAAGCAGCCAAATGGCTATAGATTGGAAATGAATACATCCTGTTTGGAAGGTTTGCTAAATTCGAACCATCTTATTTCCCTCACATTCACCATTTCCCTTTAATGTCATATCTACCCAAGCCCCCAAAGTTTTACTGAAAGCCACCCAGATCTTATGAAATTTTAAAAGTGCTGAGGTTGTCCTATTGTTTTCTTAAAGGGAAATACACACTGTTTAATTTGTTTTCTCATGAGACTTTTGAACTATAATAGACATAATATTTAAATGCCTAACATTTAGACTATGTATACAAGTAAATACTTGGGCTACAGTTTTTGATCAGACATGTGTCTATTGTTAAATATATTGAGCAAGTATACTTAGAGTGAAAGGAGATTCACTGCACTTTTTAGTCAGGTAAGCAAGATGTGCTTTTCAATAAAGTATGTGGCTTTAGGAGACACAATCATGAAAACAGATGCAAAAGGAAGTACTCAAATCTACCTGAGATTAACAGAATGCACACTTGAAATCTACACAGTAGCCCAATAGAAGCCAGACCATCCAGATTATCATCAGATCCAAGATATTACAATATTCTCAATTTCTCTCTCAGGAATATTGTGTACATGAAAATACATACATGTAATTATATTTTCCATTTTTGAAAAATCACTTTTTTTCTATATCCCTTTCTAGCTGCTATCTCATTTCTCTTTTTACATCAAAGGTAATGGAAAAGTTATCCAAATAACATCTACTTGTTGACTGCTCCCCAATTTTTATCTCCATCCTAGGCTTTTTATTTCAATTCCAGTCTTGTATATCCAAATGCCTACCTAGCATCTCCGATTGGATAACAAATGCATTAAAAACTTAACATGTGGAAAAACAACACACCTAACCTTCCATCCAAAATTCATTTTTCCCTCTAAATCTCCCTCAGTTTAGTCAATGGCAGCTGTATCTTCCAGGTGCTCAAGCCTCGGTCAGTCATTCCTGACTCCTCTCTTCCTCACACTTTGTCAAATCCAACAGAAAGACTCCAGGAGTACAATTTTAAAATGCACATGTTGTCTCAGCATGTATTATCATCCGTATTTCTACCACCCTGTACTGTACAGTACCATCAAATGACCTGCATTATTGAAATAATTCCCCCTCTTTTACTATTGCAGCAGCCAAAGCGATCCTTTTATGATCCTTCACATCGTGGCACTCTTTGGTTGGAATATAGATGCCAATCTCCTACTATTGTATAGGAGGCTATAAGATCCGGACTTGTTACCCCTCTAACTTCTTTTACTATTCTACATCACTCACTACATCCTAGGCACACTGGCTAGCTTTTTCTTGACTACATATATCATGTATATTAGAGCTTTTTCTTTAATGCGTAAGTCATGATTGAGGCCTCTGCTCTGACAGGTCCTTCTACATAAAAAAGTTCCTCTATTCATGTTCACATGCCTTGCATCTTCACCTGTCTCATCTCCAGTTTGGTCTTATTGACCACATTACGCAAAATAGCACCTCCTATCATTTCTAGCCCCTCACATAATCCTTACTGCCTAATTTTTCTCCATTATATTTACCACTATTTGATATAATCTATAGGTCATTTACCTTTCAATTATTTGTCTCCACCACTAGAATAAGCATATGGATTTGAAACTGTTTTATTCATTATTTATCCTCAGCACATGGAACAATGCCTGACACCTAATAAGGTACTTAAAAATGAATGAATAAAGTTATGTTGCTAAGTTTTAAATATATTTTGTTCAGATAAATCATTTTATTAATAAGTGCAAAGTTACAAAAGAGTGAGGTATATATAAAAATCCTGAGAAATCAAGTGGGAAGTTTTCACCTGATTGACATTCATTGTCAGAGCTCTATTTTACCTACATAGTGCCATGTTCAAACTTTTAGAACATTCCCTCACATACATTAGTAAGTTCTAACTTGAACTGGTTTATTGCATTAGTACAATGTTCAGTGATGAATTTGGTAATAATATAATTATGTTGAAAGCCCATAGCATATCTACCACATGTTAAGAGTTGGACATTTCTTATGTACCATCTCAAGATCTTCTCAACTCAGACTCTCATTCCAGCCATGGTTACAGCAACCAGTTCCAGGCAGAAACTGGTTTTGCATGGGGTACCCTCAGGAAATTATATGCATCCATGCATGTACAACTGTGATGTCAGGGTGTGAACGCCAGAGAGACAGCCCATGATCTGTAGGGAATTAGGGTGGACAGATACTGATTTCATCTTTTTGTCCTCTGGGTAATCCGTTCTAAAATGCATTTAATAAGCTTTTTCATAATGTACTGGCATCATCAAACTGCAGTGATCCATAGCAGTGGTGAACTCAAAAATGCACTCTGGCATTGGCAGTCTTCCTTGCTTCACATCCCTGTGTTGACTTCTGCTTTGTGCATGCAAGGGTTTCTGACTTAGTGGGAGCCCAAGTGTGGAACCGTATTAAACATTTTTTTTTTCAAGATTGATGAACTTTTTTTTATATGTATATGTTTTATTGATTTTTTACAGAGAGGAAGGGAGAGAGATAGAGAGTTAGAAACATCTATGAGAGAGAAACATCAATCAGCTGCCTCCTGCACATCTCCTACTGGGGATGTGCCCGCAACCCAGGTACATGCCCTTGACCGGAATCGAACCTGGGACCTTTCAGTCCACAAGCCGACGCTCCATCCACTGAGCCAAACCGGTTTTGGAAACATTTAAAAATATTTTTAGTGTGTTCCTTTAGAAACGTACTATTACATATTTTTATAATCTCCACTTTTCAAAAGAAGAAAATGAGGCTCAACTAATTAACATATCTTGCAAAGATAAGAGCAGTGAAGTCATTTTTTGTCTGACTCCAAATTCATATTCTTTCTATGGCACAGAAAGATGTGAACTTTTAACTTTAGTCAGTTAAAAGAACTCCTAAACTCATGATGCAATTTGATTTAAAAATAAAAAGTAAGGGTTACAGGGTTGTAATGCACAAAAATTATGATTATAGGACAATTCATCAAACTAAAATATACAGTAATCCTGTAATAAAAATATGTTAATTGTGGATAGGTGATGGATAATTTCTGTTTGCTTCATCCTTCTTGTCCTTGACATATTTCTAGGAAACGCATCTTTATGAACTAGACAATCCAGCTCTTTTGTCCACTGGTCACAGTTAGTTTCAGCTGGTAGGAAACATTGTCAGAACACAGAATGGGCTGAAATATGGCCAGGCTATCTATTACCTCACTTCCTTCATTGCCTTTAGGAAACCATACAACTCCTGTACATAGTTCTCTGTCTTGTGTACCAGCTGGGGTAGTACACCTCTCCTTGATGGTTCTCTCACTTCACCTACAACCTTATAAATTAGCTGCTTTATTAAACTCTTCTTAATGACTCTATATTTGACTATGCCATCTGTTTCCTCCTGGGATTCTGGATCATACAACAGACCATAAAAATCATTAAAATATAATATTCTTAAGAAAGGAGACGTTGAAAGTAATTAGGGACAGATTGTCCACTGGGGAGGGTGGAGGAATACAATAATTATTAAGGGGAATGGTAGTTATATATTGAAGAGGAGACAATAAATGTTTTATTTATGGGTCAAAGGGACCCTTGTGGTATAATGTGAGAAATGTAAAGATTTATAAACTAAATCACTGGCTCACTAACGAAAAGCCTTTGCTGTGTAAATTTTGTAAAATAAATACAGGACCCAGCTTGTAATTGTTTCGGTCATCATTTGGTAATGTTCACTATAGTGGCTAAAATACTTAACAAAATGCCAACCTTGACCTGTAACATATATTGCTTGTATCTTTGATGTAAACTGGCATATGCATTGACTGCAGAGATATTTACTGTGAGTTGTATGGTTTGGAACTTGAAATTATTTTTATAGGAAAAGCACTCTTCTTACTACTTATCAGTTTGTATTAAATGGATTTATTCTTACATAGACTTCCCATAAAATTGGAGTCTAACGCTAAATTTTATGGATATGAAACCATGAAATCCAGCCTTAATAAAGAAAATTTCATACACTGCTTCAGGACTGGAGATTTAGATAGCTATAGAGGGGAAGATTAAATGGGGTGGAAAGACTGAAGTACAGGTACTGCATTTCCTTCCCTTTTTAGACTTGGTGTTCAGTCTCCTATCACCTGGCAATTTTCTAATATCTCTCTTCACATTTCGCCTCTTCCTATATGACTTCTACTTTAAAAATTGTAACTGTTTCAGCCTTTAAAAATAATAACTCTCTCAATAGCTTTTAAAACTGGTGCAAATTTCAAAATTTGAGACTTTCTTAATTATGTCCTCTCCCAATTCCCAAAGAAATCCTCTGAACCCTTAAGGGCTCATAGGAAGATAGGGAACTTTCAACTTTGGCATTTCAGATAAGCATTTTTCATATTATTTTACTTCAATATGGGTTCAGCATGTTGTTGGAGGAAGCATAATGGGTGCCAATCCTGAATCATGAGCTAATATGTTCCACATACTGACAAGGATGATAGATGTAAAAAGGAAAGCAAAGAGCACTTACCAGAGATAAGACAAAGAAAAATACACAGGAGCTGATGGCTGGTTAGGCATGATGATCTAAAGAAAGGGAATGTTTGTTAGCAACGATTCTGGGTTGTTGGGCCTAGGTAACAGAATTGGATTCTGTCATAATCACATAGAGAAAGCAGGAGGGAGTGTCCTTCATGGAGGATGGCATGTTTGGATGAAACATGTTGAAGAATGTGAAAAGACAACAGGAGATCAGGAGAAAATGAAAAATAAACTTGGATAATATGAAACTTGCTTGAGGTGACAAAGAAATACATTTGAGATCACTTTGAAAGCAATAATGCTTCCCACAGTGATCACTGCCTTGTGGTTAAATAGAAATACTGAAGAATAATCCTTCCTACTAAAATTATATACAAATATTTCCTTAATGCAGCATCAAATGCAATTGCTGTTATTTTTTGCTAATCAGGCAATTTCGTTAGTGATTTGTAGACACCATGGCACTGGTACGTATCACATATCTGTGCTGTCTTTTTCTCACTGTCGATTATTCCTTGAATAGCTGCCACTCTCTTTTCTTTCAGAACAGTTTTTTTCTATTCTTCAGTTCAATGACAAAACACAACCACTTCCAGCCTCTAAGCCTTATTTTTATGACAGAGATTACTACTTCCTGACCCAGTACCATTTTTTCCAACTTCATTCATAATCGAACCAAGATTTATTGATGATTACCCCACCTCACAGAATAAAAACTATATTTTGTAGCTTCTTTTCTTTTTATGGTGGCTATAAAAATCAAAGCAACATTTGTTAGGGAAGAAACCATAAGTAAGCATTTGAGGTCTTTCTTCATTCTTCCTTCCTACTGGCTGAAATGCAAATGTGGTAGCTAGAGGGTTAGCAGCCATCTGGCATGACGACTTCAATAAAAAGATGGAAATGAGTGTTGAGGATGGCAGAGTAGAAACACAGAGAAAACCAGTTCCTTGTTGATTCTGAAGTCACCAAACCAAGGGAGGAGTACCTATCTGCAGACTTCTCTACTATGAGAGACAAACTTCTACTTAAGTAGCCACAGTCATTCTTTTATTAACAATCAAGCTTAATACTGACACTATAGCATGTTCTATCCAAATGCCCAATATTTCAAGCTCTAAAATCTTGAGACTTATTTACAGAATCAAATTAGATTTATGCCACTGTACCAGTCAACTTCTTTTATAAGGGAAGAATCTATTTTACAAAACTATTTTTTCTGGGATCATCATATGGGTGGAGATGGCAATACTTCTCTGAAAATTTGGGGACCAGGCTGACAACACAAAAGATGACCAAGAAAACTTTTCCAAAATGTCTACTTTCTGCAAGTAATCTTGGATATTTTTAATCTTAAACTCTATTTTCTTGTATTAATTTTTAAGTGAGTTATGGTTAATATAAATAAATGAAAATTATGTGAGTAGTATTGTATGACTTTAAGCAATAAAATTTACTCTTTGAGGCTCAGAGCAAGATGTAAGAATAAAATTGTATTGTTACCTTATCTTTATTCCTGTGTGCAGTATGAAATGAAAAATAGATTTTTTAATTTCACTAATAAATATGCCACGTTGGATTGAAAAACTGTGCATAATGTGGATGACAAATATTTTTGTTACTGAGAAGACTAAAACTTGATATCATAATCTATGTAAAAGCATGTGACTCATTAAATTTACTTCATAAATTCATACAATTGTCTTGACAAGGCATCTATTTCTAATGCAACATATGCTTGTTAGTAAAATGTTTACAACCATCATTTTGTCATAAAGTCAAAGAAAAGGATATTTACTTGGCAGATGGTGCAATCATAACATTTCATTGGTTTATATAATGCCCAAGTTTGTTTAATTTACATTAACTTTTTTATCACTTTGTGAATGATTTAAAAACTATTACGTGTAAAATTTAAAAATATTCACCCCAAATTGTAGATTAAGCTAAAGTAAAATATTCAGGACATAGTATTTAGTTTCTATATATAATAACTCTCTTAAAAGTCTGAATAGCTAGATAAGCAGAAGATTAAAATGACTTCTTAAACAGTCTGTATTTTTTTTTGTGTGTGTGTTTTTGAAAGGGGATCTATTTCTATAAATTATAAAATGTTAGAAAGTGTGAACAGAAACTTTACATTTAATGCTAAGAAAACAGAAAGTTCATATTAACATCTTGGAAAACAAAAATCCAGGTAGTTTGATATAGAGAGATATATTCTTAGAGTGAATGCACAAAAATATATTCTAGTCATATTTCTGCATTAAGTAGCTATAACTTAGGCAAAGTCACTCAATCTTAGTATATGCCCGTTTTCTCATGCATAAAAGGAAGTTAATTTTACCTGACTTTACATGAAGAAAAAAACGTGCTCATAGGAAATGCATTAAAGACATTTAAAAATTTCCAGTGATAGAGCTAATCCAATACATAGAAAGTAACCACAATTTGTCAGATTTAACCAAGTTATAGTTCAAATACTTTCAATGCAATTTAGAACATCTGTCACAGAGAAAGAGAATGAGTTAATGTTACTAAAGTTTGGGAAATATATATATGTATATCATTATATTTTAGTTTATATATTATTCTATTCAATCAACATAGGCTGGAATGGGATTTTTACTTTGCTTTTTTTTTTAGTTTGGAAATCCTGAATAGAGTATGCTTTATAACACTCAAAAAATCATGAGAACACTACCTTTTCCTGTGAATGAGAAATAATAGGTTCTTGTTTTATAAATTTGTTTTCATTTTTAAAAATACTTTCATGAATATTGAGTGAACTTTTAAAAACTTTAGGCCAAAGATGCACAAGACTAGAAGTAATATTATCATAATCTAATATATTATAGTGTTACATCAAATATTTAATAAAGTCTATGTTGTAAAATACAGTTGTGAGAGATTAGATATTTATTTCAAAATGACAATTGAAACATCTTTTTTTTAAAAGTAATGACCCTCCCTTCCAAATAAACAGAAGAATTATATTTATAAAATATGCATATAAATATATATGCAAAAGTTATAGTTCTAGGGTGACCGATTTATATCAGTTTGCCTTAGAATTTCCCAGTTAGCACTGAATTGCCATGCCAAGAACTCTGTCAGTCCCAGACTATCTTATTTGTGGTTTAAAACTGATAATCCCACCTTGTGAGAACACCTTCAGATCCACACAAAGCAGGACATTTAGTCACAGTACTTACCAGTAGTTCACTGGTGAAGTCCATTGCAGCTGAAGGAAGGAAAAATTTAAACTCATAGACAAGTGGCATAAATAAGTGCTAAATCCAGACTTTCAGCTTGCCATGGGATAACTGAAATGGTCTCAACTCTGAGACAAAAGGACATGACTATATATTCTCAAGATTGAAGCTTATTTACAACAACAGAGACATCATCCCACATTCAACTCCTCACTATCAAATTAACAACTTTTTAATCGCTGCAGAACGGGGAAGAACAGAGTGAGAAAAATCCAGAGTTGTAGCTTAACAGATGGAAAAACAAACAAACAAAAAACAGTCAACCTTCTGCCCGACCTAAACACAAGATACTATTAGAGGAATGTATGGCCTGTGATATATTAAGAGTACACAGGGAAAAAGCAAACACCAAGCCCAGAAAAAAAATCCTGAATATACTGACCCAATTACTCCAAATAAAGTCCCGAATGAAGCAAATCCATGTCTATTTAGAAGCATAGAAATTGCTATTTTTTAAAAACAAGATGTCTGGGTTTCAACCAAATATGTTAAAGCATACAAACAACAAGATAAAAACAACCCATTATCAAGAGATATAGCAATCAACAAAAGCAGACACAGATGTGACGCATATGTTAGTAATATCATACAGCAAGTTTAAAATAACTAAGATCAAAATTCAGAAAAGCATTTGACAAAACTCAACACCATTTTGTGATCAAAATTATCAAAACAAGTATAGGAGGTACTTACCTCAACATAATAAAAGCCATATGAGAAGCCTACAACATACCCAATGATGAAAAGCTGAAAGTTTCCTCTAAGATTAGGAACAAGATAAGGAAGCCTACCTTGGTGACTTCTATTCTTCAACATAGTACTGGGAGTCCTAGTGAGAGCAAACTGAAAAAAAAAAAAAAAGTCATCTAAATCAGAAATACAAAGGTAAAATTATCTTTGTTGCAGATGACTTGATGTTACATCTAGAAAACTCTAAAAACTCTATCCCCGCCTCCCTCAAATCCTGTTAAAACTAATAATTCAGCAAGATTTCAGGTTACAAAATCAATGTACAAACATCAGTTGTAATTTAGACATTAACAATAAAATATTTGGAGGAGAAATTAAGTGATATCATTTATAATAGCATTAAAATTAAAATAATTAGGTAGAAATTTAACCAATGAAATGAAATATCTGTTCCAAATAAATTGAAATTGTGTGTATGTATGTATTTATTTTGGTTAATCCTCACCTGAGGATATTTTTTTCATTGATTTTCAGAGAGAGTGGAGGGAAGGAGTAGAGATGGAGAAACATCGATGTGAGAGAGACACATCCATTGTTGCTGCCCGCACATGCCCCGACTGGGGCCAGGGACTGAGTCTGCAACCCAGGTTAGTGCCCTTGACCAGAATTAAGCCTGTGACCTTTCAGTCCACAGGCTGATGCTCTAACCACTGAGCAAGCTGGGTAGGGCTGAATTTTTAATGACTTTCCCCTAAAGAAAATTCAGGACCCATATAGTTTCACTGGCAAATTTTACCAACCATTAAAAAAAAGTAATACTAATCCTCCACAAATTTTTTCTCAATATAGAAAAGGAAGAAACACATCATATCAATAGACTAAAGGGAAAAATATATATGTAATAATATATTAGCACTAATATATAATAATATATATATATATTTCTTAGTGCTAATATATAATAAATAAAGCCTTTAAAAAATTCAACAGCTATTAGTGATCAAACATTCAACAATGAACAGAAGTTCCTCCACCTAAAAAAGGGCTTCTGCAAACACTTGTATCTACTTCATACTTAATGATAAAATATTAAATGCTTTCTTACCACCAGTAAAAAGGCAAGCATATTCTTTCTTACTACTCCTACTCATCATTGCAACAAAGTCTTAGACAGTGTAATAGAGCAATAAAAATAAAGTCATCAGGATTAGAAACAATAAAATAAATATACATCTATTTTCAGACAACATAACTTTCTATGTTAAAAATCCCAAGGAATCTACCAGAAACATACTAGAAATGATACATGAGTTTAGCATTGTCACAAAATACCAAGTGCTGACCAACATGCAGGGCAACTTGACTTCTCATACATTGCTGATGATATTTTAAAATGGTATAGACACTTTGGAAATTACTTAACAATATCTTTTTTGTGTGTGTAATTCTCACCTGAGGATTTTTTATTGATTTTTAGAGAGGTGAAGGGAGAGAAAGAGAGAGATCAATGTGAGAGAGAAACTAGAAACTTTGATCAGTTGCTTCCCATATGAACCCTGACTGGGAATCAAACTCTCAACCTAGCTATGTGCACTGAAAGGGACTCAAATCTGCAACCTTTTGGTGTACTGGATGATGCTTCAACCAACTGAGCTACCAGGCCAGGGCTAGCAGTATCTTATCAAGTTAATCATACAATTACCATATGACCAAGCAGTCCCACTCCTTGGGACTCATACAAAAACTGTTGCATGAATATATATAGAAATTTTATTTATAATAGCCCCAAACTGGAAACAACCAAGGTATATTTTAGAGATGAATGAATGAACAAATTCTACAGTATAATGGCATATACTACTTAACACTAAAAAGTAATGTTTAACTGCAACACACAAATATATGGATCAATCTCAAATGCATTCTTGTTAGAGATAGAAGCCTATTTCCAAAGGCAACATACTCTATATGCCCTTTTATATGAATCCCTGTAAAGGCTGACATTAAGGAGGTTATTGGTTGCCAGGTATAATAGACTGTATGTTTGTGTTCCCACTCCCAACCCCACCAAATTCATATGCTGAAACCTAATCCCCAGTGTGATGGGATTTGGAGGGGGAGATTTGGGGAGGTGATTTGTCGTGAAATTGAAGCCCTCACCCTCACAAATGGAATTAGTGACCTTATAAAGAGACTAGAGACCTCCCTTGACTTTTCCTGCAACCACAGACACAGAAGACTCTTTGACTAGGAACCAAGAAGAGGGCCCTCACATTGACCTTGGACTCACAAGTCTCCAGAACTTTGAGAATAAATTTCTGTTGCTTATAAGTCACTCAGTCTATAGTATTTTTGTTATAGTAGACCCAAAGGTCCAAGATACCAGATAAAGTGAGTAATGGGAGGTTCTGTCTACAATTTTGGGAGAAACAAAAGAATGTGGGGGAGACATGATAGAATTGTTCTACTTTTTTTTACTTGATGATGATTATGCAATTATAAGGCTTTTCAAAACTTGTAGAACTCCACACCAAAGTGAATTAATTTTTCTGTATGTAAATTAGAACTTAAGTTTCTAAATGGAGGAAAACAATATGAACATGTATTTATATTGATCCAGAAATTTTGGTTCAAGTATTTTTGTCCCTGTAATCTACATTCTACAGGTTCTAGTTGTGACTTATATAAGCGTTCAGAATTTAATTTCTATTTCAGATGGCGTTGTAATCATCTTCAGGTGCTTGCACTTCTCTTTCTTTTGTTATCTTTTGAAGTTTCAATGACCTCGTCTCCTTCTGCCCTTTCTTACCTCACATTTCTATTTCTTTTCCCTCCTGCTTTCTTTCCCTGTGTAATACTCCTGTTTCCCTTACCCTCTAAACTAAATATTCTTATCATTAGGATCATTAATATCATGCTTTTCCTTTTTGGCTGTTATTTCTGCAAATTTTGAGGCAATATAAGATGACATTATTTTCCTGGCAATTTTACAACATTTTTGGAACATAGACTATATAGGCAACTAAAGTCCTCAAATCTATTATCACACACAAGTACTAATAAATAAATATCTCCCCTCTTTCTTTCTGCAGTTTATTTTTCAAACGTGTTTGTGGGGGAGGGATAGATATATATGTTTATACATTAAATCTCCATTAAATCATTATTTGTTTATTTTTATCAAGTTGGAATTTTTTTGCAAAAATAATTTGGTCAATGAACACACTAGGATTCTCTTAGGTTAGCATGTCCTGTGAATGTCTAAAGCATATATTTATTTTCTAATTGAAGCTCACTGATGAATATAACAAATATAGAGAGACAAGCAGATTTCTATTCTATTTTACTTCAAGCATCCTAAAGTGTTTGTCTCGATTCATTTATTAAACTCAATGGAAGTAGAACATACATCATCACTTTATACTCTTTGCACAAGAATATTGGACTTAGGGAATAAATAGTAAGTTTAGGAATCCACTTATGAAATCTATCTGCACAGCACTTCTGTTCAGAATATCCTCTTGCTAATGAGAAATATTCTGGAAAGCCTTGTTGAAATGTAGAGACCTCGTGTTTTATATTATGTTTCACATCTACCAGTCTTATTTTCTTATCAGAAAAATGGGGGAGGGGGAGGATTCTTTGTAACTCTAATCATTTCTCCAGGTTTATCCTCAACTTAGTTCTGCACTCTGCCCTGAGCCTTAAGAGTCGCCCTGCATGAATTATATCACCTCCACAGATCTTGCTCTTAATGGCTAGGTTAAATTCCAGTTAAGAGACGATAAGAGGTAAATTCTGAGAATTGGTATACAAATTCAGAAGAAAGCAAAAAGTTGGATCTGTTGACGTGCCCAACTTTCCTAGAATTCTTAAAAGGATAGAAGATGCTTCCCTGTTGGCAAGAGGGCTGAACCTGTAGCTTAAAGCAAAGTGATCCATCAATGAAATTTTGACATGAACAGAAGAAGTAATTAATTTAAAAAGCAATCACCTAAATGATTTCAAATATCCATTATTTCCAAACATTAGTTAATATTTCAGGATTGCCTGTATTTCAGCATAAAAGTAATAAGGGCTATGATTGACCTAACTTCTGCCTTGTGTCATGATTCTAATATAATATCACCTGTAAGCCTTTTACAGTCTTGGAAGGTCTTTATTTCTAAATTTACTTTTCAGAGAATGGAAAAAAAAATGTTGGAATAGACAACAATTTTCCCAAAGCACTTGGGAAATAAGGGCTACAGTCAGTTCTCAAATCACACCCCATCTGATTCCAACCCAGTTTCTTTTAATTTTCCCATTCTGCAGTTTCAGTTAGGCTCCAATGAAAATGGATTCCTCTAAAATTCAAACACAAACATTGGAAACTTTGGACTTAGAAACTTAGAAACCTATGGTTATAGGTATTTCAAGAAAAATCAAATTGAGTTTATAATTTATTAATGGAATTTAATCTAATAATTGCATTCTTTAAATAAAATTGTTGATCTTTATAATTCATCAGAAATCTATTTCAACATGAAAATATGTATGCTGCAGAGTAATTCTCCGCAAAGACCTAGAAAATTTCTTTTTACTTTACTCTGCCCTTTCAACTATCTTATGAACTTCAGGAAAGAGAAGGGAAGTGCCACTTCTTCCCTTTATATTCTCCCAAATGTGTCCACCACAATATTATTCACACAGTGGGGAACCAATTTATTTTGCTGGCTGAAATATATCATTATGTAATACATTTTTCTTTTCTTCAGAGCAATTAAAACAAAATAATACCTAAAAGTTGTCATGGAGCTTTCAAATAAGGCCTGCTTAGTCATGATGATTAGTAATAGAAATTATTAGTTACCACATGAGTCAGGGAACACTAATGAATATAAAGTTTTTTTTTACTAACTCATTTTCTGAAATGTTCTTAGTAATAAGTGTGAGAATGGGGTCAAAGTCATTTTCGTTATTTGAAAAGGAAAGGCAATTCTAATGCTTAGAAAAGAAAGCTACGCAATCTGCCAGGAATTTTAATTTTTAAGCTGACAAATGTTTTAGCACTTATATATCTGATAACCCCTGTTATATGCATATTCTAATCTTCCACAAGTCAAAAGTGAAATATGAGTAACAGTAATGTGAAAAATGCAATGCAATTTTGAACTCTGATCAAATTCCAATGTTATCAAATTATGTGAAATTGACGTGCTGATGGCAATGCTCCCAATTTCCATATCTAATGTCATTCTGCTCAGAAGCTATTTTCCTCTGAAAGGGAAATAGAAAATGAAGTGGTTTCATTTAATTGAATACCTGATAAAAATAATCAATGATACTCCAGGTTTGATATGAAAGAAAAAAAAAGGTGGAAATGCTTTTCTGTCACTAGAGACACTGCAGAAAAATAGAGGATGGGAACAGAATATGAAATACAGTTTACAAATCTCCTTATGCTACTGAGAACTCAGTCACTGAACTCATCTAACAAAACCAGGGAAAAGCAATGGAACAAAGGCCACGGATAGAGGGAATGATTACCTAAATGTCAGCTGTTGGACGTATTTGGTTGTGTTCAATATTAGCTGACTAAAATTGTTACTTGTTTTGAGAATTCAAAATATGGGGGGCGGGGAGGGAATTAGCAGATTTGATAGTGAGTAAGATGAAGACGGTAGGTGCTCAAACCGAAATCCCAGAAAGCAATCTCAGTGAGCGGGTGTGAGAAATCCATCCCGGTACATGGAAGTTTAGAATCATGCAAAGGCCCTGGCTGTTCTGCTTCAAAGCTAAACTTGTAAATCAGGAGAAACCCAGAAGTAAGGGAGAGGAAACTGATGAGGTAGAATTCTTGTCTTTCTGCCCATCACGTGCGGAAAGAGCTCCAGGATCACTGCTCTTATTAGCAGGGGTGAGACCTAGGACACCTTACTTTGATCCTGTGGAGGGTTGCTCTCCAAAGTTGCAGGGCAGGAATAACTTTCAATTCTAGGAAGTGATACAAGAGGTGGGGCGTTAAAACTGGGAGGTGAAAGTAATGAAGTTCAAACTCTTCCATAGGCCAGAAATATGGCAATGTGTCTGACTACACACTGTTTCACCACCCACAGGTTCTCCTGAATGTCTCCTGTGTCAGTGTGACTAATGCCACTCACCAAACAGAGCCAGACAAACTCCTGTGTTTCACTCCTTGCTCCTTGAACATGTTTTTACCTCTGCCTGGAATGCACTACTCCAGTCGTTTACTAGGAAGATTTATGATTATCTGGTTGGTACTTAGATCCAAGAAGATTGCCTGAATTCTTTCCTTTACAAAAAAAAAAAAAAAAAAAAAAAAAAAAAAATCAATTGAGAATTGATTAGTCTCTCAATAGCTACAATTTTCTCATATTTCAGTTATCTACATCTCCAGGCAGGCTGTGAGATCCCTGTGAAAATTTTCAGGCCTTTTCATCTTTTTAAATCAAGTGCTTAGTACACTTATGCTTGACATAGAGAAGTCAAACTGTGTTAATGGAAGCACATAGTTTGATTTTTAATTTCTTATTTTTCCTATGTTATCACTAGGTTATAGTTTAATATGTCCCTCTGTGTATGTGTATACATATGTATACTATCACACTGTTTCTCTTTTATCCTGTTTAAAACTGTTAATGCTTTTAGGATATTTGGGGGGAAGAATAATGGTTGCTTTTGGTTTTACTATGATGTGTCAAAGATTTTTTTAAGAGTGTCATTTATGCCCAGTTGGTGCGCTCAATGGTTTAGCGTCAACCTATGAAACAGGAGGTTGTGGTTCAATTGCTGGTCAGGGCACATGCCCAGGTTGCTAGCTCATTCCCCTGCGAGGTGGTACAGGAGGCAGTGCATCGAGGATTCTCTCTCATCATTGATGTTTCTCTCTCTCCCTCTTCCTTCCTCTTTAAAATCACTATATATATATATATATATATATATATATATATATATATATATATATATATATATATATTTTAAAGAGTGTAATTTATCATGCTAAGGCTTACTGTTCTCATGAATATGAGATTTGATGATTATATCAATTTTGCAATAGTCTTACTCATTATCTCCTTTAACTTGGTTCTTTTTCTTCTCAATAATCTTTTTCTAGTAATCCATTTGATGCATTTTGATTTTTAAAGATTTCTCCATATCTTTTAGCATCTTATATAGTATCTTATTTTTTTATCTCTCTGCTCTGTTCTGTGTTCTTTGTCAATTTTTTATTGGCTTGACCATCTATTAATTTTTCAGTATTTTATAATTACAAAAATTGTGTCCACTTGTTTTATAGTGTTGTACCTCTTACCACAATTTCAATTCCTTCTTTTACTTCTACAAATTTATTAAACATATACATGTTATATCCTCTAGGTCCATGGGTCCTCAAACTTTTTTAAACAGGGGGCCAGTTCACTGTCCCTCAGACCGTTGGAGGGCCGGACTATAGTTTAAAAAAAAACTATGAACAAATTCCTATGCACCCTGTACATATCTTATTTTGAAGTAAAAAACCAAAATGGGAACAAATACAATATTTGTATTTGCATGTGGCCCGCGGACTGTAGTTTGAGGACCCCTGCTAGGTAATGCATGCAAATTCAGCATTATTTGCTGTGATTTTTTTTAAAAAAATCTTACTCATGTTAATCTCTGTCTATATGTTTTAAAAATGAGTTTGTATTCCTCCTAACTATATTATGGGAATTGTTTGATGTCATATTTTAAACTAATTTGCCCAAATGCTTTCCCTGTCATTTTGGCAGATGCTGGTGGTGGGGCAGGAGAGTGGATGTTGCTAAAAATCCTGGAATACTTACTTTAGCTTAAAATTTTTAATGAACCTTTTGAACCACATAGATGGTAATTCAGCCCCTCATTTATGGAAGGCAGCATTCTGGTAAAAATTCTCAGGTGGAGTTTTTTTTTTTTTTAAATATATATATTTTATTGATTTTTTACAGAGAGGAAGGGAGAGGGATAGAGAGTTAGAAACATTGATGAGAGAGAAGCATCGATCAGCTGCTTCCTGCACACCCCCCACGGGGGATATGCCCGCCACCAAGGTACATGCCCTTGACTGGAACTGAACCTGGGACCCTTCAGTCCCCAGGCTGACACTCTATCCACTGAGCCAAACCAGCTAGGGCTCAGGTGGAGTTTTCACATCTACTCACACCTTCACACCATTCTGCCTCAAGACTACAGCAGGCAGGAATCTGAATAATGTCTCACTCTTTGATTTTTCTCAATGAATGTGTTGCCTTTTATAAATTCCAGCTTCAGAAACGGTCTCCTACAATGTGCATTAAAAAATGACAAATACCAGGACTTGGCAGGTGCCCTCTGGCACATCCAGAGGTATCCTAAGTATCGAGATTCATGCTTTTTCATTGTTTCTCATTTTTAGGATTTGTCTTAATCTTCTATTAGGCTAACCGTACATTTTATAATGTGGGAATTATATTTTATGCTTTTTTTTCTGTTTTACATTATCCCTATATCAAATATGTAATTTCATGGGGAATATGAACAAGTTTTTACAAATTTACCTGGAAACCTTATTCCAAAAACTGTATTATATATCATTGGCACTGCTGTAATTAACTAGTTATTAATCGTAGAAAGGGAGCAAAGGGGGAAGCCAGACATCATAGGCATGTCATTTGGGTAGCTTCACCAGAGAGCTGCAACTTTGCACTTCCCAGGGAATGACTGGTGACTCATGGCAGTGAGTCATGGTGACCTAGGGAAGGTTCATGCCAATTGAACCTGGGAATGGAGATCATTGGCTAGAGAATGGGCAAGGCCACTGCAAGTCTGGGAAAATTTGGGGACATATAATCACCCAAACAAAGGAATTCTGTCTGTTGTTGCTCTTGGCTCTCTTGCATTCACCTGTATGGCCCATATGGATCCCACGGGCAATGGACAAATGGACTATAGCAGGAAACACAAGCTAAATCAGCCTGATGATGGATTGGACACTGCTCTCATATGGAATGGAAACTCTGGACACTGACTCTGATTCTAGCCCTATTGTAGCCGTAGCTATACTTTTTTCTTGGTAGGGCAAGGGGAAATGGTACTTCACTCAGCTGTTTGATTACACAGAAATAAACCTTTTTCCAATATCTCATCCTCCTGTGCAAGTCTCAGGAAATACCTTTTCTCAGGTTATTGCAAGAAATCCACTCCCGCAAGCAACAGGTGGGGATGAGGACTTCTCCCCACAGGTCACATTATCATCTTTTACATATAATATGGTAAATGTTATAATTAGATAGTTATTAATATTAATAATAGGAAGAAAGCAAAGGAAAGGCCAGGCATTATAGGCATCTTCATCTGTGCAGCCTCACCAGGAAGCTGCAACTTTACTCTCCCCGGGGAACTACTGGTCCATCCCCTACAAATCACTGAGGGAAGGGGTCCAACTAAGGGGAAGATGGGTGCACGCACAGTGAAGTCTGGATGATGTAGAGAAGATACTTGCCTGTCAGTCTAACCTGTCAGTCTAACTTGGGGTGGAGCCACAGCAAGCCTACAAAATCTTAAAAGGTTAAAATTTCCAGTCAAAGGAATCCTCTCTCTCTTTTTCTTCTTGCTTAGCTCCTGCTTCCTTGCACTCACCCGTGCTCCCTCCATTGCATGTGGCCCTAGAAACTTTATGGCCCATGAACACACAGACCCACATGCAATGGAATGCAAGCTAAGCTAGCTTGATGCTGGGCTGGACTATGCAAATATGAAATAGAACATCTGGACGCTGGCTTTCATCCTAGCTCTGCGGAAGACAGAATGGGACTTCTTTTCCTTGGCAGGTCGGAGGGAAATGGGGCCTTGGGAACTCAGGGGTTTAATTCCACAGAAATTAAACTTTCCACAGTAACTCATCCTCCCATGGAGGCCTCCCGAAATTCTTATTCCAGTGGCACCCCAAGAAGCCCACTTTCGCTGGCAACAGGTGGGGACACAGAGAACTCCCTACTGATGACAATATGATTAATGACCGAATATAGCATTTGGAACCACTTCCAGGTATTCTCTGTAGAACTGAAATTGTTCTGTCTCTCAGGCAACATCCCACATTGAAATTGATTAGTTCTATCCAATCACTCATTTATTTACCTACATCTATTTGACATTACCACAAACACCTAATTGTGTAGACTAATTAATCCATAGCATTAATCAATCTGATTATGCACTTCCAATGAGCAAATGAGGATATTTATCATTATTAATTTTAATGAATGAGATTTACTTTTCATCTGTTGTAAATGTAAACATGCCTCCTAATAAGAAACAATTTTCTAAAAAGACACCTCCATAACAAATTCTAATAAAAAATGACTATCTCATTGAGTATGTCTTTCCTGTAACTTGTGTATCTCAGTAATAGACAATAACTGTTAAAAAATACATCTTTGTTTTTTTTCACATTTTATTTATGGCAAGGGTCCTGATATTTATAGTTTGATGACAATTCATTTTTTCTTATCAGTGATACAAAGTGATTAAATGGTGACCTAATAAAAATGGACACCTTTTTTTTTCTTTTATTATTTGAAAATGACATAGGTTTAACAATATATAGGATAAATAGTTCAGAATGATATCCCTTCTAGTCCAGAATTCATCGATATTTTCAATGGCTCAATAACAAATGTAAAAAGCAGAATCAGCATACAAATTTTAGATTAAATAAACCATGAAATATAGTTAAGCTTAGATTAAAATATTAACTTCCTTTATATCTGTGAAATACATATTAGTTCAGCCTTCTGATTTTCAAATACCTTTTCCCCATCATTATAAAGCATCACTATCAACATCACTTAGAAGGAAAATTGAATAATACTGAATAATACTGATTGCTTGATCATAAGTTTAAAATAAATCATATTTTCCACAAAACAAGAGCTTTAGCATTCTTATTTGGAACTTGCTATAAAAAAGTGGGACATTCTTTTGTGTCTCAGGGGATTCTATAAAAATTTTTTTGGAATTTTGTATTTCTGATGGATTATTATTTTTCAAGCTCTACCTGAAGAAAAAAAATATGTTCTTAAAAATTTGGGGATTAGTGATACAAAACACAACACAATGTCTATCAGTATATTTTCCAATAATGTTTCATTTTTTGTGTCCATAGAAGGCAAGTTTTAGGCCTAACTATGGCTGACACATCTAGACACCTTCTGCTGTGAGGGGATAAAGAAAAGTTGTATCAATTCTAAATTACAAAATTAGGAATGAATTAGATGCCTGGAAGAGAACTGTTTTGAGAATCATGAGCCCTTCCCCACAGTTCTTAGAGCACTTATTATAATTGAGATCAGTGAGCAAAGAGAGACACAAAGTGTACATGAGGAAGGAAACAGGATACCTGAGCTCACCATTGGGTCCTAAACAGTTGAGGGTCTGTACACTTTGGAGATCAACATGTGACTAAGTAAAAAATACAGCCTCATCTGGTCTCCATAGCACATGTGCTTGAGTCCCTATATGACCTTTATAAAGTATAATAATGAGATATATGGCGCACAGCAGTAAATGACCTTTATAAAGTATAATAGTGAAATACATGGCCAACAGCAGTAAATGAAGAAATTAAGTATAATAGTGAAATATATGGCCCACAAAATGAAGTATCATAGTGAGATGTATACACCCACACCCACATATATACATACTTTGGATATATATGTGTATAATGTATATATACATTATTTCAAAGATTTCATTGCTTCCTATTTTTTCCTATCATTTATAATGCTGTGGTAATAAACTTTGAATACATACCTTTGCACATACACATTTGTATATTAACTTTCAGAGATGGAATATGGCATTGCTTAATTCAATGTACTTTTTATTTCTAACATGTGTGCTTCTTATTTAATTTCCCCCACTTATTTAGAAACTAGAGGCCCGGTGCATGAAAATTTGTGCACTGGGGGTGGGGGGAGTCCCTCAGCCTGGCATGCCCCTTCTCACAGTCCAGGAGCCCTCAGGGAATGTCCTACTGATGGCTTAGGTCCACTCCGTGGGGGAGCGGCCTAAGCCGCAGTCTGGCCTCCCTCTATGGGAGGCGACCAGGCTGATCATGGGAAGGCACCGTCCCCATCACCCCGCTGCTGCTGCCACTACTGGCCACTGCGGCTGTCGGCCCTCGGCTCCTCGCTTCTTAGTGCTGGCTCTGGGTCCAGACTGTCTGAGGGAGGGGCTGTGGGAGGTTAGCCACAGCAGGTAGCACCCCATCCAGCCTTTGAAAAGGTGTGGTGCTGGGATTGGGCCCATGACACTGCCTCTGTGGCTGCCTCTGTGGAAGGAGCAGCACTGGGACCAGGACCACACAGCCCCCACTCCCTCTGCCTCTGCTCAAGGGGCCGTGGCGCTGGACTGGCCTGAGCCATGGCCTCTCCTGCAAGCTGCCTCTCCTGCACCGCTTCTGCGAAAGGTGCCACGGTGCTAGACGGGCCAGCGCGGAGGCCTCTTCCGTGCCGCCTCTGCAAAAGGGGCAGTGGAGGTGGTGGTGGTGCCGCCTCCTCTTCTGTGGCAGTGGTGGCGCCTCCAGTGGCCTCTGCAAAAGGGGCCGCGCTGCCCCGCCTCTCCCACACCGCCCCGCCTCTTCCGTGCCCCTGGCCCTCACAGCATTTGTGGCTTTGTCCGGATGGATGTCCGGAAGACATCCAGTCTAATTAGCATATTACCCTTTTATTAGTATAGATGAATATATTAAATTCATTTTTCTGATAAGGAATAGGAGCTCTGACAAAATCCCCTGAAATATATTCGCTACCTAGACTATTTAAATTGTGCATTGTGCTATTTTAGATTTTTTAAAACACATTTCAAATAAAAACAGTTTGATTTTTGTTTCCAGGAAACACATACTGAGTATTATTTGTTTAGTACTCAAGTGAGTGACTCATGCATTGTGGCATTAGTTCTACATACAACTATGGATACATGCAGGCGGCCCTCAGAAGTAAAACAAACAAACAAACAAACAAACAAACATGTGAGTGCTCCTCCTGCAGATTGCACAACGGTGTTTTATAAAAGTCATTGTCATTTTTTGTTGGTTTTCACAGAAAGAAAAAAATTACACACTTTTTATTGACTGAGGGCTGGCTGAAATGGTTCTAGCTTTGAATGAGGGTTTTTATTTCAAGGCTGTGTACAGCTCAACAGTCCTTTTGTCTAGCTGTCCTGCCTAGAACACTGATGTGGTAAATGCTATATGAATTGCCCAGTCTGGGATTCTCATTCCATATGCTTGACCCATGGACATGTCCTCACCACCACTCATCTTTCTCTTGCATCTCTGTTTCCCTTGTTTCGGTGACCTCCCTGAACTTGACAACACACATTATTTTCAAAATCAAATGTCCTTCTACCTGGTTGGTTATCTAATTGAGAACCTTGTCTATCCCATCACCTTAGAGTGACTGACCCTGACATCATCAATCTTAGTAGAATTTACTTTTAAAAAAGTCTTATAGAGTCAACACAGCATATTGATAGTAGTTTGGATAATTTAAAAAAATGATAATATTTTCTATTTTCTAGTAACTTCTAAGTTAATAGCTATACCATGGACCAGTGGGAAAACTACTGGGTGAGTGATGAATCCAGATTCTAGTCTGTCCTCCACATTGTAAATAACTGTATAATGTTAAGCAAGGCAAATAAACTTTCTATGCTGAGACTGAAAAATGGTGAATACATATTAATCTGTCTACATCCTAACTCTGAGGATTAAGTACAATAGTCTTCTTTGTATTAGGTAAATGCTACACAAGCACTTTCTTAAACACCTAAAGAATATTTGGTAAGTGGAAAGAGCTTACCTTTTTTTCTCATATTTAGGAAATAAGAAATTAAGACTGAAGGAGGTTGAATGATTCACATAAGCTATTGAACCAGAACAAGACCCAGAATTTTAGATCTTTATTCTGCTTTGGATTTCCTTGCCCAAAATGTAGGAAGTATCCCTACACTTACTGGAGTATCACAAACCTTACACTTAAGTTATATTTGTTAATGACCATGATGATAGCTAAACTTTAACATATTTTTAGAGACTTGCTTTAGTTATAAAACAATTTTAACTTTTCATCTCCATGTGCATACAAAATGGGTTAACATAAACAGTGAGGTCTTTTACAGGTATCTCTATGTAATAAAGATATTTTCATTCACTCTGAGTTTTCATCTACTGAAATATTCTGACATACTGGCATCATTTTATTAATAACGCTTCTCAAAGGGATAGAAAGCAGTCTTTTTAAAATCATCTTTTCCAAGTGACTGCACAGTGATGGAAAGGTGCCATTTGCCCTCCCACATTAAAATCCGTAGTCATTTTTCTCTTCAGATGGCAAACACTGACCCAGATGCCCAGCTGTGAACCTCAGGTCCTCACAGCAGCAGCTGGCTCCTTGGCAGCCTCATTAAGTGGCTGCAGTGGCCCCTTTAATAATGCCTGTAGGTCTCTCACGTCATTATGCTGCTGATAGCTGCTCTGGACTCTTATGTCCTTCTGTTTCACTCGTCCTCTTGACTAATATGTTTTCACAGATTTTGCTAATTTTGCTAACTTATTAATTACTCAATCATGATGTGGTTCTTGTACACGTGAAGAACCATCCATGAATAACATGAAATCTATCATTGCATTCCATCTTAATTCATTGTAAGGTAAGAGTGGTTATTTAAATCTCAACATGGAAAAAGGTGTTTTCCCACTACCAGTTTCCAAACTGAAAAGGAATATAATTTATGATTTACATGCAGTGATAATGATCAGACAAAAATCTTTCCTTGGGAAGGAAATTCATAATTATTCACCACAGGAAAAGAGGAACTACCCCATTTATCTGTTGGCATTATTTTCTTTCTGTAAAATCAGTTAGGATCTGTGAATTCATAACACTCAGGATAAAAATAAAAAGATAAACTTATCGATACATTAATCATGTGGCTTTAAATAATCGGCTAAACAAACTGACAAATGTGCCCTTCTAATACCTACTTGGTGTGGAAAAATGAGTGTCCAGGAAGCATGGAACAGACTGATGAATCTCAAAGGGAAGGAGGGAGGGGGGACAGGAAGAGACCAACCAAAGAATTTATATGCATAAATGCATAACCAATGGACACAAGCAATAGTGTGGTAGACCTGGGTGAGGGTGGAGGGAAGTAATGGTGGAGAGGGGTGACATCTGTAATACTCCCAACAATAAAAATAAAATAAAAGAAGTGCCCTGAGTTGAGATTATACATGGAACCATGTGCAGCAGTGAATGGCTTGACAGGGGCCTAGAAAGAAAAGACCAGAAGATGAAAGGGAAAAAAAATTTGGCATAAAGATGTGAGATCAGATGTAAGGAAAAAGCAGAAATTTGTTCTCACAGAAATAGTGTAAGTTTGCCTTTCCTTTCTGTAGAGCCCCAGCAAGTACCACTCTCTGCAAGCTTAAGACATGTTTGCCAAGTGGCATGGATCTTACATTAATATTACGAACATCACACCCAACCAAGGGACACAAAATACAGCAAAGGAGGTTGAAGTGAGTCAATGAGCGTAGAATACTCTGCTCATTCCACCCAGAACCCGCTGGCCTAAGAGCATGGAAACAGCCTGTTGAAGATGAAGTTGAATCTCTAGCTCAGACCGGATATCGTCCCCAATGAAGCAATATACACACTGGGCCAAAGAACTTTCTGTGGTCCTATATTCTAGCAGGAAAAATACAGAGGTCTAGGCACCAGGGGGTAGAAGTAAAAGTGGCCCCGCAAATCTAGGTTCTGCACTTTGATGTCCTGCTCTCCAAGGAAGAACACTTCCACCAAGGACTGCAAACAAAGCCCCATCAAATAGAACCTATAGCTGTTGCCTGCCAATCCAGTAATGTTTTTCATCTTATACTGAATAGTGTGGCTATACGTTATAGATAGAGTCTGGAATCATTCATTTATTAGTGCAGACTCTTGGCACAGTTCAATGGGCTTATCACTTGGAATTTGCAGAGGTTTGATTTTAAGCTTTGTTAGAGTGTGTTTGTGTAACATTGGGGTGCTTACCGAGTCCATGTAACTTTTTTGGACTCAAATGTCAGGCTCTATTTCACCTTCACCTTGCACAGCTGAAATCTCCGCTCTTTCCTTTCAGCCTGCCATCTGCCCCTTTCTTTTCGGTAAGAAGAAATGTGCCACTCCATGTCCAACCAAGCATTTGAAAGGAGTTTAAACAAAGGTCTGGGGATTCCCCCTGAAGGAAATTCTTTCCAGGATCTCCTCCCTTAATTGGCAGCCCCAAATTCTGTCACTTCAAACCAAAGGATTCAAATAGCCTATTTGACACATGTTGGCTGAGGGGTGCCTCAGGAAGAAGCCATACAGAGGTCCATGTTACCTAGTGAGCTACCTTCCTTCCAAAGGTAAAATGCCCTTCAGTTTCTGCTTATGTTGAACATTCTGCTGTACCATTATACACTTTTTTTCTGTTAAATATTTTTATCTAAAACTTATAACTTTTAGAAGTATCATTGGCTATAACTATTCCTTAATTAGTCTAAAATGCCAATTAATTATTTTTTACTGTCTGTAAGTGTGAGTTCAACTTTGTATTTTTTTTTAAAGGTACAATTAATTTAGGAAATAGGTTATCCACATGATGGAATATTTGAGGCCAGACAGTAGAAAATACAGCAAACCAGAATTTACCACATCTAGGCTAGGGATGCAAACACAGGAGGCAGTGCTGCGGGAGTTCAGGTGCTAGGGTTATCCAGAAGCAGCAGGAATTATGTTGGGTCATTCTGGCAGTATTTGAACCATAACGGAGACTCAGCTGTCAAATATATTGCCTAGGTCAGAGAGAGGGGGGGGGAGGGAGGGAGGGGGGGGGAGGGAGGGAGGAGGGAGGGAGGGAGGGAGGGAGGGAGGGAAGGGAAATACCCATGCTTTTCTCTTCCCCTGTGCTTAAGCTACTGTAAGTGCATTCCATTGGCTAACTCAGCAGAAAGTGGGCCAATAAGACAACATGTGAAAGAGAAATGAAGTCTCTCATAAAATAATGAGAGGAAGAAGATATGGGCAAGGAGGAGATACGAGATCCAACTATATCAGAAGTCATTCACAATGCTTTAAAAAAACTCTTTCTGTGATTATCTAAAAATATATATAATTTGCATGTTTAACTTATGTAAGTTGAAAATAATGAAATCGCCTTTGCTTCCTCCTCAATAATATAGGTGATCGACAACATCTTAACACTATATACCTATGAATTGTCAGGCTTAAGCGTTTTGTGATTCCAATGTGTCATTTAGTGTAACCCAACTGTAAATCATTATTACAATTAATGATTTATGCAGCCAGTATTTATTTATGTGTCACATATCTACATCATTCCTTGCTCTTCATTCCTTCTTATATCTCACAGCCTCAATGGACCTCTCTATATCACAAGGAAATGCTTTAGAATTTCTCCAGTGAGATTCTCTGTGGGAAACAATTTCAATCTGAAAATATTTTTTTAACCCTAATTTTCAAAAAGTTCTTTCAAAAGGGATAGAATTCTTGACTTTTAGTTACGTTGTTTCAGGACACTAATAATAGCATTCCACCATTTTCTGGCTTCCATTGTTAGTATTAAACAGCATGTTGTCAGTCTACCTTTGGAGCAAATAAACATAACCTGTCAGTAGATATGATTTATAAAATATATAATCTTAGGATCCTACTCCCGGACTGGCCTGAAAAATATACACTCGCAGATTACTTCAGTTCACATTGTACAGAAATGATTTGTCTGTGGCAAGAGCTTTAAAATTGTACATCTTTTATTTGGAAGGTAGTCTAATATATATAGTTCACCCCACTGGGCTTTTCCACTGCTATACTGCTCAAATAAAATATGAGCCAATAAGACAGCTGTTATTGTACACTAAAACTAACTTATTTCTTCCCTTGAGTATTTTTAGGTATTTTATGACTTTATATAAATGCAGAATGAGCACAATGCTATAATTTGTTGAGAAAACAGCAGCGCTGTAGAGTAAGCTTTTATTTTTTCATATTTCTTTTTAAAATTTTCCCCTTTCCATCTTCATTCATTTTAAGAAGTCATTTTACCAAAATAAAAAAGTACCATATATTATAATACTAGATACTATTTTTTAAAGAATTTGCTTCTAGTTACCAGCTCATTTTCATTTACATGAGGATTTTTTTTAGCAGAGCAAGCAGAAAAATATAGCTAAACTATTATAAATATTCTAAAACACACTTTGTTCAAGAAATGTGATATTGACATTAGCTATGAGGAATGTTGCCAAATTCTCAGATTCCCAGAGACATTAATCCAAAAATCACTTATCAAGTAAATGATAAGAAATATCTCTAGTCTTTAAATCCACAGGAATATATGACTTATACTTTCTTACCCATATTAGAATCCTCTAACTAATGGAATTCTAAGCATAAACTAATTATTTTGTGTAAACCAAACATTATAAATGTTTATAAACATGCAAAGCAGTGTGGTACTATGAAGAATATACACTAAAATACTTTATTCTTAATATCTGATAAACATTTCTTAATTATATCATCCTGGTAACCACAGATGGAAAACTGGATATAGCTTGACATAATGCAGTATAATTTTATGTGAAATTTGTGACAGGATGTTCTAAAACAAAATTTTTATAAAAATACACATCTAGTTATATTGGTTTTCTAGTTGCTAGGGCATGAGAACACTATGAACAAAAGATGTCAAATATGTTTCATTTTACCTTTCTACTCTGAAAGACTGTTTCTGACAAGAGTCCCATATTGGGGAGGAAAACAGTGATCAGCCAATTCTTCAATAGACCAAAAGGTAATTTTACATTTGCTGTAAAAATTGGTCATGCATCACTCACATTTCTTCCAGTGCTGATACTTTAACAATAGCTAGTATTTGCTGTATACTTTGTTTCCTTAGATATTTTGCAAGAGTTACTAATTAAGGCAATGGCCACTGTGTTTGGAAAATTTCATTTTTAAGATTTTAATTGTAAAATCACAGATGTAAAAAACCAACAACAAATCCAAACCACCAGAGATAATTAATTTAAACCAAACATGGTAATTTGATTAACTTTACCAAAGATCAATTTAGCAAAACTTATGCTACCAAATTCCAGGTAATGAGACTCAAATTAGGATCAGCTAGCATGTTTTTTGAAATGAGAGGAGGGAGAATTGATAGATAGGTAGATAGACAGACAGACAGACAGACAGACAGAAATTGAAAGTGAGTCTCTTTTATCTTTGGATATTGTTTTGTCATATGACCTAAAATAGCTGTAGTCAATTTGAATCAAGAATGGTTTTATGAATAAAATCAAAACTTTAGAGATAGCCAATTATCACATCTTTATATCTTACTGCTTTGCTATGTCTTTGAGACACTGAATTTGCCAATCCTGGAGGCATCATAGCCTGGCTATTTTGTTTTGTTTTAAAGTGAGATTATAAATGTTGTCATTGCTTAAATCAATTTGAGTTACATTTTCCACTAACTGCAACTGTAATAACAATTCACTTACCTTACTGGAGAAATGAGAAAGCAATGAACCAATGGGAATAAGGAACTAAATGAAGTCCCACCAGTTACGCAGGATATATTCAGATATAAACCTAACTTGTCTACATCTAAATTCTATTACACCGTGGAAACTAGATAACTCAGAGCCAGAGTGGAGGTTTTTAGGTATATTGAAAATTCAACAACCCTTCCCCATAAAATCCTAGAAAGTTTAATTCCAAGAAAAAAGACCTACATTGAAGTATGTCCATAGACTACTTAAAAGCAGGTGATAAAATTGGCATCTTAATTCACGTGGAATGATTCTTAATGCAAATAAAAGTATCTGAGTCTGGATTACAAAACAGTAAAGGTTTTCCTAAGTAAACTTTTTGGTTTGCTGCGAGAATACATAATACCTAAAATATCAATGGTTTATCATTAGCTTTAAACAAATACATTAATTGATTTTGGTATATTTTTTCTTGGAAAGTAGGAATTGTAAATTAAAAAAGTTTAGTTTACTTGTAGAGATTCACAAATATTTCAGTGAAGCATAGCTACAAATTTTTAATCCTGCTTTAAGGCAAAACATCCTATTCATTAATAGTATACTTTCTCTTATTTCATCCCTCTTCAATAAAGCTCTTATATGCTTAAAATCAGAGACTTTTGCAGATAATCAAAATAATTATGAGGGATTTTTGGTTGTTTGTAATTTTTTTTTTAACCAGTTGGAAGTAATGTGTAAGAGATGGTGAAAACAATCGTTTGACAAAATCACTTTAAGTATTTTCACCAAATTAACTACTTTTATAATTTTTTTCTTCTGTGACTTAAACAATTACCTTCAGTGCATTGCAAAACTGTTGTTTTTACATTAAATGTTACTAATTTGGGGATCCAAATTCAATTATTTTTAAAAATAGATTTATTGGATCATTCTACTAATATTCCTTTTGTTTTGCTATCTTATTCTTTGTTTCCCATCAAAAGTTAGTTATGTGAAATAAAAATATTTATTACATCCTGTTAATAACAATAGTGGAAAGTTTTAGAAAAACATGTTAGAGGAGAATCTAAAGAATTTGGCTTGCCTAGCTGGCGTGGCTCATTGGTTGAGCATGGACCTATGAACCAGGAGGTCATGGTTCGATTCTGGTCAGGGCATATGCCCGGGCTGTGGGCCAATCCCCACTTGTGAGCATGTAGGAGGCACCCGATCAATGATTCTCTCTCATCATTGATGTTTCTCTCTCTCTCTCTCTCCCTATCCCTTCCTCTCTGAAATGAATAAAAACCTATTAAATAACAAAAAAGAATTTGGCTTATAAATAGAAAAATTATCTTGAGTCTGCAGGCTGGGGCCTTGGAGTACTGCATCCCTCTGACTGGCTTTTCCTGGAGTCAATGTACATATCACAGACTTTGATCTCTTCTGCCCTGTTAGCTGATATTACGACTGATTCTCTCCTGCCAGCGGTGGAGCTCATTTTTTTCTGGTGACTCGGTGAGACAGCTGGGGATCATAAATATTTGGACAACCTTCTCGATTTAGATCTCCTTGCTCTTTGATAATGGTAAGGATGTCAAAGTTGCCTCAAGAAATTCAAAGATAACAATTAGGACATTTTAAAATCCGTGAAAAACTAGTTCAATGAACATTTTTGAAATATCATAAGACTCTTTTTATTATTCATGGCTGAGATTAGATGAAGATGGCCACTCTCAGATACCAGCTTCTGAACATTGGGAACTATCAATGTTACCTTAAAAGGAAAAAGGGGTCTTCGCAGGTACGATTAAGGATCTTGAAATTGGGATATTATTCTGGATTACTAGGGTAGGCCTTGGTAATAAAACTATCTGTGTAAGAAGCAGGCAGAAGGAGATTTGATACAGACAGAAGGCAATGTGATCATAGAGGGAGAGATTGGAGCGATGTGGCCACAAGCCAAAGAATGCCAGCAGCCACCAGAGCTGGACAAGGAAGGGTTCCAGTCTAGAGCCTCCGGAGAGGTCACAACCCTACTGACCTTTTGAGTACAGCCGAGTGACACTGATATGGGATTTCTGACTTCCCGAGTGCTGAGAGAACAAATTTCTGTTGTATTTTGAGCCACCACATCTGTAGTAATTAGTTACAGAAGCCCAGGAAATTAAAATATATATTAGAATTAAAAAAATGAACCTGAGTTCTTTTACAAGGTTATGTGCTCCACCATATTTACATCTATTTTTAAGAGAAGACAGCTGTATATGTCAATCATTCTACAGGTATTCTAAATTTGGAAACCCTGCCCATCCAGAGAGGTAATGAATATGTATTAAGTACCTTAAGTGACTCAAGTACCTTGCAAATTAAGTTTAAAAATTGATCTCATTTCTAGAATTACCCTCATTACTAGTAGGTATCTTATCCTTTTTGTATAATTTAAGGAAATATACTCGATGTAGGATTTATGAGATTATCTAATTGTGATTATTTTGTGTCCACACAAACTCTTTTACGTTTAAAGGACATAAACTTTCTATCAGAAAGATGAGACATATGCACATGCCATTCACATGGAAACAGGTTTACACTGACAATGACCACTGACTGCTGTTTGCAGCCTTTGTTTCAATTCTGATGGACAGGAGTGGTATGGATAGTAGGTGCATATTGACAACATCACCCCACCCCCTTTAAAAATAGTGCCCTTTAAGAGAAAGGAGAATGTGTGTGGACACACACACAAAAAATCACAATGAAAAGTAATCTTATGAATCCAAAGTGGAAACATAAAATAATTTAGGGGACATGAGCCTTTAAGTCCTTACAGTGATAAACCCCTGTTCATGGTATTAAAAAAGTTTTATCTGTCTAAAGAATAAGGATTACGGCAAGATTTGTTGCTTAAATGTGACTTTCTTAGTTGATAGATCCTCCTGTCCCCCAACTGGTGGGCGGAGTATGAGTTTTCAGCCTCTGTCTGATTTTTCATTAGTTCTACTTGTGAAGTATTTCAAAAGATGTTATCATTTTGATGACTTCAGAATTATTTTCATGTTATATCAAAATGTTCCATGAATTTTGTATTTTTTTTTATGCTCATGAATGATTTTTGACAAAATAACCACTTCAGAAAGATTGCCCCCCCCCCCAAAAAAAAAAAAACAATCTCCTTGAAATGATTTGGACATAAAATTTGTGTCTGCACTGTGATTTATATTCACTGAATGGTGATTATCAGGGAAAAGAAAACACACACAAAAAAACAAAACATCTCCATAAAAACAAAAATGAAATGAAGTTATCTTTTAGACATAAATAGCATGGCCATATTCCTGCATAGACACAACTTCAGAAATAAAGTACAGGACTTCATCCTAAATTATGTTAAAGCAAAACTGAAGACAAATAATGAAATGCAGCCAGACAGCACATGAAAACTACACACCTGAAAATTCCACATAAGTACAAATTACTATCGTCCAAACCTGTAGAAAATTTTTGTGAATTTATTCGAGCCAAACTGATGACAATTGCTGGGAAGCAAAATCTCGATGGATTGAGAAAATGCTCCGGAGATTGGCATTTTTGCAGCTTATTTTATATGTTAGTCAAATGAGGAGACATAAGGGAGGTTGTATGATATTTGTTTACGGTAGATTGAGGTGACAGGAGAAAGCAAATTGGGGAAATCACTGAAACTGGATAAAGCAGACAAATACTTATTACACATTTGTGGGTATGGGATAGTTTAACAATTAACATTTACAGCACAAGGAGGTGGTATTCAGGGAACTAGATAACAATGAGGGGTTGTGGGTGGATATACCCTGAGGGGTTTAGAAAAAGAAAATTAACATTCCAAAGGTATGTTATCTTAGATGCAAAAAGACAATGGGTTCACTTAAGATAAGACCGACCTTTGCCATGGAAGCTACAAGCCTAGGATGTGATTACCCACTGTGACTCCTGTTTAGTTAGGAATTTTTATATCCAAACCATCCTTTGTGGTTACTATTGGTCTCCATTAGCCCCACCGTGCAGGCCTCATCTGAGCGTGTCAGGTTTAATATGTGGCCCCTTTTTGGCCACACTGGGTACAGAGTTTCTTTTTCTGGTCATTTCATCATATTCAGACTTGGGGGGAAAACGTGAAAAAATGCTACAGCTTTTTTTCTTTTTTTCTTTCGTCTTCTGCATGTGTGGACCTCTTGAGGAACAAAGAGAATCCATGAGTACCTATCATTTTTACATAAAATAGAATGACATTTTCAACTGATATAACTGGCATGATCAGGTACTAGTTTATTCACTAAAGCCTAAAAGTTTAATTATGAAAGATTTTCCAAACCAGAAATTCTATGTGTTCTGTGGGGAGATCACTCACTTAAGAACAAAACCGGTACAAGTAACAGCACTCTTTGAGGCCTATCTAAATAAGAGTTGGAGAAATCTGCCAGGATGTGTTAGAAGATAAGCGTCTTGCTGCAAAATTTCAGGGATTTAATTAATTCTATTTGACACCAAAGAAAAAAATGTAAATTCCTTTATGTATTCTTTATTGGATAACTCAGATGTCTCACAAAAAGAATCTACTTGGAATAAGAAAGAAAATTTAAATTCTATCACATTAATACTAGCTTTCCTTACTGTGTGAATTCATTTCTGGCAAAAAATGATTTATTAAATAGAGAGTTTCCACATACACAATGACATTTTACTTCAAGTCCAATTTATGAGATCTAATGCCATTTTTGCAAGCCGTACGAGTTCAACAGTCTATAAATTCAGATAAGAACCATTATGCGTTTCCTACATTTTTATCAGATATTTTATGAACCTTGTGGATCTTACTAAAAGTCAAGGTTATATATTCATAACTTATAAATTATAAACAAGTATTAATTTACTCCAAACCTAGTTTTCAAGCTACAGTTGCTGGAGAAATTGTGCATAAAAATTTCCTTTGAAATTTAAGAACTGGGAACATTTTTCCTAAAAACCTATACTGAAAGAAAAAAAAAAAAAACTATAAATAATTTGCAGTAAAAACTGAAATAGACTAAGACCATAACAGGAAAATATCTTATTTAAACAAAAGAAGCTTACGCTTGCAACATGCTTTAGAAGAAAACATTAAGAAAGTAACACCATTTTGTTAAATTCTTTATATATACTCAGGTGTTTTTTTGTTTTTGTTTGTTTTTTGGGTCTTGAGAAAATTCTCCAAGAAATTTACACACTATTCATCCTTTCCTTGGGTCCCTATTCTCCCTAATCCGTACTGGCCAAGTCCCACTTTTCCTTCAGATGACAGCTTGCTCATCATTTTCTCTTCAAGGTCATGTCAGACTGCTTCCTTGTCATCCAACATGTAATTAGGTGGCCACTCTGTGTTCTCAGTGTCCCCTTCATTTATATCATCAAAACAGAGCCATTGACACTTATTACAAATGCTATTTATATTACCTTCCCACAGGACCATTAACTCTCTAAGTTTTCAGGGACTGTGTCTGATCATCTAGCCCTAAACAAGCGATCAGCAAATAAGAGGTACTCAGAAACTACTGTTATCTTACCAAGTGACTCAATTAACGAGGGAGTGAGAAAACAGAAAGGACACTGGCACTGAATACATATGCTTGTTTTTTTTTTTTTTTTTTTTTGATAAGAGGTGTTTAATTCTGTCATTTTCACTCACTACAAGCAGATGCTATGGCCTCCAATTAGTAGAAATTCAGAATCAGTTTCTCCGTTTACTCAATTATCATTAAAGACAACAAAGTGCTCTGAGGAATAAAGAATTCAAATGCTGAGCTTTAGAGATTGTGCCACTTTCTGACAAAGACTCTATTTTATAAATAAAAGTTTGATGAAGCCCTTAATTAGCCACACCATTTTCAGGAATATAAATTGTTCCCAGCTTTGTCCATAACTCATGTACATTTTGACCTACCAATTTTAAAACCATGTAAACATACATGTACAAGAATATTTGATTGTGTGTATTAGTCAGTAATTTTAGACAAACTCTATCTTTTAGAGACTGGCTCAATACATTATGGCAGTTAGATACCAGGTAGCTAATTATGTCAATAAAGTCAATAAAGGTGATTTTAATATATTGATATGAAACAAGATTACAAACAATATATAGAATATGATTGTATTTTTCCTGTGTAGACACATACACACACACACACACACACATTTATAATTTAATAAACATTTCTTATAGTTACTATATACTAAGAAATGTTCTGTGCAGGAAGTATAAAATGGCAAATAAGATAAACAAGGTCCTTTGTTTTTACTATACATGAAAAATAATGCAATTTTTATAAGTGAATATGAGATGGTCTGGAAGAAGGCACACCAAAGTTTTAGCAATACATAATTAATCCAAGCCCAAGATTGCTGATGACTGAAGAAAGGGTAAGAACAGTTTTTATAGTTTGTTCATATTTTTCCATAAAGTCTTTAAATTTGCTAATGATCAGCATCTATTCATTTTAGATTAAAATTAAAATTTTTACATGAAAACATTAGCTAGCCCATACAACTTAATTTCTCTAAACATTTTCTAAATTATCTCACATCATAAAATAAAAATTAAAAGTTGAACTTAAAGAAGTTTTTGGCTTGTTTTTAAGTAGACTTTATTATTTTAGAGCAGTTTTAGGTTTACAGAAAAATTAAGCAGAGGGTAAAGAGACATCACATACACCCTGTCCCCATAACATGCATAATCTCCCCCATAATCAACATCCCCTACCAGAGTAGTACATTCGTTTTAATTGATAATCCTACATTGACACATCATTATCACCCAAAATCCATAGTTTTCCACTATGGTGTTGTAGTCCATGGGTTTCAACAAATGTATCCACCATATGGTATGATGCAGAGAAGTTTCACACCCTAAAAAAACTCTGTGCTTTGCCTGTTCATCCCTCCCTTCCCACACCCCCAGGCAACCACTGATTTTATTTTTCTTTTAATTGTCTCCAAAGTTTTGCTTTTCTAGAATGTCATATAACTGAATCAGTATGTGGCCTTTTCAGACTGGCTTCTTTCACTAAGTAATATGCATTTTAGTTCCCTTCATGTCTTTTCATGGCTTGATAACTAATTTCTTTTTAGTGCTGAACAATATTCCATTGTCTGGACATACCACAGTGTATTTGCCCATTCATCTACTGAAGGACTACTTGATTACATCAGGTTTTAGCAATTATGAAGAAAGCTGCTATAAGCATCCTTATGCAAGGTTTTGTATGAACATTAGTTTCAACTCATTTGTGTAAATATCAAGGAGTGTGACTGCTGTATTGAAGAGTATGTTGAGTTTTGTATGAAATCACCAAACCATTTTCCAAACTGGTTGTACCATTTTGCATTCCACCAGCAAGAAATGTGAGTTCCTATTGCTCCATATCCTTACCAGCATTTAGTGTTGTCAGTGTTCTGAATTTTGCCCATTCTAAAAGTTGTGCAGTGTTATCTCATTGTTTTAATTTGCATTACCCTGATAACATGCTGTGGAACTTCTTTTCATATATTTTTGTCATCGTATATCTTCTTTGGTGAACTGTCTGTTCGGATTTTCGGCCCATTTTAAAATACAATTATTTTCTTATTAAGTTTTAATAGTTTTGTATATATTAGATAATAGCTCCTTATCAGATTTATCTTTTGCAAATATTTTCTTCCAGTCTGTGACCTTTTTATTCTCTTGATAGTATTCTTCACAGAACATAAATTTTTCATTTTTAATTAAGTCCTTTTATCCCCCCATGTTATATCTAAATGTCATCAGCAAACCCTATGCTATATAGGTTTTCTCTAAGATTTTTACAATTGTGTATTTATACATAGGTCTATGATCCATTTTTGAGTGAATTTTTGTGAAGGCTGTAAGATCTGGGTCGAGATTCATTTTTTTTTTTTTTTTTTTTCATCTGGATGTTCAATTGTTTTAGCACCATTTGTTGAAAAGACTGTATTTTCTCCATTGAATTGCCTTTGCTCCTTTGTCAAAAATCAGTTGACTCTTTTTAGGTAAGTCTATTTCTGGGCTTTCTGCTCCCTTACATTGACCAGCTGGCCTATTCTTCCACCAACACCACACAGTCTTTATTAAGGTAGCTTTAGAATTAAGACTTGAAGATGGGTAGAATTAGTCCTCAAACTTTATTCTTCTATTTCAATATCATGTTGGCTATTCTGTGTCTGTCTCTCTAAAACTTTAGAATAATTTTGAAGATATCTACTAAATAAATTGATGGAATTTTGATTGGGATTGCATTGAATCTATAGATCAGGTAGCAAAGAATTGGCATCTTGAAGATATTGAGTCTTCCTGTTCATGAATATGAAATATTTACCCACTTAGTTAAATCTCTCATCAGAGCTTTATAGGCTTTTTTGCATAGATGTTGACACATTATTAGATTTATGTATTTCATTTTAGGGAGTGTTATTGTATGGTGTATGTTTTTCACTTCAAATTCCACTTACAGATAGCATATTAAAAGACTAGAGGCCAGGTGCACAAAATCTGTGCACTTGTGGGGGGGTCCCTCAGCCTGCCTATGCCCTCTTGCAGCTCAGGACCCCTCAGGGGATGTCCACCTGCCATCTTAGGCCCACTTCCCACAAGGAGCAGGCCTAAGATGGCAGACGGACATCCCTCTCACAGTCCGGGACCCCTCACTCCTTACTGCTGCCACGGAGGTGGTAGAGGCTCCCGCTACCACCACTGCACTTACCAGCCATGAGCCCGGCTTTTGACTGAGTGGTGCTCCCTCTATGGGAGCTCACTGACCACCAGGGAGCAGCTCATGCATTGAGTGTCTTCCCCCTGGTGGTTAGTGCATGTCATAGTGACCAGTCATTCTGCCATTCAATCAATTTGCATACTAGCCTTTTGTTATATAGGATGATTGGCTTTTATGTATTAACCTTGTATATTATAAGCTTGCTATAATTGCTTATTATTTTATTTTTTTTAGTTTTATTTTTATACTAGAGGCCTGGTACATGGGATTCGTGCACTGTTGGGGGTGATGCCTGTGAGGATTGGCCTGCTATGGGAGCACTGCTCTCCTGGTCAGCCAAGCAGCTCTGGACCCACCCTCTGAGTGGCGGCCCCCACTGGGGGAGCGCCACTCATCCCAGTCAGCCGAGCAGCACTCCCACTGTGGGAGCACACCGACTACGAGGGGGCAGCTCCTGCATTGAGCATCTGCCCCCTGGTGGTCAGTGCGCGTCATAGCGACTGGTCGATCTGGTCATTCTGCCATTTGGTCGCTGGGCTTTTATTATATAGGATTTAGCTCATACCCAACATTTTCCAGATTCTCATGATCAAATTTGTAACATTTTTATTTCACTTTATATTCTCCCACTTAGATTGTAGCTTTTGTAGAATATAAAATTTTATCCTGTTCATTTTCATTCCTAGAACACCAAGGATAGTGCCTGAGGTAGAGGAGGTGCTTTCTAAAAGTGTGAATGTAAATGTGTAAATGGCTTTGGAAATTATGACCTTATTCTGAAAATCTCCTCATTTCAGATAATATACATCATTTTATTTTTTTAAAAAGTTGTAAAGCATCACACTTTTACTATTCTCTATTAATCAAAGTGTCTTAACTTTATATATATATTAATGATTTTTTCTTAAAACATGAAAGATAAAAGCCATTCTGTTTCCAGTAAAACACTCCACCTTCATAGAGTGACTCTCAAAATATCTACATTTGGCAGCCACATCCAATATATAACACTGGATCAGTTATTTTATTAAAAAATGACAAGTGTTAAATGTTGTTGTTTGCCAAGCAATTTCACAAATTTTGCCATATGCGAAAAATCATTTGGTTATTAACAGACCTGAGTTCTGTTTAATGAACTTTAAAGTTCCTTACCGAATAAGTTTAATGCCAAGGTTAAAATCCACTTACTGCATAAACTAAATGTCTGTTAGGTTTAATAGGGATCAGAGAAGGATTTATGTCTTAATACTCATGTGTGGCCAAGAAATACTAGGATCAAATAGCTATTTAACAACAAAAATCAAATAAAAGCCAGGATTTTCCTCAACATTACTAATTAAAATATGAGAGAAAAATGGGTTGTTAAGGAGGCTTAGTGGAAACATGTTTGATTAATTTGGAAACAGGTAAAATGCTATAGGAACACAAAGTAAATGTTCCCACTCACTGGAAATGAGTTCATGAGAGTAACCTAGTAACAAATAATAAGAAAATCAAGGTGGAATATAGAACACGGTATGAATTATTTATTTAATGAATAAACTTAGCACATTAAGTGTCATTAAATGTGCTAAGTGCTAGGACCCAATCAGGAGTTAGAAACTACATAGTTTAATATAAAGAACTAGAGGCCTGGTGCATGAAATTTATTCACAGGTAGGGTCCCTAAGCCTCCTCCTTCCCTCGCCACCCTTGCACTGCCTCCTCCCGGTTCCCCTGCCTCCTCCTTCCCTCACTCCCTCAGCGCCCTGCTGCTGCCTTCGCTGGTCGCCCATGATGGTCTGCACCGCCCCCTGGTGGTCAGCACACATCATAGCAAGCAATTGAATTCACACTCTCCTAGTCGAACTCCTGAGGGGACAATTTGTATAATTTATAGATGATAGATAGATAGATAGATAGATAGATAGATAGATAGATAGATAGATAGAAAGATAGATAAACAGACAGGCAGGCAGGCAGACAGACAGACTGAGTGGCCAGATTATTATGACCACCCCATCAGTACTTCGTTGGGTCACCTTTTGCCTTCAATACTGCTGCGATTCTTCTTGGCATTGACTCCACGAGATGTTGAAAGGTGATGCGAGGAATCTGACACCATGCCTGATGAACAGCACTGTCCAGTCCTGTGAGATTTGATGGTTATGGAACCAGCTGCCTGATGGCTCTTTTAACTTTGTCCCACAAATGCTCAATTGGATTGAGATCTGGTGATTGTGGGGGCCACCTAAGCAAGGTGAAGTCTCCCTCATGTTCTTGAAACCATTCCTGCACAATACGAGCACCATGGCATGGAGCATTGTCTTATTGGAAGAAGCCATCTCCATTGGGCTGCGCCATCAAGATGATAGGATGAACTTGATCAGCAATGATACTTAGGTATGTTGTGCTATTCAGATGTTGTTCCACACGAATTAAAGGGCCCAAATCATGCCAGGAAAACATGCCCCAAACCATAATACTGCCCCCACCAGCTTGAAGGGTTGTACTCATGCATGTGGGGTGCATGCTTTCATGCTGTTTCCTCCAAATTCTCACTCTGCCATCTTCATGATGCAACTGGAAACGTGATTCATTGAACCACATGACTTTTTTCCAATGCTTGACTATCCAATCCTTGTGTTCCTGTGCACATTGGAGACGTTTTATATTGGTAACTGCAGACAGCAAAGGTGTTCAAACAAGCCTTCGGCTTCCATATCCCATACGATGCAGTGTACAGCTAATTTGCCTACAAACGTCAGGTGGTCATAATAATCTGGCCACTCAGTGTAGATTATTCAACTATAATAAGAGCTATTAGATTTAAAGAAACTCCATGTGATATCCTAGACATAATGGAGAGAGTATCCAAAGAAAGACAAATTGATAAGGGAGGCTGCTCCCCAAAGCTGGAGCTCAGACCTCCTTAAAGAAGTTATAGTGTAGCCCACCAAATAGCAGAGAAGTTTGCTATTTTTCCCAAGCCAGCATTGTGCTATAGTTGCTGGGCCAGGAGGCAGCAACCCTCTGGAATACAGATGGGGAACAAGAGATCAGCAGCAGCAGGAAGCATGTGAAGGGCTGGGAACTCTCCTGCAGGTGGCGGTGCCACACTGAGGGGCAATGTCACTAAGGGGCATTCTGTGAGCATGGCTGTGGTACACAGTTACATAAAGTGGCCTCATCCCATCCTGCTGACCAAAGCATAGCAGCCAGAAAATCCAGAAAAAGCCCTGCCTCCTGTAATGTCCCTCCAGTAATCTCTACTGGGAAATGTAACATCATGCTCACACTTCAAGCAGAAATGCTTAAAGGGATTCTGTTTATCAGGCAGAATACAGTGAAGGGTGAATTTGGAGCTAAGAAGAAAGAAAGAATTAGCACAAGAACTCATAGCTTTTGCCTTGTGGGAATATAATTTGAAATATCTATAATGTGATCAAATTAAATAAAAATCAGAGGACCATTAGTGAAGGAAGTCCTTGTTAGATGGACAGACCTAACATATAGACCCAATTTCATATCTGACTACAAAAGTAGAGCGTTGACAAGAGGAACTCTCACTTTAGTTAGCAGGCTTTAGTTTTGGAGCAGATATAAAAAAATAATTACTCATTGTCTCTATTCCTTCATAGTGCATTTTGTAATAGTCTTATTAAGACCTCTGCTACTTTTTAAAATTTTATCTTTATTGTTGAAAATATTATATATATATATCCCCCTTTTTTCCCATTGACCCCTTCCACTCCACACCTCCCCAAGCCTTCACCATACTACTGTCTGTGTCCATGTGTTATGCAGATCCTATATAATAAAAGCCTAATGTGCAAATTGTCCCCTTGACTGGGAATTGGACCGGAAGTTCGACCAGGTGGCAGGGCTGGCCAGCCAATCACCTGTGGCCACTCCCTCCCGGCTGGCCCTGGCCTGGCCGGCGGCAGTGGGGGCAGGCGGCTGGTGGAAGGGAGTCCCTGGCAGGCAGCCGGCATCCACTAGGGACCCTAGCCATGCATGAGTTTCGTGCACTGGGCCTCTAATATACATATAAGTTCTTTGGTTAATCTTTCCCAACCCACACCCACACCCCATCTTCCCTCTGAGATTCATCAGTCTGTTTCATGTTTCTATGTCTCTGGATCTATTTTGTTCATCAGTTTATTTTGTTCATTAGATTTCACATGTGAGTGAGATTATGTGATACTTGTCTTCCTTTTACTGGCTTATTTAGCTTAGTATAGTACTCTCTGGTCCCTCCATTCTATCTCAAAGAGTAAGAAATCCTTCATTTTTACAGTTGCATAGTATTCAGACCTCAGTAACTTTGACTCAGTCTCCTGGCATACTACTTCAATTTCCCATCCTAACTGTGGCTCTTAGGAATTTTCAGTTTCCTCTTCCTAGGTCATATGGGTAGATGCCCACTCAACAGGAGTTTTCATGGGCCATTCATCTTCCTTCAAGGGGACTTTAAAGTGAGTAAGCATGATCACAATTTCTTGCAAAAGAATTCAGATTCTCACTGGATAACTAAACTAAATATACTCATTGGTTTTTGTAATTGTTATTAGGAATACTAAGGGATAATCATACAACCCTAGATATGGGAATTCAAGTGGCTGGGAACATATAAAATATAATTTATTAGTTTAAATAGACAAGATGACTCATAATATAAATTAGTCATAAAATACTTTTGTCAGACATATTTTTGTTTCTATTTTATGTCTTTTTATTAATAATTATTACTTTGTTTCAAAAAACACCCTGAACTGAATAGTATTAGTAAAATATTATTCAATGCATTTTCACTCATGGAATGACTTTTGTCAATGCAATATGTTTAAAGGTCTTGAGCTAGACAAATATAATAAAAGCCCAGTGATTTTTATCAAGTGAATAGTATAAGAAGAACAAAGATATTATAAAGATTGTGCATTCAACAAAATTATAGGTTGACAGAGTCTTATGCAAGAAAGCTATCTTGAAGATAAGCATGAGGAATGCTAAGAAAATTTGCTAAAACCCACATGAAAAAAAGTATTTCTCAAAATATCAGTGAGTTTTAATAATATTCGACAATGGAACTCAATAGCAATAACAATTATATTTTCCATAGTCAATCTGAGCAAGGAGACGATCAATTATTTACTCAATATATAGTTATTAAGAACCTACTGCATTATAGGCAATGTTACAGGAATTGGGCATTTAACAGTGCACAAGTCAGGCTAAGTGTTTCCTCCCAAGAGGAAACTGGCTGATAATGAGAAGAAAAAAGAAATGAAGGAATGAAAGAAGAATTGTCAGGTAAAGATAAGTGGTAAGTGCTATAGATTTGACTGTTGAAATTGGAAGTGGGATAAAAAGGTCAGATTTAAGATATATGTATATCAGAAAAGAGCCAATGAGACTCACTCACAAAATTAGTGGCTGAAGGTGTGCAGAAAAGTAGATGGTTGTATTTAGAGATGTGTGTGTGTGCGCGCACTAGTGTATGAAACTCCTGACTGATGAGTTGCAGCAGCCCTGGGAGAGATGGAAATTGGTGTGTTCTCATAGGTGAAAGGCAATCTAAAAGGTAGGTACAGAATGGAGCAAATAGCTCCTCCCATTCCCCATCCTTGGCTACAGGCACCAAAGGATGGACGGGGCTGGAAGCTGCTTCTGACCATGAGACAGATATTTGGCTCCGATGATCTATTTTCTGCTTTGTGTCCTCAAAAGCTAAGTAAACTGGTGATATCAATATAGTGTCCCTTTAGGTAATTTCCCAATTTGGGCCAGCTGCTATAGTCCATAAAACCTTTGAAATTCTATTAGACATTGATTCAGATATATCGACTTGGGAACTGGTAGAAGAGGCCTGGAATTCTGGGATAAAGTCATGGATTGATATCTAAATTTTGCACTCTTCATCTTGTAAATGGGTCTGAGAAACACTAAACAATAAGGATGAAGAAGAATTGATTCTTGCATTTGTCATAGTTAAAATCACTGATAACGTTTACAAGAATAGTTTCAGTTGGAAGATAGGAATAAAACTTAATGGAATGGAGAGCAACCATGGTTTTAAAAGAAATGGAGACAGCCAGATGAAATAAATTTCTCAAGGATTCTTACCACAGCCCTAACCGGTTTGGCTCAGTGGATAGAGAGTTGGCCTGCGGACTGAAAAGTCCCGGGTTCGATTCCGGTCAGGGGCATGTACCTTGGTTGCGGGCACATCCCCAGGAGGGAGTGTGCAGGAGGCAGCTGATCGATGTTTCTCTCTCATCGATGTTTCTAACTCTCCCTTCCTCTCTGTAAAAAAATCAATAAAATATATTTTTTTCAAAAAGGATTCTTACCACAAAGGAAAGAGAAGTGGGCATGTTATCTAGAGAGGAATGAGGGACAAACAAAGGTTTTAGTTATGATAGGGGGATCCTAGAGCATGTTTGTTTGCTGACTAGGATGGTACAACTGAGTGAGGGCAGGAGAGGTGAGTAAACAGTGTCCTAAATAAGTACAGAAGGGTGAGATGCATCTCTCAACAGCAAGGTCTGACTTGGATATGAGTAGAGAGAGTCCATCCGCAGTAGAAATAAGGCAGAGGGTGAGTACACAAAAGATTAGATGAGAGATTTTGTGATAGGAAGATGATGTCATTTTCTTACCACTGCTTCTGGTTTCTCTGAGAAAGAAGAAGAAAGGACATAAAATAAGAGAAAAGGAGAAAAGTGTTGAGTGTTTGTGGAGACAAGAGAAGGAGTGAAATAGTTGTCTGAGAAAGTGGGGAGGGAATTTCCTATGGAAATGTGATAGTTTTGTTGTGACAGTGACTTTGTTATTACTACAGAGAGGAAAGTCAGGGTAAGCTGCTCTGAGAAGAGGCCACTTTAACCAAAGCAATACCAAAAAGGATCAGCCATGAAAATAGCAAGAGAAAGATGATTCCAGAAAGAAGGAATAGTAAGCCAAACATCTTAAGGCCAATCAGGCTTCTGTATAAGGCTCTGAGATAAAGACGGTGCTGTCTGGGCATAGGTGAGAAGGAGAAGGGGATATATGTTGTGGTAGGAGAATTAGGTAAGAGCCAAATCCTGTCAGGTTATGTAACCAAAGACTAGATTTATAATGCATGTGGTTACCTGCTAAAGAGATGATATATATGGGTGGTTTCTTTTGTTTGTTTGTTTGTTTTTTCGGGGGAGTGGCATTCCATCTGATACTTAAAAATGGAAGCAAGTATCATGTGATTCCCAAATGATGTGCTTTACCAAAAATAAAGTTGCTAAGGGTGTGAATAAAAACCTTTTGTGTTACTCTTACCTTTTCAACAACCTCTAGTCTATATCAAAGCAGTATAGGAATTCAAGAGACTAATGAAAGACGAATAGTTTATCAGGGTCTGCTTTCCTGCTTTCATTTAGCCACCCCCTCTACCATGTCTCTTAATTTCAGAATTTCACCAAGAAGTCTGCCTGTCGGGTGTCAGGGTGATCCTTTGCAGTCAGAAAGCACACACATGGGGTGAAGTATCAGAAGGAAGCACTGAAAGGTGAGTGATAAGTAGGCAAAAGTTGGCTTGGGATCCACACCAGGAAAAGACATAGCAGCAGGTCTTAATAAAGTGATGGATCTCAATACAACACAAACAGAAACCAAACACACAAATAGGCTTTTAGGCTTTTGTTCCATAGAAGGATGCAATAGCAGATAAAACAGCATGAACGTTAATTTGCCATTTCCTCTAAATATTTCTTTTTTCTCCATTAGATTCTGGAGGACCCAGGAGTAATAACTATTGAGTCAGGGAGTTGATAGAGAAAGGAAAAGAAAACAACAACAAAAAAAACATAAAAACCAAAAGCATGTTTCTCTTTTCTGCTACACTATAGTCTTAAAAATCTGGATTAGGCCTGAACTGTGGAGGGAGTTGCTGTACAGTGTATGACAGATGGAAGTGTTTTGATGTTTCACTGGTCTAATATTTCTCATACTGGAAAATAAGATTGCTAATCAATACGTGAAGGAATTATGAAAGATGTATGGAATTAGAGCAAGAAAACATCCAGAAATGGAGAGGAAAAGTCCACAAGAGTGATTTTGAATGGTAGTGGTAAAACACTGCAGATACATTTCATTTTTTTGTTCATCCTGAGTCCAGCTCATTTAATAAGTAGTGAGACATATGTATGTGATGACAGGAGGCTTTTGAAGGGTTTTAATCAAGAACTGAAATTCTCTAATTAACAGACTGAACGTATCACTTTACTGGATGTGTGGGAAGATTTTAGGAGAGAAAGAGAAAGCAAGGGGACAATCATGAAGCTATGCCAACAGTTCAAACAAAAGATAGTGGTGTTTTGGGCTAAAGTGATTATAATTGCATATGAATTGAAAGGGATGGTTCTGGAATGTTTTAAAAGTAAATGCAATAGGACTAAGGATATGAGAGTGAGGCCTAGAAAGAAATGAAGAGTAAATGCTATATTTTAGGTTCAAACATCTCAGCACTAACATGTACTGATATATAAAAACTAGAGGCCTGGTGCACAAAAATTTGTACACTCGGGGGGGTGGGTCCCTCAGCCCAGCCTGTGCCCTCTCACAGTCTGGGACCCCTCAGGGGATGACCATCTGCTGGCTGAGGCCTGCTTCCCAGGGGATTGGGCCTAAGCTGGCAATCAGACATCCCTCTGGCAGCCCAGCAGCCCTCGGGGGATGTCCATTTGCCAGTGGGGAGCAGACCTAAGCTGCAGTCAGACATCCTTAGCGCGGCTGAGGAGGCGGGAGAGGCTCCCACCACCACCACTGTACTGGCAGCCCTCAGCCTGGCTTGTGGCTGAGCAGAGCTCCCCCCTGTGGGAGTAACTGACCACCAGAGGACAGCTCCGGCATTGAGCGTCTGCCCCCTTGTGGTCAGTGTGTGTCATAGTGACCAGTCATTCTCAGTCTTTCTGCTGTTAGGATCAGTTTGCATATTACCCTTTTACTATGTAGGATAGAGACCTGGTGCACGGGCGGGGGCCGGCTGGTTTGCCCTGAATGCTGTCCCAGATCAGGGTGGGGGTCCTGCTGGGGTGCCTGGCCAGCCTGGGTGAGGGGCTGATGGCTGTTTTCAGGCTGCCTGCACCCCCTTCAGGGTGGGGGTCCCCACTGGGGTGCCTGGCCAGCCTGGATGAAGGGCTGAGGGCTGTTTTCAGGCCGGCCAAGCCTGCAACTGAAGCTCCCAGTCTCTCCTTTTTTTCTTTTTTTTTTTATTCTGGGATTTATTTACCTTCTGTAATTGAAACTTTGTTGCAGCTCCAGCTCTGAGGCCGGCCTGCTGAAAGCAGGTATCTGGGTTTTTTTTAGCTTCTATAATTGCAACATTGTTGCATCTGGAGCTCAGAGCAGGGCTGCGGTAGGCAGGGAACCTTGGCTTCCTCCATCGCCGGGGCAACCAAGCCTCATGTTCGCCTCAGGTGCGTGGCTGCCGGCCACCATCTTGGTTGGCAGTTAATTTGCATATCACCCTGATTAGCCAATGGGAAGCAGAGCGGAGGTATGGTTAATTACCATGTTTGTCTATTATTAGATAGGTTGGGGAAAAGAACAGAGTGCAGTTAAGGAGAGCATTCATAGCTGTGTTTTGACCATATTGAATGTGACGTGTCAAGTAGTCATTCATTTGGAGATGTGACATTTGGAATTGTCAGCAAGAGTCTGGATTTGTGGAGAGAAGTCAGGAGTGGATATGTAGATTTTGGAGTCTTCAGTCCACAGAGAGTATTTAAAATCCCGAATTTAAAACAAGTCACCTAAGAAAAATGACTCTAAAGAAAAGAGAAAGGGTGCCATGTTAGTAAACATGTGACACCATAATATTTGGAATTTAGGCAAAGGAGAGGATCAAAAAGGAAGCAGGAAGCACCCAGGTCAGAGAAGTAGAAGAAAATATAAGAGTGTTTTATCTCAAAGGTATGGGAAGAATAAGTATCAAAAAGTGGACAATAGTGCTGGATATTGCTGAGAACTAAAATGAAGAAAGAAGAAGAAGAAGAAGAGGAGGAGGAGGAGGAGGGGGAGGAGGGAGGGGGAGGAGGGAGGGGGAGGGGGAGGGGGAGGAGGAGGAGCAAAGAAGCATGGGTCATTTTATTTTATAAAAAGTAAATAAATGATGACCTTGCCAATTATTCTCAGAAAATTGTTTGAAAAATATTCTTCAAAAGGAGGAGGGGGAGGGGGAGGGGGAGGGGGAGGAGGGGGAGGGGGAGGGGGAGGAGGGGGAGGAGGAGGAGCAAAGAAGCATGGATCATTTTATTTTATAAAAAGTAAATAAATGATGACCTTGCCAATTATTCTCAGAAAATTGTTTGAAAAATAACCCAGGTTTGGAGAGTTGAAGGGAGAATGGGAGATGAGCAAAACCACACAGCTTCAGATGAATCATTCTATCAAGAAGTGAATGGAAAACAAAGAACCCAGAAGCAAAAGTGTATCTATGGTCAAGAGCCATGAAAATAAATTAAATAAACAAACAAACAAATACGTTGTTTTATTTTGAAAGCAAAGACCTGGTTGAACGTCAAGAACATGTTTGTGCACTGATGAGAATGAATCAATGGAGATGGATGACTCAGCAATGTAGGGTAGAGAAGAGATGAGAAGAGCAACATTCCTGAGAACTGACAGATCATAAAATACAGTGTCAAGTTTGAGGGTGTGGCCCTGATATGAGCAGAGAGGCTTCTATAGTTAGAGGAACAAGGACAAAGCAGAGAGTTAGGGCAAAGACACAAGAAGGTAGATTACTTTTATGGCATCAAGATGAGGACATTCCTATCTGAGAGCTTTTATTTGTCTTCTCATGAACTGCTTCAGACAATGAATTTCTTTCATCTCCAATTTTGCAAAGCTTATCCTCAAATAAATTCTCTTGACCTTCAGCCGGCAGAGCCATTGTGATGGGCACAGCTCCCTTTCTGGGAACTATAGCAACCCCAAACTGACCCTGTTCTTTTCACTCTTCTTAGGTGACCAGGAAACTGCTTTAACCTACTCTACAGGATTGATTTGGAAAACCATATCTACAATCACATACACTATTTCTATTTTCAGTCCACAGAGCAGCTTTTTAGAGAAGATATACTCTACCCTTGAAGTGAGTGGTAAAAAAAAGATAATGGGAATTTATATAATCCTGTTTAACTATAAACAGTCACCCTTCCCCAAATAAGCTGTGTTTCAAAAGCCTAGATAATTTTGCTCATTTTTGGAATTAAAATATGCTTTTCTAATTTATGGGTGTATGAGAACCATGGTTAATGCCATTACGAGGCAAGAGATGCAGGAAATTAAATCCAATTGAATGAAAGCCAGGAGCTGGTGGGTCAGGGTTGCAGTGTACATTTTCAAGGGTACCATTTGTATGAACTATATAGTTAAGTGGCAGAATCAGTGCTACACAATGAGAGCAAGGGCTTGTCACAAGAACTATTTCTTAGTTGAAAAGCTCCAAAGAAATCTAATTGAGTATATTATTGATTTGATTATAATTACTTAGAAGGTGAGTTATTCCACAATATCCCACAATTTTACCTCCTTTCCTCTGTGGTGGAAACTCCTATTCCCCTACACCTTTTTAGGCACTAATAAAATGTGTTATCCTGGACAAATGAGAGAAGTCCATTTACTTGTCCTGCTAGAAAGAACTTTAAATACCCAAGCTACTATCTTGGCATCTGAATGTAGGCACAGATTCAGGGGCAGATTTCAGCGTTTCTATTTTATAGCTTTATTGTAAAGAAGCCAAAGTGAACATTATGAAAATAGGCATCCTTGTGCAGTATTCTACTTTAAAAGGTCATAGTCTGGCAGAGGAAATGAGTGTGTGTTTTTTTCCTAGCATCTAAAAGGTTTGGAACGGAACCGAATTTCATAACTAAGAAACGGAAATGCATGTCCCCTGATATAATAAACACATATTTGTCTGATTTACATTAAAATGAGTAAATCAGTCATCTTCTATCTATCCTGCACACCAGAACATTTATATCCCTTCTATTTTTCCTCCTGGATGTCATTCATCGTTCAAGAAAAACTGAGAACATACCGATATCATGACAAATTGGCCTCATGATACAGCACATGCCCTATATACTGTACAGCATACCTGCTATAATCATCATTTTTATTACTGAGCATATGGTCTAAGTTGGGTTTCTTCTTTCCATCCTTTATTCCATATTCCCCTTCCCATCACACACTGCTGGACTCAGCCAGTTGACAGTTTGTAACTGATGGGGTGACCCCCAATATACACGGTCCAATTTATCCTGTATTCTTCATTCCTAAAGTTGCTCACTGACTTCTGATACTGCTCATGGATACTAGTAGCTGCTCCCATGAATCCTCAGATTTCTAGACATAATCGTTGTATTAAGTTTCCTATTGCTGCTACAACCAATTACCACAAACTTAGGGACTTAAAAGAACTCACATTTATTAAGTGAGAAGCCTAAAATGGGTTCGCAGAGTTGCATTTCTTACAGAAGCTCCAGGGGAGAGAGAAAGTGTGTGTGTGTGTGTGTGTGTGTGTGTGTGTGTGTGTGTGTGTGAGAGAGAGAGAGAGAGAGAGAGAGAGAGAGAGAGAGAGCTTTCCAACTTCCAAAGGTGCCTACCTTCTTTGACTCCTCACCCCTTTCTTCCCTATCAAAGCTATCAGTGTTGTGCCTCAAATGTTTTTCCCTTTGTCTTGTGTTTCTACATTCTGTCTTTGTAAGGATCCTTTGTGAGCGCATCATGGGACCTAACCAGATCATTCAAGACAAACTCCCCATCTCAATATGCTTAATTTAATCACATCTGAAAAACTCCTATTGTGTATAAGGTAACATACGTCACATGTTCAGGGTTTATGGACATAGTTGGGAGACGATTATTCAACCTACCACAGTTCTCATTTTGTTCATGGTACAGCAACAATCCATTTTTGTCTTGGTAAGTTGAATCAAAAAGAGCAAACCTCTTTTCCATCATTTACTTATTAGTATGAGGAATCAAAAACCATGGGTTAGTATACAGTCTTAGCTTCTAGTTTAATGTTGCCTGGGCTACAAGGACCTCCAAATCATTTGAGTCCAAAGCTGTAGGCAAGGGAAGGAAGATCTGAGATTTGGATTTTAAGTGTAACATGTGAAAGATGTCTTCTGCTTCAATCCCTTAATTTCTGGACTCATGCTTTGTCTTTGGGGGAAGCAATACTACGTATCAACCTCCGTTTTAAAGAATTAATTGTGTCCTATCGAACAATAATTTAATTTAATCATTGGAAGCCATTTCATCATGAATAGGACTGGGATGATATGAGGAAACTCCATGGGTGAGCACCTGTTGCATATCTTTTGCCTTACAGTTGATCGATGTTGATGTTTCTCTCTCACCGATGTTTCTATCTCTCTCTCCCTCTCTCTTTAATAAAAACATATTTAAAAACAAAACAAACATACATTTTGCCTTAAAGTGAGCTCTCTGTCTAGCGGAAATATTACATGTGTAACATGTTGATAAACAGTGCGGTGTTGTCCTGGACTGATCACACTGGCTCTTGAGAGACAATTGTTAAAGTTTCAGGAATTTTGTGAATTGGTTGTGAAGCTGAGCCATTATTAAACACTAAATGGTTTAAACTTTCTGTGGGAAATAAATCTCCCCTGAGTTTTTCAGTGATTCTGTATAAAGCCCTAGCTTCCTATGACCATTTTCAAACTTTGAGAAGTATATTTATAGTCATCTCTCCAGTTAATTTCTCTGATCCAGTAGGGTAATAAAACTTCTCTGACCTGCCTGAAGACATGCCAATGGTTACAGCCCAGACGAGGTTCTTAGGTTAAGCTCCCAAAAGTGCCAGAAACACTGGGGTGCTATTTCTCTAAGTTTGATACCAAGGCTTTGGTGAAGTCACTAGGTTATAAAAGACAGTCACCTGGGATTTATGTGGCTCTTGACAAGGCATATTTACATTCCAAAAAGTTAGAGTAAGACCCAGGGTGGGTGAGAGAATCCAGGATCCTTTCCACCTGTCTCAAAGGAACAGAAGTGAGTTTTGTTGTGTTTCTTTTGTTATCTCGCCTTTGGGAGAGAAGGGGGAGGGCCTCTCTCAGGGTTTCAGCAGTGACCTTTATTATTGGCAAGAGGGGAAGTTAATATAGCTCATTATTGTAGTGACTTTGGTGAGACGTCCACACTGCTGAATTCATACATAACTTCTCTTCATCCCTGTCACCTAAATAGCTCATCTGCCAGAATTAGGGGCACAGAGAGCTAGATCATCCATTTAAGGGTTGCCTATTGTCTCAGAGTCGAGGGGGAAAAATGAGCCTACTTTTTAAAATATTCAAAACTAAAAAATCATCTACCTAGCAACATTAGCCAACACTATAATTAAGACATTAATCCAGGGATTTTCTTGCATATTTCACAGTGAGTAGGATTAGACATTATAAGAAAAATGAATACAATTAAAATATTTTTAAGTGGGAAATTGACTGTCATTATCTTAGCCAGTGGCATTATCCTCTTATCTAAAGAACTGAAATGATAATTGGCTGAGTGACTGCTGAAAATGTGGGGAGACATTTTAAGGGGAGAATTATTTTTATCTGGAGTAATGATTTTCAAAGCTCAAGTGAAGATGCACAATGCCTGATGAACTTCCCCAATGGCTCTATTTATGGACCTGCAAACGTTCAGGTTTGTCAGAGTTACATTTGAGTTTCAAGTTCTCTGTTAATACCATGGCAGTTGAGGAGGAAAGGCAAACATACTATTAAAGCTTATTTTTATTTCATAAAAGCCTTAAAATCCATTTAAAAATCCATAAAACCCTAAAAATTATTTAAATTAGAGAAACTAATTACAAGTCATAATTTACCTCTTGATTTTATTTCTATTCTCCCGCATGATTTTATTTATATAACCCCTTTCTGCAGTATTCATTTTCTCCCAAGGAACCCTGATTTATCTATCACTTCTTAGTCTCTCTCATACATATGTGAACGTCGTACATGGGGGTGAAAAACTGATGTAAAAGCTCATTATAACACAAAATTAGTACTTACATTTTTCAAATATTATTATTACTTTCTGAACTTTTTAGGTTGAACCATATGAAGTTGCTATTTTTGTGGTTCAAATACAGAGTAAGAATAGAAATTTCTTATGGTTCAACCAAACAGTTCATGCTCATTTTAACATAAGAGTTAGGCTATGTAATTAAGAATCTTTGTGGTTTAGTCTATTTAAAATTTGGTGGTGAGCTAATTTAATCATTCAGTAAGTACCAAATAAAGGTGGAAAGTGGCAATGAAAGGAAAGGCTGGAGTAAAAAAAAAAATAAAAAATATTAAAGCAATTTTATTATTACTGCCATTCAATCAGATGCAACCACACACACAAAAACAAATGGACCCTGGAGGTGCCATTTAGTACGAGGTACTCAGCCTATAAGTGGAGGATTGAAATGTTTTCTTTTTTTTTCCAAAGAGGAGGTAGAGATCATTGACACTTATGCTAGACACTTTGAGGAATTTCATCTAATTGTTAATAAACCCTATATCTCAACCTGATTTTTCAGAAAACTGAAGTGAAAAAAAATTCCTTAAAGAGAAATTGCTGATAAATAGCAGACTTGGATTTGATGCTACATCTCACTCAACACAGAGCTCCTGTTTTTTGTCATTCCTGGATTGATCCAAAGCAATTCAAAAGGACTAAAACACAATCTCACTAAGAAATCCAGTGACAAGTGATGTAGAGTAAAAAAAGCAGAAATGATTTTTAAAAATACTTCAGGCATAGGAAATGGATTGCACCAGTTTATTGTTGGACCAGAGAGAATCCTCGCATGGTCACTGTAAGCATGTTTTCCCCATAATCCAAACAATAAAATTCCCACAACCGTAATATTATACTGAGAGCTCAATGACCTGTAAAATACCATTTGAGAATGGAAGTTGTGAGTTAGAAAGCACAAACACAAAGGAGTGCCCTTATGATCCTCCTCCTTTTCCCATTTGGGGGCTTTCAGCTCAAACACTCAAGTGGCATCTTTGCAATTTCTCACCCACATGACTGCGGCCTTTGAAAAACGAGTTTCATCTCCAGAATTACTATTACTGCTTGATTTACAAACTCCTCAATATAATAAAAAAAGAGAAAGACTGTAAAGAGCAACCTATTTTTAACCTTCTGAAACAATTTCAAAGTCACCCATAATTCACTGGTGTAGTCATTTGCATGGTGATTTTAAAAAATCTGATTTAAGTAAAATAAAACACCAGTAGGGATAAAAATTAAACTATTTTCTTTGTAAATATGCACCAGGTCAAATATATTTGCATATCCTATATAATAAAGAGCTACTATGCTAATTAGGCTGAACAGAGAATGACCATCTGGATGATCTTCTGGACGAAGCTGGGGCTGTGAGGGCTGAGGCAGCCGGGGCTGCAAGGACAGAGCCCCTTGCACGAATTTCATGCACCAGGCCTCTAGTTATTTTATAATCCTACATAAGTACATTAACATAAAATTTGCTTATCATATCAAATTATGTCAGTTCATGTACTCTGAACATGACAAAAGCATGTTAAATAATGAATCTTATAAATTGTTATTTATTCAGAAGATGGTCATCAATCCAGTCAATATCAGAAATCATAAGACTAAGCCAGGGGAACAAGTTTGCCCCTGCCTCTTATATTTCAGCTATTTTAAGCTGTCAAAATATTCTCTGGTTTTGAAAACTGTGAGTCTTTATAAACACTTGGTCATTCCAGTTTTCCCCTTGAATAATTGCCTAGAATACAGGCATTTTTAGACATGTAACCATTACAAATTTGAATCCAATGCACATTCTCTTAGTAAGCTACTGGAGGACTAACCACAAGATGAATAAATAAACAGTAAATAATAACAGACTAGAGGGGACCTAAGAATCATGGGCTCTTATTCATGAGGGTGGGGAAGGAGGTGCTCAGCATGTCGCTCACATAGGAGCAGCCTGGAACTGGGCAGCAGGACTACAAAGCACAGGGTCTGGACAGAGGGACTAAGAGAGTGAAGAGGAGAGTCTCCCTGGAACATGCAGATAAAAGGCCTGCTGTACTTCAGCCTTCAGGAGAGCTTTGCAACTTTAGGAGTAAATTAATGATAGACTGAAGAAAAAAAAATCAGCGAATGTAAAAATGAGAATTTATTTCAAAATTGAAAAAGACAAATAAAAGATATTCTGTGCTCATAAACTGAAAGTATTAATATTCTTAAAATGTCCACACTACCAAAACCAATCTAAAAATTTAATTGTAATTGCTATCAAAATAATAATAGAAATAGAAAGAAAACAATATTGTAATTTGTATGGAACCCCCAAAAATACAAATAGCAAAGAATTCTTAAGAAGAACAAAGCTGGAGGCATCACACTCCCTGATTTCAAAGTATGTCACAAAGTTATAGTAATCATAACAGTAATTCATTTGCAAAAGAGTAGGCATATAGATCAATGGAATAGAATATAAAACAAGATATAAACCCACATGTTTGGTCAATTAATTTATAACAAAGGAGTCAAGAACATATAATGGGGAAAGAAGAGTCTCTTGAATAAATAGTGGAAAAGATGTGCATTACAGGCAAAAGAATGAAATCAGATCACTATTTTACTCCACACACAGAAATTAACTCAAAATAGATTCAAGACTTTAATGTAAGACTTACCACCATAAAATTCACAGAAGCAAACATCGGGGCAAGCTCCTGGATATAGGTCTTAGTGAAGATTTTTTTTTAATTTGACAGCAAAGCAAAGACAACAAAAGCAAAAATAAATAAGTGGGACTACATTAAACTAAAGAGCTTCTGGACAGCAAAGGAAATCATCAACAAAATGAAAAAATAATCTACTTAATAAAAAAATAATATTTGTGAATCATAGCTGATAGATGATTAACATCCAAAAGATATATTTAAAAAAAAAAAACACCTTATACCACTTAATAGCAAAAAATAAATAAAAATACAACTGAAAAATGGGCAGAATAGACATTTTCCCAAAGAAGACACAAGATGGCCAATTGGCACAAGAAAGGATGTTCTACATTACTAATCATCAGGGAAAGGGAAATCAAAACCAAATCTGGTATCACCTCACACCTATTAGAGTGACTGTTATCAAAAAGACAACAAATGACTAGTGTTGACAAAGACGTGAAGAAAAAGCAACACTTGTGCACTGTTGGTGGGAATGTAAATTGGTGCAGCCACTCTGGAAAACAATATGGAGTTTCCTCAAAAAGTTAAAAATAGAGCTGCCATATGATCCAGCAATTCCACTTTTGAGTCTTTATCTGAAGAAAAACACACACACTAACTTGAAAAGCTATATATACCCCTGTGTTCATTGCAGCATTTATAGTAGTCAAAGTATAGAAACAACCTAAATGTTTATAGATGGATGAATAGATGAAAACATTGATACACACACACACACAAACACACAATGGAATATTACCCAGCCACAAAAGACAATGAAATATTGCCATCCTATATAATGAAAGCCTAATATGCAAATTGTCTCCTCGAACGGGAGGGAGTTTGACCACTCGCCAGGGGTGGCACGGAACATGGCAGGCATTGGCAACATGCTGTGACCTCTTGCCAGCTACCTGGGGGTGTGGGTGACAGGGATGGAGGTGCGGTGAGAATGCGGGGTGTTCGCTGAGCTCACTCTCACTCCCCTTACTACCTTTCCCCGGGACACGAGGGTTCACATACCAGGGAAGCCCCCACACTCAGGTGCCGGGTGCCTGTGAGGAGCCTGCCTGGTATCCGCGGGGTCTCTTCTGGGTGAGCTGAGCCTCAGCCGCTGGGACCGCAGGGGCCAGTCAGGCTCCCTGTGGATTTGCGTGGGAGCCGGTCTGTGAGGCCAGCCAGGAGAGAGCGCGCTGCCTGCCCACCTTCTGTGCAGAGCAGCTGGGCAGCCTAGAGGCCCACACTGTGCCCTGGCCTGCAGCATCCAGCTGCGCTCACCGCATCTCTGCATAGGGACTAGGGCACCATAACTCAGGCGGAGGGGGTGTGCGGGGGGCCTGGGGGCCCAGGTGCTGCCCAGGGCCCAGAGTTCAGCTGGGACCTTCCCTTCCACACCAGACACTTGCCTTTCAATCCCCGGCCAGGCCTAGGGACCGCACCCGTGCATGAGTTTTGTGCACTGGGCCTCTAGTTTGTAATAACATGATAGATCTAGAGAGCATTATTCTAAGCGAAATAATTAGATAGAGAAAGATAAATATTATGATGTCAATTATATGTGAAATTTTAAAAAGAACAAAGAAAGCTCATAGATACAGAAAACAGATTGGTTGTTGCCAGGGGCAGGGTGTGTGGGGTACAAAAAATGTGCAAAGAAAGTCAAAAGGTACAATGTTGAGCTATAAAATAAAGAAGTCATGTGGATGTAATGTACAGCATAACAACTACAGTTAATAACACTGTATTGCATATTTGAAAGTTGCTAAGATCTTGAAAGTTGCTAAGGTCTTAAAAATCTTTATCACACACAAAAAAATTCTCTATGTACAGTGACAGATGTTAACTAGACTTATTATAATGATCATTTCACAGTATATACAAATATTGAATCATTATGGTGTACACCTGAAACTAAAATATCAATTAAACCTCAATTAAGAATAAATACATTTACTTCAGTTGGGGGAAAAGTTGTACTCCGATTACAAACAAAACCCATGCAGCTCAGGTGTAAGCAGCGTAGTCTCACAATAATCAAAACTCAAGAGCTCTAAAATTGATTTTAAAATATTGTTACCATATGATGAGGCTAGAACTGAAAAACGTGTTTTTCTGTGCCTGAACAAATGCTCATGGAGAGGGATATAGTTAAAAAAAAAAACAAAAAAGCTCTGCATAATAAGCAATAAGACAAAGTCCAGAAGACAAAAAATAAACTGTGGGGCAAATATCCTCTCTGAGGGTAAGAAAGGTAGACCGCTGTTTCGCTGGATTATTTTGTGATTGTGTGTGAGTGTGAACACATCTGCGGTGGTTTATTTAAGAGAATTCAATGAGCCAGGGTGGGAAAGGTGCAGCACTCCAGAGAGGATTTGTGGTTGTTCAAGGGGCTCCCAGCTTGTGGTCTCTTCAAATTAATTTCCCCGGCTGGATGCGTTTGATGCCACCTATGTCCTGGTAATTTAAACTCCGATCCTGCACAAGGGCAGTTTATGGTTCTGAATTCTCAGGAGTGACTTTCATTCTACCAGCTAGTGCCAGGGCTGTGGTAAATTTGCTGAGCACCCCTTCTACACTACGGGTTATTTTTGGTTTCTCTGACACTGAAATTGTAGATCTTCGGAGGCCTCTGTGTGGGGCCGTCATTCTGATTCCCTACCTGGCACAGCCAGTTCCACTCTGTTCTTTCTCTCACCGCAGCCATTAAAAGTCAAGAACTTGAGGCCAGTGCCCTGTGAGCAATCATGGATTCAGCACACTTAATAAGCTGGATTCCGAGCTCCTGTCTCCTTCTTGTCCTGTGAGGAGGGTGATGACTTTTTCATTTCAGCTCTGTACTTTAAAAAGATGTTTTCAGAGTTCCATCTAGCATTAGAAATGATCACAACTTTATTGAGAAATGACTCACATATCATCTAGCATTTTGTTTTGTTGCAGGAACACTTATAGGGAATTTAATCCGACAGATTTTTAAAAATGGGAAAAATTAGTATGTCTTTGATTATTTTTTCCATCTCCTTCTTATCTGCTGTGTTTTTGTGCATTTTTCTGGATTATTTGCCTGATATACAATCAGGCAAATTTAGATTAATCTCCTAAATTCTTATCTTAAACTCCTTGTTTTTTTTTTTGTTTTTTTTAATTAGTCTGTATTTCTTCTTTCTTTCTATATTCTTTCAATGTTGTTTTGACCTGCTATCATGTTTCATTCCAAGAACTTTGTATTTTCTTAGTGTTCCTTTCTATATAATTCCATTTTACTTTATAAATGCAGTATCTTCCCTCGTACTTCTGAAGATACAATTTTTGGAGTTTTTACATCTTGAATTATTTTAAGCTTGCTTTTTAAATTTGATATAAGAAGAATTCTGAAATATCCACAGATTCATGGATATTGACTTATATTAAAGAGTAAAAATTTTCAATGAAAGGTGTGGTTTGTCTAACTTAGAGGTGGTAAGATTGATGGGGTACTTCAATATAGTAAACAACTAATTCACCACCTGAATTTTGGACTGTTTAGCTTCTCTACAGAGAAGACTCCCACTTTCTTGCCTAAAGTCTCAAGTATGATTGACAGCCTCTTGTTGATGGGAAAGAGGAGGAACACAGTTTTCTTATTTGCCATGAATGTCAACATTAATTTAATTTCCCTATTTTTTTTTTCAATGAGGTAACCCATTCATTGTTCTTTACCATGAGGGGGAATCTCCTTGTCAATTTCCCCAGCAGATAAATCTTTCTTGCCATTTCATGGAGGGGGAATAGTAGTCATTTGGCTAATGGTGACAGAGGAGACAATCAAAGATTTTCAACAAATTCTTCTATTTTTTTTCAGCTGCATCTTTTACCTGTACCCACTCCCTACAGCAGTGGTTCTCAACTTGTGAGTCATGACCCTTTTCACAGGGGTCGCCTAAGACCATCCTGCATATCAGATATTTACATTATGATTCATAACAGTAGCAACATTACAGTTATGAAGTAGCAACAAAAATAATTTTATGGTTGGGTCACAGCATGAGGAACTGTATTTAAAGGGCCAGAAGGTTGAGAACCACTGCCCTAGAGTATCCAGAGCCTAGATCCTGATCAGTGTAGACCAGGGATGGGCAAACTCTTTGAGTCGAGGGCCACAATGGGTTCTTAAACTGGACCGGAGGGCCGGAACAAAAACATGGGTGGAGTGTTTGTGTGAACTAATACATGTTAACACTGCTGCTGGTGAAGGAGCGGAGGGGAGAGCAAGAGAATCCTCTGCTCTTTCGGCTCCGCGGGCCAGATAGAACAGCGGAACGGGCCGGATCCGGCCCCCGGGCCGTAGTTTGCCCACAGCTGGTGTAGACAGTAGAAGCAAATCTTACTTTTTGTTGGCTTCCCCTCTTGTCAATCTTGGGTTTAAGCTTCTCAGCTTTCAGTCAGTGACCACTTTCTCATTTATATCCATCCTTCAAAATTATATTGACACCTCTCATCTACTGTTGTTTTCTCTCTCATTCTCCTTGTTGCTGTGCATTTATACCATTGTTATTCCCTAAGGGTTATTTTAATGCATTTTTAGGAGAGTGGGAGATGAAGATTTGATCAATCCACCATGATTAATTGGAATTTAAGCAAACTTCTTATTTTTTCTTTAGTGGTTTGGATAGCAAGTCAGGAAAGTAGAGCTGGTAATTTTATAGGTGAAGGTAAAATTTGCTAGGTTAATTGGCTTTTCCTTGTCATTAGTTATATCTTCCTTTATTTATTTCTCTGAGTATTCCTTTCATGAGTATTTTAAGTATTGTTTGCGTGTGATAAAAGATACACTTTTATTTTTAAAAAGGGTCTTTATTCCAGTGTTGTTGTTTTTTGCCCCAGCACAGTATTTCTCTCAAATATCTGCTACCACTGTTGTGTATCTTGTTCTAAAGTTTCCCTACATATTTGCTCCTTACTTTAGATTCAGTTTCATTGGAACAAGTGGCTAGTGGACTGTTTAAACCTTAGATGTATCAGGAAGCACACAGAAGGGGAACCAAACATATTTGCCTTCCATGATGAAGGCATCAATAAGAAGCTGAGATGGCTAATTGTCCTCAACTCTTACTAGACTATACACAGCATGGATGTGTTAGTTAGGACAATACTAACTTCTGTAATAAACAAAACCCAAGGTTTAATGGTTTAATACAATAGAAATGTATTCCTTAGGCACATAGCTGTCTAAAAGCTAATCTGCAGGATTATCCTAACCCAGGTTCCTTCCACATTGTGGCTCCACCCTCCTCTTAGGTCTTAGTCTTTTACATTCAGCTGGAGAATGAATAAAGGTAATGAAGGTATGCCCACTGTTTAAGTTTCTTGACCCAGACATGACATACATGACCACTGCTTCCATTATTGGCAAGAATCTGTCTCAGGGCTTCAATTACATGTAAGGAGGCAGGAGAAATCCTACTAAGAGGCAGATGCTTCCAGTAAAAGATCCTACATTCTGTAAGAGGGAGTACAGTCTTCAGTGGACTTTTAATCAGCTCTGTAATGGGAGACCTCCTCCAAAGAGGAATGCAGGTCAATAAGAAGGGAATAAATAGGATGTGTAACAGGCAAAAATCAACATAAGTCTGCTTCAAAATTTATTTCCAGAAGCTGGTAAGGAAGCCTGTATTTTAATTTAGATGAAGTTGGCTGTACTTCCTTTATCAGAGGTTTATAGCCCTTGAGGTATGACATTGCCCTGAGAGGTCCAACTGCTGCCAGGCTAGAATCCCCTCCGACACCCTGATGACTAAGCAGTATTCCTCCTAATTCTTAAACTCCTTAGAAGCAGGGTATCAACTAGGATGGTTTAAGAAGACTTAATAGAAAACCTCAATTCCATGTGAAATCTAGAGGAAGAGGACCCTTTAGGCACAGGAGTTTAATGAACAAGTTCTCTCCATCTCTCTCCTCTGCCATTCTCAGTGCTAGTTTCAGTCTTGCATTTAAATGATATTCTAAGAATATATATATATATATATATATATATATATATATATATATATATATATAATTGCAAGTTTTTCTTTCAAATCTTTGAAAACCTTACTCTGTTTTTGTGCATTCAGTGATTTTTTTTTTTTTTGGGGGGGGGGATCAAGTACTGTAATATATATGTATATTCTTCTTTCTAGGGATCTTCATTATATTCATTAGCTTTGAAGTTAATAAGTAAATACTTAGAGGTAAATATTTTTATTTGTTTCATTTAAGTTTTGTTTAACATTCTCTCACATTGTATATATGTTATTAATTTGGGGAGATTTTAAGTAACTGTTTCATATAGTATTTCCTTTTTATGTATTTTTCTTTTTTATACTTGTATCATTTGTAAAGACTTGTGCTTTAAACTTCAAATTCTTTAAACTTATTTTATTTTACATATTACATTTGGTTATCTCCTCCTAATGCCCTCTGCAAAGTTCCTCAATCTGATTTTTAACTCACTAACTCACTTTTCAGTTCATCTATACTGTTAGGCAATCCATCTGTTGGCTTATTTTATTTCAAAATTTTGTATTCACTGTCTGAAATTGGTTATTTTAATGACCTCTTGCTCCTGTTTTATGTTTCTATGAGCCATTTTATGTCTTTGAGGATATTGTTATGCTTATTTAAAATTGTTATTTTCCTATATCCATTAATTTTGCTTCATCTTATATAGAATTAAAGAGGAAAATATAGTCTCAGGGTAGAATCTCTGGTATTAACTGTAGACTAGCCTTCCTTCATTTTCATCCCCTTCTACTGCCTGGCATTTCCTCAGGTAACAGCCCTCAATCAATCAATCTCAATATCTCTCTCTCTCTCTCTCTCTCTCTCTCTCTCTCTCTCTCTCTCTCTCTCTCTCTCTCTCTCTCGGCCCTTCTGGATTTCAATCATGAAAGCTTTGGAGTGAACTCAAGAGAAGAAGGAACACTCAGCCACTGACACATCTGCCAGACACTAAGCTGCCAATAGCTGCCTCCCAAACTGGGACTGTCACTGGCCTTGCACAGTGGGAATAAGCTGAAGAGCAAAAGCAAAGCATTCTTCCCTAGCCTCTCGCATTTCTTAGGAATCAGCTCTTTTCATTTCCATCTCACACTGGAATCAACCATCATTGGCCTCCACAAACTTATGTCCATTCAGCTCTTAGGGTAGGTTCCAAGATCTTTCAAATTCACTCCCACTTCTGTAATATCTCCAGTATTCTATTCAGAAAAGGCATTCAGCAACAGCCCATGTTAACTAGTTGCCCATGATAAAAATGTAAATTAATATCCCAGTCACTGTGGATTTAATGGTTATTTGAGGTAAAGAATGCTATAGAATTAAGAGTTTGAAAAGTATAGGATCAGCGAACAACCTATATAATTCTTGATATTTCAAAGTCATATCTGAGGGAGCTATGGGAATAAATATCCATGGCAAAATCTAGTTCACGAGATATGCAGTAAGGGAATTTCAAGAAACTATGGTCACCAGGCCAGCGTGGCTCAATGGTTGAGCATTGACCTATGAACCAGGAGGTTGTGGTTCAATTCCCAGTCAGGGCACATACCTGGGTTGTGCTCTCAATCCCCAGTAGAGGGCGTGCAGGATGCAGCCAATCAATGATTCTCTCTCATCATTGATGTTTCTATCTCTCTCTCCCTCTCCCTTCCTCTCTAAAATCAATTAAAATATAAATATATATATATTTAAAAATACTATGGTCAATTAGGCAGATTGTCCACCCTAAAAAAATTAGTTAAAATATTTTGTATACTCTCCCAATACTAGGTTCAGGCACATTTGTATCTGCTACCAATTGTAATCAGCACAGGATAGAAGATAGCCAAAGAACAGTTTGCCAGTTTTAAGCTGCTTCACCTCTCACAGGTACAGTGCATCCAGATTAGTAAATGTTATTCTGGGTTTACCTAGAATGGTCATAAAATGCTCTACTCTCTGAACAGAGTCTAAAAAACTATACCATTTAATAAGCAAAATAGATATGGAAGAGATGTGGTATGCAAGCAGAGGCCCCCATATAGGTCTAAAGCTGATCCAGGCTTTCACAGATCTCAGTGCCAGATATTGTGGTGGGGAATTTTATGCACTAATAAGAAAGTCTGAATTTAGGTCATGGTGACACAAGCGCATCCCAAATTTTGCAATAAAATGTGCCATGTCTATAAGTGATTAGAGTTCACTTAAAATACCACCATGGTTTTCTTGTTTTGTTCCATTCACAATGAAAAAAAAAAAAGTTAATCTATATACATATCATAATTATTCTACCAATATTAAGTATTCAGCTTCAAAAAAACACATTATTGTGAGTTTCAATCTGAACAAAGAATAGCATTTCATAGAAAAGAAAGAACGCTAAAATTGTTACTAAAAGAACAATGCTTTTGCTATTACTAAATGGTTGTGGATAGCTTAGCTTCATTAGTACTTTTTAGAAATATCTATTGTTAGACTCTTTGTAAATCTCATTACCAAAAATTAAGTGGTGTCTCTTACCGCTTTCTGATTTCCCTCTATGAAACGGTGTCTCCATCACTCTGTTCCTTTCCACTTTTTGTTGTTGTTGTTCATCCTCACCCTAAAATATTTTCCCATTGATTTTAGAGAGAATGGAAGTGACGGGGGGAGAAAGGAAGAGAGAGAACCATCAGTGTGAGAGAGACACATCAATTGGTTGACTCATGCATGTGGGCTTGAACCTGTAACCCAGGTATGTGCTCTTGACCAGAATAAAAATCGCTACCCTTCAGGGCGTGGGCTGACGCTCTACCAGGGGTCCTCAAACTACGGCCCGCGGGCCACATGCAAATACAAATATTGAATTTGTCCCCATTTTGTTTTTTTACTTCAAAATAAGATATGTGCAGTGTGCATAGGAATTTGTTCATAGTTTTTTGTTGTTGTTGTTGTTTTTTTAAACTATAGTCCGGCCCTCCAACGGTCTGTGGGACAGTGAACTGGCCCCCTGTTTAAAAAGTTTGAGGACCCCTGCAAGCACTGAGCAATGCCAGCCAGGGTCACTTTTTGTTCCTTTCTTGCTTTCTTCACCAGCTCCCACACTGTCTCCCTCCCACTAAGATATAACCTTCAAGATGATGGAGAGATAGCCCGTTTTGCACACTGAACAGTCCCCAGCACCTAGAACAGTCCCTCCTAGTAAGTGCTAATATATTGATATTCACTCATTAAACTAATGAGTAAAGAAAATTAGAACTCAGGGATTCAAAAGGACCCTTTATCTAAACCAAATGGCCTAGACACTTGTCCTGGAATAATGCAAGAAATACAGTAACATTGGTTTTGGAAACCACAGTCCTCTCTTGTGGCTATGCACCAACTGAGGGATGTCAGCACAGTGAACTTTCCCACTGTTGATAGTCACGCTGTGCTGTTTATGAGGCTAATGTAGTTAGTTTTAAAGCAATATATTTAGATAACTACTAAGAGGATTTTTACTTCACAAGGATAGTCTGACAATAATGAGAATAAGAGTTAAACTATGATCCATAAGGGATCTCATGAGCACAAAGCCAGTAATTGGATTAGTTTCCTAAAGTCAAAATTTTTATGTCATGGTAAAAAAAAAAAGCAGATTATGGTTTCTATCCTCAAACTTTAAGCAGGATTAAGGAAAACTCATGTAGACTCCTACCAATTCCCAGATGTACTCTGAATGTTTGGGTTCTTTGCTTAACTTTGTTTCCATTTTTTTTCTTTTTCCTAGTTGATCAATGTGTGATTAACCCCCAAAAGTTGGGGTGGTGAATTCTTTACTCAAATACAAGTGGCTTCAGGATATCTTGATTTATCAAAGATCTGTTTTGTGATTTTTGGAGAATCCTGTCAAGTGAGAATCTATAAAGTAAAGTTTCTAATAATGAATGTTCTAGAACATGCTCCAGAATAATCAGTTTTTTAAACACAATGAATATAATAATAATTATTCTAGACAAGGCTCACCTGGACCAGTGCTACCTAGAAACTATAGCTCCATACAATCAGGATCATATCCCTTATCTAGGAAATGATAGAATTGGCTAGAGCAGATGGAGTCAATCACTCCTTCAATCAAGAATCCAAGACTGTGTGAACCAGCAGAGGATTAGTAAAGGTGACTAAAAGTTTTAAAAATAAGATGGTCTCAAAGCTCTCATGCTATCCCAAATAGTATATGTTTGGACTGTTTCATGATGCAGTTTTTCAGAGTTCTATCATTCTTTACACAATTTGAAGCATAGACCTCAAGAGCTATTTCAGTCCAAAATATATTTACTACCTACCAAGAGCAACAGTTACAGAGTCTATTTTTCAAATATTTGCTCCTTCAGGAGATGGGATCCATGTCTCGACAAGTACACTTTGGTGGTTCAGACTGAAGTGGTGGAGGAAGACAGGGCACCGTGCTGAATGGTGGTGATAATATGCTTATTTGATAATCAGTACAAGATGAATATTCCAGTGTATAAAAAACTGACTTACAGTGGGACACAGGTTCTTTGTTACTGGCTCTTGATGGCAAGATGCACTGCTGAGAACATCTGAAATTATTTAATCCAACAGTGCTTGGCTATGTTTTTCTTATGGTCAAAACAAGAGAGGGAGAAACATCAATGTGAGAAGATCTAAGAAGCTGGACTTGATCTTTGGAAACAGATCCTAATCCTATGAGGTTATTTTTGCCTTTGGGTATCTACAACTACATGTTGGATAAGGTCATGGAACAGAGGTAAGCATCTACTATAGGATTTCCTGTCATAATATTTGTGAGCTACTCCTCGTTCTGTTTATACCCATAAGAGTTTATGATAAAGTTTCAGACTGTTTTTTTAAATATACGTTGTCACAGTTTGGCCAATTTGATATGTTAAGATCTGCTTACATTCTCAACTGCTCCTAAAAGGTGAGAAGTGGAGGACTTGCTGTCTACTGAATTTTACTGATGAGTTTAAGAACCTCATCTGTGAAAAGGGTCTCTCGGTCATTGGCAGATAAAACAGGCAATCCGCAGTGAAGAGTGGATTTAAATGTTTCGTTATGGTATAATTTGTTTTTCCTATAGACTTGAGCAATGAGAAAATAATCATACAATTGGCAGATGGCATTTATATCAATTTCCTTTAATTCAGTGTAAAAGAATTTTTTTGAAGTTGATACATTCTCTACTTTCCCATGAGACGTAGAATAGGGTCTAAGACATGACAGAGAAAAATAATCTGAGGGATCACCAAGCAACCAGCCAGAGTCTGTCACAAATATTTTACATGTGCAATTCAATTTCTTCTTCATTGTCATTTTAATTTTGGAATGCAACTTAACTAATGTCTTACATCTTCTAGGGGGAGGGCTTTAGATATATTTCATTTTAATTAAAAAAAGAGCTACAGAGGAAGTTTTTTTTTTAAAAAAAGGTCAATACACTGGCTACAGGAGGAGAAGTATCCAAGGTATTTTTAAAGAGTTTATTAATAATTTGCTTTGAAAATATTGTCACATTATCTCAAATTGGGTTTATAGTTTGCAATCTAGACATGGCCTTCTAATGGCATATAAAACAGTATAGCCTTTTAAAAGAGAGAAGAAATTTTAATATCTCCCCTAAGGGATATCAGAGAAAATAAAAATGTAAAAGACCTAATATAAAAACCAGAACCTCGTGCCGTTAATAGAAAATGGCAATGGAAGGAATAGTGTCTGGGCAATTTTGCTTAGAACTCTTACTTAATTCTTTAATTTTATGTGACAAGTGTTGAACACCAAAAATTTAGAAGGTATTTAAGTTAATGCAGCTATCATCTATTCATTGGCTATCTAGAGCAATTTGGCTTTGGTTTTAGCACTTAAATGGGTCTAGTAATCGATTTTGAACACACTGGATTTTGCAGGGGTGAACCTTGCCCATGAAATCCTCAGATTTAACTACCCTGAATTGTTGCTGCTAATAAAACATGATTTAATTGTTCGTGTTCATTAGTACCTGTATTGAATCAGAGAAGGAGGGAGGCTCCTTCACCTGTATCCCCTCAGAGCTCCACCCTTGGGCCTCTCTGCTGCCATGTTCAGGGATGATCACTGGTTCCCTCGTGGAAAAAGGCCAGACGCGGTGCCTCCAGCTCCAGGGTGCCTCTGGGAAGAGCTAGCTCCCTAGGAGGCTTTTCATTTGGGGCAGTTTCTCATCTGAGCCCATCTTTCCTCATATTTTTCTTTATTCCACAAGAAGTAGGGAAGCTCGACTCCAACTGCCTCAAAACTGACTTGAAACCCATCACTTAATAGTCTCTGTTGCCTTGGGTAAGTCCAGGCCTGGCATGGGGGATGCTACAGGACATCAGTCTGGCCAACGTTTGAGCAAAATGCTGGTTTTGGTGATTCAGGATATTTTGCTACATGTTAACGGGCTTTGCTAATAGACTTTCCAATGGTTAAAATAGTCTATCAATAGTCTCTCCCCAACTCTCACTCTCTCATCCACAAATAAATACACCTTTTATTTTAAAAAAAGGAATAGAGAGGCATTTAACCAATACACCAAATGTCCCTGCTTTCTGTTTTTCCTCTTTCATAACATGACACCTTGGCAAGGCCCAAGGCACATTCACTTTTTCCCTGTATTGCAGCCTAGAAAGATCCATGTGCAAACACAATCAGGCATGAGAGAGAAAAACTAGTTACGAGATATTTGGATTGTAGCCTACCATATAATTTAACCTACAGTCAATAAATTATCATGAACATTTAACCAAAATATTCACCTGAGCTTATTTGTTGCTAGGACAAGAAACTCACAAAGCATATTTATCTTTAAAACAAGAGAAATTGTTTGTTGACACCCTATCAACAGAAGTTTTAAATGTTGATTAAGTACTTTTGATTTTCAACTTGGAGGATAGGGTATCCCGTCCAAGGAAACAAACATTCTTAGCTTCTGACTCTAAACATTTTTATTTCCCCTTGAACCCGATTATTTTCTTCTTTGAACATAGATTTTTATGTCCAGACCTCAAGAAAAGGGATTTAGAATATACTCTAAACAGAATTTCACAGTAAATGTGAGAAAAACATGGAGTTTCCAAAAATTCCAGGAACATTTTTATACGCAGAAACTTCCTCAGTAAGAGAAATGCTTAACCTATGACATTTTGCCCACCCCGAGTTTGTAGTTTTATTGTAATAGAAATATTAAAAACAATTTTATATTTACCATTCAGCTTCACTGAATTTAAAATATTCACAAAAAAATTCCAGCTATTTCTGACAGAGCTTCTGAAACACTTTCTTTGACTCCATAATTTGGATGAGCAAATGCTTTGTTATTGGAATTAACTGACTTTCTGATTGATGCATCTGATGACACTGGTTTATTGGCTTCATGTAACTGTTTACAAAGCTCTCCTGCTAATGGACCCAACATATCAAGAGCTATCATCACACTTCTCCTAAGTGCAACCACACACACAAACTTGATATCAATAATGAGCCTAAATAATTTAGCAGAAAAATCATCTGCTATAATTAAAAAGTCATGCTTTACACAGTACTGTGGAATGAGCCTTCTGCAACTGCCCCTATTAAATGTTCATGTTCAGGCAACAGTGTTTTAATACCTATTAATTTGTGAAGTATATCTGATGCTTTTTCGGTAAATGGGTAGTCTTTCGATTTTCATGTGGCCAGTGATATAACCACAGCCCCCCCAGGGTGGATGGTAAGTGCCAACAAATATTTTGAGTGTTACACGTTTATCATCAACTTTTTGAGAAATCTAAATTCATTTATCTAATTTCTTATGAAACATACACTTGTTTTTAGTTTATTGCTGCTGAAAGAGTTTATTACAAATTTATAAAAATATGAATATCCAGTAAGACAAAGTCATTAATTGCTAATTTGAATGGTGTAGAAAGTATGCTTAATATAAAGATGTTTTTTCTTTCCTCTAACTCATTTGAGGTGTTATTCTCTCCCCCTCTCCTCTCCACATACAAAATATCATATCTTTCATCATGAAGCAATTATTCAGCCATATACTCTCTTTCACACATTTAAATATCAAAAATACAACAGTCTTTCTTCACAGCAATAAAAACTAGAGACACATTTACCAAGTGAATGTTAACACACTGGGAGGAGATATTTCAGCTACTAAACCTGATAAAAATTAATATTTTAAAATGTATTTAACTACCAAATTAAAAAGAAAATATAAAAAATTTAAGAGAAAAAAAGAAAAAGAATTTGCATGGGCAATTCACAGAATGGTTATAAGTTTATGAAAATAAGCTCAATCATTTTAGTAATCAGAAAAAATGTAAACTTCAACAATAATGTGCTTCCACTATCCTATACTCTTTAGGATATAGTAATGAACACACTCATTTGCTTTTGGGGTGGGAGTCTAATCAGTTGCTGCCCCAGTTCAATCTGATAGTACACAAAAATATGTAAGCATAAACTCTAGGGATAAATAGTTTAACTCCTGATATTTACTCCAGAGAAATTTCTTATAGAACCATGTGGGTTCCAGCATTATTTGGGCTTTGGGGGAATATACTTAATTGCCATTAGAGCGAAATAATTAAGTAAAATGTGGCAAAGCATTCTTTGACATACAATGAAACAATTAGATCAACTGTGATAGAGAAACATACAACATATGTTTTAAACATACAACGTGAATATTTTAAAGTAGGAAGTAAGAGAATATTCATAACATAATGAGAATTACTTAACTCTACCAGTAGGTTTTCAAAGATGCCTCACACCCACGGGCAAAACCCAAGCGTATTAGAGTAGGTTCATTTGAAGGAGAGAAAAGAAAGAATATTGGAAGCAAAAGAAAAAGAATTTGCTAAACAAAACATACAAACACATTGTGCCATAGCCCGGCAAAAATGACTCATAAGAGGGAGTGAGGCACACTGGTGATAATAGTGTGTAAGATCTGAAGAGTAAAAGTAATGAGTCTATTGTCTGCATTGGCAGTCCAAAACAAAATGCGCGCACACACACATACACACATGTATTTACCAGGACTACAGAATATCATACTAGTGTGGAGAGAACTACACTTTCACAAAGTTACACTTAGCAAAGAAGGCAAATGTTGAGATCCTAGACTTTGTAAGTGAAGGGTAGCAGAATATGACAACCCAAAATGTGACTGTATGTGTTCAGGATGTGCCACCCCAAAATATGCCTCTTTGGAGCCATGGGCACTTGAAAAAAAACAACAAATACAAGGAGAGGCTTTCTCTGAATCCCCCTTATCTGCCTAAAGACAGATCCTCAAAATAGAACTCAGACATCATCAACACTTTCCTCTGCGGTGTCATTGGCCAGAGAGGATTGACTCATCACAAGAGAGGAGGCTAGAAGTTGATACCAGACCAACTTTGTCACAACCTATCACATTTCTCATATATTCTGCTAAGGACCAAGTCATCTTCCCTAAAAATTATGTAGAGGCCTACATCCCTCCTCCCCTTTCCCTGTTAAATGGTATTTAATCCTGGATTCTAAGCCCCCTTGGGAGTACCTCATTCATCCTGGCGATGTCCTACATATTTATGAAGTGTAAGTGTTAATACTCTTTGTTTTTCTCACATTAATCCGTCTTTTATTACAGGGGTGCCAGCTAAGAACTCAGAAGGGCAGAGGGAGAATTTTATTCTCTCCCTACATGAGCGTATAGAATAGAAGTCTGGCAGCCCATTATAGTAAAAGTGATTCCTAGAACAGCAGAGAGCCTTAGGTGCATCATGTGGTTTTCTACCCGCTCCCCGCCCATATTCAGTACAATCTTGGATACCATCAGGGACACTGTGTGACATTATAAAACACACTGAAAAATACGAAGAAGTCACCCGCGTTTGATGAAGTGAGTTGGAGATATTAGATACAGAGAAGCCTGCGCAAGGAAGGAAGTGAAGAATTGAGAGCAGAAATCACAGGAAAGCCTGTGAAAGGCCGTAGGCTGAGTGGACTTCCAGTTAAATTAGCCTCAAGTATTGAGGGAAAGGAATGCCCCAAGGACATTTGTGTTATCAAAGGGTGAGAAAAGCCAGTATTTTTTTTGACATTTAAGTTTTTGTTTTCTGAAATTGGAAAAATAAAGATTCGTGTAAATAAATGAAAAATAAATATTATATTTTTCTAAGGAAATGAAGATCAATGGAAGAACATACTGAAAGTCTTTTTTTTTTTACCTTAACCATTGAAATTCCCCTTTGATCACATTTGAATTACTCCTTTTCTTTTCTGATTTTACATATTTAATGTGCATTGAATGAACAAATGCCAATTTTCAGTGTGCATTTATTTACTATTTGATGCACCATTATTTTACAGAGTAATTTGGTTCTGAGTTAAAATGAATTGATGTTTGCTAAATTAATTCTATTCTTTGAAAGTTAATCCGATGTTAATAAGGCTTAGAAGCCAAAACTTCTTTAATTCATCTTGATATTTGCTTATGTTAATAAAAGCTTTTTATGTTCTAATATAAAAATAATAGCTTGATTGCAAAATAAAAGATAGTTCAATAATAGCATCAAATATGACTTTAATTTACTTTATAAATAAGGGATTCTGTTATTAGAAAGAAATGAATCATAATATGTACTTATAAGTATTTGTGGGTTTTTTTTTAACATGTAAGTTATTTGTTACTAAGATAACCCTTAAGATTAAAGTTATAATTGTAAACCTACTGGAAAGTTTCAAGTGAATACAGAAAGAACATTTGATTGGAAGTGAATTATAGAACTTAGCCTCATGCTATGAAATTTGCTATAAAATTTTCCAAAGATGCACAAAAGTAGAGAGTAAAACTAATGTCTGTATACTTACCAAAAATTAAACATTTTCTCATACTTATTTTTAATCAATTCTCATGCCATTTTGTTTTATAAGGTATTTTAAGACATGATGCCATTGTGTACTTAAATAATTCGAAGTACAACTCCAAAAATTAATATTTCTTTATATAACCATAAAACTACTCTTACACTTAACAGAAGTAATAATTTCTTAATTACTAACATTAATTTAATCTAATATCCAATCAAACAATAGTCTTCAATAATAGAGAACACTTGAATGAAAAAATAATCATGTAGAAAATTTTTTGGCATATCTACATAGCATACTCAATGACCAAGCAATCTTCTTATAGGTATACTAGAAGTCGAGTGCATGAAATTCGTGCATGGGTAGGGTTCCTAGCGGCTGCCGGCTGCCATCCAGGGCCTTCCTTCGCACCTGCCTTGGCCTGGCACCGCCCGCTCACCTGCTCCACCATCCCACTGTGGTCCCCCTCCCAGGGCCCACAGCACCTTCACTGCTGCCTGCAGCCAGCACCACATCACCGAGGCCTGCCATATTCGGCACTGCCCCCTGGTGGTCAGTGCACATCTAATTCCTGGTCAGTCAAACTCCCACCCATAGGGACGATTTGTACATTAGCCTTTTATTATATAGGATACCAACAGAATTATATAAAAATGGTCACAAAAAATATGTACAAGAATGTTCATAGCAACGCTATGTGTAATAGTCTCAGGAGAGATATAAACCAAATGTCTATGGACAGTAGAATGGATATAATGAATATATACTCATTCAAAGCATTTGGCAATGAAAGTGAATGAACTATTCTTACAAACAACAACATGCTTGAATCTCCCTAACACAAAGTAATGAAGCCAGGCACAAAAAATTGAAATGGTTTAAGTCACATACATTTCAAAATGGGAAGAATTTATCCATGGTGTAATAAGTAACTGCTTTAAGCAGGGCTTTGCATCTGGAAGGGTTATAAAGAGGGCTTTTGGGCTGCCTGTAATATTTCATTTCTTAATTTGGATTTTCATAACCCAAATGTGTTCATTTGTGAGCTGTATACTTAAGATTTTTTTGTATATACTTGACACTTTAAATTTTTTTATAACTATATTTGTATTGATTTCAGAGAGGAAGGGAGAGGAAGAGAGAGAGATAAAAACATTAATAATGAGAAAATCATTGATCCACTGCCTCCTGCAGACCCCCCACTGGGGATTGAGCACACAACCTGGGCATGTGACCTGACCAGGAATCAAACCATCACCTCTTGGTTCATAGGTTGAAGCTCAACCACTGAGCAACACTTGCCAGTCTGTATTTGACACTTTAAAAATGGCTTAGACTATTAACTCTTAAACCCATTGATCAATATATGTATCACAATCTCCAAACATAACTGTTTATCACTATGTTTTCATTATTCTGCAGTTCTCTGACATGTTGCTTTATATGTTTGAAAATTAGTATGTTTGGTATATGTATATTTCTGATTTTCATATTTTCTTATTTTGTTCTTTTGTATTGCATACTAGTGGCCCCGTGCACAAAATTTGTGCACAGGGCGGGTGTCTGTCAGCCCTGCCTGCACCCTCTTCAACCTGGAATCCCTCTTGCAATCCAGGACTGCTGGCTCCTAACCGCTCACCTGCCTACCTGCCTGATCACCCCTAACACGTTTGCCTGCCCCCCTTCTGGCATGCTCCTCCCCAACTGCCCCCCCCGCCAGCCTGCTTGCCCTCAACTGAACTCCCCACTGGCCTGCTCCTCCCCAACTGCCCCCCTCTGCCAGCATGCTCAACCCCAATTGTCCCCCCTGCTGGCCTATTCTCCCCCACCTCCCTCCCCCACGCCAGCCTGATCGCCCCCAACTGCCCCTCCTGCTGGCCTGATCATCCTCAACTGCCTCCCCCGCCCCCCAACGCTGACCTGTGTGCCCCAACTGCCCACCACTGCTGGCCTGCTCGCACCCAACTGACCTCACCTGCCGGCCTGATCACCCCTAACCGCCTCTGCCTCAGCCCACCACCATGGCTTTGTTCGGAAGGATGTCTGGAAGGTCTCCAGAAGGTCTCCCGGCCTAATTAGCATAGATAGTGTTTCTTTTTAACCAGATGATGTTTTTGTCTTAAAATTGCCTTAAACTATTAAAGTTTATACACCAAATTTCTTTAGATTTATTTTTTCCTAATATGTTTATTTTCATCCCTTTAAGTGCAATCTTTTTCCAATTTTTTAATGTGATTTTTTTAATACAATATATTGCCTTGGCTGACAAAAGTAATGAGTATCAAGGGAGGAAGACAAAACTCAATGTATTCTCTTACGTCCTTTCCAATAAATTTTGTATAGTGTCTTTTAGGATTAAAAACCTCCCTGCCTCCGATTTTATCATCTGTACCTTTATCTTGGCACTATTGCTTTTTTAAGACGATAGTAGTTGTCTCCTTAAGCAAGAGTCAGCTACCTTTGGTGTGTGGAAGAGCTAAGAAATGATAGACTTCTTAAGGCCAATAAGTCTATATGTACCTGTTGACATTTTATTTCCACCCAAACCATGTTTCAGAGCTACATTAGCCCACACTGGATGGGAACTGTTGTTTTCTGCCTTGTGGTAGCACAAAGGTAGGCAAAGAACTACTGAGGACATATGGTACGGAGAAAGGGGCATAACTAGTAAGCTTTTTTAAAAAAATTTGCTTCTTATATGTGAAACCTGGCCTCATTTCCTGAGATGACTTTGATGCACAAATAAAGAGACTCTTGTTACTATAACTTTTCCAGGAACAAGCCATTGACACAATTCAAAAAATATCTGTCCATGTGACATTGATAAAATTACAGGCATGACTAAGTGTGATTTATTCCAGGGATGCAAGTTTAGTACAATATCCACAGATCAAGAAACATGATAGACCACATAAATAAAATAAAGGATTGAAACCCCATGTTTATATCAACAGATGCAGAAAAAGCAAGGCCTTGTTAGACTTTTCCTTTTATTTTTTTTCCATCTACCGTTGCAAGTATCATGAGCATTACAGCCTAGTTTAATTAAAATTTTTGCATAGTTCTTAGGTGTCAGATTCTTTGCATATCATTGGAGTCATAAACATGGACTGTATTCTGAGGAAGTCTGGAATTAAGTGGTAACACACTGAAACCTGAAGAATGTTGCAGTTTTAAATGGAGCCATAAAACAAAATACAATATTTTTTTTTATTAGCAATGCTGAAATCAAATTATGACTTCATAGGCTTTCTCATTAAATTAGAGTGCATTATATCATATCAGAATGATATTCCAGTGAAAAACGTATTAAGTACACTCTTGCAATATGTCCACTGTGATTTAGTGTCTTTATTCACTAAGGGTTTAGAATGAGAAAATGAAACAATGTGAAGTTTACTTTAATTAATATACCCAAAAACATAAAGGGGAAAAATAACCTTTTAGCAATATTTTGGAATCATCAAGAATTTTTTCGCACTACTTTGATGAAGGGAAAATTGAGGAGCAAAGAATGCATGTAGAAAAATACCCCAAAATGAAATGTAAAGATCTTCAGGACCAAAGTATAGTGTGTTCTTTAAAAAAAAAGGCTGCATACCTCCATGGAATACTATAATAGCCACAAGATGTTTTGCTAGATTCTAGAAATTCTTTATTTAATTTATTAGGCTTGGAAATTTAATTTTGTCAATATGTTGAAGCTCTCTGGACGAGGCTCATACTGGCTAAGCACAAAAGGTAGGAGAAAAACTTGAAACTGTCAGTTATTTGATATATAAATAAAATATTAGTAAGACTGGGAAAATAAGAAACTAAGCACTTTTTCATAATTAGCAAATATAAGGCCTATTCTGAGCCTAGTAGTGTTCTAGACGTGCAACGTGAAATCAAGGTATTCAAGCTTCCTCTTCACAAGAAGCTTCCATTTTGCTGGGGGGAAGAGGAGGAGAGTAAAAAAATGCTGAATTAATATATGGACAAAATAAAACATACTATGAAAATAATTCAAATGAGTGCTACAAAATGGAGTCATCAGCCAGGCTGGTGTGACTCAGTGGTTGAGCACTGACCTGTGAAGCAGGAGGTTGTAGTTCGATTCCAGGTCAGAGCACAAGCCAGGGTTGCAGGCTCAATCCCCAGTGTGGATGTGCAGGAGGCAGCCGATCAATGATTCTCTCTCATCATTGATGTTTCTATCCCTCTCTCCCTCTCCCTTCCTCTCTGACATCAATAAAAATATATCTTTAAAAAAGGGAGTCATCAGATGGCTAATTTAAGTTAGATTGTCATGAAATGTTTTCTTGCGGAGATGCCCTTTTAAAGTTAAGGTCTGAATGTCAAAAAGGATTCTGTTATTATAAACTCAATAGGACATGCATTATAGTAGCAGGGATGTTTATGGAAAAACCGTAATATGAAATCATGTTGACATATCTGTGAAACCAAAATTTTTCATTGGGGCTAAAGCATAGTGGGGGAGGCAGAGACTGGTGTGAAAGGAAGATGGAGAAGTTGACAAGAGCAGCTGATACAAGGCCAAGGCCAGAATCAACAGTTTAGAATTTTTCCCTAAGTGCAAAGTGAAAGCTGTGGAGAATTTCAAGCAGAAAAGTGACATAATAATGCATGTTTTAAAAAAAGACAGTTCTAGCTGTTGTGTGGTGATTTGATGAGAGCAAAATTTTAAGCAGGAAAAACACTTAGGAAAAACGCTATTTCAAGTCAAAGATTATAGTAATGCTGCCTACAGAATTGGGAGGTAAAGAGAAGTCAATTCAAAATATGTTTTCCTGGGAGCTTTGAAAGGACATATAGATGGATTGGACAAAGTATGCATATCAGTAAAGATGCGTTTGAATGCAAGCAATAGAAATTTAATTGAAAGACACTTAAATAATCTTATATAACAGCAAATACGGAGGAAGACATTTCCAGAACTAGTAATACAATCAAGGTTTCAGGATTTTTCTGCCTTTTTTTGTCTGCTATTGTTCAGAATTATTGGCTTGATTCTTAGGCTTTGCTCCTTCATGATCACAGATAGCTGACATAGGTGTATACATTCTATATGTCATGACAGTTTATAGAAGGCACAAGAAAAGATCATCACTTTCTCCTTTACTTTCATTGAAAAAGATTTTTCTCCAGTAGCAAAGGTGCACACTTCTTTTCAGGTCCCGTTGGCTATGATGAACACTCACATTTACTAGCATCCTATGTAATAAAAGCCTAATATGCAAATCAACCGAACGGTGGAACGTCCAGTGGAATGACCAGTTGCTATGATGTGCACTGACCACCAGGGGGCAGATGCTCAATGAAGGAGCTGCCCCCAGCCCGCAGGTCCCAGGCCAGCCAAGGCGGGTGCCATTGGGGGGCCCCGATCATCCCACCAGTTGCCCCACAGATCGGCCCTGATCGCCAGCCAGGCCTAGGACCCTATCTGTGCACAAATTTCATGCACTGGGCCTCTAGTATTAAATAATAAAGGGAGCAGGTACAAGAGCATTTCTAGCATTTGTAGTTTCTGAAATGGACTTTGGCTAGTCGTCAGAGTTAAAGATGCTATTCAAACTCTGATATACACACCCTTTAAAAAAACTGTTATCTTCCCGCCGAAACCGGTTTGGCTCAGTGGATAGAGCGTCGGCCTGCGGACTGAAAGGTGCCAGGTTCAATTCCGGTCAAGGGCATGTACCTGGGTTGCGGGCATATCCCCAGTGGGAGATGTGCAGGAGGCAGCTGATCGATGTTTCTCTCTCATTGATGTTTCTAACTCTATCTCTCTCCCTCTCTGTAAAAAAATCAATAAAATATATTTAAAAAAAAAACAAAAAAAAACCTGTTATCTTCTCTATGCATTACATAGCTATGAGACTCACTATTTATTGAATCCCATCTGGCTATATAATTGGCAAAATGTTTATATGATGTTCAATATCAAGTGCTATCTAAAAAAACATATCAGTAACTACACATTAACCTTACCCTGGGTTCACATCAGCACTCTGGCTATTTAGGGAGCAGATATATGTCAATATAATATTAAAAGAAAAGAGATGCAAACTTTTAAAAAATGTTAAACTGTCTAAAGTTACTAACCAAAGGTAGAATGAACATGCACTTTTTAGTCTCAGTGATACACTATATATAATTTATTATGAATATATGAGGCATGCATATATGCAATTATATATACTAATATATCAATAGTGCAAGATACTAAATTTATTAAGTGGTATATGCAAAGTTAACAATCCAGAAAATTAATTAATACATATCAAACTCTAGTCACAAAGTCTAATTTAGGCTCTATCTACATAGAAATAATTTATCACCAAAAAACAAGTCACTGGAAGAAAGTTTAGTAAGAATCAAAAATTGCTATACAGTGGGGCCTTGACTTACTAGTTTAATTCGTTCCAAGACCGAGCTCTTTAGGAGCTCGTTAAGGAGCTCATTAACTCAAATTACTCTGTCAACTCAATGCAAAAAATTGGCGGAGAGACAGCTGGTATCTCAAAAAACTCCTTAGTCCGGACACTCGTAAGTCAAGGCCCCACTGTATATCATAACATCATTTGATACTTCAGGAGCTGAGTCACTAGCACATTCTACACATGATTTCCACAATAGCTGCTGATATTTCCTGCAATCAGGTCAGATGTATATTTTTTAATGTTTCCAGTAGAAGAGGTATATTTGCTTAAAAATTAAGTTAATATAACTCTTGAAAATAAGTGACAATTTTGAAGAACTTTACACTTCATAACACAATTTCCCAAAAGACAACTATCAAGATATGATTCTGACATATATGTCATGATATATTAAAAAAAGAGCTGGTGGAAGATTCAATACGTGACTGAGGAAGGAAAGAATATTCTCCACAACGAGAGGTCTCCAACCTGATCCTGATCAAACCTGGGCAGAATGGAGAAGGCTTATTTATAGACCGTAACAAATACATTTTGGCCAAACACTATCATGTTACGGTTAAATATATTATAGAGTTGATTGGATTGAGCAGGAGGAGACTCCCCCCCACCCCCCCACCCCCTGTTGCATATGAATGAATAATGCTTTCTGCAAATTATCTAGTTTGAATCATGTTTTTCGATGGTTACTCTTTTCAAAGAAAACAAAGCAAGTTGGCTGAAACTGTTAGAAACAATTTAGACAAAGAAGGATGTGCAAGCGACTTCCCAGGTTTCCTAGGCATGACTTCACGTCCTCAGCTCTTTCCTTAGTTCTTGGTATCACCAGCTCTTCTCAACCTCTTAGGAATAAATTAAATGGCACCCAATCAGAAAGGCCTTTCCTAGAAAAATAGCACCAAGTAGCTCTCTTATACCCCCTTGATATTAAGAGTCATTCAGTTGAGTAATGGGTAAACAAACTATGGCTAAAAAACAAACAATCAGCCGAAACCGGTTTGGCTCAGTGGATAGAGCATCGGCCTGCGGACTGAAAGGTCCCAGGTTCGATTCTGGTCAAGGGCATGTAGCTGGGTTGCGAGCACATCCCCAGTAGGAGATGTGCAGGAGGTGGCTGATCGATGTTTCTCTCTCATCGATGTTTCTAACTCTCTATCTCTCTCCCTTCCTCTCTGTAAAAAATCAATAAAATATATTTTAAGAAAAAACAAAAACAAAAAAAACACACACACACACACACAAAACAAAAAACAAACAATCATGTCATGAAAAGACATGGAGGAAACTTAAATGCCTATCACCAAGTGAAAGCAGCCAATCTAAAAAGACTCCATACGCACAGCTCCAACTATATGACATTCTGAAAAAGGCAAACCTATGGAGACAATAAAAACTCAGTGGTTGCCTAGGGTTGGGGCAGGGAGGGATGAAACCGAGGCGCACAGCTTTTTAGGGTATGGAACGTCTCTGTAGCATACCATATGGTGAAGACGTGTCATTGTACATGTGTCCAAACCCACAGACTGTACAACAGCAGGAGTGAACACTGTCGTGAACTATGGATTTTAGGGGGTAGATGTGTCAATACAGATTTATCAACTGTAATGAATGTACCACTCTGGTGGGGTATATTAAAAATGGCGAAGACTATACCTGTTGGGGTGGAGGGCGCGTGGAAAATCTCTGTACCTTCTCAATTTTGCTATGAACCCAAAACTGCTCTAAAAAATTTCTTATGAACAAAAAAGTGTTTTTCCAACTGAGACCTGATATGCATCTCTTTTTGGTTTCAGTTCGTTATACTCAATTGCTCTGTGGGTAGAAATTTTATAAACTATACCTTGTTTGGCAGAAAGATAAAATCTCTTTCCCTGGTAAGTGCTAAAATCCTTTCTTCCTGTACCAAGGTAAATGTAGGACTCATTGACACAAACGTTTGATCCTTGAGTGGAGTGGTGCCCAGCTGTTGGAGATCAAATGCAAATGAAACAAACACAGGGAGTCAGGCTTCTAGAATTGCATCTTTAGTCCTTTATTTGAACAAGAGTTCTATTGCTGCTGCTGCCACACTCCTCTGCAGCCCAAACAAGATCATCAAAGCTCTTACATTCTGACCCTCAAAGTAATTTCTTGAAATAGTTCCAGGCAAAGTGACTCACTTGCAAATTGGACATTCATTGTTTCTGAATAGTTTCTCTGCAACATTTTAACTTCGGTAGCATTGTACTTAGAAGGCATGCATTTCAATAAAGAATCCTGATGGGTTCTTCATCTGAAATTCACACAAAAACACCACATTGCCAGTAGTTAAAGACCTCCTGCCCTTCAACTATTGATTATGTTTCCTGTTTTATTTTCCCTCTCTCTCTTCCTATCCTTTAGCTAAAATCACCCTTCCTAACCCCAAGATTATTTCGTTCAACAAGTGACCTTGCTATTATTTCTTGCAGGCATAAAGATTTCAACATCTCCATGGATTAATTTGTTGGCTCTCAAGTATTTTTATTCTTATAAATTGTCAAGGTTTTCCAAGTAGGACTCTTCTTTCAATAAGCAGTAAATGTTGTGACTCCTTTAAGCATAACCAAAAAAATGCATCTCTTCTTATTGTGTTTATACATTTTGGCCAAATATTATCATATTGCAGTTAAATAGATTATATAGTTGACTGGATTGAACAGAAGGAGGATTTTTTTTTCTGGTGCATATGAATATAAAAAATGCTTTCTGCAAGTTATCTAGTCTGAATCATGTTTTTTTTTTTTTTTATTGTTACTCTTTTCAAAGACAGCAAAGCAAGTTGGCTGAACTGCTAGAAATAATTTAGACACAGAAGGATGTGTGTAAGTGATTTTGCAGATTTCATAGGCACTGCTTCTCATTTTTAGCTCTTTCCTTAGTTCTTTGTATTACCAGGTCTTCTCAACCTTTTAGGAATAAATTAAATGGCACCCAATCAGAAAGGCCTTTCCTAGAAAAATAGCATGAAATAGCTCTCTTGTACCCCTCAATATATATTTTTTAATATATTTTATTGATTTTTTACAGAGAGGAAGGGAGCGGGATAGAGAATTAGAAACATCGATTTGAGAGAAACATCGATCAGCTGCCTCCTGCACACCCCCTACTGGGGATGTGCCTGCAACCAAGATACATGCCCTTGACCGGAATCGAACCTATGACCCTTCAGTCCACAGGCCGACGCTCTATCCACTGAGCCAAACCAGTCAGGGCACCCCTTGATACTTTTTTATCACACATTTTGTATTCCATTTAGAGAATTTATCATACTTTACAGTGATTTTATTTACATAATGACCTATGGTGCCTCTCTCACACGCCAACATAAGATCCCTTCACTCAGGTGCCTTGTCTGTCTTATTCACCATTGTGTCCTCCAAGCTTAAGGAGTACCTAGCCTACAATAGGTCTCCTGTAAATATTTATTGAAAAAAAAAGCAAAACAAAGGAAGGGAGGACGTAAACACTGTTCTTCACTTTGATTTCTTTCATTTTATTTGTTATAAAATGTGGTGGACTAAACAGCGGCTTCCAAAGACTTCAGGTTCTAATCTCTGAAACTGTGCATGTTACCTTATGTGGAAAACTTTTTGTGCAATTATCCTAGATTATTGTTGTAGCCCCAAAATGCCATTCAGGTGTCCTTGTAAGAGAGGCAGAGTAGGTTAGATAACAGAGGTGAAGGTGATGTGAAATGAGAGGCAGAGCATGGAGGGATGGAGCTGTAAGCCAAGGAATGCCAGCCACCATCGTAAATTGAAGCAAAGGATGTGTGCTATCCTAGAGCCTCCAGAGGAATTGTGTTCTTATCAAAACCTGAATTTGGGCCTAATGAAACTGATTTTATATTTCTGGCCTCTAGCATGTGAGATAATAAATACCTATGGTTTCAAACTACCCATGTGTGTTAATTTGTTACAGCATTCATAGGAAAGGAACACATGCCATATGAAAATAGAAATTTAATACATATGTACTGCTACCCAACTGTAACAAATAGTATTTATCTTTTTTTTTTTTAATCCTCAACTGGGAATTTTTTTTTTTTTTTTTTTTTTTATTGATTTGAGAGAGAGAGGAAGGGAGGAGGAGAGAGAAACATCAATCAGTTGCCGCCCATACATGCCCCAACCAGGAATCGAACTCATAATCTGGGCATGTGCCCTGACCAGGAATCAGATCTGCAACCCTTTGGTGCATAGGATGAAGCTCCAACCGAGCCACACCAGCCAGAGCTAGTATTTATCTTATATGCTTCAGAATTTTAAAAAAATTATGAAACAAGAGATATGCTAGTACTCCCTCCAATACCACCCATGCTCCCCAGAGACAGCCACACCTTGAAGTAGGTTTGAATTCTCCCCATGCATGTTCCATATATTACTACACATGTATGCATTTCTAAGCAATACACAGTACTGTGCTGTGTTAAATTTTAAGTAAACGTTAACTTTTTAAATACCATATCCTTTATATTACCCCACAATATGTTTAGTGAGTAAACATTATGACTGCAAAGTTTTCCATCTAAATGCCCCTAGTTCTAGACAAATGATTTTCAAGGTAAGACAATTTTGTATCATGAGACAAAACAGCTATTCATCTATTTTTTATGGGCATTTATGTGGATTTTAATATGTTTTAATTGCAAACAATGCAATTAAAATCTCTGGGCAGGTTTTCTGGTGCATTATTTGAGATTTCTTCCAGCAACTATTCCTAGAAGTGGTTTTGCTGGGCTATTGGAAAAGCATATATTCAGCTCTACTGACTACTGACAAATTGTTACACAAAATAATTAAACCATCACATAATCCACTGTGAGTAAAGACTGTTTCTATTTCCGACAATCTAATAGCAATTGGTATTATCAGTTTTACCTTAATCTGTTCAGTGTGAAATGGTACCTGACAGTTTAAAAATATTTGCATTTCCCTGATTATAAACTACTATGTCCTTTCACCAGAATCCCAAGCCCCACGATCAAAAGGAAATAATTTATGGCTGGAAACCCCAGTGGTGGTCAGAAAAATCAACAGGAGAAAGGACTGGCTAAAACCAGACGATTCCAACATGGAGGAAAAACTGACCAGAGAACAACCTAAAGCTCATCATATCGTCATTATAATGAAAATGGACACCGCGAGTGGAAGGGGGGCTGAGGGGAGCAAACGCCATGACACTGCAGGAATGGGCCATATTAGGAACAAAACCCCTCCCCACCGAGAGGCAGAGACAGAATTTGGTGCCACAAAGCTTGGAAACAACCCACTTAGACACACAAAATCCCCAAGAACTGACTGATCACGTGGGCAACTCACTTGCGAGTTGGCCTGTGTTCACTCGGATGCCTATGATTGCTTCTTTTGCCCACTCCCTGGCCTCGTTCTTTTTCCTCTATCCCAATAAAACATGCTTTGTTCTCACTCTGACTCATTCTTGAAACTTTTCCTGGGCAAGTCTAGAACCTGAAGGTTGCCTGACACCAGAAAGGTCCTGGACTGTACCAGGGCAGGGCCAACCCCTGGCACGGAAGTGGTCCAGTGACAGCTTAATTGAACTTTTTAAAGACCCTCAGGATAGTAACAGATGAATGTATTACGAGAAGACAAAAATGGCCCGAAAATGACCAATTAGGAGGTTGTTGTAGATTTTATAGTATCTAGGCAGAAATATTGAAGTCTTGGACTAAGGGTAGGGGGAAAACAGTGTTGTGAGAATGTCATTTACTGACATGAAGAAGATAGGGGAAGGTCATGTTTGGGTAGAGGTGGGAATGCAGGTGGGAATTAACTTCTATTTCTGCCATGATGTGAGATTCCTATTGGATATTCCAGTGGAGCTGAGAATAAATAGAAGACCAATACAAAAAGCAATCATATTTCATTGTACTAGCAATAAATCATCTGATAATGAGTATACATATATTTACAATGCTATCAAAATAATAAAATATTTAGGAGTTAATATAACAAAAGGAGTTCAAGTGGAAACTACAAAATATTATTGAAAGAAATTAAAGACCTAAGTAAATGGAAAGTAATTCTGTCTTCAAGACTTAATATGGGCCCTGGCCAGGTAGCTCAGTTGATTAGAGAATTGTCTGGATATGCCAAGTTTGTGGATTCGATCCCTGGTCAGGGCACATACATGAAGCAACCAATGAATACTAAATAAGTGGAACAACAAATTGATCTCTCTCTCTCTTAAAAATCTATAAATTAAAAAAAAAATTAAAAAGACAACATGGTTAACATGATATCGTTAAATTTATCTAAAATTTAATGCAATCCTTATCAAAATCTCAATGACTATTTTTACAGATTTAGAATAGCTGATACTGAAACTCATTTGGGAATTCAAGGGAGTAGAAATAGCCAAAACTCTTTTCAAAAGAGGAACAAAGTTGGAAGACTCACATGTCCCAGTTTTAAACTTAGTACCAAGCTATAGTGATCCAGATATTATTCCACTGGCATATGGCTATACATATAGATTGACAGGATATAATTAAGAGTCTGGTAAATAAACCCAGGCATCTATGCTCACTTGATTTTCTATAAGGGTGCCAAAATCATTCAATGAAAAGAGAACAGTCTCTTCAACAAATGGTGCTGTTACAATTGGATATTCACATACAAAAGAATGAATTTGGATACCTACTTCACAACAAATATCAAAGTTAACTCTAAATAAATCAAAGACTTAAGTATAGGAAGTACATATATGAAAATCCTGGAATAACATGAAATAAATATGTGTGACCTTAAATTTGACAATACCTCCTTAGGTGTCATAGCAAAAGCACAAGCAATAAAAGAAAAGTCAGATAAATTGGTCATCACCAAAATTAAATAATTTTGTACATCAAAGGACACTATCAAGGAAGTGAAAAGACAATCCACAAATGGGAGAAAAAATTTTCACATTACATGTAATGAGAGTTTAGTATGAATAACATATAAAGAATTCAATATATTAAAAGATAATTAAATTTAAAGAAGAATCAGAAAGGTATTTTTCTAAAAAGTACAACTGAGCAATACATACATGAAAAATTGCTCAACATCAATTTGTCATCAAGAAAATGAAAAACAAACCCACAATGGGGGACCACTTTACACTCACTGGAATGAATAGCTATATTCAAAGATATGGACAAAAACAAATGCTAGTGAGTGTGGGAGAAACTGAATCCTCTTATACTGCTGTTGGTAATATAAAATCACGCAGCTGCTGTGGGAAAAACATCTGGTAGTTCTTGCAAAGGCTAACCACAATTTTTGGATGACCCAATAATTTCTACTTCTGGGTATATACCCAGGAGTAATAAATACCATATGTACACACACACATACGTGCACACACACATGACTTGTATGCAAATAATCAGAGTAACATTATTCATAATCACCAAAAAGTGGAAACCACCCCAATGTCCATCAACTGGTGAGTGGATATTGTAAGTATAGTGTTCCATACAACGGGATATTATTCATCGTTAAAAAGAAATGATAAATGCTACAACATGGATGAACTTGGAAAACATGACCTAAGTGAAAGGAGCTAGTCACAAGAGACCACAGAATATGATTCCATTTATATGTAAAATCCAGAATAGACAAATCTTCATACAGTTGATTGTTTTTCCAGAAGCTGATGGGAGAGAGGATTGGAAGGGATTGTTAATTGGCACCTGGGTTCTTGTAGGGAATAAAAATGTCCTAAAACTAGATTGTCATGATGGTTGCACAACTTTGTCAATATTTTTATTAATTGAATTGTATACTTTAAATGAGAGAATTGCATGGCATGTGAATTATCTCAATAATGTTGTTAAAAATAAAAACTGGAAATAAAAGCTGCGATACAAATATTCTCTAGATAGAACTGTTCATATCTTTTAGAACCAGCTGTATAAAGCCTTTATACATTTTATGTAATAATTCAAATTTTCACAGAAATATTTTGTAAAATATCATTTTTAGACCAGTTGGTGTGGCTCAGTGGTTGAGCGTTGACCTATGAACCAGAAGGGCACATGCCCAGGTTGTGGGCTCAGTCTCCAGTAAGGGGCATGTAGGAGGCAGTTGATCAATGATTCTCTCTCATTGTTGAAGTTTCTATCTTTCTCTCCCTCTCCCCTTCTCTGAAATTAATGAAAAGTATTAATTTTAAAAATATCATTTTTAGTGTTTATAGTATTAGATACTTCTTTATGAAAATTCACATCCTAATATAAAAATGTAGTGAAAGGAAAGTGGAATAGAAAATAAAAATGTAATCTTTCCTGTTTTACTGCTTTTCCAATGACAATATTCATTAACAGGACTTCTTCATACATTTCTGTACAAAAAGCCTTTTTTATGATATACAGGTACATTTAATATTTAAAGACATATATAACTTAGTGGTTAAGAACATAATTTTCAGACTCAGATAGTTTGGGATAAAGTCCTGTCCACCAGTTACTAGTTTAATGACCTTGGCAAGCAACAATCTTTCTAAGTCTTGTTTTGCTTTTTTTTTTTGGGGGGGGGATAATATAAAATATCTTGTATTAAAGCTTAGTTGCTATGACAAGTAATGATGTAAAGAAAGAAAATAAATTGTCTCTACTGTTATATGAAGACTTTTATCATGTCTGCCATACTAATTTCCCCATTATTTCCAAAACTGTCACCATTAAGGTCACTTCTTTAACCTTTCTAGCATAGTAGTAATTTTATATTCATCGAGATATTATGATTTCTAAATGGGCTTACTTTTAGCCAGATGGTTATTCTTAATAAAGGACATCTGGCCACTTCGCAGCTTTAAAACACAATCAATCTTGCTCTTACGTACAAAGTCAGGTATGAAGGATATAAATAGGCAGATATGTTTATGAGCTGATCTAAGAAACACTGCAAATGGCAGCCGTTCTGACAGGTGTGAGGTGGTACCTCATTGTCATTTTAATTTGCATCTCTCTGATTAGGGATGTTGAGCATTTTTCCCTATGTCTCTTGGCACTGCTGGTGGGAATTCAGACTGGGAGAGTCACTATGGAAATCAGTGTGGAGTCTCCTCAAAAAATTAAAAGTGGAACTGCCGTTTGACCCAGTAATCCCACTTCTAGGAATATATCCTAAGAAGCCTGAAACAGCAATCAGAAAGAACACATGCACCCCTATGTTCATAGCAGTGCTATTTACAATCAGGAAACAACCCAAGTGCTAATCAATAAATGAGTGGATAAAAAAGCTGTGGCGCATCTACACCATGGAATACTATGCAGCAGTAAAAAAAAAAAAAAAAAAAAAAAAAAAAGGATCTCTTACCCTTTGAGACAGCATGGAAGGACCTGAAGGTATTATGATAAGTAAAATAAGCCAGTCAGAGCAAGACAAGCATCACATGATCTCACACATATGTGGAATCTACTGAACAAGATAAACTGATGAGCAAAATAGATCCAGAGACATAGAAGCATGGGACAGACTGTGGAATCTCAGAGGGAAGGTAGGTTGGGTGAGTGGGTGGGAAGAGATCATCCAAAGAACTTGTATGCATATGTGCATAAGCCATGGACATAGAAAATAGGGTGGTGAAGGCCTGGGGTGGACGGCAGGGGCAGCCTAGATGGTGTTATTTGGGGAAGAAAGAGGACATATATAATACTTTCAACAATAAGTATTGAAAAAAAGAAAGAAACATGGATGCGAGTGATTTCTAGCATCCCCTGAGTGTCCTCTATAGGCTAAACCCTCTGCCAAACCCTCTTTGTAGATTTCTTCTCATCTCCAAAACACCCCTTAAGTTTGTGGTAACTACTGCTTGTTTTATTATGTACTTATCCCTGCTTATAAGGAAGTTTTGTTCTCCACTTTACAAATCAGAAATTGGAGTTCCATAAGGGTAAGCAACTTTTCAAATTTACAAAGCAAGTAATTGCTGAGCCCAAGATTAAAATTAGATTTGCCTCCCTTAGCACTTTCCTCTCACTGCATTTACTATCTACTCGAATGTGTCTTTTACAGCTCTGTTTTTCTGTTTGTTTGTTTGTTTTTATTTCTATTGGTCCTGAAATCTTAAGCATTATATTTACTCCTTTGAAAAAGATACTAAAGCAGAAAATGTGTCTTCATAAAGACATTTAAAATACACGCTCTTTTAAAATATCTAGTATTCCTTTATTTCTAAAAAATGGGCAGTAAATTGCTTTGTAAAAAGGTTTCCTTTACATCAAGTAATAATTTTAAAATCTCCCCTACCATTTCCTTTGTTGCAATAGCTATTCATATTAGTTAACTAAAATGGAGTACAAGACCTTTTAAGGAATCTAACCCATTAATTGCCATTAAAATTTAACCATATATTTCATCCAAAATACTTGTACTTTAAAGAATCAATGAAAAATCATCAAAAGTAGAGAGCCATTAAGTAGGCATTGTCTCCTATTAAAGACTTCCTGTATGCTAGATTTGAGCAATTTAATTTTATGAACCAAGCTTTGGGGTAAATTTAAAATCATATTGCTATTATTGATGTCTAGGGCATTTAAAATAGGTATTTAACAGGTATATAATTATAATCATGAACTGCTTTTGAGAAAAAAAAATTATAAAGAATTATAACCATTCAGCTTTCATGAAACAGCCAGCTTTTTAAAGGTATAATACCTTTGACAATGAAACACTTTTAATCTCTCAATATGTTGGGATTTAAAGCTAAAAATGAATACAATGCTGAAAATAAAATTCTTGCTTAATTACATCCAGATCTGAAGCATAAAATACAGCAGGTGGTGAATTTGGGCTTTCTATTGTTTTTGGTTTTTCAACCATATTCCTGGAAACTACAAAGAAGTTAAATTGCTAATTTACATGATTCACCTACACTACAATATGATTTTTCTTTTTTTCTATTAGTAGTAAAGAGAACTTTCTAAAATGTAAAAAGTAATTACTAATCTAGAGAATAACATAATTTTAAAATGTTTGAAAGGTTTTTATATAAATTCTTTATACAGAAATTATGTACAGAACCAATACAGTTATAGTACCTACTGCTTGTTTTATTATGTATTTATCCCTGCTTATAAGAAAGGTTTGAGAAATGAATAATACTTATAATAATGTCATACATATTCATAAAGTAATATTAAAGGATTATTTTATGGAGTCATTATTTACCATTTATGTGGCAAGACTTAATGGCCTCTGTATCTATAAATAATCTGAACATCAAATGCTTTAGCGCATAAGTTAACTAAAATGGAAAATTGAAAAATAATACAGAATACTAAATATCTATATATGTAGTTTAATCATTAGATTATAATTCATACTGAAAGGGGTAATATAATTCTGTATATTCATTCTTATCTTATTGTATTTCAGTTTAAGCATTGATGAATGTGTCAAAAAGTATATATGTGTTTTGGAGAAAAACGTGTATTCTTTTCAATTAAATAACAAATTAACTTTTCAAAAATTCAAAAATATTTATAATTACTAGCCTTAGCAATACCTGTCATAGTAGTTTGACATCCAAAATAGACATTGTATTTGCTTCTTCAAATTTATTTTAATATAGATAGGTTGAGTATAACAAACTTTCACTAAGAACAAACACAGAAAATGTAAAAGTATAATTGAATTTAGTAAATATATGTAAAATATTTTAGTTCTTTGAAGAATTTCCCTCTAAATGACTCCAGGATTAGCATAATTGAGAGATGTGACAAATGGGATATAAAGAATGACAAATGGGATATAAAGATTAAGTGATTTATCCTTGGTAACTTCTTATATTCTGAATATCCTAGTTATCTATAATAATAAAAGGGTAATATGCTGATTGACCAGACATCATTCCAGATGTCCTTCCTGATGAAGCCAGTGCCAGAGGGAAGCCAACTGGGTCCTGGGTGCCTGCGGGCGGCCCAGGGGAAGCCAGCACAGATCCTGGGTGCTTGCCAGTGGCCGGGGGGGAAGCCCTGGTCCCGGGTGGCAGAGGGAAGCTGGTGCCAGCAGCTGGGGGAAGGAAGGCCTACTCTTGCATGAATTTTCGTGCATCGAGCCTCTAGTATTACATATAATACATAATATATACAATACGTGATATATATTATAAAAATATTCTGTAGAATACAAATTCATCCTATAATGGGATAAATAATATTGAAAGCATCAAGCATATCACTGATTCATTAAATTAAGATAACAGCCACTGCTGTATTTCTGACTCCCTCTCCTATCCCCACTCCAGCTGCTCAGAATGTCCAGCTTTGACTCTACCAGCCTTTTACTTTTCTTCACCACACCTCACTCCCTCATTTTTCATCTTCCTCAGCTTAAATATGAAGGTCCTGACTCACATACTCACAAACTGTAAATCTACTTTTGCCTCACCTTGGGTGTGTCCATCCAACAGCCAAACATGGCTGAGGAAGACTAGATAACCACTTGAGTCTAAATCACTTTACATTCTTGATCATTGACCTCACATGAAATATTTACAGTCGCTAATCAGTTACACTAGTTCAATATTTTGTCTTGATGACTATTTAATAGCTTCTCCTTTCTCCTCAAACATGTATATTTTATTCCACCCTAACTCTTGGTAATAATCCTAGTAAATATTTAATTGAGAAAATGGGGGGGGGGGATTAAGAGAGGACTTCCCCTAACTCTAGCAACCACAATCTATTCATCTGTGCCAGGGACCACAGACTGTGCCTTCCAGCTGGTTACTATGGGTTACATGGGCAGGTCCTGGACATCACATTCCCCTTTTCTATATAAAGGTCTGGGTGTGTTTTTGTTTTATTTCACTTTTTATTTTCCTTTTAATTTCTTCACTAACTATAACTGCAGTTTTTGGAGGAGAGGCAAGGGGAAAAAAACAATTTCTTGTCATATAATATCATGCTAGTATTTTGCTATTATGTGTTAGTAGAGTACAGTATAGTACTAATATTATAAACTTATTTCTAACTCTCTAGACCTGGCAGATATTTTAAACTCCTTCTATCCTGGACAATTTTCAAGGTTCCTGAGAAGTTCCCTGCTGGGCTCATCCCTTGATATGTCGCTACCTCTTCTGCAGCTGGATGCTTTTATCTCAGCTCCACACTCAGACATTAGCTGTGGAGTTCCCTCACCCTCCCACACAGTCTTCTTTGATAGGACATAAAAGGCCAAGTGCCTCCCTCTTGTCCATGGGAAATGGTGACATACTAGTCCTTCTTGTCATCAGTGGGGATGTGTACTGCCTACTGCAGGCCTCTGCTTTCTTCCTTCTGCCCTGCGGCAACCACTTTGTACCGAGTGCCACTCCTGAGTCCCCTCAACTGCAGAGAATAGCACATTGGGTTTCAGGAATACTTCAGGTGGCTCTTCAGAGACTCCAATCCTCTTCCACCTGTTCTCACAGCGTCGGATCCGCTTCTGGTTGCTACTGCTGCCTCACAAATTCTTTTAAAACTTAAAGGGGTACAAATTAATTGTATTGTGCTCACAGATCCTATGCGTCGGAACATCAGACCGAGCGCTGTGGGGGATGTCTTTTTCTTGCTCCCTGATATCTGGGGCCCATCCTGGGAACACAGGAAGGTGGGAGATGACTTGTCACTTAGGATAAGGAATCATTTGAAAGTGTTTTCTGTCCATGTCTAATGGCTGGTACTGGCCATCAAGTGAGACCTCCACTGAAGCTGTGGACAGACACTACATTTTGTCTCTTCTGGTGGCCTCAGGGTAGTTGGATTTTATACAATGCAGTTTAGGCTCTAGAATCAGTATCCCAGCTAAAAAGGTGGAAGCTTTCCTTTCATGGTAGAGCCTCAGAACACATATAGTGTCACTCCTGTCACTTTCCACTGGTTACAAGTGTGTCACAGTACTATTTAGATTCAAGGAGAGAGAATTAAGTTTTACCTCTAGATGGGGAGTGTCAGTGTTCTAAAAGGGCATTTGGGAATGGAGCTATTGCAGCCAACTTTGAAAATCCCCTACACTACTTTTCCTCTTAAGGTAGTTTTACTAATTAAATCCTTTCTTCAAAACTCACCTCCTCCTAGCCTTCTTTCTTTTTTAAATAAACTTGATCTGACTCAGAGGTCTCAGTGTCATGGAATATGTTATTACGCATTGTCTTAGTAAATTATGCATTGTAAAGTGTCGTGTTACTTTGGTATGCTGTCTTGCTATAAGGGTTTAAGATCTTGTTATAGGAAAGGGAAGGAACAAGGAGCTATTCCACCATCTTTACCCGCCTGTCATCAACCTCCACACATATGAGAAAAGACACCTCCAAATGATACTCACAGTGGAGCTGCCTTTCTCAGTCACAAGAACAGGGAATCTTTCTTTCAGTTTTCAAGAGTTGAGAGAGAACTTGGTTCTTTGAGCTGGAATTTCTCAGTCTTAGTCCCAAGACTTTAGAACCATGACAAGCAAGTTACAAATTTGAGAATAAAAAATATACAATTTAATGATATGTGTAGTTGAAGAGCTTTCTCTCTGGTAATATATGTCACACAGCAACAACCTGATATAGTTTGGGATTCTTTGGAGTGCTATGAAGCCAAGAGACCTGGGTTTTCTATAGGATCACTTAAGAGACCACCTTCGTTATATGAAAAGTTGATTTGCACAGATTATATTTCTACTAGAAAAAGTTTCCTTTTTAATAATGGGTTTAATCTCTGCTACACTTATTCATTATAACCTCATAGTGTGTTGTGCGTGTTCATTATCCTACGAGAGTAGAGAGTTGAAAACTGCAGAGAGAGTTAACAAAATACTCAACTCTCACTTACTTGGGTTAACCAATGAGAGAGTCTGATCATTAGAAAAGTCCTGTGTCTAGCTGTAACAGTGTGATTCTACATATGGTATGGTTTATGGCTGAAAAGTCTAATTTTTTAGAAAATAGGCATAATGTACATATAGGAGGTTACAACTTTAAAGGCTGTGAGGCAAGATTACCTCTCGGATCTCTTAAAGCAAGCAGATATTCTGATTTTTCACTTGTCTTAAGAGGGTCGATCTAAAGACAGAAAACAAGGCTTCAGGAGGTGTGCTGTGCTTTAGAGAGGGGCACACCAGGTCTCCCTCTGTCCCTGCAAGGCTTTTGCAACTACAATCTGAGCAGTGTGGATGCCTCTAAGGGCATTCCCACCGGGCAAAGATAAGCTGACTTTAGCCATAGGAGGCAGACCGAGAGCTGAGCCGGGAGGGGTGATTCCTGGACATTTTGAAAGGTGGGACTCAATCTGCGAGTAACCATCCTCTGTGCTGGAAAGGCAATTTGTTACGTTTGATCTTGTTAAAAGTTTCGCTTTTATGAACGATTAGTGCAAGGAGTCTAGGGAAAGGTCTCTCTTCAAACTTGGAATAAAGTGTTGGCAGGAAAAGAAATAGAGGCCTTAGCAAAGGTGGGCCCGGCCAAATTGAAGTTGATCTGAAATTGATTGTTCAACAGCTGGTCAATAGTCTGGAAAGCCACTCTCTGGTAGTGGTGGTGGTGGGGGGGGGGGGGGGGGTAGGGGAGGGAAGCAAGCGACAATCAAGAAAGGTTTATCTGACATGTAGCTTTTGTAAACTAAACCATGAGAGTCTTTAATTTTCCATTTTAATAGAGATTATTAAAAAAACTGATGTAAAGTTACAACACGTTCTTTGGAGTTATGAAGTAACCACCAAAATAAATAAATATAAGGAAAATGGCTAAGGAAAATAGAATATTGATTTGATTTTCATATAACCATGTACATACAGGTGCCCCCCCCCCCAAATGTATACACACTTCGAATGATTATGAAGTCAGTGTTTATTAATATAGAGTTCATTTTCAAAATTAAGGGAGTTATCAGCTGGTACAGTGTGTATACATTTTTGGGGACATCCTATATCTCTTTTATGGAAAGTTAGAACTAAGTACAAAAAATAGTTCAGCAGCTCGATTTTATATATGAGTACTGAGGCCAGGTGACATTTGAAGTACAAATTTTGATATGCAGAAATGAGAGAAGGAAAATTGTGCAGAGGAAGCAATTTCTTTGGGAAGGGAATTGAGGAGGGAAGAAAAAAAAAAAGGGATATTATATGTGGGCAAGAATAGTTCAATTTGGTTGGACCACACTCTAAAATAGAAAAGTGAAAGATGAGATTAGGAAAGTTAGATGAGATTCAATTGCAAGTTTAAGGAATCTAAAATCTAAGTCTTCAAGAACTATGGGAAAGATATTAAATATTAGGCAGAGGAGTGACATGCTTAGGGATCTTTAGAAATTGGTAGCATTAAGTGAGACAGTTTAGAGATAGGAGAGACCAGAAGCAGAAAGGCTAGTAAGCAATGTATTTCAATCAGTCAGTGCATGGAATGGATGTCAGAATATGCTAAGGACAGAAAGAGTGGAGAATGGACTTGGATGTGAGAGCTGTTGCAAAGGGTCAGTCAGTAAGGGTGGGTTATCTGGAATCATTTAGACCAAAACAAATAAACAAAGAGCATGTGAAGTAATGCCAATATTTTAAGGCTAGGTAAATTAAAAACAAGGGATTCCAAAGCAGGAACAGAAAATAGAGGACGAAGAAATAGTTGGAGGGAAATTAGGACGGATAGGAAACTGTGCTTAGCCTTTTGACTTTTGTGCATTTGATTTTGAGTTTCTGGCAGGGCCACCAGATAGAGGTGTTTCATTTTGTTGTTTTGTTTTAACTAAGCAGCTGGAAATGTAGGTACAAACCTCTCTTCCAAGTAGCACTTTTTCTCACAATCAAATACAGAAATTTTGTTAATACTATTAGTAGCCTTCTTAATATTGCACAAAATAATGCAATCACAAATGGAATATAGGCATTTGCTACTCCTAATGCTAATTCCCATTAAGTATTGAGAAATATGAAATGAGTGAGTCACATCATTTTATTATAGCAGATATTTATGTCTGTGTTCATAGCATGTTAATCTAGGCTAGGTTAGGCAATATTCTACTATGGAAAACCAAGACTTTATAATATGCAACAGTCCCAAAAGAAGTGTTAGGGCCTTAAGATTGAAGAATAGCTTTTAATACACATTTAAATGAGGATTATGATTTTTATATAGGAAGACTTCTGATTCATTTATCCTTTCAGAGTGAGAGAAAAAAATTCCAATTTATGGCTTAAATTTCCATCGGTATACTGTTGACTTACAAATTGCATATCTGGCCTAGACCTCTATCCTGAAATCCCACACACCATCCTACAGCTTTCTTGAGATGTTCAATTAGATATATAAACACTAACTTTAAAAGTAGAAGTGGTGCTAAACACAAGGGAATGAAATACAAAATTTTGAGGGTGCCTTTACAAAATCAAATATTCATTTATTAAGTAAGTATGTTCAACTACCAAGTAATTATTCAAAGCCTTAAGTGTGTATACATGGGCAGCAAAGATAGAGAGCATTGCTATACTTGACAATATTTTCTATTGGACACCAGCTTTGACACCAAAAAATTGAATTGTAGTCATTGTTATTATGTAAAATGTAGTGTTGTGTATATATCTCTTATTCCATTTTTTTAAATTTACCAACTTTTAAATTTTTTCCTAACTTTTCTGCAACAAAGTTTGTTTTCCTAACATCGTTTTATTTTAAATGTTGGACCGTTTAGTTGAATTTGTAATAAATAATCACAATTTTGTAAGATATTTCACCTGATCACTATGAGTGTTCAACAATTTTACATTTCATGAATTGGAATTTAAAAACTAAGCCATTATTGGGATTGTTTTTTCTACTTGAAGCATTGAACAACTTTTGATGTAAAACTGGTATCATACTAGCACATCTGTGAAGTACTTTTTTTAATGGAGCTAATACTTCACTTTTCTATATTTGCACAAGAAACGTAAAAATCCAAAATAAGAAAAATTTTAGAAGAGAGATTCCATCAAAATAAAAATAACTATCAAAATAAAAGGTCAAACTTCAGAATGAGATTAAACACACCTTTGGCAGTTGCATGCATGAAATCATTATCTCTGAATGAAATCTTATAAAGTAGCTATAAATGTTTGAGCTAGATGTTGGCCTTCTAATTTTTATGTAGTAAATAGAATCACATAGGCCCACATGTATTATGATAGTTGGCTTGGCTATCATAACAAAATACTGTGAACTGGGTGGTTTAAACAGTGATTTATTTCTCAGCTTTGGAACCTAGGACCTCACTGTTATGACTTGAGTGTAAATTTATCTACAAAGAAGTTATATATATATACATATCTACAAAGAAGTTATATATATATACATATACACACACATATATGTATGTATATATATAAATAATTTCAGAGAGGAAGGGGTAGAGAGAGATAGAAACATCAATGATGAGGGGGAATCATTGATCAGCTGCCTCCTGCATGCCCCCTACCAGGAACTAAGCCTGCAACCAGGTATGTGCCCTGACCAGGAATCAAACCAAAACCTTCTGGTTCATACATCAATGCTCAACCACTGGACCACACCAGCCTGTCTACAAAGAGGTTTTTGTATATGAAATTAAGTATCTCAGGATGAGACCATTCTGGTTTGGATAGACCCTAAATCTAGCAAGTGTTCTTATAAGACAGGAGAAGGGGAAAGGACACAGAGAAGAAGGCAATGTGAAGATGGAAGCAGAAATTGAAATGAAGCATCTACAAACCAGGAAATATCAAGGACAGCTGGCAGCCACCCAAGGCTAGAAGAGAGGCGTGGGAGAAATTATCCCTCAAAATTTCTAGGAGGAATCAATCCTGCCCTCAGAACTTTGAGAGAATAAATGTGTTGGTTTAAGTCTCCCCGTTTTGGGTAATTTTTTTAATGGTAGCCACAGTAAACTAATACACTACTGATATGCATATCTTGCTAAAATATGAAATACCAGCCATGTGTTTCATTATACATAACATAGGCAATAGGTATAAACCAAGACTTATCAGGCAGCTGCTTCAAGCATTTCTCAAAGTTAATGTATTCACTAGAAATCCAAATGTTATCCTCCTAGACTCTAATTTTTAATTTTCTCCTCAGTTAATAATTCCATGTTTCTACTTGCTGAGGCCCAAACGTTGGAATTATCGATACTGCTCTTTTCACGCAGAGATTGAAACTATTAGTAAATCCCATCAGCTCTACCTCTGAAATACGTCTAATTCCATCACTTTTCACCACCATCACTTATTGCTGCCTTACTCCAAAACTATTATCATCTATCACCAACTCCTTCCTGCTCTCCCTGCTTCCAATTTTGTTCCACCAGTTCCTAAATGTTGCAGCCAAAAACCTATTTTTAAAATGTAAGTCAGATAATGTAACTTGTATATCAAAACTCTCTGCTTTGCATGCCCTATGGATTAACTTGTGTCTCCAGAAAGACAGGTTGAAGTCCTAACCCTCAATACCTCAGAAACTGACCTTATTTGGAAATAGGCCATTGCAGATGTAATTAGTTATGTTAACACTAGAGGCCTGATGGACTAAAATTCGTGCAAGAGTACGCCTTCCTGGCACAATGGCCGGCCCCTGTGGGTAGTGGAGCCTGTTCCGCTCGCATCGCGCCTCAAGTCGGAGTCTGTAAGGAACAGAAAGGCCAAGGGACTCCTTCCCCGCGCCGCCCCCTCCCCAGCAGAACCGTGGCTTCTGGAAGCCGGTCCATCCTTGCTGTTTGACACAGTCGCTGCAGGGAAGAAACATCTGCATAGCATATGTTTCAAGGGACCTGGGGTATATGGCATACTGTTTTTAATATGTTTGCTCACCTTCTTGGCACTATGTGTTTTAACCAAGGTCACCTCTCCAAGAAAGGTTGTTTCCCCAGGTAGGGATTTTTCCCTGAAGTTAGGGAGGGAATAAAAACCCTTAACCAAATGCCAGGCGGGTAGTTAATCACTTTAACTACGAACAATCACCCTTAAGCTACATAATCTTTACTCCCTGGAATGGAGATAAGAAACGCCCTAACCTTTGGAATAGAAATTGATAGGATTAAAATCAACTGGTATAAATACAGATGTAACAAGACAATAAAACACAGAACTTGGCTGGAGAACCTACACAGAACTTGGCTGGAGATCCTGGCTAGAACCTGGCTAGAGAACCTGACTAGGCTGCTGATCAACTGAACGCTGTCTCAGTGTCATTCCTTCTTCGTCGACTCTGTTCACACCTTTGGGGACCCCTGGACCTGCTGGGGTTGGACCCCAACACGTGGCCCCCTCCCCGCTGAGAACTGTGGGTACCAATGGATGTGGCTGAGAGCCCTGAACGGGACCCTCGCTCTCCAGAGGACGAAGAGCAGCAGCAGCAAGGGCTCTCGGACAATGACATTCTGAGAGAAAGTGGGTCTGATCAGGATTTGGACAAAGCTGCAGGGAGGGCTTCTGATTTGGAGGATGAGGAAAATGCTGTCCTGGAACTGAGCCAGGAGGAAGAGGAAAGTCGCTCTGATGAGGAGGATCAGGACCAGGACTCTGAGCCTCAGGAGCTGAACAGGGGCCCTACGAGCCCCCCCCATGCAGAGGTAGGGGATGGGGGGGAGGAAGACCGCACAAGTGATCTGAGGGACGAGGCCTCCTCGGTCACCAGGGAACTGGACGAGCATGAGTTAGACTATGATGAGGAGGACCTCGAAGAGCCAGCCCCCACTGGGCAGGAGGACGGAGCAGAGAAGGCTGGGGCAGAGGAGGAGGAGGAAGAGGGAGAAGGAGCGCCCGAGGAGGAGGGAAAGGCCGATGTCCACAGTGTGGAAGAAAAGGAGCCCCTGGAGGCAGCCGAGGAGAAAGAAAAGGAGGATGGCGACGGGGAGATGGATGATGGGGAGGTCGATGATGATGATCTGGAAGAGGGCGAAGTAAAGGACCCCAGTGACAGGAAGGTGAGGCCTCGTCCCACCTGCCGATTCTTCATGAAAGATGTTGTGACACCATTATCCACTCTTCTTCCACCAATATCAAATTCCATACCATTCAGAGACCAGGTTAAAGGGAACTGTACCTGGGGAATGAATTGTAGGTTTATACACCCTGGCGTCAACGACAAGGGCAACTCCTCCCTAATCACCAAAGCGGAACCTTTCCCGCCTAAAGGTGCCCCACCTCTGGGACCTCACCCACTGATGCCTGCCAACCCTTGGGGTGGGCCAGTAGTTGCTGAAATGTTGCCTCCACCCCCTCCAGAACCCCCCACAGAGAGTGCCTGGGAACGAGGACTTCGCCGGGCAAAGGAGGTTTTAAAAAAAGCAACCATTCGAAAAGAACAGGAGCCTGATTTTGAGGAGAAAAGGTTTACTGTGACCATTGGTGAGGCTGAACGGGAGTTTGACAAGGAAAATGCAGTTTTCCGAGATTGGGATTACCGGATTACAAGAGATGCCAGAGATACAACACTTGAGCCTGATGCAGATCCTTATCATGGCTATGAAAGCGACCGGTTCCGGCGTGGCGGGCAGTATGAGAATTTCAGGGTGCAATATACAGCGACAGAACCGCGCCAGAATTACCGGGAACGGGAAAGGGAAAGAGAGCGAGGGAACAGGCAGCGGGAGCGGGAGCGGGAGCGCGACACGGAGCGGCGGCGGCGGAGAGAGGGGTGGGAGCGAGAGCGAGCCGAACGGGGCGAGAAGGACAGACAGCACCGAGACAGAGAGAAGGAGCGGACCAAGGAAGAGGAGAAGCCAAAGCCCCGCTCCCCACGGCCACCAGGCCGACCCGCTGAGCCACCCACGGAGGAGGCCGTCTCCGCTGGGCCACAGGTGAAGCGAGCAGAGGAGTGGAAAGACCCGTGGCGCCGCTCCAAGTCTCCCAAGAAGAAACTTGGTGCATCGGCCTCCCCTAGCCGTGCACGAAGGCGTGGAAAACCGTCAGCCTCATCCGCCTCTGCCTCCCAGGCCTCCAGGTCGTCTTTGCGGTTCTTCTCCTCCTCTGGCTCCGGTTCGTCCAGGTCTCAGTCCTCATCCTACAGCTCCTGCTCTAGCCGGCCTTCCGGACACAGCTCCTTCTCAGGCAGCCAGTCCACGTCCCGGTCCTTTTCCTCCTCCCCGTCCCCCTCTCCAACGCCTTCTCCGCACAGACCTGCTGTCAGAGCCCAGGGCGAGCCAGCTCTGCCTCCTGGGAAAGCAGGAGAGAAGATGGCGAAGAAAGCAGCCCCACCACAGGCCCCCAGGACCGCTGCCCCAGCCCCTGCGCCTGCCAAGCCAGGAGGCCCTCGGGAAGCCCGGAGGAGGGAGCGCCACGCCAGGACCCCCGCCAGGAGGCGGACCGGCAGGGGCAGGGGCAGGGGCAGGGGCAGCGGCTCCAGCGGCTCTCGTTCCAGATCCAGGTCCTTGGGCGTGAGCAGCGTCTCCTCCGTGTCCAGCGCCACGTCCAGCAGCAGCAGCAGCAGCTCGGTGCACAGCGCGGACTCGGATGACATGTACGCAGACCTGGCCAGCCCTGTGTCCCCGGCCAGCTCCCGGCCCCCCACTCCGGCCCAGGCCAAGAAGGAGAAAGCAGGAAAATCTAGAAGAGAAGATGGCGTGAAAGAGGATCAGCGGAAAAGGGAGGCATCCACACGGCCACCCAGATCCTCAAAATCGTCCGCAGGCAGGCAGTCCTACCAGCAGCCCACAGCTCCCCCGCGGGCACCCTCTGGGCAGCCCCGGCAGGGCGCATGTGTGGCACACAAGGAGATCAAGCCGGCCCTGCTGAACAAGGCCGCCCAGAAAGGGAGCAGGAGGCGAGATGAGCCCTCGGACAAGGACAGGCTAAGCCCTCCTCCGGCCAAGCGGGCCCACGTCTCCCCAGACCGAGGTTCTCGGGACCGGGACCGGACGTCAGGGGGGAGAGGGGGCTCTCCCAGGCCAGGACGGCAGGGAGGCCAGAATGCCAAGGCTCCCGTGGCCCTGCGAGACAGGAAGCGCCTGCTGCCCCCCCAGTCCAAGAGCTCCAGCAAGGTCACCAGTGTGCCTGGGAGAGCCTCAGGCGCCTCCACGGGCACCAAATCAGGGAAGGCCAGCACGCTGTCGAGGCGGGAGGAGCTCCTAAGACAGCTCAAAGCCGTGGAGGACGCCATCGCTCGCAGGCAGGCCCAGATTCCCAGGAAAGTGTAATGGGGGCCCCCCGCCGGCTCAGCTCCCTGGCCAGAGGCAAAGACTCCTGTGTTTTTAAACATAGGGGAAGCGCAGCCGTGTTGGATTGCGCAGTTAATGTCTTATTTTGGCTGTGATTCTTTTTAAAAATAAATAAATAAATAAAAATAAAAGTTTGTCAGCTGGAAAAGAAGCCACACGCACATCATGAAGATGACGCTGAACCTCAGCCTTCTCCCAACCACACTGACCAGTCCTTCCCAGAGCAGACACAGACAGGCAGGCAGACAGCACCGAGCCAGGACATGGCACTGTTTTATGTAAATTTTAAGTCCCAGATACCCGGATCAGCCGGCCCATACATTTTTTCTTCCCCATCTTCTCTTCCTCCCTCGGTTAGTCAGGCAAGTTCGCGCCCTGCTGTGTGCCATGTCCTCACCACACGGCTCTCCTACTGTGGACAGGAACACCTAGTGCTACTGAGCAACCTCTTCCCCACCCCTGCCCATCCTCAAGATAAAAATATATATATATATATATATATATATATATATATATATATATATATATATATATATATATTTTTTTTTTTTTTACTAAGTCTGACTGGGAAATAGTTCCTGTCTTTTATTTTAAGCATCAAATTGTTTTAGTTGATTTGAAAATGAAAATATACAGAAAAGACCAAAAAAAAAGGCCATGGGTATTGTTGGGCGTCTGTCTAATGTGGAGGGTCTTTTTTTTTTATCATTAAAAAAAAAAAAGAGTAGACCTTCCTTCTCCCAGCTGCGGGCACCAGCTTCCCTCCTCGGGCTGCTGGCAGGTACCCAAGACCCCAGCCGGCTTCCCTCCAGCCCCAGTTTTGTCAGGAAGGACGTCCGGAATGATGTCTGGAAGATGTCTGGTCTATTTGGTATATTACCCTTTTATTATTATAGATGAGGTCATACTGGAGCATGACCAATACGACTGTATCCTCATGAAAAGAGGAGGGGGAGTCCCACAGGGGAAATGCCAGTTGGTGACAGAAGCAGAGCTTAGAGGGAGACAGATACGAGCTAAGGAATGCCAAGGATTGGTGGTCAGCACCAGAAGGTAGGGGGAGGCAAAGCAGGACCCTCCCTTACAGCCTGCACAGGGACCATGGCTCTGCTGACACCTTGATTTTGAACTTCTGGGCTCCGTAACTGTGACAGAATAAATATATGTTGTTTTACATAATCCATCCAACTTGTGCTGCTTTGTTGATGCAGCCCTAGGAGACTACACAGCGTGTCACTCTGAGGAAAAAAACCCCACAATAATTACAGTGACCTACTTGGTCTTTACACTTCGGTTCCCATCTTGTCCAGGATTTCATCTCCCACTGCATTGTTTGCCTACTTCTCTCTACTCTAGCCACAATGTCTTTTACGGTGTTTCTCCGATATTCTAGACTTACTCTACCCTGCGGGAACTGACATTTTCTGTTCCCTGCTTGGAAAGCTCTTCCCTCAGATATCTAGACTGCTTGCTTTGCTCACCAACTTTGACACTTGACTCATATTCCACAACCTGTTAGAATGTCTCTGGCCATCATGTTAATAATTAAAATGATATCCCTCAAACTCCCTATCTCTCTTTTCTAGACTTTTTTTTTTTTTAATTCCAGAGTGCTTCTCATATACTTATGTTCTATGTTTTAATACTTAATGTATTGGGGTTTTGAAATTGTTATCACCATTATGTCCCCAGCATTTGGTATAGTAGCTGACACACAGTAGGCACTCAAGTTGTTTTTTGGAAGAGTGAATAAACCTGTGGCATATTCAGGGAACTTTTGAATAATTGAGTATGGTTATGTTTGATTTTTCCTTTCTAGTCAGGGTATGAAGTATTATATCAGGCTGAAAATTAGTCAAAATCCAGGTTGTTTTCAAAATTGTTTCATTGCAATTTTGTTACAGTTGCCTGTAGTGAAACACATTATTCAAATGAAAATCTTACAAAAATATATACAAGAGATAGTGTTAAGCTGCTTAGTAAGAAACAAAAAAAGTGGGTCTCAGAATCTTTCTCTCTGTTTCTTTTCTTATTCACAACACCTTAAGGTCACCATATTCACCCAGGGGTTCCTAAGAGCACAAGCTGAAAAGCACCGCTTTAAGCAACAGAAAACCTCAGAAGGATCAAACAAAGCAGTTACTGTACATGATGAGATTTGCATTTTATTAGATAACAAGGACAACAGTCTAAAGGATAAATCAGAGGCTTGCAAAACTGAAGGCAGAAAAAGGCCGGCAGGGAAGATACCACAATAATCCAGAAGAGCTATCACAAGAGCCTGAACCAAGAAAATCTCAGTAGGGAACATGATCAACAAGTGAGAAATAGTGTCGCTAAACCCCGATAAATTGATTTAATATTCGGAGTGGGGGGAGTGGGGAGAAAGGGAGATTTCCAGGTTTCTAAGTAGGGTCACTGAGCAGGAAATGACCACTGACTAATAGAGAGGTTGTAGAAGAGGAGTTCAGGCCTCAGGACAGGTAGGACATTCAGGTGCATGTGCCCAGTAGCTAAGGGAAAGCATCATGCTGGGATTTAGCATTGGGTATTACCTTATTCAGCGTTTACTCACTAACTTAAAAACAACCATTGAGAATTAAGAGGAAGAAAAAGCATAATAGAGGAACCTGAAAACATTTTTTTGCAGAGTACATTTTCTATCATCCAGGATAAAAAATATTCTTATTCATATTATTTTAATGCTATCTTTTATAATTCATGATCATGTAATATTTCAGGAGACATGTTTCTATGACCAGTACTGTGGCTGATGCCAGATAGGGTATAATTTTTATAGTTTAAAATAAATTTGAATTCAAAATGAATCCTTTAACTTTCTGTTATCACAACCTCCTCTCCTCAACTTCTTGATGCTTAAGACTGAGTTCTAAAAACATGCAGTTGATCAAAATATTAAAAAAATAACCATTGAGTTCTTTCAATATTCCCTATGCTTTGAAAATTGAGGAGCACACGGTGGAACAAAACAGTCACTTTTCTTATGTGCAGTGATAAGAAATGACAGGCAAAATTTGAAAGGGGGGAGGGGGAGCTCTCTGTCCTGTGTATCACTATAAAAGAAAGAAGTATAAGAAAAAGGCTTTACCAAGTTAATAATTTATTGACTCAGCTCCAAATTTACCCATTTTGCCTGCTCTATAAAAATGAATATTGCGCCGAAACCGGTTTGGCTCAGTGGATAGAGCGTCGGCCTGCAGACTGAAGGGTCCCAGGTTCGATTCCGGTCAAGGGCATGTACCTCGGTGGCGGGCACATCCCCAGTAGGAGATGTGCAGAAGGCAGCTGATGGATGTTTCTCTCTCATCGATGTTTCTAACTCTCTATCCCTCTCCCTTCCTCTCTGTAAAAAAATCAATAAAATGTATTTTTTAAAAAATGAATGTTGGTTCTTCACGTTTTTGTTTCCTTTTCCAGCTGCCATGTTGCTAAGTTTTCTCAGTCCAGGGAGATGGGGAGACACCGCTGGAGGAAATGGTTTGTTTCCTGTTGTAGGTGTGCTCACTTGGCTGCCTGTATGGCTCCAGCGGCTCCTCCAGCATGCATTTCCTGCGGTGCACATACATGGTTTTGCTAGTGCCTGGCTCCTATAATTACAGCAGCCAGCATCACCCAAAAGCTACCACCTTCTGCCTGCAACCGCATTGGACAACGTTTGGTGAAGACATCTGATGAGGCACCTCCCCGTGAAAAGCCTTTCCTGGCATCTTTCAGAGTGGACTTCCTGCAAGTTCTACCGGAACCACAGCAATCCCACCATCACCCAGCAAACACAGTCATGCCCTTCCCAACACGGTCTGGGTCTCATTTCTGGTGAAGAAAACTTCCTCAGGAGCTCCATCTCAGCCCTAGGGGTGGTAGCTGATGTTATGTTATATATTCAATTTTATTTTATATACTTGCTATTCCTATATTCTCTAAAGATTCCTTTACTGCTTATGAGCCAATCCTGCATTACTCCATTTCCCTATTGTATCAAATGTTTTTTATATCATCTATGTTCAGAACACTGTATGGTTTCCTTCTCTTTTGACCAAGACTTATTCAGAGGTCAAAGAAGAATGATTAACATATAAACAGGATAAAATAGTTGCACAGATGATAATAAAGTGGAGAATTTAAAAAACAACAAAAAAATAGAATTCTTATTTTATATCACACTTGGTCAAGAACCCACACATACCTGCCACCCCTAGGCAGAACCACCCAGGGCCAGGTCCCCTTTCTGGTAACAATATGAGGTTTCTAGAATAGTTAAATACACAGAAACAGAAACTAGAATAGTGGTCACCAAGATCTTGGAAGAAGGTAGAAATAGAGAGTTATTTATTGGATATAGGCTGTATTCTCTTACCTGTATTTCCTAAAGATGGTCCCAAGGGAGGAACAATGAAGTGAATGTGAGTGCATTTTATTGAAAACTGAAAATATTAACTGAATACTACTATTTATACTACAGATATTAGCAAAATTTCTTTGTAAATATGGAGATTCTGGATGTTATAAAAAAAAGTATGGATTTGCAATCTCAACGGATTTACGGAAATATTTTTACCTATTGACTATTTGCTTATCAAATGTTTTTGTATTTATCATTCCTACCAGCCTCAATTTAAAAAAAATCATCACAAAATAAACTCTTATGGAGTTTCCAGACAGAATGAAGTGATACTTTGAGACAAGCAAGACTATGATTTAATTCCCTATGTGAGAATTACCCTGAATGCATGAAGCAGAGAGGATTAATTTTCTACCATAAATTTGTGCTCCCCTGCCCACAGTACAGTGACATCATTGAGAAGTAGCTGTCTTCCCAGGGGTTACATTTCCAGGTACCTTGCACCTATATGGGACCACTTGTGTATATATCATGTGCCTTCTATTCCCCCATCAGCCAGCTAAATGCAGAATATTCTGAAACCCTAGGGCATAGCTAAAGTACAAAATAGGAGGAGTCTGGGCCCATAACCAGCCATGAAGTGGAAAGCTACTTATGAACTAGGAACTTTCTCATATTGAACTGTTACATGATGAAGAAATACACTTCTGTTGGCTGAAGTCCCTGAAATTGTGGGGCTTATTTTTGTCAGCAGTTAGGATCCTCTATACCACCCAATGGTGGTAAAAGAGTATTAGAACAAATAAAAGAAAAGCTACATTTCTTTACTTTAAAATAGAGCTTTTGCCTTACTAAGTTCATCATATATTCATATAAATATGCTTTTCAATAATTCTTTAAAGTGATGGATGTTGTTTTAATCCACAAACCTTCCTGCATTCTCAAACACATTGCCTTCTGTTAACCAGTTCCATCACTTTGACTTGAAAGTTAAAACGTATGATATATTGGACAGGCTGCTCTTTTCAAAGAAAGATTTCCTAATTTTCTTCATGACCAAAGGAGAAGAGAAGTCACTGATATTTAAGTTTCACTGTTAGTTGTGCGATTTATTTGTATGAATAGTGCAAACTCAGTCCCTTGAATTTTCGAAGTAATTTATGCAGATTTGTTTTTAAAGAACACACATTTCCACCATAATTTAGTGGGACTCAACTTTTGTAACATTAGACCATCTGGAAATGAAACAGAACAGAGATACCTGGTTTTATCATTGTGGCACTTTTCCGCTAGGCAAACAACTCTCTATCTTCTGCTTTCACATGAGTTTGTGCAGGTGTGCCGAAAATCCTTACTCAATAATTTATCAAACAACCCTCATAAAAATACTACATTTCCCCAGTCACACATTATGCATTCCCAAATGCTTTAGGAGAAAATGAGTACAATTCAATAATAAAAATAAGGCATGGTGTAATTAATGCATTAAATTACTATAATGTGTATTATAAACATAATAAGGATTCAGCTTATTTACTTATTCAACAAATATTTACTGGGTGTCAAATAGGCACTATAAATGAAATGATATATCGGATTTTTTACTATCTAATGGAAATATAACAGCACATAATGAGAACAGTGATAAAAGTAAATTGAAGTGCAATTGTGGACAGGACAGGGACCTGCATGATCATCTTGTTTAACCTTTTCATTTTGCAAACAAGAAAATTGAGGAACTTGCTCAATTAAGATGATAGTGGTGACTAACCACCCAATCCTTATAGGTATAATTCATTTCCATTCCAAAAATACTTATTTGGAATATGAAACACTGTGCTTACCACTCTGTTGGATGCAAAGATTGACGTGAACTCGTTTCAATTGATTCACAATGACCTTGCAGCAGTATGAGTGCGACACAAGGGTGTCTCGGGCTAGTTATGCCACACTAATGTTATAGTAGGAAGGATTTCCATCTGTTCTGTTTTATCACTTATCTTGATATAACCCAATTTAAAACTTGTGTCAAAGATAAATGCATGTAAAAAAGACAGGGCTGGTCAAGTAATGGAGATATGACCTATATGGTTACACAGGTTTATAAAAACAACCTGATTAATCTGATGCAAATGAAACTTGATTTCATGATTTTATAAATAAGGTTATACAGTGTGGGTCCTGTTAAAGTAGCGTGTGTCTTCATAGCTACAGTTTTAGAAATTATAATCCCCATTTATTAGGCATTTCATGACATAGACTTCATGAGACCATAGTTTACATCTGTTCTCTCCTTTCTGTCTGTTCATTCAACTTTGCATCTACAAATGATAATAACTGATATGTAACACATGTTTGGTAAGTTTTAGGGAATTGGTATGCATAACAATGAATGGACATGTCTGTCACAGAGCTAAGTGCTGTAACTACATTATCTCATTAAATTCTCACAACATTCTGGTAAGGTAGACATTATTACCCCTCTTTTATCATGAAAACACTGAAGCTTAGGTTTTAAGTAACATCTAGATTATAAAAGTATTAGGAGCCCAAGGTACATTAAAACTCTGTTTCTAAACATATACCATCATAAATTCATTCCAGTATAACAATACCTTGAAATATAAAACACAAACCATATTGGAAACAACCAGAATGAAATGGATGTTGTCAGCAATATGAATTGTGCTTCTGAGTTTAGATTTCTAGGCGATATGGAAGGGGAAGATAAATCTGTATATTTGTTTTCACTCTTTTCAAAAATAAATTACGTGTACTTGCTTGTGTACTTGCTTTTTTGCTTGTTTGATATGTTCCTAGGGGATAAAATAAAGTAAGATTTTTGTGAGAATACACATGAAATGATAGTTTGTCTCTATTTTCAAACATAATCTCTGAACCAAATTTGTTGAATGTTTAATTCTTAAATCTATAATGTAAACAGAAATAAAGAACATATCTTTATATTACAGCTGAGGGAAGGTATTTTTGTAAGTTGCTGAAGTCATGTGTTTCAGGTACATTTCACTCTGGTTTTAAATCATTGCATCCATTACATTCTATTTCTCACAGAGAAGATGAAAATGGCACAAATTTTTGATAAATGCAAATCTTAGTAAACATCAGTCACATTTGTCACAAGTATTTGTAATGCATTGACTACTTTATTATTTCCTGGATAAATATGCTTTAGCTATAAAATTTTATAGAAGCAAAAGTTGTTCTACCAAGCATCTGTTTTTCTGTATTTGTTTGATTAGATTGTTTTTTTGTGTTTTTATGCACAGAATTCATCTCTTTCTTTTTATGGATCTGCTTTTATCTGTCAATCACATGATCTCACCCCTCTATTAAAAGAAAAGATACAGTTGAACAAAATGAGAAACTACTAGTGATTTGGGTTTTTTTTTGGGGGGGGGGGAGGTGGTGAGAAGGAGAGGGGAGAGAGATTCAGGGAGACATGTGACCTCAAGGGAACCAGAGATTGTCCTTTCTGGAGGACACTGAGGGAGGAGCCTTCTGAGTGAGGACAGGAGTCTACCTGAGAATGAAGCCAAAGGAAGGAAAGCAGTCAACTGACAAACCACTTAGAGACAGAGTCCTATTAAAATTTAGAGGTTAGATCTAGCTATGTGAAAAAGATCACCTCGAAGTTTCCTTTAGTTTAAGCGATAATGAGTCTGTTTCTTTCACATTTAACCAATTAATAATATGTGCCTTATTTTGGTAGAAGAGCGCTTTAGCAGTTTGAGAAAGCGTGCCTAGGGAAGTAAATATTTGAGACCATACGTATTAGAATAGGTTGACAGATATCTGCATCTACATATCCATATCTATATTGTCTATATCCACATTCATACCCTTATACCCATATCTATATCCATTATCAGTGCAGCCTTCGCACTTGATTAATGGCATGGTGGTCTAGAATTATAGATCTGAAATTATTTTTGCTCAAAATTTTGAAAACATTTCTGTAATGTCTTTCTAGCTTCCGGTGTTGTTCTGAATCAGTTTGCTATCATCCTGATGACCAGTCCCCACCACATATCCTATTCCCTGTGCCCTAACAAATCTTTCAGGATCATGTTTTTGATTTTCTAAATTTTTAAACTGATATGCCTCTTTTAATAATTTGCATTTAGTAAGCTTTTATTCATTTTTTTCTGAAAAACAAGTAGGACTTCTTTTTTGAAGTCCTATCAGTCAAATACTAAAACTACCTTGATTATCTAAATTTCTCCATTTTTATTTCTATCTTCTTTTTATCTTCTTTTCATTCTATTTTCTAGGAAATTCACCCAACTTTATTTATCAAACATTAACTGATTTTAAAAATGTTTTTTTACTATCATATTTATAATTTCAAGATCTTGTTCTATATTTTTAATAGCATTTGATTCTTATTTTGTAATTTGAATATCTTCACTTCGATCTCTAAAAATAATTGGCTTTGGTTTTGTTTTCTTATGCATTTCTCAAGCTCCTCCACCCTCCCAACCCACCTCATTTTGGTTTTCCAGGTCTATGCTTTTCTTAGTGATTTCCTCAAATACCCAGCAATTTCATTATGTCTATCACATTAGAAATGCAAGGAATTTGTATTGGATTGAACAATGTCCTCCAAAAATCCATTGATTTCAGAGAGAAAGGGATAGTGAGAGACAGGTGCCGGGAGCCGGTCCATGCTTGCTGTTTCAAGGGACCTGGCATATATGGCATACTGTTCTTAATATGTTTGCTCACCTTCTTGGCACTATGTGTTTTAACCAAGGTCTCTGAGAAAGGTTGTTTCCCCAGGTAGGGATTTTCCCCTGAAGTTAGGGAGGGAATAAAACCTCTTAACTAAGTGCCAGGTGGATAATTAATCACTTTAACTACGAACAATCATGCTTAAGCTACATAATCTTTACTCCCTGGAATGGAGATAAGAAACGCCCTAACCTTTGTAATAGAGATTGAAAGGATTGAATCAACTGGTATAAATACAGATGTAATAAGACAGCAACACACAGAACTTAGTATACGGAACCAAGAGAGACAGAACCTAGGCACAGAACCTACACAGAACTAGAGACAGAAGAACTTCGCTGGAGAGAACATGGCAAAAGATCCTGGACTGAACCTGACTACAGAAATGGGCAAGAGAACCTGACTAGAACCTGGTGACTGAACCTGGCTGGAGAACCTGGACTGAACCTGGCTGGAGAACCTAGCAAGAGAACATGGACACAGAACCTGGCTGGAGATCTGAAGCAGAACCTCTCTGGAGATCCAGACCAGAACTTGGCTGGAGATCCTGGCTGGAGATCCTGGCTAGGCTGCTGATCAACTGAACACTGTCTCCGTGTCCTTCCTTCTTCGCCGACTCCGTCTACACCTTTGGGGACCCCTGGACCTGCTGGGGTTGGACTCCGGCAGACAGGAACATCACTGATGAGAGAGAACCATTGATCAGCTGCCTCTCCCACCGCCACACTGGGGATTGAGTCCGCAACCCAGGCACATGCCCTGACCTAAAATCAAACCATTACCTCCTGGTTCATAGGTCGATGCTCAATTCCCTGTTCATTTAGAATGCTCTTAATGTTTTTTAAGTATTATGATTCTAGAAAGATAAACCCTTTAAATTTGTATGACAGGAAATGTTTCAAAAGACAAATTATAGCTTTGTTTTGAATTTTTTTTAAAAATCAAAGGATGATATTCACATAATAAAAAGTGGTAAATTCACTGAGATAGAGTTCTTTGTATATACCCTGAGGACTGTGTGAAATATACCCTCTCAGGAGGGAGCTACTGATGATCCAGAAATGTCCAAGTGCCAGATTTGCATTCTTATTTCCCTCCAGCCTCACCAGCATTTGATATTAGCACTATCAAATTGTATCAATCTGTTCCCTGGAAAATACTATGTAATTATTTAAATTCACCCTTCATGCATAATAGCAAGATTGCCACATTTTTGGCCATTCCTGTTTCCTCTTTTGTGAATTGTCTATTCATATATTTGCAATTTTTGAAATGGTAATGTGGCTTTTTTTTTTTTTTTTGATTGGTGGGATTCTGAGTCTATTGTCCTTTATAAATACATTAAAATAATCTACTAGTTGCCTGGCCAGTCTGGCTCAGTGGTTGATCATGGACCTAAACCAGGAGGTCATGGTTTGATTCTTGGTCAGGGTACATGCCCAGGTTGGGGACTCGATCTCCAGTGTGGGGTATGCAGGAGGCAACTGATCAATGATTCTCTCTCATCATTGATGTTTCTATTTCTCTCTTCTTCTCACTTCCTCTCTGAAATCAATGAAAATATATATTTTTAAAAAACAACCAAAAAACCCCCACCATCTGCTAGTTTATGACTTTGTTTTGCTCTTGCTTTGTTTTAGTGTGTGTGTGTGTGTGTGTGTGTGTGTGTGTGTGTGTGTTTTAACATTGATACTGGTGTCTTTGTGGTACAGAAGTTTTCATTTTAAATAAGAATAATTTTCTATATGATTAACATTTTGTTTTGTGAAGAAATGTTTCAATGAAATGCTTTTCACATTTAGATCATTAATCAACATAGAATGTGTCTCTGTTTATATTATGAAAAAGAGAGCCAAATTTATTGTACTTTTAGGAACATAGCTAATTATTTCAATTTGATTTATTAAATAGTTCAGTCTTCCCTCTTCCAAAATGATTTGTATAAATCAATGACCTAATTTGTGTGTGACTGTTTCTGGTCTCCCTGTTCTCTTTCATTGGTCCTCGAGTTGTGTTAATCTCACATAAAAACCATCCTATGTTTTAAAACCACAGAATTATTATATACTTTAGTATCAGGTAGAGTAAGTCATATGTCAAGATGTTTAATATTCAAAATAACTTAAAATCTTTTTGTATACCTTCTGCATACCTGTCAAAAGCAGCTTTGCATGTTACATATATGTAAACACACATATGCTCTATTTAATTTTAATTCCATTTAAAAATATTTTAAAAAATAATTATTCTTTTTTAACAGATTAAGTCATTACATCATTTAACATGGTATGTGTCTACATTTATTTAGTTTATCTTTTATTCTACTGAGTTTTATAATATTTATAAATGTCTTGAATAAAATTTGTAACATGTATTCCTAGATACTGCATACATTTGCTGCCATGGTGAATGTGAGATTTTGTTGTAAATTAAAATTTTCTGAACATTTTCTTAAATTTTCTATCATAATGAAAGTTCATTTTTGAATTCTTATTTCTGTTTTTTCTTTTGTGCTAGGTGGAATTCTAGTTCTGTTATTTATTAGCTGTAAGGCCTTGAACCACTTTTATTTTCTTATTGGCAAAATTTAAATTGTAATATCACCTACCTCAACTAGGTTGTTTTGAGTTTTATTTTATACTTATAAGTTGACTTGTTACTTAGCATTTTTATAAAAAAATGGCTAATATAGGATTGCTAAGGGTGTCACTAAAAAAATAAATTGCTTTTGGACATGATTTCATCCTGATGTATTTTGAAAACAGTATTCAACCCAGAGCAGATGTTCAGGAAAAATTTTTGGATTACTAGATGTACCTTGACATTCGCACAATGAGTGCTAAAAGCAATATAATCTCTTGCCCATGCCTAGAGATGATGATGTGAATGTGGATGATTACAGATTATACAATATCTATTAAACTATCTGTTATTTTTATGTATAACAGGGATAACTAAAATAAGGATTTCAAAACTAAACCTTTGATGTATAAATACTTTATTCTATTTGTAACTAAAATTTTCCTCCCTAGCCATAGGCATCAATTTATCAATATGTGCCAATGATCACAGAGGAGTTTTGGAAAATAATGTGTATAATTAAGAATAATTAGTTCCCATTAACCTGACAAAGAACACTCTTAAATATTAATGACTTAATGCAGCTTCCAAATGTTGTGATTTATAAGTTTTTATAATTTAAACAGCAGAATCAACTCTTTTTACAGTGGTGTATTTTTAAAAAGAACATTAACATTTCATGTTTGGGGATGTTGTTCATTAAATACTGAACTATTCATTTATTTCTCAACTACTTCTCAAAGTATTATGCCTGTGTGTCCTTCAGTTGTATTAAAATTCTGTTCTCCATAGGAAAGGATAAAAAAGATTTATGAGGTAGAAGGCTTAAAATTTTTCTGTCATTGGAGGTTATTCAGGATTTGAATTGGTGAAAAGAAAAGAATATTACCTGATCCTGCAAGCATGCAGATACAAGGCAAAGGTTAAAATTCAAAAACCAAAGTGAAGGAAATGTAAATTAGTCTTCTAGAGGAATTACACAGAAAAGCCTATATATGCCGATTACTAAAATGTGTATCTTTAGTTCTGCCCACCTACCTGAATGTCAGACACATAAACCCAACAGCCTATTTAATCATGACTTGGATTACTATCTTGGGTTTAACATCTTCAAAACAGAATTCTTGTTTCTCCATCACTGATAATCTCCCCCTGGCTTCCCCCAAGCCCAGTAAATGGCACATTTAACTACTCAGCTCAAAAAAACTTCAGTAACTTTGTCTTTGGACTCTTCCTTCCACCCCAAATCAGCCAGACCTTTTGTTTTGGTCTTTGGATATTTCCTAGATCTACATCTGAGCACTTTTCAACAGTCCCCTATTGCTATACTAACTCAAATCACCTTTGTCACTCTTCCAGATTCAAACCACTTGTTGAATCCCTTGTCTCCCTAATTCCATACATGCTTTGCTACTCTAAATGTTTCCCTCAAGCTTTAATCGAGATAAACTACATTTAACGATAGTGTGAACACAAATATGAAAACTCCTGATATTTTAAAATATATATACTATATAGTTTCTTATCTGTCTTTACCACTATTACGTAAATTGTGCGAGGTCAGGAACTTGGTTTTGCACCCTGTTTATTTATTTAATTATTTTTATTTTTATATATTTTTTCCGATGCAAAAGCAGAGGGTCCTTTATTGAGCTAGCTCGACTCCCCCTCCTGGCCGACATAGCAACCGGAAGCAGAGTGAAACCGCCGTGGGAGAAACAGGGTTTTAATAGGGGGTGGAGTGAGGGGAGGGGAGCTGACTGTGGGCCCTGCCAATTGGCCAGGCGCCAGTCGGGTCTTCTTACACAGGATGTGGTCATCTCTATGGCGCGCACGTCCCTTGATTGTCATTGGTTAATTTAAAGAAACCCCGGGCGTGGCCAGCAGGGACCTGGGCTTCCAGGAAGAAGGTACTCTCCTGAGCACATGGCGGCTGCTCCAACATGGAGGGTACGGGGCAAGATGGAGGGCATAGCCCTCGCCCTTTCATTCCCCCCTTTGTCTTGGAACTTCCGGTTCAATCATTGCACCCTGTTTATTTAACATCTAAATCATGCCTGGCATATTGTAGATGTCTGATAATATTAGTGGAATAAAGAAATAACTTAGAGATTATGGGAAAACGTTTTGCACTGAAAGATTCAGAGACAGGTAGAGAACTTCAAAAAAATTGTTTTTGTAGCATTCTTATGTCTTCTAATTTTACAATATTCACTAGAAATGATCACATTTTCAATCTAGTTTCTAAATAAAATATATATGACAACATAAATATAGCAATGGTTCTTTATTCTAGTTTCTAGGAAGAGAGAACTGTCAAGAGCAATGCCTGATTTAGAAAGTTGTTTTATTTTTAAGAAACTTTTTTATTACTTTAAATTTTATATATAACTTTATTTGCAATGCTGATTATTTTCTTAAATTACACACATTTTATGTTGTTACTCAACCCTGATTATTTAAAGATAGTGTGAACACAAATAGGAAATCAAAATGCTGACATTATTTTTTTAAAAGCCTATACTGGACAAGGTTGAGTTAAAGAGGCTGTTTTATATTTTTTATGATTAGTTGTGCTTAAGTCCATTATGATTTGCTAAGTTAAGTACCATTTTTTATTATTTGTTTTATCCTAATCCTCACCTGAGGATATGGTTTTATTGATTTTACAAAGAGAAGAAGGGGAAGAGGGAGAGAGGGAGGGGGGGGGGTGAGGGAGGGAGAGAGAGAGAGAGAGAGAGAGAGAGAGAGAGAGAGATCAGTTGCTTCCCGTACTTGCCCTAACCAGGGGATGAACCTGCAACCAGCCCGGGATTTGAACCCACAGCCTTGATGGTGTATGGTATGATGCTCTAAACAACTGGGCCACTGGGCCAGGGCTAGCACCATTCGTTTATCATGCGAGGCACTAATAATTTTGAGAGCGACATGGAAATTATATAATTGCTCAGCGTCACACTTATCAATTGTGTTATAATTTCTAAAACTCCTGCTGAGTTTTTCTTTACACCCAAGATATAAATTAAAGTAAGCATTTTGATTACAACAATAGAGATTTACAACAGACCTCTTCACATATTTATAATGATTTATCAAAGAAGTATTCAGAATGTTCCCAAATGAAACCTTGGTTGGTCAAATTGTTTGGCCTACAGATAGTGAAAGAGCCAGACAGTTTCAGAACTTTTAGATTATCTGAGGTAACCTAAAACTTTTATTGTAAAGAATTTCGAACATGTGTGAAACAAGAATAACACTCAATGAGCCTCATTTACGAAGGCCTTTAATGTTTTCACTGAACACAGTATATTCAGCTTCTCCCCCAGTATTATGTAAATTATGTAAACCTGAATGTAGTGTATTTTTATGTGTTTTTTTCTAAACCAAAAGATTACTTATTACTGATATAAAGTATATCTCAGAGGATTTTCATGCCTTTACTTTCTTCTGTTCTATTTCCTCTGTTCAAGAATTAATCTTTGTTATTTTACACATTAAACTTCCAGTTAAATTACTTAACAATCCAATATTATTGTATTTTATGCTGAGTACTATATATAATTATTCATTTTAAAGTAATCATTAAAATTGTTTATCATTTATAGCATAAAGGTTTTTACATTTTTTCTCTGCTCAGTAATTTTGCATGAATTGCTAAACAAGATTCTTAATAGTACAGAAATAAGTAAGATGAAGCATTGTATATTAACCTGGAAGACTTAGTTCTAAAAAAAATATTGTATTTACGTTACCAGGGCTAAAATCTAGCTAGAGACTCAGGTATAGGCTTAGTCAACAGTGAAAAGTGTTATTTTTATAAGTAATATATTATTTATTATACTTGCTGAAGTAGAAAAGAATTAAATCAGGAGCTAGTGAAGAGATGTGATTTATTGCAATAGAAAAGTTAACCAGTTCAGGTCAGCTTATCTGATGCTATCGAAAAGGTCTGATCTGGCCATGGATGCACCTTCACTTAAAACTTTGGATCAAATATTAGGGTAATATACATGCAAAACTATGTCCCCAAATATATTCAAAATCAAAGTTGTTTTGGTATGGCAGAATAAATACAATTTGGAGATTAATTCATGAATTAATTTGCTAAATTAAATATAGGCTTGTTTGAGAGAAGTAAACATCTTAGAATGTTGATAAGGACAGTTATAGTTTATTCATGCTTACTCCCCCTAACATAAAATTAAATAAATTTTATTTCTGTAGACAATTTCATAAACATTGAGTGATACCAAAGGCCACTAATTCAAATTTTGAAGAAAAGCTTATGTAATTAAAATTAGTAAAATTGTAAAGCATTTTACACACCAATAATGAACTATCACAAGAGAAACTAGGAAAATAATCCCATTTACAATTGCATTAAAAAAAATACCTGGAAAAAAATTTAACCAATGATGTAAAAGAACTGTACTGAAAAAATTATAAGGCACTGAAAAATTTAATTGAAGGAAATACAAATAAGTGGAAGCTTATACCATGTGAATTCATGGGTAGGAAAAATTGACATCATTAAAATGTCCATACTAACCCAAAGCAATGTATAGATTCAATGTAATTCCTATTAAAATGTCAATGGCATAATTTACAAAACTAGAACAAATATTCCAACAATTTATATGGAACCACAAAAGACCCCAAACAGCCACAGCAATTTTGAGAGAGAACAAAGTTAGAGGAATCACACTATCTGATATTAAACTATACTACAAGGCCATGGTAATCAAAACAGTATGGTACTGGCATAAAAACAGATATACAAATCACTGGAAAAAAAAAAAAAAAAAAAAACAGAGCCCAGAGATAAATGGTGCATGGGGGAATTGGACAGATACATGCAAAAATAATAAAACTAGACCACCTTCCTACACCATACACAAGAATAAACTTAGTTAATGGATTACATACTTAAATGTTAGACTCAAAACCATAAACACCCTTGAAGAAAACATAGGCAGTAGAATCTCAGACATTTCTCATAGCAATATTGTTTTTTTCTTATATGTCACCTCAGGCAAGGGAAACAAAAGAAAAAAAAATGGAACTGCATCAAACTTAAAAAGTTTCTTCACAGCAAAGGAAACCAACAAAATGAAACAATAACCCACTGAATGGGACATCTTAAAGCTTTCACCAAATTGTATTAAATTCCATATTTCACTGTGGTGAAACAAAGTTGCTGAATCTACCAAATAACTCTAAAACATTTTTATTAACAGTATGTGAATTTAATATTACAAGCCACTCACTGTAAGAGTTTAAAATATCATTCATTTGAATTATCTCATTTATTCTTTTTTAATCTAACGATTCATTCAGCACCGGTACCAACTCATTCACTCTAACATACTTCATTGGATACCACTGTACAGTAATCACATGCTAGATGCTGAGTCTATAAAGATAAATAGACTCAGTTTCTACTCACATGTAATCTAACAGAGGAAATGTGTACAACAAAAGATAGTGTCCAGGTCTATTCATTATAGTCAAAGGGATATGGAAGAACAAGGAGGGAGTGATTAATTCCAGAGTCTAGTGTGGTTGGGAGAATGTGGTATTCAGAGTCAGAAGGACTCTTTTTTTTTTCCTCACACCCCCCTCCCCCTCAACAAACCTAAATTTTAATCATGGATCCAACTCAAACCAGTTTATAATTTTATTTTCCTTTTCCAGAATCCATTTATATTTTGAACTGACCACTAACCCCATCCTCAAGTGAGGACAAAACAAGATTCAGACTTGGACAATTTTCTCAATCTTTTTAGTCAAAAGACCCATAAAACCTCCTCTTGGAGTAGACAATTGTTGCAACATTTTCCTATATTGACTTCATTTTGCAGAAACATTTTAAAATATATTAAATACACCATTTCATTTGATTCCTAAAATTATTAGTATCTCTATAAAACAATGTTACTCTACTTCTATTACATAACCATTAAACCCTTATAAATCCTAAAAGTTAGCAACAATTACCCAATAGCACAGTATATTTGAATTGCCTCAATTTACCTAAGTCAGTTTGTTTAAATCAGGATTCAATCAAAGACTACATAGTTTGTATTCGTATATTACCTCTCTTAACTATCTTTTCATCTAGAATAATACCTTCTCCCCTAAATTTTCTTTTCCTATGACATTTGTTTGTTGAGGATGGGCTAGTTATCCTGTAGGATATCTCATCTTCTGAAGTTATCTAAATAAATAAATGTATTATTTATTTATTTTGCCATTTAACCCCTATTTCTATTTTTTGAGCAATATAAAAACTTAACTAGATTAAAAACTATTAGACACAGGTGAAACATTTAGCAAGAAAAGTGCACAGGTGATCTGAATAATGAAGACTTCTGCTATTTTCTACTGTTAGTAGCAAGACTGCTGACAGGGTTAAGATAGAAAGAGCTAGCTCTCTGCATTGGGAAGCCACATTTTTCAGTTATCTGTGTTCATGGGAACATCCAGGTATGGTCAACCTCTCCTCTACTGGTTATATCACCCACTGCCTTACTTCGTTGTGTCAATCATTTTGTTAGTGTTGTAAACTACCAATCCCTTAGTGATCGTCTTTCTATAATTATCAGTTCACATTCTTCGTTCAAGGACTTCTTTTATCAACTGTGGCTTTTTTGATACCCAATATGGTTCTCATTAAAAAGTTAGAAGATATAAATTCTTACCAATAATTGCCATTTTCCAGAAGTCACTTGGGTAACAGTCATAAGATGCATATCAACAAATGAACATAGTAAATATTGCTACTCACCCTCCCCGATATTTCTGCTATCCGTGTTCTGGTCTTCTGGTTCTGTGAGGAGGACTGCATTCCTCACTCCCTTGAAGTACAGGATAACCTGATCAGAAGAGAAGATTAGGTTAATAGGATGCAGTTGAGAGTATTGTGAATGGAGTTCACCATGCTTTCTCTCTCCACAGTCATAACAATCTCTCTGGCTAGTGGGGCTTCCTCTCCCAGTGTTGGATGACTAGACCATGCAACTTTTGAATTATATGTAGTGAAAGTGAGAAATCTTTAATGCTTTAAAAAGTTTTCTAGTTTTATTACAACATAATCTATCCTGACATATGTATTAAGATATTGCACAATATCTTACAGAAGAGTTTTATAAGTATGACTTCAAAATTTGCCCATCACTAAAATATCTCCATGCAATATGGGAGTGTTTTCAAATATTCAGACATTCTGTGCTAAGCAATGAAAACTCAGTTAACTCTTTCTATTTTTTTTTTTTCCCTTTTCTTCCATATGTTCTCACATTAGGTATATGCTTGAGACTACAGCATGCCAAGCTCATGTAGTGGCAAAGAGTTGCAAATCCTTTAGATGCATTTTACTTAAATAGATCACTGTAATTTATCTCCAGATTGAAGTAATTGGCGGAAGACTGCAAATAGCAGTCATAACAATTGCTTAACTGAGAAATCATTATCCGTATGTAGCCACAGGGCTTGTGAGAAATTGAAAAGGCTAAAATGCTACCAGTGTCTCTATTCAGCTCCTATTCCTCTTCAGCGTGCTCATGGTTTTCAGCTTTCCAACATTTTCTCAGGCTCCATCTCTGCATCACACCCAGTGCTGTCACACCATATGCTGCCTCCTGCACTTTCACACTTTCCAAGAACACTTGAAAAGCTAAAATCCATAGTCTAGTCTGGGAAGTAAGACACGCTCAAAATAACTATCCACAACGGAGTGATAAATGCCAGAGGGGAACAGATAGTGCTACAAAAGTAGACAACATGATCCTCTCCAGCTGTGAAATATGACAGGCCATGGCTTCTCACACAGGTCTGCAAAAGGAGATAAACTATTGTGACTATGAGGAGTAAAGGGGTGTTCTAAGCAGACTGGCAGAAAACAATGTCCGGTGAAGATTTTAGCAAAGGCTCACCAAGGAGCTGTGTGAGGGGAGGCGATGGTTCCTTTCAGCTCCCTGAACTGAAATCTGTACCTGCTTCCCACTTGAGGGAATTAGACTCGGTTCCTGACTTCCAGAATTCTGAAAACCACTCTGAAACTACTTTCAGAGAATGTCTATTCATCATGGAGGTCACTCCTAAAAGTCAGTTTTCCTTGCAAACGTTTCTAACTCTTCCCCCACTAGGCCCTTCGGTTCTAATTGCTGATTGTACATGGGGCTTTTTTGTAGTTGATCTTAATAGCAGTCAGTCATTGTTTGCTTTTTTTATCCTGTTCCCTCAGCAGACTTTGAGCTCCATGAGAGAAGGATCCCAGAAATACCTGCTGACTAAATCAAGTTGAACCAGGTAAGCCTGTAACGTTTATTAGCGGTTTTCAATCTGTGGGTCGCGACCCCTATGGCGGTCGAAAGACCCTTTCACGGGGACCGCCTGAGACCATCCTGCCTATCAGATATTTACATTATGATTCACAACAGTAGCAACATTACAGTTATGAAGTAGCAACAAAAATAATTTTATGGTTGGGTCACAACATGAGGAACTATTTAAAGGGCCAGAAGGTTGAGAACCACTGCTAGGGGTTGGGAGTACAAATTAACAAAAATGTACTTCAAGTCCCTAAGAGAGGAAGTTATTGAACATAGGTCGATTGATTTTCTATAGCTGTTGTAACAAGTTATTTCAAACGTGGAACTTAAAACAACACATTTGTTATTTTACTGTTCTGTCGATGAGCAAGCTGACATGGTCTCAGTGTCCGAAAGTCAAGATAGAGGCAGGTGGGCATTATTTTCTGGAGGATCTAGGGAAGAAGTCTTTTCCTTATATTTCCCAGCTCCCAGAAACTACCTGCTTACCTTGGCTCACGGTTCCTTGCTCCAGCTTCACTGCTCAGTGACGTGGACGCCGGCTTATGCTGCCATCTTGTTTTCGCTTCTGCTTCCTTCTTTCACTTTTAAATACTCGTGTGATTACATTGGCCTCACCTGGATGATCCAGACGACGCCCACTGAAGCCTGCCCATTAGCCAAATGAATTTCATCTGTAACCGTCATCGTCCTCTGCCAGGTAACCTGATGTAGTCACAGATTCCAGGGATTAATACATGGATTTCTGGAGAGGGCCATTATTCCACCTACTTAAATATTGGAGAATACTGACAGTATTTTTGTCTAAAGCAATTACTATGAGACTCTCCTTATGGCAATAACTAAATAATAATCCCAAATACTCCTAAATACCAGAGTAATTAAAACCACATGAACAGATTAGAAAAAGGGCAGCCAACAGTAAAGCTGCTATGAATAAAACACACACACACACACACACACACACACACACACACACACACACATAAATGTGCACGATAAGAATAATAAGAAAATGTGGAGTGTTGACTTCTGTATGGTCCTAAAGGGTATCTTCTGTGACCTCATTCTGCCTCTCAGACTGGCTTTCTATAGCTCACGTTCTTTCCTTCCCTTTTCTTAAAACGAACCACTCCTATTTTACTTGGCTACACATTTATATCTTAACCTCAATAGCATTTTTCTTCTAGCTGCATTCATGTCTTTTCCTTTTTACTCTTCCTGGATTGTAGGCATGTCCAGAGTGAATTTATTTTGCTTTATAGACCCTGAAGTGAGTTCTGTGATTATCATTTGCCAATCAGCTAGCTGTTCAGTAGATGTCTGCTAACTGAATCGAGTGAATGTGGACATGGAGCCAATGAATCAAATAGTCAAATCACATTATTTAGATATAAATTGGAAAGAAAGTATTCTGTGATCCAGGACTATTTGAAAATTGCTTAGGACAGAATCAAATCAGCTACAAGTTAACAGTTTCAATTCTGATTTTAGCAGAATTATAGGGTCATAGACTACATAGAAAGTATCATTAGAATATTTAAATTACTGTTGTGGTTCAGTCCATAATGTATTATATATGTGAATACTAAAATCTTACTAAAGTTTCTGCCATGAACATTTTAAGTTACTTTCAAGTAATAATTTTACATAAAAAGAAACAAGTCTTAAGGATATCCTATACAGTGGGGCCTTGACTTACGAGTTTAATTCATTCTGAGATGGAGCTCATTAAGGAGCTCGTTAACTCAAATTACTCTGTCAACTCAATGCAAAAAATTGGCCGAGAGACAGCTGGTATCTCAAAAAACTCGTTAGTCGGGACACTCGTAAGTCAAGGCCCCACTGTATAATAAAAGCATAGTATGCAAATTGTCCCCTCAACCATGAGTTTGTCCGTGAGTTCAATCAGGGGGGCAGGGCCGGCCAGGGTAAGGGAGGGAGGCCCCAGCCAGCAGCCTACAGCTGCTAGGGACCCTACCAGTACACGAATTTAGTATACTGGGCCTCTAGTTTTACATAAAAAGATACAAGTCTTAAGAAAACAAGTCTTCTCTACATTTAGAGGGAATTAATGGCTTTCATTGTAATCAGGCACTGGGCTAGGCAGTGAGCAAGTTATAAATAAGTCATAAGCTCCACCATAAAAAAAGAGCTAATCTAAGAGATAAATACCATTATGATAAGTTTAATACAATCTTTAAAGCAAACAGTAGGGTACACTTACACTTGATGAATCTCAAATCTGTGTTGGATCCTCAAATATTCCATGTTGGACAATGCCCGATTAAAGGTATTTTATTCTCTACACGTTCTAGCAATCTTCAAAATAATTACAGAAACCAAATCCTCTGTTTCTCTGGTAAGGGCCAGTCAAAATGAGTATCACTCTGTTAAAAAAACTTATATAGAGTGAAAGAAAATGTTTCCCTTAGGAAAGAATAAAAAACTCATTAAGACCTCTCTTCTCATAACATTTACAATTTTGCTGGCCTAATTTTGAGGAACATGGTGAATTTGCATCATTAAGTCATACTAACTATGGAGGTTAAGTTGTCATTTTCATCAAATAAATGCCTGCTTCTGAAAAGGAAATAAACAATCACTAATGTAAATAACTAAGAAAGATAGTCACTGCTTTAGAGATATGTAATACATATCTAGATGTACATTTCATATAATACTGTGATGATAAAGAGATAACTGACATTAGTCTAAATGCATTACTGGCACTAACCTATTTAAACCATAGGTTAAAAGAGCCAGGTACATCTCCTCCTATAAATGATTAAAGTTCTTAAAACACACACTCCCATCAAGTCAAAGATACCATACTTTGAACTACTCTCACACATATTTTCAAATAAAACATTTTGAAGAAGTTATTCATTAATTTGCTATTGTTCACAAATTAGTAGACTAACAGTGGATGAAAATTCAATTGAACTCCACTTAAAACCAAATAGTTTATTAACTTTTCTATTTTATATTTGATTTGTTTCATTTTTCTTCTACATTGATCATTATTTCTCTTTCATTTGACGTATTTCCTCTTTCTTCTTACAAAGTATTTTTTAAAGTCTCGTCTGTGGTTTCCTAACTGCACCTTTAAGTCTATTCTTAGAGGTTATGAACCATAATTTAAGTTTTCTGTCCTCTAATGTGAAGTTGATGGGCTAGAATTAATTTATAATAAAATAAACAATTGTGCAATATTTATTGGGTAGCTACTCCATGCTTTACATTATGCTTAGATCTCCAGGAAATGTACAATAAATGTACAAATACAATTATATGTAATACATATAAATATCCATATATATGAGGGCTTTTAAAATCTATATGTGAAAACCAGGCTAATTGAAAAAGATTTTGTAAGCTTGTTTGTAATTATATTGTAGATACGCATATTTTTAGGATGTAAGTTATCAATCACCTTTAAGAACTTACCTGATAAAAGAAGAACAATAATTTAAAATAAGCCTGCTTACTTTTGAAGTTATTTCACCCTGGTAAGAGAATCTACTAGACAAGAAAAAAAAAAGAGATCAGATAAAATGTCCTTAACTTTCTAAACTGAATTTAAAATCTGTTCCTTAGAATTTTCTAAGTTTGACTATAGTTTTCACAAACTTTCAGGCTCCTGGGGCTTTAGTTTCATATGGCTTCTGTTGCTCTGTTACAAAAAGCGGTCTTTCTCCTTTTCCTTGAGGATAGTTGAAATAGGTTGGTGTTAAAATAACAACTAAACAAACCTCAAAAATAAAATTAGAAAAAGAATAAAAAGTACAAAAAGAAAAGTGCAAATGTAAAACATTGTGAAATCATTCCAGATGAGTTGCTCAAAAATAGAAGTCTGTAGTGTTCTGTCTGTCTTAACCATCTTCTTTCTATATTCTCATAGAAAACCCTACCCAACCTGTAATTCCTACAAATATACAATTATAGATTATATATCCTATATAATAAAAGCCTAATATGATAAGTGTCCGGTCTGGTCAGCCATTCTACCAATCAAAGCGTAATATGCTAATGATATGTTAAGGCCGCTCAATCGCTCACTATGATGTGCACTGACCACCAGGGGGCAGATGCTCCAACTGGTAGGTTAGCTTGCTGCTGGGGTCCAACCAACGGGGACTGAGCAAGATGGGCCAGACATTCCTTGGAGCCCTCCCGCGGTCCCTCCCCAGCTGGCCAACCTTCCACGTCCCTCCCTGGCCCCTATCATGCACCGGTGGGGTCCCTTGGCCTGGCCTGTGCCCTCTTGCAATCTGGGCTGAGGGACCTCCTACCCTCTGAGTGAATGAATTTTGTGCACTGGGCGTCTAGTATATTTATATACATATATTAATATAAATGGCCTCCCAAATAAAAATGCTGTCTCAACTCATATACTCTAGTATGATCCATATTTCTAACTACTTGTTTGAAATATGACTGAATCCCAGAGACTAAATATATTTAATATTGGACTTAAGACCTCCTCATCACTAAAATAGTGCATAAGATTCTTTATATGTGAAAAATAGAGGCTTTCTTTCCAAAATCAATTGCTACTAAATTTTGCCATTAAATGCATCATGAGGTGGGTAAGGGTGGAGGGAATTATGAAGACCTAAAATGTCCTTTAAATAAAGAAACCACTTATTAAATTACTGCATAAATAATATGGTTTCTGCTTCTTTACAGTGCTTAGAAATATTTTAAGTGTCACTTAATAATGATGCCCTTAAGTTAATTACATGATACTCTTCAAGGTAAAAGTATTGTAAGTATATCTTAGTGTCAAAAAATTCAATGTATAAGGCAAAAGATATATAAGATCTGAAGAGAAACCAGAGTAGATAAAATGCAATTAAAAATTAGGTTGGGTAGTGTAATTGCTTTAAGAAAAAAGAGATCCATTAACTCCATAGGCTCAACAGAATAATCATAAAAAAGTCAACTTCTGGTCAGGTATTTTTTAAGGTCTTTAACATTTAAAAAATGTTATTAGGCAAAAATCTGCTGTTATAGTTACTCGAAGAAGTACTTGTTTTCTAAATTACATAGAATCTACATAGAAATGTTGGTTCAGCTTCTTTTTAGTACTGTAGTTACATTTTTAGAAAAAGTTTAGCTTTCATGGGAAAAAATATTACCTGTTTGTCCAATAATATTCTGGGTAAATTTTATGCACTGAAGACAGCTGAAGGAAGGTGAAAATATGTAGGTAATTAATTATTCAATGTATTTATTAATTTTTCATTTCTTTAACTCATTTAAACTATTTGCTGTTTAATTATTAGGTTATTATTATTATCATTTCTCATATTGACACAATTGATATGAGTCGCCTGAACTCAGGTTCTTCCATTGCTTCTAGAGCTGCATACTTATTGATGCAAAGTTACCATCAAAGTAAAATCTACTTTTTACATTTCAAACTGTTTTTATTTAAAACTATTATTTTTTATAATGAAATGTATATATGCACTCTGGGAAATAATAAAACAAGAAAATAATGATTATTCATACACTCCTGATAAACCAATCTACTATTTACATTTTATTTCTCTGCTTCAAGACATTTTTGTTTGTATAGGTGTGTATTTGAAAGAAAAGGAGAGAAAAGTGGAGAGAAAAAGAAACAGTCATTTTTGTTTTGAACACTGAAGTCTCCACATCATTAAAATTTGAGCATAATTTTTAAAAATTAGTTATAAATGTATGGTCATTTCTAATACAGGCTCAGACCAGTGAACATTTGTAACTAGTGGGTTTTTTTCACCATATATAAATAATGCATAATTTTCCCGGCTGGAGTGACTCAGTTTGACCATTGTCCACCAAAAGGTTTTTGATTGGATTCCTTGTCAGGGCACATGCCTAGTTTTGGGGTTGGATCCCCAGTTGGCGAGCTCACAGGAGGCAACTGCTCAGTTTCCCTCTCACATTAATGTTTCTCTCTCTCTCTCTCTCTCTCTCTCTCTCTCTCTCTCTCTCTCTCTCTCTCTCTCTCTCCTTTCCTCTCTCTAACCATGTCCTCCAGTGAGGACTAAAATCAATCAATCAATCATGATTTGAAAAGCCTTGTCAAATCCCCCTCTCTCTTTATTAATTTCTTTTGGATAACCTATTAAGTAGATTTACAAGGTGAAAAAAGAAAACTGATTTTGCTCACCCAGAAGATAATATATTTTTCAATACACACTTGACCATTATCTTGTCTTGTCTAATTGATTTCAATCGATGTTCCTGGTGCTTTTTTTTTTTTCTTAAAATAAACTGCAAATAATATTTTATAGTTAAAGCTTCAACTAATAAAGATTCCTAAGAAAACATATACAAACTAAATAAAAGGTAAAACATGCATTCTCCATTCAAACTGAGAAGAGCCTGTCCAAGAAATGCCAAGTTTTCATATAATTAAATTGACCTAATATGCAATTTTAAAATGAAATCCATCAAATTTTGAATATTCTAAAAAAATACGTATTAATTCCATACAATCTAAATACTTTTACCCCTTAATCATTAAACAAAAGATTAGCATCTTATTCAACAGACTACAATTTTAAAACTATCATGCTTGTAATTTCATAAGTCTATTTTAATTAATCCAAAGTAGTAAGTGAAATAATACATACACATACAATAGGTAACAGAATTAATATGTAGCATATTTTAGATATACTTTAAGAATTTTTTATAGCTTGACAAGAAGTTACTTCAGGATAAGATCCATGTTTCTTACATTTTTATTCATCCAATATCCATTGTACCTCATAGGTAGTAGTATACACAAGTTTGTTAAGAAATATTTGTTTAATTAACAAACTAATTGATTAGTGACATTTTTTGGTTGTTTTAATTCTCACCTGAGGATATTTTTCTATTGATTTTTATAGAGATTACGAGGGAGGGAGGAAGTGGGGGGAGCGAGGCAGAAACATCAACGGGATAGAGACACATGGAGTGGTTGCCTACCATATGCGCCCCAGGTAGGGCTGGTAATGGAACCTGCAACCAAGGTATGTACTCTTGACCCAAAATTGAACCTGTGACCCTTCATTCCTGGGGCCGATGCTCTCTAATCACTGAGCCAAACCAGCCAGGGCTGATTAGTGGCATTTTACTATTTATACTCACTCCTTCATATTGGCCATTTCTTCTTAGACTTTATGCTGTTATTTGGTGATCAAAGTCCACATTAAGCACTATATTTCCATTGCCAATAGTACAAGAGAACAAACAATATTTCCTTTCCTGCCCATCTCAATGTACTTGCTGTAAATTCAAACCTCTAAGACAAGGTTCTTAACCTGGTATGCAGAAGAATTCAAAGAGTTTGTGAACTTGGATGAGAAAAAATTATACTATGATCCTCCTTATTCTTGTAATTAAAATATAGTATTTCCTTCAGTAAAAAGTTGGGCAAAAAAAAATCTCTGCTTTTGTCACCAATAAAAGTCACAGATATTTTCATGTCAAGTATTATGGATATCTCAAAGTATTGATTATGTTACCTTTCAAAGCTACAGATATTATTAGCTCCACTGATTATGCAATGCATCAGAATATATATATCTAATTAGTATCTCTTTGTATATATTTTTACATATTCATATATATGTATATTAGTATATGTTAAAATATTAAAAAAAAATTTGTAACTGCCCTAACCGGTTTGGCTCAGTGGATAGAGCATCAGCCTGCGGACTGAAGGGCCCCAGGTTCTATTCCAGGCAAGGGCATGTACCTTGGTTGCAGGCACATCCCCAGTGGGGATGTGCAGGAGGCAGCTGATCAATGTTTCTCTCTCACTGATGTTTCTAACTCTCTATCCCTCTCCCTTCCTCTTTGTAAAAAATCAATAAAATATATATTAAAAAAAATTGTAACTATTTTATTACGACTAATTTATTTTGTATTTCATTTCATGCATTTTGAAAACATCATATTTAAGAGTGACATAGTGTGGGAAAAGCCCTGTTTTAAAAATAAAAAAGATTAGGAATGCATATTCTATTGACTTGCTCTGTAATAAATGTGTAATCTGCTTATTGGGTTTACAATCATATCACATGATATTCTCCAGATAACATATTTCATTCTAGCAAGTTCCTTTAGGAGATGCAAAATCTTCACTCAAGGATGAGAAAAAAGGCCCTTCAGGCTCTTTTAATTTATACCATGTAGATGGTTTTCTATTTTTCTTTATATCAATGCATCTCATTGGTTTTGCCAAAGCATGTAGGTTCCTTCCTATTTTCATCGATATGCTAACAGTTACAAGCAAGTTTTGGATTTTTATGAGAGTTTAAACACAGATATCCTATATTGTGTTTTGTACTACAATTTATGGCTATGAATTTGGTTGTATAGAACATACTTCTTTTTTGATATTAATAAAATGATTACACATGGGAACTTATTAAAAATTTAGAAAATGTCAGGTGTTCACTATGTCCATTGCTTTGCATACTAAAGAATGAAATCTGATGTCCTGTGACCACGTCTACTCCCCAGTAGCTTTTAAATCTGCTCTTAAATTACTTTAGAATACCAAGCTCATGAAAGTGATGACAGAAAAATATTTCTCAGATTTTTATGACATGTATAATCTTCTCAGATCAATATTCCCTCTCCTCCAAAGTCATCCTAAAAAAAAAAAAAAGAAGAAGCAGCAGCAAATCAATATTACTTTCAGCTAAATTTCAAACTACCTATTCTAAATTACTTCTTAGACACATGGCTTCTATAATTCTATAAGTTACTGTAGCTATTCTTATTTTAAATGTATAGATATTCACAGATTAATACTTTGACAAGCAATGCATTCTCTTATTCTTTTTAAGAGAGAACCACCTAGTTATTTTTATTGACTCTTTTAGCCTATGTTATGTTCTTTTTCTCCCCCTCACTTGTAAGTGAAAAGGAAGGGCAAAATAAATCTGACCCTTTGGTCTATTTTCACAATCATGACCATCAGGCTCCAGTATCAATATCCTGGGTGGAACCTATAGCTTTAATGCTTTTACATATAAGGGGAATACAGGAAGACTCTTTGAAACCACTTCCTTAATTGAAATTTGCTAAGAAAGTAGCAAATTTATCACAAAAAAGTACACATTTATTGAATCATCAAGTTTTGCACTTTAAAAAGAACTTATAATTTTGTTAATTATATTTCAATAAAGTTGGGAATAAATAAAAGTAAACCTGCTTCCACTAACCTTATTTCTAACTTTTGAGAGGGTTAAGTATAAAGAGCATAGTAAAAGATAAACTATAAACATTTAAAACGAAGACATGTAAAACAAAGAAATAATATTAAGAAAAACATCGGAAGTGAGAGAACAAAAATTAGAAAACAAAAAAGGAAGAAAAAGTGAAAAAAGAAAAAACAGAGAGGAATGAAAATAAGGACTAAGAACATCCAGGGAAAATATAGAAGATATGAAAGGAGTGAAAGCTGGAGGTAATATAGTTAATAAAATAAAACCAGAAACTAAAATTATATCAAGAACCATTTATTTCTAAAATGAAATTGTAGTAACCAGAGACAGACTTTAAATGGAGTTTGAGGTTTTGAAATATAAAGATAGCACTATATATTTTGTGAAAAAAGAGTTTGCTAATAAAATTGAACTTAAATAACTTGTGATTTTCACTTTATAGAAATTTGATAACTTTCTGAGTATAAAACTTTACATGTTCCATCCTGACGATATATTTGTTTTTGAGTATTACTTTAATGTAGCTATTCAAAAGGTTACTGTGTTTGTACTTATGAAACATACTAAACAGAAGTATCTCTAAGAAAATTTACTACAGAAATATTAGAAATCATCACATATACCTAAATTCAGGTAGTATTATTAAAATGTTTACATTCAAGAAAAATTCAGAGGTAAGGCCCTTATGATACTATTATTTTAACTGGGAATCTATGCACTTCTAAAAGAGTGCCACAGTTGGGGAACAATAGAATATGAAGAAAAACACCTACATGTCATTGCTAGGTTTCTAAGTATATATAATATGTATTTTTGGAAACTTAAAACATCCATTAAATATGGGCTGTTCATTCCTTTTACTGACCAGTACACTGTCAGGCAATTTTTTTTTTTAAAAGAATACACATTTTACAAAAGCAATTATCCATTTTTATTTTGTTTACATTGCACTGAAAATTTACATCATACTTTTACAAAGTTTTTTTTTCATAAAAATATACTTCTTTACAAAAGTGTATGCATTAATATAAGAGGAGTAGCCAGTCGCAGAAGAAACATTGTTTAAACAAGATCTTAAATGTATTAACCTTAACATTAATGAATGAATCATTGTTATTGCAGTCATTTGAATAAACAAGAATAAATAACTGATGGCATAAAATTTAAAACAGCATCCTGTCAGTAGAGTACAATGTTGAGAAAATTGTATGAATTTCCAAAACAAAGTATCTCAAAGTGGTTTACAAGAAATTCACTAAATGTGGTAGGGATAGATCCAAGCAGCGCGCTCCGGGTGCAACGATTTCTCTTAGGCACTCTGTCTCGTGATACAAAGAGTCAAGACTGTTGACAGAGTTATCCATACTTGAAAGGGACGACAACAGAGAATTCACACTGGGTACATAATTTATTCAATGAAGTAAAACATGCTATTAAAGGAGGACAATGACCTATGAAACAAAAATGCTGGCATTACTGTCATACAGTTGTAAGTGAGCCACCAATAACTTGCAAATGCATGTCTTAATGTGACAGTGAGAGAAACTTGGTAAATCCACAACTTTAGGGAAAAAAATGGAATTGGAGATTTGAAAGAGTAGATTTTATTTTTTTGGTCCTTATGTTTAGGGGCTCGTCCAAATATATGTCTAACTCGTTACATAAAAGTTCAAAAAATGTTAACTAAATGTGAAGGCTCAACTGGGAGGACAATATAAATGGTATAAACTAATTACAATAGATTGATATGCTTTATTTGGTCTTTCAAAAACATTAGAAAGTTTGTTTAAGGATGATAAGCTTGGTGTCTCAGATAACTGCAAAATCATCATTATTATAGGTAATTTTTGCCAGCTAAAGTGGTTTCTGGATGACAAAATTGATTGAAACAAGGAGTTAAACACTACCCCCATGGCTCACTGAATACTGGTGGTCACAACAAAATGTGGGAAATCGGGAGGACAAACATGAGTAGCAATAAGATCCTAAAGAACAAAAACTAGAAAGTCAAATCAGAGTGGGCAATCTTCTCTCTCTGTGGCATAAACTAGCTCATAAACATTTCAGGGATTGACTCAATCTCAAATATCCATGGAAATAAGGAAAACAATGGCTCAATTAACAAGAACACACAGCTGATAGAGTGGTGTGAAATACAGACTTATGGGCGTGATGCAGCACAGGATGGTTAAAGAGAAGTCAGTGATCTACCGACTCTTGTAAGTATAGCTCTTATTGTCTACCCTATGTCTTTTTCTTTAAAACCCAGTCCCTCTAATATAGTTTATAAAGCACAGAAATACTTTGATATGGATGCTCCTCCAATATATGCAAATAAGTTTATGTTTTAGAATAATCTCCTTTTTTAAAAAAGCAAATAAACTGTGAGTAAGCACTCTCAGAGTGCAGCGGGTTTCTGTAAAAATCTCCATGGTAAACATGAAGAAGAATTATGGTCCAGTTTATGAAAAAAACACTCTTCTCTCTCATTCCTCGGGAAAAGGTGACCCAGCAAGTCCTGAAAAGTGTGCTTTAATTTTTCTTTTTTTTTTGTTTTTTTACCAGTGAACTAATGTGCACTGTTTTGTGTGTCGACTTCCAAGCTTCTGAAGAAGGCTGCCATGTTATACCATCGTGCAGACCGTGTTCAAGTTGGGATCGAATCGCACAGCCTTCCCTTCCACGGACTTGGCACTGGTGTCGTACATGGGGTTTTCAAAAGCTGCTTGGCCATTGTTATTTTCATGAACCGAACAGCCTGTATACTGTGTTTTGGGTGCAGTCCTGTTGATGAGAACATTGATTAGCTATGCGTCAACTTTCTCCTAGGAACAGCAGCGTGGAGCGCAAACATAATATTCCTGAGTTCTCATGGTTAATGGATAATGTAACTTAAAGGTATTTACTGACAAGTCATAAATTTAATACATCCGATTTGAATAATTTACCTGTCATTTTTAAATCCTGAGTGCCTTTATTTACGCATATACCTATTTATATACAGTACTGAATTGAGCAATACAAGTATAAATAAATGACATATTATGGCTATCATAGATTTTCTCATAAATGTTAAATTATCATTATGAATTAGTATGTATATTATCAATACATTGTGATGATGATGATGATGAATTTAAATCGTATTACTATTCATTCATTCATTTATCAAATATTTATTGAGCATCTATAATAGGCCAGGCATGATCCTAGGCATAATCATTACTCTCATGGAGCTCATATTGTAGTGACAGAAAAAATTAAAAATACATAAAACAAAAAATAATAGCTAATCAGAATTATTCTGATGAAAAGAAAAATGGTTGCTCTGATAGGAAGTAACTGGGAGCCACAGGAGGTAAAATTTAATCTGAGACTTGAAAGACCAGGGGAGCTGGTTCTGCACTAAACAGACGGGGACTCCAGGAGAGCAGACAACTGATGCTGAGGCCTGACCTGAGAAGGTATTTGGAGTGTCGCTAAGACAGAAATATGTGATTTGCTTAGAAATGTTATATATTAGCGCCTGTACCTTCAAAATCTCAAAGAAAGGCTAGACTGATACTCAAGTCATAAAAATAGTTTCCAAAGAGTTACTGAGGGCTGAAAGTTTGTTTTTAGTTAATAAAGCATATAGAGTCTAGGCTGGCTGGTGTAAGTTGCTGTTTTGCATTCCTGCTTGATATATTTTTTTTTTATTTCTCTCACCTTTGACTAATGCTTATTTCTAATTTTCTTTCCCACATGCACTGCATAATTTGCTGACATTTGTAATGGAACAGAAGCAGACTTGTCCCTACTTGTTTCTGAGACCTAAATCCTCAGAAAGATATATATTAAAATAAATGTTTCTCAACTCTTTTGTTTATACCAAGCACCACAAATTTAAACTATATTTTATCATCATTTATATTTGACATTACATTGCTTTACTATCCCTAATGCATTTTCTGAACTTTTTTCCTAAACTAAAAATTGTTAGGTACTTTGCAAGGCAATATTAAAAAAAAAAATAAAAAAAAAATGAAGAGCTATCTTAAGTTTCTTTCAGAGGCATCACCTATATAGTAATATTGCTTACACTTACTCTTCACAGGCGCATAAAGAGTCAGGTTTGTCTCTCTCTCTCTCTTTTTTTTTTTAAAATATATTTTATTGAACTTTTACAGAGAGGAAGGGAGAGAGATAGTTAGAAACATTGATGAGAGAGAAACATTGATCAGCTGCCTCCTGCACATCTCCTACTGGGGATGTGCCTGCAACCCAGGTACATGCCCTTGACCGGAATCGAACCTGGGACCCTTCAGTCCGCAGGCCGACGCTCTATCCACTGAGCCAAACCGGTTTCGGCATCTCTCTCTCTCTCTCTTTTTTTTTTTTTTTTTTCCAAACTAGATTCACAATAAAAAACCAGAAGCAGCATAATTTCCTAATAAAGATATAAGAATCATAAAGATGTAAAGAAATTTCCTTTTGCTAATATTGAGCAACAGCTTAAGAAAAATATCATCAAGCTTTACAAAAGGAAAGTTTTTACCATCAACAAAAATTAAGTTGAAATGAATTAAAGTCCTAAATATATGAGCTAAATCTATAAAACTCTTAGGAGAAAACATACATGATCCTGAATTTGGCAGTGGTTTCTTCGATATGACACTAAAAGAACAAGTAACAACAGAAATAATAGATAAATCAGATTTCATCTAAATGAAAAACTTTTGTACTAAAAGGACACGATTAAGATTCTCTCTCTTCATTGATGTTTCTATCTTTCTCCCTCTCTCTTCCTCTCTGAAATCAATACAAATATATTTTTAAAGATAGATGAGAGAGCGAGAGAGAGAGAGAGAGAAACCCAGCTGGTATAGTTCAGTGGTTGCACGTCATCCCATGCATCAAGAGGTCACAGGTTTGATTCCTGGTCAGGACACATGCTTGGGTTGTGGGCTCAATCCCCAATAGGGGTGTGCAAGAGGCAGTTGATCGTTATCTTTTATCGATGTTTCTCTATCTCTCTCTCCCTTTCCTCTCTAAGAAAATCAATAAAAACATGAAAGAGAGACAGAGAGAGTGGAAATACACCCTGGCCAGTGTGGCTCAGTTGGTTGTGTGTTGTCCGGTGCACCGAAAGGTTGCTGGCTCAATTTGATTCCCAGTCAGGGCACATGCTTGGGCTTCATAAGAGGCATGCGGAGGCAGCCTACTGATGTTTTGCTCTTACAGATATGTTTCTCTCTCTCCCTCTTCCATCGTCTTTCTCTAAAAATCAGCTTTAAAAATCTATTTTTTAAAGAGAGTAGAAATACAACCCACAGAAAGGGAGAAATATTTGCAAACCATATAACTCTTAACAGTCTAATAGAATATATAAAGCATTATTACAACTCAACAACAAGAAGAAGACAAACAATCCAATTACAAAAGGAGCAAAGTACTTGAATACACATTTCTCCAAAAAGATAGACAAATGGTCAAAAGCATCTGAAAAATGCTCAATGTCATTAGTATTTAAGGAAATACAAATCAAACCATAGTAAGACACCACTTCACATACACAAGGATAGCTATAATTTTTTTTTTTTTAAAGGAGGAAACAGAACATAACAAGTTTTGGCAAAGATGTGGAGAATTGAAATAGGTATCCAAACTAAAACCTATATCAAATGTATATAGCAGCACTATTCACAGCAGTCAAGTGCTAGGAACCATACACATGTCCATCAGTTGATGAATGGACATATTCAAACAGAACACATTAAAACATACAATGAAATATTATTCAGTCTTATAAATGAATAAAGTATTCATGAAGCTATTACATGGATGAAACTTAAAACACTGCTGTCATTATGCTAAGTGAGTAAACCAGTCAGAGAAAGATAAGTATCACATGATCTCACTCATATGTGGAATCTAATGAACAAAATAAACTGATGAACAAACAGACCCAGAGACATAGAAGCATGGAACAGATTTTCAAACCTAAGTGGGAAGGCAGGGGAGGATGGGTGAGTGGGAAGAGATTAAATATATATATATATATATATATATATATATATATATAATATTATATATATAATATATATATAACATATATAATGTATATATATGTGCATATATATAATGTGTATATATATATATACACATACATATATATATATATATATATATATATATATATATATATGCATAACCCATGGACACAGTCAATAGGGTGGTGAATGCTTGGGGTGGGAGGTGGGGGCAGGCTAGAAGGGCTCAATGGAAGAAAAAAGGGGACATATGTAATACTTTAAACAATAGAGATTTTTTTTTAAAAAAGAAGCCAGATGCAAAATATTATGTACTGTATGATTCTAATTATATGAAACTAGGGGCCCAGTGCACGGATTCATGCACATTGAAAGGAAATTAACTAGAAGAAATATTTTAATATCGCTATTCGCCCTTTCTCTATAATAGAAGTGTCAAGCAAATTCAGGATCGACAATGACAGATCAAAACACACACGTGCAATTGGAGCCAGCGAAGGCTTTATATGTATCATGCATGTGTGAGTCAACTTAGCCTTTTATAGATATTGAATAAACTTGCTTAATTAGACCTGCTTTCTGATTTAGCTTAACTTTTTCCTGCCCAGTGAAGCACCCCAACTTCTATTTCAGGTAATTGTCAGCAACAAAGCAGTAAATATCAACATGAAGCAGATTATTATTAAAAGTCATGCTGGGAGAACAAAGGGTAAAATATTTAACTGCAGTGGTATTTGACTATTTTCTGCGTAGTGAGAAAACCTGGTCATTTTCAAGATCCACCATTTCTTACTTCTTTTCAGTTGGGTCAAGTTTCTAAGCTTTCTAAATCTCTGTTTTCCGGCTAATGAAAAGAAAATAGAATTTCACCGAGTCTCCTATCTACCTACTCCAGGACTTCTGTGAGGATCAACTGAGATGAGGCATGGGAAAATGCTTCACAGACATTTGGTTAAAGTGTGAAATGTCTGCACCTGGCTATAAAGCAAGTCGTGTTCCTGGGCTGAAGAAACTGTAAGGAGACTAGTTGTTGCTAGGGAGAGGAAGCCAGGTGTTGCTACGTGACGTCTTTACCTGGATGAACACTTAGCATATTAGCTTTTTATATATATATATATAGGTATCCAGTATAGGCAAGTCAGTATAGAAAAAAAGCAGATTAGTTGTCTGGAGTGGGGTAGGAGGAATGAGAGTGACAGCTTAATGAGTACAGTTTCATTTTAGGGTGATGCAATGTTGTGGAAGTAGCAGTGATGGTTCCATGACATTGTGAATGTGCTACATGTCACTGAATTGTACACCTATGGTGGTTTAAATGGTTTTCTGTTGTGGGTATCTTACCACAATGATAAAAAAAGATTGTTATCGTTAGCTTTATACAACATTTAGTAATGATTTTATCATCAATAAAATCTGATATTGACAAGATCTAACCAGCTGCTTATCACAATTAATACAAATGTATGTAATATTAAATAAGCCATTGTTAGATAAAACAGAGACTGATATCTATAATAAAATATCAGCTTGGGGAATATAAATGCATTTAGGTAATATTCATTTAATTATCTGATTACCTAAATATTTTTTTGTGATAAGTGATGGTTCTAAATAGTGGAGAATTCATAGTAAAGCCTTTCTCACCAGGATACTGTAATGAATGTAGTCAAGAAGGACCAATAATAACATGTTTAATCCTGTACTAGATATGTCAAAATATAACATATTAATTGCATAATCTTCTTAAAGCAAAAGCAGGTACTCAAGAAGATTAGAGGATTCTACCAACTGCCTGCCTGGGTGAAATTGGTTAATCTTATCATGTGAACCAAGGGGCTTTGATTATAAGTTTCTTCCTAGTTGTCTAAATAAGTCTGATAGTGGATATCACCTCTTTAATTTAAAACTTAACCTAGATTTAATATCTCTAAAATCTCACTATGGGTAATTTAAAAATAACTTGGACAACTAGTTATGTACTAGGACATTGATAGGCGAAAGAAGAAAGGGTTAAGTTGAATGCATGTGCAATTTAACAGAGCAATTTTTATTGTGTGCATATAAGGTTGGTGAAAAGGAAGGCAGGGAAAATAAGGTTTTCAACAACTGTGGCAACATTTAGCACATAGATATTGCAACAACCCAGAAAAAAATGGAAATTAAAATTTGAAGTAGAGTAGTAAAAAGAACATGAATATAGATTTGGGGAATATTTGTAGTTAAAGTCAACAAACTTACCTTTGTTTATAAAGATAAAATCCAAATCCTGCAAATATAAGTGCAAAAAAAGGCACAAGAATAGCAATGGCCACAGAACTACTATTTGTACCATGAGGTTGATTTGAAGAATTTAAACCCTCTGACATATTCAATCCTATAAAATAAAATAAAATTATAAGTACATAATCAACTCAATTTATCACAGTTGATTTTTATTTTCTGAACCAATTAATTTGTCTCTTTCTTGGAAATGTACATAGAATAATGAAACTCCTTCAGCTCAATTCCACACAATTTTGCACAATGCCTATTACGCATAAGATATTTTCTCAGGAAAGGATACAGAATAAAAATAAGCAGCATCTTTGAACTGAAGAGTTTATACAACTGTGAAAAGAACACTAAGACATAAGTAAGTGGATGCATCAGGCATGAATTAATGAGCAATGTTCTTTAGGAAGGGAAGGAGAAATTCCATCTGCTGGTATGTAAGAATGTTTCTGGAGGATATACACTATGAGGTTTTTCTTGAAGAATGAGTAGAACAATGAATGGAGGAAGAAGCAGGACCATCAATAACCTAGAAATGGGAAGATCGGTGGCTTTTTTACGGGATGTGACAAGCATTAGGCATAGATGTGTGGAAATGACTGTGGTAGAAATAGGATGGTTAGCTATGATTAAACTTTGAAAAGGCATAAATAGTCCAAAGAGCTCAAACTTACTGCTCACTAACAGTGAGGGATAACGGAAGGTGTTCAGTAATGAAAGGTCCAGTGATAAAACATGATTTAGAACAGTGACTGGTGTGGGATGGACTTGAGGGGGTCCAGACCAGAAGCCAGAGTAATTTAAAGGTTGCAGTAAAAACCCAGATAAAACAAAATTAAGATGTGAATTAAAACTCTAGGAAGAGGATAGGTTTAGGCAAACATTTTGGAGTTAAAACCAAGAGAACTTGTTTGTGTGCCACATGAAAGAGGTTAAAGGCATAGGATTATAGTGCTTTACTCGGGGCTGAGTAAATGGTGATGACACTGGCAGTCAGAAAATGAGAAAAGTCAGGTTTGTCAACACAATGGCACATGTGTCAAGAGGAACTAAATAACAATTATTTTTTCAGTTCCCTTTTTATAGGTTCTGTCTTAGATATGTAGTGTTTGAGGTGCTTTTGGAAACATTGTGCATTTAATTACACAACCGTTTTACTGTATCACGTTAATGTTTTATCCTGTTTTTAAAAATAACACAATTTTAGGTAAGACATTATCTGAAATTACTTACTATTATTGCTTATTTAGAGAAATCTAATTTCACTTTTTGATAGTTATATTCAACTATATGATACCTCAGGCCAGGTTAAAAAAAAAGTTATTACTTTATTCTATACATATTTTTCCAGGGACTCAGAATATTTATGTAAAAATTCAAAGTAATTAAATTTCTAAGAAAATGTCAAATAGTAGATTTTTAGAGCCATAATTTATTCTTTATGTAGCAACAACACAAGATAATGGCAGACAGTATAACTGAGGAAAATTATACAACCCCCCCCAAAAGAAAACTATATCCCTAAGCTATGTTATACATCCAAAGCTATGTTAATAAATACATTTCAGGCAAGGCCCTTACATGTGTACACACATTTTAGCAGGATTGGGAATAAGAATGACAAAACCCTGTCCCTCCCACAGCAAATTTATGTATCTGAAGAGCACAGAGCCCTGATGCTACACCCATTCCTCAAAGTTATTTTCCCTTTCCAGACCCTATGAGTTTCTCAAAGTGCCACTACATTCTCGAAGAAGAAAGAAAATTGCAACAATATTCAAACTGAAGAGAAGTATTCCAGTTCTCATGAGATAAGATAAGATAATTTACAGTTTAATATTTTCCTTTATATCTATATCACTTTTTCTCCTTTTTACTTGCTTAAGGGCAAGATAGTTTGTCATGTTTATTGGAAAGATGATGAAAAACCATACTGTACAGAGGTGGTACATAGAGAACCAATATTTTGAAGAATGAGATTATTTAAAAGGCTATCAAAATGGATCAATGTATAGTCCTGATAATGCAAAATTCAAAATGTAGTAAGTGTGCCTAATATACAGAATCTACTTTATTTTCTTATGATGTCTGGAGTAATAAGTAAACTACATGAAAATGAAAATGAATACATTACCCAGTCTTTGGAGTCCAAATTGCCCATAATCTTTGCCCTGAATAAATCCTTGAAACACATAAGTAGCTCCATCAGGCTCAGCAGAAACCTAAAAATATTTATAATTTGATTAAATGTGAAGACTGCCCACAGCTATATTTTCCCAGCTTTAATAAATATTCAATGTTATTCTGAAATGAATAAAAGGCAAAGCTCCTTGTCCTATATAAACCACAGAACATTATATAAATTTGCCATCATTAAAAGAAAAATCAAAATTTTAATTTGTAAATAATTATGATAAAAGGCAAGGCTGATTATTAATGTTATTACATAGATATATAGATTTCTTTTAGGCTAAGAAAACAACTGGCAAAGAAAAGAGCAAGGATATGATGAAACAAGAAGCAAATTCTCAATTAAGAATTAAAGTATAAAAATACCATGTTTTCAGATTAAATTACTCCTCAGCATTTATGCACTTCTCCCCACTCCCATGACCTTCTTGGGAAAAGCATATTTCGCATCTCATTGAGTTGGGTTTGGTTCTGTGACTTCCTTTGGCCAATAGAATGTGGGTAGAATTGACAATGTCAGTTCCTAGCCTAGGTCTTAAGAGGCATGTTTCCCATTATAATAAGTTAAGTCAGTCAGTCACAAAAGGCCACATATAATATGATTCCATGAATATGAAAGTCAAGAACAGGGAAATCTGTAGAAATAGAAAACAGATTTGTGGCTGCCTAGGGCTGGGGCGGTGACAGGGATTGGCTGGGTGAGAAGGTAGCTAAAGGATATAGAATTTCTTTTTGAGGTGAAAGGTATTCTAAAATCCACTGTGGTGATGGTTGAACATTTGCAAATATACAAAAAGTCATTGAAAACAACACTATAAACGGTTAAAGTGTAGGATATGTGAATTATATTTCAATAGAGCTGTTAAACAAGGAGGTGCATGTTTTCCACTGTGTCACCAAGTGCTTCTGACCTGACAAAAAAGGAGAAGCTTCAGGGAGCTGATGCAGCTCCAGCCTGGGCCCCAGAACAGACTCCATGGCTTCTAATAGAATGTGGGCCACATGGACAACAGGTCTAGCCACAACTAACCTCAGACACATGAGCAAGAACTAAATCCTGGTTCAGTGACTCTGAGATTGTGTGGCTATGTCTAATGCTGTAAATGCTGATTATTAACATACTAGAGGCCCGGTGCACAAAAATTTGTGCACTCGCGGGAGAGGGGGGTCACTCAGCCCGGCCTGTGCCCTCTCACAGTCTGGGACCCCTCAGGAGATAACGACCTGCTGGCTTAGGCCTGCTCCTGGGTGGCAGAGGGCAGGCCCAATTCCTGGGTGCAGCCCCTGGTCGGACTCAGAGCAGGGCCGATTGGGGAGTTGGGGCACCGCCCCCTGTCATGCACAGAGCAGGGCGGACTGGGAGGTTGTGATGCCACCCTCAGTCACGCTCAGGGTAGGGCCGATTGGGGGGTTGGGGCACCGCCCCCTGTCACACTCAAGGCAGGGTTGATGGGGAGGTTGCAGCGCCACACCCTGTCACGCACAGAGCAGGGCCCATCAGGGGGTTGGGGCACCGCCACTGTCACACTCAGGGTAGGGCCGATGGGGAGGTTATGGCTCTACCCCGTCACACACAGAGCAGGGCCCATGCAGGGGGGGGTTGGGGCGCTGCCCTCTATCACCTACAGCAGGGCCGATCAGGGGTTGGGGAGCTCCCTCCTATCAGGCACAGAGCAGGGCTGATCAGGGGGTTGGGGCGCCTTCCCCTGTCACGAATAGAGCAGGGCAAATAGGGAGGTTGTGGCCCCACCCCCTGTCACACACAGAGCCGCAGGGCGATCAGGGGGTTTGGGTGCTGCCCCCTGTCACCCTGATCCCGCTGCCAGGAGGCCTCGCTGCTCCGCTGATCGTGGTGCTGGGAGGCATATTACCCTTTTACTATATAGGATAGAGGCTTGGTGCATGGGTGGGGGCCAGCTGGTTTGCCCTGAAGGGTGTCCTGGATCAGGGTGGGGATCCCCACTGAGGTGCCTGGCCAGCCTGGATGAGGGGTGATGGCTGTTTGCAGCTGGTCACACACCCTTCAGGGTGGGGTTCCTCACTGGGGTGCCTGGCCAGCCTGGGTGAGGGGATGGTGGCTGTTTGCAGCTGGTCACACACCCTTCAGGATGGGGGTCCCCACTGGGGTGCCTGGCCAATCTGGGTGAGGGGCTGAGGGCTGTTTTCAGACTGGCGGGTGACTGAAGCTCCCAACTGCTCCTGTTTTTTTTTTTTTTTTTTTTTTTTTTTTTTTTTTTTTATTCTGGGCCAGCTTTAGCTCTGACTCCAGCTCTGAGGCCTCTGCTGCTGAAAGAAGGTATCTGGTTTGTTTGGGTTTTATAATCGAAACTCTGTATCAACTCCAGCTCTGAGATCCCGGCTCGCTGAAAGCAGGTTTCTGGGGTTTTGTTTAGCTTCTATATTTGTAACTATGTTTCAAACTGCAGGCTCAGAGGCCGGCAAGGCAGGCGGGGAACGTTGGTTTCCTCTATCACTGAAGCAAGCAAGCCTCATGTTAGTTTCAAGCTGCCTGGCTGCCGGCCGCCATCTTGGCTGGCAGTTAATTTGCATATCGCCCTGATTATCCAATGAGAAGGGTAGCGGACGTACGCTAATTACCATGTTTCTCTTTTATTAGATAGGATTTTAAAAAGACTCTACATGGGTAGCATCATTTGATCTCATACATAAAATAGGAATTTAAACATTTCAATCTTCCTGCTAAGTAATAATAATAATTAACCCTGATGGTCATTCTAATTAGCTGCAATTGGCTACCTAATTCATGTCTCTCTATATATAAAAGCCAAAGCGACCAGAACGCCGAACTACTAGTTGCTACGACATGCACTGACCACCAGGGAGAAGATGCTCAATGCAGGAGCTGCCCCCTGGTGGTCAGTGTGCCAGCAGGAAGACCCCGGCCGACAGCTGGAAGGCCCCGATCAGGCTTGATTGCTGGCTAGGCCTAAGAACCCCACCCATGCATGAATTTTGTGCACCAGGCCTCTACTAGTATTATAAAAGTTATAAAACAAAACAACAACCAAAAAGTTGACTGTCTCTCTTTAAAGCAAAATATACCAAACCACCCGCACAAGCCTGATATAGCACAGGTGGTAAAATTTATTCTTTATTATCAGACCTCATACTCTGGGCATGGCAGTTTTTATTTATATTTATTTATTTATTTATTTATTTATTTATTTATTTATTATTTAAAATATTGATTTCAGAGAGGAATGAAGAGGGAGAAAGAGAAACACCAATGATGAGAGAGGACCATTGATTGGCTACTTCCTGCTCGCCCCCTACTGGGAATTGAGCCTGCAACCCATGCATTTGCCCTGGACAGGAATCAAACCTGGGACCCTTCAGTCCATAGTCTGATGCTCTATCCACTGAGCCAAGCCAGCTAGGGATGGGCATGGCAGTTTTTAAAAATGAGATACTTCTGAAAATAATAGCTCAAACTCTAATATTAAAATAAATTCATTTTGTTTCCTAGATGAAATAATACAGTTAAACAGCCTAAATGCATTGAAGACAAGATTTAGTCTCCAACTCCATGAATAATGGCACAGATAGGGAAACAGAATGGATATTTTTTCCTCAGGAACCAAACTTACTGAAGCCTCTGACTGACTATATATCTTCTTCCCTGCTAGGTCTTTCTTGTAAAAGAAGGCTTGTTACTTGAGAGAATACGGTCAGCACTCTTTCTCTCATGCTTATTTTTCAACAAAAGCTCCTGGGCAGTATGTGGATGTAGGACTTGTTTCCAACTCCCAATTTAGAAACTCCATTCACATAAGTGGCTGAATAGGACAGGGTGACTCCATGGTGAAACTATGGCAACTATCTCCCCACATGAAGCGATTTACATAACTTCCTGTTCATAGACAATTTTAGAAAATATTCTAAATCTGTACTTAAATTGAATGGGTATACTTAATTTTTCTGAAGCCTTTTATTAATATGTTGCATATGCTTTAAATAGTAGTTCCAGACAAAGACCGAATTATATTTTATTCAGATTTATTTATCATAGTACTGACTGTAGACAAAATACATTTAATGAGAGCAATAAAAAACTATATGCTTCTGTACACATTCATATTAAAAGAGTAAGCAAAGCTCATCGGAATCCAAAAATCCTAGGCTTAACCTCTAGATTACTAAATAAACTCAGTCATTTATTTTAAAAAATACTCATAATAGTAATTTTGTCATTTTTATGTATGTGTGTATGTTCATAATTAGAAAAATTTAGAATATTACCTTTTCTGGAATTTTAAGGACAGACCTAAGCACAAATTTGTTATTAAAATCAGTAGCAGACTTTTAAAGAACTATACTTACAAAGCCATCCATAGCCCAACTTTCCTCCTTCATTTTCTTCACAGAAGCATGAGCTGGCACTTTAATAAGATAGATGTGTAACATTAGGCGAGCTTCCTGGCTTTTATATACACCTGTAAAAACAGTTATGCTTTATTTTATTATCTATAACTCCTTACATATATCATGTAATAGATTAGACAGGAAAAGAAATAAAACAAGGCCAAGTCAAGGCCAGTTTTATCTGTGATGCTATTCACAAATCCTACAATGTACATTTGTTTTATCTTTCAGCTGAAATTCTCAACTTAAATCTTCATTGTGGGGTTTAAATGACCTATGCTATTAAAATTAAGTATTACTGTCCTTAATAACATCATTCCATTATATTACAAACAAAATTATTTCTTCCCCTAAAGACATTTAAAATCTTTAAAAATATGAATATAATTTTAAAATTGTTTATATTTTTCTTAAAATAAATTGGGTGCCAACCATGTGATAGACAGTATTCTAGATGCAACTGGAGCCTATAAATAAAGATACAATGCTTAAAAGCATTTCCCATTAAGTAGGAGATATAAGTCAACGTATACAGTTAACTAAAATACATGAGAGAACATGATAAATAAAAACCCAGAAAGGAGAGGGATTATTTCAAACTGGAGTCATCAGGAAATTCTTATTTTTAAAAAGCATTTGAGCTGGGTCTAGAGAAGTCAGGTAGGATTTTTAGTTCAAGAAGGTCAATGAAGGCAATGGCATAAAAGAGAGAAGCCAAAATATAAACAATGTTTTGTCTTGTTGTTTTGTTTTTCTTAAATGGTAAATATTTTAAGAGTCGAAATAAGCTGGAATATAAATGTGTTCAGTGGAATAATCCTATATAATAAAAGGCTAATGTGCAAATCAGCCAAAAGGCAGAAGGCTTGATCACTATGACACTCACAGACCAAACAGGGGGCAGATGCTCAATGCAGGCGCTGCCCCCTGGTGGTCAGTGTGTCCCACAGGGGGAGCGCCGCTGAGCCAGGAGCCAAGCTCAAGGCTGGTGGTAGTGGGAGCCTCTCTCGTCTCTGATGCAGCGCTAAGGACCCCTCGGGGGGTGTCTGACTGCGAGAGGGCACAGGCTAGGTTGAGGGACCCCCCTGCCCCCCGCTAAGTGCACGAATGTTGTGCACCGGGCTTCTAGTAATAAATAAATATGTATGTTACAATTTTGTGATTAACTGATGGTTGAAATTTGATTCAATCATTCATTCACTTAATATTATGCCTATATATAAGAATATGCTGTGAATACAAAGATAATTATAAGTAGAACTTGACATAATGTAAATTATAATTAATAGGATAAAGACATAAGAGTAATAAAAATAATATTGCTGGAAAATGTTATAAGTGATATATATAGAGACAGTGACAGCAAACTAATCTAATTATTCATGTTTTATTTTCTATATTTGTAAAAATTTGTTTAGAAAAATTTCTAGATTAGAACAAGTACAGTTGACCCTAGAACAACATGGGTATTAGAGGCACTGACTGTCCTCGTGCCATCGAAAGTCTGTGTATAATTGAAGTCTGCCCTCTACACTGGCATACTTCAACTGCTAGTTGGCGCTTGAACAACTCGGGTTTAAACTGCGTAGGCCAATTGGAAAGAAAATCCCATGTATAAGTGAACCTATGTGGTTCTAATCTGTGTTGTTCAAGGGTCAGCAATATACATTTATTTGGTGATAAGACTTTTAAAGAAAATTCTAAAAAATTGTGTTTCAAAGTTGCATAAATCAGTAGTAGTCACAATTTAAAGGCATTTCTCTTGTGTATATAATGCAACCATTTATAATTTTTTAAAAGCCTCACCCAAGGACATGCTTAGAGAGAGGAAGGGAGAGAGAGAAACACTGATGGAGAAACACTGATTGGTTGTCTTCCATACATGCCCCCAACCAGGCATCAAACCCGTAACTCACGTATGCACCCTGACCGGGAATTGAACTCATGACCTTTCAGTGCACAGGGCAATGCATAACTAACTGAGCCACTCTGGCCAGGCTCAACTATCTATAATTTTTAAAATATAATATATATTAACTCCTAATACTTTTACTCTAGGTTTACAGGATCATTCAATTCTTTTAAGTGATGTTTGATAGTTCTACCCAAGGAGTATACTTCCAAAATCCCAGTGGATGTATGAAATTGCAGATAATACAGAACCATATATATATATATATATATATATATATATATATATATATATATATATATAATTATTTTAAACATAAATACCTATGATAAAGTTTAAATTACTAATTAGGCACAGTAAGATATTAACAACAATAAGTATAAAATAGGACAATTATAACAATATACTCTAATAAACGTTGAGTGCATGCTCTCTCAAACTATCTTATTGCATTGTACTCACCTCTTTTTTTTTGATAATGTGAGATGACAGAATGCCTATGCAATGAGATGAAGTGAGAAGGATACAGGCATTGTGACTTAGCATGAGGTTACTGTTGACCGTTCTGTTGATATGGATACTAAGTGACTAAGGTTAAGCAGCATAAGCTTGGATACACTAAACAAAGGAATGAATCACTTCCTGGCTGAGAGGGAAGGAGCAAGCAGAGCGACATTTCATCATGCTACATGGATGGCTTGCGATTTAAAACTATGAAGTGTTCATTTCTGGAATTTTCCATATAATATTTTTGGACCACAACTGACCTTGGGTAACTGAAACCATGGAAAGTGAAGCCACAGGAAAGGGGGAACTACTGTATTTAGAATATGTACACTGTCAAGGTATTTAAACCTATATATATATACTTCATATTTGCAATATTAATATTTTAAAAATATATTTATTGAGAGCAATAATTCAAATTCATTACTTTGACAATATTTTAGGCCTATTTTGTTTCAGATGCTGTTCTAACCTCTGAGATATGGTCTGACTGTGTTTGTAGTGTGAAGGCTACTTTAGAAGGCTCATCAGGCATACTGTTGACAAGATGAAATCTGAGAAGACATCTGAATGTCTATAAAAACAGTTATCAAGGATAATGAGAGAAGCGTGCACTAGATAGAGAAAACAGAGACCTGACTAGGCCAAGCAGATGGACAGTGGCGTGGGGCCCTGGTGCCTGTTCACAGTACTGTAGCTCTACCTCTTCTGTCGTAACTTATGGTGCCCTCAACATTTTCATTTGAAGACATGATTCTGTGACCATAAAATAGATGGCAAATCACAAGTCCAGTCTCTTTGGTGTCATGAGAACAGAGGGAGATTTAGTTATATTCAAATGAAAAGTTCTGTTCTATTTCATGATGTCTCATTCTAGTTACACAAAAATATTCCCAAGGGAGCTTTATTCGGTATCACAGAGTTTTATATTTGTGTGGAAATATTTATGCATCAATCCAAAAACAAACAAAACAGGAAGCCTGTTTCTGAATGAATTATGTCATAAAAAAGTAACGAATATTTCACAGTATAAAAATCACTAACAAAAATGATGGGAACGAAGGCGTTATTTTTTGCTCGTAAGGTAATACCTGACAGTAGCAGTTCCATATTGCTGTTGCTGAGTGTGGCATTGACTCTCCCAGTGGAAGCATTGAAACTAGTGACTGTCAAGGTCATGGGTTGTTTCCTGCCTTTGAAGTTGTAAGAGCCTTTCCATATATAATTTTGGGCAAACACGTCATCAGGAACTGTGAATAGATGAAAAAAACACACATTAATCTTATGATGTCCTATAAATACAAGCCTTAAACAGGAGGTTAATGAAGAGTAGTTTATTGGATAGTGATATTTGATAAATGCACAGTAATGTGGAGTGTGTGTTATAAAATAAATTCTTCACATAAAAGTGTTCCCATTATTTTAGAATAAACCAAAATTGCAATAACATAGATTTGTCCATGAGTCATCAATAAAAAATAAACACCAACCATAAGAGACATGAGACTTATATTTATAGTCCAGGTAAATATCAAGTTTACTTATATTTAGTCTCCTATAATAATAATATATTTATTTCAGAAAGAAAGTAGAATGATTTTATTGAGTCAAGTCAGTCTACATACCAGTCCCAAAAGGCCTGCTCTCCCCCTAGCAGGGGGAATAAATTCACTGGAGGAAGGACACAGAGATTAAACCCTCCTTGCAAAATAGCCTCAGAAGACTGTCAGGAGGGACACACCTTTGTCCCCTAAACAGAATGCAAGTTCAGTTATTCCAATATCTGACGCTCCTGGGGAAGAACTGGCTCCACCATGTTCACAGCTCTGAGGATAAAGAACTGTCACTAGAACTGTCTTTCTTTGGGAGAGAGACAACTTGTAGCAGAACCAAAGAATATCCTCAATATTATCAAACTTTCATCTAAAGAAAAAACACTCTTTGTGTTAGCGGAGTTTCCATTAATCATATATATCATATCAAAGCCCCCCACACCTCCAGCCCTCCCCCTCCCCCCCCCCCCCCGCAAAATCACCTATTCAATGGAGCCTTGGCCATTTGGTGAGTGAGTGAATGGCATGGGTTTAGGGAAAAGCTTTTTTTTTTTTTCTTAAGTCATTCACATTTTTCATCTAATCTTCTCTATCAGTATTATTATGAAGATAAAATAGAGAAACTTCTGCTATAGTTGCTAATAAAACATATATTTGGCAGACATGTAGTTAATATCATAAAAAAATCCATACTCCTGATCCTGTGAGTTCATCCTCCTAGTGGCATTTTCTCTCCAAACATCAAACTGCACAGTTATGCTCTGTATGCATAGGCAGACCTTGCCTAAAAATTTGATACAGTGAATATGGAAAAAGCCCCTGATTTGAGTAAGCACCATAAAGAGTGTTTAACTTTAAAAAAGTATGTCCAGCCCTGGCTGGGTAGCTCAGATGGTCAGAACACTGTCCAGATACACCAAGATTGCAGGTTTAATCCCTAATCAGGACACATACAAGAATCAACCCGTAAATGCATAAATAAGTGGAACAACAAATCCATGTCTCTCTCTCACAAAAAATCAATAAAAAGTATTAAAATGATCAGATTTAAAACAAAACAATATACCCAGGACAAGTTTGTAGGAGTGAGTAGCAAGCTAAATTGTCCTGCATTACAAAAATCAAGGATTTGGAATAACAGACTCTTAGCTGTAGAGATAAGAGGAGGAGTAAGGGGAAGGATGTTCTGGCAAATAGTATGCACTCAAACAATAAGTGTTGTTGTCTGTGATGGTTCACTTTCCCTGCCCCACACTGTGGTTACTCTTTGCTACCCCTGAACCTTTCATGAAAATCTGCTACACCTAATGATCTTGTCCATGGTGCGTAGAAAAAAGTAAGGAGTGTTGGTTGAAGGAGATGAAAGAGAATCTAGTGACAGGAGAAATAGCAAGAGAAAGAGGCAGGTAGCAGCTGAAGCAAAGCACACTGCATGAGGATTAATCACTGATGTGGTAGTAAATGTTTAACAACTGATTCCCCAGAACAACAACAAAAGATCTGTAGTATTTGCTGGTTTCTATAGTGTAAATATTCCCATAATGGCAGATTTCAAATCATGAACAAGACATCACTGATTGTAGCTTGGAAGAATGCACAGAATTGGCTATGGTGAGCCCTAGCTGATTTTGCTCAGTGGATAGAGTGTCAGCCTGAGGACTGAAGGGTCCTGGGTTGGATTCTGATCAAGGGCACATGTCCGGGTTGTGGGCTTGATCCCCAGTAGGGGTTGTGCAGAAGGCAGCCAATCAGTGATTCCCTCCTTCCCTCTCCCTTCCTCTCTGAAATCAATAAAAATGTATTTTTTTTAAAAAAAAGAATTGGCTATGGTAACCCTGTACCTGCAAACTCCAGCATGCCAGCACCACCTTCCCCCCTCCCTCCTCCCCCACCCCATACATAACACAAATGTAACTCATTATGGAGCAGGAGAGGCAGACATGATTTGTTCATCTAAATTCTTATGTACATGGGAATAATATTTTCTATTATTAATTTTATTTTCAGATTTAAATGTGATTGCATATTTGGTAGTTCTTTGTAAACTCTAAAGTGTCATCCAACTACCATTGATGTGGTTATCAATGACAAGGAGGAAAACGATGGTCATGATCCTTTCTTCCAAGACATTTGAATATAAACTTTGCTTCATAGGCTTCAGGTCTTTGCCAAATAGAGTGTTAATGCTCCTGACTTTGAACCATTGAACAATTTCATTCATTCTCCCCCCCCTTTTTATTGAATTTATTGGGGTGGCACTGGTTAAGAAAATTACCCAGGTTTCAGTGCACAATTCCATAACAGATCATCTGTACATTGTATTGTGTGTTCACCACTCCAAGTCTCTATACATCACCATTAAACTCCTTTACCTGCCTCCTACAATCCTCACACTAATGTCCTTTTTTTTCTTTTTTGCTCAATTCCCTCCACCCCCTACTCAGCCCAGATGTCAGCCTTTTATGGCTGTTTCTTTTTAGTAATGTTTCTTTTTAGTAATCTAATCACTTTGACTCATTCATGATTTTAAATGAAATGCTTTTAATATTTTGCCATTTAGGATGACATTGCTCCAGTGTTGTAGATACCTTTACTCAAGTTAAAGAAATTCCTTTCCTTTTAATTTATTAAAAGGTTTTAAAAACTCAAAAATATATGTAAAATCTAAAAAAGTATTTTTGGTACAAGTATTATAATGATCATATTTTTTGCATGTTAATCTCTCTTATAAAGAATGATTTTAGAGAGAGTAAGGGAGAGATATAAACATCAGTGATGAAAGAGAATCATTGATCAGCTGCCTCCTGCATGTCCTACACCAGGGATTGAGCCTGCAACCTGGGCATGTGCCCTGACTGGGAATCAAACCATGACCTATTGGTTCATGAGTTGACACTCAACCCCTGAACCACACTGGCTGGGCACATGTTGGGCACACATGCTGGGCACACAATCTCTTACTGTGATAGATTACTTTTAAAAATTATTTAACATAAACATATTTATGTATGTTTATCATGACCCCAATTGGATGTGTCATCTTTATTAAAATGTATTTTATTTGCTAAGATTTTGTGTAGAAATTTTTTTCATCTTTAATCTTGAGTCAAATGGGTCAGTAATTTTTCTTTTTTATGTATTTACTGAGTTATCAGAGCTTTGCGGTACCATAGAATGAGCTTTATTGACTGGATGAATTTTTGTAAAGTTGGACAATCTGTTCTGTTTCTTTAAAATTTGGTATAACTCATCAGTAGAGCCATGTATATGGTTTTTCTTTGTGGAAATAGTTTTAACTACTATTTTGTTATTGAATTACTCAGGTTTATTAGTTAGATCTGATAAAATATACTTTTCTAGTAATTTATTCATTTTATTTAATTTTTGTAAAGAAAGTTTTGATAGTTTTTGGTTAATGTGTTTCTCATTATCTACTCTCTATAGTTAGGTTCACACTTAGTTTTATTTTATTATTTATTTTTGTTGCTTTCTCGATCAATCTTACCAGAAAATTTTCACATTGTTTTTTCAAAAACTACCTTTGGCACTCTTTAGATTTTTCTATTATATTTTTGGGGGGTTATTTATTCATTTTTATTGCCTTGATTTACATTTTCTTTTGTTTGTTTTTTTCTGTTAGAATTTTTATATCTTCTTAACAGAAGCACTTAACTCACTAATTCTGAGGCTTTCTTCTTTTCTAATGTAAGGATTTAAGTGTATGAATTCCTTTCACAACTCTTCTTTTGCTTCAGTACACAAATTTAGATATTTAGATTTCAAAATAACTAAACTCCTGTGTTATATTTTTCATTTTAATTTCATCTTTATTTCATGATTATTCATCGGCATAAATCTTGTTCTTAATTTCCAGACATTCAAGAATTTTAAAAACGTATTCACTTTCTTATTAATTTTTAACTGTATCATGATCAGAAAAGACTGTGTTTTGAAATTTGTGTAGATTTATTTATTATTTAATATATGATTCATTGTTATAGCTGTCCTATGTGCCTTTGAGGAAAGTATATATTCTATAATTGTTTGATGCAGAAATCTTTACTGTTGAATATTAGTTAAACTCATCACGGTGTTTAGTTCTTCCATATGATTTTATTTTGTCTGCCTGACTTATTTACTGGTCATCACTGTAATGTTTTGTCCAGGACAGTCCAGATTTATACTTGATGTGGAGTTATTATTTAGAGCATCCATCTGCTCCCCGAGAAAGCATTTCTCTTGGAAAATTCTGTGCACTGATTGACCAATATGGCTGTCTGACTCTATTGCTAACCTTCCTCTCTTATGTTGACAGGCTATTTGACTGCCTTAGTGACATTCTGACTGTTATTGCTGAGTGCTGAATAAATCAGTATCTCAGAGTTCTGTGAGCACTCCAGTTTTGTAACATGTACATTGAGAATTTCTGAACCCAACTAAAATGAGATCCTATCACTCTTCCTGATTCAATACAACTGGGCCACTCTATCTCCCAGGTAAAGATTAGACTTGAAGCCTTCAATTTTATTAGTAGCTTTTCATTTATGTCAATATAAATAAGATATTGACTAATACTAAAAGAGAAGCTTTCATAGAAGAACGCTTACTTTTTTTTAATTCTCACCCAAGGATATTTTTTCCATTGATTTCTTTAGAGTCTTCTCCAAAGTCATAGGGTAGGGAATGTATAACATAGGAATTACATCAATTTTGTTGGACTTCCAAGTCTATGTTTTAATGACTATGGTAGGTTTTAAAATTTTGCTTTTTAAATCTAATCATTGAAAACAAACTGAACGAGTTCTAGAAGTTCCTAAACTTTTAATCACATAACAAGTGCATTTTGTTCTTTTGTTAAAAAATTTATAATTAAAAATTTTATATAACATTCCATTTTTAAAATATTTTAAATAAAATAATTGCTATTATTATTCAGTAATTTGCAGATAATCTTGGAAGGAAATTTTATAGGGAGAACTATAAATAATATTTTTGGAATATTAACATGTCATAGTATTTTACTGCTGGAGATTCAATATCTCATAACACAAACTGTCAAATTCCAAATTGTCAAATACATAGTTTCCACATACCAAAATATATTTTTATAAATAAATAGTCATTTTAGATATCATGGCTTTTAGAAAAACAACTGAAGTTACTAACCACTTAGCTTTGGGCTGGGTGTTCCGAGTGCAGGTCTGGGGTCTTTCACCAATATTTTGGAACCAGCTATGAAAAGAAATAATAAATGTTTATAAAAGTTAACATAATTAATAACACTTACTTACACCTCCCAAAAACACGATCCCCTGTCAAATTTATTCTCTGACATATCATATAATTTTCCCCAATATGTCCTGTTCATCATAGTATGTCTGTCCCCACTCAACACTCCTGTTGTACAGCTAACAATTTCAGTAATTACCCCTCTTATGTCCAGGGAAACAAGGGGAGAGATTAGTGCTACCACATAATGGAATACTGTTTCTTATTTTAGAGGCATATCTATTATGGATGCAGTTGATTTCAACATAAAAGCTGAAGGCTGAGTGTATGTTCCTGTTGCAAAAAGGCAGAAATCATTTGTTTAAAAACAATAAAAACAATGTTGAGATAGTACATAGAGTCATAAGAAATTGGGTAGGCTCAATGGAGAAAACATAAAACTAGAGCTTTAAATAACACCACAGGTAGCCCATAAACCAAAGAAATCCTGTGTGGAGCTAGATGTGCCTGGAAAGCTATAAGAATGATGAAAGGCAGTGCTTGCAGGTCACATAAAGACTTAGAGTTTTATCCTAAGGACAATGTAATGTCTTTAAAGGGTTTGAGTGGGAAGTTACTTGGTTGAACATCACTCTGGCTGAAAGATGGAGAACAATTTGGAAAGAAGTGGATATAGACATGGGCATGGACGTTAGAAGGCTGTAGCAATGGTCCCAGTAGAGCTAATCTTCAGTGAGACAACTGCAGTAGTGATGATAAAACAAAAAAGCAGATAAATTAAAAAAAACTGTTGAAATACTCGTGGATTTAAAGGGATAAGAAGGTGTCAAAGCTGACTACTAGATGTCTATATACTATATGACGATGGTACCACCAAGATAGAGAATACCAAATGAAGACTTCAGTGAAAAAAATTTATGGGTTCAGATGTGCATATATTGAGTATTGAAATGTCTCTGAGTAATTCAAGGAGAAACATCAAGTAAGCAAGTGAACATAAATTCTGAAGCAAAGAGAAGAAACATAAGCTATAAACATTAATCTGCAAATAATCTCCTTAAAGGAGACTGTTGAAGCTATTGGCTTAAATGACCTTATCTAGGGAGAGAATATAGAGTAAAACAAAGAGATGGCTAAGAACCAAGCCTTTAGAAAATCATGGGTACAAAATAATAAAGGAAATGAAGAATAGAGAGCCAGAATTATGGGGGAATAACATATTTATTTACTCAAATATTATTTAACACATTCACATGCAAGGAACTGATCTAGATGTTAAAATCACAGTTGTAAAAAGTAAAGTTTATGTTTTTATTGATATTATATTCTAGTTGGGGAGGAGCAGATGAAAGGGCAAAGAGCAAAGAAAGACAATGACAAGTAAACAAATAAAATAATATGATCTCACACTGTAAAGATTTCTACCATAAAAATTAAATAAAAAACAGTAATGTTCTAGCTAAAAGAAGAGAGAAAAAACATTTCAAGAAGGATAAAGCCATTAACATCTTCAAGAGATCAAGAATTAGAAGGTCTGAAGAAATGAAAAATAAAAGGAAAAGATAGTTTCTTGATAATTTTATCAAGAATTCAGAAAAAAAATTTCCTCTGCTCCTTCTTTTGGAAACATAACCCTATTCCCTCCCATAAATTCCTTACATCTTGTCTAGATGGGGACTGTCCTGACGAAGCAGCAAGAGCAGTTGACACTTTACCTAGAAAAGGCATACTATCACTCAGGCTGAGTAATGGACTTAGAAATGGACTCTGTTCAACACTGTGCCAATGGAACTCCTTAATATGCTTTCATGACCAAGCTTTGGGAAAGATTTTTTTTTTTTTACCAGGGTGTGAGCCAGAAGTGTATGAGGCCAGGAAAGCTGGAAGCAATTTTTTCACTGCGGTGGGTTGAAGCATGTATCCCCGCAATTGTATGTTCACCAGGAACCTCAGAATATGACCTTATTTGGAAATCAGGTCTTTGCTTACATAATTATTTGGGGCTCTTAAGGTGAAATGATCCCTAAAACAAATGACTGATGTCTTTATAAGAAAAAGAGAGGACATATAGGATACATAGAACAGGCCATGTGATGAAAGCAGAAACTGAGATGAGGCAGGTCTGAGTCAACGAATGCCAAGAATAGTCAGAAGCCATCAGAAGTTTAGAAGCGGTAAGGAATGATCCTCCCTAGAGCCTGCAGAGGGCATTGGGCCGACTGATTTTGGACTTCTAGCCTCCAGAAGTGTGAGAGAATAAATTTCTAGTCTTTCAAGCCACCCAGCTTGTGGTATTTTGTTATGGTTAGCCTTATAAAACTAGTACGCCTACCATGAATAGAAAACTAGAAGAAGTAATAAGGGCAAGAACAAACACCAGAACATGGAAAAGAAGCTATAAAAACCCAAATAATATTTTTGTGCCTTGGGGTTCAGAAGGATCTAGATCACTCCTTTCCTTAGAGTTGGCCAACAAATTTCCCTTGCTCCTAAGCTAATTTAATTTACTTTTTGTCTCTTTTATTGGAGGGAGGTCAAAAAATACACTATCTTCTGTGAAAGGTTTTATAGGAAAAAAAATTTACCTTCACAAACAGGAACTTTTCCAGTCCAGGTGTTATCAGATCTACACACCCTGTGTTCTGTTCCACCTGCTAAGAAGAAGCCAGGCTGACAGGTATAAACTAGTGTATACCCATGGGATGGAAGGTCCATTCCTACTACATTTGCATGAACAGGAGTTTCCGGCTGCTTACAGCTGTGGGCTATGTTAAAAAAGAGAGAAAAATGTTCGTTTTTATAGACATGTTAAGAAAATTTCAAGACTGGAGCCATGATATATTTTTAAAGGCATGTGAATGCCTTTATATAAATAGAGTTTAAAATAATTACTTAATGAATCAAAGGAAATACATAAATGTAAATATACATTCTGATTTTATAGACTAGCATTTCCTAAACAATCTTCTGATAAACATGATGTTAATAGGTAAATGGAGGGGGGAAAAGACTGTGGATAATTAAGCTCATAAATGTATACTACATCATCATTTTAGAATCACAATGCATATTAACATTTTAAAGGTCGCATGGTAAAATACTTCTTAAAGTTTCTCAAACTCAAATTTTCTATGCCAGTTTAGAAAATATTATTTTATGATTTTTAAAATGTATTACATTTACTTTAAATTATAAAACATTTTTTTTAAAGTTAAATACAACTACAGAATCGGTTCTCAGCCTGTGGGTCGCGACCCCTTTGGCGGTCGAACGACCCTTTCACAGGGTCGCCTAAGACCATCCTGCATATCAGATATTTACATTACGATTCATAACAGTAGCAACATTACAGTTATGAAGTAGCAACGAAAATAATTTTATGGTTGGGTCACAACATGAGGAACTGTATTTAAAGGGCCAGAAGGTTGAGAACCACTGAACTACAGCTTATTATATCATTCTGATATTACTAATTCCTAATATAGAAAGTAAAATTTAACATTTTTTCTACCTATGAACTTTTCTGGTCATATTTTTGTATATGCTAGTAGTATTTTTTCAATCATTTAATTTTTTATTTCCCTTTTTCATTTCCTCTCACTCCTAATTCTCTACTTTGATTTCACTCTACCTAAACTTATGGCACTTCTTGGCCCTGACCCCCAGTTCACCTGTTTTGTGTATTTTAAAGACCATGCCTTTCTCAATCAGAAATAGATGCTGCAAGAACTTTTTCCCTAAATAAGACAAAATTTCTGATCATTTGTTCATGGATAAAAATTCATAAAAGATGGTCACTGAGAAAAGTATTCTGTGGACAAATTTGTTTGGAAAATAAATTTCTCAATGGAGATTTACAGAGCTATAAATAACATTTTTAACACTGTGATAAACATTGTATTACATGGTTTATATTTAATTCAATTCAGTTAATGAAATTTAACCCCCATGGGGGAATATTGCTAAGGATAAACACAAAGTCTGTCTCTGCTACATTCTTAACCCCCACATTAAGCACATATTAAAATTCTGAGATGCTTTTCAGTAACAGAAGCTGTTTATCTTCATTTAAATCATCATGTTCTAAATGTAGGTCATCAGAGAATCTTGATTTACTATGAAATACCTAGCCACGTTCCAAACAGCTGTTCTAACGTACACACTGAGGAATTCTCTTTTAAGAGATTTTTCCATATTTAAATATAAACCAAGCGGGCATACGACATGACTCAGTGTAGTGTTTGGGTGCGCTCCAGGTCCACAGGGGCTCGGGTGATCATTAGTGGCCAAGAACAGGGCTAGAGTACATTTGTAGGTCTTTATTTAACTTCTGCAAATCCTAAACGTTCTATACCATTCTCCTCCCTCTTACTCTTTATTTCTTTCCCCCAAGAGGATCAAGAATGTATGAAGATGGAGGAGGAGATAAGAAAGAGGAGATGGGAGGGAAAGAAGAGATAAATAACTCACCAGCTAAAATTTATTTCTGTTAGTCAGAAAAGATTGTTTAGTGACCTTGAACTTCATTCTACTTTAATTTGTACAGCAAGTGTTCTCAATTTAGGGTCAGTGCATATTTACCAGCTCCAGGAAATCCTGAAGTAATATTCAAATTCTTGGTCAAGGTGTACATGCATGTTTCCTTACATGGGTTTTTCTAGCATTCCTCAGATGCTCAGAGAGTTTCACAAGTGATCAGATTAAGAGTCACTATGCAGGAGCCTCCTGTATCTGAGTATTTCAGATTCATAGTGTAGATCTATAAATCTAAAAACTAATCATTATCTAAAATACCAGGTGACTAAACTGAACACAATTACAAGAACTCTTAAAGAAGAATAAAATTGTGCCTCATGCCTTCTGCCTTCTTTAGAAAGAATGCTTCCCAGTGGACATAGGGTTATGATATAGTAATAAACTTATATACATGAATTATGATTTATTTTTTATTTATTTTTTTTAAATATATTTTATTGATTTTTCACAGAGAGGAAGGGAGAGGGATAGAGAGCCAGAAACATCGATGAGAGAGAAACATCGATCACTGCCTCCTGCACACCCCCCACTGGGGATGTGCCCGCAACCAGGGTACATGCCCTTGACCGGAATCGAACCCGGGACCCTTCAGTCCGCAGGGCGACGCTCTGTCCACTGAGCCAAACCGGTCAGGGCATGAATTATGATTTATAATAGTCTAAAACATCAATGTGATGCATCTGTGGTATGGATATACATTTATTTTCACCATTCGGAGGAAAATGCATATAAATTCTTCTGTGATAAGTATAATTTCTTAGCCATAATACTTACGTATGCATTCGGGCTGAATTCCACTCCATGTGAGGTCTGGCAGGCAGGTACGTGTTGTTGACCCCTGGAGAAGGTGTCCTTTTTTGCAATGAAATTGTACAACACTCCCTACCTGCAGCAAATTACAGGAGAAAAAAGAAACAACAACAAATGTTCCAATGCAACTTGAATATGGTTAAAAAAAGAAGTTTGAATGAGAAAATGTTTTCAAAAGAAATTATGCATCATAGAAGTTGGAGGAAAAATAAATTGAAATCTGATTTAAAATAAAATTGTGGGGGGGGCGGGGAGTCAAGGCTAAAGAAAAAAGCATAGATCTATGAGTATAACATAGAATAACAGACAGACAGACAGAGGGTTAAGAAAGATAAATTAAGGTGGATAAAATAGATATGGAAATAAAGATTACAAACATAAGAGGAAAATGAATATGGGTACAGTAAATGCAATATGATATTAGACATAAAAGTGTTTACTGAATGATGTACAGGTGACAGAAATATGCAATAGAAGACATGCTGTTTGACTGAGTTTTCAAGGATGTGGAATAGAGATAAATAGATAGAACAATGGTTATCAAAAGTGTGGTTCCCAGACCAGTAACCTTACTATCACCCAGGAACTTATTAGAAACGAAAATTCTGGGACCTTACCCTAGACCCACTGAATCAGAAAGTCTTAGGGTAAGGATTATCAATCTGTGTTTTAACAAACCTTCTAAGTGATTTTTTTTTAAAAAATCCTCACCTGAGAACATGTTTTTGTTGATGTTAGAGAGAGAGAATGGGAGAGAGTGGAAAAGAGAGAGAAAGAGGAACATTGATGTGAGAGTGAAACATCAACCGGTTGCCTCCCACACACTCCCCAATAAGGGATCAAACCTGCAACCTAGGTATGTGCCCTGATGGGGAATCAAACCCATGACTACTTGGTGGTGTAAGGGACAATGTCCCAACTAACTGAGTCACACTGGCCAGGGCCCTTTTATGTGATTTTAACGAATTCTAAAGTTTGAGAGCAACTGATATAAAATTAAACAATGTAAGAAAATGAGAAAATGTATGGAAGTTAAAATACACATAATTTTAGTTTATGAAAAACAAGAGTACATTTCATTGGTTGACATGGATAGTTCACACAGCTGGGCTAAAATGGGAGGCAATGAAATATAGTTAAAAAGAAAACAGAGCCTGGCTTGTGTGGTTCAGTGGTTGAGCGTCAACCTATGGACCAGGAAGTCCGGTTTCGATTCCCAGTCTGGGTAGGTGCCCCATTTGCAGGCTTGGTCCCCGGTAGGGGGCATGCAAGCGGCAGCCAATCAATGATTCTCTCTCATCATTGATATCTCTATCTGTCTCTCTCCCTCTCCCTTTCTCTCTGAAATAAATAGAAATGTTAAAAAAGAAAAAGAAAGAAAAAAAACCAAAAAAAAAAAAAAAAAAACCAGACCCCAGACTAACCTATGCTTGGCTTTACTTTGGATCTGATCTTACTTAAATAAGGAATATCTCGTGTTTGAGATTTAACCTCCCATCTATAAATAAAGATGATAAGATTATTTGTCTTGAGATTTGTTTTGAGGTTTAAATAAAATAGGATATATATAATCTATTCCACACAGGGATGGCACATAGGTTTTAAATAAATTCTAGCTATATGTATTAAGTCAGAGACATAAGTAAGAATCAAGGGTCTCAAATGGCAAGCTGTGACATTTGAAATCCTTTTTAAATAGAAGCAAAGTTGCTAAAGCTTTAAGAGCCAGTGAAAAGTGGCGTAGAAAGTAATCTTTTTGGAAAATTAAGTGGACATTGTATGAAGAAACCACTAAACAAAATGAATGATGAATGGCAGTTCTGATCACAAGGCTGCCACTGACATTTTAGAAATGAGTGGATAAAAGCTGGACTGGTGTGTGGAAGTACATGGGGGAAGGAAGCTGTTTACCCAAAATAAATTACAAGAAAAAACCACCATGATTTATTAAATGATTAGAGATGGAGGAATAGTTAGGGCCTGCCACTTTATCCTTCCCCAACAACTGGAAGCTGAGAATGCTCAATCGCTGCCTTAGTACGTAACACAGATACCTGCTTTCTGCTTTCCCCTTAGCTCCTACTCCCACCTGCTAAAGCAACATGAGGCTGAGCCTAAGGTGACACAGTTTAATACAAGATTCTATGTGGACCTTGAGACTAGCTAAATCCACTATTTCTCACACTCTCATTATCTGCCAGAACTATGCTACACCAGCAACATTCAATTCCAATAGTCATTCTCTTAGAACATCATTTACCTGTCTAGTTTCCTGGGATTGTGTCTCTCATAACACATTCACTTTAGCCTTTAGGAGATCTCTTACCCCTGAATGCCCCATTTTGTCCAAGGCTGCTATACTGCCCAATGCTGCTATATTGCCCAATGCCAGAATGCTGCATTCCACACAAACAGTGGCATTCCTATTATGTTCCAGAGCATGCCATTTACATACTCCCTGAGGGTGTACAATATGGTGCTACAGACTTTTACTCTCTCCTATGGCCTGGATTACGTAACTGATCATTGTAGATTTTGCAATTCTGTTCGTCAAACAGTTCTTCAAACCCGTCAATCCTACAATCCTACTTTAGGCTAGATCTCAGTTAAGGGTGCCACCTTTCACCAATAAATCTTCCCTCATTTCATCTACCACCAAATTTGGACCTTCAAAAATATATTTATAGTTAAGGTTTCAAAAATGTATATGCTTTCTGTAATGCATTTTAAACAATTTTTCTATTTGTAGTTTTGTTATGTTTATATTACACACTTCACCTCCCACCCCCATCCAAAAAAAAAAAAAATTGGGAGAATTTCTAGTAAAAGGAATATATAATTCAAGGTTCATAAAATTGAAGTAGGAAGGTGGGATCATAAAAATAAAGGAATAGCATATGTGTTTAAGATGAGATGCAGAGGGGATTTTCACTGAGCATCAATTTTGACCCCGAGCTTCCTGATTTAAGAAAATTTGATTTTTAAGGTATATTGTAAGTTTATATTAAAAAATAATCAGAAGATTTTAATTAAAAAATAAAATTTATGTTTTAAAGTTCATGTTGTATTCATCATTTAAAGATAATAAACACTAAGTAACATGTTTGCCTTATTTAATGTACTTAAGTACTAATTTTGATTATAAACTAGAAATCACACATAATCACCATGGTTATTTTGGTAGGGTTAACTCTCCTAGGGTTAAATAACTTGGGGTTAAACATCTAAGAGTCATATTTAAAACATTTAATGTCTATAATCGCTTTATGTTACAGGTCCTAAATCTAAATAATGTGCCTTCCAAATCTCAGAGCTCAATTTAAAGAGTGGTACAGCAGTTAAGGAAATATGTATTTGGCATTTATCCCATAATTAATCTAGGTGTTGTATCAATCATTTTGACAGCTGCTCCCTTCACTAGCAATCTATTTCCAGAAAAAATTGTTCCAATTTTCAATATTTTAGATAAAAAGATAAATTATAGTGAGTCTTATTTTTCAATACTAGAGTTATCATCATCTCTAGACTATCCTATCAAGAGGTAATATATAGTCTTATATATTAGTAAGTATATCTATGTCCAAAAAATCTACTATTATAAATCTATGTAGAAAAGAAAAGTGAATAGATTAACACTTTAAAGAGAAAATTAAGAAGATGCCTTTGCAATTCATAACTTTCTCCTTTCTCTTGTCCCTCCCAGAGGTGGGGTTACTATAGCTGTTTTTACTTAACTCATCATTGGCCACCTGATAAAACAAGAGATAGATACAAAAGGGACTATTCTGATTCTCTGGCAATTTGGAACTGAGATTGAGGCAATTAATCACTTCTCTATGTGGTTGAGATGTCAATAGAAGTGACGCACCCCTGGCCATATGACGCACCCCTGCAGAGAGAGAAAATGTGGTAAACACAGAAGAGTGGGGACTGAGTATTGGAGTCCAGTTCCTAAATTCTGGGCTTGATGACTCTCACTTAATTCCTTCTCTGTGTCTCAGACATACCCGGAATTTGATTTGTAATGCCTTTAGGCTTAAGCTAGCTCAAAACCATATATTACTTGCAAGAGTTTTTCTCAACTGATAAAGATGGCTTTTCTAGTTATATATGACCATATTCATTACAATCTACCAATAAATTAATATTAATTAGAACTAGAATTTTTAAAACTCTGTTGGCTCTATACAGATTTAGTAAATATAATTATACACTTATAGTAAATATAATTAGTATATATTTAGTATATATACTAATTATACATAGGCCCAATCCTTAGGTGCAGCCCCTGGTCGGGCTCAGAGCAGGGCTGATTGGGGAGTTGGGGCGCCGTCCCCTGTCATGCAAAGAGCAGGGCGGATCGGGAGGTTGCGATGCCACCCCCAGTCATGCTCAGGGTAGGGCCGATTGGGGGGTTGGGGCACCGCCCCCTGTCACACTCAAGGCAGGGTCGATAGGGAGGTTGTGGCGCCACCCCCTGTCACGCACAGAGCAGGGCCGATCAGGGGGTTGGGGCGCTGTCCCCTGTCATGCACAGAGCAGGGCCCATCAGGGGGGTTGGGGCTCCGTACCCTGTCACACACAGAGCAGGGCCGATCAGGGGGTTGGGGAGCTCCCCCCCTCCCCCCCGTCACACACAGAGCAGGGCCGATCAGGTAGTAGGGGCACTCCCCACTGTCACACTCAGGGCAGGGCCGATGGGGAGGTTGCGGCTCCACCCCATCACACACAGAGCAGGGCCGATCAGGGGGTTGGGGAGCTCCGCCCTATCAGGCACAGAGCAGGGCCAATCAGGGGGTTGGGGCACCTTCCCCTGTCACAAACAGAGCAGGGCGGATAGGGAGGTTGTGGCCCCGCCCTGTCACACACAGAGCCACAGGGCGATCAGGGGGTTTGGGCGCTGGCCCCTGTCACACTGCTTCAGGGGCCATGAGGCCTCGCTGCTCAGCTGATCCCAGTGCTAGGAGATCTTGCTGCTCCGCTGATCCCGGTGCTGGGAGGCCTCGTGGCTCCACTTGACACAGGGGCAGTGAGGCCTTGCTGCTCCACTGATCCCAGTGCTGGGAGGCCTTGCTGCTCCGCTGATCCTGTTGCTGGGAGGCCTCACTGCTCCGCTGATCCCGGTGCTGGGAGGCATATTACCCTTTTACTATATAGGATAGAGGCCTGGTGCATGGGTGGGGGCCGGCTGGTTTGCCCTGAAGGGTGTCCTGTATCAGGGTGGGGGTCTTGCTTGTTTGCCTGGCCAGCCTGGATGAGGGGTGATGGCTGTTTGCAGCTGGTCACACCCCCTTCAGGGTGGGGGCCCCCACTGGGGTGCCTGGCCAGTCTGGGTGAGGGGCTGAGGGCCGTTTTCAGGCTGGCGGGTGACTGAAGCTCCCAACCTCTCCTTTTTTTCTTTTCTTTTTTTTTTTTTTATTCTGGGATTTATTTACCTTCTATGGCTGTCGCTGGAACTGAGAGCCGACTTTAGCTCTGAGGCTCGGCTCCAGCTCTGAGACCTGGGCTGCTGAAAGCAGGTATCTGGTTTGTTTGGCTTCTATAATTGAAACACTGTTGCAACTCCAGCTTGGCCGGCTGGCTGAAAGCATGGGGTTTGTTTAGCTTCAATAATTGCAACATTGTTTCTTAGAGTGCAAGCTCAGAGTCCAGCAGAGGCAGGAGGGGAACCTTGACTTCCTCCTTCACTGGAGCAAGTAAGCCTCCTGTTCGCTTCAGCTGCCTGGCTGCCGGCCGCCATCTTGGTTGGCAGTTAATTTGCATATTGCCCTGATTAGCCAATGGGAAGCATGGCGGACATATGGTTAATTACCATGTTTGTCTATTATTAGATAGGATATACACATACACACACACATACACATACCAGCCATATGCATTTGCAAAAGTTAATGTCTTTTTAAAATATGTATCTTTATTGATTTCAGAGAGGAAAGGTGAAGGGAAGAGAGAGAGGAACATTGATGATAAGAGAGAATCATTGATTGGTTGCCTCCTGCACACCCCATACTGGGAATCAAGCCTGCATCCCGGGTGTGTGCCCTGACTGGGAATCTTGAACCATGACCTCCAGTTCATAGGTTGATGCTCAACCAATGAGCAACACCAGCTGGGCAAAAGTTGATGTCTTTAATTTAATATACTCAATATATCATTTGCAATTATAATAGAGATTAATATAATTTATATGTACACCTAACCATATTTGAAATCTAGTCAAATTCATATTAACCTAGATAGAATATAATAATCTAATATAGTTTTATTAGCCAAATAATATGAATTTGGGGCTAGGTTAAGTTTGTAACAACATTTTTTTCTTAACCCTCACCTGAGTATATTTTCCCATTGATTTTTAGAGAGTGTGGAAGGGAGGGAGAGAGACCGAGAGAAGGAAACATCCATATAAGAGAAACCCATTGATTGGTTGCCTCCTGCATGCACCCCGACTAGGGCCAGGAATCAAGCCTGCAACCAAGGTATGTTCTCTTGACCAGAATCGAACCCAGGACTCTTCAGTTCTTGGACCAATGCTCTATCCAGTGAGCTAAACTGGCTAGTGCTGTAACAACATTTTTAATGATTATAATAGAATTCTTAAAATTCAGTTAATAATTCTATTCATTTCATTGGATAGCTATTCCAAACTCAATTTTACTCATTTCTAGTTCCATGATCTCAAAAGGTATTTACTAGAAAGGACTCATATTTTTCACAAAAAAAAACCACCTGATATGATGCACAGACATTAACATCACAATTCTGTATTCTGTCAGGATATTGTCAATGACTTGTGATCAAAGCCAAGTCACATCTGTTTCAGCTTCTTTGTCCATATAATGAGGACTAATGCTGTTTGGCTAGTTGTCCAATTTTCAGGATTTAGATCAACTGATAAAACCTTTTATGTACTTACGAATCTAAAGTTTTCTAAAAACATCAATATAATAGAGACGGAGACACTTTTTTACACTTTTGTATTATCTAGGGAGGCCTGAGGCAAACTGGGAGAGTTGGAAATGCTATCAAATCAATGTTCATACTGAGCCTGAACTGTAGATAAATGAAAACTATTTTTAGCAACAAAAACATGGCACCTTTGATGAATACTTTCTTTAGAAATAGATGTTCTTCAGGCTCACACTGAATTTCACATAAAATAGCACAGTTTAGAAAAGCCTGCAAAACAAGGCAGCTGGGTAATGTGTAAATTGACAATTTCCTTTTAGAATCAGTATGCACTTTGGCTCCCCTTAGGCCCTGTAATGAAAAACTCGCTGAATCTCTACATAAAATCTAAATGGGAAAAACGAGAGAACAAGAAAGTCAGCCACACATGACTGGGCATGTTAAAGAATTGTAATAGAACAGTCCAACTACGGGCTGTGTAACAATAGGTTATGGTTATTTTTTCAGATATTTCCCACATCAATGACAATATGTAAAAAATATGTATTATATGTGCATTATAAAGCAAAACCATTTTAGTCTTATTGCCTTATTGAATAGTCACATTTGATGTAATAGTGAACTCTTGTCTCAGTTGTCTCTCCTTTAACCTATTTCATCTTTATTTTCTCCCACTGCCCCCGCATTTTCCTGTAGAGTTTATTCATTTACTACCTCACATACTCTTACTTACCCTCTCTTCTGTACTACCTATTGCTTATGTATTTTCCTGGGCTCACAGCCATGTCCACTTTTTCTTTTCTTTCATCTTTATGGTCAGTTAGGCTATTATTCTTGAAGCATATTTTCCTTCTCTTCATTTCCTTTTATGTCCATTCTTTTATTGTCTGTTACCTTTTTATAATATGTTTATAAGTGCAGTTATAAACGTAACTTTTCTTCTGTTTGCATCAACAGGGCTAAATGCACGTGAACCAAAAAAGCCTAATGATATAGTTTTATACTAAATGGAAATATTTATTTAAGGCACTCACTTGAAATCCAAATGTACTGTTCTGAGATCCATGCCGGGGCACCCCTGGGTTTTCACATGACGTACGAGTTGGTTCTAAAATGAAGATTAAAAACATAATATTTCTTCAAAATTTACTACTACATTTTTTCAATTTTGTTGATCATTTTATTTCTCATCTATAAACAGCATTTGCACAGAGTATTTCTCTCATACAAAACAATTTTAAGTGATATCAGCTATAATGAAATGGCCTTGGGTATTAATAAAGGGTGTAAATCTAATAGCATGTCACCGTGGATAGAGCCTACTAATCCTAAAGCCAGAAATTCATTTTAACTGCATTTTTTATAAATGATGCAATTATTGAACTCTGAAGCCTGTTTTTGCAACTCTGTGGATAAAAATTTAAAGAAAAATGAAGGATATGAAAGTGGAACACATGCATAAAATATTTGCCCAAGGACTTTGATAAATTATAATCTCAGGTAGAATAATAGCCCCCTCAAGAAGTAAGAGCTTTGCCCACACACAGGACTTAGTTACTTGGAGTTTTCACTGATAGCTGAAGGAGATTCAGACATAGGAATGGTAGGGCTGGTCGTCCATGAGGTGGCTAGTTTGCATGACAGATCATCTGGTTAGTTTACCAAATGTGCCATGTAGTTTTAGGGTTGCAGTAATGTACTTTGACAACCTGCCAGTTATAAAAATTGTCACAGGCATGTCAAGTAAGCAAAGGAAGTAGAGTCAATAATAATGGAAGAACTATGTATGCTGCCAAACGAATACCAGGCTTCTCGGGGTTGATCACTTCCTGAGGTACAGCAATGTCTAATCACTATGTTGTACACCTGAAACTAATATAACATTGTATGTCAAAAGTAATTAGAAAGAAATGAAATGCCCTGGCTGGTGTGGCTGAGTTGGTTGGGCTCAGTTGGTTGGTTGCCCGTTCGATTCCCAATCTGGGCACATGCCTAGGTTGTGGGCTCCATTCCTTGTAGGGGGCATGCAGGAGGCAGCCAATTGATGTTTTTTTTTTCTCTCTCTCTCTTTCTAAAAATCTATTTAAAAATCTTAAAATAAGAAAATAAACTAAGAGCCATTTTAAATCAATATATATTTTGTGTATTTTTGGAGCAAATTTAATTTCATTTGAATATGTTTTATTAATACTAAAGATCTATACTAATGTTATACTTAATAATGCTATTAATATAAAAGCTTTTTACTTTTTCACTTTATTGACAAAAAATATTTCAAATGTTTCTTCTGGAAGTTTTGCCTGCTAAAAATAATATCCTATGTTTTACTAATATTAATTTTCAGTGTTTGTAATTGCTTCTACATTTTACATTCGTTTTCCACATTTAGTCAACCATAGTTTATAGGAAAACCGTTAAATGTCACCAATACCTATTATAACCAGAATTACTGAGCGTAATCAACCTTCCATTGATATTACCTATGCAGTGAGGTGAGGAACCACTCCAAGTGCCATCCGCTTGGCAAATCCTGGTGCTTGCTCCCACTAATATGAAAGGAGAATTGCAGCTGAATGCAACCTCCGACTGGTAGATAAAGCTTTTGCCTTCTCGCTTTCCTTGGGCAGGTGTACCAGGGTCACCACAGAACTTCGCTGGAAGTGAAAAAAAGACAACGATGATAAAGATTTAGGATTCATCGGAGTAAACAATTTAGAAAAACCGTGATAACTAACTGGAATATTAGACTAAAGTGACATGGAATCCATGTTAGTCTATTCCAATGATTTACTTTTGTCTACATGAACACTGCATGTTTGACTCAGTGTAATATTTTAAAAATTAATCTGACTCAGGTATTTTCCACCTAGTAGTACTAGTAATTTCAGTTTCTAAAATAATATTGGCCGGAATCAAGCCACGCAGCATTTGTGTATATGGGCTGCAAAGGTGAACTGTAATCCTGACGGCTCTGCCAGAGAAAACCAGCCCATCCTGTCCAGTTTGTCCCTCCAGATTGCAGGGTGTATAACGTGCATGCTTATTGGTTTTGCTGTCCTCTGCTGAACAGTCAGAGCACACACCATGGTATTTTGTTCCTTCCTCTTCAAAATTCTATGGGGAATGCTTTCAAACAGTTTTTTAATTTATCCTCACCCGAGTATGTATGTATGTGTGTGTGTGTATATATATGCATATATATATATATATATATATATATATATATATATATATATATATATATTTTTTTTCAATTGCTTTACAGAGAGTGGAAGGGTGGGAAGGAGGGGGAGGAGGAGGAGAGAGAGAGAAACAGGGATGTGTGAGAGACACATCGGCTGGTTGTCTCCTGGAAGCACCCTGACCGGGGGTGGGGAGCAAACCACAACCCAGGTACGTGCCCTTGACCTGGAATCAAAACTGAGACCCTTCAGTGCACGGGGCTGATGCTCTAACCACTTAGCAACACTGGTGAGAGCACTGTGGAGGATTGTGAGTGTTGTGTTTTTAAGAGAAAGGGAAACCATCAGAGTCTAAAACTTGGCAAAACTAAGGAATCTCAATGGTCTACAACAACCTCTTAAGGGATTAACTTGACAGGATTTCTAAATAAATTGATTAGGTGATTCCATTCAATATCTATCTATCATGTACCTATTTATCATCTATCTATCTATCTATCTATCTATCTATCTATCTATCTATCATCTATCTATCTATCTATCTATCTATCTATCTATCTATCTATCTCATTTAACTATTGAAAGAAAGATAGTATTTTAGGTAGTTTTAGTTACTTGGACTTATCAGTAAACAAACTAAGATTCCTGCCCTTTTAGGTTGTATGTATTTGTGAGAAAAGCAAAAATAAACAAGTACAGTTAGAATGTGTGAAGGTGGTAAGTCTTCAGAGGAAAGGCGGTGTAGGTGAAGATCAGAACGGGGGAATGTGTGGATGAGCTAATGGCGAGGGGTGAGAGCGGATTTGTAATAAGGTGGCAAGGCTGTCGCTAACTGAGAGAAGATCTGGAGGAAACAAAGCATTTGGCCATGCTGATATCCCAAGGGAGAGCATCCTGACAGAGGAGAGGGCACTGCCAGCCCCATCGGGCACGCTGGGAGAAGAAGGTCAGTGCGGCTGGAGCACAGTGAGCTTGCAGATGTAACAGCGGGTGCAGCCAGATGCTTTCAAAGCTGGTAGATAACCGAGGTAAGGTACATATATTCTATGCTTCCAATTTATTTTAATGGAAATACATAATTTACCATTTTAACTATCTTTACATGTGCTCAGTTTTTTTTTTAAATTTGTAGATTCATCACCTAAAAACATACTTCCCTACAAAACAAACAGCAACAACCAAACGTTATAAATTCTGCCTTCAGATGGCTATAGTTTGAGTGATCATAAAGTGCATTATCCCAGCCAAGGCACTTTGTGGAGTGAAAGGAGGATTCTAACCAGATCAGATGACTACCAGGACAACAGGAGTGAACTAGGAATGCTCCAGGTGAACTGGAATGGATGCATACCCTAATTATAGAATACTTCAGCCTTAAGCTCAATGGTCAAAGAAAGATCTTCCCTGAAATTTAAGGTACTACAAGAAAGTTAAATTTTCAGACCTCATTTTAGAAACCTTTTTCACTTTTTAAACAGTTAAGATTAAATAAAGAATAAAACCAAATAAAGGAAAATTTGAGAGTAAAGTAAAACAGGAAAAATAAACATTTTTGTTGTGTTTTGTTTCAATTTTCAGCATTTCTAATATACTGTTAACATTACTGCTATTTGACATACAAGCACTTCTAGCAATTTAACATTAAGCCCTAGGCTCCTAGGCCAGGGTCCCAGTCTTACTAATTATATCTCTGGCACATTTTGAATTTAATGGCTATTTTCTCAGTGAGCATTATCAGTAGACATTTTAGCTTCAGCAACTGTTTCTATTGCTAAGTTATCTCATAACTTGTTTCTGAATAATTTATCTTCTATATTTCTGCTGGGTCACTCATCTTTAAATCTTAACCAAAAAAAGAAAGACGGGACATATACCCACTTAAACTGCTCAATTCTCTCCCCACCCCCATCATTCCATCTGTTTGTATCAGCAGATTTCCATACACTAAACCGCACCTGCATGCATGCTTAAGCACTGACTTGTTTAGCTTTCCAAGCAACAACATGCTCATGTTTATATTCTTGTACATGTCTGCTTATGTACAGGTGCACAAAAAAAAATTTTGTAGGGCATATACCTAGAAATAAGATTTCTGGGCCAATGACTCTGCACATATTTACCTTTACTATATAATAGCAATTAATTCTTCAAACGGTGTGTCTACTTAAACATCTACCAGGAGTGTATGGAGTTTACATCGCACCCCTTCGTCACCCACGCTTGATGTTCAGTTTTGTTTTTCAGTAAACCGATTTTGTTTTAGTAAATAGTTGTTCATGCCTTTTGCCCATCTTTATTGTTATATCTCTTTTTGTTTCAGGGAATCTTTATATGTTCTATACATTATTATTTTTCATGCATATTACATCATCCAAGTTTCTCATTGGTCCTTTCATAATGAGAAATGAAAACTTTTTAATGTACCTGATTTTTTTCATCTTTCATTTATGAGGGGAGCTCTTGCAACTTGTTTAAGAAATCCTTTCTTACTCCAAGGTCATTAATATTTAAGTCCTTCATGAATCTGACATTGATTTAACTATTTGGTCTGAGATGGAGATTGTGTGTGTGTGTGTGTGTGTGAGTGAAAATGAATTGCCTTGTTTGATTAACTGCAATGTCTATTCTTTCCCCCACTGCTTTGCTTGTTTCAATGTATCAAGTATCAGTTAATGATTCTGTGCTCTTTACTCTACCATGCTGCTTTACTTTCTATTCCTGCACCAGTGCCACACTGTCTTAACTACTATAGCATCCTCAGTTTTGATACCCGCAGAGGACTGCACTGCATACCAGATACAGCAGTGAGCAGAAACATAATCTCTAAGGAGCATAAACCTGAATGGAGGGCATCATTCACATAAACAAGATTAGTAAAATGTATAGTTGTTATAAGGAGAAAAAAGAAGGAATGATAGGAGACTAGTAAGGAGAAAAAATAAAGCCTAAAAGGGCAGTGTTATATACCAACATATAAAATTTTAATTATGGTGATGAGAGAATACTGAGAAGAGGGACTCTGAATGAAGAGCTAAAAGACTAAAAGGAAATTTCTAGACAAAGTAAATAGTGAACACAAAAATCTCTGGCGTCAAAGCAAGGCTGCGTGCTCAATTAAAAGTAAGGAAGCCTGTGGTATTTGTCTTTCACATGATCTCACTTACATGTGGAATCTAATGAACAAAATAAACTGATGAAAAAATAGGTCCAGAGGCACAGATGTTTGGAACAGAATAGCCGATCTCAGTGGAGAGGGGAGAGGAAGAGATGAACCTGGTATCATATATGCATATATACATAACTCATGGACAGAAACAATAGTGTGGGGGAGGCCTGGAGTGGGAGCTGGGTGGAGAGGAGCAGGAAGAGGGGGGGCGGGGGACATCTGTAATACTGACAACAATACAAAGTAAAAGCACAGAAGCCTGTGTGCCTGGAGTAGAGTGGATGAGGGGGAGAACAGGATATGATGAGATCAGGGAAAAATAAAATGTTTGCATGAGCCTATAGGCAATCTGGCTTCTGCTCCGAATGAGATGAGAAGACTGCAGAGTTCTGGGCAGTTTAGTGGGTTAGCTCTGGCTCATTCCAAGGCCAGGGGACAGGGTGAGCACTCCTCTTTCTGCCACATGCTGGGAAGGAAAAGGCTAGGCACAGGATAGCACTGAATGTCTCTGAATGAGTACTGCCCATATCATGGGTTACAATAACTTATGTAAAATGGGAATCTGGCTTTTTTTGTTTTGTAATCTTCCAAATTAGTCTTGAAGGGATATATAATGTATAGCAACCTCTGCAAAAAAAAAAAAAAATCTCTTACCTCTACTCTTACCTTAGTAATTTTTGATGTATAATTACAATCATTATCATGACAAATACGATAATAAGAACTCGATTTGAATAAATATGTAGAAGTGACATGAATTTATTGCAGAAAGAAATTTGGGGTTAAATTAGAACATTCAGCTGAGATACACTGGACTTATTAGAAAGAATAATTTTCTGGCAGATTCAGCTCAGAAGGTTTCTATTTTGAGGAATAATTTTGAAAATTAAGTAAAGTTTACAAACAAATCAATTTAGCCTAAACTTTAGAGTTCAAGCAGAAGGCACACAATGGTTGGATGAAAAGTGGCTACATTAGCAAATACTGGTATTTCACTAAACTTTACATATTGGAAGCAGTTTAACAATCTCATATTTATTCTGGCAAAACTTGGAAATTTTAAACAACAGTTGTAAACTCAGGAAAGTAGTTCTAAGAGAGTGAAAACAGGAAAATATAATTGTAAGTATGGAAATTATACTTACGTAAGCACTGTGGTACTTCCCCACTCCAGGTACCGTTCCCTACACAGGTCAACACAGCAGGAAAGGATAGCTCATAGCCTGGAGAACAGATGTAGCTAATACTAAAGCCCCAGTCGAAATTTGTTCCTTCCAACCTTCCATTAGAGATCTGGGGAGGAGTTGCACAGGTAACAGCTGCAATTACATTGAAAGCGATTAGACACAGCTGTTGAGCTATCCTGGGTATGGAAAATAAATGAATAAATATCATTAGGAGAAGCATATGTGCTAACTTAACCTTTTGAAGGACAATATGGTGTGACACGTTTTATTCTTCTGGTTGTATCCCTGAAACATACCCAGAATTAATCCCTCTAGAATGCGACTATTTCTTGACAACATAATGGCTACTGGTTGAGATTCTCTTACAAAATAACAAGCTGCCTGATATCTAAGGGGAAAAAAGGCTGATCTTCTAACCAGTATAGTAACTGATAAATTCCAATGACCTTTAGGTAGACTGGGTTATTTGGCTATATACAGTGTATCAGCACTTTGGCAAGGAATTTGGTAGTAATTCTGTGACATTTCTGAAAACGCAAATCATGTAGCTCATTAAAATATCCAAACTGTTTCTATTAAACACTTAGATTCATATGTTAACATTTACTGTAGAATCTTAAGTGTATTACCAAAGTTTTAAACATAAATTTTTTAAAACTGTGTTAAGATGTCCTCAAGTAGAGATAGGTTGGATGAGGTGACAGAGATGAGAGGAAAAAGAAGGGTACCAGCTACAAAATCTCACAATGAGGAATGGTTATATTCTGATGGCTAGCAACATATCTGAACAATTTTTGGAATTGTATAACATTGCCATTACTAGGATCAATTAATTATGTATGAAATAACTTCTAAAATATAAAATGCCTGTTACATATTTTTATGCACTATGTACAGTGATCTGATTCAGAAACTGTGAAATCAAAAAGAAAAGTACACATCAAAATCATTCTTTTTGTTTGATTTTTTTTAGATGTCAGGGAGATACTGAACTGTCAATTTATAGATGTTTATAGACACCTGAATGAGAAATCTCAATTATTAAAGAATAATGCTGTTATTATACAATATAAATTACCTTACATTGCATATACACTATTCCACAAGTAATCAGAAAAACTAGCAGAAAAATATGAAAATGTTTTCAAAAAACAGGTATAAGGTAGCAAATCTATGCTTATATTGACTAAAATATTAATTCTAGATTACATTCTTTAAACAAACAGTTTCTCTGTCTCCTTAAGGAAAAATTACAGTTTTGTAATTCCAATTGACTATTCTCAAACTACTGAAAGGTTTTTGTCTCTATCCATGAATTACTTGACCAAAATGGACTATCAAATTAAAATTCTGACAGTGATTTTAAATTGGCATGAGCAAGAATTTTACAACATGTAATACCTGAATATTTCATCAGGGGCACTGACCACTTTTCCCTTAGATTGCCAAATTTAAAAAATGCCAACAACCAACACAAAAATAGCCATCCAGTGTGAATGGCCTGTCTTGAACCATAAATACATAGGTCATATAATAGACTGCATTTTATTAGTCATGTCCCATAATAAGGTTGCATCTGATTGGTTAATTCTTGGAACTAGAAATTCTTATATATAAGTATAGGAACCTGATTTTTTAAAAAGTCACTTTGAAGTAGGTAATTACTATTATTATTTTTTTTTGTAAATCAATCAAAATCTTATCTATTTTTTTTCAGATTGACAAAAAAATACAATCTATTTTTTGGAATGCCACAGAATTTTCATAATCAGTTTTTGTGTGCCATGAAATAAATGGTTGGATATTGCTGTTCTAAATCATTAAGGTTATATCAGCTTTTAAATATTCATAAGTTAACATAAATAACAGCCTACATGATATTTTTGTTGTTAGGGTTGCATTAAAGTTCAGTCACTACTCACAATAAAATAAAAGATTTTTTGAAATAGCTTTACATTCTATATATTATTATCATCTGTATGGTTTAAAAATAAAAACTGAATCATTTATTTTTAGTTTCAAAAAAGTGAAACAATACATGAAACACTATTTAAATCTACTTTAAATTTGCATACTAAAAAAGGAACTATGTGGTAGTGATAACATAAATAATTAAGAGATTATTATACCTCTACAGGTTGGCATTACTCCACTCCATGTGCCATTAGTTGTACAAGTTCTGATTCTGGAACCATTCAATTCCATGGTATAGCCCGGCTGGCACATGTACGAAACATTGTGTCCAACCACATAATCATCTCCATATCTCAGTCCATTGGCTGGTACGCCTGGGTCTCCACAACTGATTACTATCAATATTGGATTCAAAAAGCAGATGGTTAATGTGGCATATATTTAATAGAGAAGAATAGTAAGCATATGGCATTCTTAATATATCAGTAGGGAAAATTAGTTATCATGTTCATTTTTAATCATAAAACATAAGCATACTTAAACCACATACTAGCAATTCTTGATTAAGACCAGGTACGCTTATTACAGGTTCTATACACATGGTTCAGAAATTGCCATTTAGACTTTGAAAAGGTTAAGTTAATATGCTATTATATTGTAGGAAACTGTGACATGGTAACCTCATTAAACACGTATTAAGTGATCATGAAGAAGCCATCCTATAGAATCAAGATTTCTAATATAATATTTAAAATCCATATTCTTATATATGGCTATTGAAGTTTCTGATTTAGTAGGCTTGCTGGATTGAGAGAGTATTTTCTCCACAGTGTTCCTCAATTTTCTATTATAGTAGTTTTTAACTAAAACAATGATAGGTGTAAAAATAATACCTTTATTGAATAAATAAAAGAATAAATAAACTATAAAGTGTGAATTTATCATGTACAGGGTGGGATACATACTTGGGGAGGCTCAGTATAAAGTAAAAATGCTACAGCTAGGGATAGAGGGTTAAATTTCCCATCTCCACCAACTCAATGGCAACCCAGGTAAAAGAACAAGCCAGAAAAAACGGGGACCTCTATTCTGGAATCCACTTGCTTCCTGGATTGAGTGTGAATGATGGGATTCCATCAAGGCTTCTGTCAAGCGCTTGCTAAATACGACTCAGCAAGGCCAGCCCAGGGGAGAGATAGATGCTACCTACTCTGCACCGAGACTTCATGAATACACCAAACTCTGACTTGCCCCATGCTACATCCAGGCCTCTCAAGCAGGGTGGAGAACAAAGTTGCAGGGTGAGCCTCCCTCTGCTGATGACAGGATGGAACCGCTGAGCAAAGCAGTGGTGGGAATGGAGAGGCCAGGCAGGGACAGTGGTACCAGGTAGTGGGGGGCAAATGGCCCATAAACCCAGCCTAGGAAGACAGGAGGCAGGGAGGCGGACAGAGTACATGAGCAGAGGCTCCAAACCCTCTTCACATGCTCCAGTGTCCCAGGGGACTTCAGTTACAAATCACACTTTCAAAGATAATATTATTGATAAATCTGAGACAGCCCAGGCACAGGCCCTCGGGCATGAGGTTCTAGCAATTGCACTCACCCATAAAGCTGGCTCTGATTACGTACATTACCACCCAAAAACTTTCAAGAAGACTTAAAACAGCATAGAAAATAAAAGATCAATCCTACTATGACATTTAAGAATAAGGCATAACAGAAATTATATATAGGCCACCAAAGCACCTGCTGTTTTGAGTACATGATTTAAGCATGATTTGGGCAATGCACTGGCCTAAAAGCTTTCTTGCGGCTAAGAGAAAAGAAGAAAAAGAAAAAACACACCAGCTTACACTTTTTTCTTTTCTGTAGATAAAATAAATGTGGCATGCTTGCCTTTTACTATCATTTTTGCCTTTTGAATCTTTTTGTTTATAAAAAAGTATAAAATTACACCAGGTGAATCTGAGTTATATTCCCTCATTTTTATTTTTAAGTAATTCTTCCCAGAAATGTGAAAGTCCAGGGTTAAAAACTAAAAATAGATTAAATCATGGGAGACCTTTATAGTACTTTAATTACATTGTATTTATTAACTTACCATTAAAAATGACTAATCTCAACATTTCTTTCATATTACTCTAATCTGTTGAGTCTGGGAAGTTCTTAGGGCCAAGAATAATGGCAATTAAATTAAAGAACAATATTCACAGCACTCCCCTTGTAGCCCTCAGAGCCCTGGACCCAGTTTGTTGAACTAACACTCTGAATGTTCCTATTAGACTCCTAATAAGAATTTTGCATATAGAATGATTTTTGTTCTTTTGATTATTGACGACGAAAAGATTTTTAAATTATATAACTGAGCTGATATCAAATCCAGCTTATTTACGAAAAAATAGGTCATTTTATTTGCAGTTTCAAAATTCCTGAAAGTGAGTATACCCTTCAATTTATTTCGTGTTATTTTACTTTATGTTATTTTATATTTTTAATCTAGATTCCAATTAAGAGGAGGAAAATTAAAGAGAACACCCACAAATTGCTATTTTGTGGATTGCACTTTACAGACTGAATTCAAATCCTGGCAAGAAAGACCAGCTAACCGGGCGGGAAGGAGCAGGAGCTGAGAGGCAGCCACCAGCCGAGAGGACAGAGAGGTCATTCTGCAGAGGCACAGGCACTGGGAAAGAGTTCTGCGTAGCGAGGCAGCCTCATGAGTGGAATTTGGGACAAAAGCTTCAGAAGAATTTGTTTGGTGACTTTCTAAGGAAGCAAAGGCCAGTCAAAGAGGCAGTTTCCAATAGCAACGATCTTTGTAAACAGCACCTGCTCCACAACTCAATTCATTCATTACACCAGCTTGTTTTCAACAACAAAAAGAGGCTTTTGGTCTTTTCGAGCAAAACCTTAGAATAGTAGCTCTTTAGAGCTTTACCTTAAAATTCAGAGACACAGGTGCGTGACAACAGAGTGCTATGGTTTATTGCAAGAAAATCTTTTCTAAAGTCACCAAAATCCTTAAGGACACAGCACTTACGTACACACACACACACACACACACACACACACACACACACACACACACCAATCAACTCCACCAAGACAGATGTTTTGTCTTTTTCTACACTGATGTATTCTCACAGCTTCATTTAGTACATCATAAGAGGTAAAGTAAATACTGTTTAAAGAATAAATCAGTGAATAGAATGCATAAGGAATAATTGAATAGTTCAAATTCTCAAAAACAAATATATTATTTAAAGGTTTAAATTTGTTTTTGTCCTGGCTTATGTGGGTCTGGTTAGAGGGTTGGCCCTTACACCTAAGGATCCCAGTCAAGGGCATGTACCTGGGTTGCAGGTTCATTTCCTGGCCCTGATCAGGTCCTGTGCAGGAGGCAATAAATTAATGTGTCTCTCTCACATTTCTGTCTATCTGTATCTCTCTCTTCCCCTCTCTCCCTCCTTTCCACTCTCTCTAAAAAAAATAAATGGAAAAAATATCCTTGGGTTAGAATTAACAACAACAGTAAACAAACAAAAACAAACAAGTAAATCTGTTTTTATGGGAGGTATTCTCATTAGCTTCTGTCATGTAATTAATGTCCATTTGTCATCATTTATAATAAATTAAAGCAGATAAACCTCTATGCTTAAAAGAAAACATAATTTAGTAAATTAATTTCTGCCACTTCAAAACTTTAACTACTTAAACGAGCATTATAAATATGCATTTTTAAATAAATAAGATCATACTATCCACACATTTATAACGGAATTCATTTTTTACTCACTATCTAATTGATATTTTTGCATGTAAATACACAGATCCATGTAACATTTTACTGACATAATATTCTCTTACATGTATGTACATGCAATATAATTCATGAAACCAAACCCCTGTGGATTAATGTTTGAGTTATCCCATTGTTTTCCTATTAGAGACAATGTAGCAACATACATGCTAGCTCAGGCATCCTATGCATTTGCTTTGCCAGGTTTCAAGCCCAGAATAAAATTCCACTACAGCAGAATGAAGCTCCAGAAAGGTGATCCAATCTCTCAATTCACAAGTTGGTTTTCTTTTTAGATCTCAGTGAGGGAGATTTTATTTACCTTAATTTTGGCACTATTGACATTTGGGACCAATTCATTCTTCATGATGTGAGGTTGCTTTATCACTAAAGCTACTCTACCTGCTAGATACTGATAGCACCTCCACTCACCTGTACTGTGACGGCCAAGAGTGTCCCCTGGCATTATCAGATGTCCCCTGGGAAGCAAATCGCCCCTGTTTAAGAACCACTGACTTAGTAATAGCCCTCTTCCCTTGAGGAGATTTAGATGATTTTTTAGCTCACTTCACCCAGTTTCATGCTGGGATATCCCCCAGCTTTCTCTTGTGTGAAAATATCCCCATTTCCCTGGCCTATCTTCTAAAGAAAACCGAACAACCAACAAACAGAAAACTGAGAATTCTCAGGTTGGTAACAAAGATTCAGCGAGGGCCACTTCCGTGCTGACCGTTTGTAACAAAGCCTTAGGCTCATTTATCACTGGATCTGATAGAGTATATTGTACCTGACCCACATGACAAGACCTGCCAGATGCAGGGTAGTGAGCACTTTAGGAGAAGTTCTGGTAGATTTAAAAAAACCCAAGAAATAAGGGCACATATTTTGTTTCAGACCTGAAAGTCAACTGTTACTCCATTTGACAAGCCCTGTCCTCGGGCCGTTTGTACCATTTTCCCAAAACACTGCGAGCACTGTGTGCTTTGGCTCCGGAGGGGGTCTGCCTGTTGGACAGCACCAGGTAAGGGTCCTGTACGGTTTATACACGGAGGGGTTTTTGTGCTGACAAAACAAAACAAAACCCAGAAAACAAAAAACAGTAACAACAAAACTGTATCTCTGAATGAGTATTTACCTGTGCTTAGTTTTTATGTATTTTCTTTCAGCATGAACATCACAGAAAATAACTGAAGCAAATTTTACAATTAGTGTACTTCCTGAGCTTCCTAGTTTTACAGCAAATCCCTTTCCTTTCCAGTTTTAGTTCTGTGAATGTTTCTTAATATTTATAGTTCCTCTGTCAAAGTGTGCATGGTATTTGAATCCATGACCTTGATCTCATGATATATACTAAAAAAAACAAAACACATTTTCATTGATTTGAGAGGAACAGACCAGGTTACCAACGCCATATGAAGGTCATAGGTTCGCATATATGTAATTGTTAGAAGAATTATATGGTACAGAGACGTCACTTTTAGCTAAAAGCGATATGAGGAAGAAGTGTCCTGAAAGGCTTTTGCCAAATGGGTGCCATTTCAGCTGATACTTAAAAGGTACCAGTAAGAATTTAGGGCTCTGATGGGCTGGTGTAGAAGGAAACCAGCAAGGGTATTTATTAATTGTTAAGTTGTTCAGTCTTGCAAAATTGAGACATTTTCAAAGCAAGTAGGAGGACTTCTTTCCTTCAAGATGGAGAAATAGAGAAGACTTTACTCTCCATTTGAAATAACCAAAATAAATAAATAAATAAATAAATAAATAAATAAATAAATAAATAAGACACAATATTAAAACAAAACAAAAAAACAACCACCACCACCACCAAAAAACAGGTTTCAAAGGCAGCAAAGCACAGTGATCCTTGAGTGACAGGAGACAAATGAGATGAGTCCTAAAACTGCCACATCGTACTGCTGTCAGAGAGTTTCCAGGCTGCAGCACAGGGAGCCTCCCTGCAGAGCCCACCAGCTTCCTGGTTGGAGACATGACTCTAGAGCCAGGAGAGAATAAAGAGACAGTGCCAGAGAGGACACACACTGGAAGAGAACTCTGGAGATCCAGGGAGAGAACTCCTGAGTGTTCAGGAGTCCCCTCAGCCCGGCCTGCACCCTCTCGCAGTCCAGGAGCCCTCAGGGGATGTCCGACTGACGGCTTAGGCCAGCCATGGGCAAACTACGGCGGATCTGGCCCGTTTGAAATGAATAAAACTAAAAAAAAAAGACCGTACCCTTTTATGTAATGATGTTTACTTTGAATTTATATTAGTTCACACAAACACTCCATCCATGCTTTTGTTCCGGCCCTCCGGTCCAGTTTAAGAACCCATGGTGGCCCTCGAGTCAACAAGTTTGCCCACCCCTGGCTTAGGCCCACTCCCTGTGGGCCTCCTTAGCACTGCCTTGGAGGCAGGAGAGGCTCCTGCCACTGCTGCTGTGCTCACCAGCTAGAGCCCAGCTTCTGCCTGAGCGGCGCTCCCCCTGTGGGAGTGCACTGACCACCAGGGACCAACTCCTGCATTGAGTGTCTGCCCCTGGTGGTCAGTGAGCATTAGAGCAATGAGTCGTTCTGCCATCGGGCCAAAACTGGCTTTTCGACATCCCCCAAGAGGTCTCGGATTGTGAGAGGACACAGGCCAGGCCAAGGGACCCCATTGTGCATGATTGGGGCTTGGGAGGGACTTGGGAGGTTGGCCAGCCATGGAGGGGTTGCAGGAAGACTCCAGGGCATGTCCGGCCCATCTCTCTCAGTCCCTATTGGCCGGACACCAACGGCAAGCTAACCTACTGGTCAGAGCATCCGCCCCCTGGTGGTCAGTGCATGTCATAGTGACTGGTTGACCAGTCAACTATCTGCATCCTGGTGGTCAGTGCACATCATAGCAAGCAGTTGAGTGGCTTTAGCATATCATTAGCATATTACCCTTTGATTAGTTGAATGGCCGACCGAATGACTGGACGCTTAGCATATTAGGCTTTTATTTTATAGGATGTGGCTGCTATATTCTATTCAATGCTTATTTCAATAGCCTCTTAGCCATAATTTGCCTTCATCTTTGAGAAGACACCATGCACATGGAGTATCTCAATAGCCCTGTCATCACACACAATTTGGTGCAGGCAAGATATTATTTACAGTGAATATTCTCCAGAATTACAAACATCACATGCCATTACTCTGATGACATCCTCCTCAGAGTAGATTCATTTGAGCCACTCATTCAGGAAAAACAAATACAAAGAATTTAAAGAAAAACAAACAAACAAACAAACAAAAATAACTGATAGGTAAAAGGTACCAGTAAGAACTTTAAGGCTTGGATGGGTTGGTGTAGTATAAAACCAGCAAAGCCTATTGGAGATGAATCATTAGCCCACAAGCCAGGTTGAACATCTCTTCATATATCTATTGGTTGTTTGTATGTCTTCTGGAAAGAGGTGTTTGTTCAGGTCCTCTGCCCATTGTTTTGCGATAGAGCACTGGATAAAGAAGATGTGGTACATATACACAATGGAATGCTACTCAGCCATCAGAAAGTATGAAAGACTGCCATTTGCAACAACATGGATGGATCTTGAGAATCTTATGCTAAGTGAAATAAATCTGTTAGAAAAACGCCAAGAACCATATAATTTCACTCATAAGTGGGATATAAAACTGAAACTCGTGGACACAAACCACAATGTGGTGGTTGCCAAGGGGAAGAGGGTGGGGTGAACGGGGTCCTAATGTATGGCGATAAGAGATTTGACTTTGGATGGTGGGCACACAGTGCAGTATACAGATCTTATAACATAGAAACCCACATTGAAACCTGAATAATCATATTAACCAATGTCACCCTAATAATAGATAGATGATAGATAGATAGATAGATAGATAGATAGATAGATAGATAGATAGATGATAGATAGATAGACAGACAAATAAATAAGCCTAGTCATGCTCTGGCCAATGTGGCTCAGTTGGTTGGAGCATTGTCACGTACACCAAAAGGTGGCAGTTTGATTCATGGTCAGGGCACTTACCCAGGCTGCAGATTCAATCCCTAGTCAGGGCAGGTGCAGGAAGCAACCAACCAATGTTTCTCTCTTTCCCTCTCTTTCTCTCCCACTCTCTCTATAATCAAGTTAAAAAAATAAAAACATAAAAATAAATACATAATAAAATAAAAAATCAAGCAGTTATTGATATGTATTAGATTGGCAAAATAAAATTACATTCTTTGTATTAATCTTGGTTACTGCTGATAATTCATCTCTATTCTTAAGATGCTGTTAAATTTCACTTAATGTCACTAATTTTCTGTGATCCCTCTTTCCTCTGTCAAGTAATTCTTTTTTTGTTAATCTTCACCGGGGAATAATTTTCCACTGATTTTTAGAGAGAGTGGGAGGGGGAAAGACAGAGAGAGAGAAACATCCATGTGAGAGAGACACAAGGATTGCCTGCCACATGCACCCCCAACCAGGGTTGGGGATCAATGTACATGCCCTTGACTGGAATCAAACCTGGGATCCTTCAGTCCACGGGCTGACACTCTATCCACAGAGCCAAACCAGCTAGAGCTGCAAAGTGATTTTTAAAGTCACTAGTATAAACTCTAACCATAGAATATTATCATCTTTTAATATGAAATACAATACAAATATTCAATATCTTGCATGGTTTGATTGACTACAAGTTACACATACAGATGAATATACTCAAATAGTTTCACATAACTAATGATGTTTAAAATATTGAGAAGAAACATACTTGTACAGTTAGGCAAAGTTCCAGACCACGTTCCATTGGCTGTGCACTGTCTAACTGAAGGTCCAGACAAGATGTATCCCTCCATGCAGGAATAAATGATTGAACTGGAAAATGTTGTGCCATCAATCCGAAAGACCTTTCCATTGGCTGTTGTTCCTGGGTTACCACACTGTACAGCTACAAGAAAGAAAAAAAAAATAGTTAAGAGTATTTATAAAAATATTGTAATTAGAAATCTTCTCACAAAAAGTTAATGACTGATTTTTTAAATTATCCAAAGGAGCTATAAAATCCTCTAAAATAAACATTGAATTATCTTTTACAATGGTTGAAATTCAAGATAAATTTACAGTAATTTTATTAGTTTAATTACTAGAATACAAATCAGACAACAGCTATTTTTTAAAGTTTTTGTTAGTAGCTATTATAAAAACTTCAGAAAGTAATTACTCGAGTGTTGCCTATGGGTACCACAATATCTTTCAAGGAATGATTACAAGAGTCTCTGCCTAAAAAATAAATAATGTGAAATGGAAAGATATGAAAGAATGAGATGCAACAGAAATTTACTATATAAGAGGACAGATATAAAGTAAACAATTTAAATATTTTAAGAATCCATGTATATTTTTATTTATATAAGCATATAACTGATCTGAATTAAAATTGTATAATCTCTATTTCAAGACCAAGGCATACAAAAAAAAATAGACTGAATAAACACAAAATCTAGAAATGGTTTTCATTAAGTTTTCAACGTATCATAAACAGGAGTCACAAACACAATACCCCCTGTATTACTCTGTATTATGTTTAACTATTTGCCATCAATACCATGGTAAATTTTTAAAATATCGTAAAAGCGAGCCTATGTCACTGTATTACTAAATTTTGTTGTAACATAAAAGTTTAAAGTTATCTCTATGACTATAAAGTGTAATTATAGTTTCAGATAGTACCATCTATATCACTTGCGGCATCTAAAATATTTAATTTTGCCTATCCTTCCTTTACAGTGGTGCTGCATGTTTCTCTGTGTGTGTAGAGACAGGAGACTTACACATTTTATTTTTATTACTATTTTTTTTTTTAATCCTCACCTGACGATATTTTTCCACTGATTTTTAGAGAAAATGGAAGGGAACGGGAGAGATGGAAAGAGAGAGAAACATCGATGTGAAAGAGATACATCAATTGGTTGCCTCCTCCAGGCTTACTGGGATGGAGCCTGAAACCAAAGTACAACCCCTTGAATGGAATCAAACCCACCACCCTCCAACTGGGGGGCCAACGCTCTTACCACTGAGCAAACTGGTTAGAGTGGAGACTTACACATTGTAAACAATTACAATAAAATCAAACTCTACGTAAAATTTTCAGAAGAACATATAACATTAAAAAAATGTTTGCTTCTGTTGTTCAGAGTAATTACCCTCTTCTATATTAGCACCTGCCTAAAATAACAATCCAGTCATATTTATTTATGTGTCATAATCTATAATCTTGAAACAATCCAAGTAGGATTTGAAAAATATCATCCTTGTTTTCAATGTCAGGTGATTTGCATTTTGAAATAGGGACCTCAGGCTCAGTCCATTTTTTTGCACTTAATAAAAACTGAGAACTTCTCCATATCTGGTTTACAGATATGGACAAATAACACTTCCACTTCTGTCCCCTTGTCTCTAGTTCCTCCACGCTTAGTAGACACATTTTTTCTTACCAAGAGAATTATTTGAATTAAACACAAGTGAAAATAACTTTAAATGAAGGGAGGTAAGTGCATCGCCTATCATGAGTGAGGGCTGAAAACTCTGTGGACACAGTGAAAAGAAGCAGCAAATACTTCGCTTCTGTAATGCAGACATTTTGGGGGAAATGGCTTTATTGATACCTGTGAACACAGGCCCATTTATGTTTGGTATCAGCTGACAATGCCATCTCTCTTAGAATCATTTCTCAGCTGTCAGTTGACCTAACCTAATATAAAAGACATGTAACATTCATTGATAACTCACCATGATAGCCACATTTTCAATATTCTTAACCTCACAACAAATACTATGAGTTGATATTAATTTCAACACTGGTTGGGAATTGAAGCAAAGAGAGAATAAATTAGTTCTCCAAGGTCCCACAGCTAGTTCATGGCACAGTTTCATCTAGTACAAATTCCTCAGAAGATTCTGATAGCATATAATAAAAGTATTGGATCTTATTCAAGCTAGAAAATGGCTCAAACATAATATATTTTTGGCAATCAATTATTTTTTTGTATGCAATGCACGATAGAAAGAGTATTTTATATTTGCCTTATATATTTCTAGAGAAAATTTTTTAATTAGGGGACCATTTTTTCTTTTTATCAAGGTGACTTCTCTGAAAAGACAAAAATAAATGGAAGCATAATGAAGAAATTAAAGGTCCTTTATAAATAAAGAAATAAGTTGATAAAATATTTATATAGCTATATATAAAATATGAAAACATATTCATTCTGATGTGTATTTTAGGCACCGTTTAAAGCAAAGAGAATATAATAGTGAAATATTACCATTTTTAAAAACAGAACTATGCTATGCATGCTGTTTTATAATCTCATTCTCCTTACTTAACAACTAGGGCATCTTTCTTTTATAAAGTTCAGTAACGGGATAGTTTTCCATTTTATGTATATTCATAATTTACCTATCCAATCCCCTGTTGATAACCACAAAATTTAGTTTTATTTCTTTATCATTTTTGGTTATAATATACTCTAGCTTATTAATATAAGTGTGTACATTGGTTCTATTTTGAGATAAATTTCTGAGACTGGAAGTTCTGGATAATTTTCATTTTTGAAATATATTTTTATATAGAGTTACCAAAGATATTGTCATAATACACAATTGGATCAATAATGTAGAAGTTTGCCTGTTTTCATACATCCTCATCAATGCTATGTGCAATAATTGTTAAAAACCTTGTCAGTTTGTAAAATAATGATATATTCTTTACATATGCCTGTTTACATTAAAGTAAAATTTTTAACACATTCATTTGATAGTTTTATTTTCACATGTGTTATATCCATTACATTATAGGAAAGATATTATAGTTTATGATAAATTACTAAAGTGATATAATATTTCAGAGCATTTGGTAAAATAAGAGTATAAGTACATCAAATTTCACCATTCTGTTCTATCATATTTTGGGTACCACCTTTTATAAACTTTCTGTCAAATGAATGTCATTCCCCATGATTTTAATAGAGCAAAGTTTTGAATCTTATTTTTAACTAAGTTTTATATGATTTACATTTTCTCACATTGATCCACGGCCTTTATTCTAATATCTTATTGACTATATGCACTTATGTCATATAAATATACACTTGCTTATGTAATATTATTTCTAGTATTGTTGATACTAGACAATGTGGGTGTTGTTGAGTCGAGTTCTTGTCTCGTGAAGATCAAAGCATGAAGTTGTGGACAAAAACAATTAATGGGAGCAAAGTTCATTGAGAGAAGCCAGTCCTGGGAAAGGTGTAGCTCAGGATCCAGGAGCAGGCCAGTGTCCAGAGCTCCCTTTTCATGTTAGTAGTTTAGTATCCAAGCTAATGAAAGTCGAATAGTCCACACGTGGAGGCCCACATGGCCATAAGCCACGCGGATGCAGGGATGTGCTCCCCTGCCATAGGAACGAATGCCAAGAACCCACTGTTTGTCAGGGAGAAGAGAGAGGGATTTAATTTAGGGTGGGTAGTCTTGCTAGCTCTTAATTGGTCTTTTCAACTAATTCTATCTTGCCAATATCCTTTGAGTTGGTTTATACGCCTTAATGCCTTGTGATTGGTTGTTTGCACGCTGCCTGTCTTAGCAACATCCATACATTTTAAAGTTCCTGCCTCTTGTGAGTGCTCTTCCTCCCCACCCAGGTGGGGTGCCTTAGTAACTCCTCCTAGCTGGGTTCCCAGTTCTACTTCCTTTCCCATGGTCCCACCCCAATCTACCTAGCTTCCTTCTGTCTCGTCATTGTTAAAATTATTTCCTGTTGTTGCTTATTTTAATCAAGTAGACATAAAAGTTGTAACTTGACTGTTACGTGTTTTTTTAATATTTAATTTTCTGTAGGAAAGAAATTCTCAAATGCCAGTTAATAAAACAAAGCCATTTACATTCTATGAATACATACACATTTTTGTCAAATTAAATTTACTATAACAATAACAATACCCCTAGAAACATTTTGAAGTTCTAGTTTTGTTGCATATACATAAGAATTTCATATTAAAACAGGTAAAATGATGTTTAATTATAATTTTCTGATTAGTAGATATGTTGAACATTTCTCAATAGGTTGCATTTTTTGCTCTTCTTTATTTTCTGTTCATTTTCTTTGTCCATTTATCTACTAGAATCTGTTTTTCTAAATTATTTGTATGAGCACCATTTATGAGAAAAATATTAATTCTGCTATTTTTAATAATTTCTTATTCTTTTTTATCTATGAAGTGCACTTTACAGATAAAAAGTCAGCACCAGGCTATATTCCATCTAAAAACTATTTTGCAGTTAAGCTGAACAAAGGGCTAGCTTCCTAATGTATGACACCACTATAGAGACATTGCCTTTGCAAAGTCAGTCTGAGTAATAAAGTGAATAGTTAAGTCTTCCTGTCTTTTGCTCAACAACTTTCTCCAGCAACTCCTTTCCTGTAATAGCAACTGAGTTGTAATGCTCTCTAAATTAAGATTTCTAAATTTGGTCCATTTAAAAAAAGGATAACTATCTTTCCTAGAATATGGATCCTAATTTTAAACACAATAAAATGTTTCTGAAATACAATCAATCAAAAACTGTCAAGAAATTCTGTTGGGAATTATTTCCTATTTATAAAACCAATACATTTTGATATGATATTAAGTTTCAAAAATACCTCTACATGTTGAGTTTTTACACTAAAATTATCTTCAAAAGAACATTTAAATTATAAGAATAATTTTCCAGCAACATTTCATTTTCTATCCATTCTTGTAAAGACTTAACTATGTTAAATATGTCAGTTAGAACAATTAAAAATTTTATTCAAGCACCCTACATTTTAAAAATTCTAGTTTCAAACAATGTAACCTATGCATAAAAATCTCATTTATAGTTAGGCATCTTTATATCTTTCCATTTCTACAAACCTAAAAACTAAAATACATCTTGAGGTAAGGTTGATGTAAGAACAACCAATTGTTTTCCCTAAAAGTGTCCACCATAGAGCACTGTGATACGGGGAAAAATAAAACTTTTTAACAAATATGTTTAACTTTTCAACTCAGATGTTTGCTAAGATGTGAACAATGTTTATATATAAATGACCCATCAGAAATATTTTTAAAAAATTATTACCTATCATATATAGGATGTTGCCAGTAAAACTGGAATACTCCTGCTTTTATTCCATGGTCGGGGACATTAAGAATTGGTAAGAGTAATTTCAGTAATACTAACAAGTTGAATTTGGGTACACATTAAATTCCAGCAATTTCAATACATTTAATTTCTGCTTGAGTTTACCTTTGCATTCTGGCTGCCTTCCAGTCCAGCTGCCATTGGCCAAACATGTTCTTTCTTCTGAACCATGAAGGATATAGCCAGTATCACAAGCAAAATGTACAGAACTTTGGGTTCTGAAATTGCTTTCCTGTCTAGAACCATGACCAGGGGTACCTGGATCCCCACATGTACCAGTCGCATCACCTGTAATTCAGTACAGTACAAGTTAATTTATTTCAGTAAGCATTTACTATGTTCATGTTTTTGTCCAATATTCTTATAGGCATGGATTTTGTGCAAGTTGTTTTTAACATGGTAAGTTGACTGGGTAGAACCATAATTCATATTTCCCATCTGAGTCCAGTCATAAGAAAAAGCCTAAGTGAAAAAGAAAGTAGTTGCAAAGTATTGTATTATTTTCTTTAGCTGTGATATTTAGATCTATTAAATAGGTTAATGTCATTTTGTTAGTATTTCCAGAACTAGGTCAATAATCAGGTTATTGGAAGATTTATAACTGACAGTTCTATGCTTGACAATGGTTTTACAAAACTAAAATTAAAGAACTGGATTTGGTAATTTTCATGTGTCCTTCTCTGAATTTTCTAATTACTGACAATCATTTTATTGTTGTTAAATTAGGGTTGTAATGTACCAGAAAATATTAATGTTACAATACAGTATTTCCTGTAACATTAAAATTTCACTCTCTAATTTTATCTACCAATGACTATTGACCAAGATAAATGAGCTGCATAAATCTCATATATGAAATACAAAAATAAATTGCAAATAATCAAAGATTAGAAACTCTATGTAAGTTCTAATAAGGATTTTGTTCATGACTAGGTGTTCACCTTTTTATGTTAGTGTTAAGAATTTACTTAATCCCTTATCATTTCTTAAACAATTCTAATCAAAATTGCGGCAGTATCAGTATATATTGAGAGAGAGAGAAAGAGAAAGAGAGAGAGAGAGAGAGAGAGAGAGAGAGAGAGAGAGAGAGAGAGAGAGAGAGGAAGAGGAAGAAAGAGAGAGATTCTTAAGTACTGGAAATGCTCTCTTTCTGTCTACATGCCTTTTGACAAGCCCTGTGTATTTGAAATCCTTCTTTACACTTCCTCATTTTCATGAGATGTAATACTAACAACCACACAAACTTTAAGATAAGTATTACACCTTTAAATATCTATGTATAATTTATTTTTAGCAATTCAGCAGCAATTTCCAAATACATTGGGGTGTATATATGTAATGGTATGTGACTATGTATAATCAGTTATCTGATAGTTTTAACAGTGTATAGATTACATTTGAAGTCCCATAAAGTTACTTCATAGATATTAAAACCACTAGTTACAAGGAGATTCTGAAATAAATAACCCTACATGCAAAACAAGGTAAAAAGAACTCCTAATAAGTGTTCACCATGCTCTCCACAGATATAAAATAATATAAAGATAATTGAAATATATAAAGCAAAACAGGCAGAAAAATAAGCACTATTATCTGGTTAGTGGATCAAATAGGGATGATCAAATAGGAAGACATCACAGATATAAAACTTAAATGATATTTTGAGAAAAGTATTACTTTAAAAAGCTCAAAAAAGATTTATCAAACACTCACTCTGCAAACAAATTATTAATTAAAAATATCCCTCATATTCACTTATTCTAAGATAGTAATAACAGAACAATGTGGGGCTACGGAAGCTCAGAAGTTATATGTTGCCTGTTAGTAAAAAAGAAAGTTAGAAAAGATAAGTATCTTTCATAAAACTTGGCTTAGTTTAATTGAAGAAAACATTTAAGCCTTTCTTTTAAAGTATGCTATTAAGCAACCAATTGTTTAAAAAGTTTAATGGACACAAATTCTAACAGAAAAATCACTGAAATAACATCGCCTTCTGGGAAAAATTTTATTTGCAATCCACTAAAATAGAATAGCTACATAAACTTCAGTAGCTCACCATTTTAATGAACAAAGCACTTTACACAAAATAGCATTCTAAAACCAATAGTTCTTTACATTAGCCACAAAACAATTCAAAACATGTATCTGTCACTTACAATCTACAGGATTAGAATTAATTTAGACTCTGAATTTATATTACCTGAAGTATTAAATAAATGTACAAATAATGTTATAGATTCAGATTTTTACAGAACAAATGTAGTATTTTATCTCTTTTGTGCATATATTTTTAATAATAATAATGTAATTTCCAACACACATTGTCCAATTTTCTAAGTGGTACCTGAACAATGAGGTTGTGATCCACTCCAATGGCCATTTAACTGGCAGGTCCTTGATGAATGGCCTAGAAGGCTACGCTTTCCTGTGCAGGAATAGTGAACAGTGGACCCAAAGGTATACTTCTCCCCAGACAGGACTGCATTAGGAGGAACGCCAGGGTGTCCACAGTCAATCACTACAATACATAATTATTGGATATAAAATTTTTTTATATCTCCTATCGAACAACCTGCACCAACTTTCTACAAAATAAACCAAAAGTAAATGATCTATTTAAATATATACAACCACCAGAAATCAAACATCTGTGTGAAACCTGACTTTAAAAAAATAAAATGGAAGTTGGAGCTATAGGAGCAATTCTGTTATGCCACTCACTGTGAGCATGAGTTTCACAGGAACAATGTAAGTAAGCATAAATGACTGAATGAGCATAAGTCTGCATGTACGGGGGTGGTGATTCTATGTTCATATGCACGTGTGCATGGGTTTGAAGTACCTATGTGCCTAAATAAGGATGTGCAAATTAGTGAGAACAGTATATGTGGGTTGGCTAATTAAGGACATAAGATGCTAATAAGATTTAAAATGAGCCTATACAGCAATGAAAAAGGAAGATTTCGAGGCTGAATTTTCTTTATAATGTAGAAGTAGTTTGGGAACTTACTGTATTTCCCTTTATTTATTTTTTATTTTTTAAAAAATATATTTTATTGATTTTTTACAAAGAGGAAGAGAGAGGGATAGAGAGTTAGAAACATCAATGAGAGAGAAACATCGATCAGCTGCCTCCTGCACACCCCCTACTGGGGATGTGCCTGCAACCAAGGTATATGCCCTTGACCAGAATCGAACCTGGGACCCTTCAGTCTGTAGGCTGATGCTCTATCCACTGAGCCAAACCGGTTAGGGCTGTATCTCCCTTTAAAACAAACTTGAAAAAATACTGAATACAATAATACTCTAGAATATTAAATAGCACACAGTAGACACAAACTTAATAAATCCCACACTATCAGGGAGTGCTATAAAACAAAGAAAGGCAAAAAAGTATATGAGAGCTATGAAAATCTGAAGTTCATGTTTCCATGTCCTACAAAATATTTTAACTTGAATGTTATAGCTACCACACAAGGCCAAGTAACTAAATTAGTGAAGCTATTAGACCAGTGAGTGCACAATAAGAAAGTCAAATGCACTTTAAGAAAAGGAATAACAATTGACTTAATTATTCGCATAGAATCTGAAATTTAATAGACATTGAATAAACTTCTATTTATTCATTAGAGCATGAATGGTGCTACATTTTTTTTTTTTTTTTAAATCCCACCCCATGAAGTAAGGGCCTCTAAATAAAACATGACCATAAAATATTTTATAATTTAAAAATTAAGCATAATCAAAAATTATTTGCACAATGACTTTTTTATTTTTTTCATAGAATTTTTTCCTTTTTCTTTATTGTGCACAATGAATTTTTAAAAAACATATTTATATTGATTTCAGAGAGGAAGGGAGAGAGATAGAAACATCAATGATGACAGAGTCATTGATCGGCTGCCCCCTGCATGCCCCACCCTGTGGATTGATCCTGAAACCCCAGCATGTGCCCTGACCAGGAATCGAACTGTGATCTCTGTCTGGTTCATGGGTCAAAGCTCAACCACTGAGCCATGCTGGCTGCGCCACAATGACTTCTTGACACAATACTCATTCAATCTATAAAGTTATCGTTCCTATCATGTCCAAGATTCACCATTTCTTTGAGAAACTTAGCTATACTTACTGAATTCCTAGAATTTATGTTCACTTCCCTATGTCCTTACATAATTTTTATTTATCTCTGTTAAATTATTTTCACATTATTATATCACTATGGATATATGCATATCTAGTATAATTTCTTATTTATATTCTATAACTCCAACATAACATTTAACAAAATATACTCACTAAATATTCAATGACTTGAAAGATTTTATATATTAATATTTACTGCATCCATATGTGTATGAATCTAAATATGATAAATATTTATGGTCAGTATGTTTTAAGTAACACTTTTGTTTAAATCCTTAAGTATTCTGAAGCCCTAGTGGTTGTTTATATTAAGACTACTATTACCTTAAATGAAATCTGAAATAGTAGTACCAAAGACAATAAAAATGTAGTTGTCCTTTTTGGATGAAATGAAAGGTGTGTGCTTTCCATATTCTATCTGCTCTATCAAAATTCAAAGTCAAAGAATGACAGAGAGCTATTCAGCACATTAATATTAATAAGAATGACATCTGGGAATTGAATTGGAAGAATGTAGGAAAGTGTATATTCAAAACAATGAAATAATAAAATCAAAAGCAAATTAAAATAATAATTAAAAACAAAATCCTTCTGATATATAGCTCTAGATATTTTCTAAGAAAATAAATATCCATGCTGCTTACATGGCATTTTTGAAGGAAGAATTCACATTATCTACTTACTGATACATTCTGGTAAAGGTTTGTCCCACTGTCCATTTGGTTGACATATCAAAACTGAAGATCCAAATAAAAAATATCCAGGATTGCAGTCATAGAATACAACAGTACCATAGGTGAAGTTTCCATGTTCTATTTTACTTTCTCTTTTGGAATTGGGTGGAATTCCAGGATCAGAACAGTTCACCACTAACCAAATGAGCAAATTTAAAAGGTATTTTAAAGTAACATGTATACATCTAACATAGATTACTATAAGAAATTTAGTTGTAAAGGTACATTTAATAAAGCAAATTAAATATTTCGGAAATAAAATTAATATATTGACTATCTAAGATAATTAAATAAAATCTGGGAAATTTTTAAAATAAAGAAGAAAACTTTTTTGCAAATATTTTTAACAATAGCAACTCCATAAGCATTCTGCTGAGTACAAATTTTAAAAATGATACCTTTTAAACTAGTTAAACCATAAAATAATGTAAAGATTATGATGATTTGGTTGAATTTTATGAGACAACTAGAGGCCAGGTGCACAAAAATTTGTGCACTTGGGGGGGGGGTGCCTCAGCCCAGCCTGTGCCCGCTCACAGTCTGGGACCCCTCGGGGGATGACCACCTGCTGGCTTAGGCCTGCTCCTCGGGCGATTGGGCCTAAGCTGGCAATCAGACATCCCTCTGGCAGCCTGGGAGCCCTCAGAGGATGTCCACTTGCCAGCAAGGAGAAGACCTAAGGTGTAGTTGGACATCCTTAGCGCTGCTGAGGAGGCAGGAGAGGCTCCCACCACCACCACTGTACAGGCAGCCATCAGCCTGGCTTGTGGCTGAGCAGAGCTCCCCCATATGGGAGCTCACTGACCACCAGAGGGCAGCTCCTGCATTGAGCGTCTGCCCCCTGGTGGTCAGTGTGTGTCATAGTGACCAGTCATTCCCAGTCTTTCTGCTGTTAGGGTCAGTTTACATATTACCCTTTTATTATGTAGGATAGAGGCCTGGTACACGGGTGGGGCTGGCTGGTATGCCCTGAAGGTTGTCCCGGATCAGGGTGGGGGTCCCGCTTGGGTGCCTGGCCAGCCTGGGTGAGAGGCTGATGGCTGTTTTCAGGCTGGCCACACCCCCTTTAGGTTGGGGTTCCCCACTGGGGTGCCTGGCCAGTCTGGGTGAAGGGCTGAGGGCTGTTTTCAGGCTGGCCAGCGACTGAAGCTCCCAGCCTCTCCTTTTTTTCTTTTATTCTTGGATTTATTTACCTTCTATAATTGAAACTTTGTTGCCGTCACTGGAGCTGAGAGCTGGCTTTTGCTCGCTCCAGCTCTGAGGCCACGGCCTGCTGACAGCAGGTATCTGGGGTTTGTTTAGCTTCTATAATTGAAACTTTGTTGCCATCACTGGAGCTAAGAGCCGGCTCCAGCTCCGTGGCCACGGCCAGCTGAAAGCAGGTATCTGGGGTTTGTTTAGCTTCTATAATTGAAACTTTGTTGCTTTCAGAGCTCAGAGCCAGGCCATGGCAGGTGGGGAACCTTGGCTTCCTCCATCACTGGAGCAAGCAAGCCTCCTGCTCGCTTCAGCTGCGTGGCTGCCGGCCACCATCTTTGTTGGTGGTTAATTTGCATATTTCCCTGATTAGCCAATGGGAAGCATAGCATAGGTATGGTCAATTACCCTTTTTGTCTTTTATTAGATAGGATATGAAGTATATCATACTTTTTTAGAAAATGAAAAAACACCAAAAAATTATCTTTAATCAGTTTCTATGCAGAGAATAATAAATAAACCCACTCCCAATTCAGCTATCATGGTAATCCAGGCCTCAAACATATTTTTCCAAAATATGAAAACAGAAGGCCATACGTAAGTTCCATTAATTATGAAGTAAATTGGAGGTAAAAGAATCTTAAAGACTTTTTGTATATAGTCACAAAATAGATAAAAGATATTAAAGTTAAGCAGCTGAAATTAAACCTACCAGTTTTAACTTAAAAAAGAAATATTTTAAAAAGTAAGGAAGATGGAAAACATTGATAATGAGATCATATTAACATTAAATATTTTTGTTTGAGTAGCTGAAAATGGTCCACTGTTCTGCCCCAGCTATTTCAAATGTTATCATCTACGTTTACACAGACACATTATTACCATGCCCTAAGCTGGACCAGAGTTAGAATCTTACCTTTGCACACTGGTGGCGGATGACTCCACTGTCTGTTGGCCTGACACTGTGCCTTTGTTGGCCCTTGCATGAGATACCCAATATTGCAAGAGAATGTTACCACATCATTAAAGTTAAATCCATTTCCACTTGTTCTTCCATAAATCGGACTACCAGGGTGACCACAGCTGACAGCTAAGAGCAATAAGTTGGGGCAGGGGAATCACAAAACAATATTTGGTTATCAGTAATCACGACAACTACCCTTACCCATTTCAAACACTGTAGAAAGAAGAGAATTTTATGTGAAAACATATCTAAAGTACTTTTACTAATGTAAAGGAACAATTTAGAATGGTAAAACAATCTACTTTAAAAGGAATATTACATTAATAAGTAGATGATCATTTGCCATTGTGGTGCACAATATTTAGAGTTTCATGGTGCCTTTTTATTCTCTTTATTTTGGGGCGGGCAGGAGGAGGGGAGAGAAGACTGAAATTTAAAAATCTGGGCACGATTGATGTCATTAGTAGCAGAAGGGAATGAAACTGAACCACTTTTCCTTTTCCAGTCAAGAATTGGAAGATAGCTGAAGGCAGTTTTTGTATTTAACTTTGAAATTATTTATTTTAATATTTATACCATCAATTTTTACAAACAATAGATGGATAAGCAAAGGTGTGTTTGAAGAATAATTGAATGTGACTATAAAATGTGAACCATAAAAATGATGCTGTATTAGAATTCTTACTGGTTTATTCTCTTCACAATTGATATTGGACAATAAAGCACAATTTTATTTGTAAATAATGGTATCAATTTGCCGGGGTCCAACCCCAGCAGGTCCAGGGGTTCCCAAAGGCGTGGACGGAGTCGGCGAAGAAGGAACGACATGGAGACAGTGTTCAGTTGATCAGCAGCCTAGCCAGGATCTCCAGCCAGGATCTCCAGCCAAGTTCTGGTCTGGATCTCCAGAGAGGTTCTGCTTAGGATCTCCAGCCAGGTTCTGTTTCCATGTTCTCTTGCTAGGTTCTCCAGGTTCTCCAGCCAGGTTCTGTAGCCATGTTCCCTCGCTAGGTTCTCCAGCCAGGTTCTGTCCAGGTTCTCCAGCCAGGTTCAGTCACCAGGTTCTAGTCAGGTTCTCTTGCCAATTTCTGTAGTCAGGTTCAGTCCAGGATCTTTTGCCATGTTCTCTCCAGCGAAGTTCTTCTGTCTCTAGGTTCTGTGTAGGTTCTGTCTTCTTAGTTCTGTCTTGTTACATCTGTATTTATACCAGTTGATTCCAATCCTATCAATCTCTATTCCAAAGGTTAGGGCGTTTCTTATCTCCATTCCAGGGAGTAAAGATTATGTAGCTTAAGCATGATTGTTCATAGTTAAAGTGATTAATTACCCGCCTGGCACTTAGTTAAGAGGTTTTATTCCCTCCCTAACTTCAGGGGAAAATCCCTACCTGGGGAAACAACCTTTCTCAGAGACCTTGGTTAAAACACATAGTGCCAAGAAGGTGAGCAAACATATTAAGAACAGTATGCCATATATGCCAGGTCCCTTGAAACAGCAAGCATGGACCGGCTCCCGGCATCAATTAATGAATTATTTAAATCCTTTTAGTGTTACAGTTCCATTCCTGATTTTATGCAGGGCTGGCTTTTCCCAAACACTTCGTATTTCTATGAACTATTGCACAGCATCATCTCACTCTATAATCAGAGCAACTCAAGTAATAGTCCTTCATAATCGGGCTCAATGAAAAACCAGAGTCACTTTTAGTATCTTTGAAATGACCCAAAAGCAGTTATTCTTCAGCTGTATTGTTAATGTCAACCTACTCATTTGGAAATTTAACTGCATCTTATTCTTGTTAAAATTAATAATAAAGAAATCTGTTTTACCCCAAGGGCCAATTTTCATTTATAGCTTAATTATTCAAAAAGAAAAATAGTGGTATTAGTTGGCTATGCTTGAATATAAATGGAAAAAATCTAGGAAAGACACAAACATAATTTTGCTATCTCTGAGTCATCATCAGACATTCAGTATCTGTGTGTATGAGGCGGGGAGTGTGTACACCTTAGAAAAGTAGTTTTAATTTTTAAATATATGCTGTATTATCTTACTAAATCTCAACACACAAAAGTATTTTTTCATGAAACTAGATTTTCTGTTGACTGGATAAAAATTGTCAATGATGAAATTTAAACATATGGATGTGATTAGTTATAGAATATGTATTTTCTGTGAATACACACTAAAAGTCACATGCATTATTTATCTGAAGCTGCCAAAATCTCAATTGCATGATCCTATCATGTTACAATTACAACATATTTGCAGTGTTTGTTCTCATTTTTTAACATCAGTTTTAATAAAAATGTCAGTAATTGGGAAAGGAAATAATTAGGAGAAAAAAATAAGAAACCCATTGATAATGACTTGCAGGTCCAAAAAAGGACAGAATATTATATGAAACTATTATGTACTATTGGGGATTCAGTGGTGTAAGGAAACATAATAGAATTTACATATACTACACGAATATGTACGTGTGTGTGTGTGTGTGTGTGTGTGTGTGTGTATATATGTGTATGTGTATACTTATACAACTTAACTAAGAAAAAAATTTACTGGTTATTGCATGAGAACAGAGGTCTCTAATTACTTCTGCCATGCTTACTTACGCACACAGGATGGGAGTTGACCAGACCAATTGTGATCCTGCTGACATATTCTCACTGAAGAACCAATCAATCGAAAACCAGAATTACATTGATAAACAACTGTGTCTCTGTATCCATAATTTTCTCCAATGACTTGACCATTCACAATGAGTTCTGGAATTCCACAGTGACCCGCTGAAATGGTCAGAAAGTGATATTTTTAATACTGTGATCTATATTTTATTTGTGTACATATATACATATGTAACATTACTAAACTTTTAAAGTTTACTTAGAAGCATGACATATATATATATGTATATATATATATATCAAATATGATGATATGACATAAGATACTCAATAAAATGTCATGTATTAGGGAATTTAAAAAACACTTCTAGTAACACTTGGGTCTATAAGAAATTAGAATTCAATCTAAAAATTAAAATGTAACATCGAAATTTGAGAAATATAGATAAAGCAGTGCTCAGTGGGGAGATTTATATGATGAAGTGCTTTTATTAGAAAGTTAAGATATACAATCAATGATCTAAGATTCTACCATAATAAGAGAAAAAGAAGAGCAAAATAAAAAAGAGAAGAAAGTAAAACTAAAGTAGGTAGATGGAAGATTGCATTAAAGACAGTTAAAGAAATAAAAAAAGACAGAAAAACTATAGAGAATGTCATCTAAACTAAAACTTATTTTTTTAAAAAAAACAGCAACAAATTGGTAAAACCCCTGGCTAATCTCATCAACACAAAATTAGAGATAACAAAATTACCAAAAACAGGAATGAAGGAAGTGATATCACTACAAGCTTACCAAAAATAAAATTATAAGAAAATATAAAGAAGAGCTTGATGCCAGTGCATTTAACAGTTCAGAAGAAGAAAAATTCTTTGAAAATGATATCATACCAAAGTGAACAGAAAAAGAAAATAAAAAATTTGACTAGTTCTTTATCTATTAAAAATATTTATATTCTTAAAACCCTTTCCACACACAAAAACACACACACTCTGGCTCCGACATTTTCACTTGTAAATTCGATCAAATAGAAAAGAAAGAATCACTTCCTAACTTGTTTTATGAGGTAATCCTAGTTGCAATAGTAATCCTGGGGGGAAAAAAACATGAAAAGAGCAATGTCTTTAATGACCATCAGTCTAGAAACATAAATAATTATACAGAATATCTGGCGTTTATCCAAAAATGAACAGCTGGTTTAAGATGCAAAATCAACCACTGTAACATACCATATGAAAGGAGAATTCCTTTGGGGATTATGTACTCCCAACTTTTCAGGAGCTTCCTTTGGCTCCACCAATCTGGCCAAAAGCCCAGGTTAGACTGACAGATAAACACCTTCCCTAGTCATTTCAACTTCACTATGCTTGTGCCCATCTTCCTCTTCCCCCATGATTGGCAGGGAATGGATTGGTGGTTACCTGGGGAGTGTGAAATTGCAGCTTCCTGGTGAAGCTACCCAAGTGACCATACTTACAATGCCTGGCCTCCCCTTTGCTCCTTTCCTATTATTAATAATTAATACTAGCTAGCTAGTAACAGAACTGGTAAAAGAAGACATTTCTCTTGCTTTCCTCCTGCTTCCTTGAACTATCCCTTGATCCAGCCATAGTCATGTGGCCCTAGATGTGGATGGCCCAGGGCCATGCAGACCCCACACACAATGAACTGCAGCAGGGAACACAAGCTAACCGAGCCAGATGCTGGACTGAAATGTGCTTCAATATGGAATGGAGGCTACAGGCAGTGGCTTTGATCTTGGCCCTGCTGAAGTTCAAAGCCATGGTGGGACAAGGGAGATGGGCCTTGGAAACCCATGGGTTTAATTCCACAGAAATAAAACTTTCTACGACACCTCATCCTCCCATAGGGGCCTCAGGAAATTTTTACTGACAATAATCCAAGAAGCCCACTTCCACCAGTGAGAGGTGGGCACATGGAGGTGTCCCCACTAATAACAGTTCTATTTGACATTGTTTGATTGGCCTTATCCATTGCAACACATTAATATACAAAAAGAAACAAGAACATAAATTTGGAGAACAAAAGGAAAACTATTCTATGCTTAGATAATATATATGTAGAAAATCCTATTTTAAGAAAATCCTAAAACTAATAAGAAAGTTTAGCAAGGTTGCAGGATACTAGATAAGTATTTTAAATAATTATGTTTTTATATACAAGCAGCAAACAACTGGAAGTGTAATTAAAAATGAGCAATTTCACTTATAATACTATAAACACACTGAACATTATGAGGAATAAATTTAGCAACAGACATTCATTAACTCTATGCTAAAAATACAAAATACTGCTATTGCAAAAAAAGTTAAAAAAATTTAATAAAGAAATAAATATACTTAACATACTATGTTCATAATTGGAAACTTCAATTATTGTTGGATGCTAATTCTCCACAAATGATCTATAGATTTAGTGCAATCCTGATCAAAACCTACCAGGCATTTTTAAAAATAAAAATCAATAAATTAATTTCTAAAGCTTTATGAAACTGTGGAGTTTCATATCTACAGTATCCAAAGTTGCCTTGAAAATTAAGAACAAATTTGTAGGACTGACATGCAAAATTTCAAAACAAAATATATTTTCTAAATAATGCCAAATATTCTTCTGGGGAGGAAAACACACACACACACACACACACACACACACACACACACACACACATAAACAAACAAACACCTCAACATCAACATCTTAAAAATAGGCCATAGGTATAAAAGTAAGACCAAAACTAAAATTTCTAGAGGAAAACATGAAAGAAAACTGTAGTGACTTATGGTTGAGCAAAGATTTTCTAAACAAGATATAGAAAGCAATAACCAAAAAGATAAGATAATCTTTATCTAAATTTAAAACTTCCACACATCAAAAGATACCATTATGAAATGAATACACAAGTCACAGACTGGGAGGAAATATTTAGAAAACACATAATGATGAAGACCTTGCAACCAGAATATACAGAGAACTCTTACAGTTCATAATAAAAGATACTTTATCACTTCACAAAGGAAAATTTACAAATGGCCAATAAGCCCAAGAAACTGTACTACATCAGTAGTTATCAATATAATGCAAATTAAAATATTATAAAATAGCTTTATGCACCCAACAGAATGAATAAAATTAAAAAAAAAAACTGACTGTACCACATGATGGAGAATTTGTGAGACCACCAGAACTGTACCAGGAATTTTACACCTGAATATCCAAAAAATAAATGCATATACCCACAATAAGAGTTTTATACAAATATTCATAGCAGCTTTAATCAGTTTTACATGAGTATTTATAGGCACTTTATTAATAATAGTCCCAAATTGACCAGAGCCCAGGTGTCCATCAACAGGAATGGCTAAGTATAGGCAGATTCATACAATGGGATTCTACTAAGTGATAAGATTACTGATAAAAATTACTGATACAGATATCAGCATAGATGAAAGAGAATGAAAGAAGCCTTACACAAAAGGGTATATATTTTAGGAATCCATTCAAATGAATTTCTAGGACAGGGAGAACTAACATACATGAAAAAAAATCAGAATAGTTATTGTCTCAGGATTGGGGAGAAGAGCTGCTGACTGGCTGTGAAGGGCCATGGAAACCTTTCTGAGGTAAGGGTAATGCTTTACAACTACACTGTGATTTGAGTTACACAGGAGCACATACTTGTCAAAACTCATCTAAAGTGTATTTATTAAATGTGCATGTCATTGTACATACAATTTATCACAGTAAAAAAGAGAAGAAAATGTTAAGGAAATATTGTACTCTGGCTAATGATATGCATGCTGAAATGTTTTGCAATGAAGTGTACCAATTTCTGCAACTTACTTCAAAATGCATCAAAAAATAAAATGAATTGATGGATTGATAGAGGCTTGAAAGGATAATGGATAGGTAATGAGCAAATACAACAAAATGCTACTTGTAGAATCTAGACTAGATGTGGACATATGAGTGCTCAAAGTTAAGTCTTTCAATTGAAAAATGCATAATAAAATGTTGGGGGGGCTGGAAATAAATGCATTATATTTAGATAAATAATTAATTATAGGCATATTCCAGTGGCATTCCCAGCCAAAAGTGTCTGGGGCTTTAAGGACAAGTTGTTTTCAAACATGAGGAGAATGACTGGACTACATGAATCTGTAAGGTCACTGTAAGCATAAGAAGCTAGGATTTGCTTGTTTGGAAACTGCGCTTTCCTCCTACCAACATCCTTTTAAATGTATATCTGATGTCAATGCTATGTCCTCTGCAATGGATGATGATGTTGTCTTCACAGACTGAGAGACAATGTTTTCTCATAAATATTGCTTTTATTTCCTGTCTCTTCACAGAATAGAATCAGGATTCTAAATAGATGAGTAAAACCACCCTCTATAGCGGGGGGGGGGGGGGGGGGGGGGCAGGGGGGCGTTTCCGACCATATAAGGCCCACAAAATCATTTGGTCTGGCCCTGCCAATGCATCAGTGGTGAGTTAATTAAATGTTTGACCAAATATAGCGGGCTAATTTTTAAGTTGATAATTTTGTAGGCCCACAAAAGTTGTTATAAAAATCCAAATGGCTCTCGGCAGAAAAAAGGTTCCCCACCCCTGCTCTATAGGCAATAGTCAATAAGTAATATACAATAATAGCTCATATGGGCATAGAGGCATAAAATATAATATTTTAAATTTAGTTTTCATATAGATTTTCAAAGGTATAAGTAAACTAAATAATCCGTACTTGAAATCAGCATATCCAAAATCAGTTTAGGAATTGTTAGGAAACATTTTTATTTGATTAACCCTATATTATTATATAAAGATATAATGTACTTACTTTTTTATACAGTATTCATATTGCACATTAAATGTATGTACTCTTGTAAAGGAACTGTTGTTGCTGTGTTTTAACAAATATGTCCGGGGGGAGGAATTTTATAAAACCTCTAACCAAATATTTGCAATTTCAAGTTGTCATCGTATTACCATGAATATTTTCAAGCTTATTAGCAAAACAGTGTGCATTTATTTATTTAGTTAGCTATTCATTTATTTTGTTAATCCTCACGGAGGATATTTTTCCATTGATTCTTAGAGAAAGTGCAAGGGAGGGGGAGAGACAGAGAGAGAAACACTGATGTAGATCACTTGCCTCCTTGCCTCCCGCACACGGCCAAATGGGGGATCTAACCCACAACCTACATAGGTGCCCTGACTTGGAATCCAACCCCCCACCTTATGGTGATATATTCAATTCAAAGAACCTAATGGGGGAAAAAAATCCTATTTGTCCTAAAATCAGGTTTGAAAAAATAGATATTTTAAAGTTTTAGTAGAAAGTAATATTACACATGTTGACATTGTAAAATTAAAAGGGAGAAAGATATTTAAATGTGGAAATTGTTTTTCTTCTTTAGTCATTCTCTTAGGCAAATAGGTGAAACTATGGTTTAGAATGAATTAATTGCTACAACGATTGCTGCAGCTGAGGAGGCAGACATATGACTTTCAGAAATTAGTTTTCTCCTCTTTATTTCCACCAGGCCTGGGATAAAATGTGTCCCTCCTTAATGACATCAGTCTCATTTGCCATACTAGTTGATTAACTTCCCGAGTTATCTGTTTAATAGCTTTTCTACCATGGGACATTTTTAAAGTTAACATTTTCTAGTTTTTTAGACTCCTTACTGAGTGAATGAAAGTTTCCCCTTTTCCCGAGGGGAGGAAAAAAAAAAGTTTGCTTAAAATGTTGTACCTAGGCATCTGGTCTCAGATCCACTCCAAAGACCCGACGAGAGGCATTCCCGTACAGCAGAGCCCACGAGAATGAATCCCGCGTCACAGGTAAAGATGGCTGTGGAGCCATATGAGGTTTGAGTTCCAATCTTATTTCCATTTGGAGGAGTAGGTAGTTCTCCACAGGAAATAACTACAAAACAATAAAAATTGAAAACTCTTAAATACATAGTTAATAAGCACTTGTAACTAAACCATGCTGGTAGCATTTTGAATTTCCTATGATTTCTCATATTTACAATGAATCTGACATCTGTAAACCATGTTTGAATGAATGTGAAAATGTAGAGAAAATAGATGTCATCGTTAAAAGTTGCTCCCCCTTAACTTCCAATAAAAATCTTCTATGTTACAGTGACATGTGATGAAGCTGTTTTATTTGCACCTTTACTTAGCAACCTGGTTTTAGAGGGGTGGAAAAATCATCAGGTTTTTCTCTGACTTACCCAGTGACATTGGGCAATCCCTTTGACTTACCTGAGCCAAAGTTTCCTCATCATCTAAACAATGCTAACACAGTAATTATAATTACTTTTGTTGAGGGCCCTGTAGTTTATAAAGAATGCTTTGTATGTGAAGCATTTGGTTCTCACAAGAATCATTAGATATGATTATATTTCACATTGTGTTTGTAGGTTTTAAAAATTGAAAAAGAGAGATTAACTCACTTGCTAGGTCATTTAGAACACAGCTCTTATGACTGTCATATTTAAAGATTACAAATGAAGTCTCTTTCTAGAAAAGAATAATGGGTTATGTTTACTGAGTCCTTATTTTGTACCAGAAAATATTACGAATCTTTTCATTTATGTAATTCTCAGAACTCTGAGGTAGATTCAGTCATGGTCTGAATTGTATACATTAGGATATGATATGAACACACAGAAATTAAGTAATAAGGTCACACAGCCTGTAAATAGCTAAATCAAAATGTAAGTCCAGCAGTCTAACTCCAAATCCAACACTTCACCATCAGCCAATATATTTTATTCTGCCTCCAGCTCTAGCTTTCAGCTCCAGGCTTTAGGTAGCCATGAGATAGATAAATAGAAAATTTGCAAACTTTAAATATTTGCATATAAAACTTAAAATGTATTGATAGTTTTGAACTAATCTCCAAATAATCCTTTGAGGTAGCTATATTATTTATTAACATTAATAATATTAATGTATATTGTTTTAATTTAAATAATGAGTAAATAATGGACCAGAACCTTTCCTATTTTTTCTATTTTCTCAATGAGTTGCACTTGTTAGAGTCCTTGTGGCTCCCCATTCATAGCTGTGGGCAGGAGTCTGATCACATTGATCAATTAAACCCTTCTACATAATGGAGGACTGAGCACAAAGGAACCAAACATCTATTGACAGATTAGTATTCCTGCTGAAGATCATTTTTCCTACTCTTTGAAATATCTCTATGTTATGTGCCTTTTAATGAAATTCTGTTTTTAAAAATGAGGTGGAGGCAGGGAAAGATCCAGGGAGAAAACCCTAAGGCAGTGATGGCGAACCTATGACACGCGTGTCAGAGGTGACACGCGAACTCATTTTTTTGGTTGATTTTTCTTTGTTAAATGGCATTTTAATATATACAATAAATATCAAAAACATAAGTCTGTGTTTTACTATGGTTGCAAATATCAATTTCTATATGTGACATGGCATTAGAGTTAAGTTAGGGTTTTTCAAAATGCTGACACGCCAAGCTCAAAAGGTTCGCCATCACTGCCCTATGGAATAAGGTAAGAATTTACAAATACAGATGCCATGTTTTTAGAATATCAATTAAAATTTAGATATCTATCTTGTGGATTTTAATCCATCAATATGACTGTCTTATAAAAGTACAACCCCAAAGTCCTATGTTTACATAGAGATTAAAAATAAATTCTAAAATAGAATATAAGTAGAAGAAAACTATGTCAGTGTGTACTTATTACACATAGATAGTTGTCTGCTATGTGAAACTTCTTACTCATCATTAGACTTCTGATTCCTTTATCAGTTTACTTATAAAATATGTGTCTATGCCATAGATGGCATAGAGTTGTGTTGGACACAAAATAAAAGGATTAATTTTCAGCCTAGCATATTTCCTGGCACTAAGTAAACAATAAATGCACTGAAGGAAACTACTTCAGAGGGAGTTTGAGATATTTCATCTCAATATTCTATGTATAGTTATTTGCTCTAAATAAGACATTTATAAGAATGCATAGAAAGACAATATGTTTAATTTGATTCAATAAATCTTTATTGAGCTCTTGCTGTGAATCAAGTTCTAGCTGACATTTTTCAAGACATCATACCATTAAATTTTTATAATAACTATGAGATATGCATTCTCATCCTATATAATAAAGATGTAATATGAAAATTGACTGTCATGCCCTCGCACAAGATGGCTGTGCCCATGTTGTCACAAGATGGCCACCACAAGATGGCTGGCAAGGGAGGGCAATTGGGGGCGAACAGGCCAGCAGGGGAGGGCAGTTAGGAGTGACCAGGCCTGCAGGGGAGGGCAGTTGGGGAGGACCAGCCTTCAGGGGAGGACAGTTAGGGATGACCAGGCCAGCAGGGGAGTGACTAGGGGTTGATCAGGCTGGCAGGCAGGTGAGCGGTTGGGAGCCAGCAGTCCTGGATTGTGAGAGGGATGGCCTACACCCGTAGTCGGACATCCCCCGAGGGGTCCCAGATTGAGAGGGTGAAGGTTGGGCTGAGGGATACCCCTCCCCCCTGGTGCCTGCACCCTCTCCAATCCAGGATCCCTCTCACAATTCGGGACTGCTGGCTCCTAACCGCTCACCTGCCGGCCTGCCTGACCACCTCTAACTTCCCTCCCCTGCCGGCCTGATCACCCCTAACTACTCTCCCCTGCTTGCCTGATCGCCCCTAACTGCCTCTGCCTCAGTCCCTGCCACCATGGCTTTGTCTGGAAGGACGTCTGGAAGATGTCCAGTCTAATTAGCATATTACCCTTTTATTAGTATAGATAGTGAACAGAAGATGGGGTTATAGTCGGACTGCTTGGGTTGAGTCCCATTTCTCCACCATTTATAGGTTCTGTGAGTAGTGCAAAATGATAAAATCTGGGGCATAGGTTCCTTTCTGAGAAAATGGATATAATATCAACTAATTTATAGTATGGGAACTAAGGAATAAAATAATACATGTAAGGGGCTAAAAGTAGTGCCTGGCAAATTGTTCGCATGCAATAAGTATTTTCTAGTTGTTGTAGTAAGTGATAGACCAAGAATTCATACACAGATTTCTGAATCCAAAGCCAATGCTTTTTTCATAAGCACTTACTAATAAAAAAATTAGAAAAATTTTAAATGCAATGAGAATAACTGACCTCTTAAAAATTATATTATGTCATTGCTCTAGTGTGTTTGGAAAAAGAAGCGATCAAGAAACTATCAATCACCAAAGACAGCTTATGAAATAAGTTGAGCAGAGTGCATACTTACTTTGGCAATATGGTCTTTCATTTCTCCAACTCCAGGTACCATTAGGAAGGCATTCAATAGAAGCAGGACCTAGTCCGTGATAACCAGGGTCACAGCTGAAAACTACCTTGGTTTTGTATTCATAGTGGGAGCCATTCACAATTCGCCATCTTCCATGTTCCAAGGTAAAGGAATTGATGCTTGGACATGTGACAACTATATAAAAACCAAGAACATAAATGTGAATAAGTCAATCATGTTTATTCAACCTCTTAACCATACCTCATGTCTATTCCATCATTTACATCATCACTGCCTTACTTCATTCACTATTGTGCCACACAATGTCCTTTAGCATTTGCTTTCTATTTCTTTTTCATGTAATCTTTTCTACTCCACAGTTAGGTGGTAGAGTTTGAAGTTGAATATGTCCTGTTATTTCACACTTCAAAGTCTTTGTACAGCTTTATAGCAGTATAATTGACAGAATGTGGAATAAGGGAATCCTTATACAAGTTGGTGAGAATTTAACCTGGTACAGCCATTATGGACTACATACATACAGCTAGTAAAGTGGTTCCTAAAAAAAATTAAAAGTAAAACTCCATATGATTCAGCAATCTCCCTTCTGGGTATATATTCAAAGGAAATTAATCAAGATCTTGAAGAGATATCTGCACTGTCATGTTCATTGCAGCATTAGTCATGATAGGCAAGATATGGAAACAACCTATTCTCTTATTTCTTCAGAAGTTTTGAAGGGACTATATTTTGAGAAAAAAATTTTTTATGAGTATGTTTTTTTATGCAAGATTCGTGAAATAAACTTTGACTAATTCAAAACTTGCTCAACATACTAGTAAATAGAAACACTGTTAGACATACTAAGATTGAAAATAATTAAACACCCTCATTTTAAACGAAATCACAGCTAATTTTAGTACTAAATGAAAAAAAAATCAAACTATAGAGACAAATTAAAGAGCTTATTTAACCCAAACATTCTCTAATCCTTTTGCTACCAAATATTTTACCAGAAGTATATTATATTGCCATTATATAATATTCATTTACTTTCTAATGTAGTAATGGCGGCAATGGAAAATATTCTAAATATAAGTAACCTAAAGAATACTAACAAAAGACAAAAAATTATGGATCATATCAGAAGATTTATTTATCCTTCTAAAAGTCAGGGCTGAAAGTATTGAAATATAATTTATTAATGACAGCCTAAAACATTTTTTTCCTGTACATTAAAACACATGTTGATTGATGAATGACTTTTTGCAAAATAAATGAAACTTTGTTATGTAAGATAGCCAAATTACCTTTTTCTCCTAGATATCATACTTCAAGATTTCATGGGTTAGTTCTAAAATTTAAACAATACATATAATTTCAAATCATGTCAGATGCCAATAGAAACACAACTGATGAAATTTCAGTGCCACACATACCAACGCAGCGAGGGGTCTTGTTATGATTGCTCCAAGTTCCGTCTGATTGACACACAGCAGTGGTAAGTTCCTTGGACGACAATCTATATCCATCATGGCAAAAATAGGTAACTCGGGTTCCTACCAAGTAGTCTGTTGTGAGTATTCCTCCATTTGTTGGAGCTTTAGGAATCCCACAGGAAATTGCTAGAATAAATACATAGATACAAAAATCATAGAAACATAAAAATAATTTATTAGATGTTAATTCAAATTTATTTTAATGTTTATTCAAATTCTGTATGTTATTATATACTAGAGGCCTGGTGCATGAGATTCATGCATTCGGGGGAGGGGGTGGTGTCCCTCAGCCCAGCCTGTGCCCTCTCACAGTCCGGGAGCCCTTGGCGGATGGCCCAAGCCATCAGTCAGACATCCTTTGTATTGCCACAGAGACAGGAGAGGCCCCCGCCATCGCCTCTGTGCTCACCAGCTGTGAGCCCCACTCAGGGCTTCTAGTTGAGCAGCACTTGCCCTGTGGGAGCGCACTGACCACTAGGGGGCAGCTCTTGCATTGAGCATCTGCCCCCTGGTGGTCAGTGCATGTCATAGCGACTGGTCGTGTTGCCCTTTGGTCAGTTTGCATAGTAGCCTTTTATTATATAGGATATTTTAAATTCCTATGATTCTAAAATTATGAGATCAAAGACTTTTCACCAAACTAGTTCCTAGAAATCATTTAATACTAAGAATTGGTAAATGTTCCTGCTAGTCATTGGTCAATGGAAAGGAGAGATTTTCACATTTATTAATATATATTCTACATGAAGTCAGCACCTTCAGTGTTTGCAATCCAGTAAGATATGACAATTCCCAGAATCCTAATAAGTGGTTAATGTTTCCTGCATCAATAAAACAAAGAAATAATAATTCTTTCATTTCTCATTTATTTAGACATGCCTATGAGATTTACCTTTTCATGAATTAGAAATCACAGTTTACTAAGTTTGTAAAGCCATTTTGGATGTCAGGTAATATGTATTCTCTGCTCATTTTAACTTGCTGTTGTTTAATTTTAAATTTTAATTAATCTATTTTAATTTTTATTTATTTTATAAAAATCACCTCTGTTAAGTAGATTATAAATCAGAACCATTATTTATTAACTCTTAGTTAATGTGAGGGTTCATAGTTGTGATATACACCTCCACCTTCTGGGTAGACTAAATCAAATGTAAAATTAAATTTCATATTGACAAAATAATGTGATATGTCAAATAATCAAAAATATTCAAATTCCAATGATGTAAGATCTTCTTGATGCTGATTTTATCTTTATGACTATACTTAGCTATAAGAGACTCAACAACTTTTTAAAACCAGACCTAGTACAAAGCTATAAAAATGTGCCATTTGTTTATTAAGTAGCTTGTCCTTCTGTTTGCTATAGCAGTGTGCAATGTTCAAACCATGCCTCACTTTTTAACAAAATTGAAATGAAATTAAAAGAGAGATCTCTGTTGAGTTAGCTAAAGAGTGAAGAAGAAATAATGGGGTGGTTAGCTATATCTTTCCCCTTTAAATGCGTTGCTCTGAGAGTGCACTTTTGCATACTCAGAGTGAAAGTCGTCAGTGACCTTGGCCTCTCTTATCCTCTCTATTCTTTCTGCAGACTCCACAGTAACAGTCTCCGGTTCAGGGTCAATCGTTTTCTGACAACAAAGTAATGGAAGTGGTAGATGTATGAGCAAAGTATGTATAACAGTGAAGAGAGTGAAGGCATAAAGCACACTACAACAAATGAATTTAAAGCAACGTGTCACATTCTCAAATTTATCATTCTATGTTTTTAAGCCTTATTTTCGTGAGAAGCATCAATAAAATGCTTCTGAATACCTATATATTTGGAAATTACAGTGCTCCAAATTAAAAGTAAGAAGGGTTAATCTTTTATTAATGTGTTTATCTTGGCTTGACTAAAATACTTTACCTTGACAAGCAGGGACAGGCGCATCCCATGCGTGATACCCATAGGAAGACTTCCTGCACACGGCACTGCCTTTCCCAACGAGTCGGAACCCTCGGTCACAGGCCCAGCGGACCACACTGTTCAGTTGCCCACCTGTCTGACTGATGATGTACCCATGAGGTGGGGATTCTGGTGTACTACAGTAGAAAGCTTTTCAAAAGAAAGAAGTATCACTGTATAATTAATTAACCAGCACTTCTTTACAGCCCAGAGTTATACAAATCTATATGTGAATAACAGACTTAAAAATAGGCCATCATGTGAATTTTGTTTCATATGGTTATATTATTTCCTACCCTCTTTTTTTTTTTTTAAATGCTTTTATTGATTTTAGAGAGAGATGAAGGGAGAGGGTTAAAGAGATAGAAACATCAATGAGAGAGAATCACTGATTGGCTGCTTCCTGCATGACTCTTACGGGATCAAGCCTGCAACCCAGGCATGTGCCCTGACTGGGAATTGAACCAGTGACCTCCTGGTTCATGGGTCAACCCTGAATCACTGAGTCATACCAGCCAGGTTATTTCCTATCGTCTTGACAATCTACTGACATAACTTTTATGAGACATAATTATCTCTGGACTCTTCTTTTAATTTTTATTGTCACCAAAGATGCCTTCTAAATTAAAATGTCATATTTTCTTAACAACCTAGAGGTTCAAAAGCCCTATAAATATTTCAGTGAATTTGGAAGCTATATTTCCTGTCATTTGAAGAGCCTAAATGTCACAGCCTTGGTAGGCATATTTTAGATCATGTTGTTTACATGTCACTTTGAAGTTATCTCCAGATACCTATATCATGTTAGATCATGCATTTGATGTCTAAAAAAGATCCCCTACATTCCATAATCCTTTCTCCCAGTTTATTAAAGAGTTTCCATGATGTCAAAAGTGCTTATTTATGGAGATTTTTTTAAAAAGCCAATAAAATAAACTTTTTTCATCTCCAGAAGTCTGAAATGTCACAAGATAATGTCAAATGGCTTTTTCACATAGATGTACTTTGAGAATATTCAGCCTGGCAGAATCCATTTACCCTTTGAAACTTCAATGTATTCATCTGAGAAAAATTAGACTTTATGGATAAATGGTAGGAAGTAGATTGGACTTAGAATATTTATGTCATAACCTGTTACTTTTAAAGGAAAAATATATAGTTATTCAACATGTCAAACTGTTTTGGGGGTTAAAAGTGGTGCTCTCACTGTATTTATATCCAAATTTGTTTTAAATTATAGAACATAATCTAATGCTTATAATTGTTTGATTTGAATGGTTTTTCTTTAAGTTATTCTGGTCTTTAAAAATATAAATTAATGTGCTCAATTTTAAATGCCATCTTTGGGCACAACATTAATACAAAAATTTATATTGTTCATATGATCTAAACATAGATTCAAATATGAAAAATCTTAAGGACTGATGCTAATATTATGACTGAATAATATATTTTTATAACATTTCTCCTTTGCAAGCCTAAAAACATTTTTAAAAATCTATCATGGGATAAAACCTATACATATTAGTAATATGATGTTAGTGATAAGATACTTCTAATATGCAAAAGACAAACTGTTAATAAATTAAAATTAAACTATCATCAGGTGGTTTAAAAATCAAAGTGGATAGACAAAATTGTTTTATTATACATTATGTACTTATGCAAATGTATCTTAATGAGTAAAATTTGAGAGTATATTTTTAGAACTGAAATTAAAAACTTATTTAAGTCTATGACTAGAACTGTTGTGTCACAATTGTTTATAAAATATTTATGAAAGTTTAACTAATTAATAATGACCCATGACTTGGGAAAAAGTATCTTAACACTGTACAGAGAGAGATGACTGACTAATTCTGAATATTAGTTTATGGAGCATATACTCATGGCATCTGACATGAATAGGATGGCAAAAAAATGGAATACCACCTTCACATAGTGGAGAACTATTTATAAACGTACTCGATAAGAAAAGTATTGATTCAGTATCAGTAGACCTTATCAACAGAAAGGCATTTAGAAAAGGCTATTTCATGTTGATAGTATTTTCAGCTCAGACCTTTCTAAATACCACTGAATGAAAAGTAGTAATGACTAGAAAATATATTTTTAAAAAGTTGTAAAAAATATGTTCATCATTCTCTTTCAATATTTAATACATTTGCAAAGTATCACAAATCAATAAATAATAATGAAAAAGATTTTTATCTTTTGTTTAAACTTGTCATTTAAAGAAGTTCTTAAATAGATTAGATATACACAATTGAGCAATACTATTGTGTGAGAGTTCAAAAGAAAGAAATCTATTGGGAAAAAGCATTAAAATGTCAGAGTTTCATTTATAATTAAGTTATATAAGGCATAAATATTCTGAGTGCTTGAATCTTTTCAAAAATCATATGACCAAGTAGTAATGAGGAAACTGAGAGAGGGGGTGACATAGAAATTGCTCAAGAATCATCAATGATGGAGCTGTGATTTAAGTTCATGTCTAATTCATCAGTGTTGGTGTCTGTGCTCTTTAATCACAACCATACTGAGGATGCAGGTGAGATCTGTACTGGAGTTATATGTGTATGTATCACATACCTATATATCTGATCCGGAAGCCTTTTTTGTTATTGCCATGATCTGCTGACCATTGAAGAAATACCTCATGACCGTTGCTTGTTATATTAAAAGCAGATGAATAATCGCCACTGAGGGAAATAAGCAGGGGACTTTGAATATTTGGTCCTTTGGAAAGAAAATAAAACAGTTTAGATACAACTGAAAAATTATGTTCCAGTTAATCTTTAGTATTTTACATCTTTAGAATAGTATTAAATATGATGAAATTGCTCCACACACAATATAAAATGTTTATTTTAAACATTTTAATTTCATAGCTAAAGAATCTGCAATTTGTAAAACAATAACCCAGTGAAGTACAATTTTCATATGGTATATAAGCAAATTTGATGAGACTCTAAAAATATATATAATATACAATCATATAAGCAGTTTTTTATACCGAAGGTCTGAATGTATAATAAATACAGTATTTGGGCTGAATTTATGAATATCCAATAAATATAACCACGGTTACCATCATACACCTGAAGAACATCAAATTCCTTTTCTGTCTGGAAGAATTCTACAAACATGCTGATATTATATCCCTTTTCTACGGAAATGCTCCAGGCACACATCTGAAGATTTGGGTAACTATCAGGATACCCAGGGCTCAATATGACTCCCGTGGAATCTAGCCGCAGTTCATTGGCGGGACAGAGCACTGTCAAAGGAAGATATCATTAAATAAAGTCAGTGTGTGGGCCTATGTGAAAACTGCACTTTAAATACTGGATACGCTGCTCGTGTTCAATACTAGAAAGGAGACAATACCTTGACTTATGTGTCAGAAGAAACAACTTGTATTAAGCTTGCAGTTCAAAAAACGGAAGAAGGAACTAAAAATTTACGGTATTGATTTCCATGTTTTTTATTACATAGAAGATGCTTTACTTTTCTGGACAATAAATAAGTAATGAAAAGATGAGGCATCTGTTTTCTTCTGTTTCTTTGCATTCTTTCCTTGCCTTTCCTCATCTTCTTATGCCCTCTCCCCTCTGCCTTTCTTGTCTATGTCTTTGCCCTTTCCCTTTCCCTTTCCTTCCTTTCTTAGTGTATTCTCTCCTCAAACCTTAACGCAATCAGATATTTTGAACTCAGCACATTCTTTCATGTTTCTGTTTCAAATGCCATTCTCTTGTCTGCCGCATTTGAAGTGTTAGTGCATTTCAAGGCCCAGATGAAAAGTCTCCTCTTTGAAACAGTCCCTGAACCGCTCCATCAACCCAAGCAGAATTGCAGATTTCCTTCTCGGGGCCTCTGTAATATATGCTTCTGTTACTGCATTAGCAATTTCATGGCTATTATTTACTTATTTTGGGGGCTGTCTTTCTAGGCTATGATTATTGAAAAGTAAGTGTCATGTCCTATATAAGGTTTTGGCCCCAATGTTCTGAGCTGAGTATATATTCCATATTACTTTCAAAACACTGATATGATCCACCATAATTCATTGAAAATCTACAAAATAGTCCATTCTCATACAATTTCAACATATAGCAAGAAGTCTTGCCAAAACCGGTTTGGCTCAGTGGATAGAGCGTCGGCCTGCGGACTGAAGGGTCCCAGGTTTGATTCCGGTCAAGGGCATGTACCTGGGTTGTGGCCACATCCCCAGTGGGAGATGTGCAGGAGGCAGCTGATCGATGTTTCTCTCTCATCGATGTTTCTAACTCTCTGTCTCTCTCCCTTCCTCTCTGTAAAAAATCAATAAAATATATATTTTTTTTAAAAAAGAAGTCTGATAATCATCAAGATTAAAAGTAAATACATACTTTTGATTGTGACTCTATGTTAGATACTGTTAAGTACCTTTTGTGTAGTATCTCACTTATTTGTCAAAACAGCTTTAAGAAGTGTGTACAATTTTTCTCCATATTATTCATATGAGGAAATTGAGACTCAGAAAGTTTAAAGTCCACAAAGTCTCACAGACTCAACTGAATGGAACCCATATTTTTAACCACCAAATGAAATCCTCCATTATATTTTATTTATATCAAACTGTTTTAAATGTATCACAATTAGAATCGCTTTCCATATTTTAGCTATGAGATTGAAACTTAAAGTGGATTCAGGGAAGAATAAAAAAATAATAATGCATCCCCATTTAGAAAAAGTGGAAAAAATAAAATAATTTAAAATAGACTAAAAACAATGTAGATTAGTTTTAAAATATTCCAAACAACTGACTTTTTAGCAAGCTTGTAAAGACAAACTAAAATGTATAGTCAGCTACTTAGCTTATGTATCTGGTCCGTTAATTAACATAGTAACTCAGAATGAACTCATTCCGAGGTAGGATTTATTAACTGTTAGCAAGTATCTAATGTTATTATGAGATGAAAATGTATTGTCTTTTTTTTGTATTCTCCACAGCAGCTAGATTAAAAAGAGGTGCAATTAGTAATCTATAGGAAATTCATATTTTAAAAATAAGATGTTGGAAGTCTAAAAGATGAGGGATTGTGAAATACCTAGGTTATCCATATTGTTTTATTTTATTTATTAAAGATTACTGAATTTGGATCCAAATATAAAAAAAGAAGTGTTCTCCTCCAAGAGTCCATAATGCAGTGTGTATATTAGGGTCAAGAAAAATGTCCTGGTATAGAATTGCTTGTTTACGCCTCCCTGTGTCTGCCCAAGCAATTCTCCCATGCATAATCCCCAAAGGCTGAGAATCTGTCTTCTCCATTCACATGTCTAAACACCTGAATCTGAATCCTAAATAATTTATTGTAAATACCCCCAAAATTAATTGTATATAAAAAAGGAAGTTGAATAAATGCTATCCAAGCAAATGACATCTAACTATCAGGAATATACATGATAGACTTCAAAATACTCTCTACCAACATTAAGATGTTCTAAAACCACTGGCTAAGAGCAATGGAATTGGTCACTTTGGCACTGGCTTATACCTCCAAACAGGTTTTTCTTTTTGCTACTATAAAAACCCCTTATGGAAATCCTTCCATCTTCATGTAAGAACTCCAATGACATAGAAAGTCAAATGTTAATCCCCACTTATAGCACATTTGATATAATCAACATAACTTTTGTTTTAGGCTTATAATAGTAAATGTAACTTTTGTTTTAGGCTTATAACAATAAATGGAAACCCTGTTTCCATTTATAACAGGAAACAGGTTTCCATTCCTCAGAATGAACCTCAATGAAGAAAATAATCCAAGAAAATCTGAAAAGGATAATTAAATTCAATTATAATTTTATTTGAATTAACCACACAGTTATAATTAGTTACTATGTGTTAGATACTTTTCTGGATCCAATGAATAACACATGATTTCTGAGTACCCACACTCTGGCACATCATTCAAGGTCCATCATGGCCTTGCCTTGTAGCAGAGGGAATTCTTTGTAGTCCACACTCTACTATTTTTCACTTCTGTGCCTTTACATAGACATCTGTCATTTGGGTCATCTCTATAGTAACAGAGTAAGTCTCACTTGTAATCTGGAACCCATGACTCAGGGCAATGTCCCTTTCAAGCTTTCACTGCCGCATGAATAGTGACACATTATATGGTTCCATAGCCCCCTGCCATATCCCTATGCTATATTGCCTCCATAGACGGGACCATCTATAATTTGTGTTTTTATTTTTTGTTTTTTCCTCAGATCCTCATACTTTACAGATGCTCAGTCAAGTTTAATGAATGTAGTGGTTAGATCAGAAACTACTTTCAAGTTAAGGCAATCAACATTGGAGCTTTATTTAAAGTGATTTTTTTTTTTCGTACAGTGGGGCCTTGACTTACGAGTGTCCTAGCTAACAAGTTTTTCGAGATACGAGCCGTCTCTCAGCCAATTTTTTGCTTTGAGTTGCGAGCTAAAATTCGGGTTACGAGCCAGCTTCAGATACCCCACCACTAGTTGACGCAGCGAACGTCATAGTGAACGCCACAACATCAGCCCAACATCACGTGTCTCACTCGTTCACTTCTTGATTTGACATATGAGTAATTTGAGTTATGAGCTCCAGAACGAATTAAACTCGTAAGTCAAGGCCCCACTGTATATTCTAACTCTTGTCAAAAAAAAAAATTAAGTAAGTTGAACTGACTTTGGAATAAACTAGAAAAAATAAAACTTGGAAGAAGAAAAATGTTTAAAATTAAATATGAGAAATAATGGAATTTTAAAAATACCATAGAGCTGTATAGTTTTTAACATTACTGCCTGTTAAATATTAAACAGTTAAAATTCCTGGTATTGAGTTAAACATAAAATAGATATTTAGGAATCAATAATCATAATAATTGGTACCTTGACAAACTGGAGGTGCTCCATCCATCTGGAGTCGTTCTCCTAATCTGCATGTGAGAACTGCATTGCCCACTAAGGAAAATCCTGGAAGACACTGATACCTAATAATATCACCTGTTAATAAAAGAACAGGCAGAGGTGGCTTCAGATGAGTAACACGGTGAAAATTAATAGATGTTTCTAAAGCAATACAAACATCTGTTAAAATTTTTAACCAGTATAAAAATCCTATTAACAGTAAGTAGGGCTGATATTCAAAATATTGAACTACTAGTACTTCATAGGTACTGACCAATCAGAACTGAAGTCAAGAGTAAACTACCAGTGAGACTGTACTGGTCATGCCAGTTGTATATAAGCAGTAGAAGTAAAGAAATAATCTGGTCAGTACAGGTAAGGTATTCATTAAAACTGTATCATGCAAGTAAAATTATCTATAATTATTGCTTTAATATTAAGATTCAACTTACATTGCTCATTGATATTTTCTTATATTTCTCAACCAAAATAAATATGATAATAATAAAAGTTTAGTATGGCAACATTATACAGCAATATTATTCAAATCCCCACAGTTTTCTAATTGTACATCCTGGAAATATAGAATTCCTTCTTCTTGCTTAATAATTCTTTTCCTCTTTCCACTGCTGTCCATTCTTAAGAATGCTAAGCAATCCCCATCATAGAGGAAAGAGCGTCTAAGACAGGCTGTTTCTATTCTTTATTTTTGTTTCTTTTGAAGCAAATCCCTCTGTTAACAGTGTACTTTCTTTGAAAGTAATATAAAAGACTTTACCTATTTCAAATTCATCATCTTCTGTCAAAATTTCAGCATTGGGTACGGGTGGTGGAGGTTGGCACACTCTTAGTTGGTAGGCTATGAAAAGAGAGAATGTGTTTATTCCTTCTCTGAGCAGCTATATATATATATACTCACATATGCAAGAAAATTATGCAATGATTACATATAAGGACAACAAATGGTAGAATTTATAAAGTTTCAATTATTTATTTTAAAAAATTCTATAACATTGAGGAAAAATAAATCATTATTTAGATTCCAAAATATTATCCCATAGTAAGAATGCTTACATTTAAAATCCTTAATTCTACCCTTGTTCTATTACTTTCTGTTATGTGCTCCATAACACCTGCTATTTTTTTCTTGGAGTAATCACCATTTGTAATTATATATTCATGCCTGTTTATGTGCTCAATGCAATCTTCCCCAAGGCTCATCAGAGAACCCCCAGCACCAACGGAAGTACCTGGCATACAATCATAACTACAAACAACTACTCCATGCTTCCTCTATTCCAGGAAATATTACGAGCACTTTACATATAGTAATTACATTAGTCCTTATAAATTTTTTATTTTATTGATCAGTTTATATAACTATTTTTATAATTATCCCTATTTTATCAAAAAGAAAACTGATAAAGTGGAGTTTAGAATTTGGTCTATATCACACAGCTATGATGAGGAAGAGCTGGAATTTGAACCTAGATAGTCTGGTCCCAGAGCCCTCTCTACCCAAGCTATATTATATTAGCATGTTTACAAAATATACATATTTTAAATTTCATCTTTCTAATTATTGATATCTCTTAAACAGGTCATCCCATCAGATTAGATAGATTCCTATTTGGTATAATTTAAAAACCACTCCCCCAAATATCTCTATGAATCTAAGTATCATGACTACTAGCCCAATATGATATCTACATCATAATCATTCGCTTGATTAACTCCTGTTTTCATTAGGAGTATTTTTAAAAATGTACTCTTTTTCATTCAAGAATGCATTTCAAACTATTATAACATTTGAATAAAATGTGTTTTATATGTTTAATTGTGTTACTTAAACTTAGGAGTTATGTATGTACCTCAGTGCTCAGATAAGAGAGAATAAGACTTAAAAGACACAGTGAATCATCTGTGATCAAACAACTAGTACAGAGCTAGTATGTCTCCTAACTTCAAAGTCCATACCTTCAGTGCTTTCTCTATCATAAGAGTATTTATAAGAGTACTGAAGTACGTCAATTAGACCAGTTAATGAAGACTACTGTAAAAGGAGATGAATGAGATAACCAATGGACGCAGACAGTAGGGAGGTAAGGGCATGTGTTGGGGGGTGGGGGTGGCCAGGGAGAGGTCAATGGGGGAAAGGGGGGACATATGTAATACTTCAAACAATAAATAATTTAAATGTAAATAAAAAAGAAAAAATACATAACTTTTTTAAATGAGTAAATATTTGCAATTCTGAAGGGTAATCATGGGCATAAGAGCATTTCAGATGTTGGAGAAAACAGGCAAAAATTTGAGTACCAAATCCATCATTAGATAACAAAAACCCATTTATAAGTGGTTAACAGTCTAATAAACTTCATGTTATTAAGGAAAAAGAAAAAAGAAAAAAAAATTCAAAATGTAGACAAAGAGGGATAAATCAAGGAAAATTTGTTTTCAATATCCTGCTGTTAATTGTTATCTGTCTCTTCTGACATTTTCCTTCCAGTACTTCAACCTGTTTATAAAAGCATTTTCTGTGCAGGGATGCTAATTTGCAAGGAAAACACTGCTCTACACAGAAGAGTCCCCACTAGAAAAGGGAAGACTTGCTAGGAAAGGAGCCCAGGGCAGAGAAGTCTAGCCTAGATTTTGAGAAACAGTTTAGTTGAGAATAAAGTTAGGAATTTTGAAAATCATTTTCCTGAACTTAGAAATAACAAAGAGGTAAGAGAAAGGGGAGGAGATAGAGAGCCTCAACATGGAGAAATCCTTTTAAAACTAGGATTTCAAGAAGAGCATTTTATTGGATCTTAAGTAGAATAGAGGTCAACTCAGAAGTTAGAGAAGCGTAGAGATGCCCACGTGTATATTATTTAACTTTTGTTTGCCTATAAAGTTATTTTTAATCTACGTGATAATCATGTTATTTTCTTATTGTAAAAGAAGCACATTTTTATTATTGAGGAATCCATGACTCTTGCATGTATAGAACATGCTTAGATAACTCAGTTGCAGAGTTTAAAAGAGCAAGTGTTTGTAAATTGTCATTAATGAGGATTATGATGCTCACAGATATGTTATTTTCCCAAGACCACCTGGGTGCTGTGAGCTAAATTCTGTTTCATTCTCTGTTATTGACCATCACTAGCACTTTTATAAACTGTCTCTAGAGCCAAGGAATTAATTACCTTGGGTCATGGAGGGTCTTAGGAGGCATAATGTTATTCCCCTGCTACCTCTACCTCAGTAAGAACAATTCTATTTGGATTAGTTTTATAGTTTTGAATTCTAAGTAACGTTCCATTGAAACAATTTTCTACAGTCTCCACCTAAGTGATTTCATTGATTTTATATATATATTATTGATTTCAGAGAGGAAGGGAGAGGGAGAGAGATAGAAACATCAATGATGAGAGAGAATCATTGATCAGCTGCTTCCTGCATGCCCCCTACTGGGGATCAAGCTTACAACATGGGCATGTGCCCTTGACCAGAATCGAACCCCGGGACCCTTCAGTCCACGGGCTGATGCTCTATCCATTGAGCCAAACCAGTTAGGGCTCATGGATTCTTTTGACTTCAAGTCTGAATTCATGTTTCAAATCCCAATTTTAGATTACCAGGATAATCATTTCTTCTGACTCTTGACTGCCTCCCTCCCCTTATCCCTTACTGTTACTTTCTAATCATAGAACTGTTTTATGGTACATGTGATCATGACTTGTTTTAAAATCTATTATTGTTCATCTATTGGCTTCCTTGTGCATTGTTTGTGCCTCTATCTTGACTTTAAGTAACATAAGGGATGAGACTTTTTCACAGTTAAGTCATTAGCTTCTATCACTATGCTTATTATCCAACAAATATTTGCCAAATAATATACAGAACATAGGTTTCCTCAAAACAGTCTCTAAATAAACAGTCTTACCTAAGATAACTCTCATCTCTAAAACTGCAAATGGTGAGGAAATAGGGCCAATTTTGTGTCAGGGTTCTAGAGATTGGGATCTAAATAGGACCTGCCTGAGATGCTTTTCAGGGTTTAACTATATAATTCTGATTATAATATAAAAGATTTTAAAACCACACCCTTTGTGTCCGATTATAATATAAAAGATTTTAAAACCACACCCTTTGTGTCTGTTTTTCTTAGGTTCTCAACCTTCCTAATGCTGCGACCCTTTAATACAGTTCCTCATGTTGTGGTGACCCCAAATTTCATTGTTACAAATTGAACATAATTAAAGCATAGTGATTAATCACAAAAACAATATGTAATTATATATGTGTTTTCCGATGGTCTTAGGCGACCCCTGTGAAAGGGTCGTTCGACCCCCAAAGGTGTCCCAACCCACAGGTTGAGAACCGCTGCTTTAGACCCTTAAAGGCAAAGAATTACAAAAGGTTAAATCATAAACCAGCTTCCAACAATTCTGTTTTTCAATTTTTGTCAGTGTCTACTAGTCTGTTAAAAATAAGTCTAAAATTTGTCCAGTGTCTTCTCGTTCTTGCTGCCAACATTTTAGTGTGAACCCCTGTCATTTCATAGTTTTTGTACTGGGCTGAATAGTATCCTCCAAAATGTATGTCTTTCTTGAAATCCCAAAATATTATTTTGAAATGGGGTTGTTTCAGACCTAGTAAGTTAAGTTGAGGTCACACTGAATTAAGGTGAGCCCTTAAACCGGTATGACTGCTGTCCTTATTAGAAGAGAAGAGAGCCCTGACAGGTTTGGCTCAGTGGATAGAGCGTCGGCCTGCAGACTCAAGGGTCCCAGGTTCGATTCCGGTCAAGGGCATGTACCTTGGTTGCGGGCACATCCCCAGTGGGGGTTGTGCAGGAGGCAGCTGATCGGTGTTTCTCTCTCATCGATGTTTCTAACTCTCTATTCTTCTCCCTTCCTCTCTGTAAAAAATCAATAAAATATATATTTAAAAAAAAAAAAAAAAAAAAAAGAAGAGAAGAGATAGAGACTGACACACAGGGAAGACGTGTGATGATGCGGACAGAAATTGGAGTGATTTATCTGCAAGGTAAGGAATGCCAATATTGTCCGGCTACCACCAGAAGCTACCACAGCCTTCAGAGACAGCATGATCCTCTCGATACACTGATTTCATACCTCTTGCCCCCAGAACTGAGAGAGAAAAATCTGTTTCCTTAAGCTAGCCAGTTGGGGTACTTCATTACAGTATCCCTAGGAAACGAATGCTCCTATATTATTAAATTGGCCGACAGGCTGTTACCCGGCTTCTGTGTCCTTTTGGTACAATCCTCCCTGCACACAAGTAGAGTGGTGGAAGGGAATTAAGACAGTATTTACACGAAATCTACTGTGTGCCAAGGATTCTGCAAAGGAATCAGCAGAATTTTGCATAAAATCAACAAAGAGGCCAGGGAGGCTTGCTTGAGAGAGAACCCTGGGGAGAATGAGGAGGCATGAGGAAAAAAAGGTAAACTAAGGCTGAGTCCAACAGAGTCTATGCACTGGGCTCAGGATGGGTTTAATGTGAGGCCAGTGGGAAACCGGGGAAGAATTTTCAGTCTGAGAATAACGTGATCAGATTTCTTAAAGAAAAAAATAACAACACTGGCTGCAGTAGGAAAAATACACACAGTTGGAAGGGGACAAAGGTGGGTACCTAGACTCTTCATAGCTGTGGGCGTTCAATAAACAATCGTTGATGGATTCTAAAAAACTCACAGGTGTCCACAGATGACATGATATTAAAAGTTTTGATTATGACCTCCAACAGTCCCTCACTTTGGTTAATAAACTTTAGCCCCACATATTAAGCAGTTTATATTTTCAGCTGCAAATAAACATGTAGTTCCTCTCCTCCGCTTAAAGCTCAAGGACCCGATTTGTTGTATCACCCAGCTATGATGCCATTCTCACCTCACACAGAAAAAAATATTAAACCACGTCTCTTCACTTTTTCAAGATAAACTTTGAAAAATGAAGCCTGTCTATACCCTACCCCTTACCATAATCCCTTCTATTCTCTAATCAACATAGCTCTGAAATGGTTGGTGGTGTAACATTTGATCATGCGGCTAAACCTTTAAGTTCTGTATAATTGTTTATTTGCCTTTTTGAAACCCATCTTCCTTTCTCTTTTTAAACTTTGTTCTCAGATGACTAAAATGGAGACATTTTCACTGATCACCGTCCCTGGAGTTAATTCCTCACAATCACTCCAGTTCACATTTCTCTATTTCCATCTGGCAGTTTTCACAATCTGTAAGAATTATTTGTTTACTATCCGTTTTCTTGCACTAGAATGTAGCTGTGTGAGGGCAGGGGCTTATGTTTATGTTATTAAGTTCTAACTCCTATGGGCATAATACAGTAACTAACATAACAATATTCAATAAATATCTGCTGAGTGGCTGAATCTAGAAAAATGAGATAAATGTTGAGTGAACATATATAAAGTACTTTCTATGATATTGAGTATAAACCAGGGGTGGGCAAACTTTTTGACTCGAGGGCCACAATGGGTTCTTAAACTGGACCGGAGGGCCGGAACAAAAGCATGGATGGAGTGTTTGTGTGAACTAATATAAATTCAAAGTAAACATCATTACATAAAAGGGTACGGTCTTTTTTTTTTTTTAGTTTTATTCATTTCAAATGGGCCGGATCCGGCCCGCGGGCCGTAGTTTGCCCACGGCTGGTATAAACTCAGCCCAGACTGTATGGATTTAAATCTTATTTCTAAGGCTGACAAATTGGGTATTCTTGGATAAGTTGCCTATTGTCTGCCTCATTTTTCCTCATTTGTAAAATAGTAATGATAACTAATAATTTCATGCCACTTCAAAAGGTGTCTATAGGATCAACATCTTTATATATGCAAAGCACATGGAGTAGTGCCTGGCACATAGTAAGCACATTATAAGATTAAGTTCTTGTTATATCAAATTGGAATGCCATTCCTTCTAGATAGTTGGTGTTTAGAGAGAAATAAGAACATTTGCTAAAATAATAATACTTTCTGCTGTTCCCAAGTTTCCCTGTATATTCACGAAAGACATTTTGCTTTGGTAATTACTGCAATAATTCCAAGCAAAATTTAGGTATATTATCTTTGTTGGCAGGATCAGGGTATAAAAGACAATGGTTAGTGGTGGGATGTATTAGATCAGTGGTTCTCAACCTTCCTAATGCCGCGACCCTTTAATACAGTTCCTCATGTTATAGTGACCCCCAACCATAAAATTATTTTTGTTGCTACTTCATAACTGTAATTTTGCGACTGTTAAGAATCGTAATGTAAATATCTGATATGCAGGATGTATTTTCATTGTTACAAATTGAACATAATGAAAGCATAGTGATTAATCACAAAACAATATGTAATTATATATGTGCTTTCCGATGGTCTTAGGAGACCCCTGTAAAAGGGTCTTTCGACCCCCAAAGGGGTCGTGACCCACAGGTTGAGAACCGCTGTTTTAGATGAAGGCCATAGTGGGGAATGAAACATTATAGCTCCACATCTCTTTCTGGACATGTTTCTGTCAAAGCAATGAGCATCCCTGGGAAATATATGTCCGCCAATTTGTGCTGGTTATTCATTACTCTTGTGCACACAACAGCCTACGCTGCTATTTACTCTGGAAGCAGGCTGCGTGTGCCCCCATCTCGGTTCGGCGGGCTCCATGGCCTCTTAGGCAAACTGCTAAGACTCTGTGCTTCAGTTTTCTAGTCTGCAAAATAAACACAAAACTAAGACTGAGTTGATAGAATGTAATGTGCTTAGAAGAGTGCCTGACACCTATTTCAAAGGGAAAACACATTCCCTGCTTATATAAGGCTAACATGGCTGCTGGGATGGCAGCTGTGTCCTGAATACATATAATCTCAATTATTGACCTTACTCACAACCTGATATCATTCCCAGGGCTAGTGCCCATGGGACTTCCCAGAACATATCAAACAAGTTGTTTTGTTTCTATTCTTATTTAAATTGGCTATATTTTTCAAATGCAGAGGTTACTTATGTATTTTTCATTGATGTACATTATACTATAGTACAAAATCCTTGAGTTCAACAACCTACGTTAGAGTCCTGTATGAGATATAACAAAACTGCTAGCACAATGCCCTGGGGATAATATTCAATAAATACCTACTGATGATGAATTGAATTAAAACAATATCTCACCCTGTATAATGTATATACTTTGGTTACTTTGGAAGAAAATAAACAGATCTAGGATGAATATACCCTGTACAGGTTAAAATCATAGGTTGTTTGATCTGAAAGTCACCTAATAAATCACCTATTCTAATAGCTTTCTTTTGAGGCAGTGGAGGGAGAAGGCGACCTAACAAAGTGAAGTATGAGCGAAGTGAAACTTTTAAATTCTGTCATTTAAATTTTAAATAGTATTAGCATTTATTTTTGTACATGCTTTTCATGGATTCCTCTCTTTAGAAACAGCTTCAGAGTCATGACCATTAATGAAAAAGCTGTGTACCATATATCTACACATTTGATCTAAATCTGTATTATCTTTAGAAGAATCATTTATTTGACATGTTATTCAGCTTTAAAATACCATTTATGATTTAATAACTGAATGAGGGCATCATATTCCACATGTCGGTATCTTTTTTCTAATATACATGTTTTTATTTATTTTAGACAGAGGAAAAGAGAGGGAGAGAGAGAGAGAAACTTCAATGAGAGAGAAGCATCATAGATCAGCTGCCTCCTTCAGGTGCCCTGCTGAAGATCAAGCCCACAACCCGGGCATTGCCCTGACCTGGACTCGAACTCACAACCTCCTGGTGGACAGGACAATGCTCAGTCAACAGAGCCACACTGGCCAGACTACATGTTAGTATCTTTTGAGGATGACTGTCATTTGAACTGTACCCTGTTTTTATTCCAATGTGTGTAGGTCTCTGGTTCCTGCTTCTTGAGATTACTTTAGGGTTTGATTCTGGCAATATTTTTTGTTACTTTTAATTTCCTATTTTCTTTGTCATGAAATATCCAACCTAATTCCAGAAAAGAGTGCTGTATTTACCTACTTCAATTCAACTGAGCTATTAAAGGAATCTAAAAAAAAAAAAAAAAAAAAAGAAGAAGAAGAAGACAGAATAGAACACTGGCAAATTGACATTCCTCCTCTGAACCAAAAAAGCATGAGTGCACAACCTTTCAGTCAGGTAAGGGCACTATTTTTTACAGAGGAAAAAAAAATAATAGTGTTCTCTGTTCCCTCATAAACTCTAAGATCTCTTTAGTCATGGGCAGACTTCTGTGGTGACCCAGATTAGTTCAAGAATGATAATTTCATGATTTGGGGGAAAAATTGGAGGAGAAAAAGGATTGTAAGTACATGTTCAGTGATGTAATTGTGGCAATGTTAAAAGTTGTGTGAAATAAGCTCCACTTGAAGGTGGACTTAAATAAATGTTCTTGTAGTTCTAATTAGGAGGAAAAATCTGAGTATGAATTGAGGTATCCTAATACGCTGATATTAGAAAAATGGGTGACCTGGATAATGGACTTAAACATTAAAATGATACCTTCTCTTCTAAGTTAATAAATATATGTTCTATACTATAGCCTTCTGGTTGTTTTGATTGGCATAAGTCAACCCTCAATAAAACATATTTTCTCTTCACACAGTGACCATGGAGCATTTGGGGAACTATGAAGAAAACATACTAAGTTGCGATAAGCCTCCCAACATCTTGCAGTTAGCTTGTAGGTCCTGGGGGAGAAGCACTAAGAAGTGTGAAGCTTCAAGTTGTAATTAGAAAGGGTATTTTCTAGAACATAAGATGACCTATCATCTTGCTAAAAATGAAAGTAATTTTTGCTAAATTTTTAAAGAAAACATAGATTTACATACCATTAAGTATAATCTATTCATGAGATAGTACCGGTTTAGGTACTTATTGCCTAGCACTTATTTTATTACTGCAGCTGTTTGCATTATTTAAAAAGAGGTCATTCTTTGGAGTCAGACGGACCTATTTGAATTCCAGGCAGCCCTTCTATTTATTAGTTCTCTGGTTTTATGTAGGCTACAAAATTTTTATTCAGTTCTTTCATTATTAAAATAGGATTCATAAGGCTTACCTTGCAGAGTTATTACAAAAATTGGCAATAATACATGGAAAGTACCTAGCATAGCACTGGGTGTATTACGTTTTCTGTAAATGGCAGCTATGGCTGTTACAGTGACCATCGTACAAAGTTAGTGTCTGCAAAACATGTAGCTAAAAGGTTTTGTGTAGTTTACTTTCAAAGAGTCACTGATTAGGACTGGAAGTTGTTATTATTTATTATAAGCCAACCCCATCTTGACTCTATAACAGATATCAAGAAAATTCAGCAATACTGAGAGAGACAAAAACATTTCCTCAGACGAAGAAGAAATATGATAGTTGAGATAAAGTGCCTCAACATTTACCCCTGTCCTATTTTTTCATTGCACATAAATTGCATTTTGCGAAGCTTTTTATGAATGTTATTTTTGATCAGGAAAGGCTTTATGAAAGTGATATTTTATAAAAGACAGATGGCTAACTGGATCTCATAAAAGAAGTCAAGTTAGAGGGAGGGGAAAAAAACACTTTTTGTCCTCTTTTCAAACATATTTAAAATACCTTAATAAGTAAAATTTAAATGATTAATGTGGCCTTAAGAAAATATATGGAAGTATAGATCAGATTTATGAAATAAATACACAAGTCATAAGAAAACCACTCATGACTTAATGGGCCAGGGCATAACAGAAGGAACTATTAAATCACTAAGAGAATTTAAAGAAAATTGAATGTGGGAGCAAACCATTCTAAGATTAGCTATACAACCATTTTAAAATAAGTGTTAAATAATAAATTATCTACTGGTTTATTTATTTTTACAAATATAAAATGACTTGAACAATTTTTTTTTTTTATCATTACAAGAGTTCACTTTGACACTAAGCTATAGGTACTGATTATGGGCCCAGAATAGGAATATTATCTTTTAGATGTATTAAATTATATTAGTTGTATTAATACTAATTTGAAAACACACATCTTTTTTTTTGTTTCTGTGAGAGGAAATAGGTACACGTCTACATATTGTAAAATAATCTTTTCAAAAGTTGTCACTAGTATAGCTAAAAAAGTAAATAAACAACTTTTTCAAAAAAACGTGAACACACTTCCCACTGTAAAACTAAAACATAGTCAATCCCAATCAGTCAATAATCCTATATAATAAAATCCTAACATGCAAATTGGCTGAATGGTGGAACGACCGGCAGAATGACTGGTCACTATGATGAGCACTGACCATCAGGGAGCAGACTCTCAACACAGGAGCTGCCCCCTGGTGGTCAGTGAGCTCCCACAGGGGGAGTGCCACTCAGCCAGAAGCCAGGCTCATGGCTGGTGAGCACAGCAGTGGTGGCGGTAGCCTCTCCCACCTCCACTGCAGGTGGGCAGTAGGGCACAAGCGGTCCCGGACTGCAAGAGCCCCAGACTGCGAGAGGGATGTCTGCCTGCCAGCTTAGGCCCAATCCCCAGGCAGACATTGACATCCCCCGAGGGGTCCCAGACTGTGAGAGGGCGCAGGCTGGGCTGAGGGACACCCCCCCCCCCGCCCCGCACGAATTTGATGCACTGGGCCTCTAGTAAAAATATAAAAGGGATACAAAGCAGAAATATGATGTGTTTTCAAAAATGCATTCACTATTATTAAACTCCCAGGCTTATAAAACAATACACTATACTGTCATTGAGTTCTCTTAGACTTGGCAAAAAGAATAAGTGCATCATAGAGAAGATGGTAGTGACACCTATGAGTGCGAATTATCAAGAAATGGAGGGATTTAAGATGGAGAGACTTAAAGAACTAAAGATGAGTAAGAAACCATTTAGGAACTGAAGTTCAGGAGGAAGTAAGAGAACATATCTGCCTGAAGCCAGAATAGATAGACACTGGGGAGTAAGGTTCAATGAACCAGATTATAGGGTAGCTATAAATTTGATTTACTGTAGGCATCATGCATTCTTGAAAAGGTGAATCTGGATGAAAGCAGTGCTTAGGAAAACTATCCTAAGTGAGCTGTTGGAATATAAGGCATCTGTCAATTTTAAAATGAGCCCTACCTAGCTCAAATTTCAAGGTCATTTTAAGGTTTGGGTAAAATTTCCAGAGATGTTGATTCAAATCTTAGGATTCTCTAGGCTCTGGTAATTTTGCCTGATTATGAAATTTAAAGCATAAAATAAATGTTCTCTCAGAAAATGTAAAATGTGAGATAAGGTATGGTAAGGAAAGGAAAACTTACTGAACATCTACTCTGTCAGGCACTGTAATAACTGTATATTATCCATTGTCTCCAATTCTTATATAATCTCTGCAATATAATGTTATAATAAATAGTAATAATGACAGCAATTATTTGGGTTGAACTATGCAATATTGAGCATTTTTGACCAAAAATTTCATATTGTTCAATCTAACTTATGTCAGTAATTGAAGTAATTTCTACATATCCAGTATCTCATTAATCTCAGCAATCCTACAATGATGTTTTATAGCTTAAACTAGAGGCCTGGTGCACAACATTCATGCACTGGGGGGGAGGGGTGTCCTCTCAGCCCGATCTGCGCCCTCTTTCAGTCCAGGACCCCTCAGGGGATGTCCACCTTCCAGCTAAGCCAGCAGGTGGACATTCCTGAGAGGGGTGGGGGGGAGCTGGGATGTGATTGGCCCTCCGGGTGGGTGGTGGGACACCCTTGCCAGCCCGGGATCCAGATCTGTCTCACTGATGTTCATGCCGGTTGTAGGGAGCCACCTGGCAGCTGCTTCTATATCATTTCTTCCTTGTGGAGCTTCTAGGGAGGGGAAGCGGCCATAGTGCCTGAGGCCAACTTCCAGGAGGCCGGTGGAGCTGTTGGGATCATGCTAGCGGTGACAGTCTGTCAGTGCCTGGCCCGTTCTCCAAAGATTGGACCTGCAGGACTACTAAGTGAGTGAGTGGTTGCCACCTGGGCTGGTGGGCCACCGGGACAGGTCCCCTGTTGGAGGACACTGACCACCAGGGGGCAGCTTCTGCATTGAGCGTCTGCCCCCTGGTGGTTAGTGCGCATCATAGTGACTGGTCGACCAGTCACTTAGGATTTTATATATCCTATCTAATAAAGAAGGGATATGCTAATTGACCCTCATGCTATCACAAAGATGGCGATGCCCACAGCCAATAAGGAGGGGCTATGCTAATTTACTCCCCCCCCTTAAAGATGGTGATTCCCACAACCAATAAGGAGGGGCTATGCTAATTGACTGCCCCGCCTTCAAAAATGGCAATACCAATAGCCAATAAGGAGGAAATATGCTAATTAACTGCCATGCTCTCAAAGATGGCGGCACCCACAGCCACAAGATGGAGGCACCCAGTCCCGTCAGCCCCCCAGCTGCCCAGGGCCAGCCCAAGGGACGACCAAATGACTGAACAAGCAGGCTGGGTGGGGCTACCAGGCTGGTAGGGGGGCCGTGAGGGGCAACCAGGCTAGCAGGGGGGCAGTTGTGGGTAACCAGGCTGATGGGGAGCTGTAGTTGGGGGCAACCAGGCTGGCAGGGGCGCAGTTGGGGGCAATTAGGCTGGCAGGTGGGGCAGTGAGGGGTGACTAGGCCAGTAGGGGGGCAGTTGGGGGCAACCAGGCAGGCAGATAGGGGCAGTTAGGGGTGACCAGGCTGGCAGAAGGAGGTAGTTGGGGGCGACCAGGCCGGCATGCAGAGGCAGTGAAGGGCAATCAGGCTGGCGGGGGGGCAGTTAGGGGTGATCAGGCAGGCAGGCAGGTGAGCAATTAAAAGCCAGTGGTCCAGGATTGTGAGAGGGATGTCCAGCTGCCTGTTTAAACTGGTAGTCGGACATCCCCCAAGGCGTCCCAGGTTGGAGAGGGTGCAGGCTGGGCTTAAGGGACCACCCCCCCCCCTGCACAAATTTCATGCACCGGGCCTCTAGTCTATATCATAAAAGGCCTGTGGTCATGACTCCATTAAACAACCGGTCACCAGGAGGTACATGGAGCACCCCTCGTGGGCTGGGACTCACAGTTCGCACGGCAAAACAGTGCTCGCACAGGGCTGGTGGGGCTTGCGCGGGGCTGGGGTGCTGGCATGGTGGAGGCAAGGCCCGTGGCTTGTGTGGCAGAGGTGGGGCCCGCAGCTTGCATGGTGGAGGCGGAGCCCGCGGATGGCAGCACGACCAAACCATGGGTCACCGGGAGGTGCATGGAGCACCTCTTGCAGGCCAGGACTGATGGCCTGTGCAGTGAGGTGGGGCTCACATGGGGCTGGCAGGCAGGCCGTGTGGTGAAGAGGGCGCAGGGGATGGGCGCTGGGCGGGGGCGGGGAACACGGCGCAGTTCCCCAGGTGGCAAGCGAAGGTGCTCCTGCCGTGGAGGTTGGAGAGGGGGTGCACATGGCCGGCGGCAGGGGGAGGCAGCACGCGGGGGAAGGGCATGAGCTGGGAGTGCTACGGGGCACTAGCAGCATCCACGGAGCGTGCAAGGTGTTGCAGGGCAGCGGTCATGGCCCTGATGGCAGGCTCGGCCTAGGGGACCCTACACTCGCATGATTTAATCGTGCGCTAGGCCTCTAGTATATATATATCTCCACATAAGTGTCCACGTAAATCCACATTCACGCTTTGTGTGTATACATATACATTCTACAATCCTAATTTTTTCTATATGAATACACATGCACAGACATTTTTTCTCTGGCAATATTTCCCTTTTGACATTGATCCTACATTTTACAAGAATTGTACATTCCCTACATGGTCATCTATGGATATTTATAGTCCATCAATGAATTAGTCCCTTCTTTGTCATTTGTTCAGGCAGGGCACAAAATAATAAAAATTTATGCAAGGATCCATGAAAGATAAAATGTACAAATGCAGTTAAGCAACTAATTCATTTTTCAACTTTATTACTTAATTTATTGGTTCCCGAGTTATGATTAGTTATGAAAGTAATAAAACTGTTGTTATAGTCTTAGACTATATCTACGGAATGCCAGCATCAATATCCAAGTCAGTAAACAAGGCAAGTGAGTTATTTTGTAAAAAGCCCAAACAAAAGTTACCTAACTGAACGCCCCTTTTTAATTGGCTATGCTGGAGTGTTCATGCAGCTGTGGGCACTAGGGAAGTACAAAGTTGGTACTAGCTACTGGCTGATAAATGCTGAGATAAAGCAAATCAAATATTTTTTGGCCGATGCTCTGAGTATCTAAACCTGATGTGTTTTAAATGTGAGAATAACCATATTTTTCATGGAATATAAGATGTGAGTATCAAAGCTTTACATTGTGTTAAGAGAGATAAAAACATTAAATTGTATATTAATGTAATGGACAAAGCACATGTTCATGTTGTAAATTTTTATACAACTTGCGAATTTAATTCAGTAGGTTATTGATTCTATGAAATACTCATGGAATTGGTCCAACAAAGTTACATGAGGCAGAATGTGTTTCATGGAGGTGTGGTCATAGCAGATAAAGGTATGTAATCATTAGAAATAAATAAAAATTTTCTTGTTTATAATGAAATAAAATCAATTTGAGATAAAATAAAAATATTGAAAAGCTGTGAGACCATCTGAATGTTTTTCTGAAGAAGTTACCCTTATGAGGAGAAGACCCAGAAATAAACAAAGAATTAAGGTTGCAATTCTTCATAAATTATTCTACAGACATAAAAGCTATGAACTTAATAATCTGGAATAGTCACTGAAAACTGTAATATTCTAGACTAGCTATAGTTTTGAAACAAAGTATAAATGATTGAGTAATATGATTCAAAGCAAAAAGATATTGGATGCTAGTTTTATAAAGACTCACAGCGGGTTGAATAAACATTTTGTATTGAAAAGTCTCAAAGTTACATGCAATAAAATATAAACAGCTGGTTCTCTTTTATTGGTTTCTATGTGGAAAAAATATTATTTTCTACTGGGTAATTACTGAGTGATTTATATCCTATCTCCATTAGTTTAGATTTTAATGTCCCTAATGCTTATAAGAGGTTATTCTTTGCAAGTAAATGTATTTGAAGCAATTTTAAGTGTCACAATTTAATACCTTTTCAATCATTGGTTAAATATATTTTTCAGTCAATTTTCCAGGACAATTTCAAACAGTAGCAAGTGAAACATAAACTCTTAAATAATACGAACCATGGTAACTGAGCACAAAAAAGCCACTGGTTGTGAAATCACTGTGGAATTTGATGAGAATCTGGTTTGAAGTGCTATAGACTGACTCCAAAGCAGTGTTGCCACTGAACTGCCCAATCTGAGGTGAGTTTTGATCTGGTCCATCCCTGTTAGAGAGAGACAGAACAGAGTGGGGTAAAGATTAAGACTAGTTTTTTAGGTGAGTTTTCCACAAAGTTTAATAAAGGCATTAAATAAGAGATGATAGAGCAGATGAAATAACCAGTGAGTGCCATATCATATTGGTATAATTTGTGTTTATATCAGTGATAACATTTAAAAAATGTAAAGTATAAAATTAGACCAGATTTTTACCTAACTGAAGTGCACTCATATTAGTTGTAATCAACAACACTATCTTTGGTTTCCTGACTACAACCCAAGCTTCCTAAATTCTTGAGGTCTGCCTTCCTTTTATTTTCTTCAAATTAATCTTGAGTAAATTTAGAAGGAATCATAGAACTCACACAGTAGTTCTATTAACCAATTATCAGGAATTAATTCAGATAGTTTCTTTATAATATATTTTTAAATAAAGATGCTTCAATTAATAGGATAATACAAATATATTTTATAACAAATTATTATGAGAGAAATTAAAGTTATATTAAATCAGTATGATTTGTACATAAGCTTTTAAATTTTCACTAGTTTTGTAAATATATAACTTTCTTAGCTTAAACTTACCCTGATATTAATTCCTTGTTTTTGCATATCAGTTTAATAATAAATTAAAATATTTTTCCATATATAAACTTTTTGTTCAAAGTGTTTAGTTACTTCCTGGGAAAAATCTAAATCTATTTCTCTTCTTTGTCTCATTCTACAAACCACATACTGTCACCCTCAGTCACACCAGGTGGCAATTTCTGTTTACAGAGGATTGTGATATATTTTCATTTCTACCTTGATGAATCAATAAGTAATAGTGGCCCTGGCTTACCATACAGTAATGAAATCATAGACTGGCTCTGTTTGAAGGACAGTGAAATTGATGTAGATTCCATTCCCAGGGGGTACTCGTACAAGCCAAAAACAGTCTTGAAAGTTGGGGTATTCATCTGGATAACCAGGAGAATAAATGGTGCCATTCATAGCAGTTATATTCCCTCCACAAAGAGCTACAGAAAAGACACAAAACACAAAGTTAAAATAAATAATAATGAATTGATTATAAAGAAAAAGGTGCACATTTAGTACTTAAGCAGTATAAAATCCATCTGTATTATGTTTTTACTTCAGTTAGGTATAGAAAGTAAAGTTGCAAACCATGAACAAAATATTGCTAGCTTGTATTTATTTTTCTATATGAAGCATGCTACCTAGTTATTATTAACTATTATTAAATTAATAAATTACATTGTGTTCTTTTCCCAAATATTTTGTCAATATATATTTACACTGTTCAACTCTTATTTGTCTTATACTATATGTATTTATGGCCTTAAAAGAGGTTCAGGGATTTTTATTTAAAAGGTTTTTTAAGAGGAAATGTACCCAAATTCAGTAGCAGTATCTGGGCTATTGGTTTTCATAAGAATGATTATTAAACATACGCACACACAGCTACACAGACACACACATATAGGAGGAGCTCTAAAGCATTAACTTTATCTTTACTGGCAATGGAGAAGGTTAGGGCTTCTGCCAATAATAATAAAATCGGTTATTCATTACGGAGCCTTCAGGGTTTAACCTGGGTACTAACTATAATTATTCAACTGAAAGAGAGACTGTGTGTTTCGCATGCTATTTGAAGAGGAAGACGCAACAGTGCCCAAACAAAAATGATTAAACGTGGATGACGCATACCTTCACACCTTGGAAGTGGGTGATTCCAATTGCGACTCACTCCATGAAGGCAAGTGAGAGCTGAATTTCCAATCAGCGTGTATCCAGGGAAACATTCAAATGAAACGGTTTGACCCACAGTGAAATCACTGCCAATTACAAAGCCATTGCGAAATGGGCGTGGGTCAGGACAGCTTTGCAACTGATAGGCTGCAAAAGGGAAAAAAGGAAAATGTTTTTCCTTTCTGAATTTTGAAAGACCACAGATGCGTACTATTTGCGACTTGAAAAACAGATGCACTGCTCCTCGTATTTGGTTACAAGTAGCAATTCAGGTTTATGATAAATGATATTAATGAGAGTATGATATGAATTGCTTCTCATGTCTATACTTTTCCAATCAAATGTTAGTATAATTTACAAAAATGCATTCAGTTTCTTCACCCACTTATGTAATCCATCTAAATTATAAGTTTTAATGAATATGTGAACTACTATTACCACCACAGTTTTAATCAAACATATTCTGATTCCTTTACATAGAGTACAACTGCTTCCTGGTTACATTGCACATACATAGAATAAAATAAACACATGTAAGCTTCATTCTGAGTCTTTTGAATTTTATTTTCTTTATTTTTTTCTTTAAAAGGAATAAGCCACTGTTGAGTTTCTCCAAAGTAGCCATGTAATAATATAAAATACTAGGAAAAATTTTCCTCCAAGTATAAATTTTGTACTTTAGTTAACACGATATTTTGGGCACTTCAGTATAACAATGTGTTCATTTGTACATATTCCTTTGGTTCTATGTTCTACATGAGATCAAAGTTCCTATTTGTTTTGTTTATCATTGTATGCTAAAAGCCTTGTCCACTGCCCATCACATAGTAAGTGCTTAATAAAGACGGCTGAATAAATTTTGAGCCTATAAACAGTGTACACTAGGCACTTTTCCAAAATTCAGAAAGTGTTTCAAGTCTAATTGCAAGACCATTTAAAAATAACATTGGTTCTGTGAATCTGTATAAATTAATCTATTTCACAAAATTGGCATCAGCTCAATGATATCAATGCAGTAAATGAAGAGATAGTTTCAAAATTCAATGTAACTTACAAATAATATGTACTCATGATTATAATACATTGTGGCTCAAGTCAATAATATTAACATGAGATCAATGAGTAATAGAATCTCTATTTTATGCTTTTATCACAAAAATAAATATTTTTCGAGGACATATAGACTAAAAATGCAGTTAATAAAGTTCAAATTCCAGTTTTATATCATTAAAATAAGAACTTTATTTTGAGAGGGAGAAGAAAATGAGGGCAGGAATAAGAACATGAAGCCAGGTTTAAGTTCAATACCAAAGTGCTGGCATATGGTTCAGTATACTTGCTAGAAAAGGACCACAATATAGTTCTGAGTCTTTTAGCAACAAAGAAGAAAATTAGTTGTTGCCCAATTGTTTCTCAAATAATTAAAGTCTTTGGGAGCACAGTTAATTCTGTATTGTGAGGTGGTAGAAATGACTCCTATTTTATGTAAAGGATAATGTGTGATGTAGTGCTCTTATATTATGTCTGCAAATATAACACAAATTTTAATTATTTAGACCCATGTATTTGGATGTTACAATGTCTATTTTAACTATATTTAAATGTCCTCTTGGGTATATACTTTTATTCAGAAAGTATTTATTGTGCTATTATTGTCCTAGGCACTTGAGATGCATCAAGGAACAATACAGAGATCACTGCTTGGAAATCACAATAAAAATGTATTATATACTTACGAAATCCTTTAATAATTAGGGCAGATATATAATAAAATTTTAAGGTATTTGAATTAAACATCCAAATCATTGGAATTACATTATTTGTGTAAAATATCCTAACTTTATTTTTTTTAAATATATTTTATTGATTTTTTACAGAGAGAAAGGGAGAGGGATAGAGAGTTAGAAACATCAACGAGAGAGAAACATCGATCAGCCGCCTCCTGCACATCTCCTACTGGGGATGTGCACGCAACCCTGGTACATGCCCTTGACCGGAATCGAACCTGGGACCCTTTAGTCCGCAGGCCGACGCTCTATCCACTAAGCCAAACCGGTTTTGGCTAAAATATCCTAACTTTAAATATTTGATTTTAAATTTTAGACTTCAGAGTTGGAATAATGTAGTAACAGCTAAAATGCAATGATATATACCATATATATTTTGCATTCATTTTATCATATAAAGTTCAAAGCAACTTATCTGAGAGATACTATTACTAACTCCATCATGTAAATATAAAACTTTATCTAGCTTGCCTTGCTTAACTACCTTGCCTTGACATGCTTAATTTCACTGTGCACTAAGACTAACTCAATCCTTTTTTCAGAATTAAGATTTTCTAAGGCCTCAGAAAGACATCATTCCCCCTATATAGTTGCCTGAAAACTGCATTAAAAAAAAATCTTTCTAATTGAAGTTTGCTTGGTTTAGGTTCTTTTTATTTCTAAAACAAAATATAGAAAATATTTAGAGTTAGATTGCTAATTACTGATTTGGGCTAAATAAGCTTTCACTTTTTATTATCCAACTCACCTTGGTATACAATGTGGAACCCTTGTTTGTTTTGTGAATAGTCACTGTGAAAGTACAGGCTTGTTTCATGAGTTGTGCTGAATAAGGATGATGGGATTTGAGGACCACTAAGTCGGCCAATAACAGTGCTAGTCTCTGAGGTTCCACTTCTTACTTCCAAATAATCATGTATAGTTTCTGTAGAAAAATTGACAAACTGGAGATGTACACCTAAGGAAGAAAAGCAAGCAATATTACTTTTTTTTTTTACCGAATTAAATGCACATACACACAAATGCACATACTCGCTTTAATGCACTTAGATATGTTTCCATCTAGGCACTGTTTTCAGTGTTTGTTCCAACCCAGTAAATGTAATAATAATAATAATAAAGAGAATATGTCTCCTCATTCTGACTGTAACTTATTTGGAGACGGGTACGAAGTCCATTCTACTATGCATTTTATCCCCAGGACTTAGCATAGTACCTGTAGAATAATATGTACTCAGTAAAGAATTATTAAAAGTATGAGCTTCTGCAAATTCATGTAAAACACTTAAATATGAATTTGTATTCTGAGGCTACAGATGTTTTGGGTAATGGGGTACTTAAATTCAGTCCTCAGTAAGCGAGATAGGATAGGATTTCTTAATTCTCTAAATCCACTAAGTTTCTATTTAAGGAAGTATCTAATCATCCTAGTCTTCTGAAATTTAATGAAAAAGCTGATCCTCAATCTAGCACTTCTATTTATGCATTTATAGACTCATGGGATATGAAGAACCTATAAGAGAATATATTTGTGATTTAAGAGTGAGAAAGAATTTATTAAATGCAGTATATCCAAAACACTGGCAATTTTATTATTAGAATTAAAAAAGTATATTCACAGGGGTATTTAAAACTAAACATTTAAAAATTTATACTATTTTTCAAATGCAAAGTTTTGTTTATTTACAATGAATATTAAATTAATTGAATATGTTACTAGAAAATAATTTGTCTATGTACTACTTGGGTACAAAGTGAAGAATTACAAAAACAATCATACAAGAAAATTAGGTTGAATTTATCATTGCCACACACATCTGACTCAGGCTACATCCATGCATATCAAATAGAAAATACCATGAAGTTATCTACTTATCTATCTATCCATCTATCAAATTAAAAAATACCCATATTCTTTCAATTATCCAAGTATTCCAGTTGAAATATATTTGGCTTATCAACAATTATCCAAATTGCACTCCTCAATTTACATAACTGTATGTAACCCAAATTAAACTACAATTTATGAATATTTTATGTTAGACATTTGATATTTTTAAAGGATGCTTCTAATGATATTGAAAAACATTTTCACCTGTTTTTAATATACATACCAAAACCTACAGGCAGCTTTACTGTCCACGTGCAATCTAAACTGCTGGGGTAATTTCCAGGAAACCCTGGGCTGAGAATCACACCACTGAAATCTGACATAGCACCACCGCACTGAGCTGCAAGATAATTGAGGTCCCAGGTAAGCAGAGCAGTGGAATAGTTGACTATATTAAAAACAGATTGAAATAATTTCAAGTCTTCAGCAAGTCTCTGAAGTAAAACTGTTTGATATAAATTTGAATATTGCCAACTCTCATTCACCACACACTAGTAATGAAATATAATCAACCGACAATGCATTTTCTAAAATAGCATAAAAAGACAAGGTACTTTCTTTCTCTGCAAGTAAAAACAATTATAGCACAGCAAGGAGTAGCTCATGTGCTGTGAATACAATCAAACAAGAAGCACATGTCCTTTTCCACAGAGGGCAGTTTACTTCTCATCCTTAAGTGTTCTAGTAATGTTTTGATGCACTCCAAAGATGACGTAATTTAGAATAAAATCAAGCCAACAATATCAGTTCTAAGTACAGTGGGGCCTTGACTTACGAGTTTAATTCGTTCTGAGACCGAGCTCGTTAAGGAGCTCGTTAACTCAAATTACTCTGTCAACTCAATGCAAAAAATCGGCCGAAAGACAGCTGGTATCTCAAAAAACTCGTTAGTCGGGACACTCGTAAGTCAAGGCCCCACTGTACCACGATCAAGAAGGAACTGTTTTCAAAAATCTTGCCTCCTTTTACTCTTTTTGTAAGAAAGCTAAATAAAGAATTTTAAGAAAAATATTGGTTTCTAATGGTAATGTGTGAGGAATTTACATATCACATATGGGATATGGTCTTTATCCTAAAATAATTTAAACAGAGAATAGGGAAGTACAAAGCGTAAAATGATGCAGCCAATTTTGAGAATGTAAGCATAATTTATCAATGTGCTTGTTTTAGAATCTGTTATACTGATTTACTATTGATAAGCTAAGTAACATTTATAGGAACAGATAATTACCCAAGTTCTAATTTCTGAGTGATTAAATGGAACTATTTAACATGCATTGAAAGAGCAATTGCATTTTGGAAGCTAATTCTTCTAACTGAATATTTTTATCATTTCATTATAAAAGGACTAAAAATCTCATTTGTTAATTATTTCATGTTAAGAATAGTAACAGATAGATACTCAAACTTCAGGATATATATCAGAAAGGAAAGCTAAGTAGAAAGTCTATCCATGTTCTGTAGGATAGCAATAACAGGTTTGGCTGCTCTCTTTATATGGTTTGAATAAATTATGTATCAAGCTGATTTTACTAGGTGGATATATATATAACCTTGCAGTCAATCTGCATACAAAGCTTTTGTTTAAATGTGATTATCATTGAGAGCTAAAGATGTACCTGTAGACCTTCCCATCCTTCAGCGGCTTTGTACTGGACTTTTGTGCCCCATTAGACTTTTTGATAAGGACATAACCATAGCATAGCCCTCCAAGATAAAATCATCTTTGATTCTTCCTTCTAATTTGTCTCTATTACCTAAAAATCTCAAGTGACTTTTCCTTTCTTCCATAAAATATCTGGCAGATTATTTATTTTACAGTTCATAACACTGTAACCTTGTTACTGGGTAACTAGAGTTTTCAGATACTCTCTGAATCAGCCCCATTGCCTTCACTTCCTCCTTATAGAGCCATGATGGCAATTCAAATATTTGTCAATCAGATATCATACAAACTTGTTGTTCAAAACTAAGATGAGTAGAAAAGAAATAAAAATGATTTATAATTCCATTACTCACATATAACTTGTTTATATTTCTTTTTCTCTACAGAAATATATATATGCATGCATGTGTGTTTGTTTATACGTGTACCTATATAATGAAATTAGGATCATATAGTTATCTATTTTTCACTATAATAACTACTATCCTGAATGTCTTGTGTGTCCCAGGTGCAGTGATAAACATTTTAAACAGATTATCTCCTTTAATTCTTACAATAGGTCTGGGCGATAGACATATTATTCCATTTAACAGATGAGCAAACAGTAGGGCAAAGAATAAAACACTTGCCAGGCATACCTATTGCACCCTAGCTGATATTTGAATATAGATATGTTGGACATCAAAATCTGTTACGTATTCCTTGTAGTTTCATACCAATGTACCCCTATGTAATAAAATTTAAATTTTCTAGCCAAGTTTTGTTAAAATATCATTTTCATCGTATACTTCTCTCATTACTAATATATAGTAGGGAATGCATAGTTAATCAAAATGCAATACTTTACCTAAAAATTAACCATTCATTAAGAGTAATAATTGGTTCCACTAATATGATAAAATGGAAATTGTCACATAATGCTGGGTGGCATTTAACATAATAATATTTTCTAAAAGCAATTTGGCAATATTTATCAAAGCTTTTAAGCATTACATACAATGACATATTAGTCTACTTAGGTAAAATCTCAAGTAAACAATTAGAAGTGTGCATGAAGGCATGTGAAAAGGTCTTATACTATATGCCATGAAGCCATTTTAAAAATCTGATTTTTAAAAATATGTTATGGCATGGGAAATTTTTCTAGGTTAATGCCAAGAAGAAAAACATTATAAAAATATACACATAATGTAGAATCCCAAAACTTTATATTAATTTGTTCATTAAACAATATTCATTGGATATTTAAGATGAGAACTTTTCTAGAAATTGACAATATAGTGATGAACAAAAGATCTTCACTCTCTGCTCTCATATCAGTAGAATAGACATAATATTTATTTTGTTATTTATACTTTATTATGCCCCCTATTTTTATACACAATTGGATACACACATAAATATACACCCCACACATAGCACACACATAATTGGTATTATCTGTATATATAAATTTTTACGACAGGCATTATGTATATCTGTGTATATATAAAAGCCTAAGCGACCATTCGAACATTCCACCATTCCATCGTTAACTACGATGCGCACTGATCACAGGGGGCAGATGCTCAATGCACAGGCATGGAAACATGGAACATACTAATGACTCTCAGAGGAAAGCGGGGAGGGAGGAGAGTAGGAAGAGATTAACCAAAGATCTTATATGCATACTAGAGGTCCAGTGCATGTATTTGTGCACCAGTGGGGTCCCTTGGCCTGGCCTGTGGGGATTGGGCTGAAACCAGCAGCCTGACATCCCCCAAGGGTTTCAAGATTGTGAGAGGGTGCAGGCCAGGTCGAGGGACCCCACCGGTGCATGAATCTGTGCACCAGACCTCTAGTTTTATATATGTAGGTATAAAAATCACACCAATTCTTTTGATTTTGCCCTTCTTGCTGTTCAGAAAGGGCTTTCTTCTTTATCCATTTATCTTAATAACACATACCATCCAAAACTGTGTAAATAATATGGGCTAATTTCCCAGCCAACACCAGTTCAGTCAATACCAGTCTCATATTTCTGAAATTGCATCATGTAATCAATGGTATAATTTAATACTAAATTACTCTCATTTCATTTCTCTTATTTCTACCACTCTAAATGGTAAATGGATATTTTAATGATAGAGATCCTACCCCACATACTTTTTTTAAAAAAATATGTTTTTGTTGATTTCAGAGAGGAAAGGAGAAGGAGAGAGAGATAGAAACATCAATAATGAGAGTGAATCATTGATCGATCGGCTGCCTTCTGCACGCCCCCTAATAGGTATTGAGACCACAACCCAAGCATGTTCCCTTGACTGGAATCGAACCTGGGATCCTTCAGTCTGCAGGCCAATGCTCTATCCACTGAGCCAACCAACTAGGGCCCCACATACTTTTCATACTCTGTAGAACCCAGCATACTAATGGTTGCTTACAGGTAACAGAAATGAGGAACAGAAAAAAAAAATAATAATAAAGGGCGAGATAGAAATATTTGGAAGCAGCATTTAGGGCAAACGTTTGTGCCCATATTTTCAAAGCCCCTAGTGCTCTTTTGACATATATTCCATATCTCCATTGTCTGTCACCACTGAAGACATCCCCTGGAGTGTCATGTTCCATTGATAGACCCCAGATTCCTTATCTACATTGGCTCAGTTGTAATCAATAGGATATTTACTATTTCCTGATCCCTGGGTACTTCTATCATGTTATACTGAAAAAAACTCTCTCAGGGAATCAGAAAACCTAATGTCTTTTCTCAATTCTCTAAAGTTTAAAGTCATTCATTGATATTGAATTGGGGTAAAAAAAAAGAACTGTAAAACTTTAAAATAAAAAAGATATGAAACAGTTATCTCAAAGTATTTTTTACATAAGACCTGACAAAAGGCAAACTATTATTTGAATAATATCATATAAAGCATGTAACTTTAAAATTTGATAAACCTTATAAATGTTCTATATTTCTTTAACTTACCCAAACAAATGGGGATTGGGTAATTCCATCTTCTTACAGGTCCAGGCATACATGTTATGTGAGAATGACCCTGTGTAAATAGGACAATACAGTTCAGTACAGCTTTTTATTATTTTATTTTATTATTATTATTTTTTTAATTCATTTCAGAGAGGAAGGGTGAAGGAGATAGATAGAAACATCAATGATGAAAGGGAATCATTGATCGGCTGCCTTCTGCACGCCCCACTCTGGGGATCAAGCCATCAACCCAGGCGTATGCCCTGACAGGAATTGAACTGTGACCTCCTTGTTCATAGGTTGACATTCAACCACTGAGCCACTGAGGCCGGGTTCAGTGCAGCTTTTAAAAGTTAAATTGAACATGGCATAGGGAAAGACTATTATGAAAACAAAGTTAAATACATATTGTCACTTTTATAGATTTTAACTTTTACTGTAAGTCTTATTATATTATTTGGAATAAGAATGGCAATTATATATACTTTTGATAAAATTTAAAAAAAAGGTCCAGATAGAAAAATTAAGACTCCATATCACATTAGAATTGTATTTTATGTTTTTTATCAAAACATTCTACTATAATGATTACACAAGTGAAATGGCCGAATATAATGGTTTATAATAAATTGCTGTAATATTCAAGATGAGGTTAAATAATGATAAAATTCTTTCATAAAAATATTAGAACAGGTGTTGAGGTATATTAAATTTTAAATTGATATATAACATCCAGATAGACCTGATTGCACTTTTGAGACTAATCATTTGTGAGACAACCGTAAAGACTATAAATTATTAATTTTTAATTTAGTTTCCTCTAAGGAATTTATTTACTTAATATGTGAAATAGTTTGTGCTTATTTTCTTTTCAATTTCTTAATAAGTCTATTCTTTAGGGAGATTTTTATGAGACCATAATTTTGTGACCCTTCAAAAAACCTATAACAGAGGATCAATATGAAGACAAAAAAAAAATCTGAATATACATTGCAAATCCACTTTTTTAGGAAAATATATTTGTGGTTGATTTTCACTCCTTTGGGGAATTTACTGTCATGGAAATTTCATTTCATGATTTAAGTAGAACTTCATTTCTATTTTCACATTCTTAAATCCAAGAGTTCAATTGTAACATCCCATGTGAATACAGAAAAGTGAATAATTAATTTTGACTCAAAATTAATTTTTCATTATTTGCAATCAAAACAAATTTAGTTAATTTCAGCAAATTTCTCTCACACATATATTTTACTGAAAAATTGAATGCCATTTGACTTCAGGCTAATGAGGCCCAAAATCAATAAAGTTTTAAAACTTGAAGATTATAATAATTGGTTTGTTAAAATATCCTGAAAGGGTAATGAAAATAAAAACTATTCTCTTAAAATAAACTTACCTGCAGAGAATAGCCTTGATCACACTGAAATGATACCACATCACCAACCATGTATCTGTCTCCAATTTTAATTCCATTGCTGGGAGTTTGTGGTTCAGGACAGGAATCCAAACCAATTGCTAAGAATATTTAATGATAATAATATAAGTAACTTTCAAATAATAACTGCTTAAATCATGCATATTAAATTATTAAAATTTAATATCTGGATCATTAAAACTACATTTTACATTGTGGCAATAAGAATATTAAGTGAATAAGATTTAACTGCATATGTGAAGAGCAATGTCTTTAGAACGCCCCATAACTTTTGAATTTTTATGCCACTGAACATTTAGTAGCTCTGTGATTATACTTTAATTCTTTTTTAACTCCCAGCCCAAATCTCTTCTACTGCAAAGAAAAAAATATCCTAAAAATGAAATCCTAAAATAAAATAATAATTTACTGTGAAAATAAAGTAAAATTGCAGTTGCAAATGTTTTTAGTAAAATGACTAAAAATTATTTACTATTTCATTCATATCAGCTGGTGCCTTCTTCCTTCAAAAAGAATGGGATTTTTAATTCATGAGATATATTTTAATATATTTATTATATATAAAAATTTTAAAATATAATTACAAGACTTGTTTTCCAAATATAATCAGAAAGAAGAAAAACAACTGTCTTATTGAGACCTGAAAAGTATTGTGCAATGCATAAAATTTATTTTTGAGAGGAAGATAATGATATAATTCAAAACATTTCCATTATTTTTACATTGATAATTTACTTTTTAACATAAAAGAATAAAAGCATACAAAATACAAAAGATTTTCTTAAACAATTCATTTAAAGACTTAAAGAAAATCATTGTTTGATTTATTTTTTGGCCAAAAGATTTTTTTAAACATTGAATGTATTACATATTATTAAGATACTTTTATCTTTAATAAAGCAAATTTTTATTATTTACTTTTAATTTACAGTTTTAAGCAGTCACCACTCCAAAATTATATATATATATATATAAAAAAGCCAAGCGACCACAACAACTCGAATGACCAGAACGACTAAATGACCAGTTACTATGACACGTACTGCAGTGGCCAACCAGCCCGATTAGGGCCCTGATAGCCCCCCTAACCTCCTGCATCCCCTCCCCCCACCAGCCCAGCCCTAATCAGCCCCTATTGGGGTGGGCCTGCCAGACCCCACCCATGCACGAATTCATGCACTGGGCCTCTAGTCCTATATCATAAAAGCCCAATATGCAAATTGACTGAACGGTGGAACGACCAGTCACTATGACATGCACTGACCACCAAGAGGCAGGTGTTCAATGTAGAAGCTTCCCCCAGCTCGCAGGCCCCAGGACAGCCAAGGTAGGTACCATCGGGAGCCACCTTATAGCCCCACCAGTTGCCCCACAGAGGTAGGTGACTGGCGGCAGTGGCGGGACTGCCAAAAGGGTGGCGCCAGTCTGGCCAAGGCAGGTGCCATCAGGGACCCCCAGTCGCCCTTCCGGTCACCCGATATATCGGCTCTGACTGCCAGCCAGGCCCAGGGACCCTACCAGTGCATGCATTTCATGCACTGTGCCTCTAATATATATATATATATATATATATTTTCAAAAAAATACATAAAATCCTAAATTATGACAATATCTCATATATTACTCCACTCCTGGACCACATTATTTCCTTCTGATAGATTGACTCAGAGAACCAACTTCTACATTTCCTTTGTGGCACTTTATATGAAGTAATAATGAATAAATGCTTATGTAAACAGTTGTCCAATACTGATCTCCATTCTCTGAATGGGAGCTCCATACGGGTAGGTCAGAGTGCAGCATCTTAAGGATGCACTCAATAAGCATTGGTTGTATGGATGAATGAATAATATAAAAATTGAAAGTGAATTCTTATTTTAATTATTTCTTAATAAATACAAATTTCTATCTCTGCAAATGGAAGCCACTTTCTCTACCTAACAATACAATAAATGCTCAGAATAGCTAAAAGTAATGCATAATTAGGTGACATTTAAAGGTAGGAAATAGCATAACAGCAGTAACTTGGTACAGTTATGATTAGATCAGAAAGTAAGGCAGTAAAAAGGAGGAACGAATTATTCATTTGGGAATGCATTTGAGACAGTCCTGAAAGAAATTAGGAGAATTTGTGGAACGTAAGTCCAGTGACTGGTGTCTCAATTAGCTAGGTATCTAAACATATATCATGCTCCATATTTCTTGATTTTTTTATAATCTTGAATTTATGAATATAGGAAAGATGTTACCATTAAATTGTGACATACTTTTAAATTTTTAAGGGTTAAAGCTTTACTTCCCCAACTATAATTTGAGATCCAAGAAAAGACAAGAACGGCCTCACAATTGTTTTATCTCATTTAATTCCTATTATTGGGCCTTACACATTACATTCTTCTGATTTCATAGAGCCCTTTTCAGGAATTATTGGGTACAAAAAATACAGTATGTTACGATATAAGCATGCATGTGTTGTTTTTACCTTCCTTTGGTTTCTGGGAGTCCTGAACAGTACATGTATTACTCTTCCCCAGATTCTGTACATGCTCATTTCTTTTCCTTTCTGTCAAGTTCTCCATTCATTGTCATATATACAGAAAGCTATTAATAACTAGAAGTGTCAATATCCTCCTTTGGGAGGAGAATAAATAAAATTATGACAGGGATGCCATAGATATTGAGAATCTTGTTTTTAATCAATGTTATTACATAATAGATATATAGGAAAATATTTATGAAAGAATTTTAACTTAGGAAAAAAAAAAAAAGATACAGGCCTAGCCAGTATGCTCGGTGGTTGAGCATCGACCTATGAACCAGGTCACAGTTCACTCCTGGTAAGGGCACATGCCCGGGTTGCAGGCTCAATCCCTGGTAGGGGGTATACAGGAGGCAGCCAATCAATGAATATCTCTCATTATTGGTTATCTCTCTTTCCCTCTCCCTTCCACTCTGAAACAGTAAAAATATATATATTTTGAAAAGTGATATGAATTCTTATAAACTATGTAATAACAATTTTGTAAGTTAAAATTCTTATAAGTACATAATCACAGAGAAAAATGACAAAAAATATGCCAAATATTAGCAGTGGTTATTTTGATTATGCGATTTTTAGTGATTCGTATGTCCTTCTTTATATTTTCTTGCATTTCCAAAATTTTTATAATGAACATAAATTATTTTTGTAAGTAATAAAATCACTTGTCTATTGGATAAATTAGTACTAGCAGAGATTTATGGAGAACAAAACATACTCCCTTCTATTTTTCTAAAAATAATTGCGTTGAACCAGCTAATCTGCTGAATAAGATTATTTCAGGGAAGTAAGGTGATGAGGTAAACAGATAAGCAGGAGAAGTCATATGTTAATGGCCTCTCATTTTTTTGCAACCATTTTTTATGTGTACTAAAGAAAATAAAACAGGAACATTTGAAACTCATGTAGTTCATATTTTATAGACACTTTTTTACTTACACAAATAAAATTCTGAGTATTAAATAGTAATTTTAAAATGTCTTCTTTAAGAGTTAGTTTTTACTTCTTTATAAGTGATAAAACCAATAGGTTATTATTTGTGAAAATCAACAACAAAAAATAATTTTTTTAAAAAAATATATTTTATTGATTTTCCACAGAGAGGAAGGGAGAGGGAGGAATAGAGAGCTAGAAACATCTACAAGAGAGAAACATCTATTAGCTGCCTCCTGCACACTCCCTACTGGGGAAGTGCCCACAACCAAGGTACATGCCCTTGACCAGAATTGAACCTGGGACCCTTCAGCCTGCAGGCCGATGCTCTATCTACTGAGCCAAACTGGTCAGGGCCAAAAAATAATTTTTGTAAAAATGTTGGAAAGTATTTCCCCATGATTACCCAAGGGAATCAAAATAGTCATTTTAAGATTCATGAGTATAGATTTTGTAAAATTATGCCCTTTGCTATCAAACATACTCTTTGACTGAATTTTTAAATGAGATTTGGATCAATTAATCTGCAACTGTAGTCCCAAAAAGACAGAAACAAATCCAGAAACAAATAAATCCATATCAGAAACTGCAGTTATATCTTCTGTTGAATTACTGTGGTCAATTACCCTAACTGAAGTATTAAAATCATAGTTCATATTTCTAACATTTATTTATAACTAAATATTATTCTTTCCAATTCTGTTTACAAGGCAATCAATCTAGAGCCTAAAATGTTGTTAATCATATCATTTCTATCAGACTAGGGGCTTGGTGCACAAAATTCGTGCACTGGGGGGGGGGGGGGGTCCTTCAGCCCAGCCTGTCCCCTCTCACATACTGGGAGCCCTCAGGGGATGTCCTATTGAAGGCTTAGGCCCGCTCTCTGCTCCCCTTGGAGGTGGCTCCGCCCCTGCCCCCTCTGATCACCGGCACTGCCCCTCTCCCCCCCCCAACCCCCGCCACATCCCTGGCCAACAGGCCTGGACACTTCAGCAGTGGGGCTGAGGGGACTGGGCGCCGCCATCTTGTGTCTATGGGTGCTGCCATCTTTGTGATGGAGTGACAGAGTAATGGTTAATTTGCATATTACTCTTTTATTAGATGGGATAATTCTGATTATATAATTACATATATATTATTTCCTTGTATTTCACAATGATTTTAAGGAATCTTTAATGCATTAGGAAGGAAGACAGGAAGAAGAAAGCTTAATTACTGCTAAGATTCCCAGTAACATTGTAAAAGGAAAAACTCCTTCACAAATTTTACGTGACAACCCATGTAGAAATTATTGAAAATGAAGACCAAAGACAGTGGATTTGCATTCATGTGAGAAAGAAATAGGAATTGAATTGTGTCTTTGCACAAGAGGTTGTATTCTGTGAAAGTGAAGAGCTCGTTATTTTAAATATATAGCATGCCTTCAATTTAAAAACTGTCCCTAAATAATGGGTACAAAAGAAAGAACTATTATTTCTATGTTTTTACTACATTTGAGGGAATTTTAATGTACTAGAATTAGCATTTGGCATCCCACATTTATCATCATAAGACAACAGTTTGAAACTCACATAGAAGTCTCTGATAAAGTGTGAATTCAATAAGAGCTAGTCTAATTTGAGAATGAAGAAAACCGCAATAGTAAGCATGCAGACTTATTTCTGGTAAAAGTACCTTGGAATTACTTAGTCCATCTACTAAACAAATACATATTTTGTAACATGTAACTTGACTGTGGATACGTTTTTTTAGAAGGAACAATTCTGACACAATAATCTGAACTGGGAGCAGTGATTTAGGAACATGGGCAGGCTTTGCTCATACTTATCTTGATCTTCAACACTTTCTTACTCACTTTACCTCTGTTTACCTTCTCTGACATTTAACTTAGCATTACCATGCATAACTAATTGGATATTCAGTAATAGATACTACTTAAGAAATTCTAGCCTACAAAATAATGCCAAATTAAAAGACAAAATGTTCAATGGAATCTGACATGCAGGTTCCATTCATTCATTGATTAAATAAGCATTTACTGAGCATCTATTGTATACTCTGCATCATGTTAGATGCTGGGAGTGTTAAGATAGATTAGCAATTTAACCATGCTCTAGCAGTGGTTCTCAACCTGTGGGTCGCGACCCCTTTGGGGGTTGAACGACCCTTTCACAGGGGTCGCCGAAGACCATTGGAAAACACATATATAATTACATATCGTTTTTGTGATTAATCACTATGCTTTAATTAAGTTCAATTTGTAACAATGAAATTGGGGGTCACCACAACATGAGGAACTGTATTAAAGGGTCGCGGCATGAGGAAGGTTGAGAACCACTGCAAAGGAACTCTTCTTGGAACCACAGACTGGGTTAGTTTAAAACATGATTACAGAGTAGTGGAATAATCACAATAAATGAAGGTTGTCCTTCATTTCAATAATAATTTCATAGGAAATAACCTAAGTGAGCACTAAAAAATGATGTATTTCACCAATTTATGACAATAAGGGAGAAGGTACATGTGATGTACTTACAAACAAAATGGTGTGGAGTTTTGAGTGATTTTTCCTTCTTTTATGGGCAAGAGAAGTGTTTTTTCCCACAAATACATGTAGAATTTGGGGAAAGGTGGCAAGAAATAAAGCTGATAAAGGGAGGCAGGATATAGACTATAAACAGTCATAGAACCTTAACTAAGGTAGGAAATTGCATTTTCCTTCTGTTTAGTAATGGAGGGAAAATTCAGAGTTATTAAGAACATAACCTCTGTGCGCATTTTGGTGAAGCCAAGGGTCCTTATTACTTTTATTATATTTAGTTTTAAATCCTAGTTCTAGAAAAAAAATCTTTCTCTTTCTTTCGCTCTCTCTTTCTCTCACTCTCAGAGACCTAGCTTTTTTCTGCTTCTTTCTCTCTCTCCTCCCCGCCTATAACTCTAAAAATCCATAACATATCTTTAAGGGAGAAAAAAAGTTTTTGGTAGCTTATGTCAGCACCATGTAGTATAGAAAATAAAATAACAACAACAACAACAATAATAATAATAATAATAATAATAAAATCGCTAATATTTTTCCTCTGCAATTCTTGTTTCTAGTGCTTGCCTCTGCCAGCACCGGGTGCATAAAGTCTTTCTGTTCTGTAACACTGGCTCTACTGTGTTTCCAGAATTCAGAAAGTTAGACTAAAACCATCTCTAACTTAATAGCATAAAGAGGTGAAAAGTCAATGAGATGATCATGAAATAAATTTTGATTAAAAGAAATGAGGAAACTATAATACAATTGTAATGTCCTCACAGGGTTAATGAATGAAATGCATTTATAAAGCTCAATTATACTTATTTGTATGTAAATTTTTAGTTAGTGGCAAGTGAAATTAGAAATGACAAATAATTTAATTTGGACAGGAGGTGTTTCTATAATTAGTATTTTATGTGATGATTTGTATAAACTAGTTAGAACAAAATAAGTAGTTTAAGAAAAATATAATTAATTTTAAAATCATGATTTTTCTCAGATAATTATCTAATTAGCCCAAGGGAGGAAACCATTTTTAGTGATTATAAAAATAAACTCATTAAGACCTAATGCATTATCACTTAAGCATATTGCTTAAGGATGGGGAGCAGTAAAGTAACTATTGCACTGAATTGAATCTTTTGTTGTTTATAAGCTAGAGTTAAATGGTACATTTCTGGATGTTTACTATTTTATGATTAGTTTCGTGCTTTGGAGTATTCAGGCCCTCCAACTATTGCATGGAATAAAATTATGTTTTCTAGACTACCTGAAATTTCCCAGGATTTAACAAACTTATTAGAGGCAGATATCAGGAGTGCTCTCAGTGTGGGAGGAGAGAAAAATGTGCTCATTATGGTAATGTAACCACATAGAAACTGTTTCTTTAACAGGACCCCTTCTCCTTTCTGCCCATGCAGTCCACTCTCTCCTTAATCAGTAAACCCTTAGGACACTGGACTCTGGTTAGCATCCAACTGTCTTCTAAACAAAGCCTCAGGTCTGTTGATTACAGTTGTGTTTCAGCCCCAGGCCAACGAAAACAGAATGACCCTAGGAACCACACCCCTCATGAACCAGACAGAACAATGCCATGGCTGAATCAGGACCTGACACAAAGATCCTACCCTGGCCCCAACCAATCAGTAGAGCCCCAAACCTAACTCATTCCCAGGAAGCCATGGGAGCCACGCATTTGAGCAAAAGCTCACCTATGACTCTGGGCATGGCGCTATTTCCTTAAAAATAAATGTTTACTTTCTTGCTTGCAAACTCCTGTTTGCATTTGATTGGGTTTTAATGCTCACAGGCAAATGGACCTGTGTAGTCTGGTGAGGTTAACATGCGCCTTTGACTTCCTCAGAGACTATGTCCTGAGATCTTTGAGCACCCCTAAATTTTACAAACACCATTAGTACAGGTAGTTTCCCCTTTTAAAACATGTACATTTTATAATTTCAAAACCAAAAAACAACCCCTGTTAATTGATTTATAGATATTCCACTTATTTATTTATGCATTTATTGGTTGATTCTTGTATGTGCCCTGAACCGAGATTGATCCTGTAACCCTTGTGTATTGGGATGACGCTCTAACTAACTTTGCTGCCCAGCCAGGCCTAGTCATCTTCAAGATGCCTATAATCCACAATTATCTGAGAAGTTCTGAATTAAATAAACAATACTTACAGTGTTTACACTGTAATTTTGCAATTATTTGTTCCCATGTTCTTATTCATAATTAAGTCTGAAGGTTTTTAGGACTAGACCTTATACAAGTTTGTAGTACTGACACCTAGCAAATATAGTTAGCATTTAGTAGGTATTCAACGAATATTTAATGGATAAACAACTGGGTTTGTTCTGATATTTGGGAAGCAATATTGAAATGTAAAATTAAGGGAGGAAATGAAGTATTGCCTTTCTAGGTAATAGAAAAGTTTACTAGGTAATAGAAAACAATTATATTTAATGATCAAAATGGAACTCTAGAAATATTAATGAGACCAAGTCATGTGAAGAATAGACTGTCCAGAAGGAACATCAGATTTGTATGATCCTATCTAATAAAAGAGTAATATGCAAATTAACCATTATTCCATCACAAATATGGCAGCAGTCATGGAACTGGAGCGAGCAGGAGGCTTAGGTTGCCCCAGCAATGGAGGAAGTCAAGCTTCCTGCCTGCCCTGGCTGGCCCTGAGCTCCACTCAAGGCTAAAAAGTTTCAATTGTAGAAGATAAATAAATCCCAGATACCTGCTTCCAGTCACTGTGGCCTCCACTCAAGCTGTGGCTGGGAACATGGGTTGCCAGGGGCAACCCAGCCTTCGAGCAGCCCCTCAACCAGGCTGGCCAGGCACCCCAATGGGGACCCCCATCCTGAAGGGGGTGTGGCCAACCTGAAAAAGGCCCTTAGCCCCTCACCCAGGCTGGCCAGGCACCCTAGTGGGACCCCCACCCTCATCCGGGACACCCTTCAGGGCAAACCAGCAGGCCCCCACCCATGCACCAGGCCTCTATCCTATATAATAAAAGGGTAATATGCAAACTGACCGTAACAGCAGAATGACTGGGAATGACTTGTCACTATGACACACACTGACCACCAGGGGGCAGACGCTCAATGCAGGAGCTGCCCCCTGGTGGTCAGTGCACTCCCACAGGGGAAGCTCTGCTCAGCCACAAGCTAGGCTGACGGCTGCCAGTACAGCGGTGGTGGTGGGAGCCTCTCCCGCCTCCTCAGCAGCGCTAAGGATGTCCTACTGCAGCTTAGGCCTGCTCCCCGCGGGCAAGTCGACATCCCTTGAGGGCTCCTGGGCTGCCAGAGGGATGTCTGACTGCCAGCTTGGGCCCGATCTCCCAGGGAGCGGGCCTAAGCCAGCAGGTGGTCATCCCCCGAGGGGTCCCAGACTGCGAGAGGGCACAGGTTGGGCTGAGGGACCCCCCCCCCAAGTGCACAAATTTTTGTGCACTGGGCCTCTAGTAATAATAATAACAATAATAATAGTTATAGCAGTAGTCAGGCATTCCCAAGTTAAAGTGTTATAATCTCAAATTCAAAGAGAAAAAGAACACTATAGACTGATATTTGTCAGCATTTACTTTTCAAGTAAATAAAAAGCATGGCAAATCTAGATAGTACCCATGCCATCAAATAATCTAGTTTTTTGTTTCCCCTTCCCCACCTTCCCGAAAACTTCATGAGTGAATAGAAATATCAGATGGGGAAAACACTCGCTGGAAGAATTTCAGCCAATTTTCCCTTTGCCAAAAGAGAAGAACATGTCATGCTTCCTAAAACCTTTACCATTTAAAATACTCCTTTAGGAATATAGAAAGAGTTTACTTTCTTGTTTTAAAAAAATTAAAAAATCAGTCCTTTTTTAGCAAACCTTAATGTCTTTTGCATCTGTTGCTGGTATTCATAGTGTGATTATGAGACCACTGTTGGCCTGTTGTGATTCCTTCCTTATATTCCCCAGCGGACTGAACTTTTATCTTAGAGACGGTCACAAATGAAACACCAAAGATGTGCAGTGAAATAGGTGCCTTCTCAATGGAGAAAAGTTAATATAACTATCTTGTTTAGAACACACATAATTATTTTTCCACATTTACTTAGCATAAAAACATAGTTTTTTTTTCTTTAGTGCTTTTATAGTCATTAAAAAGTACAATTTTCTCTTGTAGAGGTTATTGCATTCTTACTTTTCAGACTGTAATTCTGCAGGCTTCTGATTATATAAATAAGTTATTTAAAATTTTTATTTTTATGTCTAGTTATTATAACCAGTCTCCACCAGTGAACAGATTCTTGCATTAACACAAAATTGATGTTTCTCCACTAAGGGAAATTACTATTTTGAAACATGACAGAAATTAAGGTGCCCTTTCCACAGATGGATTGCTGGATGCATTCTCTGGAGCTCCCTGAAGTAGTGTTCTCAGTGTGCACAGTGACCAGGCAGCCTTTGAGCATGTCGTGCTGGATGCTGCACCCAAATCAGAGCTGCTCTGCACAGCATTTGTTCCACCAAATGCATTGTAACAGCTTTTCAATCTGTTATTAGCAAAGCAGCCAAAAATGCTGCTCTAGCTTGTTTCATAAATTTGTCCTTAAAGACTAGAGCAGAAGTTATTAGTTATTTTAATTTGTAAAGCTGTATTTCAAATCTTCCCCCACCACCTTCCCTTTCACTTAATATTTTGCAATTACTATGTTCATGTCAATGTTAATTAGACAATAGATTTGAAAACATGAAGGATATTCCAAAAACCTTTAAACTAATTAAAAGAACATTAGGCAGCCTCTGTCACTGATTTCACTACTGTCCACTAACTATCATTTTCTCTTTCTCTATTCTCTTTCTCCGTCCCTCTGTCCTACTAGCTCAGTGATGGCAAACCTTTTGAGCTCGGCGTGTCAGCATTTTGAAAAACCCTAACTTAACTCTGGTGCCGTGTCACATATAGAAATTTTTTGATATTTGCAACCATAGTAAAACAAAGACTTATATTTTTGATATTTAGTTTGTATATTTAAATGCCATTTAACAAACAAAAATCAACCAAAAAAATGAGTTCGCCTGTCACCTGACATGCGTGTCATAGGTTTGCCATCATTGTACTAGCTCCACTTTTTCCATCCTCTGTAACTCTATTTCTCATCTATTTCTCCGTATACCTTCATTTTTTAATTTATAATTCCCATATTAATTATATCCACTCTGTTTTAAAAAAAAGCACATGCAACTGGAGCATTTTTAGGTGACAATATCATTAAGTGTGACTATTTAGTAAGGCATTTATTTAATTTCCTCAAAAAGGAAGGTCTTTTTATACCTGGGGAATATTTCCACTTCTTTAAGTTATGATTTGATTAAAAAAATAACGTTTTAATATAACTCTATAGGATCTTTGTAATGCTGGTATTTTAAAAAATTACATTTACTTTGCTCAAGGAAGTTATTTAGAATTTCGTTCCAATTAAAAGAAAACATTCAGCAAATATTTTGTTGTCTTAGTTTAGGCTCCTCAACACAATGTTTTTTAAAAAATGGTGATCATCTTACCATCTTCTGATAATAGTCCACCTTCTGGCTTTTGAAAACTACAGTTTATATTGTCCTGTCATCTACACACAGTGCTTAGTTGTTGGTTTCCTTGCTTTTCTCTCGAGTGGAGGGTCCATATACCTAATAGTTCTTAGGAAGTATCTGGGGATCAGTTTGAATACAAAGCATGATTTTGAAAAGATTTACTTGATTATATGAATTGAAAGCTAAAATATTAAATGCCATTCTCTGTGAGTAGCCTTTAGACCATTAGGAGAGTTATCAGTCTTATTTAAAGCAACTGTGTATAAAATACATTGACATATCATTTGTTCTTATGCTTATGCATTAGAAGTGGTGAATCCTTTCCCACATGATTGAGTTCACATCAGATAAGTACTTTAGAAAATATTAGCATTCTTTGACTGTTCACTTTATAGAAATAATTAGTTTTGACATAGTTGGATGAATAATTAAAAATAAAAAAAAATCCCACATTTTACATAATATGTTTCAACTTGGTTAGACAGAGGTTTGTCTCATTCCTAATCCAATCCCTCTACCATTTTAATCAGACTTTTCTTGTCACAGGTACTCAACTTTACTTCTTCAATCCAAGATCATGATTAAAGTTTTCTAATACTTACATTATGACTTTTCAACCAAAAGATTTAAGTTTTCAAGATAGAATGTTGTGAGGCTTGCTGGGCCTGTGTTGCTCAGTGGTTGATCATGGACCAATGTTCCACAAGGTCAAACTTGATTCCCGGATAGGTCACATACCCGGGTTGTGGGCTCAATCCTCAGTAGGGGCTATGAAGGAGGCAGCTGATCAATGATTCTCTCATCATTGATGTTTCTATCTCTCTCCCTCTCCCCTACTCTCTGAAATAACTAAAAATATGTTTTTAAAAATTGTGAGATTTAAATCCAGTAATCATTGCTTTCCCTTAAGAAGAGCAGTCAAACTCTAAATTCTTTATATATTTGTATCTACTATTTGTTGATAAGGATATGGCTCAATATCTTTCATTGAATATCATTGAGTTTTCAACCAAAAATAAGTTTGAAAAATGTTAAAGATCATTGGATAACTTATCCTATTAAATTTTAATGATCTTATATTATCTATTTTATACAAAAAAAGGACTTTTTGGAATTTTAGAAAATATTTTATAAATGATAAAGTCATATATAAAGGACATAAAAAACTTGCTATCATTTCTTTATGATTATGATTACTTAATGATCTATATTATGAATATATATTGAAACATTTGCTATTTTCATATTATGACATCTACAATAAAGTTAAATTTCTGATTATGGCATCCTATAACTTTCAGGAATCATCATACCTTTAGAAGCATTAGTTCCTTGTGCTGCCTCAAACCTTAGTTCCTTGTGCTCACTCAAACCTTGCTGAACTATTTGCAATTCTCCTAATATGCCATATATCATAGCACTGTCTGAGCCTGAAGTATTCATGCTGAAAATATCTACTGCTGTCTAATTGTAAAACTCCTACCTGTTTGATAAGACTCAGCCAAATTTGTCACCTACTATTTGAAATATTTCCTGAACTTCATAAATGGAATTGATTACTATCGCTTTTGTACACTCTACCATAAATATCTCTATTCCTGTATTCAGAGCACTGTATTATTGCTTTATCTCTCTGTCTATTCTATGCTATAATCTCATAAAGAAAGATACTGTGACCTATTTATCTTTGCTTTTCCCATGTTGAGCATAGTAGCTGACATGTAGTAGGTATTTCAAAAAAAATCATTGGCTGAATGAAGAATAAATCTTTTATTTATAATCTATTAACAATTCAATGATGCATTTATTGTATCTGAGATTAGCAGTAGCTGAAAAGTGAACTTCAATATAAAACTCAAAATATTGTCAAAAATTAATTTAGTACATGCCTATCAGTGTAGCCTCTGTCTTTCCCTATAGCGAGTTTCTTTTCTATCAGAATTTCATAGAGGTAATGATGTTTTAGTGATGGATAAAGTGATGCTGAGAAAATAATAGTTACTACCTTCAGGAAGCAGAAGCCAACAGAATTATAAAATATATACAGACAAAGGTGCTAAATACCTTTATGAACACCAACATCAGTGTAGGCATACTGATGGCAATGATATATTCCAATATTATATATCTGTTATCTTATATTTCTAGATGTATCACTCACTCATTATTCAGTCAAACAAATATGTTTTGAACACTAATAAGATTCAGGGACTGAGCTCAGTGCAAGAGACAAAAGGATATCCTAAATGAACGTGATCCTGTGCTAATGGCAGAGGGAGACAGTAAGCTCAAAATTACCCAACAATCACCCAATTAGACTTGTGATCATTTTATGGAACAAAATACAAACCCATATATGTATTTAACTTGGATCCATAAGTCTTTTTTTGTACTTAAAAGTTTAGTTGGAAGTTGAGAGATTAAATATATTTTTTCTATGCCAATAAGAAAAGCCACTTACTCCCATTTCAGATTTAAATTTTCTACAGGATTCAGTTCCTTTTTTAGAATTTGAAAATACTGTAGTAAAAGAGGAGACATTACAACTGATACTACAGAAATAAAAAGGATCACAAGAGACTACTATGAATAATTAAACACTAGAAAAATGAATAATCTAGAAAAAAGACAAATTCCTAAAACATATAATTACAATAAATAAAAAAACACACAAACCAAAAAGTCAAAGTAAAATTGCCTGTTGGCAGGTAATATTATCTTATATGCAAAAAAATCCTAAAGAGTCCACCCAAAAAAAATATGACTAATAAACACATTTAATAAAGTTGCAGGATATAAAATCAACATACATAAATTAGTTGCATTGCTATACACTAAAACAAAAAATATTTTAAAAAGAAAGAAAATTCCATTTACAATAACATAAAAACAATAAAATAATTGAACAAATTTAAGCATGAAATTAAAAGATCTGCACACTGAAAATTATAAAAGTCTAATAAAATAAAATATAGAAACACAAATAAATGAAAAGATATTCTGTATTCATGGATTAGGATGATTAATATTGTTAAAATGTCCATACTACCTAAAGCTACCTATAAATTCAATGCAAACCCTATCAAAATTCCAATGACATATTTCACATAAATACAAAAAAAATCTTAAAATTCAATTAGAACCACAAAAGAACCCAAATACCTAAAGCAATACTGAATAACAACCAAACAAATAAAAATTGAAAGCATCATTCTTTCTGATTTCAAACCATATTAGAAAGGCTATAATAATCAATTACAGCACCTTTGTCTGTATGGTACCAACATAAAAATGGGCACCTAGACCAAACAACAAATAGCTCAGAAATAAACTGTCTCATATACAATCAATTACATTTGAAGAGGGAATAAAGAATACTCAATGGTGAAAAGATAGTCTCTTCAATAAATGGTGTGGGAAAAATGGAAAATCATATGTGGAAGAATAAAATTGGGCCCCTATCTTACACCACTTTAAAAAATTAATTGGAAATGGATTAAAAACTTAAATATAAGACCTGATATAGGAAAGTTCTAGAAGAAAACATAGGGAAAAGTTCCTCCACATTGGTTTTTATTTTTTTAATATGACATCAAAAACACAAGCAACAAGAGCAAAATAAGTAGAACTACATCAAAACAATACAACAAAACTCCTGCACAGCACAAGTAACAACAAAATCAAAGGCAACCTGTGTAACTGGAAAAAATTATCTGCAATGTATCTATCTGACAAGGAATTAATATCCACTCTCTCTTTCCATAAGTGGACTGAGATGACCCCGGAAAATGGTTTGCTATTCATTTACTCAGAAAACCCTACAAAATAATACAAATCAAGATTGTTCAATTTTCTTGTGCACTTTAAGGATGCTTGTGACACTGCCTGGGCCATAATGGGTATGCATATCTGAAAAGTCACCAAGTATCAGAAGGATGTCACTATAGAAGCAGAGTGTTCCATTCCTTCATTAAAATGGTGGAGTTAGTAGGTGTTCTCAGGCCAAACAATGGGGCTGGACAAAGGGTCAGTGGTGAATTTTTACGGCACATACTTAAAAATACAGATTAATGCTGAACTTAAGGAGTTAGATGTAGATTCTCTGGTCATTGAGCACATCCAGGTGAACAAAGCTCCCAAGATGTGGCATAGAACTTATAGAGCTCAAGGGTGGATTAACCCATACGTGAGCTCTCCCCACCGCATTGAGATGATCCTTACTGAAAAAGAGCAGATTGCTCCTAAACCGGAAGAGAGGGTTGCACAGAAAAATAAAAATCCCAGAAGAAACCAAACACACAAAAACAGGAGTTAATATCCAAAATTTATAAAGAACTCATACAACTCAATCCATGGACACAAACAATAGTGCGGTGAAAGCTTGGAGGGTGGCGGTTTGAGGTGGAGGAAAGTCAATGGGAAAAAAGGGGGGAGACATACATATGTAGTACGTTCAACAATAAAGGTACATTTTAAAAAAATGGGCAGAATATCTACAAGACATTTTTCCAAAGAAAACACAGATGGCCAATAGGTACATGAAAAAATGCTCAACATGGCTAATCATCAAGCAAATGTAAATCAAAAGTAAGAGATGTAAAAAAAAAAAAAAAAAAAAAAAGTAAGAGATGTCACCCCAAACCTGTTAGAATTACTATTATCAAAGCAAAAAAATATAAAGTATTGATGAGAATGTGGCGAAAAGGGAACTCTCAAGCTCTGCTGATAGGTATGTAAATTGTTATAGTCACCATAAAGGTCCCTCAAAAACTTAAAAATAGAAGTATCACATGATCCAGTGGTACTACTTCTGGGTATATCCAAAGTAATTAAAATCAGGACCTCAAAGACATATCAGTTCTATATTAATTGCAGCATTATTAATAGCCAAGATATAGAAACACCTTAAGTGTCCGCCTACATGAAGAAATGAAGATGTGTTATTACATATAATGGAATATTATTAAAACCATGGACAAGAAGGCTATTCTGACATTTGCAACAACATGGATGTACATTTAGAGTGTCATGCTAAGTGAAATAAATCAGACAGAGAAGACGAATATTGTATGATCTCATTTACATGTAGAATATCAAAAAGGAGAACTCAGGAACAATGAGTGGAATGTTGGTTCCAGGGGCTGAGGGGAAGGAGGAATGGAAAGTCACCATTCAACAAATTTAAGTTTAAGTTATGCAAGATGAGTAAATTGATATTCTACTTACCTGTGTATTCAAGGTGGAATCCAGCAGCAGAAACACTGATGTCTGATTGAAAATTTAGATATAGATTGTTAGATGTACTATTCAAAAGATGAGGTATTGTTGTTCCTGAAATGATAATTGGAAAAGCAGGTCACCAATCACATCATAAATGCTATAATAGTACTAAATAAGCTAAGTACTAATCGACTAATAGGTTATCACTACATTAGTGGCCCAGTGCACAAATTCGTGCACATAGAAAGGAAATTAATTAGAAGAAATATTTTAATATCGCTATTAGCCTTTTCTCTATAATAGAAGTGTCAACCAAATTCATGATCGACAACGACAGATCAAAACACACCCGTGAGATTGGCACCAGCGAGAGCTTTATATGTATTGCGTATGCACGAATCAACTTAGCCAGCTTGGTACTCCCTCCCTTCCCTTGGCCACCTGCTGCCTGCCGCCAGCCAGGGCCTCCCACCCTTCCCCCAGCTGGCCCTGCCCCCTGGTCAAACTCCCGGTTGAGGGGACAATTTGCATACCATGCTCACCTTTGCTTTCCCTCCATCCCCCACCACAACAGTAACTTGCTCCAGGCTCACTTTGCTCTAGTGCAGTGGTTCTCAACCTTCTTAATGCCATGACCCTTTAATACAGTTCCTCATGTTGTGGTGACCCCCAATTTCATTGTTACAAATTGAACATAATTAAAGCATAGTGATTAATCACAAAAACAATATGTAATTATATATATATGTGTTTTCCGATGGTCTTAGGTGAACCCCGTGAAAGGGTTGTTAGACCCCCCAAAGGGGTCGCAACCCACAGGTTGAGAACCGCTGCTCTAGTGTCTAGGAGATCCGTCTGCCACCAGAACTATGATTCCCAGCATTCCCGGTGCTCCCCACGCTATGGGCTTCCGCTTCTGGCCCTGGGGCTGCCATCAGAACTACTATTCCCAGAATTCCTGGTGCTCCCTGTGCTGGGAGCGACCAAGGGAGACACGACCCCCTAAGCCTGCAGCTCTCCTGCTCTGCTTTCCACCTGGCAACTGAGGGAGCCACGTCCCCCCAAGGGAGTGACCAAGGGAGCTACTGAGGGAGCCACATCCCCCCAAGCTGCCGGCTCTCCTGCTTCTGCTCTCCACCTGGCGCCTATGTATGCAAATTACCCCGCCATCTTTGTTGGGTTAATTTGCATATTCACGCCTGATTGGCTGGTGAGCGTAGCAAAGGGACGGTCAATGTGCATGTTTCTCTTTTATTATATAGGATATTTTATACCAGGTCAAGTACCTTCATGTTTCTTTTTTAAAAAATCTTTATTATTGAAAGTATTATAGATGTCCCCTTCCCCCCCCCCCCCCCCACTGATCCCCAACACTCTATGCCCACGCCCTCAGGCCTTCACCACACTTGTCTGTGTCCATGGGTTCTGTATATACTAGTATATGCACATAAAATCTTTGGTTAATCTCTTCTCACACCTCCCCCCTATGAAATATGTCAGTCTGTTGCATGCTTCAATTTCTCTGGGTCTATTTTGTTCATCAGTTTATTTTGCTTATTAGATACCACATATAAGTGACATCATGTGATACTTATCTTTCTCTGACTGGCTTATTTCACTTAGCCTATTACTCTCCAGGTCCCTCCATGCTGTCTCAAAGGGTAAGAGATCCTTCTTTTTTACAGCTGCATAGTATTCTGTGGTATACCATAGATGTACCAGAGCTTTTTTATTCACTCATCTACTGAGGGGTACTTGGGCTGTTTCCAGATCTTAGCTATTGTAAATTGTGCTGCTATGAACAGAGGGGTGCATACATTCTTTCTGACTGGTGCTTCAGATTTCTTAGGATATATTCCTAGAAGTGAGATCACTGGATCAAATGGTTGACCAGTTGCTATGACATGCACTGACCACCAGGGTACAGATGCTCCAACCAGTAATTTAGTTTGCTGCTGGGGTCTGGCTGATCGGGACTGAGCGAGATAGGCTGGACATGCCCTGGAGCCCTCTCGTGGTCCCTCCCTGGCTGGCCAACCTCCCTTGTCCCTCCCTGGCCCTAATCGTGCACCAGAGGGGTCCCTCAGCCTGGCCTGCACCCTCTCGCAATCTGGGACCCCTGGGGGGATGTTGGAGAGCCGGTTTTGGCCTGATGGTGGAACGACCAGTCACTATGATGCACACTGACCACCAGGGAACAGATGCTCAATGCAGAAGCTGTCCCCTGGTGGTCAGTGTGTTCCCACAGGGGGAGCACCACTCAGCTAGAAGCCAGGCTCACAGCTGTCAAGTGCAGGGGCAGTGGTGGGAGCCTCTCCTGCCTCTGTGGTAGTGTTAAGGATGTCTAACTGCCGACGTAGGCCTGCACCCCCTGGGGGAAGCAGCCCTAAGCTGTCAATCGGACATCCACTGAGGGCTCCTGTACTGTGAGAGGGAGCAGGCCAGGCTGAGCGAACCTCCCCCTGAGTGCACAAATTTTGTGCACCAGGCCTCTAGTTCTTCTATAAAAGAAATCACAGTGAATTCATTATAGAACATATAAGTGCTTTTGATCTCAGCCCATAGTGTCCTAATTGAATCACTGAAGACAGACATTAACAAAAACTCAAAGGTCCCTCGACCTGCCTTTCATCCCTTTGAGGATCTAAGTTTCAGTCCCCGGCTCTGAAGTCACACCAGCTGGACTCTATTCCCATCTTAACATTGTCTGTACAACCTTGGGCAACTTGATCTCTCTAAGCTTCAGTCACCTATGAGGACTGCTAGAAAGACCAAATGAGGAAATGTGTGACAACCCTCACACAGAGCTAAGACTCAGTCGTCATGAGCATGTTATTGACCACTTTTTATCATCTTCATCTGTGTGTTCATTATTAAGAATGTATTATACCTAATCTATTATAAACAAATATATACTCAAATTTTACAAAAAAATTTTTCAGGAAAGATTCTTATCTAAATATCTAAAATATATTTTATGGCTAAACCAAAACACTCCTATTCTAGATATTTCTTCTTTACTTTCCTCAATGGTGATAATAAAAAACTAGTTACAATACTCTATTTGAAAATCTATTAAATCTTTGGCCCGTGTGGCTCAGATGGTTGGGTGCCATTTGATTGGTTGCTGGTTTGATTCCTGGTTAGAGCATATGCCTGGGTTTTGGGCTCATTCCCAGGTAGGAGGCAGCCAATTGATGTTTTGCTCTTACACTGATGTTTCTTTCTCCCCTTTCTTCTCCTCTAAAGACCAATAAAAAAAATGTTTCAAAACATATCTATCTATCTATCTATCTATATATTAAAAACTTGAAACCATTCAAACTTATTTCAGTAGATATGAAATGTATGTTAAAAGATTATATTTCTATTTCTAGTAAAATCTATCTATATAAATATATAAATATGCTAAGTGTCCCTCCTCCATCCGTCTGACCAGTCGCTCTGACACACCCTGACCACCAGGGGGCAAATGATCAACACAGGAGCTGCCAAGCTGCAGTGACTTGGCAGTGGTGGTTTGGGTGACACACCCCCAAAACCAGAGTGGAGGGAGCCCGATTCCTCTCGGGGCTGCGCAATTCCACCTTTGGCCATGGGTTATGATGTTGCTGGGGTACTATCGGCCTCAAATCTGGTTTACTACACACCTGCGTCCGCGTCCCACAGCCTGTACTATAGCAACTTTGCAGAGTGCCCTCTGATACTCCGGGACCCCTTGGGGGATGTCAGAGCCAGTAACCCGATCCCCGCAGGCCAAGCCAAGGGACCCCGCCTGCTGGAGAGACTATGTTTACTCCACAGATGCCTCTGAGCCACTGCGCCACCCCAGGGGCAGCCTGCCAGAGAGGGGTCACGGGAGGTTGGCTCCAGGGCAGGTCCGCCCGTCTTGCCCAGTCCCGCCCTGCCAGCCACCTTCTAATTAACTTCCTTTCAATGTGCACAAATTCTTGCGCCGGGCCACTAGTTAAAGTATAATTAAAGTTAATGTAATATATATAGTTTAAATTAAAATAAAATTTCGCTTCACCTCATTTGCTAAAAAATAGCTGTTAGATTATTGCATAAATTTTTTAAAAAATCTTAGTAAGTTTTAAAACCGTCTAGTCAGTACATATGTATACATTAATTTTATATAATCTCATTCACAATAGAAATAATTGTATATTCTCTTTATTGCCACTCAGTAGTACATTGTAGCTTTGACCATGTTGTTACACAGTCTCTATAATTATTTTAATGGCTGTATAACATTCTACTACGTGCATATACCATAATTACCAGGAAACGTCTAATGCTTAACTATTATTGCTCATTTTTTTAAGGGTAAGGGGCACAGCACACATATGATTGCTAAATCACAACTGAAAATATTACCTTTCACATAAAAGCATCAAAAATACTTACACCATTATAATAAAAATATGGTAAGGTTTTAAACAGCCATTTCTATTTCATTACCTGTAATGCCTTTTGAACTTCTAACTTTGTGATTTAGTTCATTGCATATAGTTTATAAAAAGCAGATTCAAACCACCGAGTCAGAGTTGCAGGAAACACTTTTTTACCAGAGAGAGACTGTAAAATTACTCAGTACAACTGTACTTTGCGTAAGCTCCGCTCTCATTTACCTGAGTAGCTTCCAAGTCTTGGAGCATTGTTGTCTCCCCCGTCATAGAAGTCCAGAGAGTCCCAGTTATGTTCTGTAGCGAAGCTGACAACTTGTACCTGTGAAATAGTAATTACTGTTAAGAATACATATTTCTAACAAAATAGCTCAAAGCCTGGCTCACATCACTTTGGCCCTTCATGAAAGAAATTGAACAGAACTGAACACCGTTATGGCACTGGCCCGCATGAGCCTTCTGTCATCAGAAAGGCCTACGGGGCACCTGGCAGGGGCCTCATGGATATGACACTGAGTTTGTCTCCACCTCAGAGCGCTCACTTTACTAAAAGCTTTGCGTTAATCTAATGTCTCCGTGCGAGGATCCCAATGCATGTTTCAGATGATTGGTTAACCTCGATGTTTGGAGTATAGATTCTTGTTACTGATTGAGTTTTCTCATTTTCTTTAGCTAAGAGGAAACAACCAGACTTTTTGCCCACAAGTATGTAGGACCTTATAATAAAAACTGTCCTAGGATTATCCTGGATACTTATATTTTCCTTTATTTGCATAACCTTTGTTCAATTTCCTGCCTTTTTTTAATTTTAAAAAAAATTCCCTATCAAATTATTTTATTAGGTTAATTAAACAGCTTAATGATGATTCATTTTGTTCGGTACCCTTCTAGAAAATACTTCAAGTTTTAAATGAACTTTCCATATATCAAACAAAATTAACCCTACACAAAAGTTTTAACATTATTACCCCTTGTGCACATAATTAATAGGTCTCAATATACATGACCAAAATGATACTTTGTAATTGATTTATGTACATCTTTTATTTTATGAAGGGAATGATAATAACTAAATCACTGTGGAAGTCCATAAGTTTGATAAGGGAAATGCTGGAGTATAATCCTCTCAGTGTCTTAAATTTTATTTAAAGAAAGAGCATGTGTTAGTTTGTTGCACTTCAGTTGGCACAGCTTGAGCTTGGCAAGAAGCCACAGGACCCTCACCACTGTGGATCTTATCTTTCTCTTTGGTTATCACATATTTTACAGTTTTGGAGCAGGGAAAGGAATAACTATGAAAATTCATTTATTTTATTTAGCTAAAATATGTATAGCTGTGAGCACGACACATTCACTAAATAATTATAACAATCACATTCATTAAAAATGTCTAATCCACAAAATAGTCCCTCACCATTCTTCCATTCAAGTGAATGCTAGTGTCTGCTTTCATGGGGTGAGTGCCACCTGGCAGCACATACCCTGCCTGAGTGACAGGCATTATGCCCACTGGCAATGTTCCAGGACAGGAAGAAGACCAGAATTAAAGCCGCATGATTGTCACACAATGACCACCTCCTTGATCTATGATCAAATCTGAGTTTTCTTTCCCTTCAATTCAGGAAAAGCTAAGATCACATTCAGCTTTAACAGGGCTCCTGCAGGAATTGACATTTAAGGTAAGCTAAATGTACTGTGAGATTTCCCTCCAAAAAAAAAAAAAAAAAAAAAAAAATTCGTTCAGTTAGCAAAAATGTAGAGAAGTCAAGCCATGAGGTGGATTTAGTGAACCATTAGTAATCCAATGTAGCCACAGTAGAGGGAATTTACACAAAAGGAAATATGCATGCAGAGTTGGGAAAAATACATGCAGAGTTGGGAAAAATACATGCAGAGTTGGGAAAAACAGAGAAAAGTTCGAGTAGAGCTGGGTGGATTAATAAAGGAGACTTCAGAGTCAGAATGCCTGAGTTTGCAACTTCCTGCTCCCTCTACTCGGGGCTTTTGCAAGCACCTCTAGGGTTCATTGGCATGTCGCCCTGGAGGAGTAGTTGTGCACTATGCCTTAGATGACTTACATAAATCATTCTAATCAAGGTACCTGATTCATAACTTTGTTGTAAAAATCAAATTACTTTTAGCTTAGGATAGTGCTCAGTTTATATTCACCAAAATAATTATGCAACCGAGGGGTGTATTCCACCGAAGGTTTTAGAAGGGAATAGAGGGAGCATAATCAAGACTGGGCTTTGGAGTACCGCACTGCACTGTGAAGGAAATAAAGGTGAAAAGACAATTCTCCTATCTATTGCGGTAGCCTGTGTGAGAAGCAATGAAAGACTAAAGTAGGCTGGAGGCAGGAATAGTAGAAAGAGTTACCCAGTTGTCACATGTGTTGAGATAGGGAAAGTTATTAGATTCTGTATGATTTGAACAGGGGAAGGAAGTGGAAAAAAACACACAACAATTTAAGAGTAATTTATCTTTTTTTTTCCTTACTCATTGAGATCAGATCGGTGGTAAGAACAAAAATGTAGATATCTCCAGAAAAACCTATTACCTTGGTGAGAGGAAGAAAATACATTTAATTCTGGTTCTAGATACATGGGCACAGCAGACTAAATAATGCTCCCAAAGACATCAAGTCCACATCCCCAGAGCTTGTGAGTATTGCCTTATACAGAAAAATGTTCTTCCACATTTGATTAAACTAAGGATCCTGAGAGAGGGAGATTGTGCTGGATGATTCAGGTGAGCCCTGAATGTGATCTAACTGATTGTTCTAATAAGAAATATGCCAAGGGAGATTAGACCCAGACAGAAGAGGAGAAGGCAAAGTGAGCACTGAGGCAGAACTTGGAGGGCTGTAACCAGACACCGAGGAATGCAGGCAGCCACTGCAAGTTGGAAAAGGCAAGGGAAGGATTCCCCGCAGCCTGGACAGGGGAGAAGGCTCTCCACTCTCAGCACCATGGTTTCAGTGCATTTAAATAGACTTGGAGCTTGTGGCCTCCAGCACTGTGAGTGAGAGAATACATTTACATCATTTTAAGCTACCAAATTCATGGTAATTTGTTACAGCAGCCACAGAAGATTAATACAATTTGCTACTAGGATTCTGGGCACATCATAAATGTCGTTTGGCATCATAAAGGGTGTAGACGACACAAGTAAAATGAATGAGCACAAACTATGACAAAAACCAAAGAGTCAAGTGAAAGATATTTAAAAAAAGGAGAAACTGATTCAGTGTTTGGAGGTACTTTGCATTAGGAGTCATCCGTCATGGACAATTTTTTAAGGTAATGAATTAGCAATTATTAAAGCCAGATATCCCTCATATAGATATTCAAATCCCATTTGACTTTGTGTAAAATATTATATTAATGGTGATCATTCTATAAATTGAGGCAATTAAGTAACCAATATTTTTTTCTGTGGCTCATTACATAAAGATTGCTCTTTGCTTCATAACTCTGTTACTGTTGAATGCAGTCCTTTTAGAATTCTCCCTTCCATATACTTTGCTAAAATGAACAGGCAAACAAATGAATATTCTTCTTCCCTCAAACTTCACAAACAATATTAATAAAAAAACCTGATCTATTTGTGGAGGTTATTTTCCAAAGGATGCTCAGCATGTCAAATGTTTCTACTCTTCTTTCCACAAACGATTGTCCCATTTCATCTCATATAGGATTTATTGGAAATTCATAAAATTCCTTATTCATACATATATTCAGACAAACAGAGTAAAAGCAGCATTATTTCATACCTGGTGTACTAGCCAGGTGGCTTTAAGATGAAGTTAGTGAAATTTTAAAATATGTTATGTATTACATATGTATGCGTGTATGCAACTGTTATAGAATTTCCTTTGATTTAGTGGTATATTTAAAATTAGCATACATATAAGAGGTTAATTAAAAAAAAGTGCTTGGTAGTCCTTTAGAGAATTTAAAATTATAAGTTCAATATGCTTCACACTCTGTAAGTTTGATAAATGCTCTGATAAATTTAAAACTGTTTTCCAAGTGCAATCATTAAACTAAATGCTTTCTCAGTCATTTTATAGTGTCATTTATGTGTGTCCAATTTTGAATAGTGTTTGACTAGAACAACTGATATATAACATACTTTTTCTGCAGATTTCTTCTAATCCTTACCACAGGATATTTTTCCATTGATTTTTAGAGAGAATGGAAGAGAGAGGAAAAGACAGAGAGAAACATCGGAGAGAAACACATCGATTGGTTGCCTCCTGCACACACCCTGACAGGGGCCTGGGCCAGGGAGGAGCCTGCAAACAGAGGCATGTGCCCTTGATTGAAGTGGAACCCAGGACCCTTCAGTCTGCAGGCTGATGCTCTACCCACTGAGCCAAAACTGCTAGGGCTGCAGATTTCTTACTAGTTTATCCTATAGTGTTAACACCTTAAAATAATCCCAAACTTTGCTGACTGGATAGGTATTCACTGGTTCATTTCCAAAATAGCACTGGGCTATCTGCTGTAACAGACCTGATTACTACCCTCCCGAGCTTACAAATAAGTAATAGCAGTAAAACATGATAGATGTTTTGACAATGAAAATACAGGAATCTGTGAGAACATATGGCATGGGGACTTAACCTCGCCTTAAGTTTATGGCAGGTCTTAACTGTTTCTCAACTAAGAAATTGTTTCTTAGTTGAGACACACAAATAATGATTAAGAGTAGACAAGTAAAAGGAGATTGTAGAGTGTGTAGCAGGCAGAGGGAGCAATATGCACAAAGGCCCAGAGGCAAGAGAGAGCTAGGCTTTGATAAAGAACTAAAATGGTGTCAATGGAATAGGAAAGGCATGGACACAAAGCACAAAGAAGTAATCAACTGTGTCAAGGAGTTAACGATATAAAAGACAGGAAATCCAGGCATTGTAAGCAGGAAAGTGATAGTATTAGATTTATATTTTTAGAAGTTACTCTATTTGTCTTATGGGAATAGACTGACAGAGAATAAGAACCTGGGACAGGGATGATGGCTACCAAATCTCAAGGGGTAAAAGTCTGGATGGAAAGAAATAGACTTACTCTAATTTGTAGAAGACAGGCTGACAGTTTACTGTGAAGAGTAGAGGACAGAGAAAACTCCTCAAGGTTTCTGGCTTGTGCAACTGAATGGATTTAGGACTCATTCTGAGACAGAGCACACTGGAAAAAATCCCCAATTTTGATAAAAAAAAAATAATGAAGTCAATTTTGAACAGGATGAATTTGAGATGCCAGCAAGAAGGTTAGCAGAAAATTTCCAGTTGGACAGTTGGATGGGGCAAAAGTAGGTTTACAGTAGTGAGTACATGAAAAAGAGTTTATTTTTGTATTATTATTTATTAATTAGCATATTACTAGAGGCCCAGTGCACGAAATTGTGTGCACATAGGGTCCCCCTAGGCCTAGCCTGTGATCAGGGCCATTTTCTGCCTGCTCACCAGTTCCTGGCCACCTGCTGCCGCCACTAGCAACCCAGTTCCCCTTGCAGACCCTAGACTCACCCAGCTGCACCTGCTGCCAGCCAGCCAGTTTCCCTCGCAGGCCTCCCACCTCATAGCGACTGGTTGAGAGGTCATTCTGGTCATTATACTTATGGTCTGGCCTATTATTATATAGGATTTTCCATATGAACAACTGTAAACCTACTTTTGCCATACTTTGTATAGCATACAGCTTAGGTCAAAGGTTTAAGTTAGATATTTAAGTTTTGAAATCATCATTTATTCAGTCCTTTATTTAAAAAAAATGTTTTGGGGGAACATGGTATAATACACAGATCTTGTAACATAGAAACCTACACCTGACACCTATATGACCACGTTGACCAATGTCACCCCAACACATTGAATTTAAAAAATGTTTTCTGATTGTCTATTGCGATTGAGTCCTAGGCATCAGCACATAAGGGCAGTAGGGGCCATAGACAGAGACAAGGTGGCAGAGAGAGTGGTGTGAGGTGAGATGAACAAAGGCCATGGAAACTCCCACACATTTGAGGAGTTGAAGAGGAAGGGGAGGCCCTGTTCCTAGATGTCCAAGCAGAAGCTACAGCTATAGAAAACAAACAAACAAAAAATCCAATCGAGCACTGGTACCATGGAAACTAAGAAAAGTGTTTTAAGAGTGAGGGGAAAATCTCAGGACAGAATGTTACCTACAGGAGAAGCAACACAATGGATTCAATGAGAGTCCTCAGTGATCACTGTGCAAGGGACTCACTTAGAGCAGTGGGTGCTGAAGCCACATTGCAGGGACTAGAAGGAAAATGCCAGTGTTTTTATTATTTTAGGATGAGATAGGAATGGACAAGATGATGTTAATATAGAAGATGCTTTAGATTAATCTTCAGAGTTAGATGATGAGGTAAATGTTTTATGAAGATTCTAAAAGTATTATCTCATGTCAGAATCCCTGTTCCTAAATTATTTTTTTTCTAAAACCCTTGTTAATTTTACGCTAATAAGACAGGATTGATTGGTTATCTCCAATTTTATAAACTGGCCATAAAGTGGTAGCACAGTTAATCGGAATATAAGGTTAGATCTACAACCTTTTGATCTTTAATACCCGTAAAAAGACTGAACATATGCGTTTTATGTTTTCTCATTGGTTTTCTGACCTATTTTACTCCTGGCACCTGTCAAGTAATTTTTTGAATTTTCTGAAATATTATAAAGGCAAATACAAAAATAGTAAATCATTTGCCATTGCTCAGTGCATGGCTTAGAAATGGATATGGTTGCAATTTTGATCAGTAGTATAGTGGAGAAAGTCTGCTGGAAGGTTCCTTGAAAAGTTGTCTTGACCACTGTAAAGGTACATAAGACAGAGACGTTTGACTTTGGGCATTGGACAGTGCTATGCTGAGGGCTGTCCCAGCCATCTCAAGGCCATGAGAAAGGAAGCCCAACAGGCTAAGGATGGCAGAGCAGAGCGATGGAAAACACCTGGGTCAAGAATGATACAACGGAACCTTTAAAATTAAAAAAAAAACAAAAACACCTTGAATCACCTTACCCCAAGGTTACATATTATGTGGAGCAATACATTTTTCTTATTGCTTTTGCCATTTTGCATTGTCCTTCTGTTACTTGTAGGTGAAAAAAATTAATAACAAGTACTTTTCTATTAAATTCAACCATGTCAGTCAAAAGGCTATACCTTTAGCAATATGGATGTCCTGTCATCTCTGAAAAGATTAATTTCAAATACACAATGAGAAGAAGACATTTTTAAATATCCTTACTTGGATGCCAGCTCCCTCTGGCACTGTGATCTTCCATACACAATTCAGATTGTTGTCATAAGGCTCGGGGTAACCAGGAGACAAAATTGTCCCTTTGCGCTTAGTTAAAATTCCTCCACAAGGCACTAAAAAGTAAAGCAGTCCAAGTGAAGAAGTTAATTCTGATGCAGAAGATTGAAATAAGACTAAAGGTCAGAGCTATTATCTTGGACAGATGCTAGACTTGCCAGTATAATCAAACCATGCTGTTTTTTTTAAAATTCATAAGAACAATATACAATAAATCTTCCTATATCACAAAAACTTGTAGAATTAATAGGACACATTAATGGATAAACTTACAATTCCATATCTAAAATCATATAATTAACTCAATAGTAAGCATGCCATTTATAATACATTACTAAAAAGTACATTGACACATTCACATTAAAAGATTTTCATATCTAGATACAAATTTTTTGAAGAATTATTTTATATTTGTTACCTTTCTCTTCATGCATCCTATGAGAGTAATAGCGTGCTTTGAGGAGTGATGATGATAAGGATTATGTTACCATCATAACATTTATAAAGAGCTTACTATTTGCCAGGCACTCTTACAGGCACTTTATATATTTCACCTCATTAAAACCTCCCAACAATCCAAGGAGATAGGAGCACATATACTCCCCATTTTACAGCTGAGGACACTGAGTCATGAAGAGATTAAATAACTTGTCCAACACCACACAGTTTATAAGAGAAAGAGCTGGGATTTGAATCCTGGTAGTTTGACTCCAAATTCCATGTTCGTCAGTGAAAGGAAGATACTCGGTATGGCAGTGCCAGTCCGGTTGTTGCCAGAACAACCACTATATAAAAGAAGTATATGGACCTGCTCTAAAGTGTTTTTTTTTTTTTTTAAAAAGAGTTTCTATCAAAGGTATTAATTTTAAAGCAAAATTTTCATACAACTAGTAGTATCAGCTTGGTTCGGGGCATGTCCTAATTTATAATTTTAAATATAGTGTGATGTTGGGAATGTTCCTTAAACTCTCTGAAACTCAGATTCCTTGTCTGTGAAATGGCAGTATAATTGTTTCCTAAAGGCTTTTGTGAAAATATAGCATGATAGTTTACATAAATAAGCTAGTATATTACTTAGAAGACAGAAAGAAGTCAATAAATCATATTTCCTTTTGCAACTGCTATTATTTTTTAATGTTTTTATTGATTTTTAGCAAGAGAGGAAGGGAGAGGGATGGGGGAGAGAAAGAGAGAAAGAAAGAGAGAGAGAGAGAGAGAGAGAGAGAGAGAGAGAGAGAGAGAGAGAGAGAGATTGGCTGCTACATGCCCCCTATCTGGGGTCAAGTCCACAACCCTGGCATGTGCCCTGACTGGGAATCCAATCCTTGACCTTTTGATGCAGGGACAACCCTAAACCAACTAAGCAGGGTCCAACTATCATTATTTTAGTTACCAATGACATTGTTATCCTAGGGGCATTTGTCCTAGTGTGGATCTAATGGTGAGATATCAAAATATATCTTTTGTAATATTTTTTACAAAGTTCATAGTACAGTACAGTGCCACTTCCAAAGTCAAAAGCAAAAACCTAGGGTAATTACTCAAGAGAGTGCTGGCAAATGTTTGTTTTTTTTTTAATAGTATTGGTGTTGATTTTAAATGAGATAATGCTTAATAGTGTGTTTCATACAAATGTTAATACTTGCTATTATTATATTTTACAACTTTTTCATGGATGGGTGGATGGATGAATCAATGAATCAATGAATGCGGGTTCAGATCCTGTATATATTTCTTCATCTATTCCTTTCACACCATAAGCAAAAATGATATAGACAGGTATTGTCATGGAGACAATGCAAATAAAGTAATTCTTTCAGAGTCTCTAAAGAACTTTGAAAAAAACAGACCCAGATAAGGGTAATGGAATAAGCAGCAGGTTAAAGACTCTGCCTAAGGCTAGTAAGTGGCAGGCTCAGGGACTTTTCAAAAGAGACCTCCACTACAAATACTTATGCCTAATGCCATATATTGCAAGAGCTATTAGTGGCTGCAGGGGGTTATTTGAATCACAGAGACTCAGAGAGCTTGAGGTTTTATGAGACTAAAAAATTTAAGAAATCTGAAGCATACAAGGTCAAATTTGGAAGACAGCCCTCAACATAGTTTTCAATTTTAAATTTGTTCCAAGTCCAATGTTCTTATCAAAATATTACTGTACTGTATTGCAATTTACTGGAGAATGGTTTGATAGAACAGATTTGTATGAGATTATTAAATTTTATTTACATACTGGTATTTAAATGTGTGTATCCCCTAACTTAGTACCTGACCATTTTAACTATAAGCACAGCTTGCATAACATACCTAATGGGGCTGCTTTCCAGTCAACAATTTAATTCCAGTGTGTCAGTTTAAGCAATATTACAGAAGACTTTATTGTGTTTTAATATGGTGGGGGAAAAAAGGAGTGTTGATAGCAGCAATATGAACTGTGAAACTAAAACAATACAATTGAGATGGAAATCATTAAACATATACAAAACTATTTTCTTTTCATTTCAATTGGATGCTCATTTGGCTTAAGCTGTTAACTGGAGCATTCATTGAACACTAAAGGCTGAGAAAATACAATAATTATGCATAAATAAATTGTCAAATAGTATATCTAAACTATAGGGTATAGATAGAGAATTTTTCCTCTCTCAGAATAAAATTACACATACAATGTATAAATCTACTGTTTATGTTTAATCTGTGTACTAGAGGCCCAGTGCATGAATTTGTGCATGGATGGGGTCCAGCTGGCCCACCCTAGTCAGGGCCAATTGGGCCAGGCTGGCCAGGGGGAGAGGTCGTGGGTGGTTGGCGGGCCTCCTGGGAGGAGGGGATGTAGGCGGTTGGCCGGCTGCCCCCACCCCCTGGTTGAACTCCTGGTGGAACTCCTGGTGGAGGAGACAATTTGCATATTAGCCTTTTATTATAAAGGCTAGGGATTCTCAGAGGAGCATGAATCTTAAGGTGGTTTGTAAAGGTCTAACCAAGCAAAGTGAGCAAGGACATCACCAAGTGGTCAAAGGCTGAAATTAAAAGGCCTGGGCCCTGGGGGGGACAAGAAGAGGGGGGCATCTGTAATAATTTAAACAATAAATATAAATTGAAAACATACAAAACAAATGAAAAATAACGCATGGACCCTAGACTCAAGAAGTTGGCCAGTTGTTCTGAGGAGACAGAGAGAAGCTGGGCAGATAGGAGCGGGACCACAGGAAGGGAAAACAGAACCAGGAACCCAGCAGGTGGAATTACCAAGGCACCCCAACTGGGCGGGGAAGGAGGGCTGCATGCAAAGAGGCATAAACTTTTTAACAGGACCAATCAGGAGCTAGCAAGGCTGTCTCCACCCCCAAACTGAAAGTGCTTCTTCTTGCTGCTCTCTTGTCCCCAGCACACAATGGGTTCCTCACCTTCCTGGGGCGGGAGCACATGGTTTATGGCCGTGTGGACCTCCACATGTGGGCTAATAGGTTTTAATTCCCATGGATACTCTCAATAAACTTTGGCTCCACTGACTGTTTTTTGTCCTTGACTTCATTCTTTGGTTTCACAAGACAATGAACTCAGACTCAACATCCCATATTTTGATTCTAGTTTGACCTCAACGAAAATTCAGGAAATAACAGTTCTTTGTTAAAATTCAATCATTACACTAATGTGTAGTGAACACTTATTATGTGCCAGACAGATCCTCTCTCAGTTGAGTAGAAAAACAATATAGTGGCAAGGGAAAGGTCAAGAGTATTAAACAAAATTTAAAAACTATATAATATAGTGAGTTGTTGCTGTAAAAGAAAAGCAGGGTAAGGACGAAGGGAACAAACAGAGGATGGACAGCAGAATATTATTTTAGCTAGGATATCCAAAAAAAAAAATAAAATAACGAAGTGATTCAGTAAAACCAAAAAAATCTCAAGGATGCATGTACCAAGGAAAAGAAATACAAAGTTCAAATGCCTTAAGAAAGTCCATATTTCATCCATTAACAGATATTGAAAATGAACACAAATTATAGCTAATACTTTAATATCAATCTATGATAACTCTGTACTCAACTCATATTTGAATCTTTGAGACATAAGCTTTTTCTTTTTTGAATATTTTAAGACAACAAATTTCGGTCAGAATATTTGAATCTAAAAATATTTACAGTTAAAAAATAGAAATGCAAAGTATATCTTCACTTATGTAAAGATGAGCAGTTGGACCAAATGGTAAAACCTAAACTGAGCCATCATCTAACTGTCATTTGGAATTATCGCCTTTCTATTTCTTGTCTCACACAGGTTCCGTGTGTCCTTCTGTTAGTGTTCAGTTTTCTATAGGGTGAAACATTTTTTAAGTGGTATAAGGTAATATGTTCTTTTCATGTGATCTTGGCAGGAAATAGAAATTATCTGATACAATTTCTATCCCTAGGTATGCACTTTCAAACCAATGAAAAATGAAAGGTGGTCTGTTCTATGTTTCCATAAATGCAGTGGCAAATTTCTAAAAAAGCCCAGGGACCTACAAAGTGATGGTTTTTTGACAGAGAGATTGTAATGGTTCCTCATTTTTTTATCTGTTAACCTTAAAGTAGAAACTGTGTCTGAAACCAGGACAGTACATTAGCATTTACTCCTAAATTTGAATATCAGCCATAGATTTGCATAATCTTTCCTGGCTGGTAGAAGCACCTTGCTGAGATGAATCCATTATTAAATGCTGTAAAAAAAGTTATTCAATAATGTAAAAAAAAATTCCTTTTATTTACATGGAATTTTATTTCTGATGGCAAAAACACTGGGATTAGCAAATGGATATGCTTGACATACAAAAAGGCTTTATCATAAGCATATAGGAGTTTTACTCTAAACAAAAATAGTTTATATTTTTAAAATTTAGAATTTTTATTCTCTACCTTCACCTTCCAAAATATTATTTTATTTCATTTTTTTCCTCTTCCTAAAATATTCTTTCATTTTCTTTTTCCCCCCTTTTCTTTCATATCAGCTCATTTCTCCCCTCTATCTTCTTCTTCTTCTTTCTACTCCTATCTCATCATCATATCTTTGTGCATAAAAGAAATTTCCTTGGATAATGCAATGTTTAAATTTTGCAGGGTTAGAAAAACAGAGTGAAAACCATTAGTTAAATATATATTTTCAAGGCCAATTAGAATTGTAGTGATTGTTATTGTAATTTTAACTTTATTTTTAACCCTTGCAAACAATAAAAACAAACCAAATATGATTATATGCATATTTTTAAAATCTCTCCTTTTTAACTATTTGTTCTTGAATGCAACAACTGATGGAAAGAAATTTCTGTCTCTCTAAATAGCTTATTGTAATAAATAATCATTATAATTCTAAAAAAATTGTCATGGTATTTCCTCTAAAATATTTATAGTTAAAAATAAAAATGCAAAGTATATTTTTACTTATGTAAAATTTTCTTAAACATTTTAAGTGTAAAGGAAAATATTATATTCACGAAATGCTAAATTAGTAGAATTGGAAAGAATGACACAGATACCATGCTTCAGCCCTTTCCAAGATGCAAAATCTTCTATGAAACATAAATTTTAAATATAATAACTTTAAAGGGTTATTAAATCAACCTATCAACAAATAAAAATCAATAATATCAAATACTTTATCAACACAGCATATAAATTCTATATTTCAGATCTCATAGCTTCAGAATCTCCTGATTCTATGGTGGAGGATTTGGCAACAACAAAAACAACTTAATTTTAGAATGCATACTAGGTTCCAAGAACTCCGCCAAGGCTTTAAATCATCTAATAGCCACAATAAACCTAAGGAAAGTCCTTTTTTTTTTTTTTATCCATATAGGAATCGAGAATCAGGTTATGTAAATTTTCCAGGATTATGTAGTAACTCACTGCTCTTCAGTGTCATAATAAAAGCCTAGACTATTACCCAAGACTTAATTAACCCTATTCTGAGAACTTACTATACTTCCCAGCTGTTAGGATTTTATTCAATTTTACATGATTCTTTACAACTTTACCCCATTAATTAGGACATTAGCATAAGTATACAAACAGATCTGTTAAAGAGTAACTCACAGCTATTTCAGTACCTATCCACATATGTAGGTGCTTTAATAAGCTTCTGTGATCTTTAAAAGACATGCAAATTCTTTACATATTGGCATAGAATTCTTTAAATAAACTTTTAAAAATAAAAAAATAATATTTATTTCAGTAATCCCTTATTAGGAGCATTCAAATTCTATTATTGGAAATATGATGTACATTTTATCCATATAAATCAATAAGTGAGGAAACTTTCCAGCTAATTCAAAACAATTTTTCATTGATTGTAGCATATCCCACTTGCATCAAATATCCACTATAACTTGAAAATTTAGGTACATTATAACCAATAAATAATTAAAAATCAATGTACAACTATAAGATCTGAAATAGAAATACTAAAAGATGCAAGATAACTAATTTTGATATAAAGTATGTACAATGATAAAGCATAGACATTTACTACTTACCAATACAGGTGGGTAAGGAATCATTCCACTGGGCCAAAGAATTGGGCACTGTATCACACCTAATTGCAATGGATCCATGGAGAATATATCCTGGATTGCATTCAAAAAGAACCAATGAACCAACAGCAAATTCATTGCCAATCCTTCTTCCAAATCTTGGTTCAGGCACAGAACTGCACTGTGTAGAACTTGTTCTAGGAACAGCTGCATACAAAAAATTATTGATTTTAACTTCATATTAAATACATACTTAAAAATGCAGCTTTTTAAGAAGATTTCAAAGAAATCTCCACTTTTTATCAAAACTTCAATTAAAAATTTGAATACATTTCTAAAAGTTTTAAAATTAATACAGAATATAATACAACTTAAACTGAATATTGTCATCAAGATCTTTTAGTTAAAAATATTTTGCTTCATTCCTTTAAACATCAACTAAAGTATTTTTCTATTTTTTGTTTTACCAAACTCTTATTAATATAGCAAAGTAGTATGAGTTATATATTTCAATTTTTGGGGTGATCACGGAATGATATATATATTTTTATTTTTAAACTGGTATACCGAGGTCCAAAAATACATGGCAGATTACATGAGGTAATGTCAAATTTTTTTTCAGTAGTTGTTTCTTAAAAGCATAGATTTGAAAAAGAAAACATAACACTTCATTAATTTCAGAGCATGTTTACAAACTTAGTGTTCAAACATGTTTGTTATTGATGAATACTATAACTACATTCAGACTAAGCAGAAGTCAGACAGATTAACAACAATAGAAGTTTATCTTTTAGTAATCGTACAACATCAGATGTGAAATTGCTCATAGAATTATTATGTCCTTTAATTGTGAGGGTGTTTTTGTTTTGTTTTATTTTTTTTTGGTTTAGTAAAATAGAATGATAACAGGATGTTTTTTCTTTTTAAAACACATACAGATGGGATTACAGAGTTTGACAACAGCCCAAAAAATGATATGATGAAATCCAAATAGATTGATTCCTTTTATGTGATTAAAGTAAAAGTAATTCAACTTTTAATAGTGCCTTTAAAATTCATAATACCCCACAGCGTTTACACAAGGAATACTATTAAAAATAAGACAGTGCAATATAACCAATATTATAAATGGACTAAGAGGGCTTAATAAAAATATCAAATCACAAATGATTATAGTTTTTAAGAAAGTTCAAGATACATTTCAGAATACTACATGATCACATATAACTTAAAATATTTCAAATAATAACTCAATTTAGGTTAATGATAATATAGAAAATTGTCCATAAAAGGTGAGAAAAATTGTGTAAACCGATGTTTAATTGCACAAAAATATTTAGTAGCCATGAAGAACATTTGAATTCTCCTGGGAATGAGAAACTAAAATTTTTGAATGAAGTGATGAGTTCCTTGGCATATCTAAGGACATCAGCACAGAATTTTGTACAATTCAATTTAGAGATCTAGACTATGAGCAAAATAGGTTATGCAGAAACTAAAGAATTATCAGAAAAAAATAAGTGTTTTGAAAACAATATGTTGGAAGAAAGGAAAATCATACTATTAACTTGAGAATGATAATGAAAGCAAAAGGTATTTTTTGACATTGGGCAAGGTAATCGTGCTATAGTGATGGGGAATGAACAGAGAAAAACTGTTAAAAGAAAAACAACTTTTATCTCTCCTATATGATTATGAGGATCTGATCATTCAATAACTCTGAACACAGCATGGAAACCGAAATCATTCCTTAGTGTGTTTCTAGGCTACCGGGTCACTTACCTTGATAAACAAAGTGAAATCCCTTAGCTGTTATTGGTCCAACTGAAGTAAATCGAATTGTGATCTGATTACCTGAACTCAGTGGAAGTGATTCTCCTACTCAACAAAACAAACACTAAGATATCATAAATAATTTCATTCAGTAAACCTAACAAATTATATTTACACTGTCATTTGAAAATGTGAGTCTATGTTCTATCAAATTACGTCAATATATCCTACCACTGACAATATATTTTCAATGGGTTCAGCTTTAATTTTAACTTTTTACTGGCAGGCTTTCATTACATTTTGAAACATATCGCCTCATTCTTTAAAGAATCCTTAAATATGTTATATCACAATAAACACCAGAAACTAATAAACTAAATATTATATTTACTTGATTACAATCCCAGCAAATGGTTGTATTTGTCTCAAGCATTTGATTTATTATTAATTGTGTTTCTATTTTTTAAAAGAAATAACGAGTAATTCTAGTTTCAGTTTACTTTATCTCTAATATGGATGACATAAATCTCAACCTTCACTACAATATCAATCAAAGTCAGTCTTTAATCAATAACTGATGCATGGCAGTGCTATTAAAGGATACCTGAATGGGATCCTGAGAGGGAAGATAACAGAGAAGATTGCTGAGTTGGCCCATCATACACCTCAACAACATCGTGGAGTGATGTCTGGAAAAATACAAACTGGCCAAACACCACTGATCAACAGGAACCAGGAGAAGCAAACAAATCACCAACCATCCAAAAACAAAAAACAAACAAAAAAAATAGAAAGAGGAGGAGAGAGAGAACAAAGTATTACAATATAATAGTCATCTTTTTTCTACCTTTAACAAAAGGATAGGTGCCAATTGATTGATATGCCTGACACATTTATTTCAGGTCATAAAAGTAATGACCATGGCCTAAAAACAATAAGATTTTAGAAAGGTTATTTTAAAAAAAATAAATGGAATGTGTATAACATTTAATTTAGATCAGAAACCATAAGGTTGGTGATTAATGCTTTATAAAAACTAATTTTTAAAAATTTTCCCATTGGTATTTTGATTTTTATCACTTTGTGACTCTCTTCTCTTTTTCTAATTTTTTTTCTCCTCTTTTATGTGAGATAGACAAAGTTTTAATTTGGGGAAACTTTTTGGCATATCGCTTTTAAAATACTATCCCATCAAGTTTCACGGAAAAATATCAGTAAGATACTTTTTAGGTATAGTGTTTAATCCACATTTATTGTTAAACTTCTGCCAAAGAAAATAAATTCTATTTATTATGCCTTAGTAATTGAGATATTATACAATTTTCAAAAGTGGTTGCATTTTCATGGTAAGTACAGATCTGAAGTACTTAACAAGGAGCTTTATAAGTGTCTTTTTTTAAACTTAATTTCATACTTTTTCTTAAATTCTATACTAATTTTAAGTACAGAAACTATAACTTCAAATATCCTGTTCCAGAAGAGAAATCAGCTTGTATTTTGTGTTTTTTAAAAAGAAATGGATAATAAAATTTATTTGTAAGACATTGCTTAGGTAGAAATATTGTGGGGTTGAAAAGAGCATGATTTTTTAAAAGTTTGATAATATAAAAGCAAGGTAACTTTTAATAAATTCAAGATCACATTACTGTAATTAAACTATATGGTGATATATATATATATATATATATATATATATATATATATATATATATATATATATTCTTCATATTTTACACCTTAAATCAAGGTTATGATCATCCTGTAGTGTTCTATGAAAACAGGCTACTTCATTGGAAGCATGCTGAGTTTTGCATATGAACAGAACACACACACAAATACTGTATACAAAGCTACCCTCATTTTATTTTATTTTTGGGCCTGCTAAAATAAGCTGGTAATCTCAGTCCAGTTCTTTGTGGGGTAAAAGAAGATGAATAGTTTCTGAACACTGAAGTGCTAAATTTCATAAATAATCCTTCTTAAGCCATTTCCTAGAAGTCATGAAAGCAAATTTATACTTCTACCTAATCATATATATGTAGTCAATTATGTTAATAGTTTGCAAGTCATATAAAACACTGTCAGTTCAGACCTTTTTAAAATATCCATATTTTGGTCTACCAAATCCAAGTTCTTTCAAAAATACTCCAAAAGTTATTAACACAGATTTTGTGTGTTTTTTTTTCCATTTGTTTAGATTGGTGTTTGGATGATCTGCTTTCAAATGTGTCTTTAAAAGTTTCTATTATAATTGCAGACATTGCCACTGTCTTTCTATATGCAGGGACTACCACAGGGACTTCGCTAAATCCAGTACACTGTGTAACAAAGCTCTTGACAAATAACATTCTTTCTTTACATCTTTTTGGAAGTCATTAGAAAAAAAAGTTAAGGCTCAACATCCTTTACTCTTTATACCTAAATATCTCAAAGTTCCATTAGGAAGCATGTCCAATTTCCAAGCAAACTGCTACATTAACAAACAACATCTAAAACAACCAAACTACACAATGATCCAAGAGCTTTTTCTAAGGATAAACAAACAAACAAAAAAAAACCAAGCACAAAATATCCTTCTTTTTACTTGTTTGTAGGCTCTTGTTCTCAATTGTTATTTCTCTACCAATACACCAAAGTTTAGTACCACCTGTAAATTGAGTATGCAGGCCCAGCATGTCAAACTCATGGCCCACAGGCCGCATGCCTTGTTTATTTGGCCTGTGCTAGCCTTTGAGTTTGACATGCTTGTTGTAGACTATAATATTTAACAATATAGCCATTAACACCATTTATTTGTATTACTAGAGGCTCAATGCATGAAATTCATGCAAGGGTAGGCTTTCCTTGCCCCGGTTGCCAGTTCCAGCTTCCCTCTGGCTATCAGCAATTGGGACCTGGGCTTCCCTCCGGCTGCTGGAACCCGGGACATGCAGACTTCCCTCTGGCTGCCAGAACCCGGGCTTCCCTCTGGCTGTGGGGACCCAGGACCTGGGCTTCCCCTGGCTGCCTGCAGCCGCGTCCCCCCCCCCACCCCCAAAAAACACACACACCTGCACCTGCCTTGGCCTGGCGCTGCCCGTGTCCACAGTCACCCCTCCCTCCCCCCTATTGATCACCCCACCAGCTGGTAGCCTGGGCCTCCCTCTGTGGGGCTATCGTTGGTTGATGGCAGGGCCCCCCGACCAATCGCCTTGGCTGGCCTGGTGCCAGTGCATGTCATAGTGTGGTCGTCCAGACAGTCATTCTGCTGTTTGGCTGTTTGGTTGATTTGCATATTACACACACATAGATAGATAGATAGATAGATAGATAGATAGATAGATAGATAGAAAGATAGATAGATAGATAGATGATAGAAAGAAAGATAGATAGATGATGATGATAGATAGATAGATAGATAGATAGATAGATAGATAGATAGATAGAAAGATAGAAAGATAGATAGATAGATAGATAGATAGATAGATAGATAGATAGATAGATAGATGATAGAAAGAAAGATAGATGATAGATAGATAGATAGATAGATAGATAGATAGAAAGATAGATAGATAGATAGATAGATAGAAAGATAGATATATAGATTAGATAGATAGATAGATAGATAGATAGATAGATAGATAGATAGATAGAAAGATGATAGATAGATAGATAGATAGATAGATAGATAGATAGATAGATAGATAGATAGATGTTAAATAAAGAAAACTGTAGTGCATGCTCTGTTGCGTAACTCATGCCTGTCATGTAGTGTAGTAATTCTAAAGTGAGGTTAGGAGAATAAAGAACTGTAGGGGGTTCGGGAGGACTGTGTGGGAACCTGTCTCATTAAGCGATCAGTAAGCTGCTTTTCTTCAACTGTGAACTAACTCTGCATTCACATGGCGAGAGGATATTCTATTCTATTCTATTTTTATTTTTTCATATAACTACTCCTTTTATCTATTAAAGCATAGGTGGTATACAATGTCATATTAATTATATTATTTTAGGGCATCTAATATAGTGACTCGATATTGTTATTTTTATACCTTACAGTGTGATCACCTGAGTAAGTCTAGTAATCATCTGTCACTGTGCAAACATATCACCCCGTATTATTGACTGTAGTCCCCTTCACATTTTTCACCCCTCTTCCCAGCCCTCTGCCCTTGGCCAATGGAAATTTTTAATTAAAAATAGCTTGTATTAGAATAAAAATGTTATTTTTGAGAGGATACTGAATCATTATATCAAAGATGACACTATTTACATTTTAATGTTTTTTTTTGTAGTATGAAGAATCAAGAACACTTGCACAAGTGTTTTTTTACACATTATCAGGCTAACAATTGTCTTACTGAACACAATTCTGAACCAAATCCCCCCTTCTCAGCCAGAAATTTTAAGAATTAAATGGTAACATTAGTGTTTGCTTTGCCATTCTGTCTGTAAATATTTTAATTTACTTAGTGTTCTTATGTCTAGACTAGAGGCCTGGTGCATGAAATTCATGCACTCAGGGGTGGGGGGGTGGGGGAGGTCCTTCAGCCCAGCCTGAGCCCTCTCACAGTCCAAGAGCCCTCAGGGGATGTCTGACTGATGGCTTAGGCCCGCTCCCCACAGGAAACCATCAGTCAGACATCCTTAGCGATGCCACAGAGTTGGGAGAGGCTCCCGCCACCACCACTGCGCTTGCCAGCCATGAGTCCGGCTACTGGCTGAGCGGTGCTCCTCCTGTGGGAGTGCACTGACCACCAGGGGGTAGCTCCTGAGTTGAGCATTTGCCCCTGGTGGTCAGTGTGTGTCATAGCGACCGGCCGTTCTGTCATCAGGCTGAAACTGGCTCTCTGACATCCCCTGAGAGGTTCCAGATTGTGAGAGGGCACAGGCCAGGCCTAGGGACCCCACTAGTGCACAATCGGGGCTGGGGAGGAACATGGGAGGTTGGCCAGCCGGGGAGGAACCTTGGGACGACTTCAGGGCATGTCTGGCTCGTCTTGCTCAGTCCCAATCGGCTGGACCCCAGCAGCAAAGCTAACCTACCAGTCGGAGCCTCTGCCCCCAGTGGTCAGTGCACGTCATAGTGAGCAGTTGAGCGGCCTTAGCATATCATTAGCATATTATACTTTGGTTGAATGGCAAACTGGACAACCAGAAACTCAACATATTAGGCTTTTATTATATAGGACAGCAGTAGGCCTTCTGCTCGTAAAATATTCTGAATATTTTACTGCACCCTTTGTATGTTTGAGACTGATGTAGGAAAACATTGTGAAAGACTTTAAGGTAGACCAAAAGACAACTGGTTATTAATTTTTATAAGCAAGATATTGTCCAACATACCTTCTGAGTATTCTGTGTTTATGGGGGCTCTGATATATGTAGTGGATTATTATCTAATGGACAGACTTGTTTTGTATCTATTTGTAAATTCATTTCATCTCTCTATCTATCTATCTATCTATCTATCTATCTATCTATCTATTATCATTCAAATAAATTTGAATTCTCTTTAGAACCACTATAGCATCTTACTGGTTCCCTCATTAATTCATGACTTAAATTTATATATATAATCTATTTGTAGTATGAGAGCCATGATGTTGCCCTCATTAAAACAAAAACAAAAAATAAAAACATTTTAACACAGATCTAGATGCTGATACTTCAATTTAATGGCTAGACCACCCTTCTATTTCTGGGACTATAATTAACTCCCATTGCATGGGCTGCTTATGCCTTCTGTAATCATTAGCAACAGTATATCTTCTTTTTATAAGTTTCCAACAGAGATACTGCATCCTATGCATCTCAGCTCCAAGTGTCTTCCCCTTTCTCTTGAGATGTGCATGTAGATATGAAAAGCACTTTATTCTTAGGCCATTAGAGTAGCCAGTGATGGCGAACCTTTTGAGCTCAGCGTGTCAGCATTTTGAAAAACCCTAACTTAACTCTGGTGCCGTGTCACATATAGAAAATTTTTGATATTTGCAACCATAGTAAAACAAAGACTTATATTTTTGATATTTATTTTATATATTTAAATGCCATTTAACAAAGAAAAATCAACCAAAAAAATGAGTTTACGTGTCACCTCTGACACGCGTGTCATAGGTTCACCATCACTGGAGTAGGCTATACACACTAAGCTGCTTCTTAACAGAAACACCAGTTTAAAGGATTTTTTTTCTGTCTTCAAGTGTAGTGGATGTAAAAATGTTTTAACTCTTTTGTTAAAAATGGCATGTTTATAACATTATGTAAGCTTAAAAAAATAAAAAAAGGAAGCCTAGTAAGAATAAACATGTAAAACATCCCTACACATAAGCTTATGCATATCATCTGTTTTCATGCCTGAAACTACTTCTGAGCCTCTTATTTTCCACACATTTTATTATAGAATACAGTTTATTAATTCAACTATTATTTATTGATTCTGATCTATGATGTACCAGCATGGCAGGCAGCTAGACAGACATGAGTAGACCCCCTTAGAGGAGGAACAAGGGGCTGGAAAATAGCTTCTTTTTTTAAAAAAAAAATATATATATATATTTTATTGATTTTTTACAGAGAGGAAGGGAGGGGGACAGAGAGTTAGAAACATCGATGAGAGAGAAACATCGATCAGCTGCTTCATGCACAACCCCTACTGGGGATGTGCCCGCAACCAAGGTACATGCCCTTGACCGGAATCGAACCTGGGACCCTTGAGTCCGCAGGCCGATGCTCTATCCACTGAGCCAAACCGGTTAGGGCAGCTTCTTATGATTTCAATACAAGCCCTTGTATGGGCTCTCTCTTAAGCATTAAGCCCTCAGGACAATGAGGCTTTGACCTGTATCAAATACTGGCGGACACTTTGGGTTTGTGATTTACTGATGATAGCCTTTCTGACAGGTGTGAGGTAATATCTCATTATGGTTTTAATTTGCATTTCTCTGATGTTTACTGAGGTTGAGCATCCTTTCATATGCCTATTGGCCAGGATGGATGAACTGTTACTGTACTCAGTGCAGACCAACAGTCACTCTGAAAGTCTAATTGTGGAAAGTACATACCTGCAGTGTGGCATACAGCACTAAGTGGGTTTTAGTGCTCAGAGAAGTGTGCTTCTTTTTTTTTAAGAATATAAAACAACAGAGAAGTTAAAGGCTCCCTTTTCCACTAAACTGGGCTCTGGAACATTGCTGAAACATTCCACCACTGCCGAAGCAAGTCGGGGACTTTTGGATGTTACATTTAATTCTTGTGACCTCAAAACAACTAGCTAGTCATTGTACAGAGGCTTACTGATTTAATAATTAATTAACTTAGAATGAGGATAATAAAACAAACATGGACATGATTACTCTCATTCAGTGATTAGGATTGGAGCTATTGAATAAAAATAAAAATTGGGTTTATCAAATAAAGAAGGATTTCAGTTTTGTTTTTGTAAATTTTGTTTTTCTCTCAGAAGGGAATATTTCCCAGTGTATCCTAATGGCACACTAATGTGAGAAGAGAAAAAAACCCACCATCACCACCACCCCCTCCCCCTGCCACACACACACCACCAGAATCAGATGGTGCCATGGCTAACAACTATTTTAGAAGACGATGATTAAGTTAAGATGAAAATGTCTAAGGGCTTATGGTAAATTAAGGCTTGATTCAAATTTCCTTTGATGTAAAAGAGTTGAAATTTGGTGGAGAATGCCAGTAGGTAGGTCTCTTTGGGCAGGGGTGGTTCTACTAGTCAGATGGGTGTTGCCTTATTAATTATGGTACCAGATACTAAAATGACCAGGTTTCTTTGCTGCACGACAGAACGGATAAAGCAGTTTAAAGATTGTCAGCATCTTCAGATGGAGATTTAAAAGGACTAATGCTTTCAAATTGCCATTCTATGGGACTGAAAGGCCCTAATAAATGATGTGATAAGTGATATCAGGGCATTTTAGAAAACTATTTAATGAAGACTTAAGGATTCAAGTTCTGGGATCAGATTCCTTAGGATAGAATCCAGTATGTAACACACAGGAAAGTTACTTCACCTTCCCATGCCTCCAGCTCCTCATTGGTAAACTAGGGATAATAAACATACCTAACCTAGTAGGACAAATATGATATAAATTGCTACTTGTAAAACACTTTGAACGGTGACTCAAACATAGGAATACATATTAGTTACTATTCCTAATAACTCAGCTATTGTTATTTGCTGATAATTCATTCTGAACATTTACTGATAGGCTACATTTAATGGATCTCAGAGTACTAAAGCTATTTCGGTCAAGGTTCATTATGATTTCCAAATGGCTATGTACTTCTCTAACCACTTGATATTACTAGCATATTCTATCTCTTTGGGTGGGATATGAAAATGTAATTAGCAGCTTTCTAACTGGGCAAAGAGGAGCAAGGCCAGAGGTCATTCTACTTTTTTTTTTTTTTTTAACTCCCTTTATCATCATTCTGTGTCCCACTGTTGCAAGGGGAAACTCTATTACAAAGACATATTTTCACACAAAAGGAAGAATGGGAAGAAAAAAATAGAAAATATAAATTCCTATTATATTTCAGCTTGATTCTCAACATGCCTGTAACTGCTCTTTAAAAATCTACACCTTCTTTTGTACTCTAGGGTCCATTTTGATTATTTTTGGCACTCAGACGGTCGTTCACTATGCTATTTTTTTAAGTCACCCCTGCTTTGCTAAATTTGCATTTTATTAACCAGTACAGTGTAGAAGAAAACACACATACATTTACCCACACTCCTAACAGATTAGGAATAAAGAATATTGAAATCAAAGATATGTTTGAAACTGTACTTGATTATATATAAAAAATGACTTCTAATGACATAAGCAATCATGATTTTAAAGGTTCTCTTATTTAAAAATAATTACAAGGTATCCGATTATAACTTCTATTTTATAAAAGATATAAACAAATGTTAAATATTATGAAATTTTACTCTCAAAAGCGCCAAAAGGCAGAACTTAAAAAATGATCTCAAATCAAATCAGTGGGCTACTTATTTTTAAAAAGTCATCTAGTGGAAAAGTTTGGGGGAAAGTTGCATTAATTGATAAACTAATAAGTGAGAGTTTCATTAGTATTTTGGAAATACAATTTCTATAGAGTTAGATTTCAAATACTCATCATTCTTATTATAGTATAATAGCAGTAACTATTAACTTAGAATGAGCTGCTTTATACTAATCCAGAATTTTCATTAACCTGAGTCATGTGAATCACATAATAATTATCTAAAGGGCTACTGCAATCTTCCCTAGAAGCTTGGCTCCAGCTTAGTGGAGCCAGTCCTATGCTAGAGCAGCAATCTAGAAGGAGTAGGTTAGCAACTGGCCCTCTGTCTATATTGTGACCATTTGCTTACTACACAAATCTCAAAATAGCTCATTTGACATACTATAAACATACAGACATTGTAAAGACACCCATCTTATAGAAAATATAGTTAAACTTTCTTTAATTTTTTCCAGGACCAAATATCTATTCAACTACAAACCAATAGCTTATCTGCAATTTGGCAGTTGTCACATTTCCCAATAGCTGAAGATTAATTTGGTGTTTAAGAAGCAATGAAATAAAGAAAAATACAATAAGAAATTCTATAGCATGTCTAAAAATATTTAAAAGGAAAGAAAAGTGAAAAGTTTAAAGTGTTAGAATATTTTATTAACACGTTTTAAAAAAACTCATTTTCAATGTGGATGAGTGTTTTTCTTTAACATCCCTATGATTTTTTTCTATGTATTTGGCCTAACATGTCTTCCAAATATCAACCAGACCAGAAGATTTAGATCAGGAAAAAATTCTCACAGGGATAACAACATAAATTTGTGAGATTTTTTTATTATAAGAATTTCCAAACATATACAAAATTGAAAGCATCTATACTAATAAAAGGATAATATGCTAATTAGATCAGACATCTTTTGGACATCTTCTGGATGTCCTTCCAGACAAAGCCACAGTGGCAGGGGCTGAGGCAGAGGTGGTTAGGGGTGATCAGGCTGGCAGGGGGGAGCAGTTAGGGGTGATCAGGCCGGCGGGGGAGAACAGTTAGGGATCAGGCTGTCAGGGCAGAGTAGTTAGGGATCAGGTCAGCAGGGGAGAGTATTTAGGGATCAGGCCGGCAGGGGAGAGTAGTTAGGGATCAGGCTGGCAGGGGAGAGCAGTTAGGGGGATCAGGTGGCAGGGGAGAGCAGTTAGGGATCAGGCTGGCAGGGGAGAGCAGTTAGGGGGATAAGGGCGGCAGGCAGGTGAGTGGGTAGGAGCCAGCAGTCCTGGATTGTGAGAGGGATGTCCCATGGCTGGTTTAGGCCCGATCCCGCAGGGCCTAAACCGGCAGTCGAACATTCCCCAAGGGGTCCTGGATTGGAGAGGGTGCAGGCCAGGCTGAGGGACCTCCTTCTCGTGCAAAATTTCATGCACCAGGCCTCTAGTAGTAAAATAAACACCCATGAATGCATCATCCATTTTAAAAACTTATCAACATTTGCCAATTCTGTGTCATTTGTTTTCTCTTATCCCCAACCTAGGAGTGCTTTAGAGCAACTCTCAATGTCATATCCTTTTCCCATAAATGCTTATCTCTAATAGATAAGGACTTAAAAAATAAGCACAGTGAAGTTACCATATCTAAAAAAACAAACAGACCAAAAAAAAAAAAAAAAACACAAAAAAACTAACAATGTCTTTCTATTATTTAATAACCATTTCTTGATTGCATTTCCAGATTTTTTCCCCAGAAAGGCATTTTTAGAGTTGCTTTGATCAAATCAGGATCCAAACAAAGTTCATATATTTCATTTGGCTGTTATGTCACTAAAAACTTCTAATGTATAGAATCTCTGACCCCCATCTTATTTTTAATATCATATGGGAAAATATGGGCCTTTTAAAGTTAGGGGGACTATAATAAGATACAACTCAACTAATTGAAATTTTACTATCATCTAGTTTTTGTTGACAGTTAATTTTATGAAGTTACTACTATACCGCAAGTAATTTTCTCTTGAGGTGAGAGGGCTGCTATAGGTTCATGGTTCCTAATCCCCTTACGTCCCACTTCAATCAGAGCAGTGTAATTTCCCACTGTTTTATTTGTAGGACTTTCACATACAATTCAGCATTAAGCCTGGGTTCAAATTCTTGCTTCCACCATATTCTTAACTATCTTCTGTATATTGCCTCCTGCACATGCCACATTTTTTCTGTAGGCACAGCACCATGGGACCCTCAACTCCCAAAGTTCTATGGCCTAAGAGCTCTTTAATTGGCAGACTTTACATCTATTTTAGGATGGCAGATGAAGGGGTTTATCCCAGGACAATATTTTTTAAAAGTTTCTCAATAAAATATTACCAGGCATCTCTTTAATTTGGGCTCTAGTCTCACCATATTGAGAATCACACTTGTACATTTTCATAAGAGAAGAAATTCCAAAGCTACTTATTCTTAATATAGATACAATTCTACTATGTTCTGAGATTTATTTTCCTGAACCCATGTTTGTTAGAAATGTGAGAGAATTTTCTGGTGCTAGAAATTTAGAAAATCGAAAACCTTGTAATTCATTTATTTACTAAATAAATAAAATTATATTTGAAAAATCCCCAAATTATAATGCTAGCTGGTTACCATTCATTGAACTGTTACTAGGTATAAGGATGTACACTAAGCTCTATACATATCAGCTGGATTGATCCTTAAAACATCTCCATTTTAAATATGAAACATACTGAAACAAGTCAAAAAAAAAAACTATCAAAAATTACAAAAGCAGGGAGGGAAAGAGATAAAATTTGAATTCATGCAATATGATTTATCATGAATCTGGTCTCTTAACCATTAACCTATGGAGCATACATGGAAGGATCTTAAGATTTTAAAATGCACACTCTCATGGAAACAGTATACAAATGATAGGTGCCCAGATGAACTCACTAAATCAATTTGACCTGAAATCAGTGTAATTCATGAAAACAACAGACTGTTTTAACTGGACAAGAAATTTCACTATCATCTGGTTCAATTACTTGTTCTAGAAATGAGATAACTGAGCCTCAAAAAGGTTGAAGAATTGATTTGTAACATCAATCCCATAGGAAGGTGCATTCTAAGCTCCAATTAGAATAGCAGGAAACATACCCCAACAGGATTTGGAATTCACTGGGAGAAGAGAGTTTAAAGCTCCCTGACACAAATGGAAACATTGCTTAGTCTTATTTTGCCTGAACTGTTACACTCAAATATGTCTAAGTTGATCACTAAGGTGGAGAAATGGGAAAAAAGTGAAGTCTTTACACTCAACTGCAGTATGTTCACATTGGAATAAGCATATGTGTAGCCTGAGAATGACTGCTCCCTTGTTCTTAATAAATTAACACTTTATTTTTGAGGTCCCATTCAATTTTTTTCTGCCTTATTTTCATCAGATTGTGTCTATCCCCACCCCTCACCCCCACCTTCAGAGGGCAAAAGCCCTAGGAAGTATTAAGTTCCTTGTGTTGTCTAGATATGTCAGAAGCTGTGAGGTGTAAAATAATTTTAAATAATCTAAATTACTTAATAAGCTGTAATTCCAATGGAAATAGCTTATATTATATAGTATAGAAGCATTTTACTTACATTTGCAAAATGTATTCATAGAATTGTATAGAGCACTTAGCTGTTAACAGAAGCTGTGTGAAAAATGTGTTTTGGATGGTCTTCAATGGAAAAAATGGTTGCAAATTAATCATTATGGCTCTTAAAGCAGAGGAAGTTAAAATAGCATCACCTTCACTCCTCCCAACTTACATGTAAGAAGAGTTAACTGTTTAAAGCCCTGATCAATGGTATAAATAGAAAAATGGGTTTCAAAAAACAACTCATCTATTTAATAATTTGATTCTAGTTATCATAACAAAGAATAATTAATGTTTTAACTAAATATTTTAAAATTAATTTATAATCACATTATAATTATTAGTTAAGACCCTATATATAAGGAAACAGTTATATGTGACTAACTTGTATTATGTGTTATTAAGTGGTTTACTAAGTTATAGTAAAACACAAATAGAACACTTTTTTTTTTTCTTCAGTGAATGAAATCTTTTTAGTGAAGCTTTTGTTAGGACTCCCAGTGGAGATCAAGGATATAATATGCAATTCCTTAAAGTTGTTCAACTTCCCACAATCATCTCTGACCTTGATACAAATTACCATCACAGAAGTTTTGCTTCTTTTCACACCTCCATTCTTCTATTTCTTTTTCTCTTTTATTTAATAGGAATTCTATTGTTTAAATATTCTTATAAAACAGTTATTCAGAATAAGTAACTACATTTAATTTCTTGATTGTTAGTTGTTTTATATTTATTATAGTTAAACAATGCTGGGCCCTAATTAGCAGTAACTATTAAGCAAAGAGAGTACTTTAAAATGTGACTCATATAATTTATTTGATATAATATTTCAAAATAAATAAGACTCCCTGCAAGCCATTGGATAGCATGTTGTAAAAGGGTCACATGTAACTTACAAGTACATTTTGAAAATCAGAACTATAAGAAATCTTACAGTAAATTATATTTTTATACATTTTTTTCATGTTTAGAGATGATGGATATTGTGTATTAAATAATATTCTAACTTCAATTTCTGAGCTCAAAATATTCTTTCAGGTTAATTTGGACACAATTTATGGATTAGATAATGCATTTAAATTCAGCAGAGGGTGAGGAGAGGCCTCGAGAAAAAATCCAAAGGAAGCCAATTGCCACTCTTATGACTATGTTTGCTGCCCTTGCTTATGGTGCCAGGAGTTTGACTTACATGTGTACTGTCTCAGGGTTTACTAATGAGGATTTGATCAGTGTTACTATCCCCATTTTGAAGCTGAGGAAACTGAGGCCCGAAGGCCACCTCAAGGGACACTTGTGCAGCTGAGATTCACACCAAGGGCCTCTTGAACTAGCATCCACTTTTAACCACTGTAGTAAACAATGGCATATCAAACATACTGGACACTCAGTATGAATCATTTTTGTCATCCCTCATATGTTAAAACTATTTTCACCAATAATCAGAAAATAAGCCAATAATAATGGCCAGAAAAGAAATATAGACAGTGCAAAAGTTTCCTAGGTGGAACTGAACTGTGTTCTATATATAATGGTTATAATATGTATAATATGATATGCATAATTATATACAGTGGGGCCTTGACTTATGAGTGTCCCAACTAACGAGTTTTTTGAGATACCAGCTGTCGGCCGATTTTTTGCATTGAGTTGATAGAGTAATTTGAGTTAACGAGCTCCTTAACAAGCTCGGTCTCAGAACGAATTAACTCGTAAGTCAAGGCCCCACTGTAATTACTAGTGACCCGGTGCACGGATTCATGCGCATGGAAAGGAAATTGATTACAAGGTGGCCAGCGGGGCAGGACTTGGCAAGATGGGCTGGACATGTCCTGGAGCCGACCTCCCACAGTCCCTCCCCAGCAGACATACTGGGGGTGGTGCTGTGGCTCAAAAGGTGTCTGAGGAGTGAGAGGGGTCCCTCCAGCAGGTGGGGTCCCTCAGCCTGGCCTGCGGGGATCAGGATTAAACTGGCTCTCCAACATCCCCCAAGGGGTCCCAGAGTGTGAGAGGGCACTCTGCAAAGTTGCTGTCGTACAGGGTGTAGAAGGCAAACGCAAGTGTGTAATAAACCAATTTGAGGCCAACAGTGCCCCAGCAACAACATAACCCACGGGTGACAGTGGAATCCTGCAGCCCCGCAAAGACTCGGGCTCCCTCTTCTCTGGTTTTGGGGTGCGTTACTCGAGAACGACTACTGCCAAGACACTGCAGCTCGGCAGCTCCTGCGTTGATCGTCTGCCTCCTGGTGGTGTGCATGTCATAGCAACTGGTCGGATGGAGGGAGGGACACTTAGCATATTAACCTTTTATATATATAGATATTATAGTAGTAATAATTTCAAATTAAGAAAATAAATGTTATGATGCAAAAAGGAAAGATGTAATGAAGTAACAATTTAAAAATTATTTCTATTAAATTTATGACATTGGTTGATAGGATCATTATAGGTTTCAAGTATACAGGGTAACATTTTAATTATACAAATGTAATTTTGAAAAATATGAGGAAACAAATTTTTACTGACGTTTGGACTACATTTCACCTTAAGTCTTAAACAGAATTAAAAAATCTAAGTGTCTATATAGGATGGCTTAACTAAAACAAATCAAATTCAGTTTCTTTGCTTTCCAATCACTGCTCTGTCATGTTGATACTATTTAAATGAAGGAATATGTAGGACAATGGGGCAGGAGACCTGAACCAAAGTGAGCTGGAGTGATCCCAAATCATTAAAAACTTACTTTAAAAAAGGATTGTGTTTGCTTAATTCCTGTGAGTCAAAGGCAAAAAATAAAAATAATAAAGTAAATAAAAATAGCATGGCCTTTGTCAACTTGCTCAGTGATTAGAGTGTCAGTCTGTGGACTGAAGGGCTGTGGGTTTGATTCCTGTCAAGGGCATATACCTCAGTTGCTGGCTGGATCCCCGGCTGGTTGGTCTGCATGTGCAGGAGGCAACCAATTGATGTGTCTCTCTCACATCAATGTTTCTCTCTTTCTGTCTCTCCCCATCCCTTCCACTCACTCTAAAAATCAATGGGTGAAAAAAATCCTCTGGTGAAAATTTAACAAAAACAAAAAAATAATAAAATAGTACAATTAGGTTGTGTGTGGGTGTGGATATAGGCAAAATGTTAAAAAAATTAATTACATTCCACATATTGTATTGATTGTGAACTTTCTGTAATATTTTTGAAATAATTCTTTGAATAAAATAAACTAACAGAATCATGTGTCCAGGTTTTTTTTTTTAATTTTATAGGTAAAAGGCTAATGAGACTGAATTATTCAGGTCAATGAATGATTCCTGGTACTCTGTGACTCCTTTGTCCTGTACATTCTCACCAACTTCTCTGAGTTGTGTATCTAGACCCTCTGTCTCATGTCTAGTCACCTTTGAAGACCCAGCTCAGAGAAGCCATCACTGAGTCTCACTACCATTACCTCAGCATGTATTGGATTAAGAGCTGCTTAAACATCCCCTGCTTACTCTGGTTATATAAATTATCACATTATTTTGAAATTTTGGTTTAAATGTCTTTTTCCTCCACTATTTGAGATTACTTGTTTATCCCAGTAACTACTTCCCTGGCATTCATCACATATTTGTGAGATGAATATAGAAACTTCAATTATGTAAAAAAAGAAAAAAAAAAAGGAATAAAAGACGCCGAGAAAATGTTTTCACTCTTTTCAGGTACTCATGGTACCTTGCAATCATTTCAAATACCGGGTGTTAAAAAAGATTGTGTCAGCACAGCACTCTCTTTTTCTTTCCTTGTTTTGTATTACAAACAATCAATTTATTTAAGCAATTATCAATCATATCTGACAGAGCTTCCTTAAATATAAATTGAGTTGTCATAAGTTGCTTAAAAAGGATAACAAAAGCTGAAACTGGTTTGGCTCAGTGGATAGAGTGTCGGCCTGTGAACTGAAAGGTCCCAGGTTCGATTCCGGTCAAGGGCATGTACCTTGGTTGCGAGCACATCCCCAGTAGGAGATGTGCAGGAGGCAGCTGATCGATGTTTCTCTCTCATCGATGTTTCTAACTCTCTATCTCTCTCCCTTCCTCTCTGTAAAAAATCAATAAAATATATTTTAAAAATAAAAGGATAACAAAAATAAGGGTATTTTGTTCAGTTCACTTGAGATTGATGGCCTAGTATTCATTTAAGGAGGTAAGATAGAATGCTACTAGTAAAATAAAAACAAGCTCCCTGTCCCTCTGCCAAATCTCTCCTTACCTGAGAAAAGTCATGTGCCTGGTCACCAGAACCATTTTATGATGTTCATGACGACCTATTCTGTATCTCTGCTGGGCCCCCAGGCACAGGTTCTGCCCCCAGAGCTGCTTCCTTCAGAGCGCCTCATATATAGGAGCACAGAAGTCATTACTTTCTATCTTCTAAATGTGTCTTGATTCTAAGCCAACCACCTGTTCTCCTCTCCATTCCCATTACTACATCCTCAATTCTTTAACCTTCTCTGTGATGTCCCTGGGTACAAATCTGGAGCAACCCTGCTTCATTCCCCACACCTTTATGGAAGTAATTAATCTAAAATGCAAATCAGATCATATTACTTCCCCACATAAGACAGTTGTGCTGTGGAATGGAGCAGATGGGCTACATGAATAGTTTGATATTTTCATTTGCTTTTCCCCCCCAACTGTTTCCTTGGCATTTAATTTCTAAAGTTTATCTAGATCCCTGTCCACCACTACCATGACTACTATTGAGAAAAATACTCATGGGCGCTTTTTCACTTTCTGATATAAACTCTAGATCATTAAGCCATATTAGTACTTTGTTAATACTTACTACTTAAACAATTGCAACTGCTTTTCAATTTTTAAAGTCTTGATATATAATCAAATATTTGGAAAATGGATCTGGAAGTTCTAAAAGCCAAGCTAAGATCAGAGTATTAAGAATTTAAGTATACATGAACGTTGTTCTCAAAACAGAGATACAATTTCACCATAAAAGTAAAAACTTGGATATATCAAGCAACCAAGTAGAGAGTTAATCTTAGGAAAAAGAAAGGGGTGAAATGAACGTGGAAACTTGGCTTGAAGTTTATGAACAGATTAGAAGGTTGATATCCAATTATTCAACACATATGTATTGAATACTGAGAATGTATAAATATATTCTTGGAGCTGAAAACATACAGTCCTTGCCCTCAAGCATCTGACAAGCTAGTGGAGGAGACAACATGTTAACCTTTACTTACCACCCTGTATAGCAAATTCAGTGGTGAAAAATCAGCATTCTGTTCATGCTACTCTTTGCTTGGAATGCCTTCTCACTTTCTCTCCACCTGTATGACATGTGCCACTCTCCCAAAAGAAAACAAGGCTCATCTTTTCCATGAATCCTCTCTGAATTCCCACCATCCAACTCCACGTATTTTTAACCCACGTGAACTCCTAAATATTACTATCTCCACCACCCATTCTGCACATGTTACTGTTAGTTCTTACTTAAAAGGAATCCGTGCTGCACGAGGCATTGGGGACACAAGTCTTAAAAAGATAGGCACAGTTCCAGGTCTCACAGAACTGACAGTCTAGCATAGAAGAAAGTCATTAAGTGCTGGATTTTAAGTATATCAAATGAGTACAATGACCCCAGTGTGTGATAGGATAACATGAAGGTGCTACAATATTTCTGCATTACTAGTATGAAAAGATAAGAGAATAGCTTCATATAGAATCTCCAACATAGATTTCTTCTTAGGCAGAAACTTTCAAAATGAATTGTTTTAATTACAAAAAGAACTGTGGAAGCCTAATTTAAAACCTGATTGAACTTTACCGATATATATATTATTCAATAATGAAAAACACTTATGACCAAAATATCTCAAGTGAAAAACTCATTTATAAATATGAAAGTATATAATCTTTGCTGAAATATGTCACCAGGGATTTTACCTCTTTTTTATAAAATATAGAAAGTTTAGAAATTATCAGTAATTTGTCACTAAACAATATTCACTGAGAAGTCACTATCTTGTGACCTTTATAGAGAGGTAACAAATATGAGGTCACTTTTTCTGTACTTCAGCAACAGGTGTAGATTTTAAAAGCTGTGTGGTACCCTGAGTAGTTTAAAACAATGTAAGTTAACAATACAATTCTAAATAACAGTCATGCATTTCTAATGTCAATCATTTTTTGCAACTGAGGCCAGTGTCTTTATATATCCCTAATATTTTTTTTTGTATAAAATCTTCTTACAAATTCCTTTTGGAATGTCTATAAGTTTTGCCCATATGTCTGAGGCAGGGAGAAGAGCAAATAGAAGTTTACCAAAAGGGAGTACTTATACTATATGCATCATATCAGGAAGCTTTTAAAGTAGTTTTCCAACTTCAATTCTCTATTTCTCCCCTCATTACTTGCTTCTCCAAACTGCAAACAAATAAAAAATCAGTCATAAATGAGTGTATTCAATGGAAAAGTGACAGAGGCCAGATTAAATAGGAAAAGAGAAATCAGTTATCACCAACCCCCATCACCTCCATCTATAACTCTTCCTAAGATAAGTACACTGTCCTGTAAAAAAATGTAACATGATTAAATTAATTACTTTATGTAATCAGTTATATTAATAACTATCTATGGCTGGTGCTCAGGGTCAGCTTGAAGCATATGGGCATCCTCAGCCTACTTCCTGAGATTAAAAAAAAAATTGGCATTTAAGTAATTAAAATATTATTCATTTTTATGTTAAAAACATGGAGTTTATAAAACATTACTTATGAACCAGAAAAGAAATATCTTATGAGACATAAACTGTTCATGTAAATCACCTGGTGGGCAACCTTATGTCCAGCATTAAGTTTCAGAATTTCAATGAATGGCAACTGCAGATTTTATATAATACTTGGTTTACTAATCTGGAGATTGAAGGAACAAATTATAGGATATAATATGAATCTTACAATAGCCTGTCCCAAATGTACTCAAGAGAGATAGGACAACAGAGGGGAACAAGGGATTTGATTTAGTTTTTAGGGAAGTGTGTGTATGTGTGTGTGTGTGTGTGTGTGTGTGTGTGTGTGTGAGAGAGAGAGAGAGAGAGAGAGAGAGAGAGAGAGAGAGAGAGAGAGAGAGAGAGAGAGAGGAGATAAAGATTTACACTTGCAGTAATTAGGTAAGGATATTCTGGACGGGGATGGGATCAATTTTATTTCTGTGGATTCATGCCTTAGTTTTCTCAGTCCCCAAATCAGGCTCTGAAGGTAATTAAACCCTCACAGATATTAAGGTTAATAAACCTCATTAGAATATAGGTATCTAATAACAGAAAGAGAAGTAAAGGTGAAAGAAGGCTGCATATGCCTAGATATTACATACCTGATGTTTCCTTTTAGTTTTGGTGTTTAAAAGGCATGTCTTATTTCTAAATAGAAAAATTAATTTTTGGCTTTATTATAAAAAGTCAATACTTTAAAATTTATTTTTGTTTAAAGCTACTGATCATATAAAGCAGAGGTGATGACTTCTTTAAGATGAATTTCATGAAAAAACAGTTTCTCATTGTATATTTATTTATTTTATACCTAAAATTTACAGTAGTACACTTTAAGTTACCGATTGTTAGCAATGACTTAGAGAGAAGGACAGGAAGAAGAATGAATGGGGATGAGGTATGGATGTGTCTACTCTTTAATTTGTTTAGAGAGGCAGAGTTTGAACAACAGAGAAATGATGGATGATTTCTGTAGACTGCACTGCTCAATAAATATCTGAAGGCCACCTTGAGCTGTGAAACCGACTCTTTCTACCAAATAAATAAAATTGAGCTGACCCACACTTGTCACCCTGAATGTGAAACTTCCTGTACTTTATAGATAGATGTTCCTTTTCAGAGATTAACTGGTTATGTGGTAAGCAGCCATGAAGTGCCACATGTTGAGTGATAGTCACCACAAGCATGAACACACCAAATAATGGCGTAGAGAGGAGATAATGCTTAGTGCCACCCATTGGCCTTTCCAAAGAATAGCTCCTGCCCCATACCCAGTTTGCAAGACTTTTCTCTCCTTTAGAGAACTCTGAAGTTTCTCCTGTCCTTTCACTTTTCTATGTCTGACTTCCTTTCTCCCTTTTCTTGACTTTACATTACACAGCCCTATTGACTAATCTGAAAACCTGCAAATACCTTCTGCATAGGACAAAAAATAAAAAAAGAGTGAATAAAGCAATAATCTAAAGCAAGGGAAGGAGTAAGGCTAAGAACACTCATATGTTAATAAATGTGTTCCTGTTATACAAAGTTAGAGAAACATGCCTATTGCAGCCTGTATTGCCCTTAGTTACATATTCAGGGTTTTCTAACTGTGTTCATACTGAACGTGACATCACAACTCTAATAGTTTATAATCAATTAATTAAATTAGAACAAGCATTATATTTTGAGTGAATCAGAGGAGTGTGGAGTAGAATAGAACAGAACAGAACAGATCAGAGACATCACCGAAACAAACGGAAATTAATTGGGAACTGAGTTGAGAGGTAAACCATTTCTTCATGTAAGATTTAGTCACAAAGTGTGAAAGTCTGTAACTATATTACGTGCTAAATGATTAATTTCCACATAACGACAACAACTTGATCTTGACATGATTTTAGTTTAATTTTTTTGTCAGAACTATTAAATGTGGTCCAACCATATTTTGGCATGAATTAAAGAAACAGATAATTGTGGCCCAAATACATTCTTATTCCAAAAGTACAGGTTGATTAGTTCAAACAAAAGTTTGTGTGAGAGTAGTGCTATCATTGCTTATTTAGAAATACATTAGGAGAGTAAGCTCATATTCCAAGAAGACAAAATAATTCAGCATTGTAGACAGCTACCGCCCAAGGGCAGAAATGACCTACAATAGAGAAAGAATGAGGAATGTTCCTTTTATGTGTTTTACCAGCTGTGTGGAACGTAATATAAGTTCTTGTGGGCAGAAACATTTAGCAACACATTTATGTATCTACCTATGTCATTTTTTGCTTTACAAATGACTGCAGAAGTACTCAAGTTAATAATTAACGTTTGAATTCAGTGAGTTAAAGCAAAGGCAGTAAATCAGCTATTTCCGTGGTGAATTATTTGTGTTAGGATTGATTATGTCTTGCATTTATTGTATGAATCTATTATGGTAATTGCACTGAATTTACTGGAAAAGTACCACTAATGTGCATGAGGTCTAGTAGCTATTTTGTTTCTTAAATGGAATAGAGAGGATGAAGTTGCCAGGGCACTGGATGGATTTTCAAATATACTAACGCCAGACTACTTCCACTTGCTGACAATAAATTTAGAGATCTTCATCCATGCCCAAGCATTCTTGAGGATTTGGAAAGGTAGTGTGAAGTGGTACTTATGAGTAAAGACTGATAGACTTTAGTTGTAAATCCAAAGCTAAAACTCACTAACAAAAGGATGTGGGGTGATTTAATAAAATAAGCCTGCTTCATTCCACTGTTATAAAAATTAAGTGAGATGAAGACGCAAACCCCTAGCATAATGCCTGGCATATGATCATGATTACTGCATTCATTTTTATACAATTTATGTGGCAGAGCTGGGATTTAGTATCAGGTTGGTTATTTAACATAAATAAAACTTCTAGTCTACTCTACTACTTTATTATCAGCACCATGATTGGTGCATGTACACTTATAAGCATGTTCCTTTTATTCTCCTTCTCCAAACATACATTCTTTCTTTCTATTACGGGCTCCTTGGAATGTATGCCACATCATACTGTCTAAGAAGCTGTACCGTTATGTAAGTGTACTGTGAAGTTAACTAAGCTCCCGCCCACCTTGTACCGGCTCCTTCCAAGACCTTGTAAGAGGACCATCAATGCATTCACAAAGATATATGGTTTGGCAAAATTTGCAAAAGTAACATATTCTTTTTCTTAAAGAGGGCTCCCCAGAATAGCTCAGCTTTAGGTCACACAAAACCTGCGTCCATTCCTACTCTGGGCATGACCTCAAATGGAGAGTTCATTTATATTTGTACAGCTGCCTCCAACCTGAAATCTTTGACACTCTATTTTTTTTTTTTGAAACACATTCAAAGACTAGTTCACCAGAGTAGGTCATAAGGTTCACAGTCCATCTGGACGCACTGCACACAGGGAAATGCACATTGTTTCACCTGCTCTTAAGACTACAGGCAGCTCCTCTTGGGGTCAGCAAACAGCACTTGTATTTTAGAAGAGCGAGTGAAACCAGAGACCTTGGAAACTGTCAATTATGGGACAATACGTTTTTTAAATATATTTTATTGATTTTTTTACAGAGAGAAAGGGAGAGGGATAGAGAGTTAGAAACATGGATGAGAGAGAAACATTGATCAGCTGCCTCCTGCACACCCCTGACTGGGGATGTGCCTGCAACCCAGGTGCATGCCCTTGACCATAATCGAACCTGGGACTCTTCAGTCCTCAGTCTGATGCTCTATCCACTGAGCCAAACTGGTTAGGGCGGGACAATATGTTTTAAGTAAACATAGGTTTGATTCAGGAAAAATAGTGTACAGAAAGATGATAACAGCAGTTATTTTTCTTAAAAATTAAGAATACTTTTTGGTTATGGGAGAGAGCACTGAAGCATCAGGCATGCCAATAATAACATTTCAATACAGCAATGCAATAGTATCAACAATAAGCAGTGAGTGTTCATAAACATTATTTCTAAACTCTAAGTAATTCTGTGAGGCAGATATTGATATTCCTTGTTTCATATATGAGGTAATTGACACTTAGCATTAAATAATTTCATATGATCATACAGCTAGTAAAATATATGCCAGCACTAGAACCTAGTCTGTTCCACTTTTAACCATTGTCTTATTGCACTTATAATATATTTCAAACAAGAAAGTCTTGTTTTTTAAAGGCAGGAAAGTAGTTGGAAAAGCTTGTTTACTAGTATTTATCATGAACTCATTCCTAAGGTCAAATTTCTTACATGCATTTCAATGAAGTCAGATCCAGGCTTGTATATATGATGTAACATCTTAAAATATTTTTTGTTAAATAATCATTTTTCACAGTAGTTTGTAGAGTGCTTACTAAGACAAAACAATAGATGCGACACATTTTTTTTTAAGCTTGGGTACTTTTCAAGATAGCTTAAAAATCATATATGATTTATATTTCAAAATTGTGCCTGATACACAGGGCACTGAATACAATGTGCATTTTTTCTGTGTGCCTGCGTTGTCACTGTTATCAGGTGGATATAATCTATGGCCATGTCTTGAACACTCTGAAGGACTTTTATTTATTTTTTATTTTGGAGGTATTTGTATGCATAATGCATTCCCTATACATATAATAAAGAGCTTTTTAATCCAGTTAAATTTAAAAATAATTTGTGGCAATGTGCTGAGCATAAAAGCATAAAGACTCTGACATGTCACATTCCCTCAAGTGGTTTCCATTCTAGTGCAATGGTTGGCCAGTAGAGTTCATGCAGAAATCAGCTTGGATGCTTTAGAAATTTAGGGAGGAGCTGTTCCAGAGAACCTCAGCTATAACGCTGAAATAGAGCCTAACTAAGGGATCTACATTTTTAAAGTACTCCAATGATTATTGGACGGCTTGTCCACACCTCAAGAAACTGATCTAACAGAAAGAACATACTTGTATACAACCAATTGCAATATTAAATATATTAAAAAGGTATACTAAAGAAAAGTATAAAGTAAGAGATAAGGAATTATTTTATGTATCTGTTTTGGATTTAAAAATACTGTTATAGTCATTCTTCATTTACAAGGAACATTTTTTAAAATGCTTTTATTGATTTTAGAGAGAAAGAGGAAGAAAGAAGGACAGAGAGATAGAAGCATCCATGAGAGAGAACTATCAATTGGCTACCTCCTGCATGCCCCTACTGGGGATTGAGCCTGCAGCCTGGGCATGTGCCCTGACCTGGAATCAAACAGGCGATCTTTTGGTTTTGGGGCCTATGCTCAATCACTGAGCCAAACTGGCCAGGCTACAAGGACAATTTTTGAGACAAAACATGAGTATCTAAAAAAAAGCCCCCCTTCTTTTATCCATATATAAATTATTTATAGTATTATACACTACATCGTGTACTGCTGACTAGAATAAACTGTTCCCAGCTGTAAAAATAGTTTTTCTGTTTTAAAAACTTAGAGGACACGTTTTATTTTATTGTGTATACATAGGCACATTTTACTCCTACCTGTATTGTTATTCAGTAATAAATGTTTCTTCCTAGGTGCTAGCTGGATGTTTTACGCTAGTGTAATAACAATCTAGTAAAACTCTGGAATTTTAAATATACTATTGGAAATTGAATCAGAATATCAATAACATGAAATGTGTTACAAATCCACACCAAGCAGAGACATATGGCCTTTGAATGAATGTGAATGCCACTGTGAGTAGTCAACTGTGGATGCTCAGTGGGAAATCCTCATGGTTTTGTGTCTAGTCTTTATCCAATGTGGACTTTACACTTGGCAGAATGACAGGCTCTTATTCAAGCACAGCTAGAGACTGATTAAGTTAGATCCTGGCTACACCATAATGAAATTCGCTGAATTTATATAAGCTTTAACACCTGAACCAAAAGGGATATGAAGAATTATGTCAACATTAGGATGTCGAAAAGGAATAGCTTTTGGAATAAAATCAACAGTTGCAATCAGTTGAAGCATCCGCAGATTTAATTATTTCCAACATGTTCCATGCATTTCTGTCAATTATCATTCCTAACAAGCAAGTAAATTCTGCTATTCATTTTAAATATCCCGTAAAATGGAAAATAAAACCATAGTTTATTGTATACTTATTTAAAGGAGGAGTTTATCTACAATTTGAATATGCTTTTTTCAGAAGAACAGATTGCAAACATCTCAGATTAGTAGTCATCATTGCACACTGCCTTTGACATGATGGGAGCTCAATGTATGCTCACTGAACAGATGAACAAAAGAATCTTTGGAATCAGGAATAAATATGTCAAAAGAATGTAGGCATCTATAAAACATTATTTTCTTCTTTTAGAGGAAGAGAGACCTTTCTGAAGCCTTTTGGGGGCTACGTACCTATGCAAATCTGAATTTTCTGAGTGACATAATTTGAACACATACATCTTTTCTTGTATTGGCAAAAATACTCTTCATTGTTATTGTTAGATTTTAGTGTTTTTACAATTGTACAAGTCGGTGGCTTTCCAGTATTTTCATTAATGTTAATTCTTACAAAAATGACACAAGGATGGTAAATATAGCAGCATTATTCAGAGCAAAAAGGGAATTTTTCTAAGCTCATGCTACTACATAAAAGCCCATGAGGGCTTTTCTAAATTTCACAGAGATAATCTCAATTGCTCGGATTTCAGTGATGTCTCTCTCCTTTTCCCTCCTACGGTATTCAAGGGCCATTCTAACACTTAGCATAATGACATGTTTTCATTTAGTTTTATATTTGTGGTGTCTCATCTACTTCCATACACTATAACTCTTGAAGATCAGAAACTCAAATCTCTCTCAAAAACAACTCGAGTATTGACCATATTCTCAATCACTGAGTCACAAAGTCAACTTGGATCTCTCCATCTCATCTAATCTCTCCAACCACACCCAAACAGTCAAGGTGCAGAAGAATTATCTCATATGCTTCTGGATTCTATCACTTTCCTTCCATTCATACTGAAAGTTTCCATAGCAATTACAGTGACAAAAAATAGGAATGTAAGTGAAAACTGACCAATTTCAATTTAAGAGACCAGCTGTTGCCATTTTAAGAGGTGATAGTGAAAAGAGCTGATGAGGAGTTAGAACTTCTTAGAGCTAGATTTTGATTTCTGATTACAAAATCTAACATGTGACAGAATGCTGACCATTCAGATTTTGGCTGTAGTCACTAAGGTACTATTTTGTTGAGTTCACTTTCAACTTTTCTATTTAAGTGACTAAAGTAATCTCATTGGTATCACAGACCGACCTGAATTTTCAAAATGCTCTCACCAGTACTAATGCCAGCATTGGTAATAAAAAAAAAAAAAAAAAAAAAAAAAAAAAAAAAAAAAAAAAATTCCTAACTCCGTTCTTGGATTTTCCATTTGAAATCTAAAGTAACATGATATAGCAGAGTAACAGCTAATTTTAAAAAGTAAAGAAATAATTTCAATGCCTTTTAAGTATTTTTTTCTTTTGTAAAAATCTACTAAATAAGTAAAAGCAAATTCCCAATTTTCTCTAGGCAGTGTTACTAGTAAATTGGTCAAAGGGTCATAGATTACATCTTATTCATCTTGACATGGCTAGTGCTCAGCAGCACAGATTCATAAAAAAGAGAATTTGGCTAAATAAAATTTAAAAGAGTTAAAATCGTATAGTAACTCCTTGATTCAGGATATTTGCAATGTATATCCTTTTATACTATATTTCCAATGAGTTTTTAAATGAATTTTCTGAATCTTGTCCAAAGTAGGAATACACATAGTCATTCTTCAGTGATGACACATATGTGGAACAGCCTACAGGCAGCAGACCTTATGATAATACTATTTTTATGAAATCATGTTCCAAAACCAAGTGTAAATTTTATAAACTAGTGCATATCATTTCAATCCCTTCTTTCATGTCATGGAGGCTACAAACTGCACTTAAAGGGTCAATATTTTTTATCATAGAGAAGTAACTACTTTAATTTCAGCATTGGCTGGATTCTTTTTTAACAGAAGTTATATTAGTAAAAGTTCTTATGGATAAATATGTCATGCTTCCACTTACATGAGGTATATAAAGTAGTCAGAATCATAGAAACAAGAGTAGAATAGTGGTTGCCTGTGGGTGGGGAAAGGGAAAATGAGAGGTTGCTGTTTAATGGGTTGAAGTTTCAGTTATGCAAGATGAGTAAGTTCAAGAGACCTGCTGAATAACACTGACTATAGTTAAGAGTACTGCATTGTGCACTTAAAATTTTGATAATAATGTAGATTTCATGTCAAGTGTTCTTACTACCACTACAACAAAACGTTTTCTTAAATGGTTCTAGAAGCGGTCAACACTTTTCCTCCCAAGGAGATTTTATAAAAATTAAAATTTAATGTTTCTCTACATTTTACGGAGTCGACTGAGACTCAGTGAAATCATTGAACTTTTCTGAGTGCATATATCTAAGAAGTCTTGTGACCAGAATTTAAAAATCAGCTAGAAGTCTAAAAATACAGCTTACACTCTTAACTCATTAGGTATCCTATGTCCCCCTGACTATACCATGAATCCTGCTAAATCTCATGCTCAGTTCCAAATTGTATTACTTAAGCACAAATATTTTCACAAAACATCAAAAATATTATTAAATATGGCAAGAACTCTAGCACAGTGGCCTGCTAATGTTGACAACATACACACTTTGAGACATACTGCTAAGGGGATTTTAAAATTTATATATGTAAAAACAGATGATGCTTGGATCTTATATATGATACCCTAAAACAGTTTACATCTGTTTTCTACTTAAGGTATCAAAGCTCCAGAATGCATATTTGTGGATTTTCAGAGTTTTGATATTTTAGTCCATGGTTATTTTGTAAAGTTTTTCTTAATTCTTTTCCAACAGAAATAGTGCTAACGTTTATTTGTATGAAATTTTTCTTTTTTTACTTTAAAAAAATTATTTACTTATTTACAGTATTTTTAACTCCCACTCAAAAAAAATTTCAACTAATTTACTTTTGAGAACCTAGAAAAGGTAGACACAGTTCATGTAAATTGAACAACTTAGTTCCATCAGTAAAGGAATAATGATGAAGATTATAATTATCAAATTTTAATTGACTTCATAAGTGCTGAATTATTTCAAAGCAGTTGAAAGAATTTAAAATGATAAAGTCCAAGTAAAGTTAAGATACTCAAGGTGTTCTTTGTTAGGAACTGGAAGGGATCTTTAGAATCATGGTTCTGTATGTGAGATGGATTTGTTGTTTTGTTTGATAGTTAAATTCATTCTTTTTTTTTAATATATTTTATTGATTTTTTACAGAGAGGAAGAGAGAGAGATAGAGAGTCAGAAATATCGATGAGAGAGAAACATCGATCAGCTGCCTCCTGCACATCCCCCACTGGGGAAGTGCCCACAGCCCAGGTACATGCCCTTGACCGGAATCGAACCCGGGACCTTTCAGTCCGCAGGCCGACGCTCTATCCACTGAGCCAAACCGGTTTCGGCCCCTTTTTTTTTTTTTTTTTTTTTTATGTGTACCTTGATTTTCTCCCACCTTCTAAATTATAAACTTCATTCTCAACCCATATGATTTGGATGGGACTGATTCTACACCCCACCCAGGGGTAATCTTATTTGGTACAAGTGAATCAATATTTCCCATTCACTGACCTTTGGGAGCAGTTCAGGGATTGAAAGGTAACCCAATCAAAGTCCTTAAAATATCAGGAATGATTTTGTGGAAATTCTTGAAAGAATTTCTTGTTTAAAAAAAAAATCAATGAGACGTTCACTCCTGTAATGTTGTGGTATAAAATCATGAGGTTTAAAGTTGTCAAAGGCGCCCTAGCCAGATTGGCTCAGTGGATAGAGTGTGGGCCTGCAGATTGAAGGGTCCCAGGTTCAATTCCGGTCAAGGGCACATGCCCAGGTTGCGGGCACGATCCTCAGTAGGGTGCGTGCAGGAAGCAGCTGATCAATGATTCTCTCTCATCATTGATGTTTCTCTCTCCCTCTACCTTCCTCTCTGAAATCAATACATAAATATATGTTTTAAAATAAATTAAAAATAAAATTGTCAAAGGCATTTCAACTCCAAGAAGGGAGAGCTTTGAGTTGTGGTCTGGGGAGTGAGGTTAGGGAGAGGGACACGGAGCACTGGGACATCTGATGATGAAACTGACAATCTGAAAAGCTTCCTGCAGAAACAGAAGAATCAGGAACTGGGTGCCTTGGTGTTTTTGTTTTTGTTTTTGTTTGTGTTTTTTTGTTTTAGCTGGATCAAGTGTAACCTAAAGTCAGTGTCCTCTGGAAATTGCGATTATATATATTGTTTATTAAATCAGCGATAACTTATATATTTCTTAGGCTCAATCATCTGAAATTTGTTTTGAAAGATTGACCTATTTGTCTTGAGATCTTAGTCACTTTTGAAAGAAAATAAAGAATGTCTAATATTTCTATTTTAAAACACTGTAACTGAAGGGATTTAACAGTTCAATTTGCACCTATAATATGAAAGTAATAGTTTCTCTTAAAAATAAAAAAATCAGAAAAGCACAATATAAAATAAAATATGGCATAAAAGTTGATTATATAAATATATTATTTTAGAATTATATTTTAATAGAGGTAGATATTAGAAGCAAAACATAACTAAGAATACTTGGATATGAATTGATGCTATCTCCTTCCATTTTAGTTATCTCATATCAGGGATAGTTTTAACATTTACTGAGCCAAAATATTTCAACATAATAGAAGCCAGTTATAAGACTTGCTTTTTTTGGACACTAACTCATAATATAGCAATCTCATGTTACAAAATAAACTTCATAGCCCAAAATCAATATATTATATGCTAATATAAAGATGATTTTTAAAAAGTCAGTCTTTGAAAGTGTTCTGTAAAATGGATACTCCAAAGCAGATATTTAAAATGAAAGGAGTGCTTAGAAGTATAAACACTACTTATCTAAAACACTGCTTCAAATATACTCTTCCACTTCAAAGTTTAGAGAAAGAACAATGAGGCTCACATGGACCACAGGCAGCATCAGGTCAGCCTCCCAATTCATGCAGGTACCCATATGCAATCTCCATTTAAATGTTTTTAGGGACAGAGAGAAGTCACCATGTGGTAAGGAACCCCATTTCTTCTTAGAAAAACCTAGTTTCTACAATACCCTTTCTTATTCTGTGCCAGAATCTGACTCCCTGCATTTTCTTCTGATTCATTCCTTCACTCATTCACTCACATTATTTCTTATGAAGTTTGTTGCCAGTAATCCTTCCTTGAAATGTTCCCTGACCTTTATGTCTTATATAATATGGCACCAAGATATTTCACTAACTTGGCCAGCTGGGGAAAAAATCTTATATTTAGTGATCCTATTAAAACTCCTGATCTAAAACACTTTTTTTTTTTTTTCTAAACCTGCGGACTATCTTCCTAGGCTGGTCTGGACACTGGATGATCTTATACACCACTCCAATTCCAGGCCAACATCAATCATGTTTCCTGCTATGACACATATGATGTGGTATCTCTCAGACAGTGCTTACCACTTTCTGTCAGTTACATTTAAGATATATTTTATCTCTTTATCTATACTAAAACCTCCTTAAGGTTTCAGTATTTGTTAAAAAGAAAAAAAAATAAAGCTGATCATTTTAGATGCTGTAATCTATCCTATATAATAAAGAGCTAATATGCTAATTAGACTGAACAGCCGAACAACCTTCCTGACGTCCTTCTGGATGACCTTCTAGATGAAGCCGGGGCTGTGAGGGCTGAGCCCCTTGCACAAATTTTGTGCATCGGGCCTCTAGTCTATGCTAATAAAGAGCTAATATGCTAATGGTCGATATGCTATCATGGTAATGACCAGGTCATTAGCATATTAGCTGTGGTGTTGCTCCAGAGACGGGGCAGAGCAGGGAGGCGCTCGGAGGCGGGACCATCCCGTGTGTGGGAGGGCAGGGGTGAGAGTGCATAGCGCCCCCCTCACGTCCTTCGCCACGCACCGCTCACAAGGAGTGCCCCACATGGCCAACCTGCTAGGGGAAGGAGCACAGCACAGCAGGCGGGAGGCTTCCACGCTTTCCTCTGGCGCCATGATGGGGCACAGCCACCACGTTGCTCTGGAGACGGGGAGGAAGTGGGGAGGTGCCCAAAAAAGGCGGGACCAGCCCTATGTGACTTGAGGGACTGAGGACAGGGCTTGGAGTGGCTATTGAAGGCCAGAGGGTTTGGGGGCTGGGCCAGGTGTGCTGGAGCTTACGTGAACAGGTTCGGGTGTCAAGGCAGGGTGGCGTGTGTGATTTCAAATTGCGTGCTGGGCTCCTAGTCTACACTAATAAAAGAGAAAGATGCAAATTGACCGTACCTTTGTGACGCCCACCAGCCACACAGGAGTGAGTATGCAAATTAACCCAACAAAGATGGTGGGTTACCTTGCATACGCAGGTGCTGAGTGGCTGGGGACGGGGCGGGACACAGGTGTTCTTCATCGCCCCAGCCGCTCTGGGCCTCTGGGCAGCGTAGGAAGGCAGAAAGGAGGCTCTGGCTGGAGCAAAGGTGTTGCCAGCAGCCAGGGGAAGGAAGACCTATTCTTGCACGAATCTTCGTGCATCGGTCCTCTAGTGTGTATATATATATATATATATATATATATATATATATATATATATATGCCTAAGCGACTAGCTGACTGGCCGACTGGCCGACGGGGCGGTAGCTATAACACGCACTGACCACCAGGGGGCAGACACTCAACGCAGGAGCTGCCGCGTGACAGCAACTTTGTAGAGTGCCCTCTTGCACTCCAGGACCCCTTGGGGGATGTCGGACTGCAGGTTTTGGCACGATCCCCACAGGCCAGGCCAAGAGACCCCACCAGTGCATGAATCTGTGTACTGAGCCTCTAGTTAATTCATAAGCACCTGAGTCTGAAAATTTAGCTTTAAGTAAAGCCTTAATGACTTAGAGATTTTGGGAACCTTTTATTCAAAAGCTTCTTTGAAATCATGTGAATACTGATCTGTTTTAACTATATTTCTTCCTGGTTATTACTGATATAGAAGCAAGTCAATGCATATTTATCTTTTATTCAGTCAGTTTTATTATATTTTAATAATTTCATTCAATTTCTTTGAATCTTCTAATGTTCAATGGTATCATTTGCAGGTAATGATATTTTGACATTTTCTCTTCAATATTCATACACTTGCCTCCTATCTTAGCACATTTCTAAAATAAGATTAAATAATAATGCTTGCAAGACATCTTTGCTTTGTTCTAAAGTTGTAAGAGGAATGTTCTATAGATTTGTCAATTAGAAACATACTTTTATCTGGCTATATATCTATCTTTAAATTCTAAATAATTTCTTAATTAAAGAAAGAAAATCTTCAAGAAGACAAAATAACAGTCAGGAATGAGCATCAGAAATCCCAATACTGCAGAGAGATTGTGAAATAACATTATGTCTCTGAATGCTTCTGTTTCAAAAATTTTTCCTAAAAGTACATAAAACCCTTTTAAATTGTTAAGATGTTTTTGTCAAACATGTGGGAAAAGATAGACTGGGTTATTTCTATTATGTGGAAATAAAGTAATAATAGTTAATGTTTACTGAGCAGTTTCTATATTCTGGGCACTTGCATATAATTATTGTATATGGAAAATCCTCGTAATAACTCTATACAATTATTATCTTCATTTTACAAATGAGGAGTCAGAGGCCTAGAGAGGTTAAGAAACTTGTCAACATCATAATTATATTATGATTGGAAACCAGATTTAAAAATTAGCCTGACTATACATTTATAAGCCAGACTATCAAAGGTTAATATGATTTCTGAAAAGGGAAATATAAGACAAATTGCATTTTCTTACATGGTAATTAGTATAAAGAATGGTTTCTGTAACAAACAGTTTGAACCACCAAAATATGGAAGCCTGCATCGGTTCTCAACCTGTGGGTCGTGACCATCGGAAAACACATATAGCATATCAGATATTTACATTACGATTCATATAACAGTAGCAAAATTACAGTTATGAAGTAGCAACGAAAATAATTTTATGGTTGGGGGTCACCACAACATGAGGAACTGTATGAAAGGGTGGCGGCATTAGGAAGGTTGAGAACCACTGTGTTTAAACATTTCACTTCTGGAATGGAAAGCTTAGAAAATAAAAAACAATCAGAAGAAATTGAGATGGTTGTAAACACCTCGCTATAACTGTTTTTGTAATATTGCTTATAATAGCACAGTCATTTCAAAATACCAACTTAATAAAAATTGATATACTATAGTCTTCTAAAAATGATAGATGCCCAAACCTAGATGCTGTAACTGAAAGGTTAAGCCCAGCTTGTGGTGAAGAAAATAAAAGCCAGGTAACGTGAGTATATAATCTAAAGCAAAGAAGTATTGTTTTACCTTGTCATAGTTTGAAAATTAAACATTATTATCCTTGAATTATTTAACAAAATGATTCTTTACACTAAAAATAATTTTCAGATTTAGCTTCTTAAGAAGACTTTAATGTATTGGCTTGCTAAAGATAGCATGCTGGCCTATTTGGCATATGCAAACCTATTTCTCTGTGCAAACCAACAAAATGTCATCTGATTTTTTAATTTTTTTAAAAATATATTTTATTGATTTTTTACAGAGAGGAAGGGAGAGAGATAGAGAGTTAGAAACATCGATGAGAGAGAAACATCAATCAGCCGCCTCCTGCACATCTCCTACTAGGGATGTGCCCGCAACCAAGGTACATGCCCTTGACTGGAATCGAACCCAGGACCTTTCAGTCTGCAGACCGATGCTCTATCCACTGAGCCAAACCGGTTTCGGCTAAAAAAAAATTTTTTTTATTGATTTCAAAGAGGGGGAGAGAGATAGAAACATCAATGATGAGAGGGAATCATTGATTGGCTGGCTCCTGAATGCCCCCTACTGGGGTTTGAGCCAGAAACCCAGGCATGTGCCCTTGACCAGAATTGAACCTGGGACCCTTCAGTCCACAGGCCGATGCTCTATCTACTGAGCCAAACGGGCTAGGGCTCTCATCTGATTTATAAGTCAGTATTTGTAAGTGTGGTGGAAGAACATGAGTCCCTAGAGAGCCACTCCAGGCTTCGTTTGGAAATAGCAAAGCTGAGGACTGAATCTGTTGAGTACATCTGGGTATGAGAACCTCATTAGACTCCTATTAAATGTCTTTTTCCTGGACATTTTAATAGTAAGATGTACTTTCAAATTTGTAGCTGATTGATCTATTGCTTCTATCTAAAAGGCATAAGCTTCGTTTCAAAGAACAATTGAGTACAATGATGTAGGCAATTTCTCACACTTTTTGATGGAATTATAAACTGACTAAACCTTTCTGGAAAGCAATTTAGAAATATATATATCATCAGGAACTTCAAAAAAGTTCATGCCCTCTGACTTAGCAATTCTTATTTTGGAATCCAGTCTAGATATTAATCAGGGATACAGCCAAAGACTTACATAAAGCATACTTATTACAATGATATTTGTGGGGAGGGGAGATAATCTGATTATCCAGCTTTGTAGAAATGGTTACATAAATTTAGGTACAAATATATGATGAAACAAATATTATGCAACTATTAAAACTCATGATATTAAAGAATATTTAGTAGCTGATAAAATACTTAAAATATAGTTGGCTAAAAAATTGAATAGAAAATGATGTATATTCTATGTGTACACTTTCATTAAAACTAAATATGAAATACTAGAAAAAAAGCTTCAATGTTTACTTTAATCTGGATAGTGGCATCAGGCATGGTTTTAAAAAACTCTTTCACCCAGCTGGTGTGACTCGCTGGTTGAGCATCCACCTATGAAATAGGAGGTCATGGTCTGATTCCTATTCAGGTCACATGCCAGATGCCAGGCTCAATCCCCAGTAGGGGACATGCAAGAGGCATGCTGATCAATGACTCCCTCTCATCATTGATGTTTCTTTCTCTTTCTCCCTCCCCCGTTATGAAATCAATAAAAATATATTTTTAAAAATAAATAAACAAAACAAACTCTTTCTTTGTGTTTTCTATTTTTTCTATAATTAGTATAAAATATTTAAAATAAGTCCAAAGTTATATCTTTAAAAAAATTGTAGGTACAGTATTCTTGAAGATTTTAGAAAGCATTCACTATGATTTAAAAATAAAACTACTGTGTTCTTAAGCGTGCCTTCCTTTTTGCTTGTTTGATTAATTATATGGCCTTTTAATATTGTTAGTAAACTAAATTAACAGCTATATGAAAGTAAAATCTTTTAAAGGATATAATTTTAAATTTGGATTTTAATGATGTTTCTATTTTATTGGATATAAAGATATTCACTGTTTAGAATTATTTTTTAACAAATCTTTGGATAATTTATTATCTTGGTTAGACACTAATTTTCCCCACAGCATCTGCTCATTTGGCTTACATTTCTACCACTGAACCAGTGACTGAAATCCACCCCAGCTGTGATTTATGGTCTGTTTATACACAATCTGCCAGACAACACTGCAATAAAGCCTGCAAGATTCTCTACTAAATGGAAAGTAAGGTTGTATAGCCTATCCCACACTACCCTATGTTTTGCTGTTTAAATCTTAGCAAACTACAAAAGTGACTTTGGATATAAAAGAATCAAAATATTTATAAAACAAACTCATACCTGGGGTTTCTGAAATATACTTTATTCTTCACTGCTGGATTCCAGTTATTAATATATTGTTGGGAGGGAAATTTAAAACATGTACACCTTGCCAACACACCGTCAGCTTTCTAAAAACATGTGGATCTTTAATTGAAGAATGAAAGGACATAAAAATATTTTAAGTATACACTATATTATTTCTGCAAATGTATTCATACAGTTTTAAAAATTAAGAGTAGACAAAAAATAAACCAGGTTTTTCAGGCTAGTAAAAATTTTGTGATTAAATTTTCTTTACGGGACTTCTGCTAAAGATAGCAGTGTAGGTAAATGCAGTGCTCTCATCCTTCCACAACCACATCAAAAACACAACTAAACTAGAGAACAACAATTATTCAGAACTGCCTGAAATCTAGCCCAGCACAAGTAGTAGTCACGTGCATATTGCTTTTAGCTCATACTGTGTGGCTCTCAGCAGGGCACAGGCAGCAGCTGACCTTGGCCTGCATTTCCTAGGAGACCCCTGAGCCAGCACACCTACTGGACAGCTTTAGATCACACCAGAGCACAACCTAGCCACCTCCATGAGTGATACACTAAGTGGGCGAACCCAGTGGGCACCAGAGTTCCTCTGAAATGAACCCTAATCCATGGGGTCAGCAGCTCCTTCACTGTAGTCACAGCTGATTGGCTTGGGGGTAAACCCATCACAATGACATGCCAATTAGCAAGGGTCAACTTCAACAGGAAGGTGCACAGAGCCCACCTCATTGGGGGTACACATGGAGTGCCCGGCTTGGGTGGCCAGGGAGGCTGCACCACTATGCCCTAAAGGACTCCTGCTACATAAGGCCACTGTAAGACTGGAAGATGTAGCAGTCCTACCTAATACACAGAAACAGATATAAGGAGGCAGTCACAATAATGAGATTAAAGAAATATATCCCAAATGAAAGAACAAGGCAAAACTCCAGAAAAAGAATTAAACAAAATGAAAACAAACAATTTACCAGATGCAGAGTTCAAAACACTGGTTATAGGGATGCTCAATGGGTTTAGGACTCAGTGAGAACTTAAATAGATAGAAAATGTAAAAATGAAGATAGAAAACATTTAAAATGTCATATATAAAGTATACAATAACAGAAATGAAGAATATATTAGAGGGAATCAACAATAAATTAGGTGAAGCAGAGGATCAAAGAAGTGATTTGGAAGATAACAGAAAACACCCAATCAGAACATCAAAAAACAAACAAACAAACAAAAAACCTCTATTGTTAAAATGAATAGTTTAAGGGGCATTGGGAACAACATTAATCCTAACAACATTCACATCATAGAGATGCCAGAAGGAAAAAGAAAGAGAGCAAAAAAGTGAAAACATATCTGAAAAAATAACAGAAAAATCTCCTAACCTGGTTAAGGAGGTAGACTTACAAGTCCAGGAAACACAGAGAATCCAAAACAAGATAAACCCAAAGAGGCCCACACAAAGATACATCATAATTAAAATGCCTAGGATTAAAGGCAAAGAGATAATCTTAAAGGCAGCAAGAGAAAAGCAGTTTGTTACCTATAAGGAAGCTCCAGTAAGACTGTTAGCTGACTTCTCAACAGAAAGTTGCTGGCCCAAGAGGATTGGCATGAAATATTCAGTGATGAAAAGCAAGAGTTTGCAACTGCGTTATCTCTACACAGCAAAGCTATAATTTAGAATCAAAGGATAAAGAAATTCCCAGATAAGAAAGAGCTAAAGGAGTTCATCACCACCAAACCAGTACTACAAGAAATGTAAGAGTCTTCTTTAAGAAGAAGAAAACAAACAGGTAGAAAATATGAATAGTAAAGTGGAAATAAATACAGAGTGGGGCAAAAGTAGGCTTATAGTTGTGAGTATGCAAAGCAAAAATTTATTTTTGTGTTATTATTTATTATTGTATGATTTTCCACATAATTAACTATAAACCTACTTCTGCCCCACCCTGTACAGATCTATCATCAATTATTTTAAATAAAACTGGATTAAATGCTCCAATCAAAAAACAGAGGATGGTTGAATGGTTAAGAAAACAAGACCCTTACATATGTTCTCTACAAGAGACCCACTTCAGATGCTCTGGGCATATCATCCTATAAATTAACTAGTCAGTTCACATGAATAAACAGGGACAGTCAACCACTTAAGACATATACCTTTACTTACCATGGTATTTGTGTAAACAAATAACATATACTGCTCAGGTAGTATGCAACATGGATCAATAAAAATAAATTATTTTGTACATCTTAAGTTTAATTTTCAGTGACTAATATTTGCTTTTATCACTGTAACACAAATTATAAAAAATTACTTTCTGAAAGCTTTTGCAGAATTTTACTTCCCATCTTCTGAACCAGGTCTAGGAAATACAGTGAATTAAAAAAAAATATTTAAATACAATTAAAAAATAGCACTGATATTGTAAATAGTTAAAATTAACTGAGCATTTTGCACATGCCATGTACTATGCTAAGCACTCTAAATAAATTATTTCTCCTCATATTCTTTTTCTAAACTATGTTTTTAATGATTTTTTTTAAGAGAGGAAGGAAAAGGGATAGAGAGATAGAAACATGGATGAGAGAGAAACATCAACCATCAGCTGCCTCCTGCACATCCCCTACTGGGGATCAAGCCCAAAACCCAGGCATGTGGCTTGACCGGAATCAAAAGGTGACCTCTTGGTTCCTGGGTTGACACTCAACCACTGAGATACACTGGCCAGGCCAAATTCTTGATTCTCACTAGAAAGTCTTTAGGCTGGGACAGTTATTTCCTCAGATTAAGAAAGTTGAGTAGCTAAGTTAATCAAAATAACCAGCAAATAAATGGCAGAACTGGAATGAAAAATGAGTCTCTACTAACCTCTAGAAAAGTCAGATGAATTGAACATAATAAATAGGCTATGGCATAATCAAAGTATAGAAATTTACAATGAATGTATCTCTAGAAATAGTATTTTTAATGTCCTTATAAATGAGGAAACTGAGACAAAGAGATATTAAATGATTTATTCAGCTTCATGTAGCTTGTTAACTGATTGACTAAGGGCTAGGTGCTGGTCTTTTGGTCTATAAGAAACTGTTTAAATCTAAGTATATCTAAGTTATAAGAGAATGAGTAACTTATATAATATCACATCGTATGCTGCCTCAGTGGGACAACTATCCCAGGCAATTGCTCAATCAACTCTTGGTGATGAAAATTGGAGATTAAAATAATTAACGGTATAGATTTTATATTTATTTTTATCCCACTTTAAAAAAAGAATGGTGGTAAGAGGTCAATTATTTTTTAAAACATTTTCATGAAGAAAAGTTTAAATTATCAACTCACAAATAGTCTAGGTTCATCTATCTAAATCACCCCAGCCCCAGCCCCTGGGATTATATATGGAAGCAAATCCAGGATATTATTTCCTAAGTAAATAGAAAAACACAATTTAAAAGCAGAATAAAAAAGTTGAGGATGATTCTGTTTTAAATAGTATGAAGGAAAACAAGTGATAGAGAGAATAAAATGACTAATGATATAATTTATAATTAGACAAGAACTATAAGTGTGGATTTAATTTTTCAAACGAGATATCCCCAAACAATTATAGCAGAAATCACTGAAATGGGGGGAAACAACTTGATTTTTTTTTAAATTTCTTTATTGGTTAAGGTATTACAAATGTGTCCTCATCTCCCATTAACCCCCAACCTTCCCCACTCACCCCACTCATGTTCTAGCAAATTGATGTGGAAGACAAGCACTGGGTAAATGAAACTTAGTTATCAGCATAGCAGCTTAAAGAGCTCAGATTTTATTAACTAAAGGATTCTAGTACAGTTTCTTTTCAAGTGCAGAAAGCACTGAGTAGAGATAAATGGTTCTCTGAAGAACTATTAATGAAATATGCATGTACTTCCTGGGGTGGAGGAGAGTCTTTTATCTGGAGAAAATAAACTGAACCAAGCACTTGTTCAATACTCAAAATATATTTAAAATATAATTCTAAAATGTTATTTCTTAAAATTAACAAATGAGAAAAAATATTGAAAAATATTATAACCAACCTTTTCTTGGAGTCCTACAATTTATAATATGAGCATAAATGTATACACATTTACTTTTTTTTTATGCTCTCAAAGATCTTATGGATTAGGGTAGTACAGATACATTATCCCTATTTTATATGGGATCATTTTAAAGAGGATAAATGATTTGCCTGAGGTCATAAGAGTGGTAAGACAGAGAAAACAAGACTAGAACGCAACTCATATTAACTATAATGTATGTCCTCTTACAGAAGGGGCTGTGCTTTAGGTTGAAATGAAAATGGCTAGACACAACCCCTCAGTAAATAGGAAAGTAAATTCAAAACATTATACAAAAAAAAAAAAAGCTATTAAAGTTAAAAAACACACAAATACTAACCTATTATTCAATTATAAATACAAAGACATGTTACTGAAAAATTACATATAAAACTAAGCCTCATTCATGAATCTATTATAAAATTGGTTTATATTAATCCAAGAAAATACATTGTGATATTTGATATTCATTAATATTTCCTCCCTCCATTTACAGAATCTTGCATCTTGCTCCCTTCTTCTTCTTGTATAGGATTCTAATTCTAGTCCTACCATACCTTAGGAGATGCTTGACATCTATGCTAATAATAGAGGAATATGCAAATTGCCCAGGATGCCATCACAGTAATGACTGATCAGCAGGCTGTGCGTGCAGCAGGCACAGGTGGGCGGGGAATTGCAGCATTGGAGGCGGGACCACAGCTTCCACACGCCTGTGCTGGGGGGTCTTAAGGCATGCAGAAGTCTGCAGGCCTCTGCCAGGGCTGGCCTGGGGGCAGGGCTGTGGCGGGGGCCTCTGTGCGCCTGCACCGGGGGAGGACCTGATCAGCAGCTGCCGTGGCTGCTGTGAGGGCCGGAGAGAGAGGCAGGCCCGATTAGCAGCCTCCACGGCTGCTGTGCCACAGGTCCAGGTCAGGGCGCATGCAGGGGGCAACCAATTGATGTGTCCCTCACACATTGATGTTTCTCTTTGTCTTTCCCTCTCTCTTCCATGCTCTCTAAAAATCAATAAGAAAATATCCTCAGGGAGGAGAAAGGAAAGAAAGAAAGAAAGAAAGAAAGAAAGAAAGAAAGAAAGAAAGAAAGAAAGAAAGAAAGGAAGGAAGGAAGAAAGAGAAATTTGAAAGAAAGAAAGAAAGAAAGAAAGAAAGAAAGAAAGAAAGAAAGAAAGAAAGAAAGAAAGAAAGATCATATCCTATGAAAGAGACATCTTGAAAATGCCTAAAGAAAGTTGTCATTTTTTGTGGTGAAGGGATTGGAGTCCATGTTGATGAAAACACCTTGGTGGCTTCAAGGGCTGAGGGTCAGCAGCTGTGGCAGCTGGCAGTGTCAGTGGCAGCAGCAGCAGCAGCAGCAGCAGCAGCAGCAGCAGCAGCAGCAGCAGCAGCAGCAGCAGCAGCAGGGGGTGATGGGGGCGGTGCCTTCCCAGATCAGCCGGGTGGCCTCCCGCAGAGGGAAGCCAGACTGCAGCTTAGGCCTGCTCCCCCTGGAAGGATGGGCTGAGGGACCCCCCCCTCCAAGTGCACAAATTTTCATGCAACTGGGCCTCTAGTAGCAGAATAAAAGTAACAGTCAAATTTGCACTTTTTGAGCTCAAAGATAAGGTCTATGCATCAAAATGAGAAAAAAAAAAAGGGGGGGGAAACATGTCTGGCTAGTCAGATGCAGTTATTCCTCTGCTGTATTTCACCACCATCATCATGGGTAGAAATTTATCTACACTAAAAGGGGAAGAAGAGAATCTGCAGGCAAGCAGGCAAATTGGTCACAGTGACAATCTCTTAGGTGTGTTAATGCACACAGTTTTCTCCATGCCAAAACCCGGGAGGCACCTTTGAATAGTATAAGTAGCTACGTGAGCCTCAGTTCTTGGAAGAAATTCAGATGGGCATCAGTCCTTGGCTTAGTCCCACACAAGTGGGCATCCAGCTGTATCTGGGAGAAATTGGGTGAAAGAGGCACCTTGCAGTCACAATAAGGAGGATGGAGCAGCAAATGCTGTACTGGCACGTCGATCAGAAAGAAATGATGCCTCATTGGGGACCACAGGACTGAATGCTACATCATAACCTCCCAGAATTCCTCCTTACATCCGCCCTGCTCACAACTCCCCATATTTGCTCTGGCTTGGCATTTCCTAAACTTTAAGCTTGTAGCTCAAACTGGATAAGCCTGGAGCTTACATTTTTTTGAACAGTTAGATTTGTGATGTGAGAACTGTATCATTTCTTATATTTTAAGAGTGTCATAGAATATTTCTCCATAGAATTAATTAAAATATTTCAGCAGGACATATGGTTCACAGAACATGCTTTCAGGGTTCTAATTAGCATTGCTTCCTTTTAGAATTTCATTTAGACTAGAAATTCTCAATAAAAATATACAGGGTCACTATGTCCAAACAATCCAAAGACTGACAACGTCACTGCCAATAAAAAAAAGAGTTTTGTCACTTTAAAGATTCATCTTCCCCCTGGCCTGTTTTGCTCAGTGGGTAGAGCATTGGCCTGCGGAGTGAAGAGCCCTTGGTTCAATTCTCGTAAAGGGCATATTCCTGGGTTGCGGGCTCGATCCCCAATACGGGGTGTGCAGGAGGCAGCCAATCAATGATTCTCTCTCATCATTGATGTTTCTATCTCTCTCTCTCCCTCTCCTTTCCTCTCTGAAATCAATAAAAATACATTAAAAAGATTAATCTTCAACTTCCTAAATATTATTCATATAATTTAAAAACTTAGAATTTTTGTGTACCAGGCTTATTATAACACCTGTTTTAAATTTAAATTTTTAATTGGTAGTCAAGGTAGATCAATAAAATAATTTAGAATCAATAACAACATAGTTGGAGATGCCTGCTAAAATAATCAATTATAAGAATTTCCTTAAGAAATTAAGTGTAGCCTAATTTTATAAATAATATAAAGGAGTTATCAATGAAGCAAACATCTGGTTGATGGAAACATGAGTACACTAATCTTTTTGCTACTAAGTATGATAGATAAGATCTAGAAAAAAAAAAGAGGAAAAACATGCCATTCCCACTCAGGATAAAAGGTTACTTGATTCATTTGTTACTCCAATCAGTCATATACTTAAAACATAAATTGGGTTTTATAAACTGTGAAGGATTGTTAAGTTCTTGGAATTCAATAATAAAATAAAATTTATGATTACAAAAACCTTACACATTAATGCGATATTACCATTGAGCTGCAACTTACAGAAGAGGGCCCCACCCAAATATATGAAAATGTATGTACACACACACTCACAAATACACATAGGTAAATTATGTACATTGACGTATTAAATGTTTTGAGAAGGCTAAGAGGAAACAAACCCAAAACACTTTCAAACATATTAAACCAAGTATTTACAAACTTTTTTCAGGTTTTCTGCCCCTGGCCCTCTTACCCATATGTAACTGTTCCCTTCTGATACTTTAGGAGTTGGTGGTGCAGTGAATTCTAATGACAGAAATGCCTTTCCCTAGTGTAGGCAGGAATCCTTCTTCCAGATATATCAGTTTGAGATCCATTTCCCATAAGTAAATCAATCTTCCTTTCTGATACCCTTAACATTCAATAAAATTCTTATCTATAATTTGATAATTATATTCATTTGTCCAAGGAGTAGATTTACTCACCAGTATGGAGGGTTTTAGGCAAATAGCAAGGACAAATAAGGTTGCTGGATATTCTCTCACAATAAATTAGGTAATTGATAGTGCGATTTATGTATCAGTATCTTCTGGGGTTTTTTAAGTGGTAATCAATGTGAACCAACCTCCTAAAGATGGACAACACCAGATTTCTGAACTGGAAAGCTTGTGACTGGATTCTGGATTTGGCTCAAGTCCAGACACCAGGAATGGCTTTGGCTCCAGGTCTCCTTGCCTCTGTGATATCACTTGGCCCTTTGTACTCTGCTGCCTGCTCCCATCATTTCCTCTTTCGATATAAGGAATCACTTTATTTTTTTTATTATTATTTTTTTATATATTTTATTGATTTTTTACAGAGAGGAAGGGAGAGAGATAGAGAGTTAGAAACATCGATGAGAGAGAAACATCGATCAGCTGCCTCCTGCACATCTCCTACTGGGGATGTGCCCGCAACCCAGGTACATGCCCTTGACCGGAATCGAACCTGGGGCCTTTCAGTCCGCAAGCCGACGCTCTATCCACTGAGCCAAACTGGCTTCGGCAGGAATCACTTTATAATACTAATTATAAATGTTTTCTTCATCTCTAATATTCCCTACAAACAATGAGTTTTCTTCTCTTCTCCTACTGCCTAAGTTGATGCCCTCACTGACTCTTACCTGTGACTCTCAGGAAGCCACTATCTCCCTGCCACCAATGATACACCTAAAATACCTACGGGCTGTGTTATTCTCATAAATAGTTTCATTAGTTTCTACAGCAAACATGATCCATTTCAACCTCCTCTTATCCTTTGGTTTAAATAGTATTGCAATCTAATTTTTTCTTTATTGATTAAGATATTACATATGTGTCCTTATTCCCCCATTGCTCCCCTACCCCACTCCCATTCATGCCCTCAACCCCTTGGTGTCTGTGTCCATTGGTTTGTTTATATGCATGCATACAAGTCCTTTGGTTGATCTCTGCCCCATACCCCCACCTAATCTAATTTTGATCTTTTTGTAATTTTTTCTTATAGCATCCTTTCTTTTTTTTCTCACTCTTCATACCCCTGAGCAGAATTTGCGGTCATAGTGCGTGTGCATGTGTGTGTGTGTATGTATGTTTGAGGGGAGCATATTCAATTATATTTACAGGGTGATTCTCAAAATATATAATCAATATGGCATGGGCCCAGACCAGTCAGAATTAATGCTAGGCTAGGTATTTATGTATTATTTTTTTTTAGTTGCTGAGAGGAAGGGGTATCTAGTCTGAAAAATGAGGAATCGTTCAGGACTACCAACAGCATTGAAATATTTCAAAATTCTAACAAGTAAAATGTCTGTGCCAGTTTGAACCAGGTGAATATTATTTCTAGATTGCCTGCCGACTTAAATAGAGTGTATGCTACTGGGACCAATTAAACATTTCTGTTTCATTGGGCATCAGATATCCTCAGCCTAGAAAATGTCTCTGTGAAACAGAGTGGGAACTCAATAAGCATTTTTTAATTGATCTAAATGTAGCATATGAAGCCTTCCATAATCTGCTTTTCCAATTTCAAGTATATTTGTTTCTGAATAGTGCTTTGCTCTTCAACCAGAGAGGAAAAATGTGTACTGTAGTTCCTTTCAGACACCATTTACCATATGTCTATGCCTTTTCCTGTGTTGTTCTCTCTGGCTACAATATTGTTCAAGTAGCTTATAACTGTTCATTCTCTAAGACTCAGGTCACACACAATCCCTTCAGGTAAATATTTCTGACACAGTGATGCCAATCTCTCAAGCCTGCCACTAGGCTGCCTTAGGTATTCCTCCTGTTTTTCCTTAGTGGCCTCACAAACATCTATTATAGTATTTTCCACATTCTTTTAAAATAAACTCTCAACTATCTAATTCCTTTACTATGATCTCTCAAAGAGCAGGAACCATTGTTTATATAACCTGTGTACTCAGTTTCTAGCTTCAGGCTGAGTTTTTATTCAGACATACTGTCTGAATAAATAATTGATCCAATTAGTGAAAAACTACAACTTACAGGCTACATAATATAGATTTCTACCCACCATGAGGTTAAAATTAATAGAACTATATGCCTATAAATTTAGAGATGATAGAAAAGAGCACAGGGATAAGAAAAAGGAAGTCATTGAGATTCCAAATCTTTCAACTAAACACCAAAACATATTAGACTGATGTCAGATTCATTCCACAGATGAGTTTTGTTTGGATCATATTGTGTTTTAAACACTTTGAAATTTAACTGTAATAAAGAGGGCATGAATCTTTAGTTCCCCATGGCACCACCATTTCTTACTACTAGGCCCACATCCTAGTCTCATTTATGTCATCTGCCATTAAGTCAAAGCTTTAATTTGAATTGGAAACCCCTGTGCCAATAAAATAAATATTACACCATAAGCCTAAGCAACCATCCGACCGTTTGACCATTTGCCTGGTAGCTATGACATGCAATGATCACCAGAGGGCAGACGCTTCAACCAGTAGAGGAGGGAGCCTTATTCCTCGCGGAATCGGCCAGGGGTTAGGTTGCTGTTGGGGCACTGTTGGCCCGGAATCTGCTTCACCTACACCCCAGACCCAGAGATCAGTTTCAGCCAGATCCCCCAGGCCGAGGGACCCCACTAGTGCAGGAGTCTGTACACCGGGTCTCTAGTATTATATAAAATGTTGCTAACAGAAGCAATAGAACTAGTGAAACTATGGTATTTAGTTTGAAATTTTAGTAGAAAACATATCCTTAGTGAATTTGGAAAATATTCTAGTTACCTATTTGTTTTAGAGTTTCCCATTCTCAGCAAAAGCAGTTAGGTTAAAATATTAAGAGTCTGTATAAAATGTAAGAGAATGTAGTTAGAACCCTCTTAATTCAGGGACTAACACAACACTTCTATAGTGTGTGATATGTACCATGTGTTTGTATATCAACTAGATAATAAACACTTTATTCTTTAACTTATTTGAAATAAAATTCATTGAGTTTTCAAACAAATGAATTATTTCAAAATTCTTTTTTATTAGTCCCAAAGCAGACAAATTATATCATATGTCACACAAACAGAAAAATATAAACATCTGTATTTTAATTGTAGTCAGCACTGGATTGTAGTGTTGAACAATCAGAGATCATTATACCATCCTGAAATATCAGTGGGAGAGTGTCAAAAATGATGAGTATTCCATGTTTACAAAAGACTCTGCCTGTGGCATGCTGTGTGCTTTTATGAATCATTTATCATTTACCATTAATCTGTCATGCTACGAAATATTACAAATGTGATTCTGCATGACAGAATAATGAAACACTAAAAAAGGCTATATTTAATAATTTCTCCATAAAATTTTTTTCAGAAAATGTTATGCATACATATGCATTTTTTCCTTTTCATTATTTCAAATGCTCTCCCATATCATATTCTTAAAGGAAGACCACCCATTTTACAGTGAAATTGTAGGTAATATTTTCTCCTTGGATATTTGAACTAATCTAAGGAATTATTTGGTACTTAAATACACGGGAATACAGTAAAAAGTAATCTTCTAACGTTTGTAGTGAGTAAAAGATAAAAAAAAAATGCCTTTAGAAGTATTTATGGAACATTGATGAGGAAAGAGTTAACAAACGTAAATATAACCAATGAGGATATTCTGATGCAATAAAAACAAACAAAACAGAAAACAGAAAAGAAATAAAAGAGAAAGATAATAAAAATAAATGTGGCATATCATCGTTATATTGTTTATCTTACTTTTGAAGGAACATAAAAGATTCAGAATTTATGTTAAATTTATAGTCACCTTTATATATATATATATATATATATATATATATAACTGAAATTATATAAAATCCATGTAATTCTATGAGCAGACTCTTGAATTTCAGAAAAAGTTGTTAGTACTTTCCTATAATTTACTTCTCTAGCTGCGAGCAGAATACTCTTTAAATTTTAAAATAGATTTCACTTTTTTTTTTTAAATGGGCAGATCCTTAGAGACCACTGAATCAAATATTTATTCTTATAAATAAAAAAATAATGAGACTCAGAAAGCTTAAATAATTTGCTCAAGGTCATACTATCAATTAGAGGAAAATAAAGAACTATAATTCAGACCTTTGGATCCTAGTTCAACTTATTTTTCACTATTCCACAATAACTACCCAATCTTCTCTTTAATCAGTTTATTATTGTTGCCATCACTGGCTTTATTACTTTGAACCTTATTTCGAAATAATCTTCAGCACTCTGATGCCAGTAAATTGGCAATAAATAGTCTGATGAGGCAGCCACTGAACTTATCATCTTGTAAAAGAAAACAAAAAGTAAAAGCAAATAAGAATTGGAAAAACACTGATGCAATGAAATATAACCACTGTTTAAGCAAATTGTAAAATGTCTAGCCTAATATTCTTGCACTATGTTTCCAATAATCTCCTTAGAATTTTAAGCATATATTTTCTTAAAAGTGAATTAATAAAACGAGAGAAAGGTGAAACATCAACCTTGATATGCATTATACAATAAAGGCAAATATACATTTACCATAATGACCTAATAAGTCATTTGACAGTTACTTTGAAAATTCAACTGGTCACATTCTAGAGCATATTATAGTCATTTACTTGGAGGTGGAAAATAAATAATTTTGTATAAAGTGGAAAGAATATTATAGCAAGAGAAATTGCTATATATATATACAGATATATATATATATATATAATTTCTAAATTACAGCTTTATAAATTATAGCTTGTATTAAAAAGTCTAAAACATCTTTTGATGTTGGTTGATGGTTTTCAAGTCCCACCATTGTGCTCCCCATTCTGCCCCACATGTGGGCAAGTTGATTAGGAAGACCAGGTCCTGCCTCCTTTGGCATCAGTGAGAGGTTCACACCATGCAAGCACTGACTTCAACACAAAAAAACCTCTGCAACTCCATAACCACAATAAAACTCCACAGACAATCTCCTTTCCCTGTTCTCTTGTGACGTTTTGGACTTGTTTGAGGGCCTACTCTGCTCTCCCCAGAAAGCCTCGTTTATGTGAGGAATAAAAATTTTCCTACTCCCTTGGTGTTTGTGTGGTAACATCAGTGTCTAAATCTACACCGACTGTGGGGTGACCACAACAACTGATGCAGTGAGGAGGGTGCACAGGTGGTGACCACCATGACTAAGGGTCTCTTTCCTCTTGCTTTGTCTTAGTTACTGGCTCTGGTACCTGCTAGAATCCTGTTCTTTGTGCTGTGCTGCTCTGGGCTGCATTTGCTGACTTCTACCAAATCTTTATCATAGATTTAATTGACCTACATCAGAGTGTTGATAAATGGCATTTAGAAGAGAGAGTTAGGGGCCTTCTTAAAGTGACTCTGGATTGTGTGCCTTAGCCTGTATCTATTGGTATGTCTCAGTTTGAACTGTGTATGCTGATTCCAGCATAAGCTGTGAGTAATTCTAGGTTCGAGATAAGACTCTTACTTTGTGACTGTTGCTAGTGAGTTTCAACCAGGCATTGGCTTTCCTTCTATAGAATGCTCAGGAAAAAAAAATAGCCGATACCATGTGCAATATATGGGTCCACTGGGAGGCCAATTGTGTGGAAGAGCAGTTAACATGTGGCATGCTGAAGTCTACACTCCTTAAAGCCTATGGCTCACTAAGACCCTATAAAAATGCTTTTACTGCTGTTCAGCCTTCTTTGCAATAAAGATCTTGACCTTTGGGCTTATTGAGGAAAATACTTATGGAACTCACAATGCACAAGTAAAGAGGTGATTCAAACCCTACTTAAATTCCATATCCTTAAACTTTATAAAGCATCAATTGCTATAGGAAAAATGCCTAACCCTGATGTTAGAGATTTGACACTCACTAGAGGAGAAAACTTAGAAAAATGAGCAGGGTAAAGAGATTATCCTTCCTTCAAAGTATGTCCAGTAACTGATAAAATAGATAAAAGTTGAGAAAAGGGAAAATTGAAAGAGAGACCCACAATTGCAGCTAATGAGAAAACAAAAATTTACTATAAGAATTTATCCAATCAAAATATAAAACATCTCTAATCGGCTCTTAAATCTCTACAAGGCAGATTTTAAATTAATTTTAATAACAACTGAGCTGCAAACCTTCATGGTCTTAATACAGAGGATGGAATTAGAGTTATTTCTGGGGATCCTACCAAATTTAAACAAGGGCATATCCTATAGTCTGAAGGGATTGTGAAATATAGACAGTAAACAAGGAAGTATGCTCCATTTTAGTCATCAGAATTATTGCCCTGACTAAATTTCCCATAGTGGTCATGAAAACATTGACCAAAAAATGTAATAAATTAAATCATGTCTTTGGCACTTATAATAAATAGGCTTGACAAACAGATTCCCTGGGTCTTTTCCCACAGCCAAGAGAGTTAATGTGTTTCAATATATATTAAAAAGAGAGACTTAAAAATTTAAATAACAGAATTATTTAGAGAAGTGGCATTTACTCCACTATTTCTCCATTTAATGGCCCAATTTTCCTGTTCTGAAATCTGGAAAGAATCAATGGTACCTCATAGTAAATTACTGCAACCTTAATTCTTGGTTTCATCCATTAAAGGCCCCATAATCACTATTATTGAGTGTATTGACTCCATCCAATCATCAGCTGGTAAACATTTCACTATTATTGATTTGACTCATATGTTCTGTTTTATGGCTATTTTCAAAGCCTCTCAGCCATAGTTTTCCTTCACCTTTGATGGACTACAACACTTTTTGCTTTGAACTTCATGGTCCTGGCTGCCAATGAGGTTTTCAACAGCCCAGCCATCACACGCTGTCTTTGTAGGCGAGATCATGGCTTGCATCCAACTTTCTCAAGCAGTATGGGTAATGACATCACACTGATGACATCTTCTTTCAAGGAGATTCATTTGCCATGATCATTCAAGACACACAAATACAGAAGAGCTCACAAAGAGGGGTAGGTTCTGTTTCCTCACCCATAACAGAAGGCCCTAGTTACATCTCTAGTAATTATTTGGTCAGTCAAAAGCAACTCCATCTATGACACCATTAAGAAAGTACTATTGACCCTCATGGCACCACAATGTTAAACCCAGATCAAAATCTTTCAGGAATTCTTAGATTTTGAGGGCAACATATTCCTCATTTATACTGGATGCCCTGGTCAGTAATGAGGTCTGCAAGTAGCTCCAGCTAAATATAGACCCTTGGGCCACTGTCAGTTGTCTGATCATGTGACCCAGCAATGAAAGCACCAACAATTCCTAACCCAAGGTTGCCCTTTTGGGGTAAAGTTTCTGGGAATATTGCCACAGAGATACCTAAAATATAAATCAGTGCCACATATATATGGCATTTTGCATACTAAAGCCACAATACAAGGCCTCACCAAGATACCCCACCTCCTCTTCAGCATTCTAGTTGTAATTGACAGTGATCATGGCACCCACAATATATAATGATGAGCTCTTGTACTAGGCATTCAATAGGATTTTTACCTCTTTAACCAATCTCTGGAGACAGGCCAGATAAAATACCATCATGGCTTAATTAAACAACTTCAAATTCTATTATAAATTAAGCATGGCACATTTCACTCATCAGTCAAACACCAAGAATGAATTGTCATCAAGTCTAACCTATTTTTGATGTCTGATTACTGACAGCTTTCCAGTCCTACCCCTCTTATCGCTCCCTCCCTCCTCTCTCTCCCCCTCCCTTTTTACTCCACATCTGGGCAAGCAGCTGTCAAGAGTCTGGGTACAAGCTCCTTTAGAACCTGTAGAAAGTTCAAACCACACAAAGCCCTGACCTGTGTTAGAAAACTTCCACTCCAATACCATCCCCTGAACACAATAAAACCAATGAGCTTTCCTTGCTCCCTTATGCCATTTTGGATCATCTTGAGATCCTGCCCTGTTCTGCTCAGAAAGCCTCATTCCATGTGTAAGAAAGCCTTCCACCCCCTCTTAGTGCACATGTGGTGACACGAGTCTTGACATTAAAACCAAATTGCAAATGGGGAGGGGTTCTGCTTCTACCTGGTGACCAAACACACCTACTGATCAAATTATATAAATAGTCCCCCAAAATTAAATAATATAATTATAAATAAGCAGACATGTTAATCATATTTTCCTTACTCTAAAATGTTAGGGCCAAAAAAAAGTAAGTTTTCTTTCTTTTAGGCACAGAATTAGCATACAGTAGTCCTCCCTTATCCATGGAGGATACATTCCAAGACCCTCAGTGGATGACTGACATCATAAATAGTACCAAACCCTATATACACTAAGTTTTAGCCTATACACACATATCCTTGATAAAGTTTAACTTACAAGTTAGGGTCAGTAAGAGATTGACAACAGTGATAAAATAGAAAAATTATAGTAACATATATAATAAAAGTTATTTGAATATGGTATCTCTCTTTCAAAACACCTTGCCTTCCTGCTGTGGTGATGTGGGATGCTAAAATTCCAAACATATCCCTGACTCTGTGGAGCCATTCTTTACTTGCAGTAAGTAGCTCGGTGTCCCTCATTTCTGGGGATCCCTTGTTGAACTCTTTGAATAGCCTCAATCCTTTCTGGGGCAACAAGTTGCCATCAATTGGAACATGTTTTTTGTTCCTATCTTCCACCACGAATTCAATGCCTTTTCCATCTTGACTAAGCCTTATCAGCCAGTGTGGCTGTAACATTTGCAGTTTAAAGTTTGGCAGCAAGACTAATGAAATCTTTTTTCCCTTCTTCAAAATTTCACAGATTAAAGATTCATTCTTACTGAGATAGCTGTCTAGTTATTACCTGTGTTTTAATATAATATTATGGTAATGTTTGAAATAAAAACAAACAAACTATAATTTTATATTATAGTCAATGGCATAGAGAAAGATGTTTTGATACTGGATGAAAGAAAAAAAATACTGTAATGGGAAGGAAGAAAGATAATGGCTGCAACTAACAAACACATAAAATATGTGGAAGTAGGAGAGAAGTTCAAGATGATGATAGCTATTAAAAATTAAGAAAAAGCCTCTCCCACAGCAATACACAAAAGGTTTTAGTAACTCTATGTGCCCACTATATAGAGTAATTCATTGTACAGAGCAGACTAGACTGACAATAACTGTGCATTATTGAGGTATTCATACATTTGAAATCTATGCAACCAAGAGCCCACACTAATAACAAGATATGAAAAAGAGCATATTGACTTGGGGTGGTAAACACACAGTACATTATACAGAGGATGTACTATAGAAATGTATACCTGAAATCCATATAATTTTGTTGACCAACTTCACCCCAGTAAATTCAATTTCAAAAAAGGAGAAAAACTTGAAAAGGTTTTTATGCACACTTCCAAGATTCCACCTGTGAAAGCTAATATTGGGAAAGAGTAAGCTTTGTAGCTTAACAAATATCTATCCCTGTGTGTCTTTTAGTAGGTAAAATCGTCTGGGACAGCGGTCGCCAACCGGTGGCCCGTGGACCACTGGTGGTCCGTGAGGTCCAAAGGTTGGTGACCGTTGATCTGGGAAGTTAAACACAAAATTAAGTCACCAAAGATTATCCTAAATCTCCTCAAGGTGATTTATATGTTGGAATTCTCTAAGAAATCTGAGTGTCAGTGTGCATTTTATACAGTTGATATTTGATACATGCTTTACAAAGAGTAATTTATGTTAAGATTTCCACCTAAAACTGTGGCAATGCAGTTTATTCTCTGTAGTGGGTTGAATTGTGTCCCCCCACTCCAATTATAATCTACACAAAAGCTCAGAATTTTATTGTGTTTGGATGCAATGTCTTTGAAGATGTAATTAAACATCAAAATGAGATGATACTGGGTAAAGGTGGGCCCTAAATTAAAAAACTAGTGTTACTGGAAGAGAGGGTCAGAGATACAGACAGTAACAGAGGAGACACAAACAGGGAGAAAGGTCTTGTGAAGACAAAGGCAGATATTAGACTGATGCATCTATAAACCACCCAATGTCACAGATTCCTCGGGGTCCATAGAAGCTAGGAAAAGGCGAGAAAAGTTCTTCCCTAGGGCCTGCAGAGGGCACGGGAACAGACTGATGCCTTGATTCAGAGGTCTAGCCTCCAGAACTGTGAGAAAGTACATAACCGTTATGTTAAGCCACCAACTTTATGAAATTCTGTTATGATTGCCACAGAACACAAATGCATATGCTTTTACAGATAATCCCTAGAATGTAAGGAGAGGGTGATTAAAGGGAAACAGGGATGGGAGAGTGGGAAGCGATGATAATTTCAAAAGGTAACAGTCCATGTGAAACTAATTCAGGTATTATGTTGCTCAATATGAATAATTTCTTCTGAATTACAGTTTTAAAGAGCTTCTATTTTTTAAATCCCTCCTCCTTCAATTGCTTCATGTATCTTGCTTTACCAATTAGTCCATTCAATTTTGACCTCTGCCCTGTGTCTTTATCTAAAATAAAAGCTCCATTATCTTCTGTTCCAGAAGAAAACAGACAAAAACAAACACTAGCCTCTGATTTATATCCTACTTTGGCCGCCATCCTAGCCTTTTTCCCCAGCCGGGTTTATTAAGATAGAAATTCACAATGTTTATTCACTGATTTTACTAATTCCCCCCTCCCTGCAATTTGATTTTGGATGCTACACTCTAGGTGTAAGTGCATATTAATAAAAATATTTCAACTCCAAAAATATCAACAGTTCGCTTACATTCTAAAGCACCTTATGTAAACCAAACTAAAAATAAAATAAAATCTGTTCTCAATGTGTTTGGCACTTCAAATAATGCACGAAGACTTAAGCAACCAAACCATAAGGGAAAGCAACTGTTATTGAAATTTGAAAGATGAAGAAACATTAAAACATATTTTATTAATAAAGTAGGGTGTTTTTAATCTACAAATCCAATTGAAATAATTTAATTGTATAGAAAAAAGTGAAATTCTAATAAATGCTATCCAACTGACCTAGAATTATTATTTTTCTAAGTATATTGCACACTTGGAATCCAGCAGAATGAATATTCCTCAAGTGAACCTAATATCTGAAATTCAAATGAAATCCAATGATGCTTATGAAGGTATTATAATTATGAAGGTATTATAATTGACAATTTATTTATTGAGATAAACCGAAAGATAGGAATTGACTGATAGATCAAATAGTAGTCACTCAATCAAACAGTAAAGCAGAGTCACATATATGCACATTTAACTTATGTGAATTCATTTCTACACCAGGTAAAAATAATGGAAATAATTTGACCTGTGTAAGAAACCAGAATAGCTCGTCTGGTTTTATCTGAAGAAACTGTTACCTCTTCTGACATTGGAGGTAAAATGTCCTGTTAAAATTACTCAGAGACAATACGGCTTGTGCAAAATCATGTAGATGATCTTAACGGGATACTTAAGGTATTTCAAGGGTAATGACTATATGTGATTTTCTTCTTATAGAACAGCTTTGAACCTAAATCCATGTACAAAAGGCAATCCCAATGAATAAACTGAGTGTGTTTGACAGATATTATGCTAAATAAATTTACAGAGTAAAATTCTAAGAGTGTATATATATATATATATAAAAGATATAAAAGAAGACATGGTTTACAATTTGGGATAAATGACAAGAAAAGAGAATATAGTAAGAAGTGATATATTATCAAATTATATTTTAAAAAGTCATAAAATAAAGCCTAATAGGGCAACAAGATGAAATTATGGCCGAGTGAGGATGAGAGGAAGCAGAAGGAACCAGGAATTTTATTTGTACAAACCCAGTGACTATTGCTTGACCATCTCACAGTAAGTAGGCAGAGGTAACGATAGGAAATAGCCAATGATCAGTATTTATTTAATTCTGCTGGTCTGCTACCAAATTTTAAGGAATCATTAGGTAACTGGTGATCCATTGGAGACGTGAAACACAAGATATTCGTTTTTGTGCTTTAATCACACAATATAAATGTTTTATTTTTAGCCACGCTACTCTTAAGACTCTAGTCCAATCTGGCAATCCATTTTATTTCATCTTTTTGGAGGGGAGGAGTCTATGAATGTGAACATAAAGAAAAATGTGTATGTAGGTGCACACATGTGAATATGACTTGCTATGTGTTATTATGCCAATCACTTATATAAATTATATTACTTACTTATAAAATAACCCTATGAGGTAGACATTTACCATCTCTCATTCATAGATTTTAAAAGTAAGACTCAGGCTGATGATGTGACTTGTCCAATGAAAAAAGCTAATTGGGATGGGCCTGGATGCAGACATCTTACTCCAAAACTGGCATTCTGAAACCTAATGGTATTGAGCACGAACTATGTGAAAGATACTCTGTATATACAATCTCATTTATTCCTCGAAACAACTCTGCTCTATAGACATAATGATCCTCATTTTGCAAATAAAGAAATTGGGTCTCAAAGAGATTATATGATTTTCCAAAGACAGAAAGCTAGGATGTGATAGCTTAAATTAGAATCCTAGTCTCTTTAACTTTACATGTACTTTGAAATAAAGAATGATGACACATTTATAAAAATAAATTCAGTTCCTTTACTAATAAGTCAAAGTATATTTGATTTTATCCACAAATAATCCAATTTTGTTTAAAAAATTAGTGTTAAAAACCACCAATTATTGGTTGCACAATTTTTACATTAAAAATTAAATTTACCTTACATTAAGCCTGTTAAAATCAAGATTCCATTCTTTAGAAATCTGTTAATATAATTTTATCTTAATCACTATTTTTTCTCTTTTTAAACATATGTAGGCTACTGTAAATCATCACTAGGTGATCAGCATATTTATGTGTCAGGGAAGAAAATAACCATTTATCCTCTTTTTCATTCCTGTGGCCACATGGCATCCTAAGAACAGAATATAATAAAACAAGTTGATGGCTTCTCAAGAGGACTCCTAAAGCCATGAAGTCTCTGGGACCTTCAATCCCGCGACCATGTCCGCAACCATTTTATCTGTAACAATTTTGGCAGCTGGAGACTATAACTCTTCTAGCAAAGAAAGAACTGTCTTGGGCTCAAAAGGCAAAAAATAAATACAATTAAGTAGATGATGTTTCTCTTTCTAAACTATTGTCCTCTTCACAAGGAGGTCAACTCTGACTCAAATGATCAAAATGCTCTGAAGAAGAAAAGTTTTGTAGAGTACAGAAATAGACACCTTGCTAATGCTGGCATCATCACTCTAGTTCAGCCGTGGGCAAACTATGGCCCGCAGGCCGTATCCGGCCCGTTTGAAATGAATAAAACTAAAAAAAAAAAAAAAAAAAAAAAGACCGCACCCTTTTATGTAATAATGTTTACTTTGAATTTATATTAGTTCACACAAACACTCCATCCATGCTTTTGTTCCAGCCCTCCGGTCCAGTTTAAGAACCCATTGTGGCCCTCTAGTCAAAAAAGTTTGCCCACCCCTGCGTCTAGTTCAAGGTTGAAATAAAAGGGCTAGTACTTATTTTCTGATGACAATGTTCTCTCGCGTAAGAACCTTGGACTTGTTTCAGAATAGAGAAAAGGAGGATATATAGGTTCTATCTGGTTATAAGTCATTGGACTGGAAGCATCAGCTTATTTTATATATTAGCAGAAACATCCAGATATGATCCAAAAACCTTGATATGACAATATCCATGTCCTTCTGCTCAAATAGCCACCCAGACCCCACACATCCATTACAGCTATAGCAAATCCTTTACCATATAACACGATGCTATAAATCTAAATTCTAGAAGTCTGAACTGTCAGCCTCTTTCTCACATTTTACTGCTCACTAAATTTCCTTTGCCCATCCACCCATAAACAGAGCATAACCTGGGTTAGATCCAGCTGGATCTCAGATCCAAAACCTTTAGAAGCCAGGTAAATGGCTCTAAGACTTGTGATCAGGGAGACATAAAGGCAGCAAAGGACACAGTCTTCTCAGTGCCAATGCGGAACAGATTGTCAGGTTGACAAGATGAGCTGAAATGTCCTTTGCTGTCTTTTTTTATTCGTTGCTGTCCCAGGAACGAAGTGCTCAAAAACAAAATCATTTCTTTCTGGGAATGTGTCAATAAAGTGTAAAACTTATATGATTGTTTATTTATGTACCTCTGTCATTATTATAATACTTCTATATTTGACTGCATATTTTGCAGAGCAGACTGTTTTATGCTCTGGTAATTTCCCATTTTATATCATTCAAGTATGAAGGCACTTGCAAAGTTACTGGATGTACTTATTTTTAAAAATTAAAAACAATCCTGTTTTCATTTTTATATTGTTGTTCACCTGTGTATTTGACTGTAAATTCAAATTGAATAAAATGACCTCAAATTTTATTATTACAAAGCTATCTAAAAGGATTGCAAAGTAAAATACTTTATGAATAGTAACTATTTTCATTAAAAAACTAACATTTTTGAATAGTATGTAGTGAAAAATAAAGATGTCTGTAATGCAATGCTACATGATGAGATGAATCTTACTTACCAAATTCCTTGGGAACTGCTATAGAATAAACACAATTATGTCCCACACTGTAATTTTTTGGATAGTTTGGTGATAGGACAGTGCCTTCTGAACCTGTTGAACGACTTCCACATGGTGCTAGAAGATAAAAATGAAAACACATTATTTTTAGGAAAAAAAATTAAAAATCATATTGAGACAGGCCAATAAGCTAACACAAGTAAAATAGAGAAACAGAAAGATAACTGAACAACTGGCCAAGCAATTTACAGCCAGATAGAGAAGGTCACCTCCCTAAAGATAACATCTAGGCCTCAGTTGTATTTCTGCCCTAGGCCAGCAAAGTAGCAAAACCAGGTGGGCAATGCCAGGACCAGCTGCAATGACTAATGACCCCCTGCCCCGGCACTGATCAATCAGTAGAGACCAGGACCCTGAAAGGGCACGCCTGGAAAACTGATGAAGATTCTGCTGAAACTCTCCCCTGAGACCTCTCTTAGATTCCCGCCTGCAAGAGAGAGATGAAACCCAAAAGACAAAGGACCCAGAGCGAACTCTCCCTCTGTGGAGCAGACCATGCCATTCCCTTCCCCCTTTCCTTCCCCAACTTCTTCCCTCATGGGCACACATCTCTTCAACTCTAAGGGGCCCCATGAGACTTGCAACCAGGGGAGCAATGGGCAGTGGCAGCATGTCCTGGGCTAACCTCCCAAACCTGTCTTCAAGGGCCCCTTTTCTTTCACTTCCCAGTGAACCAAAGCAGCCCTACCTAGGTCTCTCCTGCTACTTCTTCTATGCTGAGCTCCTCTTTGTTTCACTGTCCCCAGATTTAATAAATGTACCTGCACAGTCACCTGGACTCCTGTTGTGAAATCTTTCCTATAGGACAGTGATGGCGAACCTATGACACGCGTGTCAGAGGTGACACGCGAACTCATTTTTTTGGTTGATTTTTCTTTGTTAAATGGCATTTAAATATATAAAATAAATATCAAAAGGATAAATCTTTGTTTTACTATGGTTGAAAATATCAAAAAATTTCTATATGTGACATGGCACCAGAGTTAAGTTAGGGTTTTTCAAAATGCTGACACGCTGAGCTCAAAAGGTTCACCATCACTGCTATAGGAAGTCAAGAACCCACACCCTACTGCCAGCCCTAGGAGGACCTGCTTAGGGCCAGGTCCCCTGTCTGGTAACAATATTATAAGCATTTTCTTAATATAAAATATGGCTTCTAGATTTTAAGGCATATCATGTTTCTCCCTATTTTAACAAGATCCCCCATTGCCAAGTATTTTAAAAATAAAAAAATTGTGCACAAAAGATTTTAAACATCAATATTTTATTCTTCTCAGAAATAAAGCAATATACTAATATTGTAATGATGCTATCTCTAGAGGTAATAATGGTGGGCCTGATTTCCTTTATGATAAAAGTGTAATGATAATCATCTCCATAATGATAAGAAATTACATATGCAAGTGAGAAATTGTTTCACTTCCAGGCTTTGAAAAATCTACTGAAAAATCAACCCTGATTATGCTGTCACCAAATTATTTCTATACATGGTACAAGGATGGCTGTACCTTTACTCACTCATCTAGAGAAAATATTCTCTCACCAACCTTTACCTGTTTATATAATTTACATTTAAATCTGAGGAGATGCTGATGGTGGTAGAGGCAGACTTTCTGCTACCTCAGCCCACAGTGTGCTATGTTCCTAAAAAAGTTGAGGTTGAAACCAATGTTTCTGGAAAATTCATAGGTGGTTGTTTTGTTGTTCACAAGAAATGTGAATGCATCAGAGAGATAGACTGAGTTACTAACAGAGATTTAGGAATACAAAGCATAAAGAAGATAGCTGATGCTCTTTAAGTAAATGAAATCACCAGGAAAGTATGTAGAATGAGAAAAGATGGCCAAAAAGGAGGTCTGGAGAATGCCCAGGTAGGATCAGACAGAGGTTACTAATGTTGTGGCCCCACCCCATAAAAAGAAACAGAATTTCCGGAGGATGAGGCCCAGGAATCAGGATTTTAAAAAGATTCCCAGTTGATTCTAATGTGCAGCCAAGGTTGAGAACCACTGCTCTACAGTGTAAGTAAGGGGGTGGCCTTACTTATTGCACCTGTAAGTGCATAGGAAGCCCAATGTTACTGCTCCTCACCTTTGTCAATATTAAAACTGATGGGTGATTTCTTTCAGCCTACCTCTAATCAGCTTTGAACTTGTGCAGGATTCCCCTCAAACACCATATATGAAGTTTTTGGCATTATTAATATGGTAGTTTCAACCAGAGCAGCTTTCTATCAGTTATAGCCAGCAAGCCAAATCCAGCCCAAGCCAACAGAGGTTTTAACATTTTTAAAGAGTTATAAACAACACAGAAACTAAGAACATGTAACAGACGTGTGGCCAGCAAAGCCCCAAATGCCATTTGGCCCTTTACAGAAAACGTTTGCTAACCCTTGACTCAGAGCAGAGAGGAGGGAGCTAGACTGCAGTTGGATGAAGAACAAGTGGTGCATAAAGAAATTCAAAAGTAATCAGAATCTTAACCATAAAAGAAAGGAGAATGTAGGGAGTAGCTGGGGCAGACTCAAAGCTCACTGAGTTTTTGTTAATGTCCTTTTGTTTAACAGTGAAGGAGTCTTCACAAAGGGAAAATGGGGGCACTGACCGGGAGATTAGCAACAAAAGCAGAATGACTAGTTATAAGAGGCATAAGTGACATGCTCCTGAGAGAAGGGCTGAAGGAGGCAAAGGTTTGGGTTTATGCTGGCAATTTATTGGAGGTAATGCCTGACCTTCCTGTTGACGAGAACTGGATGGGGTGTATTATGTGGCTTGAGAAGAGGCACGAATGTTTGAAAAAGTGAAAAATTTTTATTGATTCCTGACCAAAGTTTAAAATATAGCAGTGTATTTAAACACACACACACACACACACACACACACACACACACACACACAACATAACAGCATGTTGTATTGTGATGGTGGCTAATAAATTCTGCCTTTTTTTCTTTTATTTTCCATAAAATGGTAATAACCATTTAGACTTAAAGATACTAAAATTAGAACTCCCCAGAATAACAACAAATTGACAGTGGTGATAATAAGCAAAGGTGCATCACTCTCATCACTCATTATTGTTTGAAATAATTAGTCAGGTGTGTTCTTATTTCAGCACTGATAATGTTATTCAACCGATAATGTTACTCTGAGATAATCATTCAAGGATAAGTAGTATGTTTTATGTTAAACTTCCTTTCTGATTTAAGGTGCTCCAAAATTACAATACTTAGCATGTATGTGACAAAACTCTTATTTTTAAATTTGGAAAGTATGAATAGCAATGAGAGCTTCTGATTGAAGTTTAGCTTTGTGACTTAGTCATGAATATTCTGTCATTCCACATTAATGTGCAACTGACAGCTCAATTTGTTCTGTATATTTTATTTTGCATAATTAGGACATTTAGCTTATGTTGACAATAGAATTTATAAATATAAAAAATAAAGGTTTTCATTTTAAACTATTGATGAATATATATGAGGCTGCATATAGCCACATCCTTACTAATATTATGTTAGATTCTATCATTTGTACTGGTAGCAGTAATTTTATGTTTCATCTGGTCAGTGATTACAACATGGCCTAATTCATACTCAATTGTGCTGAATACTGTAATGACTGAAAATATTTTATGTAGCATATCAATATCATAAAAAAGGGAAAATGAACTATGCATTGAGATACAGTTTTATTGTAATCTGTTTTATAGTTATTAAAATCTAAATGAAATAATGACTAAGTCAAGCTAACTTTACTAATTTTTCTAATATTGGTTCCTAAATGCTTTTCACATTCTCTCCCTGTTTTAATTTCATCTTGTAGGCTAGTAGAGAAAAGGGCAGCCTTTATCTTTCTGGCTCTGTTTAACAATCAGTAGAAGATAAAAGGAAGCCAGAGCTTTTAATTCTACGCTTATTTTTGCTATCTGATTTACACATGTGAGCCTATTGTTTCTCCAGACAGCTACCTTGAATCTGCATTTTAATAGCATTTTTTGTAGAGCACATGAATTATGGGAAGAAATGGTTCTATAGTTAACTAAGTTTGGGAAATACATGGATAAAAGAAACAAGGTTCTTTCCTATAGGACTTCATTGAGACTTTAGTAAAGTTTGGGGAATATCATGCTCTTTCTTACAAAGTTATTTGATCATGGAGACTGTTTAGTGAAACATCTCACAGGACCAATGTTCCCCAGGACACTTTGCAAAATGCCAGGTTGATGATTCTAAAATGTGCTATCACTTTGGCAATAATTCTAGCATTTATATTATTGACTGTAATCAATTATGATTTTGCAGCACTATGGAACTATGTGTTATGTATACATATAGAGACAAAGTGGTTTTAGAGCCAAAGTATTTTAAAGATTTAAAATGCAAAAATTAGCCTATTATAAAGTGCCATTATTCTTGATACTCTCTCCATGACTTTTGGGGTCCAGTACATCATTGATTTGTAGCTTGCACCCTATGTAGCTTATCAGCCTCTCTCTCCTGTCTGCCAAGGTAGCTGCCACAGTCCAGACTCCCAACAATTTCATCAAGAACTCTTCCAGTGGATAACCAGCTCACCTCATTTCCAAAAGTTCTTACCACTCTAGTTATTTTTCTAACACACAAGTCTTAGCAACTCGTCTCTTCCTAGAACAGTTTTGATAAATAGTAGGTCCTCATAAATGTCAGTTGGATGATTAAATGGACTATGCTTGCAAGATCAGGCCCCTATAAAATGGTGTTCATAGTCAGCACATAAAACAAACATTTCATTTGGTTGAAATAATCCCAGAAATTCACCTAAATCCAAGGCAGAATTGAGACAAACCCTCTCTTAATAAGTCCATATAGTGGTAAACCTATTTTTCCTTTATATGATTAAAATCACTACTATTATGTGAAAGATTATGTATCTTTAAACATTAGAAATGTATCCAAAGATAAGATTTTTACAGTATGAGCACCACATGGAGACTGAGTTCCACCGAGGAAATAGCAAACAGCAAAATGTCTATCACTTCACTGTAGCAAATCCATGCTAACATTTATTCACTCTGGAGTATTCCCTCATTGAGCAAGCAAAACCAGCCACACAGTCTAGTTATGTGTTATTCTTTCTCTTTTCTCTTTCTCTGTCCACTTTTTAAAAAAATCTTGGCTGAACTTTATTGTTTGATGTGGATAAGTAAGAGGTGCCCATGCTGGAACTATACTGTGTATGCTTCCTGCGCTCCTGAACTATGAGCAGTGATGGAACAGACCGATGTGGTGTTTCCAGGGAAATCAGAGGATGAGCCTGCAACTGAGTCTTACGGCTTCTAGCCAGCCAATGAAAATACTTCCCGCTGTGGCTTGATCATGTGTGTGGGGTGGAGGAGGAAGATGAGGATGATGACAGTCAGAAGCAGGAGGAAAAGCAGACACTGCAGGGGGAAGGAGGAGGAGTCTTCCCACTGAGTGAAACAAGGATCTCAGACCATTTACAGGGAAGAGGTACTACTTGAATCTTGGGCATTTTATAATACATGAAACATAGCCTCAAGATACTTGCAATTTCAATCTGTCTTCTCACTTGTGCAATGTATAATTTATTACCAAATATACCCTATAATGAAAATTATTATATAATGTTTAATTTTTTTCTCAGAAAGCAAGTTCAGTACTTTTAAAAGTGATGAATTCTTACAGGTCACAAAAGAGCAATATGATATATTAAATCAATAATTTACTAGATGTGGCCTGTGACTCCTTCAGTTTGAAAGAACTGCTGTACCTTACAAAAGTGCTGGCCCAGGTCTAGTACAATCCTTATGCCCTGATGGAATGTCACACATCATAAATCCTGGTGTAGAATGTGTTTGAAAGCTAGGTCTCTCATGGGGTCTTTTCTTTATTTCTAAAGAAGGACTTTCATAACCTTAATCTCTGTGATGTGAATTTTTAATGCAGACAGCTAGGCAGCCATTACTGCCAGTATTGACTTTAAGATTAAAATTACTATTGCTTCTTTTTATCCCTTTGTTCAAAATCTTGATCTTAGTAAAAAATACCTAACGATTCATCTATCCATTTGATTCTCTTCTTCATGTCTCTTATGTAAGCATACATACTTCATTTTGTTTATCTGCCTTAGATCATAAGCCCCCAATAAGGCTATAGTATCATAATGGTGATAAATGCTAGTTTAAGTAGAAATCGTTACTCTAAGTAACTTTTTTATGTTGCTCTTCATTTTCCTCTGCATTATTTTGATATGTGTACATTTATTTATGTGCTCTGAGTTTTCTATTGCTTCATCTGTTCACCTAAATATAAAAAGCAAAAAATCAGTCTTTATTATATGTGAATTAATTTTGTGTTATAATTCCATACTCTTGTTTCACACTGAAGAAAATAAATCCATCTCAATGTTGTAACCAGTGGCTTGTAAACCATTTTAATGACCCACTAAGTCAACTTAGTAGGCTATGAGCTTCTACATCTGTCACCTCACTGACTGCCTAGACACAGTCATTTGATTTTGCTGGCTAGGAAGACATTCTCTGTCTCTCTTTTTATCTTTATCATTGAAAGTATTACAGATGTCCCTGCTCCGCCCCGCCCCCCGCCCCCACTGTCCCCCTCCACCCTTAGAAGGCATTCTCTTCATCCTCCAGCACACTATGAGTTGTGTTCTCCATCAGAGATGTGTTCTTATGACAAAGCCTTAGGAATAGCTGTATTCCTTGAATATTTCTTCCATGTTATTATATACAAATTCTACTAATAGTAGTGATCTTGTAGTTCGTGTCTAATACCTAGTCACTCATTTTTATCTCATTTTCTAGATTGGGATATAATTCACATACCATACAATTCACCCTTTTAAAATATACAATGAATGTTTTTCTAAAAGCAGATACACAAAGTCCACTATCTCATTTCAGAATTTGTCATCCCAAAAAGAATTCCTGTATTCATTAGCAGTCATACCCCATTCACTCTACTCCCAAGTCCCTAGCAATCTCTAACCTCTGATTTTATTGAAACTGTATGTGAAGACAAGTTCTTAAAATGATTTTGATTGAATTACTGGCACTTTTAAAAAAGTCAAATTCTTTTTCATCACTTAGTTTATTCTTATTTTTCTCTAAGTCATAGATCTTTTATTTTGAAAAATTTTATTATTGAAAAATACTTAAAGCAGTTAATATATTAGTATAAAGTAAGTTTAGAGGGTAAACGATATTTTATTAACTCCTACTTAATCTCGCTACAAATGCCAATTCCTCAGGAAAGTCTTCCTGAACTCCAGACTGCTTCAGAAGCTCTCATAATACAACACTTGAGCAGCCACTTTTAGGACATTGATTACAACTTGTAATAATATATTTATTTGTATGGCTCTTGGTTTTTATTATAGATTTTAAGTACATTGTAATTAATTTATCTTTCAAGTTCATGTATTTTATTGTATTTTATACTTAAAAAGATGGTTCTAAGGTCTATTTTGTTCATAAAACTGTACATAACACACACACACACGGAAACCCTGTGCAAATTAGATTCATCTACTCTCTTCCTTAAGGGAGCTTGCCTCACAGATTGTTGCTTTGGCCTAAGGAGATCTGAAAAATATTAGTTTTATTGGAGGATTCTTTCTTTCCTGCTCTTTTGTCTCTTCCTAACAGGACAGATCAATTCTTCCCTGAATCAGAAAAGTTCTAAACCTCAGATTTGGAACTTGGGGAGAAATGCCCAGTTATAGGATTGGCTTAAGTTTAAGGCTATTGAGAACCATAGCCTAACTATGGTTCATATTTACTCACTAACTCTCCCATGTGTTTCAATGTAACTAACTAGATTTCTGTTTTGGGACCTGGAACCAAATTCCTGGTTTCCCAGAGAGAAGTTCTATATTGTCTCCTTGTATGCATATATATCCATTAGGAATCTTGGAGTGACTGGCTCACTGGTTGAAGTGTAACTCTACTAGTAAAATGAAATTTTTCTGTATTTAATAAAAGGGAAGAATCAGCAGCTTCCCCTCTCCTCTCTCAGAGTGTGTCCTCAGAAATATAATGGAGCAACCTTTTTCATTTTACAGTGCGAGGCTGCTGGCTTTCTGACCTTTGGAAATATAAACACGTACTTCTGAAATAAACTCAGGGTTCTTAACAATAGATATGAGAGACAAGGTGCATCAATTGGCCTTTCAAGGAGATAGTATTATTTGTTCTTTTGTAAATGTACTAGTCTACATTTGCATGAGATTCTGTCTGGTCTTTTTAGTGTGTTTCACAAACTGGCTACAATGTGTATTGTATTCCAGATATGCTTATTCAACACTAAAACTGCTTTCTTTCTCTTCAAGGTTTTGTGGAATGACCTTTGTTAGTAGGATTCTTGTTTTGCTAATGAAAGTAGAGATTTGGCCATCCGTAGATCCAGTCTGGAGTCCCATTTCATTATAAATGTCTCTTGTCTTATTACCTTGATACCATTATGTAATACAACTTATACCACACCATGACTTCTAATAGTTATTGTTATATACATTATTTTATGTATCAACTAGAGGCCTGGTACACGAAAATTCCTGCAGGGGGGTGGGGGGGGGCCCTCAGCCGGGACTGCCCCCCTCTCACGGTCTGGGAGCCCTCAGGGGATGTCCTACTGACAGCCAAAGTATCAGTCTGGCCTCCCTCTGTGGGAGCCGACCAGGTGATCAGGGTAAGGCACCACCCCCATCACCCCACCACTGCTGCCGCTGCTGGCTGCCATGCTGCCTGCCCTCAGCCATCACAGCTGCTGCAGCTTTGCACAGAAGGACATCCGGTAGGACATTCGGCTGTCTGGTCTAATTAGCATACTATGCTTTTATTATTATAGATAAGGAAAGAATCACTGGTTTATTTAACTTGATTTTTTAAACTTATTTTTCTTCAATTCTCACCTGAGGACATGCCTTTTTAAAATTGATTTTAGAGAGAGAGGAAGAGGAGCGAGAGAGAGAGAGAGAGAGAGAGAGAGAGAGAGAGAGAGAGAGAGAAAGAGAGACATCTATGTGAGAGAGAAATATCATTTGTTTGCCTCCCACACATGCCCATACTGGGATCAAACTCACAACCTAGGTGTACCCTGATCAGGAATCATCCCTCAACCTTTTAGTGTACAAGGACGCTCCAACCAAACCACCTGGCCAGGGTGTTGATTCAACTTTCTGTATAAATAAAGTCTTTTCTGTTTTTCTGCAAAACGTGGCAGCACATTTGGAAGTTATGTTTGAAATCTGACTTAAAAATAGAGTACCTGATAGCAGAGAATGGAGACATCTTAGTACAACGAGAGGCTACCCATCCATGTGACTACCCCTCTGGAGATATGGAGCAGCCATTGAGATGCCAAAGGCAGGGGAAATAAAAATGGTTTAAATATGAGCTCCAAATCCGTGGTCACAAGAAAATATTCTGTGAATTACTGCCATTGATTTGCAATCAAGTTGCTTTTTACACGGGCAATTCTACAGAGTATGCCCCAGAATCCACAGCAGCAGGGGTGGATTTATAACAATGTCAGTGATTCTCTAGGCTAGCAGGCAGGAGGCCAACTGGAGTGGTAAGGTACATAAGAGTGTCTGGAAGAATTAGGTGCTTAGTAACATCTGCCTCTCTTTCCATTTCCTTTTAAATAATACTTTCCTCCCATCCTATAAAAATGAAATAGACTTTGGTCTTATCCCGATACTACCTTAATTTGTTTCAATACAAAATACATTTCACTTCTTTGTAGAACATGGTTTTCATACATAATCTGTATATTATGTCTATGAACAAAATTCCTATGGGTAGCTGATGAAAGGCAGATATTTGATGATACTCAGAAATAATTTACCACCAAGTCTTTGTTTTATGAATCTTTCATCTACATGCTTTATTTATATCATATATTTAAATGAGGTAAAATTATAATAGTTCAGTATATTAGACTAGATAATCTCTATGTACATTTATAATGAAATGGGACTCCAGACTTTTTTCACATCTCAAAACTGTATACACTTCCAGGATAGTTGAAATACGGAATCAATCTAAGGCAAGTTATGCCATTTAAGCAGGAGATCTGGAATAAAAGTTCAGTTATTTATTTCTTCATAGAGTCTAACAATATGATTTAATTAAAAGTCGGCCACATGAGGTTACTAATGAGAGATAACTATAAAGTTGAAAAGCTATAATTACAAGATAAATATTTTTTTTGTTTATTTCAAAGTTTTCCTTGATTTGATAGAGTAAGAAGGATTTTTTTAAAAAGTTTTTATCAGCCCTAGCCGGTTTGGTTCAGTGGACAGAGCATCGGCCTGCAGACTGAAGGGTCCTAGGTTCAGTTCCGGTCAAGGGCATGTACCTTGGTTGCGGGCACATCCCCAGTAGGAGGTGTGCAGGAGGTGGCTGATCGATGTTTCTCTCTCATCGATGTTTCTAACTCTCTCTCCCTTCCTTTCTGTGAAAAATCAATAAAATATATTTTTTAAGAAAGTTTTTATCATTCCTTATATAGTCAGTTGGCAGTTGAACAAAGAATGATGTCAAATAACTACTTGATGTCTAATACTAACATATTCAAATTTATGCACTTTAGACAGACTTATGGTGTCATCAGTGATCCAGTTTCTTGATTCTTTTAATTTCCACCCCCAGAATCCAAGACTTAGGTTAGCATGAGTGAAATAAAGTTGTTAAAAATAAGCTCCAGCCCTAGCCGGTTTTGCTCAGTGGATAGAGCATCGGCCGTTGGACTGAAGGGTCCTGGGTTCAATTCCAGTCAAGGGCACATACCTTGGTTGCAGGCTCCATCCCTGGCCCTGGTCGGGGCATGTGCCAGAGGCAACCAATTGGTGTGTCTCTCTCACATCCATGTTTCTCTCTCTCTGTCTCTCCCCCTCCCTTCCACTCTCTAAAAATCAATGGAAAAATAGCCTCAGGTAAGGATTAACAAAAAAATAAGTTGCAGATTTTCAAAAGAACTGAGTTAACACTGACTATTTCTATTATGGCATTTGTATTCTGTGCCAAGTTGTTTTCAAATAAAATGGAAAAATGCACTTTAGATAAATGGTTTTATCAATTATCGGTAGGGATTTGTCTTCCCTTAATTCTTACACGTAGCCTGGAGGAAGACTTCAGGCTCAGTCTCACAACTTAATCTTGACATCATGCATCCTTTCTTGAAACATCTAACCAACTAAAATATGCCAGGTACCCTTAGGTGCTAGAGACATAAGAAGGTCAATACAGGTCATTTGAAGAATTAACCAGCCTACCCATAGGAAAGTGAGTAAGAGCATGGACTCCAAAACAAGACTGTTAGGCAAGTATGACTTTGAACAAGAGACTGAACCGCTTTCTGTGTCTTCGCTTCCTCATCTGTAAAACGAGAATATCAGTTCTCCCCCAGTCATGGAGTTGTGGTGAGGTGTAAAATGATATGGGTACAAAACTTCATATTGTGCTCAACACAGGTAAGCTATTACCTCTCATCTTTCCTTCGATGTGCTTTCCCTATTGAACAGCTTTAATTTCTATCCAAAATTCCATTGACTCTTTTTACTATATGTTCACATATGCTGAACCTTACGAGTTAAATGCTCCATCCCCACTTGTCTCATATCTCACCTGATTCCTTCTTATTTCTAATTTTAAGATTCAGTTCCTGCATCACTTTTATTGGGAAGACCTCCCTGTTCTCTCTTTGTAACTAGGTCAGATGCACCTCCATGCTGTGCTCACAGCACTTTGCTTTTATTTCTAGCAATGGACCTTATCTGTCTGTATCTCATCAGACTGTAGCTCTCTACAGGAAAGGGCCACAATGAATTCATGTTCTTATCCCTGTTAGTGCAGAATCAGGATGATAATTGGTACTTTTGAAAGCCTAAAAAATAATGAATGATGCTATTTCTTCTTTAGAATAATTGGCAAACTAGTAATTATTTAACAGTCCAAATACATATATTCTTAGGGTCCTACTATTATAATTATCAATTGAATGCTCACTACATATGCAATATACTTGATCTTTTCCATTTCCATGGCAATGGGAAAGATCAAGTATATTGCATTGGTTCAGTTATAAAATAAATAAGTCACAGGGCTGTATTGTATTGCATGATGACTATAGCTAATAATACAGTATTCATAGTTGAAGTTGGCAGGGAGTAGATCTTAAAAGTCCTCATCGCACAAAAAACATTTTTTGTAACTATGTGTGGTGATGGATATTAACTACACTGATTATGGTGATCATTTGACAATATATACAAATGTCAAATCATTATGTTGTACACCTGAATAAACTAATATGTTATATGTCAATTTTACTTCAATTAAAAAATGATTATTATTGTGGCCAATACTCTCAAGGTTAATGGTTTTTACTTTTCAAAATTCTAAGGCCTTAAAATAACTAAGGCTTTTGCACACATAGGAGATATCTTTACCCAGGATAAATTGTTTTAATTTTAGACATGTGTATATGAGTCCACTCTTGAGCTTTAGGGAGTAGTGGGAGAGTAAATAGGTTTTATTCTACTAAGAAGAAAAGCAATCATATGGCTCAAGGAAGTCAGAGGGCTAGCCAGCCAGGGAGCTGGAGAAATAGCATTCAGACAGAAATGACAGCAAATGCAAAAGCCCTGATACAGAAGTGTGAGCAGTGCTTTGAAGAAACATGAAGGAGGCCAGAGTGGCTCAGCTGTGTGGTAGAGGGAGAATGGTAGAGAGGTAGGGTGCATAGAGGAAGATTAAGTAGAACATTATACGATCTTTGGCATTTATTCATATTTAGGAAACCACTGGTAGATTTTGAGAAAATATGTGATATAATCTTACATATGCTTTTAAGACTATGTTGCTGTGTTCAGAAGAGACTGGAGAAACAGGGGAGGAAAGAAACTAGTTGGGAAATAGGATAAGAGTTAAGAGATAGCCGGCAGCCTAGATCAGGGTAGAGATGTGTTTATATAAACAAGTCCAATGCCATTAGGGGAAATAAATCAAATGATGAATTTTAAGGGGAAAATATGAATCAGTCACTGTTTGTGCTTTATTACTTTTACCTAATATTGAATCAGATTATGGATAGGAATGATAGAAGATAATTTTGTTTCAACAGATACTTTTCAAAATATGAAAAATAACAAGGGAAGAAATCATTTTCTAAACATATTTTTATATCCAAAGTGAATTGCAGGTATATATATATATATATATATATATATATATATATATATATATATCCTGTTCTGATATCATTTAATGTATGTGACAGTCTCATGAGATAATCTGCAGGGTTTCTCATCTCTGGGCAGGCCTTAGCACAGGATGATATCATTTTGGATCTACTTCTGAAGAAAATAATCTCCCAGTGTCCGACATAAGCTCTTAAAAAGATTTTCTTAAGATTTCAAATGTATGTTTAATCCTTAACAGTGATAATAATCTATACTCTAAAATAGAAAAACTTGGTGCATTCTTATGGTTCAGTTCAGGTTAAAAAAATATTTACTTAGGGTCTCCTTGTATAAATTAACATGTTTCATGCCATAAGGTAATAGTGTCCCAAGACTTAGTAAGTTTATGTTGAGAGACTAAGGTAACACTAAGGCAATATTATAGAAAAAGGAAAATATGTGTGGTTGTATTTAAAGAGTTTTCAGAGTATGGTCATGTTTATTTTTATATAAAAATAAAAACTTTATCTCCTTATTTTGACATTTGCTAATCACAGTCCAAGAGTCCCTACTTATGTATTCTAAAGCGAAGCTTATCAGTCAGTCAAAATCTCCAAAAAAAACTTGGCATGAAAAGCAGCAGAGTGTAGCCACCCAACACTCAAACACTGATGAAGTTAGAAAAAGCAGTATAAGCAAAGTAACACGTGACAAAGGCAATTATTAGAAAAACCAAAAGTAATACGTATCAGGAACACTGAAGAGAGGGGCTATGGATGTGACATACTCTTTATCTATTATTTCAGGAAATCAATAAATATTGTCTAGAGTTGGCGAATTAAGAAATGGAGCTTCATATGTTATGAGGGTCACAGGTTGGCCCATTGGATCAATTAGAAATAGAACTTATTAGAACACTCAGCTGAAGAATAAGAGAATAGAGGAAATGACCATTGCTTTAAATAAGCTATTCATATTGTATTTTAGTTACAGCATGTATGCATATTTTACTTTAATAAAAATACAAAATTTACCTTAATTAAAAATATTCTTTTAAACAACAAACCCTCTTGCGCTAATGAATATGCTTTACACACTAATTTTGCCTCTTAAACTATTAAATCAATAAATCTAAAAGTTAGCCAGTCCTGTGTATTTGGGATTTCTATGCAATCACTATGAAGGAAAACAAATAGATATGTCTTATCCTTATTAAATAGGAAAAAAAAAAAACACCCTAAAATGTATTAATCTCTCCTTACTGTATGACATTAACAATGACAGGATCAAATGCTTAAATAAGTCACTTAATATAATTCTCCTAACAGCCTTCAAGTTATACAATATTATCTCACTTAGATATGCAAAATAAATAAGCTGAACAAAATTACAGAGTTGACCCAGGCTTTTTGCTTATTTTTAAACCATTTTTTAGAGTTTAATATCTCTAATTCTAAAACATGGATTTTCTTTCTTCAAATATACTAGAAATTAACAGTTGTGGTTATATTTTTAACATAAATGTATCTTAGTTTTGCTATAATAGCATAAAGTATGCATTGAATAACTTTTATTTGTTTTCCATAATACCTTGGCATTATGGTTAAAAGTCAAGTGATATCCACTTAATTGATAAAATGTTTTCTCTTAAGAAATTTAAAAATACCAAACTCCTGCACTACCTTCAGGAAGAGGTGAATATGTAGCCATCCGATGACATTAATCAATTATATTTAATTAATATTAAAATGACAAAAAATATACTAGTTCAACTAAAATATAACATGCAATGCATGTTTTCTAGTAATATGCTTCTTGTTGAAATGTTACTAGGTCTTCTGTATGTGTTGTGTTAATTAATTGAGTCTTTACAATAAATTATTAAAATAAAACTATTATCAAGTTTTAGAGATTTAAAAATCAAGACTCAGCTTGCCCTAGGGCCTAGGCTATAGGTACAGTGAGAGGATTTGAATGCGCATCTATTCTTCCCTCTACAATGTCTATAGATATTATTCAACCAACATTGCATAATATACTTAATTGGGCTCTAAATGAGCCCATAAAATATTTTTTTGTTCAGAGGAATTTATTTGTATATGTTATGGCATATTCCATGCTGAAATTGGCATTGATATGACCTATCAATAAAAATTAAAAAAAAAAAACACTATTCAAAAAGAATAGGCTTATTTTAAGCATGTATATACTGAGTGAATGCATGCTAAACTCTGGTTCTCTTGTCTTTCTTACCTAAGTCAATGAAAGGCATCTATTTAATCATTTATCCCAGTGTTTAACACCTATTTTTTTATCTATAATTTTCTGTATCCTTTGAGTTTTCTTTATCAGATTTTGGTTATTATTTTGTCTGGCTCCCAAAATTTCCCAAAGTTTCATAATGATCACTGATGGTATATTTCGAAAAGTGCTTTAGTATGTTTTTCTGGCTTAAACAGATTTCCCTTCTGTATAACTCTAAATTATAAGACAATATAATCACTCTTTTTCTTAAATTTCCTATTAACTTCCATGCCATACACTGATTTTTTTTCTCTTTGTGAGAATTAAATCCAAAGTAATTTTCTTTTTATTCCCTTCATCTTCTGATAGATGAAATCATCAATTAAAGTCAAGAACTAGCCAGCAATTTTAATAACAGAATGACCATTTGGTAGATATCTACCTTTTCTTTATTTCTTATAACAACATTTTGAAGTAAAAAATTTCAGTTTTCCTTATTGTTTAGATTAGAGACAATAAGCATAGAGCAGTGAAATAACTTGTGTTTAAGTTAGAAATCACCTACATATAATTCTAATACATTGATATTACACAACTAGAAAATATTACCATGTGTATTAGACACAAAAAATCCATATTTTTAACCATCAGATCAGGGTTGTTGGGTGTATTTTTTCCACTAACATTCATAGTAAGAAATATAGTTTATATCAATGAAAACATAAACACCTACATAAAGACACACACCTATGTATATTTATTGCATTTTATTTATCTCTGTATATAACCAAAAACAGTTGCACAAATATTAGACTTATTCTTACTGTGTTCTTTGAATTATAGTGTTTTTCTGTTCTTCTAATTTTCTTTATTTTACTAAAATTTTATATCATTTGTAAAATGCTAGCCATGACCCAGTGGATTGATTTTATGACTCATGGTGGTGACCCATAGTTTCGAAAGTCGGCCCTAGATGACATCATCTCCATGGTCAATATTGTACAAAAAATCAGAATCATTCATCTGACTAGAGAGTCTGTGATAACTTTCCATAGTGATATCATTGTCTCTCTCTCCTTACTGACTTTTTCCCTCATTGTGTCTCTATCCTCATAAATATAGTTATATGCAAACATGATTCTTGAATGTGCAATATTATTTTTTCTAACATAATTATTTTATTTAGTTATAATATCCATCTCCAACAGCTTGAACAAAAAAATCCCCATGGTCTGCAATAGAACTCTCTGTCATTTTATGTTAAGACTAGAGGCCCAGTGCACAAAAAATTGTGCACTCAGGAGAGGGGGTTCCCTCAGCCTGGGCTGTACCCTCTTGCAGTCTGGCAGCCCTTGGGGGGTGTCCAACTGATGGCTTAGGCCTGCTCATCACAGGGAGTGGGCCTAAGCTGGCAGTCAGACATCCTTAGCACTTCTTTGGAGCTGTGATCCCAGCTTCTGGTGGAGATCCCCCTGTTGGAGCTCACTGACCAGAGGGCAGCTCCAGCATTGAGTATCTGGCCCCTGGTGGTCAGTACACATCATAGCGACCGGTCATTCTGCTGTTTGGTCGATTTGCATATTAGTCTTTTATTATATAGGATGTCTGGTTTTCATTAAAATAATTTCTAAACCACTCTGTGTTTGACTTTCTGCTTAACAATAAGATATGGGTTTTTGGAAAGGCCACAAGTCACCAGTTCCATAATGTGGTGAACTGATCCTTATTTTGAAAAATACTTTAGGAATTTATCCAGAAATATATTCATAAAATACCGAATCACCATCATCAAAACCTGCTTCATTATTAATTGGGGATATTCACAGTTTCCCCTCTTGTGCTCACTGGGTGATCTCTTCAAAACCATTCCCAAAGAGCTGTTCATTTACTGTAGCTAACTGCTCAGCAGATTTCATTCCCCAAGTGAAGGTAATATCTGTTTCAGGTGTCTCTGATCAGTAATTGCCTTAATCTCAAAAATATTATGTCTTTCCCCCTTAATTGTATTTCCAGTATCAGAAATCTTCTCCTTGCTATGATCACTGTCTGATCCTTTGTCAGTCTGATTCTGGTACCCTCGTTTTTACTAACTCTGCTGGAACGCATCTGGCAATCTCATACCTGATATTAGGTCACTGAAACCAGTTTTAGGTCCTTCTCCATCCTTCTGTGTCTGTGAGTTTTCCTTGTGCTGCTGAAGCTACCTAAGCAGCTCTGATTTGGTTTTTGCTTTTAGACAACCTAATTCTTAGAAATATATATTTTCTATGTTCCTATTTCTATAAACATTTACCACAAAAAGATGACACTACTTAAGTTGTTGCATTTATCTCCTTCTGTTGAAATATCAGTTGTATTATGTTTGTTCCTTATTTACTCATCCAGTATTTTCTAGGTACCTAATGATTTCAGGAAATCCTCTAAGTCCTGAACACAAAGGAACTAAACGGCCCTCTTGCTGCTCTCAGTTAGCTCACCTACCACAACATACACATTGCTTTAGAGACACCTGGGAATATAAGCACTTTCCAAAACCATGTCTTTATTGAATCCAATTTAAAAATCTTTGATAAAATCTCTGCATTGCTATTCAACATTTGTAGGTTGTATGTGAAGTGGTCGATTTTTTTAAAGTACAGAACTGACTGTAAACATTTATTGACTCTTTCTAATAATAATTATTAGAAGTATATATATATACATATATACATATACATATATATACATATATATATATACATATATATATATACATACATACATATACATATATATATATATATATATATATATATATATATATACACACACACATATACATATATATATAGTTCTTACCATGACAGCTTGGTAAGGCTCTATTCCATCCAGGTCTTCCATCATCTCCCATGATACAGGTGAGTGTTGAATAACCTTGAAGAACATAACCAGCATCGCAGTAATAGGTGACTGTTGACCCTAATTTATAATCCATCCCAAGTCTGGTGCCATTCATTATATTGCCTGGATCAAAGCAGGACTCTCGGAGTTTTGCTGTAAAACAATGTGGATATAAAATGAACTGTTTTACAATACTGTTTTCTATGCAACCTTTAAGATTTCTTCATTATTAGCACTAAATGGAAAGGAAAACAGCAGCAGCCTCTGAGTGCCGAAGTACAAAGCAGCCCTAAACCATATTTGACATTTTGTTAAGTCATACCCATTAGTAAGAGAATAAAATCCTTTCCTGTTTTTCTCATTAAAATTATTTTCTAATACATATAGTTAAACATAGGGTTTTAGAGTTCATTATAAAAAGAAGCAGGGCTTATTTCCTTATCTATTATTCCTTCATTAATGTGCACTTATTCCATGTTACCACTGTCTATGTCGAGCTCAGTTCATTTCACCACTAAGAGGAAAGTAAAAGGCACTTTTTTTTCTGTCTGGAAAATATTTCTTAAACTACCTGCTTTATCATTCCCACATTTCCATCAGAGGTCTGTCCATTATAAATAGCAACAAAACCTTTAAATACCCAAGCCAATATCTTTTTGGACAGAGAAACTATATCAAAGCCAAGCACTTTCAAAGCTAACAGCGCCAAACAATTGTAAAACTTAAGTTCATTCACAACAAAGGAACTGTTTTCTGTGCACCCAGATAGTGAACTAAAAAGAAAAATATGTAGAAAAAAATATGCTAGTTTGGACATTTTGAGAATAGGCACTAGGACACTTTGTTGTTAAAAGATCTGGTAATACCTTAATATTTCCATTTTTTTATTATTATAATTTACTTAAGAAATAATAGAGAAATGTGCAATATAAGGACCATCACAAATTCAGCATAACAAGTGTGATTTTTTTGACATTGGAGTTTATCTTAGTTAATGGGAAGTCAGAAGATGGGTATATCTCTGGATATGAATCATGGCATCTTAGGAATTTAAGTCAACAATGTCTTGGTGCTTGGCTATTGCAAAAAATTATATTAATATGTCCAAATCTAATTAATTGCAACAGAAAATTATATTTTTTGTATTCATAAAAGCTTGCAAAGTTTAAATTACTTTAACATTTATAAGAAATGATGAGAAATTTGTATTTTAGGAAGAGCACTATGTAAGATTTCTACCAAATCAACAAAAGAGGGAATGTTGGAACCAAACACTTCAATGATTTCAAAAGATTATCAGAGGAATGAAGGCCACTTTCTTCCTTCTTTCTTTCCAGTGAATACTTAAAAGCCCATTGCCCAGCCAACTCTGGAAATAGAGCAGTGGACAATCAGAAAATATTCTAGTCCTCATGACACTTGCAGTCTACTGAGAATTATATTAAATACTTGTAATTGTGCTGAGTTTGCAAAGGGGAGGCATTCAGGAATTTACCTGAAGAATTGACATGTAAACTGAAGATTAAGATTAAGAAAGCTGAGTTGACTAGGTCTCAGAGAGATGAGAGTCATGAAGGGGAGAAAGTGTACTGGAGTGTGCAAGTCGAATAAAACCCAATTCCTGAGTTTCAATCCAAAGCTAAAACACTTGATCTCCCATGAGTGTATGGGCCTGTGCAGGTGCATGCACACGTGTGTATGCACGCACGCACACACACACACACACACACACACACACACACACACTCTTTGCATCATATCTGTTATATTTAGACTTCCCTATAAAAATGATTTCCCAATCCAATAAACTATTTTTCTTCCCAGATAAAATATCCACACAGCACTGTTTTCAGATAAGAACCAGCAGGGTGAATAGTGAATTTAGTCACTAAGAATGGGGCTTTAGTCTTGGAGGGTTGGTTTACTTATTTTAAAGAATAAAACCTCACATTGAGTCTTTTCTAAACAAGCAGAAAAGCACAACATAATTTTTAGGCAGAACAGCAGCCTAGCATTTATAGCCCTCCTTCATGAAACTGAGTTAAATCCCTTGAGGGAAAGGGAAGGATTGAAATTACTGTTTAAAAGGATTAATCTCCTTGACAGGCCTAAGGGCCAGTGGGCGGGGGTGGGGCCTCAGGCCTGAGAGGCAGCCAGGGCTTGCAAGGGCTGAGCCCCTTGCATGAATTTCATGCATCGGGCCTCTAGTTTTGTTATAATAATATAGTATCACTACTATATGAGTAACATTTATATATATATATATATTACAATTATACATTTTAAGACACATTTATTAATATTATGTCTAAATACTCTTAATATCAGAGTACTGTTTAAACTCTAAATATTTATTCAACTGAAAATTTGTTAATATTGTGCTGCATTGAAATTACAAGGAAATAAATGGAGACTAGTCTTGACTTAAACTCTTTGGGGACATTGCTTTCAAATCAGTGAAATATCTTCCCCTCACCCCACACTTCTACTTCTCTGCTCCAGTTTACGCTTGTCTACACGTTAGAGCATTTCTATCATTTGCTTTATAAACATAAAGTGGTATTTCTTCCAGAATCCATATTAGGCTTGGGTTTCTGTGATGTTCCGATAGAGCAGTCATTCGTTATTCAAATGCTTTGTATAACTATGATGTAGTTGCACACAAACAAAAATAAGATTCAGTGTCTGTCTTCAGGGGGAAAGGGAATATAGACATGAACACAAGAAATGGCAATTAGATTCTGGTATGAGCTGTAATAGAGGAAGGGGCTGGACCTATGGCTTTTTACTTAAAGGCCTACTACGAGCATTATTTAGAGTAAGTCAGGACTTAGAAGCTTTACATTTTCAGTGCTAACAGAAATCAACAGGTTTAAGTCAAGGTATATGACGTATCACAAATGACAATGGAAACAATTTATCCAGGGCCTCCATATGTATGTCAGTTCATTTTGAGGGGTGTACATTTTATCTTGAAAATCCTGGGGTTTTTGTCTTTCTGTGCCAGATTAAACATGAGGGCCACTTCATCAACTTTAAAAAACTAGTCAATTAAACAGGTAACAGTGTTTTGAAATAAAGATAGGAAATAGGGAAACTGATAAGAAAGACAGACCCTGGAGACCCTAAAGTGGGGAATGTAATTTTCCCAGGAATGAGCATTTTGAGGACCAGCCCAGAAAATTAATTAAATTGGATTGGGGTTCATTGGTTGATCTCTTCTCCCCCCTCTACCCTCCCCTGCCTTCCTCTGAGGTTTTACAGTCTGTTTGATGCTTCTATGTCTCTGGGTCTATTTTTGTTCATCAGTTTATGTTGGTCCTTAGATTCCACATATGAATGAGATGATGTGATACTTATCTTTCTCTGACTGGCTTATTTTGCTTAGCATAATGCTCTCTAGGTCCATCCATGCTGTTGCAAATGGTAAGAATTATTTCTTTCTTATAACTGGATAGTATTCCATTGTGCAGATGTGCCATTGTTTTTTAATCCACTCATCTGCTGATGGGCATTTAGGCTGTTTCCAAATTTTAGCTATTGCAATTTCTGCTGTTATGAACATAGGGGTGCATATATTCTTTCTGATGGGTGTTTCTGATTTCTTGGGGTATATTCCTATAAGTGGGATCACAGGGTCAAATGGTAGTTCCATTTTAACCCAAGGACACAGACAGTGGGTAGTGAAGGCTTAGGGGGTAGAGGAGTGGGAGAGGGCAATGCCGGGGGGAGAAGGGCAATATGTAATACTTTCAACAAAAAAGATTTATTTAAAAATAGACCTGAAGCACTAAATAAAAAAATATATTTTTATATCTGCAATTCATTATTATACAGGGTATCCCAAAAATAAAGAGTTGTTATACACTTTAACAACTGATAGCTCAATTTTGAAAATGAAATGTATTTTAATAAACACTGCCTTTATAATTATTCATAGTGTGTATATACATTGTTTGGGACACCCTATAGTTTAAATTTAATTTATGATTTTTAAGCTTTATTTGTTATCAAAGATTACAGTAACCGTAAACAATAGGCACTGCCTTTTAGGTATAAGTCTTGAATCCTTATATTTAGTGTAAATGAATGCTCTGGTAGAGGATGTAAATGCATGGAGTTATTTCAAAAGAAATATTGTGATCTCTTTAAAACACAGTTCATTTATTCAAAGCCCTATTAACTAAAACAATATGTATTCTCTGGTGGATTTCTGATCATTGCACCTAATGAAGTAAATGCTGGTGCACATACAGAGAACAGATACAAAGAACAGATTGGTGGTTGCTAAAATTCAGGGTCAGGGGTGGGTGAAATAGATAAAGGTGATCAAAAGAAACAAATTTCCAGTTATAAGATAAATAAGTCCTGGAGATGTAATGTACAGCATGGTGACTACAGTTAACAATACTACATTATGTATATGTGAACGTTGCTAAGAGAATAGATCTTAAAAGTTCTCATCCAAGAAAAAAATTGTAACTGTGTAGTGATGGACACTACATAAACTTACTGTGGTAATCATTTCACAACATATACATATATCAAATCATTATGTTGTACATATAAAATTAATACAATATCATGGGTCAATTATATCTTAAAACATATGTGGAGTTTCTGAAACACTTTCTCTGCTTTTGACAAAATAAATTGGTTAACCTCCTCTGAGAGTAATTTGGCAATATGGGTTAGATTGATTATGGAATTAGATTAGCCTTTGATTCAATAATCCCATTAGAAAGACACTCACATATATACTAAAAAAAGCATATAAACCAATTTAAAATATAAAATATGTTTATAGGCGCCGAAACCGGTTTGGCTCAGTGGATAGAGCGTCGGCCTGCGGACTGAAAGGTCCCAGGTTCAATTCCGGTCAAGGGCATGTACCTGGGTTGCGGGCACATCCCCAGTAGGAGATGTGCAGGAGGCGGCTGATCGATGTTTCTCTCCCATCGATGTTTCTAACTCTCTATCTCTCTCCCTTCCTCTCTGTAAAAAATCAATAAAATATATATTAAAAAAAAGGATGTTTCATTTAAAAAAAAAATATGTTTATAGGCGTCCATAGGCATTGTAACATTAATTCATTTAAATACGTGCAGAGATATTCTAAAATATAATTATCACAATATTTTATTATCCCTATTCTGAATATTGACATATTTAAACATCTTTAGGCATTTTTTGGAACATAATTATCACAATAATTTGTTCACTTTATCACTGATCATAGTCTCTGAATAAAAGATATTTAAGTGAATATTCAGCTTCCAAAAAAGTAGTTTGTGTTTTTTTTTATTATTATTATTTTGTGGTTTCGGCCAACTCTCAGAGTATACTAATTGTTAATTTGTTTGCTGATACATTTCCTTTGGTAGTAATTAGGGAAATCCTAATTTCCTCCTCACTGATAGGAAAAGTCAGAGTTCTTTTATGAGATGAACTGTAAGTAGCCTGTGCTGAGAAATGCACAGATAACCACTGACAATGGCCACTGCAGAGTTATCCTCCTGTAGAAAATACAAGTGAAACCATGATGCTGAAATCAAATGTTCACACTTACCTTTATATTCTAAATGAAATCCAGTGTAACTCACAGACCCATCACTCCGAAAAGCCAAATGCATGGTATTGGAGCTGCTTTCTATTCTCTCTGGTAACTTGCTATCTTGAAAACTTCCAATTAGCGGGCTATTGCTGTCTGGCCCATCGTGTATATAGAGGAAGTCATAGTTTGGTTCTATGCTGAAACTAAAAAAAAAAAAATAGAGTGAGAGAGAAGGACATGGAGTGGCTATTACTAAGATATATATGTATATATATTAATTCAGTCAATATCTTTAAAAATAACACCAGACCCTGTCAAAATAAGTTAATTGGAAATTTTGCCTGGCAAAAACACACTAAATATTAATATCAAATCAACAGTGAAAAACAGAAAAGACATCTTAATATTTTCAAATATTTCTAAGTTGGCTTTGTGACTACAGGGAATGCAAATGATTGTAAGGCAAACAGTTTAGCTGATGAAAGGGTATATAGGTTTTGGAACCAGAGATGCAGGTTCAAGCTTTGCTTCTGTCCTTGTTAACCTGTACAACCTTATGTAAGTTACTTTATATCAGTAAAATGTGGAGGGCAATATCTACTTTATTTAATTTAGATATTTTGCTTCAAAAAATGAAACTTCTTTTTTTCTTTATCAGTGATACTATTTGCCCTGAATTTCAAAATTTATAAGCAGCTTTGCTGTTTTAAAAGTCAACTCCATATGTCATATTCAAACAAAAGTTTGAGATACAAATTTGCATTTAAATTACACAAATGAAGCACTGTACATTCCATTAGGTATACTTTTTCTTAAAATAAATATATTGTATTGTTTTAGAACTTAATATAGGAGAAATCAAACCAATCAACTATTTGTCAAAATTAAATAACGTGCTAATAAAGACATTTTAGCACGTAAATTATTCCAATTATTTTAATATTGCAAATTTGCATATTAAATTTGCTCAAGAAGTCTTCAAAAGTATGAATATTGTCCCACAATGATTATAGAGCCCACATGTTTAGAAGGCAGAAGATATGTACTCTCCTGGAACACTGGAGAGTACATTCTAGAACCATTTGTCTCTCTCTTAGCTCATATTGTGGCAGAGAAAAAATGGACTTAATTGGGTCGTTAAGAAAAGCCAATAAGTTTATGACAATACCAGTAAAGCTTGCCACTGTTGAACATTCATCAGTGGAGAAACTATTTTTACAAGTTTTATCATCCTTGAATCTAAATAAGAAACTTGGGTGGGAGATATTTCCTAATATACTGGATTTATAGAAGTTAAGTTTATAAATCAATTCTAATCCTTTCTGTATGCATGTATAAGAGAGAGGAATCCAACTAGCTTACTTCTGCATAAGTAGTGGTGAAGAAAGACTGGGATAATTAGAGGTTCCCAACCTTTCCACATATAAGGGAACCTGTAACATAAGATAATTGGGGCACCACCGCATTGCTATATTTTGTTTTTATTTATTCATTAGCTTCACAAGTCTAATTCAACTAATGGCTCAAAACCTTTCAGTAAATATGAGGACTAAATTTTGGTAAATTTTGTATAATAAAGCAGAAAATGGAGACTAGGGCCTTATTTTATTGCTTACTACCCTTGTTCTGGGGTAAAACACAACCTTTCTGAACTTCATCTCTTTCAACATTAAGATTTCATGAGGCCCTAGCTGGTTTAGCTCAGTGGATAGAGCATCGGCCTGCGGACTGAAGGGTCCCGGGTTCAATTCTGGTCAAGGGCACATGCCTGGGGTTGTGGGCTCGATCCCTAGTAAGAGGTGTGCAGGAAGCAGCCAATCAATGATCCTTTCTCATCACTGATGTTTCTATCTCTCTTTCCCTCTCCCTTCCTCTCTGAAATCAGTAATATATATGAATGATTTCATGAGAATTGCAACTTCCTTGTCTAGCTCACTGTTGGGAGAATCACTCGAAACCACTGCTTTGTAAATGACATATTATAGTGGCGTGTATTATCCTTGAAGGCCAAGAGCCCATTTAAGAATGGATTGCAGTACTTTTCTTTCTAATTTCTAGCTTGGGGTTAAATAAAAACTTCAAAATAATGATTTGTAACTTCTTTGAAAATGAAAATAAAACAAGAACAGTTTTGTTGTTTTTCTAGGAAATCTCCAAATCTTAACTATAATGATTATTTTTCCTGGAACACTGGAGAGTACATTCTAGTCATACATTGATTTTACAAGGCACTTTCATAAATATTAACTTGGTTTTATCAATAATCCTGTGGTATAGGGAAGGGATTATCATTTTCCTTTTCCCAATGACTATACTAAGAACATCAGTAGTTCCCTTAAGGTCACATGATATATAACAGCTGGAAATCAAATTTAGGTCATGCACTTCCTGTAAAAAAGCCTTCTCCCACTCATTTTAATTAGAATAACTTTTATAAGTAAACTAAGTCTTATATTATACATTTTCATTCTGAATACCTGTACTGCTATTTCTTCGACTGTAAAAATGGGAACAATAACAATACTTACCTCAGGGAGTTTCCCTATTGCTGGGTGCTGGCATAACACTAACATCATCATCATTGTTTCTTTGTTACCAATGAACAATGTATCACTAAAAATTATAGAACTAAAAATTCTATACATTTACAATGTTTTCAAATATTCATGAATTTAAACTATCTTTATTTTTTTAAACCTAGCTCTGATATATTAGAAAATGCATAAAGTTGCTATTTTACATAACTACAAAGCAGGATTAACACACTAGCAGAAGGAGGAGTAGTGTTAATAGAGCCCATGTACATCAGTCTTGAACACTGAAGATTAGCAACATTTCTGCTTAGGACGTTTTGGACTTGCTGATACCTAATATTCCCATTGAAATGTTAAGGGGGAGGGTTAGGCCAGGTTTTGTGATCACAGTTATTAACTCCATGTGAGAAAACAGAGGCTCATTCAAATAACTTATCCTGATAACACAAATGACAGTGACAGTGGTAGAGCCCCGGTTCAAACTCAGCTGCCTCCTTTCTCACACAAGAAGCTACATTCTCCACTGCTTCAGTACTAAGCTAACCCTGCGACTCATTACAGGGATAAACAACTATTGTGAGTTTTAAAACACTCCCTTGTAAAATTCTGTCATGAGACAATTCTGCCCGGGCGGCGTGGCTCAGTGGTTGAATGTCAACCTATGAACCAGGAGGTTACAGTTGGCTCCATGACTGGTCTGGGCACATGCCCAGGTTGCAGGCCTGATCCCAGTGTGGGGCATGCAGGAGGCAGCTGATCAATGATTCTCTCTCATCATTGATGTTTCTCTCTCTCTCTCCCACTTCCTTCCTCTCTGAAATCAATTAAAATATATTTTTTTTTTTAAAAAAAGAGACAATTCTGCTGAGAAATATGGAGAAGATCGGAAAATTCTTTGTTAACTTGATTTAATGAGACCTCCAGAAAGGGTGGTAAGCAGACTATCTGTCTTCCCACGCCCAGTGGTGCCTCTGCACACATGGACATTTAGATGCTGCAGAAGGGAGGAAAAAAATTCTTGAAGTACTGACCTTTTCATCATGAAGTTTAGGAAAAACTGAAGTTTTGAAGCAGTGATGGCAAGTACAGGGAGGGAGAAAAGGTTATAAAGAGATCGCATTTCACGAGGGTCAATAAACCATTCGACCTTGAACACGTTTCCTCTACGATGGAATCTGGGGAAGATGCTCATCCTCTAGCCTTCTGAACTGCATCTCTGCCATGATACAGGGATTTGTAAAATGTTGATTGCAAAGTAGTGTTGCAATTAGTTAGTAATAATAAAAATGTCATGTATAGAAATAAAATTTGCCTAAGCAGATGCTAAAGAAAATGACAGGAAGATATATATATATATATTATTTTTTACAGAGAGGAAGGGAGAAGGATAGAGAGTTAGAAACATTGATGAGAAACACCGATCAGCTGCCTCCTGCATGCCCCCTCCTGGGGATCAAACCCGCAACCAAGGTGCATGCCCTTGACCAGAATTGAAGCCGGGACCCTTCAGTCCAAGGGCCGACGCTCTATCCACTGAGCCCAACTGGTCAGGGTGACAAATGTGGAAATGTATAGGCACTCACCTGATAAAGGCCAAGGAGATGACATAGTCTGTGTTGACAGTGATGGTCCAGTCGCAGTCCCTGCTGTGGGGATATGGATGAGGGAAGTTTGGCGAGAGAATAAAGCCTGAAGATCCTGTTAAATTGCCTCCACAGGGTGCTTTAAATGAACAAAGAAAATCCCTTAAGTGGTTAATAAAGTTTACTAGCTATCAATATTTGTAAAAACAGTTTTGTAAAAAGGCTTAGGAGGTTTTGAACAGATCTGACTTTTTGATAGCGCTTAATGCTTGGATATTGCATTGTCTTTCAAGAAAAAAACACTTAAATAGTAAATACACACATACATGGATATATTGGATTTAGCTCCTTTTACTGGCTTCAAAAGATAAGAAAAATTACATATGGACTTAAGTTCCTTTCTATTTTTTTATGTATGAAAAAGCATTGAGAAAAGGGATAAAGATGGTTTCCCCATTGCTACTAAAAAAAAAAAAAAAAATTGAAGGTTACTATGAAAGTTAGAAACAAAGTAAATCAAAACCTCTAATAATAAGTGGAATACTAGGATGTATGATATCTGGCACATTTTTACATCCTCCCATTACCTTTCTATATATTTATGAAGGAAGAGCCTTTGATATAGTTAATGAGTGAGAATGGATAATTACCTGAGAACCTACAGCACTTTACAATAAAAGACTCTTATATTGAGTGTTAGGATATTCCTAAATTCTAGTTGCCTAACTTGCTAATGAAATGGACAGGCTGCTGCAATTATTATCTCAGCCCCAAACAAAGGTTTCTTTAATACTTCAGTGGACAGGCTCAAAAAGTTCTTAGTGAAGTTCAGAGAACAGATTCTTTAGAAGACTACTGTTGAGGTCTATTAAACACAACTTATGATCAGAAATATATATCTATAGATAGATAGATAATGCAGAGTTAGCAGCTTCAGAAAAATAGAGAAAAAAAGATATGAAGGTCCCTGGTGGTGAAGTGGGATTATAAATAAACGAGAGACAGAGAGAGAGAGAGAGAGAGAGAGAGAGAGAGAGAGAGAGAGAGAGAGAGAGACTCATGATATCTCCTACACACGATCAGCACATCAGCATTCTTCTCTTAAAATCATAGTTTTCTCAGGTACATTTTACCATTCAGTTACAAGGTATTCTTGATTCTCTGACAGCATAAAACTCTTTTGGGAAGGAGGAAAATTCTGGTTCTCTCTGGTAACATTTCAGATCTCTGTTCTTTTGCCTGAGTCTAGATATGCAAATTTATCAATAAAATTGTCATCTAAATTACGGATGTCCACCATATCCTTTCTCCATGTCCCTGGATACCCTTGCCTTAGTGCTTCAGTCATTGTAGATTACTTCAGCTCCTACTCAATGGAGAATAAATATTTTTACTTATCACCTGTGTATTTTTGAGGTATAATACGCCCAAATGCTTACTGGTTATCTCTACCTGGTAGCCTATAGTACATCAAACACAAAATATCCAATATACCCAAACCTCAACTCAAATTTGCTTCTCCTTTTGCATCCCTACGTTGTTTGATTAGCACTATCATCTCCCCTAACTAGAGATGTGAAATTCTTCCCTCCCCTTCACTGCATACCTGTGTCCAGTCCATCAAGAAGCATTGCCAGGACTCCACCTCACTGAGCCTCGTGGATACTTTTCAACCCATCTCTTCTTTCTTTGCCTGCTACCATATTGCTAGATCTGACCTTTTTATCTGCCACCTGAATTATGGCATGGCTTCTTGTTTCCCATGCCTCTAAAATTCTCCAAGTCATCTTTGCCCTATTAAAAATATCTAATCATACTATGCCCATGCATAAGATTCTGCAGTTGTTTCACAAGGCCTAACAGATAATGTCTCCTCTAGTGCCGTTTTCATAACCCAACCTCTCCAACCTTTCCAATTGATTCATTCACCACTCTAAGCACATAAATATCATCAGGATGCACATAGTTCTGAGTACTTCCATGACTTTGCCCACACTATTTGTTTTCCCTTCTATATTTAGATAGTCCCTACTTACATTTCACGATTCATTCTGTCTCTAGGAAGTTTTACAGAAATTTCCAACCTAGGCTCTGCTTAAATAGTCTCCAACTCACTTTGGTATCCATAGCAACCTCTGCCTAGCTCCATTATTTCCATTACCATATTTTATTTAAAGATCCCTTTCAAATGTCTGAATTCATCACTCATCTATTAGATAAAGACTGTGTCTTACATGTGACTTTATACCTGGGATTCAGCATATAGCATACATTCCATACATGTTTGTGGAATTGCTAGTGGCTCTTTGTATTGATTTTGAAGATAGTTAAGACAACCACAGATGAATGTACAAATCTAATCTGTAGCTATGCATTTTGACAAAAATAATAGCATGTTTTGCTTTGAAACTTGTAAAATCTACATGAATTTGAAAATAAATAGAAAATATGTGTCATAATAGCAGATATTTGTATGTATATATGCATAAAATACAGAAATGGCAGCAAAATGTTCTATGTGTTTCTTTTCACGTGTAAAGTGGTAGGATTACACATAATTTGCAGAAGTGTGATAGAGTATTGTTTGCTTCAATTTTCCTTATTTTTCAGAGGAAGCAGAAATTTTATACACATGTACACACTCATATATACACTTATGTATGTGTATCCTTTTTCATAAAATATACAGAAAAATTTATTACATATATTTTAAGTATCTTACTGGATATATTCCATGATTATATTGTGTTACTATTTATTTATTTATGTATTTATTTATTTATTTTTAATTCTCACCCCAGGAGAGAGGATATTTTTTTCCATTGGCCTTTTTAGAGAGAGTAGAAGGGAAAAGGAGTGGAAGAGAAAGAGAGAGAGACATTGATGTGAGAGAGATACTTCAATTGGTTGCCTCCCACTTGTGCCCAAAGCTTGAATATATAACTGAAGTGTGTGCCCTTGACTGGGAATTAAACATGACCCTTCAGTTTGTGGACCAATGCTCTAACCACTGAGAAAACTGGCCAGGACCCATGAATATATTATTATTTTGGTATAAGATCCCCTAAAAATTACTTTGATTCTATTATTTAAATTATTTATCAAGGTTTTCCTGATATATTTTATTACTGTTAATTGATTTCAAAAATCTACAAAAGACATCGAGGTTATTAAAGACATTATGTGACATTTGTATATCCAAACACTCAGTGAGTAAAGACTATTCTCTTTGCCTTAAATATAGTAAATTTTAATACCATTTGGGAAATGCATATTTGTTTTGATGCATCATAAAGCATTCAGAATAAGATTCTCCTTAAGTCAAATAGATTTATGGATTAAATTTTCAGTTAGGTTCCATGAAATTCTGACATTAATAATTTGTTCTGAGGGTAGTTTCTTGTGAGGCAGTTAGTTATAAGGGGATCTGTTAATAACTATTTTATAATTGTCTTAATGTTTTCACCCTTCAGTTTTATTTGCATCTACTCTCTACCTCAGCAGCCCACCCACACCAATGTCTTTGTTATTTACCTTCATATTGAGTGCTGCTACTTTCCCTCTGGCAATGTCAGAGTAATCTTCACACAGTCACTTTTGTTGGAATGAATTCTATTGTCTCTTAAAGATGACGTCCTTCTGTTTGTCACTTGCTATAAGGCTAACTACTTCTACATGAAAGCAAAATGCATGCTCCAGGCTCTAAAATGTAGACTTACGGAATTCTAAAAAGTTCAGGGTTTAATCTTTGGCACTGAGTTTCCAATCATGCAGTTTTTTCTTATCAGTTTCAGAGGTCAAACTTTCTACAGCCTTAGCAATTTTTCAGGCATTTTATTTTTAGGCTATTTTCTTCCTCACAGAAGCTCTGATGCATCTCTTCTCCTCAAGCTGTCTTTTCCTACCAAAAAATAATACCCAGCACCATAATCCATACAAAAACTTTCCACAGCAGTTTAAGTACGATTTAGTGTTCAACTTTCTTTTTCTCTAGAATTAGGACTTGCTAAAATCTTATCTGCAAATGAAATTTTTAAACAGCCTATCTCAAAACTCCTTTCTTTTGTATTTTAGTCTTTACTGAAATTTCAGTAAAAAGCTGTGCAATATTTTAGAATTCTAAACATAAAACATATATGAGTCCTCCTAGTAATTCTAGTAATCAACACTCTAACAAAGTCTAAGAATCACAATGAAGCAAGAAGTTCTACAGTAAGTTTGTTTTTCTATTATTCCTTATTTACACAGATTCTCTCTAAAAGGACTCAGTTAAATTCTAATTGGAATGTGGCATTTTTAATTTAATCAGAATATTTTTAGGTTAACTGAGGAATACACAAACAAAAACTTAATTATATCAGTCTTCTTTTCTTTCAAAATATTTCTTAATTTTATCAAATTGATATTTGATATTTAAATCATCAAATATCAATTAATTTATATTTCCATAATTTAAACTCATAAAAGCCCTTGCTTTTATGAGTTTAAATTATGGAAATATAAATTAATTGATATTTGATGATTTAAAATTGTGCAGAGATACATAAAGAAGTGTAAGAGCGAATAATAAAGTATAGAGGGAGATACAGGATTTCAAGCGATGCCCTTATTTTGTGCTTTTAAAAAAATCTCATTTTAAAAAATGATTTTCCTTTGTTATCTGCTATATTTTCTAGAACTGTCTACTTACTCCCTGGCTGTTTTGAGCTATTGAATGCATTTTGTTTTGTGCATAATTGCTCTTGAAGTGCCAACATATAAAATACAAAAAAATGTGATGGGGTCAAATAAATCTAAATAATTGAGTCCTTGAATTTGTTCACATTTGACTGAGGTACAAAATGCTCATTTCCTATTACCATGTGAGTTAAAAAAATCTGTGTAAGATGATTATTTAAGTGTATTTATGAGTTGGATATAAGAAAAATAAACGCTTTTTCTCCTAATTGTGCTGAATTTGCTTGTGCTGAATATTATAAGAAATACAATAATAAATAAGCTATGGAACCTTCTCTCAAGTTGCTTATAGTGCAAGAAGGAGAATATGTAAAGAAATAAGATTTTGAGTACAGAGAACATACTTTGCTCAAAATGTATTATAAATTGAAGATGACACTAATTCTAAAATATTTAAGCTAAAAGGTTTGAGATTATAGTTTAATGTAAAAAAGTTAACGATGAGAATGTGAAACAAAGATGAGATAGCAGGTTTTCTCACTATTTTTATTGCAAAGGTGGTACATCCTTCTAACTTTTTCTCAGATCCAGTAGAAAAGTAATATGTAACTTAATATTCTGGAGTGTAACTTGAGGATTCGAGAACAGAGCATAGAGACTGAAGGCAGAGATTTGGAAGTATGAACAAAGCAGCTACAAATCCTTAGATCATCAAATTCAAAACTAATATTCTTTTAGAATACATGAACTGAATAAAAAGTCAAAGCTTTGAAAGTCAAGCATAAGTTCCAATAAAATGTTCTTTCTTAGAAGAAATAACCATTGAAGAGGCAAGATCAATATGGGCCATTTAAAATGTAGACTCTAAATCACTCTTTAAATATTAAAAGCAGTGGATAACTGCATTTATATAGTAGAGATCAGGGTTTTTCAAGAGCTTCAATTCTTAACTTGGATCTTAGAACTATTGAAAATCTAATAAACTGATGGACCTGCCCCTCAGGGGAAAATAATTATCATTTAAATAGGATCATTGTACATTTTTTGGAGGTTCATTGACCTGTGAAATCATAGACTCTTATATATAACCAATTCTAGAATATTGTTCTTACTTAATGATACTAATGCCCATTTATAACCATTTTTTATGCTTGCATAAAATTTTAATTGTTCTTTAATTCATACCTATACAGACTGGTGGGCTGGGCTGCCAGAAGTATCGATTTTCTACCTGAATGCAGGTTATTCTTTCCTCTCCTTGAAGCTCATATCCTGGGTCACATTGAAAGACAACAGTGTCCCCAGGTTCTCGTCCATCCCCATTTCGAGTTCCATTCATGGGAACACCCGGATCACGACATGCAGTGGCAACAGAACCTATCAAAAGACAGCAACAAACCTTTAGTTTTGATGGTATCATAATCAAGTCTGAATTTCCAGGAAGTACAGTTTAGTATCTTCCATATAGCTATGTGCATTTTGAAAATTAACTTTAAAAAATGATTCAGCCTTTTTCATGCCTGCACAATACATACTTTAAAATATTTTTGTTAAGTAACTTGTGTGTTAAATTTGAAGGGACATGGCATTCCAGTAGCTAAATAATAGATTTACTCAAAATTATTAGATGCTTTGTGAAAGACACTATAAAGAGTTTGAAAAGAAAGATACAGGCTGGGAAAACATGTTTCCATGAAATATACTTCACAAAGTATTCGTATCTAAAATAAATAAAGAACTCTTGAAACTCAGCTATGAGAAAGATAAAATGCAGAAGAAATAATAAAAAAATGAGAAAACAACAATCCAGTTACAAAATAAGCAAAAAACATTTCAATGAAGAGGATTCCAGATGGCACATGAAAAGATGTTTAACATCATTAGCCATTAGGGAAATGCAAATTAAAACCACAATGAGCTATCACTACATACCTATCAGATTGGCTAAAGTAAAAAAAAACAACAACAAAATAGATAATACCAAATGCTGGCAAAATTCTGGAGAATATTGTTTTACTTATACATTGCTGGTGGCCATGTGAAATGGTACAGCCACTCTGACAAGAAGTATGGCAGTTTCTTGCAAAATTAAACATGTGTTTACCATACAACCCAATAATTGCACACTTGCACATTTACCCTAGATAAATAAAATCTATGTTCACATAAAAACATAAACACGGATGTTCATAGCAGCTTTATTTATAGTAGTTGAAAACTAGGAACCCAAACTAGAACCCAAATGCCTTTTAAAGGGTGAATAATTAAACTTACTGTGGGAAATTCATACTGATATCATACAACAGAGGTAGGCAAAAGTAGGTTTCCAGTTGTGAGTACACAAAACAGCTTACTTTTGTATTATTATTTTTAATTAATCATTGTGTGTTCCATATGAACAACTATAAACTTACTTTTGCCCACCCCTTTATTACTCAGCAATAAAAAAGAAGGATGAGGAAACTAAGATGGCGACATAGGTAAACACCGGGAAATTGCTGCCTCCCAAAACAACTTCAAAAATACAACGAAAAGACAAAACGGGCATCATCTGGAACTACAGGAAGGCTGGCTGAGTGGAAATTCTACAACTAGAAGGAAAGAGCAAAGCACACAGACCCAGAGGAGCTGCGGAAGTAAAGTGCAGAGGTATGGAGGCTCGCGCGCGCGGAAAGGAGCTGGAACCTGAGGACGTGGCTGTCTTTTTGAATCGGGAGGGAGTCACAAGCTCCTGACTGCTCTGAACTCCGGTTCCGGGAAGTCTCTGGGGACCCAGGACTCATACGGGGAGAAACTGGACTGTCTGGCAGCAGGCAGAACTCTGAACTTGAGGGCGGCTTTCCCGCAGAGGTGCTTGCAGCAATTATCGGGACACTGAGATGCGCGGCCCCTTAGGGCAGGGCGGAGGACCAGCCATAGCTGCTTGCTCTGCCCTTTGATTCCTTGAGATCCCGCCCCACCCAGGCTGCAGCAGAGGCTTTTGCATATGAATGCCCTGGCCCTTTGCAACCTGCAAATTACCTAACAAATTGCAGCTGGGCCAGACAGACCCAGAACTTCCAAGAGAAGGCCCAAGGCCCCATAGCAGCTTGCATTGCTTCATAGCTGGGCCTCATCAGGGCACCTCCAAACTCCAAAAAAGGAAGGGGAATCTGCAGTTCTCTTCGAAGCTCCTGCCTGGTAACCTCAGGAAGAGGCTAAATTAGCACCTCCTTAGATCCAAGAGCCAGTGTATCCAGTGGTCAGAGGGGGACCATCCAGATTACAACTCCTCAGATCCATAAGGGACACACTCAGGGGGCAGACTCAGTGAGCACCAAAGCCCCACTGAAGCAAGTCTTGCCCCAGAAGGGTGTCTTCAGCACAGAAGTTCTCCCACTGCCGACACAGCTGATTCTCACTGCCAATTGGCCTGGAGGTCAATTCCTCCCAGTGATCCTACAACAATCAAGGCTTAACTACAACAAGACTGTGCACAAAGCCCACAAGGGGGTGCACCAAGAGTGTCCACCTCAGGTAACTGGGGAGGCTGAGCCACTGGGCCCTACAGGACACCTAGCACACAAAACCACTCTACCAACACAGGGAAGCATAAAAAATGCAGAGACAAAGAAACAGGTCACAAATGACAGAAATGGAGGAAAGCAAACGACTGGATATAGAGTTTAAAACCACGTGTATAAGGTTTTTCAAGAATTTTATGGAAACTGCCAATAAATTTAGTGAGACCCTGGAGGATATGAAAAAAGACCAACTAGAAATTAAGCATACACTGACTGAAATAAAGAATAATATACAGAGATCCAACAGCAGACAAGAGGATCCCAAGAATCAAGTCAAAGATTTGAAATACAAAGAAATAAAAAATACCCAACCGAAAAAGAAAAAAAGAAAAAAGATTCCAAAAATATGAAGATAGTGTAAGGAGCCTCTGGGACAACTTCAAGTGTACCAACATCAGAATTATAGGGGTACCAGAAGAAGAGAGAGGGAAAGATATTGAAAACCTATTTGAAGAAATAATGACAGAAAACTTCCCCTACCTGGTGAAAGAAATAGACTTACAAGTCCAGGAAGCGCAGAGAACCCCAAACAAAAGGAACCCAAAGAGGACCACACCAAGACACATCATAATTAAAATGCCAAGAGCAAAAGACAAAGAGAGAATCTTAAAAGCAGCAAGAGAAAGACAGTCAGTTACCTATAAGGGAGTACCCATACGACTGTCAGCTGATTTCTCAACAGAAACCATGCAGGCCAGAAGAGACTGGCAAGAAATATTCAAAGCGATGAATAGCAAGAACCTACAACCAAATTACTTTATCCAGCAAAGCTATCATTCAGAATAGAAGGTCAGATAAAGAGCTTCACAGATAAGAAAAAGCTAAAGGAGCTCATCACCACCAAACCAGCATTAGATGAAATGCTGAAGGGTATTCTTTAAGAAGAGGAAGAAGAAAAAGGAACTCTTACCATTTGCCACAGCATGGATGGAACTGGAGAGCAGATAAATACCACATGATCTCACTCATTTGTGGAATATAATGAACAACATAAACTGATGAACATGGACTGATCCAGAGATGGAGAGGCATTGATTGGACTGTCGGGCCTTGGAGGGAAGGTAGGGGAGGGTGGGGGTAAGGGGGAAAGATCAAAGAAAGGACTTATATGCAAGCATATAAGCCTAACCAATGGACATGGACAACGAGGGGATGAGGGCATGAGCGCGGGGGGGGGGGGGGGGGAGGAGGTAGGGGGTAATGTGGGGATAAGGACACATATGTAATATCTTAATCAATAAAAAATATATTAAAATGGAAAAAAAAAGAATGATGATACACATGACAATTTGGGTGGAACTGAAGGGAATTAACCTGAGTGAAAAATACACTACCAAAGGGTTATATACTGTTTCACTTAATCTATGTAACATTCTTGAAATGACAACATAACAGGGTCAGACACAGGTTAGTAGTTATCAGGTATTGTAGGGGCAGAGATGGAGGGGGATGACTGTGGCTATAAAAGAGTACCATATGAGATTACTGTCATGAACAGTACTGTATCTTGATGTATTGGTGGTGGTCTCACAAGTCTACGCAGAGGCAACTAAACACAAACAATTATATGTAAAACTTATAAAATCTAAATATGATTGGTGGATTGTATGGTGGATTGTGAGATAGTTGTTATAGTTATGCAAAAATTTGTCATTGGGGTAAGGTGGGTGAACAGTATATAGGATCTGTCTTTATTATTTCTTACAATTGCAGGTAAATCTAAAATGATCTAAAAATGTTTTTTTTTTAAATACATATTTTATTGATTTTTTGCAGAGAGGAAGGGAGAGAGATAGAGAGTTAGAAACATCGATGAGAGAGAAACATCGATCAGCTGCCTCCAGCACATCTCCCACTGGGGATGTGCCCGCAACCCAGGCACATGCCCTTGACCGGAATCGAACCTGGGACCCTTCAGTCCGCAGACCAACGCTCTATCCACTGAGCCAAACCGGTTTCTGCTAAAAATGTTTTTTAAAAAGTTTAATCATATCAGTAGAGGAGAGAAGTATGAGACCATAGGAAAGTAACCACAGTATTTTCTATACACAGTAAGTGGCACATTTAATTATGGAGTTAGCTCCAATTATTCAGGTTAAAGGAACAAAATATTATTTAGAATTATCACAAAGTAGATTTACCGTAAAGCATATGCCAATTAAGTATCAAGACAAAGAAGCTATTAAAATTTCCATTTAAGCTGTTCTTAAATTATATTTACAAATGTAGGATTCAGCACTTGAACAAATTACTTTCATAAGTTGTGTATTAAAGTAATGAGATAAATTGCTGGATTACAGACACATAACTGATATTCACTCATTCATTTACTTTCTGACTTAAAATTTTCCAGTTGTACTAGTCATACAAAGAAGAAACAAGCAGATGCAAATAGAACTGAACATACATCAAATATTTTTTTGTATAGTGGTGGTACTAACAGATTCTATTGCATACATTCCTATTTTGTAGGTAGGTAGATATGTAGACAGAAAGATAGATAGTCAATGGATTAATCAATTTGTTAAATGTGGAACTCATGTTAGAGAATATCAAGGGTAGTGAGATAGGATCTTGATTCCAATTTCCACATGAGTTTGTTCTGTATAATCATCTGAGCTCCTTGGCAGAGTATCCATCATGTGTTTTTGTAAAATGCTTTTGTGATAAACTCAGTCATGATGTTTTTCTTGAAGCGCTCTGGGATGGTTTCCACCAAAACTAAAGCTGATCTATAGATTGCTTTTGCAATATGTAAGTGGAAAGTGATGTTCTACACACAGATTTACATTTAAGATGCTTTTATTGAAAAGAAGTGACAAAAATGTGAAATGTGCTATTGAACTTAAGTTCAGCTTTTAAATTGAAAAATAAAAATAATATAAAAATATGAGAAAACTTCATTTTTTGAGACTTCCCATGTGCTGGACTATGTGTCTGCAAGAAACTTAAACCTTAATAATTTTCTCAAAAGCAAAAATATACATATAACGAAGTTACAAAAGCATACTGAAAGTAGTCAATGTAATCGTGTCTTAGGTGAATTTGAGGGGAAATATGTTTTTACTTTTCTGTCAGATTTTCTGTGCTTAAATATTTAATGTGAAACCAAGTAGCTATAATAACATGTATAATATGCAAAATGACAGCTAATATATGTAAAAATATGCATTTCCTTTTGGGTTTCATTTATTTGAAGAAAAAGAGGTAGTTGACTCTGTTGTTCCTTTTTCTCTTAATTAATAAACAAATTAGTAGTAAGATTTTAAGACACAATGGATAATGATAGGGTTTAATGAAAGACCAAAGAAGTTTTTTCTTCTTGCCATTATTTGAATTCTAAAAGCAATTAGTTAAATACACACAGGAACAATTACTTGGTGTAAATACTATTGTCTTATTTTCTTTTTTTATTGAAATTTTGATCAGCATAACTGTTATGTTCTGTGTTTGTGGGTAGACAAAATTGTAATAATTTTAGAGTCAACCATTCTTGTTTTCTGTATCAAATAGAAACTGTCGCCATTGAAAAAAATAAGTACTAGTAACCATCTAAGGAGCCATGTTATCTCTCCTTGGGAATTAGGAGTGAAATAATCTCACATAATTATATGCATAATTTAAAAAGCAATTATATGATGTTGAAACTTAATAAAGTATTATTCACATGTGTAAACTAGATTAATAATTTTTATTTAATACTTATTTTTCCACATAGGTGGTAATATTATTAATATTACATTTTGATTTGCTTTAATCTGGATAACCTGAGGATGTTTTCAGTTCAAAACAGTACTGAGAATTACAGAATATGAGTGAGTTCTCACCATTGTAACAACTCATTGATATCATAAATACACTTCAAACTTCTCATTTTACATTTGTTTCTATCTAATTTAGAGTATAATTTTATTGGAAATATGCACTTTACCTAATAATAGATTTTACAATCTATATAGGTTGTAAATCTGTATAGGTTTCAACTAAATTATAGATGACAGTTTGAACTATTATTCAGATATAATGACTAAATTACCATCATGGTGACCACAGGCAAATCAACATTCCAGTTTTATTATTGCATCACTTTGAATAACAAAAAAATACATTAAAATCACTTATAAGTTCTTGTGGCTCCTTCCTGTTCAGTAAGTCAACTCTGGTATAAACTTCTTCTTCTTCTTCTTTTTTTTTTTTAACTCAAGACCTTTCAAAGAAGAAAAACCTTGAATTTCATACTGTTGAATAAATGATATTATCAAAAGCAGGAGAAACTAGGTTTTGGACTCTATTGTAGTAAGAAAGGAAGGTTGACCAGGTTGTATAAATTTCCTGAATTTTAGCGGCCTCATCTATAAAATTGGCAGAGTAATATTTTACCTGCCTGACTTATCATCAGATAAAATCCTAAAGTTCTATTCTAACAACTGTATTGAATAATTTTTAAGAAATGTAAATTCTGAAATAAAAATTTTAAACCAGTATATTTTACTATTCATTGCATAGTTTGTCTGAAGATGAAGTAGTTTTATATATTTTTGCAATATCAGGAGACCAGAAAAGTCATAGCCCAAATTTGATATTCACAAGGCCTTGCATTCCTCTCTTCTGATTCTGTATTGACTAAGAAATGACACTATATTCTAGATTTCTATAAGGAAATCAGTTTGGGTAATGCGAATACTTAACCTGGAAAGAAATCCCATCCAGAGTCAAATCAATCAGAAAACATTTGAAATGCAGATGGTAACCTAGAGGTGGATTTCACCCTGGAGAATTTTGACCTTGATTGAGCCCTTGCTTTGTACAAGATCCATCAATTTTATAAAGAATGTTCAACATCATTATGAGGCCTATATTCTGCCAGCTACCCAGTAATGTGGCTATCTTTAGAATTTCATTATGTTTCTAAGGATACACTTAATGATATGGCAAGTCAGGTGAGAGTAAATGGCAGCATGACCGAGTCATTTCCATCAACTCAGGAGGGAAACCAAGCAAAAGGGATGCAAAAGAAACCTCAAAGTCAATGTTGTAATATACTTCCAAGTATACAAGAATCTCTTTCATTAAAGACATGTTTATTAACTTATTTCACCAGAAAACTGTTCACTGACAATGAACCAGGTATTATACATAATATTGGAGATATATTTTAATATGAGAAAACATCTCCCTACTTTTATTATTATGCTCCAACTAGTGGGGGTAAAATTACTGATATAATTTTTGTGGTATCAAAAGGCATGTTAGGCCCTGGCTAATGTGGTTGGTTGTGGTCCTATGCACTGAAAAGTTGCGAGTTTGAATCCTGGTCAGGGTACAAGATTGCAGGTACACCAATAGGGGTGTTCAGGAGGCAGCTGATCAATGTTTAGCTCTCTCCCCGCCTCTCCCTCACATTTCCTCTCTCTCTCAAAATCAACTAAAATATATTTTTTTAAAAATGTGCATGTTAGTTTGAAGACTGTCAAAATGACCTATACAGAAAACTGATTTCATATCTAAAAATTATAAAAGATAATATACATAAAGGTCTAATTAGAGCTAGAATTCTAATACTTGGAGATCATAGAATATCAAAATCAAAGAAAAACACATAAAATGCTTTTACATTATTTCTGATAGGCAGTACATAAACAGCATGAGTGTGCTTTTAAGTTTACATTATTATTTTTCTTCTATCCAATCAGATTCATTTAACATTTACTAAGTACTAAGTACTAAGTACAGGACCAAGCTTTAGGGATACAAATATCAACAGATTAACATTCTTGACCTTCAAAGTAACACAATCTAAGAGAAACAGCAGATGTGTACATGGCTTTAATATAATAAAACTAGAGGCCTGGTGCATGAATTTTTGCATGGGTGGGGTCCAGCCGGCCAGACCTGATTGGCCAATGGGGGGGGAGGGGCCATGGGCAATTGACCAGCCAGCCCCGCCCGCTGGTCAAACTTCTGGTAGAGGGGACAATTTACATCTTAGCCTTTTATTATATAGGATGGGTATTAAAATCAGATGACATTTTGCCATTCGAACTGAAAAATTCTGGGAATGAAATGGAAGCTAAAATAATTTTAATTATGTAATAAAAATATGTAATTACTAACAGAATTGGTAATATATTGATGAACACTTCGAAATAGTTCTCTATACAAAAGTATTTTAAAAATAAAATAATTTCTAAAAAAATACCACATACTATTATTACTTGTACACAACAAAACTAATGCTTTATCTGAATTACCTAAACATTAAAAATAATGAAAGCAAAATAATTTGTAGTACAACCAATTTTAAAATTTGTTTCTTAGACGTATTTAGTGCCTTTTTACTTTCTGAGGAATTGTTTTCCCCATATTCTTATTTTATTAATATTGTTACAGGTGTTTTCAATACATTTTAAATTGTTGGTATGTGTGAACGATGTCTCTATGGGCCATACTATTTTTAATTAAGAAAAGATTTTCTTTGTAGGTACTGAGGTATCTAAATTTAGGGCTATTTTTTTTTAATGTTGGAAAATTTTTATTTAGATTTTTTACAACAGCAATGTGTATTAGTATATAATTAAGCTTAAATATTTTCACAGACACTGAATGTTTACTTTTCAGAATACCTTTTGTTGACAATTTTTATGGTAATGTTATCATTGTGATTCGCTAGTTAACACTAATTCGTAAAGAAAGCAAAGGGAAGTCAGATACTGTCAGTATGGTCACCTGGGAAGCTTCACCAAGGAGCTACAGCTTCACACAGCATTGTTCCTCCAAGAGGATTAACACCCCTCCCTTCCCCCAACTGGTACTGGACTGTTGGGGGAAGAAGGGAGAGATAAGCAGGTGTTCAGTAGAAGTCAGGGTGACCCAGGTGCGGTACTTGCCTGTCAGTCTAGCCTGGGGAACAGTGGATTGGCTAGGGGATGGATCCCATCAGAAGTGTGTGGACTATTGAAAAGTTCTTTGGTTAGTTTAAAGAAGCTCCTGGTTAAAACTCCCAGAAGAAGAGTTCCCTCTCTCTTGTTTGCTCTTGTGCTCTTGTTCTTGCTTTTTCTCACATTTGATCTTGCTCTGTGACCCGGACTCACCTGTGCGCCCACCTGTTCTCTCTCCATAGCCATGTGGCCTAAGCAGCTGCATGGCCCAGGGCTGTGTGGACCCCATGTGCCATGTACTACAGCTGGGAACACAAACCAAGAGAGCCAAATGCTGGGCTGGACTGGACTTTAATACGGAGCAGAAACTATGGCCCGTGGCCTTTATTCTGGCCCTGCTGAAGGTACTGTTGCAATTTTTCCATGGCGGGATGGTCAGAGATGGGACCTTGGAGGGACCTCCTTTAATTTTACATCATCAATAAAGCTTTCCAAGAAACTCTATCCTCCTGTGGGAGCCTTAGGAAATTCATTTCCTCACAGCACCCCAAGAACTCCACTTCCACCGGTAACAATAACGATTTTACTATTAACAGTGACATGTCAGTATTTCACATTTTGATAGCAGCCTTCAACATAAAAGCAAAGTACCATGCAAACATTCTCATTTGTGTTATTGATGGCTTAGATTAATAGAGCTCCTTTCTGTCAAAGAGGTCAATAATCTCTACATCAAGCATGTCAAACTCACAGCCCGCGGGCTGCATGCGGTCCACAGTGGATATTTTTGCAGCCCAGCCAATATAACAGCATGAGCAGTTACTTACAGTTATGAAAGGAATAAGTCTCCTATCAGATCCAGAATTACTGACATTCACTTTGGGTCAGTTTTGAAAGTAATCACTGTGAACAAGATTTCCTCCAAAGTGGGATAGATAGTAGCAGAGAAGAGATGCCGAGTGTCAGGAAGAAAACATTAATTTTATCATTGCTCTTCTTTTTTTTATATACTATACTTTTCAAAGTAAACCTACATTTCTATGGAAATTGAAGCTTTTGTTTTTTTGCGGTCCACATAAACTTAAACCTTGTATATTTGGCCTGTGTTAGCCTTTGAGTTTGACATTCTTGCTCTATATGAACTATGTTTTGTATCACAAAGTTTTTTCTTGTTTTTTTTTTTTTTAAATTACGCTGCTTTCAGTATTATTTTATACTAGAGGCCCGATGCACGAAATTCATGGAAGAGTAGGCCTTCCTTCCCCTGGCTACTGGCACCGGCTTCCCTCTGGCACCCAGGACCCCAGCTTCATCCGAAAGGTCGTCCAGAAGGATGTCCGGAAGGATGTCCAGAAGGATATCTGGTATAAGTAGCATACTATGCTTTTATTATTATAGATTAGTTTCAGGTGTACAGCATAATGGTCAGACAATTACATAATTTACAAAGTGATTCTTCAATAATTCTAGTACCTACATGGCACCATACATAGTTACTACAATTTTATTCACTATATTCCCTATGCTGTTTTTTACATACCTGGGAGTATTTTTTAACTATCAATTTGAACTTCTTAATCCCTTCACCTTTTTCACCCAGCCCAATCACCCCTCCCCTCTGGGAACCATCAGTTTATTCTCTCTATCTACGAGTCTGTTTCTGTTTTGTTTGTTCATTTATTTTGGTTTTTAGATTCCACATATAAGTGAAATCATATGGTATTTGTCTTTCTCTGTCTAACTTATTTCACTTAGCATAATATCCTCTAGGTCCATCCATTTTGTTGCAATATATATATATATATATATATATATATATATATATATATACACACACACACACACACACACACACACACACACATATATATATATAATATAAACTAAAATAACTTGTAAATGTAATGAATAAATTATTCTAGGTTCTTTCCCGCTATATTATTGGTCTTAGTTTCAACTTTTGCAAGGATAAGTTTGTTTGATATTTTTGTTGATCTCTGCTTGGGATCTTCTTGACAGACCCTTCAGGTGAACGGACTAACTTTCCTTTTGGACATTTTGGGGTAATCAGCTTTCTTAAACTTGTACTTTAAGAAATACTACTGCTGCCATAAATATCTTTTGCAAAATAATCTTTAAAATACTTCTATGGCCAAAACCGGTTTGGCTTAGTGGATAGAGCATCGGCCTGTGGACTGAAAGGTCCCAGGTTCAATTCCAGTCAAGGGCATGTACCTGGGTTGCGGGCACATCCCCAGTAGGAGATGTGCTGGAGGCGGCTGATCGATGTTTCTCTCTCATCGATGTTTCTAACTCTCTGTCTCTCTCCCTTCCTCTCTATAAAAAATCAATAAAATATATTAAAAAAAATACTTCTATGATAAAATAAATTGTTGTGGTTTTACCCCATAAAGTAACAAATACACTTATACAAGAGCATTCAGACTATACTGTCAAATTAAAAAAAAAATGACAACAGCCAACACAACAGTAGCTATCCAATATGAATGAATAAAAATCATACCTGCCCAGCCAGTGTGGCTCAGTGGTTGAGCATCAACCTATGAATCAGGAGGTCAAGGTTAGATTCCTGGTCAGGGCACATGCCTGGGTTTCAGGCTCAATCCCCAGTAGGGGGAGTGCAGGAGGCAGCCAATCAATGATTATCTCTCATCATCAATGTTTCTCTGTTTCTCTCTCTCTCTCTCTAAAAATAATTTTTTTAAAAAAATCATACCTAGTTTTTGTCAGATCAGCAAATAATATATTTTTTGGTGTGCCACAGAATTTTAGTAACTAGTTTATTTGTGCCATGAGATGAAAAGGTTGAAAATTACAGCTCCAGAGCTCTACAGCACATCTGCTGAGCCTCTATTTCTATGCACAATTCACACTAATTCTGCCAATTCATGGCCTGACAGCTTAATGTAGCTTTCAAACAATAGCACAGACTAGGAGATAACTTGCTTTTATAGTACTAAATAGCTGGCAGGGCAGCAGCATCTAAAGCTTCTCCCACTACCACCCAGGATCAGAATGGGTTAGGTGTTCCCATTTGAGAATAGTTCATCTCATCTACAAACGCCCTGTATGCTGTCCCTGAGAGGCAAGTGTGAATAACCTATCATCTAGAAAAGACTGAGAAACATAGACGAGTTATTAGTTTTTGTCTTTCAAATTGAACTATGTATTATAATTACTCTGAGCACTGCAAACGTATCTCACACACTACTGGGTGAGACTGAATATAAAGTAGAGAACTAATAAGTATGTTTAGGCTATTTTAACAGAACTATTAATAATGATACTTTGTTTTTTAAAAGAAATGGAAAATACAGGCCATATGCCAAACCAGTCAGGATGCCAGGACAACAGGCATAAGCCAGGATGTCTAGGGCAAACTGGGATATATGACCATTCTAAGATGACATGCGCACAGTGTCACAGCACTGCAGATACGGTAGTGATTAAGTAGGCGTTCATTAGTACTAGCAGTATCATTTGACCTGGGCCTTGGACAATGACTAAGAATTTATAGATCTTGAATGTGGGCATAAGTGTTCCAGGAATATGGAAGAGAGTTTGCAAAAGCAGCAGAAGTGTGAAAAGACACGTCGTGGTGTTAATGACTGGATGCATGTACATGAATAATTAGGGATGAAGCTGGCAGGTAGTTGGGATGCAGATTGTGAAGGATTTCAATATAATCCGAAAGTTTTGAGCTTATGACCATGTGGCAATTAAAGAATTTTAAATCGAGAAGTGATGTCAGGTGGAAATGTAGAAATACTACACTAATGAAGTAAGTGGCTGGTAGACTGTTCCAGAAATGCAGGCAGCAATAATGAGGATAGGGATAAAGGCAGGGGCTGGGAGACATCAACGTCTCATGGTTAAGGATCCATTTCCTTGAGAATTTTTAAACAGCATTTTTGTATTACCCAGCAGGGGTAGATTCTTAACAGAGAGGTCAAAGACTGAAGAGCACAGAAAATACCCTGTCAAAATCAACTATTCTGTGGGCAAACGATAGCACGATACTCAGAGATGTCCTCCCTGTGGAACTAAAGTGAGACAAGCAGATTACAATTTAAGCAGCAGATAGAGAGGCTGACTGCTGAGACCAAGGACACCACGTAGGACAGCATGAGGTGCAATGTCAGACTTAAGTAGCTCTGATTAAGCAAAAGTGCCTTGCAGACTATAATACCGAGAAGCATAACGACAGACTACAAAGAATGAATTGATCGTGGAATAGAAGACATGAGGCTGCTGGTAGTGGCTTGATGATGATTATGAAGTTGGTATGTGACCTACATTTCAGTTTCGTTCACTTTGTACCAAGTTCAGTGAAATACATTTCATTGGTTGCATTTTGTCACTTAAGACTGATCTGCTTCTATGCCAGACTCTTTTCTTTTTTTTCTTTATTATTTGACACTCAATAAACCACAGTTATTTGCTCAGAACAGGAAAGCACATGGTGAGGAGAATGAGGACGGAATAAAAGCCTGACAATTAAAATGACACATCATGATTTGGCAACAACTGCCCTGATTTATGCCTGTTGTCCAGCTTAATTTTTAATAGTTTCTCCTTTTACTCTCAAAAAATTATCTTAGATTAGTAAAATAAACTATATAACCATCCCAAACATGATCTTTGTTCTTTATAAAGATTTAGGGAGACAAAGGAACCCAAAATATCTTTGGGGAGCAAATGTCACATAATTCAAATATCTTCAGGACAATGAATTGTTAAACCACTTATTCTCATCTTTATTTGGAAATAAATCACAGCTGGTGCCTGGGGCAGGGGCTTGACTATGCTTAATAAAGAAAGGTCAGAAAATGTTTTAAAAGAGATATTTTATAAACATTAAAATGTTTAATTAAGAGGTCAGAAAATATTTTTAGAGAGAGGTCTTGGTGCTGAGTCTGTAAGAATGAGCAATACTGAAGCATAAGAGAGCAGACAGAGAAACTTTTAAGGTGGCATAAGGTTTAGACACAGAAACAGTACAGCGTGTGTGTGTGTGTGTGTGTGTGTGTGTGTGTGTGTGTATTTGTGAAACTAAGATTTTCCTCAGTGAAAGGAAAGGTGCAACTGAGAAATAATTGGTGATAAATATGTTTAGAATATGATCCTTAAAGAACAAATGAACGAATAAACCAATGAGTAACATGAGATAAATTTATCCAGGGAAGAGGACTTTAGCAAGGGCCCTAACAGGGCAAACTGACCTACAAGCCAAATTTGACCTAAAGTAGTGGTTTATTGGCCTATATAGTCTGTTAACATTCCTTTAAGTGTAGTTGTTTGCCTTGAAAATTAGATGACTTTACACAAAATTACCTATTTCAAGTTCCACTTTAACCCCGTCTTGCTACAGGACAAAATGACTATAGCGAGGAAGGGCAGCTGTCCCTTGTAAATGGGTTGTATACACTCCAGCTTTCTCACTCCTCCTTCCTGTTTCACTTGTATGAATCACCTGCCTTTCAAGTGTGACCTTAGGTGTGGTACTTGGGAGCATAATCAGGAGCACAGCTGATTAAAGAGTAGAACTTCATTGTGACTAATAATATATAAGTAAAAGCTTCCTATTTCCTCTAGCATATTAATACATGTTTCTAAATAATAATGACAGCATGCCCAGACAGCGTGGCTCAGTGGTTGAGAGTCGACCTATGAACCAGGAGGTGACGGTTCAATTCCTGGTCAGGGCACATGCCTGGATTGTGGGCTTGTTCCCGAGTATGGGGTGTGCAGGAGGCAGCTAATCAATGATTCTCTCTCATCATTAATTTTCTATCTCTCTCTCTCTTGCTCCCTTCCTCTCTGAAATCAATAAAAATATACTTAAAATAAATAATGACAGCACAATAATAATAACTACCAAGCATATGCAATGCTCTAGACATAGTGTAGAGTTCCTTTCAAACACATATGGATTTGAGTCACAGCTCCAGGCATTGCTAGCAGTTGACCTTGAACAAATTAACTTACTCTCTAAACCTTTGAGTATTTATTTGGAAAGTGGGTGACATATCATACGTCATATTGCTTTTGTGAGGATTAAATGAATGAGATCATGTATATAAAACACTTAACATGGTTCTTGACATACAAATAAGAACTCATTCATTAAAATAATATTTTCAAATTTGAAATCTGGGCACTTGTAAAGCTGTGTAAGCATGAGTTACAGAAGACCTACCACCAAGAGACTAATTTTCAATGACCGATGCTTTTCACAATATATTAACCCTCAAAGGATTTTTACTTTAATGGGTAGGTTTTTAGTCTCAGATCAGTAGTACAAATTTCTATGCATCTTATAAGGATATTATGAAGCCAGATTTAGTAAAGATGTGGTATTATGCACATTTTTTGATAACTTTAATATGCCGATAAATATAATAAATGTAAAGATGCATTGCTAATTTTACAGAAAAATCTGCACTAAAAATTCCCTGAAACTCATATGAAACAGCCTGTTTCCCTTAACACGTGGAGTTGGCATTCACAAACACTAGCCTGAGGCATTTATAACATGAGTGTTTTCAGATATTTAATCACAATAACCTTTAAGTGTAAAACATTATATATTACTAACTTAAGGTAAAGGAAAGGAGAACTGTTAGTTTCCAAACTACAGTTAGAACTGAAATTGGACAGCAGTCATGAACAGTTCTCTGATAAATTGTCCCTAACTTCAAAAAAAGAGATAAACAGTAGAGAACAAAAGACATAAAAATGAAAAGTGTTTGGTGTTTTATAATTAGAAACCATTTCTGTTCACCAATTACATAAAAATTTTCTTATTTTTCATACTTTTTTCAAAAGATATATGAATTTAAATTGCAAATTTACAAATATTGATTCTTCTACACTGATTTACACCTTTCACACAAGTTTGGCTTATATACAATACAAAAAAAATTGTTTTCTGTTAGTTAATTATGTCAAACAACTGTGTTCCCTGAACAAAAAGTCCATCAATTGTTTAAACGTATTAACCAGTCGCTTATCTAAAGCAATATATTTTGTGGAGAGTCAAATTTCAAAAGTCCTTCAAGCTTTCTCCATTTTTTCAAAGGATTTTAATTTTACATTTATTCATATAATGATAATAGTGCATTGGGCACCATCTACTCAATACCAAGTACTGTGCACATGTAACCATGCTACAACTTAATAACTTATTCATGGGATGAGCATTATTATTCCTATGTGAATTAGAAAACTCAGCCTCAGGTGATAAGGTAAGGTGCCCAAATTAGTAAGGAGCTGGGGTTTTAATTCAGGGCATTTGAAGAATACTGGTTTGCATTCTTTTTATAGATGATCTTGGACATTTGGATAGATTTCTGTTAATAAAATTTTTAAAACAGATACAATGAAAAAATCCATCAGATAATATTTGTAAAGCGACAATGTGTGTTGGCAATATAAAAATAGCAATTAAATTTTTAAAGTTTTCATCTATGTTTCTCCAGCCACTAAAACAAAATTCCTTTGACAGAACAATATATATTTAGTCATGCATCAATGTCTTGGGAAAAAAAAACAACACACACATACAGATGAGCAATGGACACAGGTAATTACTTATGCATGGTATTTTCTTGTTATAGAAAATTTTTAATTTAAAAGTAGATCTAAATTATTTTGTTAAATATATCTGTGAATATAAAATTAAAAATTTTAAATTTTTAAAATGTAAATCTATATTGCAAGCTTTTGTAATATAATTATTTCATTTGCTGAATCATTATAACACCACCTATATTTTAAGGAAAATTGGTTTGCCAATTGAAGATACAGTCTCAACGATTCATATATTGACTCAAAGTTAATTGCATTTCTTTTTTACAAATATATTTTACTTTAACTGCAGATTAAGAATATCCAATAAGAACATTTAAAGTCATAAACGTTTTGAGCAGTAAAGTTAACAGAACAATTTGAATAGCATTTCTCATTTGCATTTAAGAAATAAAATAGTAACTCACTTGAAAACTGAATTGCAAATCCAGATTTGCTGATATAAAAATCCGTGTCAAACTGGATGGTTACAATATTGAGGGTGCTATGGATTCCTTCAGGAATAAGAGATCCACTAATTTCCTTTAAAAGCATTTCATTTTCTGGTGGACCATCCCAAACTCGGAGTATATCATGTGATGCTTCCGTATCGAAAGCAAGAAACTGTAGGCTGTGGAAGAAACATATATCTGTTTGATAAGTTTAAGTACAAATTCTGTTTTAAATAAAAAATATAACACATATGCATCTTTGCTCTTACTCATTACTAGAGGCCCAGTGCACAAAATTTGGTGCACTGGTGGGTGATCCCTCAGCCCAGATTGCAAGAGAGTGCAGGCCTGGCTGAGGAACCCCACCAGTACACAATTGGGGATGGGGAGGGATGCAGGAAGTTGGCCAGCTGGGGAGGGACTATGGGAGGGCTCCAGGGTGTGTCTGGCCCATCTTCCTCAGTGCCAATCCGCCAGACCCACGCAGCAAGCTAACCTACTGGTTGTAGCGTCTGCCCCCTGGTGGACAGTGCATGTCATAGTGAGTGGTTGAGCAGCTGTAGCATATCATTAGCATATTACACTTTGATTGGTTGAATGGATGACCAGACGACCGGACACCTACCATATTAGGTTTTCAAAATTTAACAGAATATTTAACCATAATAAAATTTTTTGAACAGTATAATTTATTTCTTTAGAATGATTAAATGTACTATTATATCACCTGGCAAATTGTCAACTGTGAGGTATGCATTCTTTTCACTGTTCATGAATTTCAACTATGGCCACAGCAGGTGACACTGGTAGAGGATCTGGCACATGCCAGGCACCGTGCAAAATGCATTACATTTTGTTATTGTTGTTGTTGAACTGTTATGACTCTATGAAGCAGGAAAAGTTTTTATCTCGATTTTATAAATGTGTCAAATGGAGTTTAGATAGATTAAATAAAATGCCCAAAGGATGGCAGAGTCATAAATTGAACTAAAGTTTTCTTACTGCACAGTATATATTTTTACCAATATTTCAAGTTTGTTTGTTTGGTTAGATTCCAATGAGACTTATTCCATAAATGCAAGAATAATTCACACTCAGAAACCAATTAATGTCCTCACAGTGATAGATAGAAGGAAAAAAAATAGCATAAACATCTCAATATATATGTAGAGAAAAGTATTCTAAAAATTCAACATTATAATGGTACTCAGCAATCTAGGAGTAAAAGGGAACTTCCTCAATGTAAAAAATAATGTTTACTCACCCTCTAAAAAAATGGATGAAAACCAAATAACCTTGTTTTATAATAAATCTAATCTGTTTTATATCTAATTTAGACAAAATTAGTATCTGACATTCTGTGACTAGTGCCAAAAATTAGAAATCCAATTTGTCAACAGTTCAACTCAACTTTCTACATATATGTCACATTTATGTTTGATATATGAATGGTTGCAACTTTAAATTTGAACAATATCAAGTATTGTTCTTTAATTTAAAAAAGTCCCAGAATCCAGTTGAAATCAATATTTTCAAGTTTTCTAATATTTAAATAAAACAATGCATTACCTATACTAAATAAAAATAGGTTGAGAATCAATCTAGTGTAATCTATTTTGAGTTCTGCGAACTCCCTTGCAAAAATGACATGCCAGATAATATCCAATACTATACCAGTTTACATCCAATAATGCATTCAGTATATCTTTCATAACGTTATTTATTTATTTTTTTAATATATATTTTATTGATTTTTTACAGAGAGGAAGGGAGAGGAATAGAGAGTCAGAACCATCGATGAGAGAGAAATATCGATCAGGTGCCTTCTGCACACCCCCTACTGGGTATGCGCCCGCAACCAAGGTACATGCCCTTGACCAGAATTGAACCTGGGACCCTTCAGTCCGTAGCCCGACACTCTATCCGCGGAGCCAAACCGGTTAGGGCTTTCATAATGTTTTTTAAATGGTAATACTTGTTTTCTATAACCACTTGCACCACCCAGAAGCCTGTCTGAAATTTCACTTATGTAAAAGAATCAATTCCTATGTTTAAAGTCATTGTTTTGTGAGCAATAACACACTGGCTCATTTGTCAAGGACAATTTGTTCATTTACTAATCCCTCCCTAGCCATAACCCAAATACTTAACCTAAGACTGAGAGCATGTCACAGCCTTGGAAACCTGACTCTATTGGCATAGGAGTCAATGGTCTGCTCTCATCTAAAGGGCCATGATGTGAAGAATTGTTAGCCACCCCTCTATCCTCAGCAGGAAGGAGGAATCGAGCGTGGGTAAAGGGGCCGAGAGCAGGTGCTCCAGAGATATGCCTAAAGCTATGGAAGACAAGGAGTACATACATATTGAGTCCCCCTTCTATTCTTATTTATTCTAAATGTTTGTGAGGCTAAATTTATGATGGTGACCAGGACAATTTTGTATACCTATCAAAATGATAGACTCAGCTTCTGGAGTCTTCAAGAATTAAATGTGTAGCCAGGCAGCCAGGCAGGGTGGCGCAGTTGTCTGGGGGCTCTCTCATGCACCGAAAGGTTGCTGGTTTGATTCCCAGTCAGGGCACATGCCTGGGCTGTGCGTTTGATCCCCAGTTGAAAAGTGTACAGAAGGCAACTGTTCTCTCTCTCTCTCTCTCTCTCTCTCTCTCTCTCTCTCTCTCCCTCTCTCTCTCTGCCCTCCCTGCCTCTCTAGGCATGTCCTCAGGGGAAAATTAAAAACAAAAGAATTAAGTGAGCAAAGTGCCAAGAAGCACAATAATTTCTCTTCCTCTGTGCCCTCTTATAAATATAAGAAGCGTCTTTCTATGGGGTTATATCAGCTACCACTGTGACCCATAAATCAATAAACCATTCTTATTAATACTTTTATTTTTCATATGTTTAACCGATAAAATCTAAGTTTTTCCTTACCAAGGGTAAAAATCTTGAAAAATGTTGATGTTGATTGATATTATACTTAGGGGCTCATCAGGAAATCCAGATCCCCTAATCATTTTAAGAAAATAAAATCCATTTACCTGACAATGTTTCCTGGATCCACCTCAATCATCCACATGCAACGCAGATTATTATCATATGGAAAGGGGTAACCGGGAGATAAGATTCTTCCTGATGATTCTCCTTTGAAACGACCTCCACATTCAGCTAATAAATAAGAAAATGAAAATTTAACTCACAGTTTAATGCCAGTCTTTTGAAAACAATCTGTGAATTTTACAATGATACCTAGTACCTTAAGAAAAATAAGAATTGACTCCCCCTTTTCTTAAAAGTATGTATTTGTATATGCTTTCTCAGAGTAAGGTATTAATTGAAGAAAGAACATATTGCACAATAAAGTAAGAGTGTCAAGTTAGATCACATAAAAGATAATGGAATGAATGCAATTCGGGATTTTAAAAAAAGAGAGACACACTCAAAAACTCTAAGTTTAGGATGCCAAACACTTTAAGATGTGTTGTTAAATAATGACAATTTAAAAAGGAGAAACAGATGGCGAGTTGCTTAGTGCTAGTTGGTTGCAGGCTGAATAATTCATCATCTTGCTAACCCACCTCTGAGAAAAACTAATCTTTACTGTAGTCCCTCAGGCCTTCTAAATTTCATTGTCCTTTTATTCCCCTTTAAATCACTCTAAACACTTTCACTTTAACCTCCCCAAAGCCAAAGCATCATTTTTATTAGAGATTTCTTACTTCAGTTAAATCTAGTTTGCTTTTGATTTAATGTAATCTCTAATTTTTATAAAATTCATCAAGTTAAAATGTAAATATTGTCATATAATCTAAAGAGATTTTTATTTTTTGGGGGATTCCCTCTCCATTTTAGTACTTTTTTTTAACATATAGGGATGCCTGGTGTAGTCTTAATTCCAGAAATAACTGTATTCAGGAAGAGAAAACTAAGTATTTTAGTCATATATTATAAATTTGAAAATTCTCCAAATTATTTCCTACTAAAAAGTAACCAAAACGAAGCTTGCTAGTTGCATAAATATTTGAAGATACTCTCATATGTTCCTTGTTTTTATCTTACTCAAATTCAACGGCTGAATTAATCTTCTTATTTTTTTTTTTTAAGGCAAAAGTCAAAGATAGAGTTTTAGCATTTGGGAGACACCTTAGAACAGAAACTAATGGTCAAATTTGCAGGCTCTACTCATATAAATGTATTTGTTTCAAAAATTTTAGATATTATATTTCACTGTACTGTGATGGTTAGTTTCTTGTGATAACTTGGCTGGTTTACAAGAGCCAGCTATTAAATCAAACACTAGCCTAGGTGTTGCTGTGAAGTTATTTCATCAATGTGGTTACCATCTGCAATCAATTTACTTTAAGTAAAGGAGATCACCTTTGATATTGTGTTTGATAATGTAGTTGGCCCTCATCTAATCAATTGGGAGGCCTTTTGAGCAAAAACTGAATTTTCTAGAAAAGAACTTCTCCCTGTAGTCTAAACTCCTGCCTGACCTTCCAGCCTTTTGGCCTCTCCTATAGATTCTGGATTTGTCAGCCACCACAATTGCTTGAATCAATTCCCTAAAATGAATCTCTTTAGAAAGACGGATTATAGATAGGTAGGTAGATAGATCAATTGATCTAGATCTAGTATTCTATTGATTCTGTTTTTCTAGAGGGATTGACACACATTCATAGAGGACTAGCAGTTTTTTGTATTGCAACAACAATTCAATCTAATTTATATTGGTATTAATTTTTAATAGTTTGTAATTTACTTATTATTACTAGTATTTATTTTTTTTAGTTAAGTTCTATTGATTTGAGAGAGAGAGAGAAAAGTAGAGGGGGAGAGAGATAGAAACATTGATCAACTGACTCCTGCACATCCCCTACTGGGAATTCCAGGCTGCAACCCAGGCACAAGCCCTGACCAGGAATCAAACCAGTGACCTCTACATTCATGGATTGGTGCTCAACCACTGAGCCACTGGCTAGGATGTTATTATTTTTAAAAATATGTTTTTATTTTTATTTTTTTAATATATTTTATTGATTTTTTACAGAGAGGAAGGGAGAGGGATAGACAGAAACATTGGTGAGAGAGAAACATCGATCAGCTGCCTCCTGCACACCTCCTAACTGGGGATGTGCCTGCAACCAAGGTACATGCCCTTGACCGGAATGGAACCTGGGACCCTTCAGTCCGCAGGCCAACGCTCTATCCACTGAGCAAAACCGGTTAGGGCTAAAATATATTTTTATTGATTTCAGAAAGGAAGGGAGAGAAAGAGAGTGATAGAAATATCAATGATGAGAGAGAATCATTGATAGGCTGCCTCCTGCATGCCCCCTACTGGAGATCAAGCCTGCAACCCAGGCTTGGGCTCTGACAGGGAATGGAACCTGACCTCCTGGTTCATAGGTCAATGTTCAACCACTGAGCAACACCAGCCAGGCAGCAATTTATCATTTTTAAGTAAATAAGAAGATATCAGTATTCAAGATGTCACTATCACTTGTGGTGTTTCTATTTTTTTTTAAACAAAAACTTTATTGAACAACTAGAACTGTATACCTATATTAATTAATTTTCATCATTTTTATGATTTATCAATATTGGCATATATTTATTATGCAAACAAATTTTATTCTTCATTTTTTTTCAGATTAATGTTTAACCAATTACAGGCTAAATTGGAGTTATGTGCACTATGTTATATTTTGAATTTAAACATAACTTCTTTTTCTCTCCATTTTTCTTTACTTAGTATTTTGACTTCAAATGAGCCAGGGTGGTATGTTATAGTGCTAGAATTCATTTCTGTGAGAAGACTTATGTTTGCAGAATAACAATGAAATAGTATTTAAAGAAAGTATACTGCTTTAAAAATTAATTTTTATTTGATCAAAGTATAAGTTTTAGAAACATTATTACCCATGTATTAGAGAAAAAGTTTATTTGCTTGAGGAAAAAATATAGCCATATAAATATTTAATATTAATAAGCACAGAAAATTATAATCTTAGGCCAGGTGGTAAAGCTATCAATTGTTGCCAACAGAGAACACTATCCAAAACAGAATTTCATCTTCTGTTATCATGGAAATCATCACCATGTGCCCAACTGTTTTCAGCTGTTATTCTTGATCATCTATCATTGAAAAAATAAATAAATAAATGTTACCCTTCTCATGAGATCTTGAGCAGTATTAAGTCACTAAATTTGTCTTGGGATATTTTATATAAAGTGCATTGATTCACTGCAAACATAATTAAAATCTTCTGATCTCAGACCAAATGTTCTTCCATTTGCATAAATTACTCCAAAAAATAAAGAATATTTTCAGCTTGGATCAATACATATTAAAAAACATATGGTTTTTAATGTATTTGTTTTGTGAATTTAATTTTCAAGACAGCATGCAAGTCAGCGTTTGCAAGTTTATAGTTTTATGTTATTGTAACCTTTAATGATTTTCTAAATATATTTCCTGTACACATCAAAGAATATAACCTAAAGAGAATTAATCAATGCTACATTTTTCTCATAACCACTGCCAGTGGGCGGTTTATTGGTCATATTCCAGAATCCTAAGCTTAATCAATTTAGGTTATTATTATAGATATTATCCTCATAATCTATCCAAAATTCAGTTGCTGTCTGAACAGAAAGGACTAAAAGTGCATTTTGGTTGGATTAAAAACATGTTTGCTTTCTGCATGAATCTATGTTTTAAAAATCCAATAGAGGTCTCAGGGCATCAAAAACACTGCAGTTAGCCACGAGGCCTCTAATGACTAAAATTCTATTTTTTAATAGTTTGTATTCTAGCAAGTTTTGTGGAGATTTATATGTTGACCATACCAACTAACAAAGATTAAACCTTGTCTCAATAGGTCCTCAAACCATATACATTGAATATGTGCATTTTGGGGGTATTAACCTTAATAAAACTATTTTAGAAAAATATTGTGGCCAATTTAATACATACGGACATGTGACAGAATGAATCTGTGCCTCCATAAATACCATTACAAAATAAGAATGACTAAAAAATCACTGCATGTTTGTTCCCTACTAAGCAGTTAGTGTTTTGTTAAAATGTTGTTTTTTTGTTGTTACCCTAAAAATCCAACCTGGGATATATTTGATTTTGTGGGGAGGCAGGGGGAGTAGTGGTCTTTACAATACTTTTCTATCCACCCTCCCACCCACACATACCCAATATTCATTATTGAGCTATCAGATAGTAGAGAATGCTTATTGTCTAGCTTCATGTAAACTATATATCTGATATCACTCAGAAGAATCTTATGGAAATTGGTTAATTATATTATGCTGCATACACATTTTAAAAAGCATATGAACTTCCTTAGATTTCTGAAAAGTTGAGTATATAAACAAACCCTTTTTTAAGTTATTGATAATAGTTTATTGTTTTTAATCACCTCGATAGCAGGACAGGCAATCACTTTTTATATTAAAACTAAAGTCCTGGTGCACAGGATTTGTGCACTGGTGGGGATCAACCCGCTGTGGAAGTGCTGTTCATCCCAGTCAGCCCAGCGGTGCTCCCACTGTGGGAGCACACTGACCACCAGGGGGCATCTCCTGAGTTGAGCATATTCCTCCTGGTGGTCAGTATGCATCATAGCGACTGGTCGACTGGTTGTTCTGGTCATTCCACCATTTGGTCGCTGGGCTTTTATTATATAGGATAAATATGTACAATGTGATTGAATAAATTATATGGTTAAGAATCTTAACATATTTCTGTAGTGTGTTAAATTTTACCAAGATAGGAAAAATAAAATGCTACATTGCATCAAAAAATACTCATAAAAAATTATTAAAAGAAGGCCTTCACTTTTCATTAATTTCCTTCTGACAAATTTTAGTTCATTAACTTCATTTTTTTTTCAGGTTTTGAAAATAGTGTATTTCTTACTAATATATTTTTAAAATTGTTATTAGCTATATTAGGGTAACACTGGCTAATAGCCTGACATTAATTTCATGTGTACAACTTTATAGTTGTATACTCTATGATAATATGGATGGATCTTATGGAATGAGTTAGGCAAAAAAAAAGATAACTGTCCGGCTGACATAGCTCAGTGGTTGAGCTTTGACCTATGAACCAAGAGGTCACAGTTGGATTCTTGATCAGGGCATATGCCCAGGTTGCAGGCTTGGTCCCAGTGTGGGGCCTGCAGAAGGCAGCCAATCAATGATTCTCTTTCATCATTGACGTTTCTATCTTGCTCTCCCTCTTCCTCTCCCTATCCCTGAAATCAATAAAAATCTATTTAAAAAAATACTTTTCTCTCATATGTGAATATAAAATAAAAAGCAACAAATGAATAAGCAAACCAAACATACAAAGAAACAAAAAAAAGCAAACAACAAACTCATAGATACAAACAAGAGAATGGTGGTTCTCAGAGGAGAAAAAAGGGTAAAGGGAGGACAAAGAGCGTAAATGGGGTCAACTACACGGAGACTAGACTGCGGGCGGGAAGCACACATTAACTTCTTGACTTAAGGTATGAGTTGTGTGTAGACAGATGGAATCACTTGAAAAACTACAGTGTATTCTGGTAACACTTCTATAGAAATATTTCCTGACAATCTAAACGAGTCTCCTACCAATACAGGAAGGCAGAGGGTAGTCCCATGCCCTTCTCTCCCCAGTCATGCACTTGAGAAGGCTACTTCCATGGAGAGTGTAGCCGGGATTGCATCCGTAAATGATAGTGCTACCAGCAAAGTGGCCTTGGTCACTGATCTTGTATCCAAATTGTGGAATGCCAGGGTCTTCACAATGTGAAAGTTCAAAACCTGCGAGAAGAATATAAATTTATTAAAGGTGAAATTTAACAGAAAAAATTAAAACTCTACAAATCATGCATTCCTATTATTTTCATACAGTTACATTCCCTTACTCAGTTGTATTCTCTTTCCTACTTATAATACTCTTACCACATTTAATTTTGATATTAGGAAACAGCCAAAGAGAGTTTTTACATTTTTTAAAATAAGAATTTTTTTCTTTTGTATTTTTCAAACGATTCCCATGGGCTATATGACTATATCATGGCTTGTTTTAGTACTAAGCTGCTTGCATGCTTTAAGTGATTTACAGCTAATAATAGGTTCTGGCCATTATAAGTACTACATCAAAATTTAAAACATAAAATTTATGTGAAATCATAACTGTCCAAGTAACAAATATGTCCACTGCAAATATAAATTGAGACTCTTTACTGCTATAGTCTTAGAACATGAAATAGTTTTATATTTAAAATATACTTTATCAAAAAATAACATAATAGTAATTAGATTGAAGAACCCTGAATTGTTATATTCTGCCTTCTCCAGAAATTTACAGCTCTGAAAAAATCCTCACAGGGAAATAAGCCCCCAAACACATATTTATTCTTCCTACATGTTGTCACTCTGGGGTGTAAAGAAAATATTTTTGTGATTCTACAGGGTTTGGGCTTCTTGCATTAATTTTACTGGAAAGTTGGGACCCTGGGGCCAGAGCAAGCCTTAAGAAGTTATTTTACAACTACAACACTAGTAAGAGAATTCGAGAGAGGTTTCTCTAACTTTGGAGGAGGTTTGTGTTTATACTTGAAGGGAAAACAAGGCCAGGGCCTGAGGGACATCTTCAGATGACAAAAACTGCACGCACAGGGGGCTAATCTGGCCTCTGGAGAGATGTCTTTACTTTGCAAAGGTTAGAATAAAAAGCCAGATTCCTTCCAATCCATCTCAAAGAAGCAAAGGTTTTTCTCTCTCCTTTCCAGACAGGAGGGCGAGACAACTACTTTAAACAGAGGAAGCCTATTTTTCTTCATCCCTTGTCTGTCCACTCGTGTAGATTTTTCTATCTGATTTTCATCTTGTTACTACAAGGTTAAGGGCCGGGTCAAAGGGGGCTTACAGGTTATTGTTATTATGATTATATTATCTTAATGATAATTGGGTCTCTCAAGATCCAGAAGACCTTGGGTATAATTCAGAATAAAATTAATAAAGATGGATATTAAAAACCTAACAATCGGAGCACAATAAACTGTTAAGATTCTGAAATAACTAGAAGATACTTCGTAATTTAAACCAAACCTAACACTAGTAATCAAAACATATTTCCAACACCCTATGGAATTCTCTATCTCTAATGTTTTACAAAAAGAAGATAATTAGGTGCAAAATTATCCAAGTTATGACTTCTGAGACTAGAGAATGAAAAAGAATATCCAGATAGCGTCATGTATGAGGGAAATCTGTGATTTTAACACAAAAATGTTGGAGATAAGGAAAACATTTGTGTCTTAAGTTATATAATAAAAAGATTTGCATCTCTTTTATAGGCACAGATCCTTGACCAAATTAGTATAGAAACTAGAAAGTAAAATTTACATCATTGGCTTTTTTACAGTATCAAAACATACATAAAATCACCAAAACTTGTAAGCTGGAAGTAATGTGTTTATACTATAATCTCTGTGTGTTGAGGGATATATTTGCTTTTGGAGAACAAAAGGATACTTTCCTAGTCTCTTTTAGGGGTTCTTAATCATTCCCTCTTCAGTTAACTGATAGAATTGCTCTGCATATTTCAATTCATTTACAATCACTGCTTCTTGTGTTTGTTTCCCTACCAACTAGAACGATTTGATTACTTTTTCTTTCTCACAATGCCCACCAAGCACAAATCTTGGCACATAGCAGATGTTCAATAATGCTCCTGGATGACTTTGGATTTTTAAAGGCAATTACTTCTAGGAAACAACTAAAAAAATACCTAAAATAATTCTAATGAGAAACTGGAGTTAGTGAGACGATTAAAAAAACACATCTTCAGAAATTTCCCTTATGGATCAATTTGTAACAGCCCAGTTTGGGTAAAAATATGTTAAGGGAAATTCAAACAGCTTCAGAGACAGAGCTAGACAAAAAGTTAGACGTTAATTCAAATGATGACATATTATTTATATATGTATATATACATACATGCATGTTATATATATATAACAAGGTATAAGGGATACATGTTCTAGCAAGTCAGTCTTTTAAACACAGAAGTAGAAATAGCAGAAGTTGTAACTGTAAAATTTCAGAACATTAATTTGTATACTTGATACTATTTTTACTTACTATTTTTTTTGTTTTTAATTAAGGTATTACATATGTGTCTTTATCCCCCCATTACTCCCCCCCTACATCCCCCCTGACTCATGCCCTCACCTCCCTGGTGTCTGTGTCCATTGGTTATGCTTATATACGTGCATACAAGTCCTTTGTTTGATCTCTCCCCCTTACCCCCACCCTCCCCTGCCTTTCCTCTGTGATGGTTTGATCAATGCTTCTCTGTCTCTGGATCTGTTTTTGTTCACCAGTTTATGTTGTTCATTATATTCCACAAATGAGTGAGATCATGTGATATTTATCTTTCTCCGACTGACTTATTTCGCTTAGCATAATGTTCTTCAGGTCCATCCATGCCGTTGCAAATGGTAGGAGTTCCTTTTCTTTTTTACAGCAGCATAGTATTCCATCGTGTAGATGTACCACAGTTTTTAATCCACTCATCTGCTGATGGGCACTTAGGCTGTTTCCAAATCTTAGCTATTGTAAATTGTGCTACTATGAACATAAGGGTGTATATATCCTTTCTGATTGGTGTTTGTAGTTTCTTGGGATATATTCCTAGAAGTGGGATCACTGGGTCAAATGGGAGTTCCATTTTTAGTTGTTTTGAGGAAACTCCATATTGTTCTCCACAGTGGCTGCATCAGTCTGCATGAATTTGCATACTTGATACTACTTTTAAAGTGTCCCTGTTCAAAAATTGCAAAACTGCATTCCTTCTACTAGACATAATATTGAGTTTATCATTCAAGATGCAGCCACTTTTGAGCATATATCATTAATAAAAACAAAAATGAAAGTCAAGCTTTCTTTTCAAGGTTCATTACCAAATTCATCCTTCCTTAATTAAGTGAATGCTCTGTAAATGCGTTTGGCAATTGCTGGTGATGAGGTAAAATGGAGATAGTTTTTGTATATTAAGATAACTTCTAATACTTTGCATTGTAGATGAAAATGCACATGGACAATAGTATATAAACTACCAAGCACAACATCATTTAGCCCAGTTTGGTGGAATTATTATTGCTTATTCATAAATATTCAGAACTTTATGGAAACATTCAGCTGCCAATCTTTTCATTGAAAAGCTCAAATATTTGAAACTTACAATTAAATAAAGAACTGTATACAAAATCATATAAGGTATTAATATTCCCCATTCCTTGTGAAATCTGATAGTCTGATGAAATGAAAATTTCTAGAGCACGAAGGGAACTGAAAAATCCCCATTACCTGAATTCTTTTGACTTGCTGAATAACTTACATTGAGGTCTAATCCTTTCCTGTCACCATGTAGTATAGTATTTCTTTAAGGATTTCTAATTTAGTTTTTTTTAATATGTTTTTATTTTAAATTATTTTTTATTGATCTCAGAGATGAAGGGGAGAGAGAGAGAGAGAGAGAGAGAGAGAGAGAGAGAGAGACATCAATGATGAGAAAATGATGAGAGAGAATCATTGATTGGCTGCCTCCTGCATGCCCCACACTGGGGATTGAGCCCACAATCTGGGCATGTGCCCTGACTGGTAATTGAACCATGACCTCCTGGTTCATAGGTCGATGCTCAACCACTTAGCCATACCGGCTGGGCTCTAATTTAGTTTTGAGTTATAATTTGAAACCTACAAAGGATAATGTAACTTCACCAATTTACTCTATCACATTCTAGAATCATAGTTGCTCAAGTTAATTTTAATTCATATTCATTTTCAGAATAATACTCATAGTAACTGTTAACATTCAAATTAACATTATTATTAAAAGAACCAATATTGCAAAATAAGTTAAAGTTCCATTCATGTCCCTCCTTAATCCCTTTATGGTCTTTCCCTACCAAGAGCTGGCAAATATTCTGAATTAGTTACCATTATCACACATATTTTATATATTTTACCACATATCTATATGTCTATGAAAATACATAATATGTTTTGCAAGTAGGTATACATTTTACTAATTATAAATTTATTTTAAAACTTCTTCTGAGCCTTTATATATTGCCCAGCATTTTCTTTTAACCTTTATATTTATGCACATATACATTGTATTTATTTTAACTACTCTGTGGAATTCCACTGTAGGCCAACCCCAAAGTGATTTATTTATTCTCTAGTTGATGAGCATTTATAACATTTCCAATCACTATGGTTACAAAAAGGCTGTGCTTCTATGTACCCTTTCAAAAGTATTGTTTCTATAGGTTATGCCCCATGTCCGGATCCATTTTGTCCCTAAGGTTCATTCAAAGTTTGCTAATCTACTATTCAACTTTTGCCTTGACTTACTGAAAGGTAAACAGTTGAATCCGTACCTCAACATAATTTCTTTTCAATTTATTAGGAACAACAACTGTGTATTCACACAGGGACATGTCATGTCTGGTCAGAAAAACAGAACCAATGCTACAATAAGGCAGGAGGCTTAGAGATATATGATATCTGAAAATTAACTTTTTGAATGTAAGTAGCATTTTTGATGTAACTTAAAATAAAAAGACCCTTATGAGTGTGTGTTTTTTTAATCAGAGTTTTGAGCTTATAGAAGTTATGACTTTAAACAAACAAACAAAAAGATTGTGGAAATGACTGCTATTCATTCCACCTGGAGAAACAGGTGGAATATAAAGAATACATATTTTTAAACTGCCAGTGCTCTAAATTCTACGTATAAAGTCTGAAAAAAGTGCTGGTTTGTGTATTGTACATCACACATTTGTACATCATTCTGGAATGGTGGGGTTCAGCATTTCCTGATTTTTTTATTTTATTTTCTTTACAATCAGCCATTTGGTATTTGGCCAAATGTAAAAATGGTGTACTCTAATTATACCTGGGAATGGAATTTAATGAGATTTTGCCAAATTACTCTTCTAGGTGGCTTTACCAAAGGTAAAAGAGGTTCAAGCTCTTCAAACTGTCATCAACACTTGGAATTGTGCACCTTTTTAATTTTTACCAATTTTATGAATGTGCGCTAGCATATTATTTAATGTTTACTCTTCATTTCTTAATTTCTATTATGCATTTGACTTATTGGCCACTGGAGTTTCTTCTGTGAAATTTTCTTTTAGAATTTTTTTTTCTTATTGACTTGTAGGATTTTTTCTATACAGTGTATGTTTATATATATCTATATACATACATATATATGTATTTTAGGAGCTAATATAGGATGTTAAATATTTATGTTTAAGATTAACAGAACTTTTGGGATGTGATGGCTATAGAAATGGTAATGTCTCCTTTGTTATTCCAGTATGAAGCAAGTACATGCAATATTGTCTGTAAACTGATAATCAAGACATATTTCTTTGATATTTTAGTTAGAATATATTATACTACATAATGCAGCATAAATCAATACTTCCTTTATTACTTAGTTAATTTCAAGATTTAAAGAATAAAGGAAATGCCAAAAATATCTGTCTTAAGTGGTTTATAGGACATAGGAATACATGGAATAATTCTGTTGCTCTTTTGTAATTTAATTATTTTCTACTTGCATTTGCATTAAATAAGTTATACACTAAGAATAAAATTAGAGTTAATAGGTCATCTGATTATTTTTCACGGTTAACATTGCCAACAACATACTGTAATGAATTTAAAGAGTTTAAAGAGGGTAATTTCTTACATATGTATAAGGCTAGTACACAAGAAAAGGCATCAAACATTCACTAATGCCCATCTTTAATTTGAATATAAAATCTTAAATGGCCATGTTGTGTAGATTATTGAATCATTTCAAGTAACAACAAATAACAACAAACAATAACAACAAAAGCCTGGAAGGCTAAGAGAGTTTAAATATAGCAGAACTTTTCTCTTGCAATAGCACATATGTCTCAGGTCTTTAGTAAATTAAATGTACAGAAGTGATAACAAGGGGACATCTGAACCCAGGGGCACTGCTAATGGCTGGACATACGGACATTGCCAGATCAGCTTTAGAAAAGACAATGCTATAACCCATCCTAAAGGTATAATTTAGTTCTCTAATAGGATAGCTTAAACATCTAACTCCTTTCTACTGAATGAAAGTGGGGTAACTACAAATGAAAAGCTAAAAGAATTTGCAATGAAACATATCTTCAAGAGACAGAGTTTTAAAACTGAATAAACACCCTGAGAGACACTAGGAGTATGCCATGACCCTACAGTGCATTTGGCCAATGGGAAAGCATTCAGATACTCAGGAATAAAATGACAAAAGTTGCTTTGGGAAGAAGTGCATTAACATTTAAAACATTAATTTTCTTTACAATTACATCAGTGATAAGAAAGAGCATTACTTAATGGAATTTTCCAAAAATAAAATTTAAAAAATGCCCAGTCAACATGGCTCATTGAACTATGAAGCATGAACCAGGTCACGATTCCCAGTCAGGACACCTGCCCGGGTAGCAGGCTTGATCCGTGTGGGGCATGCAGGAGGCAGCCAATCAACGAAGTCTCTCTCATCATTGATGTTGTTATCTTTCCCTCTCTCCCTTCCTCTCTGAAATGACTACAAATATACTTAAAAAATAAAAATAAAAAAACTACAACAGGTTAGGTGCAATATAGTATGGTAAATAAGAGCATGGATTCTAGAAGCAGCAGAGCTCCTCAGCTCTGCTTCCATATCTGCACTTAATAACTATGTGACCTTGGGCAAGTCACATAACTTTTCTGTGCTCTATGTTTCCTCCTCTTCTTGTGGAATACAACAGTACCTCACTCACAGGATTGTATCTAGCAAGTGGTAGATAAATGTCGGTTATTATTTTAAACCCGCACATTTGACATGGTAATATTGAAAGTCTCTGTGCCTTTAAATAAAATCCAAGCCCCTCACAGTCCATCTCCCCTCTGCCTACCTTCCAACTTTACCTCTCACTTTGTCCTGTTCTTCTCGTTGATCCAGCTCCTGGCACACAACTCAAGGCCAGGCCTCTCTTAAGCCTTTGCACTTATCTGCCCTCTACCCCCAGATCTAAATGTGGGTTCCCCTTCTTTTAATCCACTATTGCCCTGTTATAAACTAATTCTAGGTGCAGTTCCCTTATCTTTTGTTCATATCTTTATTTTCTGTCTTGTCCCAATAAAACATTGGCTTCATATGGACATAAACTTTGTCTTATTCACTGTTTTCTTTATCTCTAGATCTCAAGCATTTCAGTGGGGAAAGAAAAAATTTAAACCTATGACCAAATAAGTAATCTCAACAATAAATTATTTCCAGTAGAGGAGTAAAAGGGAAGACAAGTCACCAAATAAAAAATGACATTTTTACAACTTAGCCTTCAGAGAGAGAAATACAATAAAAGACACCAGGTTTTAGAAATGCATTCTTGAAATGTGCAGTGAGGAGCTGAAGGAGTCTAGTCAGAATATCCTATAAGGATTTTCCAAATTATATTAGAGTGTTACCCAGAGCAGAATAATGGTTTAGCAAGGATACTGTATTGAGACCTGACCTTCTGATTTGTTCTGCCAACTTTAGGAAAAAGGAATGGTCATTTTTTCCCTATTTTACTCCCCTATACCTTCTCATGAAAACAGCCATGCCTTTATGGGACACAGGGAAATTAACAACTCATTTGTGTTATATAAAGCACCTGAAAGCATGCTTCATCTAGATCTTTATTTGGGTGAGTTTCAGATTTCTCAAGGGCAAGAGTATTGATGGCCATTATCTTGAAAAGAATGGAAAAGCGATCTGACTCAAGGAAGTAATTGCTCCTGCGAGGCCAGCCGGAGGGAAGGAGGAGCAGTGGGAAATCCTGCTATAGTCAAGGTCTGACCGAGTGTCACAGAGATTTTATGTTTGATCTGCATAGCTGCCCCCACTTCAACTGACTAATCAAACTAGAATTGACTGAGAAACTTATTTGGGAGTAAAAGACTAAATAAGATTCTTCTTGACAACTCTAAAGGGTAAAGACTGAAGAAATTTAATTTGCTTTAGGAAATAAAGGGGTGTGACAAAGGGTGTGACATTTTCTCCCCTCAAGTATATCCTAGGTATGTATATGACTTATCTATTGTGGCAAGAAAGTGAGACAAGCCCCCCGTTTTCTTAGCATAGTAAGGCTAATATTAATAATGTGTAAACCAATGCTTTTCCTTTCTAAACACCGAAGATTCTCTGGGCTTCCATGACACCATTAATCATGGAGGCATATATTAATGCAATACCTTTGGACATATTAATTTTTAGAATATCTGCTATCGCTGTACCTGATAGTAGACACTGCAAGTTGCCTTTTCACTATCTCTTTTCCTCTTCTTCCTCACTAAAACAAACCCCTGATTTTGTTACAAGCAGTTATAGAATCATATCAGACAGTGTATTATGATGGCCTAATACTAAACCATTTAGTCTGCCAAATACTTCATTTCCTGGGGTGCCTTCTAAAAAAACTTCAGGCATAACCGCATGGCCCAGTTTTAAGAGAGTGTCTAACAGAGGAAAGTGCATTCCTGATAAAAGGAACGCGTGTGATTGGCACTGCCTGTTCTTTCTTCCTGCCTTGAATGTGTCTATCCTGTGACCGTGTCACAAGCACGAAGAGAAAAAGTGAACACTAGGGAGGCCACAGTAGCAAGAAAGGGGCAAGACCCTTACTGACTAGTTTGAACACTTGTGTCAAACCTACCTGTCATCTTTCTCATATACATCCTTGTTGTTTAGGCCATTGGAAGGTTTTCCATTACTTTAAGCCAAAACCAGCCTCTCAGTCACTATTCTCACTATTTGCTATTCTTGGTGATTATATACATAATGGAGCAAGAAGACAATTGAAAGGAAATGAACCCCCAGTGGCCTGTTTTACAATATTTCTTTATTTTTTATCTCAGCCAAATGAGGTTCTGTCTACCTCAAACTGAAAATAACCACACAACAGCAAGTGTTACTAACTCAACAAAACCGACAATAGAAAGATAGCTAGAAAGTGACTATCATTTGACCGTGTGTCACTTCACAAGGGTGGTCTTAAAGGCTTCTTTATGCTAAGATTAGAATTAAGAGAAGCTAGGTAAGTGGGATTAATCTGAATTGTATCATATGCCTTAAAAGTGCTTAATATGTTCTTTTTAATCTCAGTGCCTTTCCTTGTCCTATTCTCTTTGCCTGGGATACTCCCTATTTCTTTCTGTGACCTACCAACCCTACCTTTAATACCACCTAATTCAGGAATCCTTACCTGACCTGCCCACCTTAATGTCCTCTCTCCTGTCTCTAATTCTCTTAATGGCAGAGGAGGAGTTGAATTTAGGAATAGCTGGACACAGGAATTCAAACACAAATACAGTTGTTGCTGCTTCATTTTTCCCATATATGAACACCTAGTATATTCTCTCATTAGGAGATGAATTATTGCTGCTAAGAATTTTATGAATATTTAAAGTATGTGGCCTAGTAGAATCTGCTGTATCATAAAGGCATTTTATAAACACAGTATTGAGACCATATGTTAATTTTACCAAAAAATATGTAAATAGATACAATTGAACTAAAACAGACTAAAGGCATTATGAAGGGAAATGGCCCCGAAGAACTATGCACATTATGTTTGCAAAAATTATAACCACAATACAGTGTGATAACTGTCACATTAATTATAGATATAAACACATATTTATAGATATAATACCCTTTTTAAAAATAATTGCTTTTATAAATTCTTCCCAAATTCTTTAGCTTCCTGTCTTCATAAAGACGTGCTAAAGGATGAACAATTAGAGTCATTAAAAAAGAGTGACTTCAAATATTTGCTTTTTAAGGTTCCTCTTATTTGGCACCCAATAACTCATGCCAATGACAATAAAGTCAATGATTTTCCTCATCCCAGATTCCCAAGCTCCCCATACAATTTAAAAATTCAGATATGTCACTCCAATAAATTAAATTAAAGAATCCAATTATGTCCTACAATACCCAGTTTCTTTGCATCAATAATGTCAAGTTACATAGAGTTTAAATATCAGAAAAGAAAATTTCTATTTCCTCTATGAAACCCATTAACATTTTAGACATGGAGAAATGCAAAATGATGCAGAACAAAGAAAGGCCACTATATAAACATTGAGCCATAACTTGAAAAATGTCAGCAGACCTGCTAGAAAACAGAAAGGAGAAGAAGAAAGCATATTTAAAAATATTTGCCCTTCCGAAGAGATCACATCATTTATATTTGAGCAATAATCTTCAATACCATTACTTTTAGTCCATCAAACAGTATACTTATAACATAAGTGGCTTGGATTTTCATTTGTCTTTGCAAGGACTTCATAAAAAGATCACATTATACAAAAAGTTCTTAGGATTTAAAAATAGGTATTTAACATTCATGTTGTTAATTTATTTTTCCTTCATGTTAATGATGTAACAATTAAAGAACAAGTAGAAAAAGCCTTGACGTAATCAGGGAACAAGAGTAAGCTCTCAGTATTATACACCAGAATATATTAATATAATGAGCCATACTCTTCTGTCCACTATTTCAAATTTCATTAAGAATATTTAAACAAATGATTATGATTCATATCCCCTTTATAATTCCATGTGAATAACTTTAGTGCTTTACCTTTTTAATTTCCCTGTTTTCGTAATAGTTTCCACTCATCTGACCTCTTGAGAAAATTTAGAGTGGTCATTAGATTTTTTTTTCCAAATATTCTAATACTAAAGATTCCTGAATATTGCTACTTAATTTATTTTGCTATATTAAATGAGTATTCTGAACTTCTAAGAATTTATTTGATCTGATGGTAAGTTTATTAAACACATATAACCACTTCAATTTATCTGTGCTTTACTTTTTAGTACAGTGTCTTACACAGGGTGAAACTCCATAAATATATTATTTGAATATAATTTATTGTTCATTGATGTAATTAGTCTACTTCTTATATTTTGGCAATTGTAAAATTAATTCATATGACAATGTGATCTACCTACCTATGATTCATGGTCTTTGAACTACTACCTGTTTAATTGTCAGAATAGTTGTTTGAGTATAATAGAGTAGGTTTTTATAAAGTTATTTTTAATAAAGCAATTCAACACAAAAAAGGCAAAACAAAATAAAAACTTAGCTACTCTTTAGTGTAAAATCACCTGAAACCATCATTTCTCATCAATAACTGTCCAACTGTTCTATCATACACAAATTGTGTGTGTTTTGCAATTACAGGTGGGAGCCAAAATATTGGATTCCTATCTACTAAAGAGTTTAGTTGTATTTCTTAAGTATTCGATGGGGAGAATAGTGCCATTTTGAAAATAAACAAATAATCTCAAAGTCACAGATTACTTAACCTTCCTGAACCTTAGTTATTTAAAATGTAAAACAGCAACAGTTAGAATATCTGTAATTTATGGAATTATTGTTTGGATCAAATGCAATATGTATGTAGAAGGCAGCCGCAAATTGCAAACTGATGATCAAATGTTGGATTTTACTTCACCTAGTATACTTCAATTATTTAACAGATTCTCAGAATTAGTGTTTGACAACTTTATTCTTCCAAAATACTTACTGGTATAGACAAGTTGAAAGCCTTCATCTGTCCCTTCAGAATCAGAATTAAATTCTAGCCAGAGCTGATTTGAAGTACTACTAAGAGTCAATCCTCGCATAGACGCTCCAGTGAAAGCACCTAATAGATGAGTTGTTTTATCTTTTCCATCATAAATCTGCAAAATATATTTATAATTAAAATGTAAATGTGCCAATAATAACTAATTCAGATGATGTATTTATATCTACATAAAAGAAAAAATTATCATAATCTTCCTAAATAAGTTTACTACATGTTTTCAAAGGAAAATTATACATGCATATTGATTCCTATAAATAACAGGCTAAGAGTTAAAATTCACATGGTTAATTTTAAAATTCCAAACTCAGTAGAAGCTAAGTCATACTCAAACCAATGTTATATAACTTCTCTTATTATGAAAGCAATCCTTTCTTCTTCATTTTTAATGGCAGAGTTAAAAAGCTGATATTAACTACAAAGAGATTTATTTCCAAGGTTGGTTGATTGGTTGTTTTCTGCAACTTGCTCAAGGGGACCAAACACCTGCTTTTCTAATAATATAAATCATACAAAATGTATATGCTTCTTTTTCAATTTCTATAATTTACCCATTTACTTTAACTTACCTAACTTTTACATTTTTTAAAAAAAATATTTTTATTGATTTCAGAAAGGAAGGGAGAGGGAGAGAGATAAAAACATCAATGATGAGAGAGAATCATTGATTGGCTGCTTCCTGCATGCTCCCTATTGGGGATCGAGCCTGCAATCCAGGCATGTGCCCTTGACCAGAATCAAACCTGGACCCTTCAGTCCATAGGCCGATGCTCTAACTACTGGGCCAAACTGGCTAGGGCACAGTCTTAAAATATTAACTTAGAACAGTGCTAAATGCTTTTAGAAACTACTTAAACAACTCAAAAATATACAGAAGCAAAACTGATAAACTCCCAAGTATCCCTCTATCATTCTCATTCTCACTGCAGTCTGACTTGCTTTTATCAATGCATTCTAGACATCTCTTCAGGTCAGAAGATAAAGAGGCTTCCTTTTGAACACTGTGTAATATTTTTTAAATATATTTTCATTGATTTTTAGAGAGTGAGGAAAGTAGAGAAAGAGAGAGAGAAAGAGAGAGAAGCATCCATGAGACAGCAAAGCATAGACTGGCTGCTTCCTGTATGCCCCCTCCTGGGAATTGAGCCCACAACCCAGGCATGTGTCCCAAATGGGATTCAAACCAGCAAACCAGCAAACCTTTTGTTGCTCAGGACAATGTCCAACCAACTGAGCCATACCGGCCAGGGCTGGGTAATATTTCATACAGTGACATTACCACAACTTGCTGTATCATTTCCATATTAATGAATTCAAGTTGTTGTTTTTTTACCACTAAAACTAATGCTGAAATAAGCAAATTTTTTATATAAACTCTCATTATTTGGTACTTGTATTTCAGTAAGACATTATTCAAAATATGATACTTCTGGGCTAAAACGTATTGCCAGATTATTTTCCAAAATGTGTCTAGTAATTAAGCTGAAGGTTTACCAGTAATGCATGTTAACACTGTTTTTCCTTAGAAGCATGTGCTTTCAATGTGGGGTTATTACCTAGGAGGTGGAAATTGACTCTTGCGGGTCATAAACTCTTAGATATTATGATGATTTGTGGTCCTACAAAGATCAACTCTATCTTACAAATATTATTCCATAGTATTTAGTTTCATGGAGTTGGGGTTAGAGTTCTTAGGTGAATGTTAATCAGTAGAGAAAGCTGAGAAATACTCCTCAAAGTTATTTGTCTCTTGCCTGACATTAAGAGTAGGAAAGTGGATCACTAAACTCCTAATCTAGTGATCTTGCCAGAGCAGCAATGTTCCCAAAAATGGTATTTATGCATTGTGTTAAGTACTATCCTTCTTGACCCAGAGAAAATTTTAAAAAACGATCCAATATTTTCTGTTATTGGAGAAATATATTTATTTCGAGTCTTTCTATTTTTTAAGCTAGCATAATACTTTTTTTCAAAAGAAACTTTCTTAGAAACATACTTTTAAGAAATTATTAAAAGAAAAGGCACTAATGTTAAAAATATATAACAGGAAAAGAATTATCATGTGCCTAGCTGGGAGGACCTAATTCAACACTTAAACTCACTAAATAAAGATTATTTAATAATGTACAGCCAAAAGGTAGAAAACAAACACTAAAGGAGCACTACTCTATCAACAAAGTAAAATGAAGCATGATCGTTTAACCATGAATTTTAAAAGAACGTATAAAATTATTAAATCCAATGACACAAGTGTAAATTAGGAAGGCTTTAAAAAGATAAGAGTTTTATAGTAATAATCAAGTCAATGCTTTTAACTGGTAAATAAAATCCTTCAAATGTATTCAAAAACATATGGAAACATACAGGCAACAGGGAAGGACAATGTAGTATAGTAAAAAACAAATTACTTTTGAAAGAGACATGAATATAAGCATAGAAGTAAGAGGATAAAAGAACCAAAATGTACTTTCATTTAAAAGTAAATTTACTTTACAGAGTAATTATTGGGTCTAATCAGAACCATACAGAACTTTTATTTGAGACCGTTACTTCTCATATTTCTATTCTTATTAAAATAAGGATCTTTAAGAATATTTTTATTTACTTGGGCCCATTTTTCTTTTTTAAAATATAATATTTTATTATTGTTATTTTCAGCATATATCTTAATATCTATTTTTTTTCAAAAAGCTAAAAGAACTAAGATAACTGTATAATATTATACTTTTTAATTGGAAATGAATAAATTCTTGGTTTTTCCCAAAGAAACATTCTTAGTTACTTAGCACCTAATTCAGATAATAAAGACTTACTTTTATGCCAAATATAGAATTTCAAATCAATTTAAGAATGAATAGTATGGAAGTCATTGAGCCCTTTTATAATGTTAATAAAACTCTTTGGTAAGACTAATTTGTTAAAAGGTTGCAATTTATCTGATAGTTTAACACTAGAACAGACTAAAATTTAATATTGCCATGTTTCAATTACCAAAACTTTTGTAATGGATCAGGGCTTGAAATGAGTTATGGTGTATAGACTCCTAGGTTCGAAAGGTCAAACCTTATTATGATGAACTGCTGATCAACATTCAAAACTGTTGTTAATTTTATAATGAATGTATGTTATAAGATATATGCTCAGTCATTTCTCCAATGAATTAGCAAAAAAGGTGTTATCTAAATTTAAGAACAGATAGTAGATAAAAAAGTAAGAGAGAAATTACACATGTACTTATGTATATGAACCTCTGAATTATTCCTACTCATGGACATTACAAATTTAATTTTTTGTCATTTGTTTTATAGGTTGATTTGTAAACTTAAATACATTTTTCTAACAAGGTAAGGAAGATGTCAACGTGTGAGTGAAAAATAAAGATTGTTTTAATGGTCAATCAAAAAGGACTCTATTTGAAATCTTATGTTTTTTCCAAAAGTAATATGAAACAAAGCAGAGAACTTGTATTCAAAAATATTTATGTCTCTGAAATAGCTATATATTGTGTCCTCAATTATATGAGCCAGCATATTATAATATGGGAGTTGTGGCACAATGAAGGGTCCACTTTTCAGGGGCATTAGCTTTACAGTTATACTAGAAGCCTGGTACACGAAAATTCTGTCACAGTCTAGGACCCCTCAGGGGATGTCCACCTGCTGGCTTAGGCCCGATTCCTGGGCCTAACAGTCACACATCCCTCTGGCAGCCTGGAAGCCCTCGGGGGATGTCTGACTGACATCTTTAGTGCTGCCTAGGAGGTGGGAGAGGCTCCCGCCACTACCACTGTGCTCGCAGCTGTCAGCCCAGCTTGTGGCTGAGTGGAGCTCCCCCTGTGGGAGCGCACTGACCACCAGGGGGCAGCTTCTGCATTGAACGTCTGCCCCCTGGTGGTCAGTGTGCATCATAGTGACCAGTCGTTCCACTGTTAGGGTCAATTTGACAAAGTTGAAGCCCCAACTCTACCACTGAAGTTGTAAGTCCTGTCACAAATCATTTTACGTCTGTGATCCTCAGTATGGGAGAGAGTGAAGGGCTTTTTGAGGCCTACCACAGCACTTTATACTAATGAATATTTAGAGAGTGATTTTGAGAGGGGTGGTAAAGGATTAGCAGTGAACAACAAGCAGAGCTGATAGAGATGTGTGCTAAGCGGATGTGCTGGAAAATATTTAGCAACCAGATCTCAAACAAACAAAATTGAGGAATGTATATATTCATGCAGATCATTAAAAATAACTTTTATTGACGTAAAGAGAAGTTGACAAACTTTTTCTGAAAAGAATAAGATAGTAAATATTTTAGGCTGCTGGGGTCATAACATTTCTGTTGCCACTACTCGATCATGCCATTGCAGCACAAAATCAGCTATAAATACTATGTCAATGAATAAACATGGCCTTCTCCTAATAAAATTTTACTTACAGAAACAGGTCTTAGGCCAAATTTGTCCCTTAGAGTGTTGTTTATGAATCCCTGATTTAAGGGATGTGTAGCATGCAATTTACAAATAGTAATAAAATATACAATATTATTGTAAATTCCTTAGAGCTAATTGGTTGTCACAAAATGTTTTCAGTGTTTTTTTGCCAAACCTTTTTTTTTTTTCCTGCAAGTTACAATTGCAACTGACAAACAAGAGTAGAATATGGTTTGATTATTTTTATGTTAAGTTAGATAGAAGTGAAACATCAAAAAATAGCTATATTAGGCCCAGCCGGCATGGCTCAGTGGTTGAGCATTGGCCTATAAACCTAGAGGTCACAATTTAATTCCTGGTTGGGCACATGCCCGGATTGCGGGTTTGTTCCCCAGGGTGGGGCATGCAGGCAGCAGCCCATCAATGACTCTATCAGAACAAAATTGATTTCTAAATGATATGAGCAACTTTTCTAAGTGGAATAATAGTTTTCAAATACTAGGAAAGATATCTTTTCATTTTTTGTGTGCTATGCACAATGTAATTGCTATAGACACAATATATCTCATTTAAGAGTAGATATGAGCAAAACAGTAAATCTAGTCAGTATTTGTGGTGTTTGACAACGTCTGCAGTATAAATACCCCTATTATTGATACTATTGTAATTTAACCTAGCTACTAACAGCTGGAAAGGAGTAAAGGGAAGGCCACATAGTACAGGCATTCATTTGTGCAGTTTTGCCAGGAAGCTGCATTATAGAAGCATGCCCAGTAAAGTCCAGATGAAATAGGGAAGGTACTTTCTGTCAGTCACAGCTGGGAACAGATCATGGGCGAGAGTCAGCCTGGCCACTGCAATCGCAGGAAGATAGGAGATGTTTCATTTCCTACACAAAGGACTTCTTTCTCCTGGCTCCTGGGGCTCTTGGGACCCTTGCATCAGGGGTTGTGCTCCATGAGCTCCCCTGCATTTGCCCACATGACTCACAGCCACGTGGACCCCACACGATGGACTGATGGACTACAACTAGCCTACTGCTGTACTGGACCCAGTTCCCCGTGGAACAGAAAGTTTAGACCCTGGCTTTGCTTCTCACTCTACTGAAACTCCAGCTACACATCTTCCAGGACTGGATTAAGGGAAATAATACTTTGGAAACTGAGGTATGGAATTCCATACAAATAAAAAATCACTCATCCTCCCAGGTGAGTCTCAGAAAATTCTTTTCCTTGAGCTACCATAAGAACCCCGCCCTGAGCACTTATGTGGGAAAAGTGATGCCTCGCTTTCACTGAGGACACCGTAACCACGATCACACTATCAATGCAACATCATTGAATGCAGAGTTGGGAAGAGATGCACACTCTGACCTAGTATTTCCACCATAGAGATGCAATACACTACACAACGAGCCTAAAGAGCACAGATAATAGTAAAAGTAGTAAAATAATTAGGAAATTAAAGTTGTATTTATTACCTTTGCTTTTAATATAATTTTAATCAATTTAATTATAATCTAATTGTAATCTAATTTTTAATAATGGCTATGTGTAACAACTAGTTCACAAAATTACTGACAATTTAACAACAGGCTCTTACAAGTGGCACTCCCAAAGACTCACAGGCAAGTTAGGAAAAAGCTTGAAAATAATACATCTTAGAAAACAACAGTAACGACACATTAATAACCTTCATATCATACCCCTAAAATAGGTTATTAATCAAGCCCTTCAAATATTGACTTTTTCATAAATATGACATTAATTTTCCTAACCCTTGTTTTTTGGACTCTCAAAATCAATTTTGAGTTATTTTGCTGGCTCTTTTCCATAATCATCCATTTAGTCTATTCTGCATAAGAAACAAGTCTTTAAACTACACAATGCTGACTGTGGTAGAATGATTCCCTTGAATGTTGTCTCTGCTAAACACAGCAACAACGAAAACAAAAACAGTATTTCTGACTGGTATTCAACTTGCATGCTATCAGGCTGACAATGGGAACAATTCATTGTTGATTGTTTAGAGTCTACACCTAATTAAATATCTCCTTTAAATGTGAATTGAGAGAATTAATCACATCACACATTTTGCATAAGGGTTTGGAAAGTTCAATATTCTTGCTGATTGAAAGGAATCAAACCAAAGAAGAATATATTCCTAATTCAAAACCTGCTGGTCATCAGATAATCTGGAGAGTTTTATAAAGATACATGATCCTAGGTGTAGACTAACTGAAACAGTTTCTCCAGATCTAAGGAGTCAGAAAATCTGGTAGTGATGCCAGGCATGGACTACCTAGAAGGGTCCTGTGGTCCTCTACACTTGATATAAACGTTACGAGTGTGGTTACACATAAAGTAGTGTATGGAAGGAGAGGGGAGGGTGAGAGAGTGTGAGTGAGTGAGTGGGCAGCAAAATAGATTGTGAACTCTCAAAGAGGTGTGTGTGTGTCTTTAGATACAGCTAAATACGTACACAGATTTTCTATTGCTGGGAGTGCTTTTGTTTTTATTAGAACCCAATACAGTAATGTTATCGTTTAAGAGAAACCAGAAAAAAACACCACCTTGCAAACTCTATACCCTAATCTAAATATATATAAAAGCCTAAGCGACCATCTGACCATTCAACCGTCCGATCGGTAAGCTATGACATGCACTGACCACCAGGGGGCAGACACTCAACGCAGGAGCTGCCGAGCTGCGCTGACTTGGCAACTGTAGTTCTTGGGTGACACACCTGGAACCAGAGAAGAGGGAGCCCGATTCCAGGGTGTGTCACCCAAGAACTGCCCTCTTGCAATTCAGGACCCCTCAGGAGATGTCAGAGAGCTGGTTTCAGCCCGATCCCTGCAGGCCAAGCCAAGGGACCTCACCTGTGCATGAATCTGTGCACCAGGACTCTAGTAGACATTATAAGAGAATTTAGCCAATCCTACCACATAAAGAAAACAATGCTTTTAACTTCTCTTGGTCAAGAGGATTCTATAATGGCCTATTGTTTTACTTATTTCTTCTTATTTCCTAATCTGAATGTATTAAGAGAACTGTTTCTACTAGGTTTAGAAACTGGCTTTGCTTCTATCTCTGCTGAAAACCCTTGCTGCACATCTTCCAGGACTGGATTAAGGGAAATAGTACTTTGGAAACCCGGGGATGCAATTCCACAGAAATAAAAAGCTAAGGAGTGCTGGGGATTTGGGATGGGCTCATGTGGACTAGTTTGCAGTAAAAGCAACTGACCTTTTATCCTTAGAGGACTCTGGAGTCCAAAATCTGAGAATTTTTCATTTTTGCTTTGAGGGTGCATCTGACTGCTTGTGCATGTAGGTGTCTGAACTAATCACTGGTCTTGGGATTAATGGGAGGAAAAAGGTAACATATAAACATTTTACATCTTACACTGATGGACAGACCATGAAGAAGTCAAACTTGGAAGGTAAAAACCCATCCCAAATCATCTCTGTAGAGTGGCTTGTTAAAGTCATTTTTAAATAACAATTTAGAATAAATCCCAGGCAAGACTAGCAGTAGGAGGATAATAGAATTGACAGTTTCTATTGTAGCATTGAGTATATTATATTTTCAATTTTGGAAATTATTCTAGGCAAATACCAAAAAAAATCTTAAAAAACGCTAGGAATATAAATTTTCATCCCTTCATCAATGAAACAAAAATCATTATTTAATTAAATCCACTATAATGCATTAAATTGAAGTTTTTTTCTTTTATTTCTTTCTTTCCATTATCTCTCACCACCACATCCCCTCACATAGTCACTATTACTGAGGTCCTGCTCTTTCTCAAGGTAGCACATGTCACAAGTGCATGTGACCTTCCTCCAAACAAGTACGGCACTAGAGAGCACGCTGAGGAACACACTACAGCAATTTTATTTTTATATCAGCAAATAATAAACATTATTCAGTATGGAAGAGGAATCCATACATTTCAAGCATCATGGAGAGATCAGACAAATATTTTAGGATGGGTGGGCAAGTGCTGCCTGACTTTAACACGTAAATACATGTTTATTATTGTTGCTTGTGTGATACTGATTAGTGGCTGGGCTTACCCTTCTGATCTATGTCTTGATACGTTTTTTCTCGCATAGTTAGCCTGATGGAAAAAAGTGCAAAACACAGGAATGGGCTTAAATTGATACTAAAATTCTATATATTTAGGTGTAGTGCAGGAAGTCTTCCCACGTCTATACAAATCTTAGGTGCATACAGTACCGACTGTGTTAGGGAATCATGAATTATCATCATAATGATATTCTTTTTAAAAGAAGAAAATAACCAACAATCTAAAACCACTGCTTAGATAAGAATTTCCTGCCAACATGAGATGATATTTTTTTTTTTTCAAGATTTGTGAAAACAGAATTATGTTGAATTTCTAAGTTGGCTTAAGAAAATCTTAACATTGAAGAATAAGGCTTATAATTCATTTTAAAATATTTAAATCTGATGTTATAGAAGTTTCATTTTTATTATAATCATGTTTATAAATTATATTTATCAAAACTATACTTTGAAAAATATAAATCAGCAATTATGGAAATACTTATTTGCCTAAAATTATATCTCTTTAATTAATTAATTTTGCACTAAATGTTTATTATCAACAAAGTTAATTTTTACTAAATAATTTCTAAACATTGAGTTTTTAGTTTTATATGGTTATGAAATGAGTTTTATAGTCATAAATGCAAAAAATTGTACATGTGTCAAAAGAAATTGTGACTTACTTAATAAACATCAAAATAAAAACATATTATTACTATATTTCTTACAAAAATGACCATTCATGTGTTAACTATGATATTTGTTGTTGTTGTTGCTCATAAACATTTTCTTTTCTTCTTTTTTTGTCTAAAGTTTTACATATGTCTCCTTTTTCCCCAATTGACCACCCCTCCCGCCCCCCCAGCCATTCCCACCCCGGCAAGCCCCCACTGCCCCAGTGTCTGTGTCCATTGGTTATGCTAATATGTATGCATACAAGTCCTATGGTAACTATTATTTTTATATAAATAGTTATTAAATAGGGAGGAAAAGTGTTTTTATTTTGGTGTTACTGAAACATTCAACTTTGTCATTAAATAAGTTACTCATTATAAAATACATTGGAAACAAAACAATTCATCTCAATGAAAATAATAATACAAAAATGGGAAATAATATATAATTTAAAGTTAGGAATTGTAGAATCAGCTTATGGTTGATTACATATGCATATATATGTATTAATGTATACTTAATGACTAAAAATATCAAAATGCAATGTCTGATTTCACCTACCTTAAGAACATCTCCTTGTGCTAAATGAAATGTTCTGGCTGAAATATTGATCCCCTTTCCTGCTTGAACCTGAATACTATAAATGCATTCATGGTTGTTTTCATAGTTGAGTGGGTAATTTGGAGAGAGCAAAATTCCTTCATTATTTGTTGCAGATGCACCACATTCAGCTGCAGGTAAAACAGAATATTGAAGTACAGTTTAATAGAAAGCATTATCATTTTTAAGTTATATAATGTATGGACGTGTAAATGCATTTTCTTTTAACTGGAGCCTAACAGGAAAATCATGTATGGAATGGCTGTGTGTTGTAGATGAGTCATTCCCTCTTAAATATTACATGGGAAGAACAACGGCCTGTGGACAGGACAACAAGAGTTTCAGTACATGCCCCACCCCCAGGGAAGGATAGCATGGAAAAGGGTGAGAGCAAGAGATTACTAGGATATATTGTACGTTTCTAGAAATCTGATTAATTTTTTTTTCTTTTGAACTTCTAATTTAATTGCTTAAGTATTAAAAAAGTCAAGAAATCAATTCTGTTTTATAATGATGCTAATTGGATCTTTTTAATTTTACCTTTTTTGAATTTGGTCCTTCTTCCTCCCAATAATTAGCATTCCCCTGGTTCAACAGCTTCAGTAACAAAAAGGTAAATAAATACTACATTACCTTTGAAAACTGATATAACAAGGAAAACCCACTAACCAATAACTGTAACAAACTGGGCATCTTTAGAAATAATAATATTACCTTTCAGTTTAAAAGAACAGATTAAGGCAATCTTGAAATCAGTATATTGTACTGCTAACTCTGCAGAACTAATTTTGCAAAATTTGTGGACATGTCTAACCACTTAGAGAAAATTAAACATTTCTTAATTTATTTAAAATTTAAATTCTACTCATTACTTAAAAAACTTGTAGCATGATTGCAATATCAGACAAGGCCTGACAATCCCCACGCATGCTCCTTAGGTCTCAGAAATTCAATGAACTCTGCTTCCTATCTTATCTAATAACTTGCTTCATATTACCATACCATGGGCCAGGGAGAGTTATACTTTTTTAGAGGTTTACTAACCAGAAAATATATCAAGTCACTATTTTCCAGAAATGAAATTTTTAAAAATAATGATACATGGGTACAGTCATAGGAAGTATACAAGAAAGTGAACAATGAATTGCTTTACATTTAAATGATTAAACAGTAACAAAAAATAAGGCAAAAGAAGAAAGCCTAATGAGGAAATGAAAATGATCAAGACTGAGCAATCAGTACAATATCAACATAGTATAAAATAATAAAAACTAATGCTGTAATGTTAAAAATCTACCCATCACATGAAGAAATGTGGCCCAATACATGTTCCTCCAAGTTCATTTAAACAAAAGGAAACCAAGACAAAACCTTACAGAGTCCCAATACTAATTTAAATTATTTTAATGTTCCATAAATACGGTCAAACATACAAATAGATATGTCCTTATGCTTTTAGCTGTATACGATTATAATACCAAAACAAGTTTACAAATACAGGAACAAAATTACAAAAACAATAAAATTAAAAATAGCAACATGTATCCAATGTAGCATACGGTTTTGTTTTCCTGAAATTAAATTGCCCTTGGCAATGTGGATAAAGAACCAGCTGCTAGCGTACCAGCTTTTGGAGTTTGCTATGCTTTTAATTACACTATGCTGTGTAATGATTCAATTCTCCCTCATCTTATCCCTCTCTGCACTGCTGAGAAACTTTCATCTGTATAGTATAACACGACACCATGCGTCCTTCACTTAGTGGGAAAGAATCATTTATATGTTAAGTCTGCCTCATTTCCTTCTCACTAGCTTATTAGAATCTAGGTGTGCTTGTGGGGACATGAAGACAGATGCATTGGATCCAGCAGATGGTCCAGAATGCAAGGACATTTTTATCAGTTTGGTAAGAGCATGCAAACAGTTTTTAATTATGTTATAGAATCATGGAGTTCTGATAATATGTGTTGTTGTTGTTGTTGTTGTTTAGAGAGAGAAAGAGAAACATCAACGTGAGAGAGAAATATCGATCGATTGCTTCCCACACATGTCCGCTCTGATCGGGGACTGAACCTGTAACCTGGGCATGTGCCCTAATGAAGAACTGAACCTGCCTACTTTTGGTGGACAGGATGACACTCCTGCCAACTGAGCCACACCAGACAGGGCCTGAGTGTTTTTTTATGCCAGCTTGCAAAACAGTGATATACTGATTAAGAGGTCAAGCTTTAAACTTCAGAGATTTTGTTTACAAAATTAAGCTTCATCTTCTATCTGTATATATTTGGCAAGTTATTTATTTTCTCTCTTAAGCCTCAATAGTATTATCATTACAATGTAAAAAATAATACCCTCCTCAGAGGAATGTTTAGTTTGTGTGTGTATGAGTTGAAAATATATAATTAGAGCATAAGCAAAGTGCTGGCATACAACAATAGCTTAATAAACTAGAGCTATCATTAAGTATAAGTACTACGAGTTACATCATCTATAAAAATAAAAGCGTAATATGCTAATTAGACTGGACAGCCAAACGACCTTCCGGACGTCCTTCCAGATGACCCACCAAATGAAGCCACAGCAGCAAGGGCCAAGGCAGAGGTGATTAGGGGCGATCAGGCAGGCAGAGTGGTTAGGGGTGATCAGGCAGGCAGGCAGAGGTGGATAGGGGCGATCAGGCAGGCAGACGAGTAGTTGGGGGTGATCAGGCAGGCAGGCTAGTGGTTAGGGGTGATCAGGCAGGCAGGCAGAGGTGGATAGGGGCGATCAGGCAGGCAGACGAGTGTTTGGGGGTGATCAGGCAGGCAGGCAGAGTGATTAGGGGCGATCAGGCAGGCAGGCAGGTGAATAATTAGGAGCTGTCCCAGATTGCAAGACGGATTTCCCCCAAGGGGTCCCAGATTGCGAGAGGGTGCAGGCCAGCCTGAGGGACTCCCCTCTCCCCCCATCATGCACCAGGCCTCTAGTCTTATATATACACACAAAAGTTTAGGACATTTATATTGCCCCTAATGTGACTAGCCAGGTGTAGACAGATATTTATGTGTGAAAAGCCAGAGAACTCCTCTAATTTTGGAGAGTCATTTATGATATCTAAATCATTTTAACAACTTGTATAAACTGAGAATTTGCTCAGTAACAAGTTACTTCAACTACCCTTTAGAATATATTAATATTTTTTAAGTTCTCAACATTTGAATAGGTGGTATCTTCTGCCATAAATATTATTAGGTTTATACTGTATAATTTAAAGGAGGTTTTCTTTTCTACGAAAAGTAACCTGCTTTTGTTACATTTTAATATTTCTGTTGGTTGAAAATGAGTAAAAAGGTTTTCCTATTTGGTGAAATAAAATCAGGACTTAAACCAGAATGAGAGAATTAAGAAAGAAAATTTGAATTTAATTAGCCCCTTTCTCATTTAATTGGGATGACCATAAATTGTGGGGCCCAGTGCAAAATGAAAATGCACTGACCCTTGTTGAAATGTATTAAGAATTTCAGGAGACCAACAGAGGATTAAACTAAGCACAGGTACCGTCTTAGCGTGGAACCCTGTGCAATTACATGTGTTCCATACCTGTGAAGCGAACACTGACTTTATTCCTCACAACTTTGCAAGGAAAAACCTCTCTTCTCCAGTTTTACGGATGAAAACACCAAAGTGAGCTTTCTTTCTAAAGTCACACAGTGTATCAGAGCTGGGATTTACATTTGTCATTGCACATGGTGTTCATCTAAATACTTTTTTTAGTGTGACGGGAGGCACTATTAATATTTATCCTATACAGCCGGTACAAATGAGACTATTTCAGAAGAGTTGGTGTACACGGTCACTTTTTTCTTTTCCTTTTAACTTCTGCACATACTATTTAAAAACACTCTGTTAAAAATCAAGAGGATTAGTTTATATGGGCTGGGGTATGTCCTGGAGGTCAGAACAGATTTATCCCACATAGAATGTATAAATCTGTACTCCATTATACATAATTATTAATGTTCAAAATGATCATCTCATTTGAAAGGAGGATCTTGAAACATAAAAATTGAAAATTTGTTCAGTGTTCTACTTATCCATAGAGAAAAATGAACAAATTATTTTTTTCAATAAGTGTTCTAATAAAATAAATTATCTACTAATAGGTTAAGGAGGAAAACTTATTTAATCACAAAAGCAAACTCTAGGAATAAGGTGATTAATAAACAATTTATTTTTACATGGAATCTCATCTTTGAGTTTATCTCTGAAATTAAAATATACCAAACACTGGTTTCCCAGTGCCCAATGTAGCACTAACATTTACCTTATATAAGCTCCCTTTCTGCACTTTGCTATAGCAGTCTTGCTTGCCAACTGGAATCGAACAAGATCTGATGTTGAAATTAACAACAAACTTTGCACATATGCCTAAGTCTAGCAATGAACATGCTTCTATCTCTGTTGTGTAATAAGCTGACATGATGATATTTTCCAAATGCAAATCTGCTCTTGTACTTTCCGCCTAAATTATACTCCCCATCAGCAAGTCAAAGTCCACAGAATATCATACAGGGCCATTATAATGCGAACACAATCTAGCTTTCTAGCTATTACACACCATTCTCTCCCCTGGACCTTGCACTTCAGTTATCCTGAACTACTGGCCCTTTGTCACAGTCTATACTCTGGGCCTTTGTACATGCTGTTTTCTCTGCATGTAAACACCACCTCGAGTCTGAAGGGATGTGATTTCAGGGACCAAATAAAGAACGAAAATGACTTGATATGGAATTAGACTTTTATGATTCTTTTGAGCATCAGCTGTCTGTGATGGTGTATGAAATAAATGAAATAATGTCACACTGAAGTATCAGGGACAATTCTCACAAATAATAGTCACAGCTGCAATGTCCAGGAAAAATACCATAACTACAAATTGTCATGGTATATGACATGCATAGAACTGAGTGTTCACAAAGCATACTTAAACGAGAAGATGTGACCACTGGCGAACTGCGATAGAATATTCTCAAGATATGTTCAACTTAACTGAGAAAAAGAACTATCAGCAGAACAGCTAGCCCCAGAGAGAAGGATCCTGAGTTGATTCTAGGAAGATACGTTGTATAAAACAACATCAACTACATGGGAAAAAGGAGTTTGAGTAAAGGAAGTCCTAGAAATCCAAGTAGCAAAGGTGAATTGAAAACAGTCACCACCTCCCCGCCATAGTGATGTACTAGAATATGAACAATACAGAGCGATAACTGACAAAACTAAATCAGTGACTCACTACATCAGGGCAGCGCCAGGCTTTCCAGGCAGGTGCCATAACAAATTGCATATATGGAGTAACATACGTATGAGAAACATCTGTCATAATAGAAATAAAGCTATCATGTCCTTCTAACATAAGCAATTAATGTATTTGCTTAACAGGATACCTTGGTAAAAGAGTTCATACTAAGATAGTTAAAGTGGCTTGAGGGAGAAAATAGGAAAGAAACAAATTGATTCATTTAATAAATATTGGGTATGGGAGGTCCCGAGTTGACACCCCAGAAACCGTACTTTCTAGGAGTGAAGACATGTTTACTATGGAATCATTTAAATATGCTTATACAATTGGTCCTCTGTAGCCACAGGTTCTGCATCCATAGAGTCAACTAACCTGAAACTGAAAATATGCAGAAAAAAAGCTGCATTGTTGCTGATGTGTGCTATGTAATCAGACCTATGTTGGCTGCATCTGTACTGAACACGCACAGACATTTTGGGGGGTCATTATTCCCTAAACAACATGGTACAACAACTATTTATACAACATTTACATTGTATTAAATATTACAAGTAATCTAGGGATGATTTAAAGTATAGGGGAGGATGTGCACAGGTTATATGTAAATACTACATCAGCATCCATGGATTTTCATATCCTCGGTGGTCCTAGAACCAACCCCCCACACAAACCGAGGGACTTCTGTAGTCCGTGAAAACTCATAACCTGGATGCCTGGTCTGTTCGGAGTAAAGTCAAGACTTCTCTGAAGGATGGAACTTAGTAAATTAAAGGTTATGGGAGAAGACAGGTAGAGGGGAACATATCCCAAGTAGGAGGGACATTTTTGAAAACGTTATTTGCTGGTGGGGAGAAACACATTCTAAGGACTGAAAAGCCCCTGTGAGGGAGAGGCTGCATTGGTGCAAGGCTGAGCTAGAGGCAGGCTCTCAGGATGAGATTTCTTTTGTGGCTTATCTGGTATGGTTGGGAAAAATGCTCTTCTTAGGTGTATCTGAAAGGAGATGTCACTAATGTCACAAGGTGGAAGCAGGTTGCTGTTCTTGTGGTGGTTAAATACTTTTATCTTGAAGGCTTAGAGAAGACTGAATGAGGAACATTTTTTTTTTTTTTTTAGATTTTCAGTTAGAAAACCATTGCTTCAGCATTCAGGATTGCCATGCTTTCTAGAAGGGAGGTAAGCACATTTTCCCTAGCTTAACATCAGCTCTGCTTCTATTTCCCTCATGCTTTGATCTGGGATGAATTTTATGTTCTTAATAACTGATCACTCTCTTTTAAAGCCTAAGGCTATTAATGTGAATTTCCTACAAAATAATCAATGTTAAAATATTAATAGGTGATAATGTCTCTTCTCTCTGATTTGAGAGGGGAGGTCATCTTTAAATAAAAAAAATGAATAATATGAAAACATTACATAATTTAGCAGAATATCAGGGAAATTTCTCTTGGGGAATAGGACTTCAATACTCTTTATAAAAATATAAATATTTTCTGTTGTTATGAAGCCTTTATTTTGTGAAAAACAAATCCTGTTCATGTAAAATAAATTTTATTTAAACAGATTAAGAAATATTTTGAGCTACCAATATGAAACTCTTTGCTGAGTTGAAAATAATATGTTGATGAATGCAGCCCTAGTTGGACTGGAACAGGGGAGATATGTATACTGGAATCTGGTGATAAGAGTCACTGCTACAGTGAGAAATGCAAGAGAGTGGGCGAATCCATTGAATTTCCATTTTTCTTGTGTACTGAAAAACAGGCTAGCCCATGCATCATTAATCTCCATTACTGAGGTAAGAAAATCTGGTAGCATCTATTGTTTACACACAGTCATATATTTTCAGATAAACTGGTGAAGTGCTTTTCTGTAGTTTGGCTGGAAATTTTGAAAAATGTCTATGAGTAAAGTTTGCTGTTACTTTTAAGAATTTGCATTGCAATTGAGTTCCTTCTTTTGTATTATTTTGATAGCACCACAGGTTATTTTAAAATTGTCTTATAAAAACAGTTAAAATAAACTTGACTTGTATTATTAAAAATACTAGTTTTCAAACCTAAATATATGGTATGCTAAGCCAAGTATTAAGGTATAGCATTAATTAGAAATATGTTTTCCATATTTTAATTCTTATCAGTGAAAAAATAGCAGTAATATGTGGTTGTGTTCAGATAGGAGGGGGTGGATTCAAGCTTTCAAATCCAAATTAACTATTTCTTTCTGTCATATATGTGGATTTGCCAATTTTGTTGTTGTTGTTTTTAGCTAATTGAGTCCATTATGTTCCAAATCTAATTTCTACTGTATTTCATCAAATTAAGATAGCATTGATTGCAAGAGGCATCATTAATTTACATGTCTCTAAGAAAAAAAACATGTTGACAGTAATATATAATAGCCATTGATTATGAAATACATTTAACTTTCAGAGATGTTAAAATGTTTTCAAAAGAGCATCTGAAAATTGTGAAATGTGATAAATTGTGTTAAGATTGAATATATTAAGGAGACCTTCTAATATGCTTTTATGACGTGGCAGTATTAATAATGCATTGTTCCGTAGAAAGTTTTAATAAAAAATGTTTTTCTCTCAGTTACATGAAAAATGTTTGGATTCAGAAGGGGTTGGAAAGTAGAGGGTAGAAATACATATATTTTTCTTTTCAAAAACATTTACAAAATTTTTTATTGTTGCCTCCCATATGCACTCTGACAGGTGACTGAACCTACAACCTGGGCATGTGCCCTGACAGGGAACTGGACCAGTGACCTTTTGGTGCATGGGATGACACTCAAACAACTGAGCCATACCATCCAGGGCTATATTAATTTCTTTACAACATTATTTAAGATATGAGCATCCATGAATATAACTTGCATACAGGCTTTTTTCCCCTCTTCTTGTTGTTCTTAGACAAGAGTGATGCTTAACTTGCTTTCTCTTTCCAGCATCTCTAAATACAATGTATGCATGTGTTCATGTGCAAACTAATAGTGCTTGTTAAACTTACTTACATATCAAGTTTCTTAAAATGTTTTCCCTGGAAGAATTTGGATTTGTTTTCTCCTTAAAATTCATTGCAATTCATTTTCTATATGCATTACAGACCATGAAAAATCATGCATCATTGCCACACAGAATTATTCTTCTGTGAATTGCAGATGTAATCGGGGGGCATAAGTTCTAAACTTGTTTTAATCAAATATATAATTTTCAGACAAAAAAATGAAAGACAATTCCTAAACTTGACATTATACTGTTATGCTTCCTTCCTTCCTTAAATAGTTACTGAGGGTCTAAAATTCTAAGTTTATTTACTCATTAAAAATTATGTAAACAATAATACCAGGGATATACCAGGTACTATATTAGGTCGAGAATAAGGTTTTTGTTCTCATGTAATATGTAGTCTAAAAGAGAAACAAACATACAGACTGATATGCATACTGATATGTAATCTGTAGTGTGATACAACTTTGTGCGATGACCTGGGGTGGCGAAAATGAGGCAATAATACATTTTACAGGGGTAGTAAGAAAATGTCAGGGAAGATTTTATGGAATAGGTTACCCTTGATCTGAGTGGAAGTGGTTCTAAAGGTAATCAAAATGTACAAAGAAAAATTCAAGGCAGAGGGAACTGCTTGAAGGAAAGTAGAATGGTTATACTGGATTAACATGGTGAGGAGACCCAGTAGCTCATATGCTATTCTAACACATTCAGGCTTTATCATTCAGGCAGTGTAGGTCCACTGAAGAGTCTTATGAAGATAACAGACTTGAGAAACCCATTAGGTCAGCAGTATGGGGAATGGATTATAGCCCTGGGTTCTTAGAGGGAGAAAAAACTAGAAATTATTGGATTGTGTCAACAGGAGATGGTGAGAGTTTGTATTTACCATAGAGAGAGAGGAAACTGAAAGCAAAAGTTATAGAGCATGAGGACAAGTTGGATGCGGAGGAAAAAAGAGAGGGAGAAATTGCCCAGCCCAGTGACTCAGTGGTTGCATGTCAACCTAGGAACCAGGAGGTCTTGGTTCAATTCCTAGTCCCAGCATATGCCTGAGTTGTGGGATTAATCCCTGACCGTGCAGAAGGCAGTCAGTCTATCAATGATTCTCTCTCACCATTGATGTTTCTATCTTTCTCCCTTTCCCTTCTTCTCTGAAATCAATCAAGATATATTAAAAAGAGAGAGAGAAAACATGAAGAGGAGTGACTTTGGGTATGTTGATTAGTTTATTTTTGAAGATTGCATAGTGGGTCAAGATGGTTATTGGTTTATAATAAGATTTTAAAAGCATATATATTACCTTTGATTACGTTTTTTAACTCAACTGGTAAAATAATACTATTATAATAATTATTGGTGTTGTGTCAAAAATGTTTGTATACAGCTACTCCTACCCTTTTAAATATATTATTAATTTTATAAGGCAAGAGAAAATAATCCATTAGGCAGTAGGAACATTTTTATATTTCCTAGTGAACTACTTCAGTGATGAGAACCAAATTGCAGTCGTAAATATAGTGAGAGGAAGGCAACATCTAATAATATTGCTCATATCCAAATATTTGAATGTATGTTTTTAGACCCTGTGAAAGCTCAATAAATACTATTAATTCAATAACAAGGCAGTAGGGATAGTAATAATAAATTAGTTATCCTTGAAATAAACTTATGAAAAGTAGTAGTCTTAGAAAACAAGAACAAAATATAACTCATCTAATAGAATTTAATTACTCTGCCTACATATAAAAAGCTCCACATATGGAGGGGATGCAAGCAATAAAAATAGTTAATAGGATTTGTTAATTGCTTACTATACGAAGCACTTTATTTGCACTTCCCAGTGAAGTAAACCTATGTTTCTATAGGAGAATTCGAAGATAGGAGTAGCTAAGCTAGTCAAGATCACAAATTTGTAAAGATTCAAACACAGCTCTGTCTGGCTCTTAACCCCTACTTGATACTGCCGTTGAGAGATGAGTAAGATACAAAGTACAAAATCAAGAAACTTTACTTTCACAAGCAAGATAGGAACTGCATACATTATGCTACAAAATAGGTGTAAAAGAAGAACAGACAGTATTTACAGGTTTAAATTTGAGAGAAATTCTTTCTTATGAAAATGTCAGGTAGCATTTCGGCTGCACTTTCAAGGAGGAGTAGAATTCTGATGGGCCAAGAAGGGAGGAGCAGATTCAGGGGAAAGGAGAAAATTTCATTGAAGAATATAATTAATTTTCCTGATAGAAGAAAGAAAAGGCAAGAGCAACTTAATCTGCTTCGTCCAACAGGTATCTTTATTGTTCCTCCCAACTTCGTAATAGCCATGGGGACATTTTCTCTGTAATGAGTTGATTAAATACTTAATTTTTAAAACACATTTTTATTGATTCAGAGAGGAAAAGAGAGGAAGATAGAAACAACAATGATAAGAGAGAACCATTGCCTCCTGCACGCCCCCCATTGGAGATCAAGCCTGCAATTTAGACATGTATCCTGACCAGGAATTGAACTGTAACCTCCTGGTTCATAGGCCTACGCTAAATCACTGAGCAACACCGGCCGGGCTAAATACTTAATATTAAACTTCATTTTTAAACCATTGATATCAGGGATGTTCAAAACATGTGTCTTATTAAGAGTTTAAAATGCAGTATTTTTATTTAAAATAGTCTCAGGTTAAGAATAAGCTTCATAAAGTCCTCTACTGGACAAGAGAAGATAGGGTAGGAAAAGGGAGCAGATAGCTTCTTTGTGCATTTCCTGCATTGATTTAGTGTGAGCCCTGACTCTCTAATATTTCTAATGGAAGAATAAGAAAGCGAATAAGGTGCACATCATTTCTTAAATATTAAGGTCATTTCTATGATATGAGGGGCCCCTATTGATCCAAATATTATAGTAAGCAAACTTTTTAAAGTGTGTAGAAACACATTTAAAGATGAAAGTTTATAATCTAATGAATGCATGAGAAATGTGTTAGGTAAAATATTGGTTAAAACAACTACAAAACCCCCACAGTTACTTTATGAGAACTAAAATCTACATTAAGCAAGTCTAGTCATTTATGTAGAACCATTAATTCACATTTCATTGTATACATAAAATAAAATTACTATGAAGACCATAGTAATTTCCTCCCATTTATACTGTCCCAAACCAATATTATTTAACTTTTTCAAATTGTAATATGCAATTTTTCATTTAAATAAAGAAGTTTTTTTTTTTATCAGGTTGGGATGGGAGGGGGTGGATTACCACGTTTCTCTTAGTAAATATTAAAAAACTTCAGAAATCATTAAGAGCAATTTCCAAGGCTCAACTCCACAAATATAATCATAACAAAGCTTAGAATTTATCATAAAGAATTTCTTGCATAAGTTGATCCTGCCCTTACTCTAAGTTTAGGTCTTCATGAGCAGAGAAATGGCCCCTATTTCTTCCTCACATGCAAATACTATGAAGGAGCCTCAGGGGGGGGAAAAAACGGGGGTGGGGGGTGGGGGGGAATGTTCTGTTTTCTTAGACTCCTTATCCTTTAAGGAAAAAGCAACATATATAATCTCAATGCCCTCACATTTCCCTAGCTCCTCTCATCAAGTTTGTAATGGTTTTCATCAATATGAGACTTTGCTGTTTGAATTCAAGTTGTCGCTGATTTCACCATTTCTTTCCATCTTACTGATAATAATAATAAAAATACAATTGTTTAATATCATCTGATCAGTGAATGGTTGAGTAAGTGGCCGAAGGCCATCTTGACTTGTGACTTTCCAGTCCTGCAAAAACCATAAAATAAATCGCCACAAAATCCATCCACTATAACAATTAACACACACACACACACACACACACACACACACACACACACACACACACGTAAAGTCTCTAGGTCTGAGGGCCATTGCATCAGCTGAATATCTTTTCCTGATTCTCATCCCTTAGCTAATCTCTGGTGGCTGAAGGGAGTGTACTCCAGGCCCTGGAGGGCGAATGACTGTCTTCTCTGTGGCCAACGTGTGAAATGTCACAACTACAAATCACAGAAGCCTCATGCCTTCCTCATCAGATTGCATTAAAATTCACCATGCTAAGTACTCAGTAATGTTATTCATACACCTAATTCTTGGAAAATGTGGCACTATAGGTGAGTTTTTCAGATGTCAGAAGATTTCCTATGGATTGAAAGTTCTTTGCAAATTAAGATAAATAACATCAACATTCTAACAATTTAAAAGATTTTAGGTTGATCCTGCCCTTACTCTAAGTTTAGGTCTTCATGAGCAGAGAGAAGTTAAGAGTTAAGGCTTCATAGAGAGAGAATCACTGAGAAATGATAGTTTTAATGCAGATAACTCTTGACTTTATATCTGTGACCACATACATGTAAAAAGGAACTACTTCTGGTTGCTTAATACCTTTCCAAGACTCCTTATACGGAGCATGGGGAGTATTTACATTCTATGAATACATCAAATTAATCCAAGAAAGTGAATATTGAGTTTTGCCACTTTAATGTACTAATCACTTACTGTCTTCTTTATATTAATAGCAAAAAGATATAGACAAAATTATCTTCAGAAAAAAGTAGTCCAATTTGGAATGGGCATACACACACACACAGACACATTCAGAAATTTAAAAATAATACAATCACAGCAAAATAGCTATGTATTGATAGTGCCAGCTGTATATTTTGTTCCACCGCATGATTTTTAACAGACTATTGTCTTTGAAGACAGCTTTTCCATTCAAACTAGATAGAAACCATTGATACTAGTGTAGTGTTTGTTGCTGGAAACAACACATGTTGAGTCTTTTTATACTGCCATTATGGATTCTAGTTAATAAAATTAAATTCAAATGTGCCTTCTTGAATCTATTGGATACCAGGCAGCATACAGAATAATTTGTCAGCATAAAACATAAGAAATTCAAATTTCCCTTAAGTGACAAAAATCTAAGCATCTAAAATAAAGCACCTTAAATTAAAATATTACATTTTAAACATATGATAGATGCATAGAAATTCTAGCACAGGCACTTGGGTATTTGCTGGGAGTAGAAGAGTAGAATAAATAGATCAGTTAAGAGATAAATGCTATGTGCTGTGCTAAGAGCTATAAAAACAATTATGAATAAGTTTGATGGGCACACTCTAAAAGGTATAACCAATTTTTCCTGTGGAATTAAGAAAAGCCTATAGAGAAAGTGAAACTTAATCACGTCTTGAAGGCATGAGGCACAATCTTCTAAAACAATCATACAATATCATTGGATTTCCTAAGAAATATCTTATCTCATTATGTTCCTTATGGTCTTAAGAGGCATACTAATCAGGTATAACAGCTATATAAACATCAGGATTTTTATTTTAAGGGAACTAAGGCCTGCATGAATGTGAATAAGAAACTATTTCATTCCACTTCCCTAGTCTTTAACACATCAGTTTCTCAGGATCAGTGAATGGGTTGAGGATTCCTTGAAGACACTATCCTTTGTACCATTCACCCTGCATTGTAGCTGTACATTCTCTCTTTCATAACTTAATAGGTTGTAAGTAAGAAATAATACGGATTTAGGGGCATGATAGCAGTATGGGATAACACACCAGAAGATTTTATATCATAGGACCAGCTGGAGAGCTGTGACTAGTCCCTCTTGACTTTTCCATAGCAACAGTACTGATTTAAAGCAGATGAGTTAGGAGCAGGGTTTTGGATCGGTATTCTTTTGAAAACATTTATAAAAGAAAGAGGGACTAACATATTGCGATCCTGCAGTACATATTTTTAGACATTCCCAACCATAAACACTGAACAAAAATGTAATCTGAACATCAAAGTCCATGTGTTCTAAACTGACTGAAATACAATGATCTCCTAAACATGCTTTGAGTGTTTTTCTAGCATATTGTCACCTAAAGGTGACTTATTTTTCTTTTATCTGTGTTCACTTTGCTCTTTCTTTCCTTGCTCCTATTCTCTCCACTACTGTTAATATTGTGATAAAGGTTTTTGGTTCCATTTTGTTACTTTCCTTGCTGCTTAAATACCTTTATGAAAAAAGTGCTCTGTAATAAAACTTAAGAGGAGAAAATCTTCATAGAGCAAATCATGTGCATGGAGTTTTTTATATACATTTGAATTATACAATTTTGAAATATCTTAATAATTCAAACATTAATAAGTCTTCACTTTATATAAAATTTTAAAATAATGTGTAAATATTTCAATTACAATGATAAAAAAACCTCATAATTTCAAAGCTGTGGACAAAATTCTTGATTTGTAAGCTATGTTTATTTTGATGGCCTTCCCTTAGTTGTAACTGTTAACACATGGTATCCTTTGGTACATTATGCTTTGCATGAGAATTATGGTAAAGTGATTGTAGTGACATTTATTTATTCATCTCATAGATATTTACTGAGTGCCTACTATGTACAAGATACTATCCTTTGTACCAGAGCTTCAGCTATGAAAAAAAAAAGGAGAGATGGAATCCTAATTTCAATGAAGCATCTATTCCTGAAAGAGAAGACAGGCAAAAAACAAGTCTAGAAAAATAAATTAATTAAACAATAGGCTAGACAGTCATATGAGCTAAGAAGAAAAAGCAAATTAAAGAGGAATAGAAAAGGTATTCACTGAGGATACCCAATGAGAAATCATATTTGAGCAGAGATCTGAAGGAAAAAAGGAGCAAGTATACAAATACTTAAGGAAAAGTATTGTGGGCAGAGGGAACCGGAAATACAGATGGGGATGTGTTTGGCATTTGGGGAAACAGCAAGGGGACCAGTGCCTCGGAGTGCCTTAGTCACTGTGGTTGCAAACTCACTACTCTTTCTGCTTCTATTGTTCCTCCCCAGAGTCTACTCTCAATCCAGAGCCTGAATGATTCCTAGAGACAGACATCCTAGGATAGCTATATGTTTGTCCCTTTGACAATCCTTTGTTTAGAAACTTGTAAAGGCTTTCCTTCTCTTTCTTAGTGAAACCATAATCATTAAAATAGCCTACCAAGCCCTACAGGATGTACCATATCCTCTTATCTCTCTGCCCTCACCTCATCCTATCCCCCCTCTTCCTTATTCCACCACAGCGGCAGGATGCTCTGTTCCACTCTCGCTCTCCTCTCTTCGAGTTCTGATGAAAGACTACAATGGGACAAACATACTAGCAAGTGTGTCTTTAAAAGATCATTCAGCCCTGACCGGTTTGGCTCAGTGGATAGAGTGTCGGCCTGCGGACTAAAGGGTCCCAGGTTCGATTCCAGTCAAGGGCATGTACCTTGGTTGTGGGCTCAACCCCAGAAGGGAGTGTGCAGGAGGCAGCTGATCGATGTTTCTAACTCTATCCCTCTCCCTTCCTCTCTGTAAAAAGAAAAATCAATAAAATATATTTTAAAGAAAAAGATCATTCAGGCTTTAAGTTGGGAATGGTCTCTGGTAAAGCAAGGGTGGTCACAATTACTTTGCTATTATTTTAAAAAGTCACCGTAGCACCTGCCAGCATGGCTCAGTGGTTGCCATAGACTATGAACTAGGAGATCATGATTCAATTCCCTGTTAGGGCACATGCCCGGGTTGTGAGTTCAATCCACAGTTGTAGCATGCAGGAGGCAGTTGATCAATGATTCTCTCTCATAATTGATCTCTCTCTCTCTCTCTCTCTCTCTCTCTCTCTCCCTCTCCCCCTCCATCTCCCTCTCCCTTCCTCTCTGAAATCAATAAATAATATTTAAAAAATAAAAAGTTACTGTAATTATAACTTACCAATTTTGTCATCTTAAAAAAAAATTATTATAAGCATCCAGTGCTCAAAAAATGGCGGTGACACTAATGTCAGAAAAAATAAAAAGAAAACTGTAGAATGGAAGATGTGATAAAACAAATTAAAATTACTATCATCATAAATTTTACTGTTAGTTTAGGAGAGACCAGTCTATAAAATATTATAAATAATGTTGAAAATTCTTTAAAAAGAGCATTACATAAAAAAATCTACAATCATGATTATTCTAGATTTATAAATTTTAATAATGCTTTGCTGTTTTCAGTAATTAAGGTAGTAAATGTATACAAGTATAAGATAATTTGAAATGTGATATCTTAAAAAACATAACACTTGAATGAAATGTATTAAAGTTTGAACACAGTTTATAAATATTACACAATGCATTTTTCAAAGTAAATAAAGAGAATTTTGCTGAATATTACTAATTAATTTAGCCAGAAAGTTTCCTGAAGACAAAATTAAGACTATATGTTCATGGATTGAACATTCTGACATGTTCTAGTTTGGACATAATATATACAGGGAGTTCCCCCAAAATGTATACACACTTTAGCAACTGATAGCTCAATTTTGAAAATGAAATATATTTCAATAAATTGCCTTTATAATTATTCAAAGTGTATGTATACCTCTTTTGGGACACCCTATATAGTCCTATTTCTTTGAAAAGTCTTCCATGACAACTTCAACCCATGCAAATTTCTAAATTCTTGGAACTGCTCTCAGAACTTTTCACTTTGGCACTAATATAAAAAAGAATAAATCAGAATTAAAGAATAAATAATGGAAATAAAAAAACACAACAGTGGGAGCCAATAGTAGCTTAGAGGTACAGATGATTGAATCAATAACCTGTAAGACAAAGTACTAAAAAACACCCAATCAGAACAGCTGAATGAATAAAGCAGCCATAAAAATGAGGATGGTCTAAGAAACCTCTAGGACAACATCAAGCATAACAACATTTGCATCATAGGGTACTAAAAAGAGGAGAGAGAGAGCAAGGATTTGAGAACCTATCTGAAGAAACAATAACTGAAAAGTTCCCTAACTTGGCAAATGAAAAAGACATAAAAGTCCAGGAAGCACAGAGAGTCCCAAACAAGATGAACCCAAAGAGGCACATACCAAGACACATCATAATTAGAATGGCAAAAGTTAAAGACAAAAGAGAATCTTAAAAGCAGTAAGAGGAAGGCAATTAGTTACCTACAAGGGAGCTCCCATTATCCTGTCAGCTGATTTCTCAACAGAAACCTAGCAGGCTGGAGGGTTGGCACAAAATACTCTAAGTGATGAAAAACAAGGACCTACAACCAGCTCTACCCAGCAATGCTATCTTTTAAACGAAAAGGAGAGATAAACAGCTTCCCAGACCAAAAAACAAATAAACAAACAAACAAACAAAAAGCTAAAGGAGCTCATCACCACCAAACCAGTATTACAAGAAATGCTAAAGGGACTTCTCTAAGAAAAATAAGGGGACAAAAATATAAATATCAATAATAAAATGGCAATAACTATGTTTCTATAAGTAATTACTTTAAATGTAAATGAATTAAATGCTCCAGTCAAAAGACATAGAGGAGCTAAATGGGTAAGAAAACATGGACCATGTATATGCTGTCTATGAGAGACCCACCTCAGATCAAAAGACGCACCCAGACTAAAAGTAAAGGGCTGAAAAATATTTCATGCAAATGGAAACAAAAGAAAAGCTGGCGCAGCAATACTTAAATCAGACCAAATACACTCTAAAACAAATGCTATAAAAAGAGACAAAGAAGGACATTTCATAATTATAAAGGGATCAACCCAACAAGAGGTTATATCCCTTATAAACATTTATGCATCCAATTTAGAAGCACCTAAATATAAAAAGCAAATACTGACAGACATAAAGAGAGAGATTAACATTAATACAGTCATAGTAGGGGACTTTCATATAGTATTGTTATCAATGGGTAGATCTTCCAGAGATAAAATCAACAAGGAAATTGTGGCCTTGAATGACACATTGGGCCAGATGGATTTATTGATATCATTAAAGCATTTCACTCCAAAGCAGCAGAATATACATTCTTTTCACATGCATATGGAATCAGCATTATTATACTAGCCAAGATATGGAAGCAACCTAAGTATCCATCAATGGAAAATTGAATAAAGAAGACATGGTACATATGTGCAATGGAATATTACTCAGCCATAAAATTCTGACACATAGCACTCATTGACAAGGCCAGAATGTAAATTAGACTATATTAAAATAATTAGTTAAAAAACTGAAAACTAAAAATAGTGCTTTTGGCCTAATATTATATTGAATTAATCTGCTAATTGTCATTTAAGCATATATAACTCAATTAAATTGACAAGCATAGAAAACAAGAACTAAATTTATATATAACTTTGACAATTAAGGACTTTATAACTTATGTAGAAGATTAAATAATGTCCCAAATTTCTTTAAAAGACCATAATCAAAACAGTGATTTTAGCCCTGGCCGGGTAGCTCAATTGGTTATAGTATAGTCCCAATATGCCAAGCTGTGGGTTCAATTCCTGATCAGGGCACATACACGAATCAACCAATGAATGCATAAACAAGTGGAACAATAAATTGATATTCCTTTCTCTATATTCTCTCTCTCTCTCTCTCTCTCTCTCTCTCTCTCTCTCTCTCTCTCTCCTTCTCTCTGAAATCAATAAATTAAAAAAATTAAAATTATATAAAAAGCCCAGCCCATGTGGCTTGTGGCTATGTGGTTGAGCATAGACCCATGAACCAAGAGGTCACCATTTGATACCCATTTAGGGCACAGGTCTGGGTTGTGGTATGCAGGAGGCAGCCAATCAATGTTCTTCTCTCATCAATGTTTTTATCTCTCTCTCCCTCTCCTTTTCTCTCATGCTAAAATATTACACATTTAATTTTTTTATATAAAAATAATTTTAAACTAAAATAATCTGTTTAAATATTTGTGGGATGTTTATGTCATCACTTGAGAAATAATAGCTTATAATTTGAAGATTACTATTTAAGCTTTTTTGAGTATAACATTCATGTAAAATTTCAAAGCATGCTATTCTATAAAATATACTACAAATATGTTATTTACTGATTATTTGGATGGCCATAATTTTTATCACTTTAAAATTCTCTTGAATTATATATTTTGACTTATAAAAAATAATAATGTGTTTTGCAATGACCTAAAAAAAACAAATTTCAAAAAAAGTTGTATATCCTGAACAAATTTTGAACTGATATTTAAAAGTGGCAATTTTTTTTTCATCATACAAAATGTAGCATACTAAATGCTATCATAAAACACATAAACTTGAACTGTCAGAACCCAAAGTAGATGAGATTAATTTAAGAGCTTTGAGCCATGACAGTATATAGCGTTTGACAAAAGTTGAATAAATATGGGTTTATGTCCCAAGAGTTAACCTACCAATAAAACCCAAACACATGCCCTAAAATACCTTTTTAAGTGCTCATAGAGGCAGTCATAAAATTATTGAACCTGCAAATTTTAATTGAGAGTATGATGATCTTTCCAGATAGTTAAGATGGCACAGTAATTAGTACCTAGAAACATGCAGAAAAGTATCTTACCCTGAAGCAAAAAGGTTCAAGTAAAATATTTTTCAGTCACTTTGGACAAGATATAGAATATGTATCTATCATAAAATTTAACCAATAATATAACTACTACTTGCAGCTGCCACCAAATGTGGTTCTTAAAGAGAGACAAAATTGTAACCTCTATATTATAAGCTGTATGAGAAAAATTGCTGGGATTCTGGGGCAGTGTTGTGGGCACTTATCTGTTGTCCCTAGGGATACTGGAGCTGCTACAAACAAAATACATCAAAGGAACAGTGAGCATATTCTGTTATATAAATTCTTTTTTTAAACATATTTTATTGATTTTTTACAGAGAGGAAGGGAGAGGGATAGAGAGTTAGAAACATCGATGAGAGAGAAACATCGATCAGCTGCCTCCTGCACACTCCCTACTGGGGATGTGCCTGCAACTAAGGTACATGCCCTTGACTGGAATCGAACCTGGGACCCTGGAGTCTGCAGGCTGACGCTCTAGCCACTGAGCCAAACCAGTTAGGGCTATATAAATTCTTTTAGATAAATCTGAACATGAAAATATTTATTTGAAATAATTATCAGCGTTGTTTTCACTGGAAGGCATCATCAACTTACTATTTTTGGAATTAAGGAAAGAAAATTCATTCTTTGCTTATTTAATTTGAGGAGCAGATATTTCTATGAAAAGTGGCTATGGTCCTTCTTTGAACTACCATTGAAATGGTAGTGTTTGGGAACATCATATTCACTACTATAGGTGCACTATAGTACAGTCATTATAAGGGAGTCTGGAGTTGGAATACCTGGGGTCTCATCTAGGCTCTGGCATCAAGCAAGCTAATCCCCTGTATATTTATCTAGAAAATTAGGAGATACTATGAAATTCTATATTCTCGTGAGGAATAAAGAAGTTAGCACATGAAGTAGATTTTTGAAACAGAGCCATGTATTTGGTTTACAATCAACAAATGATATCTATCATTGTGCTATTTTATTCTCATGTACAATACTTTTTAGTGTTGTTCCTATTTTAAAGATATGGAAATATATGACATCAACATACAAAGCTTGAAAATGCCTATGGTTACATCTATTGTTCTCTTCCCACTACACAGCGCTCCTATGCTATAAGTAAACTATATTCTCAAAAATGCAGTGTGTTCTCCTCAGTCCTCTTAGATAGTGATCCTGCCTCCTACTTCACAGAGAAAGAGAACATCTTACAAGTTTCTACTAGGACAGCAGCGCGTTCTCCCACCTACTGTGTCAGTGCCCACATTCTCTGCTTTTCTCCTGGGAGCCACCGCTTTTGGTGATCATGTGTGTACGTAAGGAATGTACATTGTATGGCCCTTCCACTTGCACATTAGTCTGGCTTATGCAATGACATCACTCTATTAATTTGTCATCAATTTTCCTCATCATCAATTTCTCCTCTTCATTGGATCATTTTCATTAGCATACAAACATGTATTTTTCTGCTATCTTATTTTTTTTAAATACCTTCAATCATGTGATCAAACAGCATCCATAATAGTGAGACATCTAGATGTTTATATAACACTTAATGATATATAAGCATCACCCACGAAGGACTATGGTTAAAAAAAAAAGTTTAATCAAAAACTAATCAAGTCTTTAGACCTAACTTGCTGTTTATATGACAAACAGTCAGGGAGTTATGAGTGGGGGAGTGATGTAATTGAATAAGTTAAATGACCCATCAAAGAAACAATTGGAAAAATCCAGAATACATAATATTTTACATGAAAACTGTCCTAGTCTCTTCAAAGTAATGTTATGAGGGTAAAAAAACTAAAACATCAAAATCAAACATCAGCCTAAAACTTGATTTGGATCCTAATTTGCCGAAAACAACTATAAAAGACTTTTGGGGGTTAGGGAAATTTTAATATGGACTGGATGTTAAATTTTTCCAGGTGTAGTAATAGTATTACAATTATGCATTGTGTTTAGCAACAAATATTACAATATTCTGGGGTGAAACATATGATGTATGAAATGTATTTTCAAATGTTACAGAAAAAATAATATAAAAACAAATAAAAAACCTTCAACAATTGTTAAACTACGATGGTACCTTTATCAACATCCTATTCTTTTGTGCCGGAAGCATATTTTTAAAAATTTATCATAACAAGTTGGGGGGAAAACTCTCTTGATCCAACATTTTCCTACACAGATATTTTCAGCAAAACTCCTCAAAAGAGCCATCTGAATTCACTCTGTAACTCTCCTCCCTTTTCCTCAAACCTTCACCCTATCATTCACTGAAACTGCATTTGCCGACTTCACCAATGACTTCCACATTCCTATGTGCATCCACACTCTTCATTTTACTCAACCTTTCAGCAGCCTTTTGGGCAGGGATCACTTATTTCTCCTCCAAACTCTTTCTTCACTTCGCCTCTACGAATCAGTCTGTTTTTCTCCTACATTCCAGGCTCTTCCTCCCCAGTCTCCTCTTCTGGCTCTCTTTTATCTCCCAGATTTCTAAACACTGGCGAGGCCCAGGGCTTGGCTTCTTCTCAGTATAGGCTTACTTCTATGCTTATCTCATCCAAATTCATGGTTCTCAGCAGCATCAATATGCTGAAAATCTATAAATTTTTCTCAGCCTAGACCTCTCCCATGATGTGCAGACTGTGCATTTAGTTGGAATCCCCTCATCACCATCCCCCCGCCCCCTGCCCACCTCCCATGTCCGTAGCCTGGAGACCATAACACAGGAGCAGTAAGGATTTCTACTTTTGTTCTCTATGTGGTATATTCAAGAGGAGGCTGGTTCTTGGAATGGTCTGAGGTCTGGCTCTGATATAAAAGCAACGGAAGAGCATAAATAAGAGGAGTTCTGTGAATTCTGATTGGGAAGTCAAGAATATGCCTCTGAATTGGAAATGTTTCACTAAATTGATTCCAGGAATTGGGACCTTACTAGGCTGCTGCATGTAACTCGAACAAATTAAGGAGTTTATAATCAAACATTCTGAAGATCTCCAGCAGAAATATTCTTCAACTGCCTCCTCCCCTCCAATTTTAGTGCCCTGCTGCGTGAGCTTATGTGGAGGATACTAGAGCTCCTTCCCAATAGATGTCCTCAGCTTCAGTAAAGCAAACTAAAGTTAGAGAAACCCACACCATTCTCCATATAAGGTCTGAAAGATCTTATAAAATGAAACTTTGTCCATATTACTCCTCTGCTTAAACATCTTAATGGGTATCGGTTACTCCTTAACACAGCATAAAAGAGTCTCCAGCATTCAAACTAATCTGCCTCTTATTTCGTTCCCCTCTTGTCCCACTGCACCAAGCCATGATGAAGGTCGTGTTTGCAGCTTCAGGTTTCTCAAAGACAGATGAAGACCTCTAATTTGGTTTTCATATAGAAGAATGAATTTAAGCTCATTCATGCTAAATTAGTTAGGCCTCTGTATTGCTGAGAAGATTGAATGGGTTAATACGTGTAGATAACTCAGCACATTGCCTCACCATAGTAGGAACTCAAAAATAAACTTAAATATTTTTAAAATTGTATCTCCATTTTACAGATGGGAGTTGGAAGGGTTAAATATCTTGTCCAACTTGCCACAGAACTAGGTTGTAAAGCCATTATTTGAACCTAGGGTGTCTTTTTCCCAAGCCCAGAAATATGAAATATTGCAGAGTTGTTACATATTAATATATCAATTCTAATAAACCACATACAAAGCCTTCTGAAAAACACAGAAAAAGGTGTGAAATAAGAACCATTTATCATTTTAGGAAATGTAGCCTTCATGAATTGATTAAAAAGCAGAAAGAAGAAAGTGTTAGCTACACATTGACTACACCTATAATTGAACTGGGATTCAAAAAGGCGCAGACCCAACACAAATTTGTAAACACATCAGTTTTACCTACTTGACTGATGTTACATCCTTTGCCTAAGATGCCTTCCCCCTTTTCTATTTGCAAATGCAGCTCATTTTTACAAATATGTCATTTTTGAGAAGATGCTCCCCACCTTTTCAGAAAACAATTGTTACCCCTCTTTGCTGCATTATGGGTTTGATTTATCATTTCCATCTCATGATGTCATAATTAGTCTTAGGTATTTACCCTTATAGCAGAGTGGGAGATCCTTGATGAGAGAGTATGTTTACATATTTACTAGAGGCCCAGTACACGGATTCATGCACTGGGGGGGTTCCTCAGCCTGGCCTGTGCCCTCTCGCAATCCAGGACCCCTCTGGTGGATGTCGGACCGCCGGTTTCGGCCCAGGCCTGTGGAAATCAGGACTTAGTAGTGCCCAAAGCAGCAGGCAGCCAGGGAGGAGCCCGAGCCCCGGTGGGTGCCATTCGGCTCCTGCTCATCCCGGCCCATGGAGCCTGCTGCTCCTTGGTAGCACTGCTGCCGAGGCGGGAGAGGCTCACACTGGCACAGCTGTGCTTGCCAGGGTGAGCCCAGCACCTGGTGACCCAGTCGCTTATGGTTTTATATATATAGATCATTGCCATCCAACTTGGCACTTATAATTAAATGAGGATGTTTCAGGGGAGGGTATTAGGAAAAAAAATATATATATATATATAATATATATTAAAGAGAGAAAACAAGGCATGATAGAGTCAATGGTAATATCCATCAAATTGCACCTGAGACAAAACCTAGAATGGTATGCTAATGTTTTCCAAGGTCACGAGAAAATGTGGCCTGCAAGGAACCTCACTGTCACCTTACTCTCTTCACCAGTGAATCTCAACGTTCTGTCTTAACCCCCACACCTGAGGTATTTGTCATGAGCAATCATAGCTGACTGCCGCAGTGGTCTTGTTTCCTGGGGAAGAGTGCTTAAGGTTGGGAGTGGGTAGAAGAGAAGACCATCTTAGCAGAAAAGTGGAGGGTTTGCAGTTTTAAAAAATTCACTAGTTTTTATTTGTCCTCTTTTAAAAGGAAGAAGGCAGGATGCCTTTTCCACAAACTACCACAGAATAAATATTGTATGAACACGTGTATATCAGAGAAATAAAGGAATTTGGCGCAAGGTGGCATATGAAGCCACCATACATAATCAGAGGAGTTTTTTTTCTACAAATTTTCCAAGCAGAAAAGATATAACCTGGTTTTCCTTTTTCAGATATGAGACAAGATAAGGTGGGAAAGTGCTCATACATTGTTTTACAGGTAAAAGACACCAAATGGTTTCAAACAGTGAACGAGTGGGATATTATCTTACATTATCAGAAGAACAGAACTACCTCTGGTGGGGTGGAGGGGGGAGAATACAAAGTTTTCCAGAACAAAAGCCAGGATTGCTTTTAGAAAACAGTGATGAGATTCAGTTGATGTTCCAATTTACATGATAGAAAAAGGTTAATATTTTATGTCTGCAGAATTCTGTAGCCAAGCGTAAGAAAATATCAACTGCACCCTCACTGGTTTTGCTCAGTGAATAGAGCGTCAGTCTGCGGAATGAAGGGTCCCGGGTTCGATTCCAGTCAAGAGCACATGCCCAGGGTTGTGGGCTCAATCCCTGGTAAGGGGAGTGCAGGAGGCAGCCAATCAATGATTCTCTCTCATCAATGATGTTCCTATCTCTCTTTCCCTTTCGCCTCCTCTCTGAAATCAATAATATATATAAAATAAAATAATATAAAAATACCAACTGGTATGAATTCAAAAGATATAGTAAAATGCATGAAATAAAACTTCCATCACTATTTGAGGCACAGTCTTTGTAGACTGATTAAAACACGTGAAGAGAAAAATGTGACCTTCACATTGAGCCTACCAATAATTGAAGTGGGATTCAAAGAGAGCTACAAAGAGAATGCTTGCATGCAATGCAGAGATATTGAAAACTGCCTTATAGCCAGAAATTCAGTCTGTGAGAGGGTTAATAATCTCTAGCTCCTTACACACACACACACACACACACACACACGGCAATATTTGAATTTTGCAAATATCTTCCTGCCCTAACCGGTTTGGCTCAGTGGATAGAGCATCGGCCTGCAGACTCAAGGGTCCCAGGTTCGATTCCAGTCAAGGGCATGTACCTTGGCTGTGGGCACATCTCCAGTAGGGGGCATGCAGGAGGCAGCTGATGGATGTTTCTAACTCTCTATCCCTCTCCCTTCCTCTCTGTAAAAAATCAATAAAAATATATGTTTTTAAAAAATATCTTCCTAAAGCTCTTTGTTCATTTTTCTCTGTACCTTCTCAGTAATTTACCTTGACATTTTTTATGATTACCAAGGCCATTGTTTATTTAAATAAACACACTCTTTCATACCTGACCCATATGTCCCTCCTTGATTCTGGATTTTATTTTATGGTACTTATTTTATGACATTATATAATTCCCATGGTAACTGTCTTGGTATAATAAACAAAGGAGGATGACTTCAGCTGCTTTGTCCTGCAGTGAAGGAGCTGGCTTTCAAATTGGTAAGCTTGAACTGAGGAGAAAACAGCTAAAACAGAAATAATGATGAAAAAATGAAATTCATTTATGACATAACCCTGATTAGACGCTGAATGCACTTACCAGGCAGAATAATCACAGTCCTTCCTACTCTGCTGGACACACCATAAACCCACGCCCATTAGTGCCGCTGAGCTTAAGGCTGATTGGTTCCTTAGTACAATGCACTGTTACTAATTGATACTTCTAGTCTATTCCAATGTTCTTTCATCTGTTTTCAAAGCCCTAGGTACATTTAAATATATCTAAGCTAAGTGCATTACCAGATGACAAACAACAAAACCATTTATTAGAAATCAGCTTCTGTACTAATGACATGCACAATTTTTGCTATTATTTTCAATATTATGAGACTGAAGTGGAAATATATATATATATATATATATATATATATATATATATATACATATTTTATACAAAAACAAATAGACACATGAACTGTATTAAAAACATGGAATTAGAAGCAGTAATTTTAAGACCTTTTTTGCCTAATGTGACAATGATCTTTCTTCCCAGTTTCAAAAGGCTTTTAGGTGCTGTGGGTCTATTGCAACTTCAATTAAATCTTACCCTCCCCTGAGACTAATGCGGTTACAAGTAGTAATAACATTTAATTATCTCCTCCAGTTAACTACACTGCCAAATGATAGTATTTCCTGAGAGCCACAGATGTCGTTGTAAACAAGAACCCATTCAGGATCAGACGAGATCGTGCGCATTCAGGTGGAAGAGGGCATGGAGGGGTTAAATGGTGTTGGAAAAAATAAAGTTAAAAAAAGAAAGCCATAACCGGTTTGGCTCAGTGGATAGAGCATAGGACTGTGGAGTCAAGGGTCCCAGGTTCAATTCCGGTCAAGGGCATGTACCTTGGTTGCGGGCACATCCCCAGTAGGGGGTGTGCAGGAGGCAGCTGATCCATGTTTCTCTCTCATCGATGTTTCTAACTCTCTATCCTTCTTCCTTCCTCTCTGTAAAAAATCAATAAAATATATCTTTTTTTTAAAAAAAAAGAACCAGTTTGGAAATATGTACAGAATATCAGAACCACCCTGGCATATTTAATGCTTTTTTCCTTTATGGCTCATATTTGTATACAGCAAACATTTGCTTCACATCTAACCTACTTAATTACAAATTTCTTTAATAGATTCTCCTGGGGAAAATTACTTATCCTTCCTGTGCCTTGGTGCCCTTAGTCCAACCTCATAAGAGCACGCTAGGTAAATAGTAAACAGAGCAACTATTAGCTTTTATTATTACCTCGGGTAAAATATTCTGCTTCTGGCACTAATATGTACTAGGGACCAGTCACCTTCAAATTAAGTAAGGATATATTAGGCTAAAAACCAAAATTAGTTTTTCTAATGACAAAGTTGATGAATTGCATGTTTTATAGGTTATTACATTTAGTTTTCTTTAAAGCCCTACTTATAGGTCTAATCATTTCCCTTTCTTTCCAGCAGCTTTTCCAATGTGCTTAGGTTAAGTTTATTAGACGCAGAGGAAAGAATAGTATGCTGTAGGTATTTCTGACCTTAGGCATATTCTCCACAAGATAAGGAAGAGGTTCATTTAGATTGTAGAGAAAGTAAGTTTCTTTGGTTCTTTTGTGATTCTTTCTGGTGTGAGATCTTCACTCTTGCAGTTGTTTCAAGGACATGATCCGGAAGCATAGATTCAATAAATGTTCCACTTTTTGCCCCTGTTCTGCAACTCAACCCTCTAAGGCAGTTAATGCCCCTTTTGTAATCCCAAAACGAACTCTGTTCCAATTATCAAGCAAATTTTGGCTTGCAACAAGATTTATAGTCAGAGGACATATATGAGGCATAAAGTGTTTTTAGGAGTCCACTATTTTGTCATAAAATTTTAAAAAAAATGTTCAAAGAAATTTGAGATTCTAGTAAACACAGAGAATCATCTCCATGAAAGAATCCTTGTGAGTGAGTCATTCTGGATAGCTCTACTCTGATTAACTTGGTTCATGATGATCACATTAACTTCATTTCCTACTGTCTTATGCTCAGAATGAGCACCTATGATATGCCAATGTTCATGGTAGACACACAGGAGGTGCAAAGATAACTAAGATACGGCTTCCACCTCCAAAACAGCATGTATTCATTTGTCGGTTACAATATAACAAAGCTTAGTAGCTCATCTACTAATGGACCGCCTATACATACATAAGCCTAAGTGACTGAATGACCGAACAACCGGTGAACCGGTTGCTATGACATGCACTGACCACCAGGGGGAAGACGCTCAATGCAGGAGCTGCTCCCTGGTGGTCAGTGCACTCCCACAGTGGGAGTGCTGCTCAGCTGACCCATGGACACTAGACACAGGGCTCATGGCTGGGCGCCACAGCCCGGAGACCCCAGCAGGGCTGCAGCAAGCCTACTGAGCAGCAGCAGTGGCAGGCGCAGTGGGGCTGGGATGAGTAGGAGAGGCAGGTAGCACTGGACTGCCATTTTCGGCCTGATCCCCACAGGTTATGCCGAGGGACCCCACCAGTGCATGAATCTGTGCATCGGGCCTCTAGTTTAGATGATAAAAGCCTCTCCATAAATCCATTTGTTTATAACTCCCAAATTAATGAAAAGAGTCATAGTCTTTGCTGCAGTTCCATTAAATAGGAAATGTACATTGGTTCTTTACATTCTATATACTCAGTTTTTATCAGGCACATTTTTTCTTCATTTTTAAAATTTTTAATAAAGCTTTTCATTTTAGGTTAGTTTTAGATTTACAGAGAAGTGTCAATGATAGTACAGAGAGTTCCTGTATGTGTTGTATCTTGTTTCCCCTATTAACATTCATTTTCAAACCTAATAATAAATAATGATCAGCATATATCGTCTAAAAAGTCACAAAAGTGAGAATCATATGTAGATGTGCACTGTAGAGTTATAATTTTTTCATTTGATTTATGATTACAGTAAGATGTTGTTACTTGCCCAAGGTCAGATAAAAAAATTAATGACACATAAAATTAGATACAGAAGAAGATGTGTTAAATGGAGAATCAAAGAATGAATGAATGTCTTTAAAATGACTTCAAAAGGTATGGACTCCTGCCTAAAAAAATCAGTACTAATATTAACTTACTAATTTACTTTCCAAAATTGTTCTTTCATAGGATCCTTGCTTATATGCAACATGACCTGGCTTAGTTCCTGGTATATTTGGAAGCTGAGTGAAGACATGCAAGTTGAAAATTCCAGGGTTTTTTTTGTAATGTGAACTTCACAGAAGGAGATCAGGGACTTATTTTTAACCCAAAATAGGACAGTGTTTCTTATTTTCAAAGTAATCAGCTTTCATAAACTTTTGTTTTGTTTTGTGACGTTTGGTTGCTACTTAAAAAGGTGAAAGGATATCCATTTCCTTAGAAACACGGCTCTCCAGGACAATCACATATAAAATATCTTTACTAAAATATGATTTTACCTGTTATTTTTATCTTTTCTAAAATGTAAAACATAAGAATATTTTTAATGTGAAACTTTTATCTTGATCACTAAGTAGTACATGAGATTTTATGTGTACTTACAGTACTTACTAGTAGCTGCTGATAGCACACTAAAACTTTCATCTCCTCCTCTCTTTCCTCTCCTGCTGGTTTGTGAAAATCACTTCTCACAGCTAATCAGTCATTATGGCTCTTAGGAGAATTGACAATATGGGGGTGGAGAGAGTTACAGGTACAAGGAAAAGGGACAAAGGTTCGCTGAGCAAGTGTCATGGATCAATGAGTGCAATCGGTGGTTTACATGTCTTTCACTGCTTAGAGCTATAGATATCTTGCATCATGGATGTGAATATTCACTTTTTACATTTGAGAATCCTTGACAGGAAAGAGATCTGAACAACTTCCAAAAGGCCACCCAGCTTAGGAAAGCCTGGAGGGCAAATATGAACTACATGCCTGCCTGCAATGGAGGCCACTGTTCAGAGGGTAGAATCCCTGCTTCTGAGTGGATGGTATGCTCTCGATTTCCATCTTGATGTCTCTTGAGATACTTCTTCTGCCTTTACAAATTTCCCTGTACTTAAGTAACCCCAGATAAATGGGTCAAGGTTGAAGAAGTTTCCTCCAATTAAAATAGAGGACAGTATAAGTTCACTGAAGCCATGTGTCAAGTATAATTAAAGCCAGATTTCCTTCTAACTTCCTGAAGCCTCCAGTCAGGGACAAAGGTGTGTTGCTGTGAACCAAGCACAGGCCTGGGACAAGGACAGTGTGATAGTCATGGCTCTTCCCCTAAGTTTGTGTTTAACCTTGAGTTTGTTACAGGCGTTGTATTTTCAATGATAGTTATGCTAAACCTACATTCACAGCATCAGTGGATTTTGGGGATGAGATACTACATGATATAATTCTTTATAAATTGTAAATATCATAATATGGTATTATTATATTTTAATATTTGTTAAAATATCGCCTGAAAACAAATGCAAAGGTTATTCAGGAAATTGCTTACATAAAAATGTGACTTATTACTAATCTAACATTCAGAATTAAGATAATTTTCACTTAATTCTATCAACAGAAACTGCAAGTCACCCACTAATTTATAAACTAAATGTAGAATCAAAATTAAACATTCACAACCAAAAAAAATGACCAAAAAGTAAGTTTCCAAGTTAGCTTTATCAGTTGCCTGCCTTACTTTCAGTCACCTTCTTATATAACAATATAAAAATAAGTCATTTTACTGTATTAGTTGTACACTTGACATAAAATTTTAAAACCTCATCTATCGTTAGTTTTGGGAATGTATCAATTATTTTCAAATTTATGCCAGGAAAAGACCATCTAGATTCCAAAAAAAACTAAAACAGAAGTAAACTTTTGGAATATAACCTACGTATAATATGGCCACTCTAACAAGCTTTCTAAGAGGTTGGCAATGCTGAGAACTAAACAATGGCTTTTAAGCAAGTATGGAATACAGAATTGGTATTATAGGTATATGAAATGAAACAAAGAATCTAAAAAGAAATAAAACTGTTCAAATAAACTAGCTTTGCGAAAATTGGGTCTGTTCATATGAGTAGTTAGAAATCACTTATAACTTAAATGTATACCTACAGTGGAATTTATTAAGGTCCACAGAGTTAATTGTAAATTTCATAAACTTCAAAGCAAACATAGCTCATTTGAAATGGGGGAAATTTCCATAGAAATAATTTTGCTTTCTAGATTTTCCCCCAGGGTGGTTTTATTTCCTCTTTCCCATTAAAAATTTAGGAACTAAAAACCTTTCTCTCAAAAAAAAATTATTTAATAAAATAAAACACACTTAAAGTTACTTTTTTTGCAAACACCGATTTTCATAAATTCACTTATTAAAATTTATTGTAAACATGGACAAAGCCTTAAAAAATATACATGCAATGATTTCTTTTCAGCCTGTATAGCATCCAGGGACTTGGAGAAAAAAAAATTAACTTTTTATAATTCTGCATGACCGAGAGTCCTTCGAGATTCACCTTTCCCTAGACCTCTTGAGATAAAATCCTCTGGTGGGGAAAAAGTTGGGTTTTGAAATGAGAAACATTATATACAAATCATATTTCTGCCATGTACAACCTTGATGCTCTTGGTTGGACAAGTTATTTAATTCTAAGACTCAGGTTCTTCTGATGAAAAATGAGGGGAATAACAATAACGGGATTGAAGGATTCAATGAGATGACTATAAATAAAAGAGCCTACTAGAACCTCATAAATGTTAGTGTTTTATGAAATGCAACTCTATACCTACTACAGTTGCTTTTTATAATCAAATTTATGGGTTGGCTAGATAGCCTATTATACTGAAAAATACTGAGTCATAATAACATCTAAGTTCTGAACCCTTCCTCTGTTCCAAGGATTGTGCTGGGTATCTGACTGGCATAGCTCACCTCTTTTAATCCTCAGAACTAACTCATGACAATGCACTAGGTGCTACTGTTGGAACCATTTTGCAGATGAGAAAAATAAAGTTTAGAAAAGTGAAATAACTCAATATTAAATGACCAGGATATACACTCAGACACTCTGCAGCCCTCACTTGGTCTATTCCCAAGGTTCTCATTAACTGGCCTTTGAAAATATTCACACCAAACAAAAATGGAAATGGGGGCAATACAGGTAAAGAAAGGAATTCCAAATGTGGCAACTGCAGGGGAACACACACACAAACACACACACACACAACACACACACACACACACACACCAACAAAACAACAACAACAAACTCAGAAGAACTGCACCCTACATAGCTTCTTGGAAAAATGTTTTGAGATTGTGGCTGGTCATCACCTCTCAGCTTTAAGCCTCTGAGGTCGCATATGCCATTTCTATAGAATCCTGGGATTTTAAAAAGAAATGTTGTATGTTGTATGTCAACTTGTCTTTTACATAACCCAGAGGGGTTGTAAAAACAATACCATCACTATAAAAGCTTTCAGAACCACATTAACCTGAATATCACTTTTTTTTATTTGATTTGGAAATCCACAGGAATATATTGAATAAGGCACATGAGGTATTTTCTTCTTCATTCTCATTTTTCATCTGAGACTTGCATAGAAAAGGACAAGGTCCTGAACCATAGATCAATTTGCTTGATCTTGTATCATAACTTAAACAGACCCATAACCCACAATTAAGTTTACTAATTGTAAATTATATGCTTTTGAAAGGTTTAATAGTTTCACGAAATAATTGTAAAATGACCATTTGTACTTGTTCTATCATAAAATAAGTACTGATAATGGCTGAATGGCTAATGACCTGAAGAAACTGCGGCCTCCTTATTTCATAATTTACATAGAAAATGAATTAAATCTTAATAAAAAATGTCCTTCATTTTCTTTATAGAATTTATTATTCTTTTATCAATCAAAACATTCATTTCCAAAGGTTAAGGTGGTAGCTCCCAACTTTCAATACTTTAATTATTGCTATTCTTTATCTTACATCATGAAATGAGTTGCCATATTAACTAATCTAAATAATAGATTAATTTTATAGATGTTTAAATTGAGTCAATACACACCCTTAAATTATCTGTTATTTATTTGATGTTATTTTCCATGTAATCTTGTTTCATGGATGTTAATTCTATTGTAAAATATTGTCAAAACTTCACTCAGAAGTCATAGAAAATCACCTATCAATAGAATACAAGAATGCAATTTTCTGTAAGATGTCTAAATATGATTCTTTCTATCTATCTATCTATCTATCTATCTATCTATCTATCTATCTATCTATCTATCATATAGCTATCGATCTACCTTCTATCTACCTATTATTCCTTATACCCACCATTTAAAAACTAATTTAAAAGCATGGTTGCTTGTATGGAGCAGTTGAGAAGTTAATCGAGGTACACCAGATTGCCAAGTGGAAAAAAAATTGAAATAACTTATATGAAATAAATGAAGAAATTCAACAGATTATTAAAAAAATGAAGGGTGTATAACCATGCAACTCCATGAACAGTGACTACACATACAAGCAAATGAAAGCAGCTGACCACGTACCCACACACCTTGGCAGAGGTGCACTCCACACTCGGCGGCCGCCACCAAGACAGATGATCTCCGATGTCCCTTCCAGTCGATAACCTGATGAGCAGGTGAAGGTCAGAGTGTCACCAACCCCAAAGTTGAACCCAATTCGGTTACCATATTGAGGAATCCCAGGATCTTCACAAGGTTCAAGGTTATATTCTGTAAATTAGGTGGAGAGGAGGACAAAGAAAACGATAGTCACTTTTTAGGAATAGTCTGATACTTTACAATCTGGATGCTTTTAGGGCTTAGTAATACATTTAAAAAGTTAACTATTGTCTAATTAAGGGAACATGCAAATGGCCCACATAATTTTCTTCTTTTGTAAAAGATCTAATAACTTAATGAATACTTTTATTTGGGAAACTCAATATAGATGATAAAATGTCACCTTCTGAGTGCTAATTTGAAAATGTAGTTATTTATCATTCTTTCTTCTGCTTTAGAAACATAACCATTTTGTAGTTTTATTTTGTTTTGGTTCTTTTACTTATAATACTAAGATAATTGATGCATATTTTCAAACATACACACAAAAAATCTGGAATTAAATAATTTGCACTTTTGGAATGCATTTTACCTAATGGCTTTACTCTTATGTCTCCAGTATACAACAAATCCAATTAATTCATCATTTGGAAAACACCTGACTTCAGATACAAGCATTTATGCAAGACTGAAGTGTCCTCACACTGAGTAGTTTTATATTACAGAAGCAATGAATAAACATGAAAATGATCAGCTAAACACTCTTCAGAGTATAAGAAAGTATTGCTGATTGAACAACAATATAATTTATATGTCATCCTAAAAAGGTGTAGCTTACCTAAAAATATTCCCAGAGTACAAACTGACTATGTAATTGCAATGGCGAGCAAGAGAATTGTTTCAAGTTGATAACTGTTATTGCATTGCTAAAAAAAAAATATTTGTACATACTCTCAATATTCTAGCCTAAAATTGTTTATGCTCATTCACCACTCATTCTGGAATACCTAAATTATATAAGTATTTCTATGAAAATATTAGAATAATAGTTGAAGAACAAGGTTAGCTTTTGTATGATTTTATATATGCTGCTAATATTACAATTTTAATATTAGCAAGTTGGTATAAAATTTGCCATTTCTGCATTAAGAAATAACTACTTTTCCACAATTCCATTCAACTCAGCCATAGAAATTTAACTGACATGAACAGTTTTTATTTACTTTAGTCTTATAAATTTTATTTTCTGTAATCCAAGTCATAAAGTTGCCTATAGATGAGGTTATTCTAAAATAAAGGGAGAAGCACATTAATTATTTATTGATCATCTAGTTCCAAATAAATAAATTGCTTATCTGAATCTTGGCCTATAAAGTTTTTCAAGACACATAAAACTAGACTATCACTGGCTTAAGTCAAATTTTACTTTTAAAGCCTAATTAAAACTTTAAAATATGCATTTGAATTTCCATTTTAAGTTCACTGGGCATTTTAGCTAGCTTTTCTCTCTTTTAGAATTCTACATGTGTGTAAGTTAAAAAAAAAAAGTAACTAGTGAATTTTTTTAGCAAATTAATTTATTTATTCAAAGTGGCTCAAATGTTCCTTAAAATTTGTTGACAGGTATTTATTTACTACATTTTCTTTTTTTTTATTTTGTCATACATAAATAATGTTCATCCTGTTAAAAAAAAATGTGATTTTTTGTTGCCAAAATAACATTTTTTATTTGACTATTTCCTTACCAGAGAATGTAATATTGAATCCCTCATATGATATTGAAAAATCAGAAATGAAGCGCAACTGAGCCCTGAAATTTCCATAGAGGCCAGCATTGATGGTTGAAGGAAGCTCTGAACCAGTCAGGCGTGCCAGTGGTTGCGTGAAACTCCCGTTCTCGGTGATCAGTAAGTAGTCGTGATGGTCTTCCAAATGAAAGGTGTGGAAGTTGAACTGCACACCTATTAAGAAAAAGAGTAAAATTAGATTTACAACGTATATCAGTAAAACACAGGGTTACCAAAACAACCAATAAGAGGTACCAAACTACCAACAGAAAAAGGACCCTCTTCATAACCGATTTCTCTGAAAATGAGAAGCGCTGCTATAAAATATTCCAACTGTATAGTATAATATTATCTTTTTTTTTCTATTAGCATCCTTATAAGAGATATAGTGAATCATGTCTTAGAAACTGCTGAAGATAAAATTTAAAAACAATGACTGAAAAGAAATAAGTCAAGTTTTCTGAACATTGCAAGGAAAACATATATTCTTTATTGATAATAGAAGTACAGCTTTCTGGTAAACATTGTACATGCGTCCTTGGGCTCCTATTGCAAACCCCTTGAACAACATAGCGCCCACTTCCAAAGCAGATGTAAAGAGGAACTATTTGTTAAATGAATGTACTGGCTCTCTGTTTATTTATTTTCCACACACTTCGATCTGTGCAAATAATATACTGAAAAATGCTCATTGAATTTTCACAAACTGAACACACCTTTGTAAATGCACCCTAATCAATAGATAACTTTTCCAACAAGCAGAGCTCCTTTCATTAAACTTTTCTATCATTTCAGGAGTTTTTAAATGAATAAATTAACTCTTTTTTTAAAATATTACTACAGGCAGATTTTCTAGTAAATAATTTTAAGTCATTTTTGATATATTAGGATGACCACTTCCCCATTGTTAAGTTATTGCCTTTATCACTTATATTGCTAATTTATTATTTTAGTGGTGTTACACGAATGAACCATATTTAGTACTACAGGGCTTTCATTTATTTGCTTAAAGATGTGTTAACATCTATCACATGCCCAGTGAAATTTTATACTCCATGTGAGTTATATCTGCAGCTCTGATAGAGAATTTGAGACACAAATATTTCTAGAATAGTCGTAAATTTATATGGTAATAGAATTTTAATAAATAATCATAAAAATTTTAAATATTCAAGTAGATATAAACATGGACTTTACAATTAATTGCCTCAGCGCTGCAAACTATCTTTGTATTTTTGATACTAACTTTTGAACTTTTTAAATCAACCTCTTAACACTATGCCAGAGACAAAAGCCATCTGTTTAAGATTTTGTTGATATGTAAATTCCAAATAACATTAGCTTAACACATCAAAATGAAAGGGTTAGCTAGCTGGCATAATTAGGAAGGTTTAGGGAGTAAGGAGGGTCCATGGGAGAGGAATACAAAGATGGAGACTTGAGGACACCAGGGTGCTTATCTTACTTGTACAGAGAATAGAGAAATGCTCCAGGCAGATGGGAATATTCCTAACCTGAGCAATTAAAACAGCTGTAAACCAAGGACAGGGGTCTCTCTAGCCTGGGCAGCTGGGAGATCAAAGGCAACTCCAACCAGCAACATAAGGGGGAGAGAAACAGGAGGGCACCACGTGGGCTTTGAGCTTTGAAACTAATTCTATGGAGCAGAATGACCAATGAGGAAAGCAGGAGGGAGGTGGGGGTCCCAAATTAAGGAAAGGGACCAATTAAAAAGGTCAGATTCAAACAAAGAACTGCGGCATATACAAACTGGAGACAAAGGGACATGAGGCAGGATTTTTTTTTATTTTTCCCATTAGAGAGAAAGAGCAGGCTTTTCCCATTGGGGGCCCCTCCCCATGGGGTCCCCTTTGGGAACACCCTTGCCCAGATGGAGTTTTTATCTGCTTTTAATAAACGTCTACATTTTTTATTAAAGAAGCCTTTTTGTCTGTGAGTTTATTCTTCAAACTTCATGAAGACAAGAACTCATGGGAAGAAAAGGCTGCACCTTAAAACCCACGTTTCAAAAAGAAAGTAAATCTTTCTTATGGATAAACATGAGCCCATTACAATACTATAGAAAAGTAAATATAATCCTCTGTTGCATTACTCAAAGTGAATTTTACTACTGATCTATTGTTGCTCATGCAAAAATGACATGGTAAAGGACAATGCAATAAAAACAGATGCAGTAAGAATTCAGAAGATAGCCCAGTTAGTATTCTATGAGGAAAATTACCTTTTCCATGGGTTACATCAACAGTCCAAGTACAATTCAGAGAATTTGGATAAAATTCTGGGTAACCAGGTGATAAGATTGTTCCGCTAGGCCCTCTAACATCTCCTCCACATAATGCTGAAAATACAAAGAAAAGCAGTCTTATTAACAGTCATACCTAGAAAGACAGAGGCTGAACAAACCAGTCTCCTCCCTTGAGTCTGGTTCTCTTAGCTTAAGCTACTTCCTGGTAAATCACAGGAGTGTGTAAAGACCTCCTCCAATCCTGGGAAATCATTTCATCCATTGTGGCAGCACTAGAGAAGAAAAGGGTATGTAATAGCCTCAGAGAATTAACACTGGCCCCAACAGAATGTAGCTCCACTTGCCACATTTGAATCTGAAGTACATACTTATACAGTTCTAATTATAAGCAACATTTGCATATACCGGTCATGAATTAAACATGAGCAATTAATTGTTTAGCAGCCCCTCTTTTATTAAGATTTAAGAAAACAAATTGTTAATTCTATAAAATTCTTCCTTTTAAATTCTTAAAGGGATAGTTGTCATTCCTCATAGAATTCCTTTTAAAACAGGGAAGTACTAGTAAACTGAAAATTTTGAAGCCTGCTTCTGGAATTTTGCATTTCTCTGGGAAATATCATGAACAAAATGGTATTGATTTTTTTTTTTTTTTTTGAGAGAGAGCGAGAGTATAGATTTTTAAGTAGATGCTCCAGATCATGAAAATAAATGTGTATGAACTGAGGTCAAATAAATTAACTTTTTATTCAATGTTCATTTACTCAAGAACAAATCACAGTCTATAATGCTTTCTACTATATTCAATAACCATCAGTGGATATGGTATGCCAAAAAATGTTATCAGTATTGTGGGATGGGGCACACCCCCAGGATGAGCTTTCCTCCCCTAGCACCGCTAGTCACTCGATGTAACCCCCTCCCCTTTCACATCACTGGGCATTCAGTTCAAACCCTCCCCTGACCTTTCTTCCCCTGACATGTCAATAGTCATGCGGTTGGAACAAAAGGGTCTGGAGAATAGCCTCATATGACTCCCATACAATTCCCTGCAAGACCACTTTCTTAAGCATTAAGTCTTCTCCATAATGAGGTTCTGACCCACATCAAATAATCTTAGCAACAAAACTTGGGGCTGTTAACCAGAGACAGAGTTTTGGTCAAACTAAAGATGACATCTAGGCCTCAGTTCTGTTTCAGCTCCAGTCCCAGAAAAGCAGCAAAACCAGAGGAAGCGACACCATGACTGACATCAGGACAAGATGTATTGACTAATGACCTATCCTGGTGCCCACCAATCAGTGGAAACCAAGACCGGGAAAGGACACACCTGGAAAAGCTAATGAATGTTCTATTGAGAGTCCCCCCTGAGACTTGTCCTGAAGTCCCTCCCCCCCTCCTTTAAAACCCTTAAGAAAAAGGAACCCATGTGCTCGCGCTCTCTCTCTCTCTCTCTCTCTCTCTCTCTCTCTCTCTCGCTCTCTCTCTCTCGCTCTCTCTCTCTCTCTCTCTCTCTCTCTCTCTCTCTCTCTCTCTCTCCTGTGCCTTCTCCCTCAGGCGCTTATCTGGGCCCTTCTTTTGACTCTGTAACTTGTTTTCTGAGTCCACCCAGCCCACCTGGCTCACTTTTACCTCTGTGACTTTCTTAATAAACATCCTCTTGTATTTGAGTTCTTGGCTTTGAATTCTTTCTTGGCAAATCTCAAGAACCAAGATCTAACTTCACAGGTAACACCTGGTATTGTTCACCATTAACAGAAAGAATCAATTTTTACTCAGAAATATATGTACACAGAAAATATAATTGAGCTCAAAGTACTCTTTCCATATGACATAATTGATAGCAAAAAAGGGCAATGTCCTGTTTTTCAGTCACACATTTCAAGTAGTATAGAGTATCCATAAACTATTTAAACATATTTTTATATAAAAGTTTTAAAATAAATATGTGGTATTACTGAGTAAACAAATCTAAATTTACACTTTCACTTTAAATAAATTTAGTACACTCTGAAAGTGGAGAATGTGGGCTGGAGGCAGTGTAGTAGAAGGCCAGTGCATAGGATCTGGATTTAGGCTGGCTGAGTTTGAATCCTGACTGTGGTTAGCTGGTGGGGTGACACTAGGCAAGATAATGAATCTTTGTTTGCCTTAGTTTTCTTGCCTGTAAGTGTAACTTAATTCTGGCCTGGATTTTCCCTTTGTCTTCCAGGCAAATGGCTTCTGCTACAGATATGCTAATAATTAGAAAAATTCTGCTTGCAGCCTGAGTGTTTGGGAGAACAACCCTATTGTTGGGAGGTGCCTCTCCCAAAGAGGAGGGAAAATAAGTACAAAATAATGACTGTTGATCAAAGTTTTGCAGTGGAGGAGCCTCAAGATGTGACCGAGATAAGCAGGGGTCAGTGAACTGAAGGACAGGGAACAAAGAGAGTCAGAGATTTCATGCTCTTCTGTGGGTCCCTGTTGGTGCCTTAGATGTCACCAACCACCTCTGCCTTTCCTAAGATTCGGGTAGTCAAACAACAAATTCTGCTTTTATGCTTTTAAACCTGTTAAAATTGGGTTTCTGTCACCATCACAAGAATGCTATTATAAATGGTACTGTGCCAAATACAAGGGAGATATGCTGATGATTTTTTTTCAAACCTTGTTATATAAATAAATTGGACTAAAGCTGCTACTAAAAAATGATGGCACCAACAGCACTTGAAAATTTAATCATAAAATGAACAATGTGATCTTCCACTTAGAAGAGAAAAGTATAAAAGCTTGAAATAGTGTTATAAATAAAAACTAAAACCCAGAACTAAACACTGCATAGATTTACATGGTATGCTTTTTAATAAAGCAAGTATGAAAGCACTTCCTAATCTTAGGGAAGCAGTTCCTTCCATTGTATTTTCATGTCTTTTCTGAAAAATGAAGCATTTCTGAACTATTCTCCATGGAAACAAAAACTAATAAGGGCACTAGTATACTATTCATCATGACCAGCAACATGCCACCACAGGGCAGTCTGGGTACCCTGCCACTGTGCTGTGTAGCTAGGTAGCAGCTGAATTGGTACATGCTGCCTTCCAAGGCAGGGGGTAAATGCTCTATTCCATCAGTGCATTCATCTGATACCAATTTGATATTTTCAATGTTATTTTGTCAAAAGGCCCAAGCACACAATATGCACTTCAAATGATTTCCTCAGCACATTTGAAAAATACATATAGCATCCTTAGGTCTGTGATAGGTTTGGGTGATTATCAATATTCATTCTTTCTTTTCTTTATGAATGGTTTGATAACATAAAATTTCCGAAATATAAAATATTCATAGTTATATTAAGTCTCACCTTTTATAAGGGCTATATTGATTCCTTTTTGGTTCATAAATCAGTTCATTTTGCATATTGAACGAATTCTTACCATCACAGGTTGGAAGTGGATGACTCCACCAGTGGTTTTTTTCACACAGAAGGGGCTCTTCATGGCTTAGCCTGTATCCTGGGTCACAACTAAATGAAACAGTAGATCCGATGGAGAAATCGTGACCATAGCGACGGCCATGTACAGGTATGCCAGGGTCCAAACAAGAATAGGTGTTCACTGTTACACCTGGAAAACGAAGAGTAAGCTTGATGGGAATCAGATTTGCTGAAATTAATATATATCTTCAAACAATTGTGAATGATGATCTTTACTAATAAATTAATGTAATCACAGCTTTATGTTAAAACCAACAATTTATTTAACAAATTTGTTTTGATATTTCCTTTGACATCACCACAAAGACCAAATTCAGGTCATTTTGTTACATAAGAACTCTATGAAAATATATAGTTATCAAACATTGTATTATTATAAATGATATATGTAATCATAGCATTAACTAATGTTTCTTGAGCTCATTCTATTCCAGGGACAGTACTAACAATTTTGCAAAATTTTCTTCAGTTAGTTGTTAAAAGAATCCCATAAAATTAATTTTACCATGAACATTTCATTTGATTGTTAGGTGACTCTGACTCTGGAGCCCTTGTCAATAGCCAATATTATACCTAATATTTGTTATGTGTTTTTAAAATTTTTAATCAACTTTTAAGTTGGAAGTTTATCATTTTGATAGGATATATATATATATATATATATATATATATATATATATAGAGAGAGAGAGAGAGAGAGAGAGAGAGAGAGAGAGAGAGGCATTTTGCCATATATGAAAGTATGATCACCAATATCTTTCTAAGTAAAATTATGCAACTGCTCTTGTGAATACTTGATGGGACTTTCTTTTACCTTTTTTTAAATAAATATACTTTTATTGATTTCAGAGAGGAAGGAAGAGGGAAAGAGAGATAGAAACATCAAATGATGAGAGAATCGTTGATCGGCTGCCTCCTGCACACCCACACTGAGGACCGAGCCTGCAACAGGGTATGTTCTCTGACTGGGAATCAAACTGTGACCTCCTGGTTCATAGGTCAGTACTCAACCACTGAGCATGCTGGCCAGGATTGATGGAACTTTCAATAACCTATACTATACTATACATTAGTGTCTCCTGATGATAACCTTCCTGGAGATTTATAATCTCTAGCTGAGGCCATATCGTGACTATGCCTTTCCCTTTAATAAGACACTTTAGGTTTAAGAACCTTGGCACTGTTAATTTTGGGGCGGCATAATTCTTTGCTGTGGAGCTATACTGTCCTTATATATTTAGCAACATCCCTGGCCTGGACCTTCTAAATGCCGATAGCACTCCTGCAGTTATGACAATCAAAGATGTCTCCAGATATTGTCAAATGTCCCCTTGGATGCAAAAATGTCTCCAGTTGAGAACTGGGGTAAAAGATAAATAATTATCTTACTATTCCTAGGGAGATTTAGACAACAAATAACTACTTATTTTATATTCCCCCAAATAATAATTAGCATTTTAAAAATTATATATCATAGAAGCATAGAACAGACTGCAGAATCTCAGAGGGAAGGTGCAAGAGGGTGGGTGAGTGGGAAGTGATCTACCAAAGAACTTGTATACATATATGCATAACCCATGGACACAGACAATAGAGACAATAGGGAGGTGAAGGCCTGAGGGGGGGCGGGGTAGAAGGGATCAATGGGGGAAAAGGGGGACATATGCAATACTTTCAATAATAAAAATTTAATTTAAAAAATTATATATCATTCAAAATCCTATTCACATGAGAAAGTTTTTATTTGTATTAGTTACACAATTTTAAACTAAAGCTAAACAAAATATTTAAAAAATAAATCCAATTTTAAAGAGGTAAAGAGTACATTTTAAGTGTATTTATCAACCACATTCATTTCATTTAAATGGTGTTGTTTTTAATGAGAAACTAAAATGTGTCAGAAAAATTTATGTTCAACACAATTACTTTGACCTGATATATTCCTCTTCTAAATGTGACCATTATTCTTCTAGGCACCCAGTTCTTTGAAATACTCATTCATCATGAATCCCTCTCAGAATTGTTTTTTTTCCCCTCTTCAAAATATGTCTGAAATCCACCCTCATTGAAAAGCGTAATGCAATTTATCCTCACCCTACTCAAGGCCTTCATCACTTCAAGTCTAAAACACAAACAATAATGCCTGGCCTTTATTTCAGTATCTTTCATCTCCAATCTGTTTTATATACAATTTTGGGCATATACATCCCTAAAACCTATTATTTCATTGCTTTGTACCTTACGTTAATGGCAGCAAGTTCAAAGTCAGCACTCTTAAATTTAAAGCTCCCAAACTGAACTCAATATTCTTAATTTCCATTATTTCCCCATAGTCATTCTCCATTTCCAGTCAGGTGATTCCCTTAATTAGTTCTATGCTTTATTTCTCTGCCAGGAAGACCTTCAATTGTCCCCTTATTTTACACAATTGTCTCAATCTTTAATAGACAAGATCAGATCTCCTCTCCTTGAAGTCTTGATCTTCTAATGCTCCAGTGTATATATGACTTTCCTTTATTCAGGACTCTTACGTTGGAGTAATATCTTAAGAATTTATGGAAATGGGGGTTGATGGGGTCACACAAAATGTAAATTATGGAAAAGGCAAGATCAAGCCAATTTAATTAATCAAAAGTGATTTTAATTCTTTCAGATTACTCAGAGTAGAGCTCAGTGAATAGTATAAGGTTAATCCTTTGATTTGTCCTTGTCTTTCCAACTGATACATGAAATAAGATGATACATTTCTTTTATGTTCCCAGCTGAAATGCACACATCCAGCAGTCACAGAATACATCTAAAGAAATATTTCATAATTGATTGACAAGCAAATAAGTCAAGGCAATGCAAACGTTGCAAAATTTAGGAACTCAAAAAGGTCATGATAAACAGATAGTATAATTTTCTGACAAATAATCACTAAAGTTAGAATGTAATTGCTAGTTAAGCAGGTTTAGAGCATTTTTTAGTATTGGAAATATACATAATTTTCAAAGTTCATGTCATTATAATGAAATACATTATCGCTTTCTCATTTATTTTATTTTATAGAACTTGTTTTTACAGAAGTAAAATCTCAAAATGGGTTTTCTGCTTATTTGGTTATTTGATGTGTAGATGAAAAAGGGGTGCTATAGACAGTAACCTCACAGGCTGATCTGGTCAAAAATTCCTATCAGGGAAGGTCAGGGCGAGTAGTCACACTCCAGGCATATGACTTTTTTAATAAAAGGCTTATCTCTGCCTTAACCAAGGCCTGTGCATTGTTTTGGTCCATAGGTTAGCACACCATTGAGATAAGCATAACCAAGAGAGCACATAATCTTGTTAGCTGTCCTGTAATCCAATCCCGCCTTGCCTTCTTTTATGTTCCCAGCTGAAATGCACACATCCAGCAGTCATGTAATCTTCCTTCATGTAATCTTCCTTCCCTTCCCTCTTATCTAAATGAATAAAAGAAATTGCAAACTGCCATTCTCTGAGCATTTCAGATCTTACTTTCTGGCAACTGTCATCAGTTTTGACTCAAATAAACTTATAAAAATTCTCTACAAGTTTGGACCTTTCTTACCCTGACATATGTGATAAAAACATGTAATCATTTTAAGTCTGGGTTTCTCTACCCCCTCCCATTATAACAACTGCTATTTAAATTGTACATTCTTTTTGATGTCTAGCGTTTTCCAGAGTTGGAAAAAAGAATATCGACTCATGAACATGAAAAATATGTCTTTAGAGATGGGTCTCTGTAGCTATGGATTTGCTTTGTACCCATTTATAAATATATTGTTTTATAAAATATTCAGATCACCAAAGACTTAATTATATTTGTATTTTAAGAAATATGACATAATAAACAAAAGTATTTTTTTCCTGGGGAGGGGGAAACAGCACAAAAAAAAAAAAAAAAAATGGATTATGTTCCTAAAGTCTATTCTATGTTGTCAAAAAATCTAGTGCTTAGTTTATTAAAATATACAACTTGTAAACTATTAGTATTCTCACAGGTCAAGGAGAGCTCCAATTTTAACAAAAATCTAGTTTGCTAAATAATATAATGCTAAATTTAAATGTAGGGAAACAGAATAAGAAAATAAAAAACATGTTGGCAATACTTACTTTCATAATGAATCTTGAAGCCATTATTAGAACGGCTGTTGTCTGTTGTAAATAGAAGGTATATAAAATTACTGCTACTAAATAGAAACTGGGGCACTTGTGTGCCATTGTAAGATCCAAGCAAGGGTGATAGAAGATTTGGCCCATCATGAACTTCCAGAACATCATAATTTAGTTCAGTCTGAAATCTAAGAATAAGAGACACGTAAAATATATTTATTAGCATAATACTATATAGGAAATAATACCTTAGATTGCTATTTCAATCACTATTTACTTTTTTTTACCATTTTATAATTTGCTTTAGCTTATTAAACCCAAGTATCTCTGTTCCTAACCACTCTGCATGCTGGCTAGTTTTAGTTTTAGATATTTGGTTGTTGTTGCTCCCACCATTTTCAATTTCTTAAAATAAGATACCATTATTTTGTAAACTGCAATCAATACAGAGCTCCTTCTAACATGCTTAACACGCTAAACATGCTAATAAAATGGAATTTTTTAATTTCTTCCATGCACTTCAAGATCAGATTATATTCTAAATCTGGATCAGAAATCTTAGCTGTGGAAAAACTTCACATGGAATCATAAAAAACTGAGGATTTTATTTCCTTGCCCATAATGATCCTATAGACCAGGAAATTCTTTTCCCACTTTCACCAAGGTTTTCCTACAGATCTTACAGTATTCATTCAGCTTAACCATCTCCTCAGGAAGCCTTTCCGTGACTTCATAGTACAGGTTAGTTCCCTAGCTATATTGCCACAATGTACAGTGTCTTTTGTGACATTAATCATAGTCATGTTCACTTGTTTAATAACTGTCTCCTTTAAGAGTCTATAAACTTCATGAGGTCAGACAGTGTCAGCTTTGTCAATGCTTTGCATGTAACAGACATGCAATGAATATTTATTAGATAAGTATAAATGAATGAATCAATGTTTTTTAATGACAAAAGTATCTTTCTTTTCTCTAGGGCTGTTACTAAATTGACAAAAAGGCACTCAATAACTTGGACATTCCAGTTTTAACCATGCATTTTCATCCTTTTAAAATGTATCTTTCATTACATTTTCAGTAATGAGTTATCTCTGGTACACTTTAGGAAATAATTTTGAGTTGAAACGTCCACTAATGTTCAAATAATCACTTTTACTGTCATATCTGCCAGTCTTTTCATCATTACAGGCATAAACTATGTTATTCTTTAAAAACAAAAGCAGACAAGTAAAACTCAGAACCTGGTCAAAACAATTGAGTAGGACATTTAAAAATTAAAAACTTTACTTCATTATAAAATCTCTGATATTATTATGAATATGGCATGCAAGTAGTCAAAATTAAGTGTGTAATTTAATGCTGCTAAGAAGAACAATTGGAACACCTTTCAATATGTACCACTGTTACATTCTTTAAGCAACACAGTAAAATGAACGGATTTCATACGTTTATCATACTTTTCATTTTGCAACCTGGAATATGTTATATTTGTCTAAAATAACTTTTCCAATAATGTAATCTAGAATAGGAAGTGTACAGGAACACAAGCGTTTGTATAAGAATGCACAATCATGCAACTGTGCATTGTGAATCCATAATTGGTTGTTTTGTGGTCCTTCTATTGTAGTATGGAAATCAGAGTTTCACTTTGATAGCTAGTCAGTTGATAATAACTGAATTAAAATGCACAGAAGAGTCAGGGATTACTTTGAACTGAACCATAAAGAGACTTAATTCTTAATAGAATAGGACCAGTAACTGGTGATACAGAGAATGTTGTTCAGTTGGAGTGAGTCTTTTTATAGAAAATCATCACAAATTTGCCCTAAGGAACTATAAAAATGCATTATACTAACAAAGGGAATAGGACAGGGTTACACAATAATTTGAATTTCATTTTGTATTTTAAAATTGTTTGTGTAAATTTCTCATTGTCTTAATCTAATGTTCATTTGTTGATGACATTAAAAAATTTATTGTTTATCATAACTTATAAATCCACTAGATGATATTAAAAAATGAAGCTGGATCTAATCTTACCCAATTTTGGTTCTTTTGAAAACATTCTTGGTGTTAATTCAAACCTGTTTTGACCAAATTCTGATAGTTCTCGTGATTAAAAAAAAAAAAAATTGCTCTCTGGAAGACTGACGCTGATAGTGTGTGGTCAAGCAGTCGGAGACGGGAAAAGGAGTAGAAGAAACGGAAAAGAGGGGCTGCCACAGACTGAGAAAATTCAGGCACTGCGGGAAGGCACAGCTAAAGCTTATCTATAGTTGAAGGGTAAGACTTGTTAACTGTGTTTGACTAGGTTAGGAAGCGACAAATGCTCCAAACCACCACATATGTCCATTGGCATTACTGGCATTCTGCATTGTACTTGATACAAAATTATATTTCTGAAGATTTCATTGATTTAAGCTGTTTGAGGCAGTCTAAAGAAGCTAACCAATGGCTTATATTTGTAATGTCTTTAGGTTTTATTTCTGTAAATTAATTCTAACCAATTGCTACAACTAGACAATATTAGAAGAAATAAAATAAAAAAATATCTATGGCACCATCTTAATTATATTATCTGATATTTAAAAATGTTTTCAACAAGATTGATTTAAGTTATTCATGAGTACTAGAAAGCAAGTAACATAACTTTATGATAAATACAATTCATTATTTGGCACAACATTCTATTAAAACATATTCTCTGAATGAGCGGGACTATTAAAGAATTGGCAGTATCCTTGAAAGAGCTTGGCTGGAATTCAGAAGGAAATGAGTTTTTTCAAGAACATAATCTTATTATATACTTCAGAGATAACTTGTTTCTTAAAACAATCTTAAGGGGAAAATGAAGCACCAAGATATTATAAGGTCTTACAAAACAAGGAAGTGATAGATGATTTCATCTATCTGATTTCAAAGTGACTATTTTATGCCACTACCCCAATGGATAAAACTCTCATTTATTTTTTAACTATCTTTGATACTGAGCTACTATTAACCATGTGAAAGCTTTTTAAGATGAATATTATTTTAAGGGACTGGTTTTCTGACGAAGTACATGGGAGTACAGACAGCTCTAAAGCAAAATCGCATACCCTTAAAGGGTCTTGGGAAAGAAGAAATGGGAGATATTTAATTTTCCTTTCAAATAGCTCCAACTCAAGAATCTTACTGGCTTGTGTGTATCTGTCATATTTGACAAATTCAATCATCAGACCCTAATTCCACTGTATTAATATATTTATATGCTTATCACAAGAAACCTTACAGAGGTTTCTTTCATTTCTTCTTTAAAAAAAAAAAGAAAGAAAGGGATTTGGAAATGCAATGAACAATAATTGGGAAATATATTAATTGGGAATATATTAATAATTGGGAAATATATTAATCCTTTGGATTTCTCAATAGTGGTCCAATCACAGATCGGAAGCTTCGTTCTTTTAGTCATGATATTACAATCTTTCACCATACAGATAATTGTAATACTAATTCAAAATCAGTAATACTAATTTTCCTAAGAAATATCTCAACTAACCAATCATTAATACGCATTAATTTGATAGAGTCATTTTTCTGAAGGACTTGTTAGTGTAGGTGTATGTGTAGTGTTACTGTTGTAGACTGCAACGAGGTATTGATTTGAATATGTTATAGCACCTTTGCCTCCTGAAATCTAGTACAGAATTTACAGGCTCTTCAAAGTATAGGACAACTCAAGTCATTAATTTAAAAGTCACATGTTCATTAGTCAGTAATGTGCATATATATTTAAAGCTCAAAGGTCCATCTTACGTATCTCAATAGTGCTGATACAGCATTAAACAAATACAACACAGCTTGACAACAGGCTGAAATGTTAAAAGGGGGCCAATCACCTGAAGTATTCAAGGCATAACAACTGACTAATGCAGTAAAATTATACATTGATTTGGTAAATAAAATGGAGGAAGTCAACTATTCCTTTACATAATATCCTTTTAAGGTTAAAAAAAATTCCAGAGACCTTTCAAATGTAATTTTGATAGAGTGTCCGGGTTCAGCTTCGATCACCCACTCACAATTCAAAGAGTCTTTGTAGTATCCTGGCCATCCCGGAGAGAGAATCAGTCCGCTGGGAGCTGAGAAATGGCCACCACATGGAGCTGAGGAATGAAGTCAGAGAGTGAAAATAGAACTTTGAGAACAAGTTGCAGGAACTATTCCTAGTACTATGATTTGCACAGTGAATCTCTGCATAGACTTATTAAATGCTTCTTTATAAATTTTTTAAAGTAAATTGCATTCAGTCCTTCTACTATTGAATGATTATTTTCCTTAAAAAAGTAAATTACTTTTTAAAAATATGGCATAACTGAAATAATAATGAAAAAGGCATAGCTACCTACTTAGCATGTCAGAAAAACTAATCGTTCAAGTCCCCCAATAATATCCCATAAATACATTCTTGTGCCTCTATCATCCTTTTCATCTTCAAAGCTTAGGGAGAAAAATATGTTAGTTTGTTTCTCTCTCATTTTCTGATTTACATTTCCAAACACTGCTAATTCATGCTACACTATCTAAAACATTAATTTTCCTTTTTCCAAAGTCCCTACTACTGTTTAGGCTGTCATTGATTCATTGATCTTCTCTGACTTCCCATCTGCTAATGGCTCTCTTGCTTCAGTCCAGCTGTCAGAATGTTCTTAAAATTAAGTTTCAACACACCATTCCCCGTCCGAGACATGTATTATCATCCCTTTCCTTTTAGCATCCAGGTTATTGAATACTTATCAAGTATTCCATCTTCTGCTTTTCCCTACACTCACAATTGAAACCATAATGATAGCACTGTAATTCCAGTAACAACTTGATTAGGTCTCTTAGTGTAAACAGCTCATTTTGTAGATAAACGAAGTTCTGAGAAGAGCAACATGCCAAAAGTTCACAAGATTTGAAAGTCTCCAAAGTACTTTCAAGTCCGTTTTTACAAAATGAAACCCCAAAACCTGTCCTGTACCATTATTCCTTGTAGTATTGATAAATGAAACTACCATCCATGGGGTTGCATAAGCCAGAGAGCTATAGCAGTCATCTTTCTTATTTCCATTATCCTTCCATTTACTCCCTTATCCAATCCAGTCCAAAGCTCATATATATTACTGATTTCAGAGAGGAAGGGAGAGCGAGAGAGAGATAAAAACATCAGAGATGAGAGAGAATCATTGATCGGCTGCCTCCTACTGGGGATTGAGCCTGAAACTCGGGCATGTGCCCTGACAGGAATTGAACCATAACCTCCTGGTTCATAGGTTAATGATCAACCATTAAGCAACACTGGCCAGGCCCAAAGCTCACTCTTATTTCTGTATCTCTATAGTCCTTAGCTGCTATAATAGTTTAAATTACCATCATCTCATTCCATGGAGTAAACCTTCCGAACTGACAGTCCTAAGTGGTCTCTTCATTCACAGTAGCTATCCTCCAGACTAGAGCCGAAGTGGCTTTTTAAAAGCACAAATCTGACTATGCCCTTCAATGGTGTCTTTTTGCGTTGATCAGTAAGGCCCTGCATGATCAGCTGTTGCTTACTCTCTAGCCTAGACTCTGACCTTCTCCCCTTCCCTCTGCACCCAGCTACGTTAGTCTGCTCTGTACCTTCAGGAGGGACACACAGTAAAAAATGGAGTACAGTGGACTTGAATTGTTGAAAATTATTCAGGAAGAAAAACAATAAGTGTATATCAGCTTTTCAACACATCGGAGATCATTCCCAATGACCTCCCATGTTGTATTTTTATTTTCTTTAAATCCTTCCATTTAAACTATCCCCTGTGTTTTTATTTTTGTTGTTTACATGTTTCTTGCTGCCTTACCTTACAGAATTTATAAAAACTGATTGCTCCAGATGTTATTTTGTACTTTTTCATTCTTCAAATAATTTGGTGTAACCCAAAGAAAATAGGAAATAGTTATAAAGTGTCCTAGAAATCAAGCATTACTGAACAATGTCAATTTGAAAAAACCATTATGTAAAATTGCCAAAATTTATTATTTGTATGAGAAAAAAAATCCTTTCATATAAAACTAAACCCTCCTCCTTAGTAGAATTTAATTATTTCTTAAAAGACTTTTAAAGGAGACCATTTCTATTTACTCTTTGTTATAATGACTCACAATTATAATGTAAATTTACTCTTTGTTATAATGACTCAAAAATGAAATTATGTGCATAATAGTTATTTACATTACTGAATGTTAAATGGCAGAGTATTTTAGTGAGAGAAGGTCCTGGAAATATGGAGAGCTTCTGACAAAAATTCTTGGTAAGTCTTGGACTCCCCAAGAGGTTGTGACACCTAAGAGAGATGCTCAGTGCAGGTCAGTCAGGAAAGCCTCGCCATCACATTGATAAGCAGGTACATGGCAGGAAAATGAGCACATGGAGACGCCATGGTAGCAGCAGCAGCAGAGTATGGAGTGGACAAAATGCAGGGCAGAATAAGGAGACACCAAGTGTAAACTAAACATTCAAGAGAGAGAGAAAAAAAAAATAAAATGCCAACTATAGTTTTAATAACAACACAAATAGAAAGGCAATAACTTAGTTGCCCAAACCTTACAATTTTATCATATCCACGTACTGTTTATATTATATGAGAAGCCCGGTGCACGACATTCGTGCACTGGGGGAGGGGGTTGGAGGCCTCAGCCAAGCCTGTGCCCCTCACAGTCCAGGACCCCTTGCTCCTTACCGCCTGCCTGCTCGCTGCTCCTTAGCACTGCTGCAGAGGTGGGAGAGATTCCCGCCACTGCTGCTGCACTGGCAGCCGTGAACCCAGCTTCTTGCTGAGCAGTGCTCCCCCTGTGGGAGCACACTGACCACCAGGGGGCAGCTCATGCATTGAGCGTCTGCCCCCTGGTGGTCAATGCGCATCATAGCAAACAGTTATTCCACTGTTTGGTTGATTTGCATATTAGGCTTTCATTATATAGGATAATTGATAATTTTCTTTAGATACACTTTTATTTTAGCTTAAATGACCTCTTTGGACTTGACCTAAGCATACATACATACATACATACTAATATAGATTTTGCTTTCTCTTTTCTTTTGATGCTTATATAAATTGGGAATCAGATGTCTGAGATTATGATTGAGAGAGTCGAGTCAGTTAGAACCCACATAATAAGTCATGAAGGGGGTATCTTGACATCAATAATTTTGGAAGGGGATATTGAATCTTTTTCTCCTTAACTAGAGCTCCAAATTATCAATTCCAAAACAAATGGAAAGTTTGCCTTTATACCTTGTTATACATTTTGTTTTTCTTGTCAGGGATGTTACAATGATAACAATATTCAAAATATTATGTCTCTACCAGGAAGGAACAACTTGTTTTCATTAGTCTTAACTCAGTGTCTTAATTAAATCAACAGCTTTGAGCCAATAGCATTTATCCAACTCTTCCAACATATTTTATTGAATGTAATCCTCTTTATCTTTAAAGCAGTCCAGTGAATGTATTATGTCCTAATTATATTCAAGAACATGACCATGTAATCCAGAAGGCAAGTATTTCATTTCCATTTTTGTTGAGGGGATTGTTTTAGATCAAAGAGGGCATTGCTGGCTACAGTTCAAAGGGCATAAAAGACAAAGAACCAAATAAAAAGAAGAGAAGCAGATAGTATACATGCATCAGAGTCTCTGAGTCCCAGAGGAGAAATGACTATGAAGAAATTAATCCCTGGTAATAAGTGAACTGAACAACAAACCAATTTTACTGACATGAATAGTAATAAGAACAGAAGCAGGAGACCAGTTTGGAACCTATCACAGTAAACAAGAGTTGGTATGATGATTGCTGATGCCAGGCTGTCAGCAGTGGAGGAAGTAAGAAGTAGATGGGTTTTGAATCTATTTCAAAGATAGAGCTAAGAGAATTTTCTAATTGATTACATATGGTTGGTTGTTATAGAAAAAAAGGAGTTAGGAATTACTCCAAGAGTTTCAGCCTGAATTACTGGAAAAGGGGAGTGCTATTAATGATGATGGAGAAAGTTTGTGACAGTAGCATGTTTAGAGTGATTGGGGGTGATCAGATCAGTTTCTGACAGGATAAGTTTGAGGTGCCTAAGTGGACACTTTAAGTAGGAAGCCAAATATATGAGTCAGGGAAAAGAACTAACCTGGAGATTTAAATTTGAGAGACATCCGTACAGGGATGTTATTTAAAGTTGAAGACTGGATAAAAAGTACTAATAGAGTAAGTGGAAATAGAGAAGAAAAAATCTATGAGCTAGCTCTACAACACACACTAGCAGAGATCAAAGACATGAGGAGAAATCAGGAAGATAAAATAAATGAGCCTGAATAATATATTTAATAAAATGAAATTTAAAAAGTATACAACTGCCCTATCTGGTTTATCTCAGTGGCTAGAGCAGCCGTGGGCAAACTATGGCCCGCGGGATTCGGCCCGTTTGAAATGAATAAAACTAAAAAAAAAAAAAAAAAAAAAAAAAAGACCGTACCCTTTTATGTAATGATGTTTACTTTGAATTTATATTAGTTCACACAAACACTCCATCCATGCTTTTGTTCCGGCCCTCCGGTCCAGTTTAAGAACACATTGTGGCCCTCGAGTCAAAAAGTTTGCCCACCCCTGGGCTAGAGCATTGGCCTGTGGACTAAAGGGTCCCAGGTTTGATTCCAGTCAAGGGCACATGCCCAGGTTGCAGGCTCGATCCCCAGTGGGGGGCATGCAGAAGGCAGCTGTTCAATGATTCTCCCTCATCATTGATGTTTCTATCTCTCTCACTGTCTCCCTTCCTCTCTGAAATCAATAAAAATATATAAAAATAAATTAAAATCAATAAAATAAAATATTAAAAAGAAAATATACAACTTTTAGGCTTGTATAATTTCTTTTCCCGTGAATAATTTTATAGCTTTAAACTATAAAGAGGCATTTCATTTTAAAAAAGGTAAATGGTATACAGTTCAGATTTTATAACAAAATAATAAATACAATTTAACCCAACTCTCATTTTTGGTCAGCAAATAAATCCTTCTCATCTTTCAGTCTGTATGGGTACAGTTTAGTAGTATTAAAAATGACATTCATCAATAAACAATAAATCCTCATACCCAGGAACAGTTTTCTTCTGTGACTGAAACAGAGGTAGGAGACAATTTATGTCCAACTGTCTTGCTTTTTAAATCAAAAAGTTCTAGATGACTTAGCGCTCTCTGACACCTAGGAAGAGAACTTCTGTGTTTTGCTCTGAGTCTCCTGGGATGGTATCTCTTTCCATTTCTTTTGGGATGCATTGGTTGGTTTATTACTGGCAAATACAAAAGCAGCCATTTATAAAATAGAAATACAACTCAGAGGTTAGCTTGAAAATAAGTCAAAAACTTGATGTCTCTCTTCTTTTTGTTTTTAAGACAATGTATAATTTCTCATAATGAATAAAAGATTGCATTTACCAAGCTTCCAAGGAGGCAGAATCTTAACTGAAAACTATTAGGATGGATTAACTAATTTTTCCTGGGGGCAGAGTACAGTGGATTGGGTAGGTCTTATGTTAGCCTGAGGGTTAAGTATGGAGGAAAGTCTCTGAATACATATGAGTAAGGACATAAAACTGAGAAGAAAGAACAGTTTCATTATGATAGAATTGTGTGTACAATCATGAGAGAGAAAGATGATGATGATGATGATGATGATGATGATGATGATGATGATGATTTTTACAAGTATCAGCCACCTTGAATGGCAAAATAAGGGAAGAGATGGCTAAGAAAGATAAGTCATCTGTTTACTGCACCATATAAAACTATTCTATTCTAATTCTAAAGAAAAGACAAAGTAAAAATCTCCATTATCCACAGAGAGTGCCTGCTGCCCAATGCTGTAATCAGGAGCCAGGACCTCAGATGCTTACACTAGCAAGGCAGTAACAGAAACTCATTAGGTGAGAGCATTAACAAATTCAGGAACTATAGTTATTCAAGAAGCATTAACAAATAACAAATTATTTGTTAATGCTTCTTGAATAACTATAGTTCCTGAATCAAGTCAAACTACTCAACTGAGCAACATTGGCAGCTCAATTATTGGTAAATATTGTATTGACAAATGGTGGAAAGAAATCAGATACCAGCAGAATAGCAATGCAAACCCGAAGGCTATAGTACAGACTTACCCTGCGATTGAAATGACAATCAGGGGAGAATGCACAGTTCAGGATAGGGCGTGCCAGCTAGACTCTGGGAGCAGGAGGATCAGCCTTGAGCAGTGTTACACAAATTTACAAAAAGGGGAAACTCAAAAGACTTTCCATGAAATAACTCTCTGGAGAATGGTTCTTATGAAAGTTCAAAGTGCAACCAAATTCTTGGAACACTGGGATGTTTTCTCAAAAGGGAAAGAGTCTATGGCTTCTACTCACTCCTTTAGCCTATCACACTCCCCCAGGCTTTAGTGGCTGCTGTTGGATTTCCAAGTAAAGTGACCTTAGTAATCACTACATCAAGCCATTTCCCTTTTACAACATGCCATTTCCTGTTCATGAGGAACTAAATGGGCTAATGAGAATACTTGTCAGTTGTCAATGATATCCTTCTTATATTATTAATTATTGTTATTATTGTTAAATAGAAAAATATTTACTTATAACTATGTCTCTATAAAAAGTGAGAAATCACACCTCACACTTAGGTAGGTAGTCTGCTTCATCCTCTCACCTAATGAGTTTCTGTTACTGCCTTGCTAGTGTAAGCATCTGAGGTCCTGACTCCTGATTACAGCATTGGGCAGCAGGCGCTCTCTGTGGACTCAGACCCATCAAAACCTCTTCCTAATGGCAGTCAGCCTCACCATATCGGGGGAATAAATATTCAGAGAAATTTGAGCTCAGTGCAACTTGTTGGAATGATATGTTTGGAATATAAGGTAAACTCAGAAATGGTTAAAAGCTAGACACTCACTAGGAAAAAGTTAGGAACAGATGGGAGGATCAGAAACACCTGTAACAAGTTCATGGCAGGGTGGACTTATGGCCAATCCACAAAATAACCACAGACTCAAGCTCTCCTACAAAGGGAGTCATCAATCCGGTGAAGCAAACCAGAGCTGAGAAAAAAGGATTGAACTGTGGCTGTACTTAGGAAAGAAAGCCTCAAAATACAGATTTTAAACTAAAAATGGTAAAAAGAGACAATGAAGAAAGAAGCCCAAATAAGGATGCTAAGATCATTTGAGGTTAGATAATAAGGCAGTCTCAGCTCTTTGGATTGGCCTTTGTTCAGGCAGAATGTAGGTGGCAAAAACTAATGGGGTTCCCAAAGTCCAATAAGACGGCCTCTCTGAGTGGGTCAATATTTTACCTAAAATTTTGTCTTTTATATAGCAGTTCTGGTCACAAGGAAAATTCCAGTGACTGGAAATCTTCTGGGATTTTCCTCATTGATAAAAGGATTCCAGGATTTGAGGGTCAGGAGGGGCTCCAGTTTGCTTCACTCGGTGCAGTAAAGGAAATCTAGTTGCCCACTACTCCCTTGACAAAGATAATAAAGTGAAAGCAGCATTTTATCCATGTGTCAGGACATACAGACACTACGCACATATGCAGGTGAAAAGAGAAATAAAACTAAATGTGGTTATGTCATGCCTCTTTCCTCCCTTTTCAAAATGTCCCAGAACCTAGGCTGGTAGAAGGGACTTTGAAAAACGCAATCTGGGTGAGCCTGGCAGTGCCCTCAGAGGCTGCTGAAAGTAATGCTGTCCACATTCTGAGAAAGAAAAGGGTGTGGTAAGAAGAATTCCAAGGGAGAAGGTTGTAAAGAGAAAAATTTCACTTTCTGGATTTAGTGAGGAGTCTCACAGGTGCCCAACAGGGGGCATGGACTGTGTTGAAGAGAAAAATAGATGAGTGCAAGGGCAGCAGGGCCATGATGAGACTACTAAGCAAGAAAGGAAGAGTGTTTATGCAGCTGCTATGAGTGGGAGACTTTAGTGGAGAGAGATTTTTAGGAAATGTCCTAGGTGGTACATCACGAAAATCCCTGTGCCAGGAGATCTGGGATAACCATCTACACCATTCTTCATGGCTCTGGGATGTATCTTTGAAGGGGACACCAGGCAGAGACTCGTCCCAGATAGGGACAGTTATATTTAGGCTACAGTCCAAGCATGATAGGGGCCCTTGATTGTCACTAGCCTCAGTGAGGCTGACTGTGGAATTCAAAGTCAATGATTTCAATGCTGAGTACAGTGATTCATGTATTTTGTTTTCCATTTAGCAAAACGGAAATATCACAAGGCTTTAATAAACAGCTAATCTTTGATACTCATGAGAAAATTTGATCAACCCATCTAGAGAAAGATTAAAATTTTAACAAAGATAGGCTAAATCTATCCTTAGTTTCACATCAATGTTGAACTTCAGGTCAGTGAATAAAAACATAACCCAATTCTGTTCAACAATCTGAAATTAATCTAAGTTTAGCTGTGGGATCATAGAACTGAAACATATTACGATCTCATATTTCCCTTTGGTCTAAACAATCCTTATTAAAGGACTAGGGCAAATAAAAAGTTTCCTTTCACTTTTCTCAAAGATTTTCCACAGTTTTAAGGTTGAAGACTGGTTGACATGAGTGAATCACTAATTTGGCAATATGTCTAAATTTCTAGATAATTGAGATAGAGAGGAACTGTAGGGAGAGGGCGATATTTGAGTGGGTTGAAGCCTTGGATTTCCTTATGAAAACATTTTATACTGATCTCCCTTGCTCTATAAATTCCAATTAAAACAAATAACTTCCTACTTTTTAACTTTAACACACAGCAATCCATATACATAGGCAACTTTTTTTTTTAAATCCTCATCCAATATGTTTTTCATTGATTCAAGACAGAGAAGAAGGGAGATGGAGAGAGAAACATCAGTCAGTTGCCTCCCACATGTGCCCTGGCTGGGAATGGAACCCACACCTTTCAGTGCAGCCTACCAGACATATGCAACTTCTAATGATGCATTTGATTTTGGAATGTTTTGTGTAAAGATAATAAAATGTAAGTAGAAATTTATTTGCATTAATTAGAACAAGTAAATATGTATTTTACTTATATAACATATTCTATAAAATAATAATAAAAAAGTTTTAGCAAAAACATTAAGCATGTATTGGAGGCAGTGATAGTGCTTTAAGTGAAAAACTATAATAAATGATAAGCAAACCTTTTCTGTCAAAATATGGACTACCTGAAGAACCAAGAACAGAGGGCTCCCAGACATAGTTCTCAGTGGAAGTGGAAGTGGCTGTGAGGAAGGCTGGAGAATGGCGAAGGGGGAAGGGGTGATTTATAAAAAAAGAAAAAGAAAACAGTGAAAAAGAAGCTTTCCTCAACTAATCTCAAGCTTTTGTTGTTAGTACCTAAGTAGAATTAAGGCAAAGCTAAAGGAATTCTTTACAATCCTTAATTAGAATCTAAGAAATGAAACTCCTCTTATTTATACAGGAGTTGACAGCACTCTGCTTTATTGGGAGGAAACTGGCTCCAAACACGGCCTGGTATGGCAGGTACCCTGGCGAATGCTGTGGTCAGAGTGCTTCCAGCCCACCATGATTCTGCCTTTTCGGCTTCAACCTTATCCTGAGTGATGTCCCTACCTCAGCGTTCGATCTAGAACTTGGCAGGTCAACCAACTGCGTGTAACTTCACTCACATGCAGAAGAAAAAGATTCTTTTACTTCAGAAACTTTCATCAAGTTCTTATTAGGATTTCTGAGGGCCCTACTGGCCTAGGACCAATGATAGTTCTAAATATTTTGTTTTACTTATTTTTAAAAGTTTAATACCGTTAGTTTTTCACAGTGAAAATGATCACTGAAATCGCTTTCTCATATTAAGCAGAAATTCATAAAGTGATTTGTTGTATCAACCTCATTATTTGTACCTCTCCGTGCAGCTAGGCACCAAGCAGCTCCTAAACCAACACTAAAGTAAGGCAACAAGCCTCAACAATGACCTGGAGGTGGTCTCTGTGCCTGTCCACTGGGACTGTAAACAGCTCCCAGTGTGGGGAGAGAGAGGCGCAGGTCGAGTCACCTGTGAGCTGACGTGGCTTCCCACAGGATAATTCTGAATCTGCTTAGCATTGTTTATGAAGCAGGTCATACTCCTGACCCCACTGGTTACTCACCAAACCCCTGTTCTCCACTCCAGTCACATGGAACCAGTGCCGTTCCTTCTGCCTGAAACAAATGCCTTTCTCCCTCCTCCCACTTTTCCTTCAAATACTAACAAAGGCTTTCCTGACTGATTCCCCAAGTCTAGTTCAGGAACTGTGCTAAAATAAGAAATGAATTAAGGGGCAAAGAATGTTGAGCAAAATTAAACATTACTTTCCACTTTCCCTTTTTATTTCAGTCCTTTATTGTGCAAATCCATTATGTTTGTAAAACAAAATAGCACATTCATAACCCTTGGCAAGGCAGCCCCTACTATAAGCCTATAACATTTGAGGTTTGGAGAACAGTGAAGTCATCTCGTTTGCCCCCTCCCGCACCCCAGGTATTAGAAATGAGAAAGGCATTAAAAAAGGAGGGAGGAAATTAAAGGGGCTAATAGGAAAACATAATCGCATGTCTGGATTACTTCATCATGAGACATCATGAAATGTTCATTCAATGAAACTCAGCATGTATAGATAAAGGCTGTATTACTCAATTAAGTCTGCTATACTTCTTAATAGTACATAGTGAATATTCTCAATTTATCAACTAGGAACTGAGAACACACAGGTTGCATTGTTAATTTGGGCACAGGTAAAAATAAAAATTGAGAAAGCAAGAAAAAGAAGAAAACATTAAAATATTATCACCTAATCATTACAGGGTGATTTATTAAAAGGTGTTTTTTGGTTATAGTTCATCAATATCTTAGTAAAAGCTCTACTATATCTTTTTTGATAAAATAGATTTATAACCGTAAGTACGAGAGTGGAAGGAAAATAGTAGAATTTAGGATGTTAATTCCTACTGTGATAATTCTTAAATAAAGCCCCCACCCATATTCCTATAGATCCTAAATTGATATACTATCTATATACTTGAAGCATTTTATTTTTCCTATGATCATCCTTCATTCTTACTAATATAATTTATGACTTTATATGAGTATATATATTCAAAGATATATACTTCCAAACATTATATATAACACATATATATTGTCCTGAACTTTCTTGACTACATTTTATTGGGCCAATTAAATTGAAAAAAAAAATAGCAAACCATGCCTACAAAAATTATAAACTTTAAATAATGGCTTCATTAGCATAAATTTATTGTAATTAATAATAGCACATTTTTGAAAATTAAGTAAGTTTATACCAAGAATGGTTAAAATACTAAAAAATAATGAATAGAACTATATAAAGTGTAATATACTATAACTATAAAGTATACTAAAGAGAATTTTCACATGTAATCAATATTTACCATTTATTAATGTGTATCTTTTCCTAAGAACTCTTTTTAAAGGAAACTTCTAAAATGTTTCTAAAAATTATTTTAACATGGAAAATTAAAAGTATAATTTATTTAATTACTATATGTATAATATATAAAACTCATATTTCAAGAAAAAGACCACAACAGTTCTGGCAGAACAATGCATTTCCTGTTATGGTCTCTAGGGCATAATCATGATGGTGTTATATTTTTCATTGGCCATTGTGCTTACCTCCACATCTTGGAATTGGTCCACTCCACATCACTTTTCCATCCATGAGAATACATGTAATTGTTTCCGTTCCCTGGGTTTTAATAAATCCTTCTTCACAAATGACTGAAATCGAACTTCCCAATTGAAAGTTGTCCCCAAACCGCCTTGCGTTGATTGGTATTCCAGGGTCAGGACACTCATTATGCCCAAATGCTTGAGAACAGCAAACAAAAACAAACAGTATGAGAGAATCGTTTGTGTACCTGGGGTGAGAAAAACTGATTTTTAAAAAGTTATCTTTATATCTAGAAAAGCCTTTATTTAATAAATAAATAAATAAAAATTGGAGGCTCTCCTCTGCCCAATCTGTAATGTGCAATAGTAGTGATGGCTTTAAAATGTTAGTTTCATAAGATTTCAAAATAGAACTGTTTCTGCTTATTTCTGGACACTATTGGGCTTAGTCTATGCTAAAATTTTCAGTAAAAGCTAGTCAGAATTCCAACAAATGTGAATACAGAACAGTTAACTCTATACCACTGCAGACTTTTCTTATGAGCCACTGTTTGGAATGAAGGAATCGTCTCATTGTGGGAATTAAAGTGAAATGTTTCAATCTAGCATGAAGGTCTTACAAGTTCTTTATCATTTGCCATATGTCACCTATTTTCTGCCAACTGGGAAAAGGGAAAAGAGATAACTCTTCATAATCACCATGTTTTAGGCTCTATGATAGGAGCTTTAGAAATGGTATTATCTCATTTAACATTTAGAACGGCCTGCTGAGCAAAGTATCACCACTTTGCGAGATTCAGAAAAAGCTAAAGAGCTTGCCTCAGATCAAAGATAGGACTGAAATTTATCTGCTGGTGTGGTTTTCATTTTTTCTCAACAACATATTGTATCTTGGGTTATATGTCTGTCTCTCAAGAGAATGTGAGTTCTTGAATTCAGAACCTTGTGTCTCCGACAAGGTAAAATAGGATAGTGTGTATTTTTTAGCTCATTCCAGCAAGTAGCAGAAGTGGAATGACAATGTATTTTTTTAATTTCTCAGAGATTATAGATTGCATGAGGACTACAAATTTTTCTCCTTTCTTATCTGGATGACCCAATATGTACTATAAATTTTTAAACTAGTATAATATAAATAGAAGAATATTTAAAGTAGCTAAGGTTAAATGTACAAAACATTTTACAAAGGGTTTATAACTTCACATTATTATATTCAGACTGCGTAAGTACATGCAGTTATTCTAAATATTCTCACTAATCATCACTTTGATATTTTTCATGAATTATATAACTTTACTATCCATTCTCATTTTTAAGTTAAACAGTATAAAACAATATTACATTCTATAATATATAAAATATACTTTTTAGGTACACATATCGAATCATTGTTTTCTGTTGTGCTTTTAAACACATTTTTGCTTAAGCCTAGTAGCTCCTATACAAAATTCTTGATAGGTATTTTTTAGGAATAAATAAAAATTTTAGTAGTAAACACTAAATATAAGAATTTACATATGCTGAATTAAATTATCTACTAGATAAACAAAATGGGAAACAAGGAGGCATATTTCCATAATACCCTGAAGATGCCAAAACATTGAAGTAAAAAAATACTCATTTAAGACAAACTGAAAATTATTAATATAAGATATCCCATAAAATGTATACACACACACTTTGAATAATTATAGAGACACTGTTTATTAAAATGCATTTCATTTTCAAAATCAAGCTATCAGCTATTAAAACTGTATATACATTTTTGGATACCCTATAACTATATATATATATTTATATAATTAAATTCAAAAAGGACTTCCAGATAAAGCAACAATTGTAAATAGCAAGTCTCTCTGACACACGTCATCACCAATTTAATGTTATGCAATTACATGTTGACACTTATTAGCAACAGTATTCACCACTAGTGACACTTTGAAAAGACAGTAAGTGTGTTTTATTACTAAATGCCAAAGCTCAGAATGGAATGGACAGGGACATGAGTAAGGGGTGCAATTCTTTTGTAAAGAGCAGAAAACTAAATCCTACTGTTACATGACACTTAAATATCAATTTATTAAGTTGGTTAATATCTGATATTGTGGTAGTTTTAAGGAAAATCACTAGTATTCTATAGCTTCAGGTAAAACATTTACAAACAGAAGCATTAGTATCTAAGTATATTAACCTACTAAGAGAGTTTTCCCTTTATGTAATTCATCCTTTGGTTATATTTATGCCATTATTTTTTTTTTCAGGAAAAGAATATCCATTGTTTTGAAATACAAGAATGAGTGATAGACAATAGCTAAATAACCCCAAAGACATCTCAAATCTAGAGCAATATAATAAACAAAATAATATACTAACAAATGTCAAAGTAATAGTCAAAAGCCAACTAAACAATAAGAGCTGATGTTTTTTGATAATTTATTAAGTACCATATAGTCTAAATTATTTACATTCATCATCTATTTTAGTCCTTACAGAAACCCAGTAGGGTTTCAGTGACGAGGACACTGAGGCTCAGTTGTTAAACATGAATATGTAGAAAAGCCAAGACTTGAAGCTGCATAGTTTCCCTTTAAAGCTCATATTTTTAATTGTTAAGGGCTGGTATTTTTCCTCCTTGGTGGCTTTGCCAAATCAGCTCAGTGGTCTGCTGCCCCTAAATTAATCCTTCGTCGTGTTGCTTCCTGCCATGTGAACTTGTCTTTGAGATTATAATTCTGGGCTGTTATTATTTGTTAATGTCTCCTGTTGGTTTATAAATATTTTAAGAAAAGTTCTATCTCCCTTTTAATAACAGAGCAAAACTTGTGATATATAGTAGGTTTGAGGTTATGCTTATACAGTGGGGCCTTGACTTACGAGTGTCCTGGCTAATGAGTTTTTCCAGATAAGAGCTGTCTCTCGGCCGATTTTTTGCTTTGAGTTGCGAGCTAAAATTCGGGGTATGTGCCAGCTTCAGATACCCCACCGCTAGTTGGCGCAGTGAACGTCACAGTGAACGCCACAACATCAGCCCAGCATCACGTGACTCACTCATTCACTTTAATGATTTGACATACAAGTAATTTGAGTTACGAGCTCCGTCACGGAAAGAATTAAACTCGTAAGTCAAGCCCCCACTGTAAGACTTAATAACATAAGTTAACATACTGGCTGATATAACAATGATATTTGAAACATATTCCCTTAATAGCAGGCCTCTCATACATAATAGGGAGTAAAATATGGTTGGCAATCAGGACCAAATAAACATCCCCAGCCCAAGTATGTTTATAACTTGCTCAAGTTTCCTCATCTATGGAAGAAGAAAGCTGGTTTGCATGATTCCTGTCTAGCTCAGCTTTGCAGAAATATGTCATATGGAAAACATGAACTTACTGTTGTAAGTGATGTTGAAGCCACGTCCTGACATTGAGTGGTCAGCTTGAAATTCCAGCCGCAGGATATGACTGTTACTAGTAAGATGGGAGGGCACCTCAGCCCCGGTAAAGGTTCCGAGAATTGGGGAGTCTGGAGAGTCACCGTCTTTAACAGCAAGGAAGTCAAACTGAGATTCCAGATCAAAGTCATTAAAAGAAAGGTGTATCCGACTCCCTGGGTCAGAGATTATTGTCCAGATGCAGTTTAGATTATTTCCATATCCTTCCGGGTAGTCAGGAGAAAGGACTGTTCCCATTGGTGCAGTGAAGTTAGAGAGGCAAGGGACTGTGAAAAGAAGATTATAAAATAGAATAAATGCTAAAAAGTCATATTTTACCTTATATGCTACAATCATGATAATCAATTACAGCTTGAAAAATACTAACAGTTTCAAATATCTTATAAGACAGAAAATAAAAGTTACCTTTTTACATATCAGAAATGGCAACTAGTATTTTAGATGACTGTATGCTTAAATATGCACAAAAATATAATTGGAGCAATAACAGCTATTTATTTAGACATTTATGATGTTTGTGTTAGAATGCTGGGCAATTTTGGTCCTGTACTTAAAAATAATATTCGAGAAATCTTTTGAGATATCATAGAAAGCAACATGCTTATGAAATAATTGAAGGCAACAAAATATTTTGTGACTATTAATAGAAATGGGATGATGTAGCCCAGATAAAATTTGTAATAACAGTGGCATTGGTGAGTTTCATTCTTACCATGTCAAGGGATGCTCTGATAGTTTATAACACAGATAAGGAAATACACTAACTTTTATAATTGCCACCCCTGTGGTTAACACTGGAAAAACAAGTAAACTCTCACACCATACTAAGTCGAAGTACCCACCCACGTCCAGCTTTCTTTTTTTAACTTTTAAAAACATCTGACTTAAAGGTTCACATAGAATATTTAGAAATCAAAAGGAGGATTAAAAAAATAGAAAAGTAAATGATCACACAGAGGAAATCAGTTAATATAATGATGCATTTTCTTCCAGTTTTTATTACATGTTTTTAACACAATTGAATTCATACAATTTTGCACCAAATTTTATTTACAAAGGGTAAAAATGCCTCAAAATATTTTGCTAAATTTCTGCCTAGAAAAGTTGTATTAATTTATACTGAAATGTAACAAATATATTAGTAAGTACAATACCCCTACCAGCATAAAAGGGTGTGACTATTTTACCTTTCTTATTTGATAGAAAAATGACCAATTTCTATCTCTTTACAGAAATAAAAAAAGATTAATTTATATCTAAATGTATGTAGTTTATGTAAGATATGCAAAAAGAATAATCAAAATATATAAATTATAAAATTTATCATTTTTATATATACTATTTAATTTCAATTTGCTTTTTCCGTATGTAATTATGTTAGAAGTTAAAACCAAGACTTGGAAACTGAGAACCACGGGACTGAATCCAGACTGCAAATGTGTTTGGTTTATTCTTTTCTTATGCCTAAAAAAAAATAAAATCACCTTTAAATTCATCATATTTCACACTCAAGGGGAAAAAATCTGGAGCTCTAACTTCTCTAATGCACTACAATTCCCTATCACTTCTTGTTCGCTTTTCACACTCTTACCTGACTGCATCCTGCAATCATTGATTCTATAGCCTTGATCTAAATTAAGGGTCAGCAAACTTTTTCTGCGAAGGGACAGATAGTAAATGCTTTGCCTATACACTCCACATGGTCTCCTTTGTAACTACTTAGCTCTGCCACTGCAAACAGGAAAGCAGCCATGAACAACAGGTAAGGGAAAGTAAGTGGTTATGTTCCCACAAAACTTTATGTACAAAACCAGGATTCAGGCTGGATTTGACCACAGTCCTTCGTTTGTCAATCTCTGATCTAAATGATCCCCACCTGGAGCAAGAGCTGTCCAAAATCTACCACTCTGATCTCATCAGAAAGCTAGGTAGAAGTCTAGATTACATAGTAGCCCCCGTATCCTTGGTTTCATTTTCCAGGTTTCCATTATCCACAGCCAATCTTGGTTTGAAAATATTAAATAGAAAATTCCAGAAGTGAACACCCTATAAATTTTAAATTGTGGGTCACTATGAGTAAACTTCATGAAATCCCATCAGTCCTGGTCCATCCAGCCAGGGACGTGAGTCATCCTTCGTCCAGCTATCCACACTGGTATATGCTGCCCGCCCATTAGTCACTGAGCAGCCTTCTTGGTTATCAGATACATGGTCTAGGAATTAGTATCATAGTGCTTGTGTTCAAGTGGCCCTTATTCCACTTCATAAGGAACCCAAAGCACAAGAGTGGTGATGCTGGCAATACAGATACACCAAAGAGAAGCCATAAAGTGCTTCCTGTAAGTGAAAAGGTGAGTACAATACAATATTTTGAGGAAGAGACTACATTCACTTTTATCACATGCAATTATATGTGACCACTTTTCTATTTTATTATTAGTTACTAGAGGCCTGGTGCACAGCTTCATACACAGGTGGGGTCCCTTTTCTTGATGGCGATAGGGGCTGATGGGCGGGGGGGGCAGCTGGCTGGGGGAGGGACCACGAGAAGTTGGCAAGCCAGGTCCCCTCCATTGGGGCAAAATGGAGGAAGGCACCATGAGAGGTTGGTCAGCTGGTTGGGGGGGAGACTGCAGGAGGTTGGCTGGCTGCTCCCCCACCCTCATCGGGGCTGATCTGGGGGGCTGGCCAGTGGGAGGGACCACGGGAGGTTGGCTGTGGGAGCACACTGACCGCCAGGGGACAGCTCCTGCATTGAGCGTCTGCTCCCTGGTGGTCAGTGTGCATCATAGCGACCAGTCAACCAGTCGTTTGGTCGTTCGGTGGTTCGGTTGCTTAGGCTTTTATATAGAGATTTGTATCTCTTATTTTGCCTAATTTATTCATTAAACTTTACCATAGCTATCCTATATAATAAAAGCCCAGCAAGCAAATGGCAGAACGACTAGAACAATTGGTCGACCAGTCGCTATGACGTGCACTGACCACCAGGAGGCAGACACTCAATGCAGGAGCCGCCCCCTGGTGGTCAGTGTGCTCTCACAGTGAGAGCACGGCTTGGCTAACCGGGATGAGCAGTGTTCCCAGAGCAGGCCAATCCCCGCAGGCCACACTCCCCACTAGTGCATGAATCCTGTGCACCAGGCCTATAGTGTATGTATAAAAAACAATATATATAGCATTTGATACAGCCCATTGTTTCATGCACCCACTGAGAGACCTTGGAACATATCATCCTTCAGATAAGGGGGGCTACTATAGTCTAAAGCCTCAATTATATTAGACTAGAGGTCCGATGCATGAAATTCGTGCAAGGGGCTTGATCCTCGCAGCCTCGGCTTTGTCCAGAAGGTCAACTGGAAGGACACACGGAAGGTCATTTGGCTGTCCAGTTTAATTAGCATATTACACTTTTATTATTATAGATTCCATTTTTATGTGACTTCCTTTGACCCAGTGTTATATGTCTGTGAGCACCACACTGATTTTATGGTAATAAAATGCTATAGTATCCACATAAACATCTTTATTATCCACATAAATTTGGTATCTACATAAACATATATTCTGGCCTGTTTTTAAAATCTATCTGTATGTCAATACATTAGGTCAAATCGCCAAAAATTTATATTAGAAATTTTAATTGAAATTTCAAAGCATTTCTATATAATTCTCATATTTAATATAAGGTCTCCTCATTCAGGAACATGGTGTTTATTTTTTTCATTATTTCCTTCCCTAATAAGTTGATATTTTTTTTTCTATGAGGTATTTGGTTTTATGTAAGGATCTTTCTATATTTTTATAACTTTATTTTGTGAATAAATTCTCTTCCAATTACACTTTTAAATTAGCTATTGTTGGTATATAAGAAAAATATTGTCACATATATCAGGATGAAAGATTTAATTTTCTTTAAAATAGTGAAAAGTGTTCTTTACATTTCCAAAGTTTTAAAATTTGTTTTAGTTAGCATATTTTAAGTATTTTATTAAATGCATTTTATCATTTATTAAAGCTATATAGTATTATCATTTTTATGTGATATATTACATTAATATGAGTATCCAATATTACACCAACATTATCTCCTTGGAAGAACACCTAGAACTAAAGATCTTCAACTTAAAATCTTTTGAAATATTACTAAGCTTTAGATGCTGCTGATATAATTGAATCAGACTATCTAATGTGTTTTATTCTCCCACAACAGGAACTTCCCAAGGTGATAGTGATTAAAAATGAACACTGTCCCTACACTGAAAAAGTTCCACTTAGGAGGGCCTGTGCAATCTTCCTCTCCTAGATTTCCCAAAGAACAATACAAATATACTGTAACTAGGGAAATTTCTGCCCGATTCTAAAAATACCCATTTTACTGAAATGTAAGATAAGTTATCACAGCAATATGTATCTAGAACACTATAATGAGAAACAGCAATGCATATTTGTTAGTTTCTGTATTTTTGTATTTTTTTACTATGCCATATATATATATATATCAGGAATTATTTGGCTTGTATTCACTTTAAAAGTTCACTTACACTTTTGAAAGTGTTAAATAATTTTAAAATGTTAAATAATCAACATTTCCAACAATAGAAAATGTATTTTAAGGCATATATTATAATCAGGTAAAATGTAGGTTTTTTTTTTTAAACCAGGAAATATTGAAGTAAGGTTTGTGCTAATGTCTTTGCAGGAAATACAGGATTTCACAAATAAAAAGCATTAACATTATAAGTTGAATACAGATGAAAAGCCATATTTAAAAACTAGAAAAATTACTTTTACTTTAATTGTTATTGGCTTATATGCTTTCATCTGGGAATATTCAAAATTAAAATTCAAAATTTTTAATATTGCAATCACACCTGGCAAGTTGTATTTGTTGATAATGAAGACAGTATTTAATTGAACCTAAATATGCCTCAGTATATAATACAGATTATATTTTTGTTGCAGTTAAATTGGAACATTTTAATGTATTTGAAAAAATACATTATTTTAATCTAAGCATACTATATTTCATAAACATTAATGCATTTTATTCTGTACAATATAAATAAATGGCACATAAATATGCATTAATGTGAGCATCTACAAGCAAAAATAAGTTAAGGCATTATGCACAAAATATAAGCTAGAAATATTTTAAGTTTGTTTGCAACTAAGCATATACTATCTTGTGAAAATAAATGAGTTTATTAGAATTAGTTCAGATGTATAATTTCCATAATAAGTATGCTATCTATAAAGTATAAAGTGCCACCAATAAAGTGTTATGAGAACATGTAATATATACTTTGCAATTACCAAGTAAACTTTGTTAACTTTATTTAAATCTGTAATGAAATTTATTTGGCATAAACACATTTGTTAAAGATAGTATCACAAAGTGCTACTCATTCAAAAATAATTACACGGTTCCAGCTCTTTGAAATTAATTACAAAAACAATTATATGCAAGGACAGGGTAACATATGCTATCTGGAAGAAAGCATTTGGTACTCACAGATACAGATGGGTATGTTTGCAGACCATTGGTTATTCTCTTGACAAACAATGGATTTTTCTCCAATTAATTCAAACCCAAACTGGCATTCGAACCTCAGAACATCACGATTAGAAAATCCATCGCCTTCTCTAATTCCATATAAAGGTGTACCAGGATCGCCACAACTTTCTTTTTCAATTTCTGTAAAAATAGATTAGAGTCATTTTCCAAGGGCTTCAGGCATTTGATATCCATACATCCAGTTTAGTTAGTATATGTGCACTCTATATAGCTATTTCAGAGAAAAGGATGAAAATTATCTGATATTATTATTATTAATTTTTTTGCTACTCTTATGGATTGTTTTGATAAAATGATGTAGGAAATAGTGTATTTCTCTGATTTAGGGGAAACTGAGGTTATCAGAGCTATTGTCACTGCCCCTTACAGAACAGTTATGACAAAATTCAGATTTTCTGACCCAGTTGGTGTGGCTCAGCGGTTGATTACGACCCAGAAACCAAAAGCTTGTAGGTTCTTGCAGACTTGATACCTAGGCCATGCAGGAGGCACCCAATCGATAACTTCCTCTCTCATTGATGTTTTTATCTACCCCTGTCCTTTCCTTTTTCTTTAAAAATCAATAAAAATATATATTTGTAAACAATTCAGATTTTCTGTCTGTAATGTGTATATACTCATCCATACACAGATATGTACAGAGTGAGGCAAAAGTAGGTTTACAGTTGTGAGTACGCGAGACAAAGTTTATTCTTACATTATTATTTACTAATTATTGTATTATTTCCATATGAACAACTGTAAACCTACTTTTGCTCCACCTTGTACATATGTATTTTCCCCAAATACCAACACATTGAGGGTTAGGTTTCAAGATATGAATTTTATAGAGACACAAATTTTCAGCCTATAGCAGAGGCAGTGATGGTGGTGCCAGGGCTTGAAGACATCTTGAGGTCAAGTAGGTGATGGTGTGGCTGAGAGCCAAGCAAGTAGAAGTAAGGCCAAGGAGGCAGCCAGTAATGTTGGGTAATTAATTATACATGAAGGAATTGAGCAAATCACAAATGCATTAAAAATAAGGGTAGCCAGCCTGACCGGTGTGGGTCAGTGGTTGAACCAGGAGGTCATGGTTCAATTCCTGGTCAGGTGGTGGGATCAGTCTCCAGTAGGGAGCATGCAGGAGGCAGCTGATAAATGATTCTCTCTCATCATTGCTATTTCTATATCTCTCCCTTTCCCTTCCTCTCTAAAATCAATAAAAATATATTTTAAAAAGTAATAATGGTAGCCAAACTTTTCACTATCAATAAGGGGTTGTGGAAAAAGGGAAGGCTACAAAGAATCCTGAGGTGGTTGAAGTAAAATTGGGTGAGTTGTTGGAAACTCATGTTTAAAATATAAACATAGATACATAAAAAGATGATAAATAGATCTAGACATGAGTATGTGTATATAAATACACATATATATCAAAAATACACACATATATGTCTGTGCATTTTCTAGCTACATCCACTAAGAGTCCTAAAAGCAATATATCCCTATACTAACAAATACATTGAATGTCCAGATCTTGACCTCAATATGATTTCTCACTAAAAGGAACCAGGAAGGCTGCTTCTGAGATGAATTAGATGAGACTGGAACACCTTGTACTGTCAAAGAACAATAGCAACATGCTTGAAGAATGATGGTATCAATAAGCTTGAGGGACTCTACCGCCATTCTCAGGCAGTTTAAACAACAATGTAATGACAGATTACTACTAATTGAATGCAATATAAATTCATAAATCCATATTGATATAAATAAACAGGAGAGAAGAGAAAACTCAGTCTCCATATAGAATAATAGTTAAATATGAAAATCCACCTTTGGCAGCCATCATAGTGATTTTGGATTTAGGGTGAGTGTTTGATAAAAAGCAAGATACTAGTGTGGTGAAGGCCCAGGGAGGGGGTGAGGTAAGTAGGACGAAGGTGAGTGGAGAAAAAACGGGACATCTGTAGTACTTTCAACAATAAAACAATTAAAAATAATAATTTGAGCCCAACCAGTGTTGCTCAGTGGTTAAGCATCAACCTATGAACCAGGAGGATTCCCAGTTAGTATACATGCCAGGGCTGTGGGCTCAATCCCCAGTAGGGGGCGTGCAGAAGGAGCTGATCAATGATTCTCTCTCATTCTCTCTATCTCTCTCTCCCTCTTCCTTCCTCTCTGAAATCAATAAAAGAATTTATTAAAAATAATAATGAATTGAGAAAATTAAAAATAAATAAAACAAAACAAAAACGAGATATTGACATAATTTTGGATTACCTTTCTGTAACACACCTATCAATCACAAAGATGAAAATGGTGATGTTACCATTGGAAAACCCAGGAGACACTAATTTTACAAGGATCACATAACTGGTGTAGTATATCCTACCATCGTTTGCCTCGTGCATGATGCACTAAGATGATGAGCATCATTTTTGCCTAGAATGAATGGTCTAAGTCTGTGTATGAAGAAGGACTGGACAGACCCAGATTAAGAGTCATATTACAGGATGGAAGGCTTGTACTTTTAAAGCTGTCATGGTCATGACAGACCAGGGAAAAAGTGAAAAAAAAAATGCACCCAAATTGAGTGAAATGAAAGAGATATAACAAGCAAATTCAATAAAGTTCCGTGGATTGAATCCTGACAAGGAAGGAAAAAGAGACATTTTTGGATACAGAAATTTGAATGGAGTGCGTGAATTATTTGGTAGTGTTGTATTGATGTGGATTTTCTAATTTGGATGGCTGTTATGTGAGAGTTTTTGTTTTGCTGAAATTCAAACAGCACTTGGGAGTGATGAAGCATTATGTTTGTATCTCGCCCTCAGAGGGTTCTTTGGTGGTTTTAAATCATGTCTGTAAATTCTTTACTGTTCCTCTTATCAGAAGGTGGACTCAGCTTCTCTCTTCGGTCAGCATTAGTGACTAGCTTCTAATGAATGAAGGGTGGCACAATGACACTCATGACCACTTCTTTTGGCTTCTCTCCTAACAATACCAGCTGTCTCAAGCCCCTGCATTTTCCCTAAGGGGCTGCTATGCCACTTGCACACAGCCTTATGAGGATCCAATGAGATAGCTTGCCTAAAGTCTCACATTTTGAGTGGCAGAAATGGATTTGAACCCAGATGGTATGGTTCTAGAATATGAGTTCTTAAGCATTATACCCTCTTCGAGAGTAGTTGTGGAAATACAAAGAAGGAAGAAATGCAATAAAGAATTAGCATACAGAAGCATGTGGTTCTACTAGTAACCAATATAAGTCATCTAAAATTTGTGTAGGTATACAGAACAACATAGACAGGAAATCATAGAATGACACAGTTACAACTTTTGAATAGTTTAAATTTTATAGTTGTCTCATTATTGTAGGATTTGTGTGGTGAGTATTTTCTGTTTTCCATTCAAGAACTATTCTGAATCCTTTTCTATCAAGCCCCAAGGGCGGGGGTAAAGGCTGACCCACATGGATCCATAATAGGCTCCTATGCTACCTGACTTCCTGTGTGTGCAATGGGTGGTCAGGAAAGAGGTGGCCCTGGCAGGAGGTCAGGGGAAGAGTGCACTAAGGGAATTCCCCGCCCCCCAATTTCTTCTCTGCTGGATCACCCTTTACTGAAAGCCAAGTTTATTTCAGGCTTCCTCTCCTTATAGCTGCCCTCTGAGAGCTGCGGTTCTCATTCCTGAGGGTGATAAGGACTCCCTACCAGCCAGGAATATAGTATTGCCCCTTGTTAACTTCCTTCAGCTCTGCCCATACACACCCAGCGCGAAGGTGCCATTTGTTACCTGCAGTGTCCCTGGTTGATACAATACAATTTACCATTGAAATCTCAGTACAACACACACACACACACACACACACAAATAATTTAGTTAGCAGCCTACTGATATTTGATTTTATTTATAATATATTTTTTTAGAACATAAAATGAGGTTGAGATTCCTTTAACAAGGGTTGCCTCTATTGGAAATCAGGTAAATACTATGCACTCTTCACAACTAAATTTGGAAGAAACAAAGTGAGTAGCCAGTTGCAGAGTCAGAGGTTGGCGCACAGGGGATAGCAACTGGTTCTGCTCTTTTCCTTCCCTGCTGTGGAGGCAAAGAAATCAGAAACTGAGGAAGAGGTGCTAAAATAAGTGAGAATGGGTGATTAGAGGAAATACAAGAGGACTACTCAGAAGGCTGTCCTGCAGTGAGCTGAGAACAAAATTGAAAATACAGTTTTAAATGACAGTGGCTGAAATTTGTACAATAGGACTCTTTCAACACCTTTTTTTTTTTTTTTTTTTTTTAGTGACCAAGTAACTTTGATCCTTGATGCCTAAAGTAATAAACTTTAATTTTAAATTCAATCAGATTTCCAGCCAAAGACTAACATTTGGCCTTAAAGTGACATAGAAATTCCCATTGATCAATCTCTGACTTGACAACAGTTGACACTGTAATTCAAATACCTCACAGAGAAACTGTGTAGGTTAAAAGAAAGTGATCTGTGAAACTTGCAGTTTTGCTGATTCTTAATGTTAAGAAGCCTCTTGAGAATCTTATTACCTTAGCAACGGGCTTACAAAGGTTGTGGAATATTGAATCATGCAGCTAGAAAAGACCTTGTGAGTTACACTCTATTTCACCTTCAAGCATCTCAGACAAATGAGCCTACAGTCAACATTCAAAGATATTTTGAGAGGGAAGTCTATAACTTCCTAAGAAAAGTGATGAAGGACATATTTACAATAATACATGTGTAAAGTGTTTTATAATCATGATGAAAACACTGACATTTAAAAAGCTTGACTTTGCACAACCATTTAATGAAAAATATGCAAAATTCCAAATGCTGGAAATATGCCCTGAGACAAGATTCACAAAGTTGACCCTTCACTGAGCTGGTATGGAAAAACCTCTGCAGTCAGTACTTAAATTATACACTCTTCTGAGATGTGGCAAATAGAGGCACTCCCAAACAAACAAAACACACCCAGCCCAATTCTTAATCACATTTCAACTTAAAAGTTATTGAACATGTTAATATGTTTAACAGAATTAAGAACTCTTATTTGTGATAAAAACAATGTGCTTTTCTTTGGTGCTAAATCTAATGTTATTTGACATATCATTAACTTGCATTTGTTTCTTACTGTTGTACTTATGTATTTGTGGCAAATCATTTATATTCCATTATCTCAGTGCCCAAGTCTCAAATTTGAAGAGTAACTGAGGGACCTCCAGTTAATGTCTGTGGTTACAAAAAAAAAGTTTCTTAGCTTTCATAGGTGCCATCGTCTGAATGTGTTCCCTCCAAATTCAGATGATGGTATTGGGAGTCAGATCCTTTGAGACGTAATTATATCAAGAGGGCAGAGCCCCACAGATGGCATTAGTGCTCTTATTAAAGAGGTTCCAGAGAGAGAGAGCCACTGCCCCCTTCCACCAGGTGAGGACACAGTCAGAAGGGCCAGTTACAATTCAGAGAGAGAACTCCCACCAGGCGGTCTCCCTGCTGGCAGCATGCTCTTTGACTTCAAGCCTCCAGACTATGAGAAATAAATTTCTGTTGTTTATGAATGAGCCAGTCCCTGGTATTTTGTTATAGCAGCCCAAGTGGACTAATATGATAGATATACAAACTATGAATATGGATTGCATAGCATTTTCCTCTAACCCGGTGATTATCAGACTTTTGGCCATTCGTTTCCTGGGGTTTTATGTAAGATTCTACTCAACAATTATAACTCTATCCTCTTTCTTTCTCAAGAGAACATGCTGGAATACAGGGGAGTAGAACTAAGGGTATTGAGTCCCTCTAAGCATCTTCTAATTTAGTTAAATGTACAAAAGTAGGTATCTAAATTATTATTCATAACATATTTCTTAAAATTTCACAGTTCTGAATACACCACAATGTAATAACTCCAAAATTAAGAAAAAAAACTAATGCTAACCCAATAGTTCCCTCACATATAAATTGATTCCATTGTCCAAAACAACTTAATGGAAACAGGTAGAGATGAATTTTTTAAATATCCCCCATCACTTCCTGCTGATGATAAAGCATCTAAGTATTTTATTTCTGGGAATCTAAAGGCTATTCTTACCAACTTAAAGTACTTAATAAATTCACTTAGTTCTTTATTTACTAAGGACCAACTGTGCACTGTGTACCAAGAGCTTTGCCATGAAGTATAACCATAAAAGGGTGTATGTCAATAATTCCAGTTCTTAAAAAAAAACAGTCTATGGTAGCTGCCAAATAGATGTATTAAATATATGTTTTAATTTCTTGGCACACATTTTTAAGAGAAAGAGAACAGATTATGTTCTGGACAACACCTATACTATGTTTTAAAACTCAAATCTCAAATCCAAGATAATTTGAGAAGTTGAATGCATTTCCTATGGATTCTGACTTAAAGGCTACCTTCCATATGAAATGTCACGTGACATGTGACTCCACCTCCCTGACTTGCCCCGGGGTAGTAGCCTTAAAAATCCAGCTACTGTTTATATACTTAACGTCCTTCAAACAACCTCCTGAGTATTTTCCTTCAGTTTGGGACCAGAGTACAGTGCCCATGACAAAAGGACAGTATGGAGGGCTGATGGAGGCTTGGATACCCAGGAATGAATGCTCAAAAGCATTTTCCCTGTACAAACCTCAAACCAATTGATGACATCAACAAATAAGCCAGCTAACTATAGATAATTTCATTATCATCTTTTTCAGATACAGTGACCATGCCCATTTATATATTCATTCAATGATCTATTAGTATTTTTATTTAAAAAGATGTCTTGAAATTGTACTATATTCTAAATGTTGGGAATGGAGACTCAAGACAATCTATTATTGCTTTCTAAGTATGCAGACACATAAAAGTATTATAAATACTGTAGTTTTAGAATAAGATATATGGGAGACCTGAGAAGCAAATGAACAATCCTGCTTAGAAATAGAAAAGCAAAAAAGATTCTACAAACTGAAACATGAAATAATTTTGGGCAGATTTTCATGAATGTGTGTGGTTGAGGGGTTGGGTATAGGGTATGTGGTAGTTTTTGATATTTCAGGTAGAAGGAACAGTTTGACCAAAGGGATGATACTGTAAAACACCTCAATTTGGAGAAGTTAAAGTAGCTCAGTACTGCTGGAATTTGGGTGCAAGAAGAGTGAGGTATGAGATGAGGTTGGGGAGATGTGGGATGCCCTTGTGTATCATATAAAGGACCTTTGACTTTATTCTAAGCAGACATAAGTCATTAATAAAGCATTCCATTATGCATAGCCAATGAATACTCCACAGACAGCAGGCACACTAATCTTGTGTAAAATGAACTAAACATAATAAAAGAGTCAATCAAGAAACATGACCCTACTCCCTTACAAACATATAGTCTAATAATGGAGTAGTAAAAATGAAAGTATCAGGAAGAATGCCTTTTTATAAGAAGACTCAACATAGCATTGTTCACTTGCAACCTCACTTAACCTGTCTATTCTTTAAACATTTTCCGCTGAAGTACCTTAAATGAAAGAACAAAGTGAAATATAGATTTTTGTCTAAATCTCTATAGCTACCTGTTTAAAAGAGGTTGCAAGTGGGGATAGATCAATATTTTTTGAACTGTAATACCAATCAAAGTAAATGGATTTTTCTTTTGAAAGAACCGTAACTGCTAGGAGCCTAAGAGCAGCCATCAAAAACATTTAAACATTATTGCTCTTACTGTATCTACCAGGTGGTACAAAGGAGTTATAATTATTTGAAGGCATATCTATAAAACAAGCAAGAAAAAATCAACCACTTTTATTATTTTTAAAAAAGACTACATTGAGAAAGCCAGAGTGCAACAAATGAGAAGAATATGCCTTCTGTCTTAAAAATAATAACACTGCTACAGTATTAGGCCTTTATGGAATTAAGCCCTGGCTCTATTCACATGAGTTTTTCAATCTAAGAAACAGGTATCGAGGTCCCATATGTGCTGAGCTAGTCATTGGGGGTTGGAGGGAAGTATCTTAGATGAATTGAACTAGGCTTTTGCTCAAGAAGATAAACACAGCATTTAATCAGGCTTTTTGAAGCACTGGCGATAAATATGGAAATAACAAATAAATATAGCATAAGGTCTTTGGATCTGGTTTCTTCATATAATTTAGGTTTCTAGGGCTACTATGATAAGCACTATTTCATTATATCTTGCTGTATTTTAGTTTCCAGGGGCTCTGTTGCTGAATAAAATTTTATTTTCTGAAGAGGACCCTATATCAATCATACATATCTTAGTTTGAATTTGAATCATTATATAACTTCTTGGAAGTTATCTTCTTGCAATTTGTGAATTTTAATCATCAAGTAACTTCTCGTAAGGTAAAAAAAAAACCTGAATAAGATATAGAAGGTATTTTACAAATAAGAAGTACAAATTGCTAGCTGTAAAAACAGTCACAAGAATATAAGGAACAGCATAGGGAATACAGCCAATAATATTCTAATAACCATGTACGGTGTCAAATGGGTACTAGACTTATTGGGGTGATCACTTCATAAGGCACATAAATGTGTCATCTCTGTGGTGTATGTCTGAAACTAATATAATATTGTATATCAATTGTAATTTAAATTCTGGGGGGAAAAAACTTAAAAAATAAAAAAATACGTTACCAGGCAAATTTCAGATTTTCCTTGAAATGCCCTAAAATAAGCCAGAATACCATAAGTGGAGACCACACCAGCAGTGAGACTATATTACATCTCAAAATATTTAGACAAAATCTAGGCTCTGAGGAAGATGAAGGAATGGAAAAAAATAACGAGAGAGAAAAATGTAGAGCAGCTGATCTAGTTCAATGGATTGTGGGCTCCTTGAGCAGTAAACATTCCTAAATTATCTTCATATGCCTGGGACCCAGCAAATGGGAAGCGCCCAATGTGTTATTTTCGCTTCTTCATTTTAATGAATCATAAGGGAAATCAGAGGTAGGAAAATTGGAAGTCAAAGCCGGACCTCATTAGAAACTCTACTTTACCCTAATTATTTGTAACTGTACTAATCCCAAGCAACGTGATCTGGATTTATGAATATGTGCTATATTAGATTTACAGAGAAACATCATAAATAAAAGTAGGACATATATTATCTCCATCATTTTTTTAAAAAAAATAGTTATTTACTACTTGTATATCAAAGCATACTAGAAAAAACTGATTTAGGACATCATGTCTGAGTATTATGTGACTGGTGGTCTGTGTGCCTCTGTGAATTGATATATATATATATATATGGGGATAGGAATGGAGGAGAGAAAAATTGTGTGCAGAGGCCTGAGGGGAAAAAGAAGAGAGAAACAATTATTGAGACACTGATTTTTGAACCTTTGCTGACCCATGGGAAAGATTTTGATCTTAGAGAGTGAAGTTGGGGTTAGAAGAAAAATCTGTGATTCTGGGAACAAGTCAGTGGTGCTATAGGCTTCAGATGAAAAACAGGAAAAAAAAAATGAAAACCTGTGCCACTCATGTCTACCACCCCAGGCATTCTCAGGGTTTAAATTGTGAGCTTACATGACCAACAACAGGAAGGTAGCTTTGTCAGAAAAGCAGGATTCTCAGTAAAATGTTATTTTGATTAAAAAAATAAAACATAAATAAATAAAAATGTCTTGTCAAGTTGGTGGAGGAAAAACCAATTATAGTTCAATTTGGTAATTATAGACTGATCCAATATTTTAAGTAATCTCTTTAGGAAACTCAGTTACTTTCTATTAAACAGATCTCAGTTCTATTAAACATATTACAGTTTACTAGTGAGAGGCTGATTTATGTAAATCTTTTACCTTCTCCTGCTCTTCTTCAAAGTGGTTACATAAAGGTGCGGGCTTAAGTGACATAGAAAAGACTAGCAAGCCCTGGCCTGTATGTTCAGTGGTTAGAGCATAAGGCCATGCACAGAAAGGTCTCGGGTTCCATTTCTGGTCAAGGGCAGGTACCTGGCTTGCAGGTTAGATCCCCAGCCCTGATCTGGGCCATTGATGTGTTTCCTTCACATCAATGTTTCTCTCCCTATTTCTTCTTACCTCCCTCCTTCTACTCTCTATAAAAACCAATAGGGCCCAGCCGACATGGCTCAGTGGTTGAGTGTTGACCTATGAACCAGGAGGTTACCATTCGATTCCCGGTCAGGGCACATGCCTGGATTACAAGCTTGATCCCCAGTGTGGGGCGTGCAGGAGGCATCCTATTAATGATTCTCTGTTATCATTGATGTTTCCATCTCTCTCTCCCTCTCCCTTCTTCTCTTAAATAAATACAAATATATTTAAATATAAATAAATGACTATCTTTAAAAAATCAATAGGAAAAATATCTTCAAATGAGAACTTTTTTAAAAAAAAAAGACTAGCAAGACAAAGGAGACCAGTAACTGTCCTATGTCCTTTGATAGTCTTGTTGTCACTGATGTAGAGTAGTTGGCTTAATATCTTAATTGGCTTGATGAGTCTTCGGGTGAAATTATTTCAGTCTAGAATTTTGGGCATTCAAGGAATCTGGCCATTTTTTCTCAAGGTTTCTGGCGTTGCAGCTTTTAACTCGAGTCTCTGTGGGTCCAGCCATTAGAATTATAAAGAGCTCTGCATGTATTTAGGAGGGCAGGTAGGAGGTACTGCATCCCCACACATGCCCAGACTGTGTGGAACAAAAACAGAAAAACAGAGTCTGAAGTTTCTCCCATACCTAAGAAAAGGGAAGTTGGATTCACTATGGCCTGCAGATTTCTCCATCCAACTCAGCTTTTGGAAAGCTGGTTATTACTCTGTCATTGAGGTACAGCCTCTAGTGTCTTACTTTTCCCCATAATTCCTCAAGCTGATGGTGGTGCCGGCTCTAGGCTTTTTATTTTCTCTGCTTCATATTCTTCTTCTCCTCTATTGTAATGAGTCTGAAGATCTAACTTGCACACATTTACACTGGCATTTCAATAAACTATGGAGGAAACTCTGTGGTGATAGGATTCATAAGAAGTAAACCATTCATAAAATTTATTTTTCTGTCTGACAAAGCCTGGATTTCAAGACTATTTTCTCAACTCAACTCAAAGTCACACTTGGGTAGGCAAAAGCTGAACTATCCTCTTCTCTCTGCATTACTACCTTAATCACTCCTGTCCCGATGCCCTTGAGGCATATGGACTTGGTGACATAGGATGACAGTTACATACACAGCAATGCAAGAGGAAAAGTCTCATACAATAAAACTTAATTTCATTTACATATCAGTAATTCAGACTTTCAACTACTTCACCTTGAAAATTCCTACTCATTCTTCAAGACTTATGTAAAGATATGATTGTATAATGTAAAAGTCATGATTGTATAATGTAAAAGTTATGTATATATTCCAGAAAGATATTACAATTTAAGGAAGGAAAAGTCGGCAATATAACAAGGACCCAAAGAATGCAAGGAAAGAAAAGTAAAGGAGTAAAAGGAATGAATAAGATTTAAAGTCCTTTGCAGGTAACATTCTAGAGGTGAATGACGTATAGTCAGTTAGGTGCATCCAGGTGAGACTTGAAAAGTCAGAGAGACAGCAGCCATCCTGCTCATCTTCCTGTGCTTTCTGTTCATGAAGGCATGCATGAACATTGGGTTTCCCTAGAGTTGAACCCCATGGTCTAGTCATGACTTCAAAGGCATTGATTTCTGAAAGGAAGCCTTGTTGACATCCAGGTGAACTTCCTGACTTCCCACCCTCCCGACTGTGGTAGAGATGGCATCCATTTGTCAGTTTGTTTCTTGCCATTGTTCTGGAAGTCTCTCATGGAAACCAGATCTAGAACCGGCTCTTTTGACCTTCTAACAATTTCATAAAAACAACAACCAAAAAACAAATTCGCCCTTTCTATTTAAAATGGCTAGAGAGGATTTTTTTTTTCTTTTTTGCATTCAGCTGAACCCTGACTGACAAAGCAGGTTAGAAAGATGTGACATTAGCACATTATTTTGCACGAATGTAGGTGTTCTGTGGTATTGAAATTATGCTTCATAAGGCATTAAAACCATCTAAAATAAAAGCCAAGTATTACTTAGTTCACGTATAAATGATAATTTTCTAAACATTTATATTTTAAAGAGTTCTCAGCTAATGTCGATCCCAAATACACACAAAGAATTATATCCATCCACATACAGAACAAGTTCTGAACTGAGATGCTTGTAGTTCAAGTATGTAGCTCATTCCCTCTCCAGACTGTGGGCAATTTATGCAATAAGCATTCCCTGAAACTCTCTATGTATCAAGCACAGATCTTTACCAGAAAAAAAATGTTGGTTGAGGAGCTCAAAGTCTAGATTTCAAACAGATGTTGTAAATATAGGTAATATTCTAATGTAAATGTATATATATATATATATATTTCAATTTATCCAAATTTCTATTAAATAATATGGAAGTGGAGAGAGAATAATCTTCAAGGGAAATTTAAATGACTTTACTATTCTGAAATGATCAGTTTGGAATAGATCATCATCCTTCACTGTAAATGATTCTATTGTTACACTTTCTACAAAACCTATTTCAAGGCCCAATTCATCTGTGATACTATTGTGCTTTAACATTAGAACGAGGCCTATGACAAAGTCAGTACCCATGCATATGGTGAAATGCCAACAGTAAGATAGAAATGCTTGCTCTGTATCTTGCTTTCTCATATTTTCATTAAAATAAAGGCAATAAAAAAGTTGTGTGTATTTGTGTGTATAGAGTGAGAGAGAGAATGTACTTCAATATGGCAAAATCTTCAAAACTAGTGAACAGGCTATCGGTATCTCTTTTATCATTCTTCCTAGATGTCTTCCAGATTTAAAATTTTAAAAATAAAAAAACAAACCACTCACTTAAAATAAGTCATTACTCATAAGCTAAAAACTATTATTAGTATACATAAGAATAGTAATCACAATAAAACAGATGTCATAATTTAAACAAGAATATTAAAGTGATTCATTTCTAACGGAACATAAAAAAATCAAAACACATATTTTTCTTTTTCATTTCCCTGAATATATACAATATAATAGTCTAAAATAGAGACCCAAGTTAGTGATAAAAAATTCAGATGGCATATTTTTGTCAGTGACAAGCAGGTTACTTAGCCATTTGTTAATGGGTAACAAAAAATAAATTACCTGTCAATGCATCTGTACAATGTAGAGTTAAATTATCAGTTTTAAATATGAAAATCTATAAATGCCATAATCATTAACTTAAGCAAGTAGAACTATTAACACAGAGAGTAAGAAAAAGGAGCACTGATATTACGGATCTCAACAGGAAATGACGAGCACGCGTTTTCTCATGACTTTTTCTTGTCAATTGTGACAGAATATGTGCTCTCCTTATTTCCTAATAAAGCTGCTAGTCTGTCCTGTGCAACCAATGGGTCAAAATGCTTCAGTACATTTCTCACAAGCATCTCACTCTGTATTTTCTAGTTCTCGTGGTGAGTATATCAGACTTGACATGTCACATCGCCCACTCATGAAGGCAGCAAATGGCTTAGTTGATATATTTCATTAACATGTAAGATAAATTCTAAACATCAAATGCCAACAACAATGACTTTTCCTTCTTGTCAAGAAACATGGGTATTATTCTCTATGGGTATCATCAGGAGCCTTGTTTCAGAGTTCAGCCCACATTGCTACAGTGCTTTTAGATGCAATAATGAGCTGATATTAACAGAGTTTAGGAGCACAGGCTTTGTAGTCAAGCTATCTAGGTTTAAATCTCACCTTTGCTACTGATGATTCTGTAACTTTGGATATTGTACTTAAAACCACCAAGATTCAGTTATGTCATTCCTACCAGAAGGAACACAATAATAACCACCTCATAGAATTATTAGCATGCTTAAATCACATAATTAACACAGCACATTGCCTGGCACATACAAAGCACACAGGTTTTGCTATTCTGTAAATATGTATTGAACACCCATTCTGTGCCATGTATTGTACTAGGCACTTGAGACATTGTAGTGAACAAAAGAGAACCTCAACCACACCTCCTTCCCCAAAAACAATGTAAATGGCACAGAAACCTTATTTCCTTTCATCTGGCTTTTACTTTTGATTTGTTTTCCTTTGACTCAAACTGGCCTCACCCAGTGCTCTGACTCATTTCTCTCTTCCTTGGTTTAACCATTAAGCCTTTGAGATAAAGAGGTTCTGGTCAGCATCCAGTAGTCTTAGGAACAAGGTCCTGGGTCTATTCACACAGAGACAGAGTTTTTCAATCAAACGACATATAATATCTTGGCCGCAGCTGTGTTTTAGCTCCAGACCCAGAGAAGCAGAAGGATCCCACTGAACAAATCCTTGTGAAGTTGGACATAACTCTATTGCTTAATCAGGACTGGATGCAATGATCAATTACCCCCATCCTAGAACTAACCAATCAGTAGAGACCACGGCACTAACTCATCATGATTAACGGTTTCCCCTCCATGTAATCCATCCACTGGAGGCCATCGGGGAGCCATGCCTTTGAGCATGAGCTACCTGTGACTCCAGGCATAGTGCCATCTCCTAAATAAATCCTTACTTTCTTGGCTGCAAGCACCTGTTTGTTTTTTGTTGGACTTTGATGTGCACAGGTAAGTAAACCCCTTCAATCCAGTAACAACAGGAAAACAAAAGACAAAGAGCAACACCAGCCCTTGGGGAGTTTAACGTATATTATAGTAGACAGAGAAAGACAAGACAATATACTAGTGAACATGATAATTTATAGTATATTAAAAGGGGATAGCATTATGGGTAAATAAATAGAGAATAGGGAAATTGTGGAGGGGTAAGTGGGTTCCAATTTTTAATATAGTATTTAAAGCAAGACTCCATAAAAAAATGACATTAGCTAAGAATGTAAAAGATGAGGGAGTTATCACACATCTGTAAAGGGAAAGGCTCTAAGTCCCTGAGTTGAAAATAGCAAGGAGAACAAAATATGACTTAAGTTTTGAAAGGATCATTTTAGCTGCTGTGTTGAAGGGTACAAAGGGTGGAAGCAGATAAATCAATTAGGAAATGATTGCAGTAATCCTGGTGATTGGTGATGGTGGCCTGGACAGGCTATGAGCAGTGAAGGTGGTGAAACGTGATTGGATTCTAGATATATTATCAAATTGGAGTTAATAGAATTTTCTGATAGATGAGATGAGATGGGACAATGAGAGAAGGAAGTTAATCAATTATGTCTCTAATCATTTTGATTTCCATCAACCGAGATGGAAAAGACTGTAGGTAAAACAGTTTGGTAGAAAATCAGTTCAGTAGAGTTTGGGAAATCTGTTAGTTATCCAAGTGGAAATATCCAGAAAGCAGTTGAATTTCTGGATCTCTAGCAGTAGGTGGCAATGTAAATGTGAGGTAACATATGGATGGTATTTACAACATACCGCCATATGGCATCACTGAGGGGATGGGCTACAGAAGAGAAGAGGACTAAGCGACTGGGCAGAGGAGGAGAAAGTGTGGTAGGAGAAAAACGCAAAGTGCAGTGTTCTGGAACACAAGTGCATAAAAGGAAAGAGGAAAGCCGGGTGCTTAACGCTGAGTTAATTACTGCTGATTTGTCAAGTAAGATGTGTAGAGAATCAACTACCAGACTTAGCAAATGTGGAGGTTATTTTTTACCCGGACAAGATAATTTTTAATATCACCATGGTAGTAAACACTTGTCTGAAAAAAAATGGATTTAAGGGACTGTGGGAAAAGGTAAAGAGTAACCAATTCTGTTGAGAAATTTTGTAGCAAAGAGAAGCAAAAATATGGGGGTAATAGCTAGCAGGGGAATCAGGATCAAAATAACTTATTTCCTTCCTTCCTTCCTTCCTTCCTTCCTTCCTTCCTTCCTTCCTGCCTTCCTCCTTCCTTCCTCCCTCCTTCCCTTCCTCCTCCCTCTCCCTCTCCCTCCCTTCCTTCCTTCCTTCGCCTTCCTCTTCCTTCTCTCTTCCTTCCTTCTTCGTTCCTCCTTTCTTCCTCCCTCCCTTCCCTCCTCCCTTCTTCCCTCCCTCCTTCCTCTCCTTCCTTCCTTCTCTCTTCCTCCCTCCCTCCCTCCCTCCCTCCCTTCCTTCCTTCCTTCCTTCCTTCCTTCCTTCCTCTTTCTTCTTTCTTTCTTTCTTTCTTTCTTTCTTTCTTTCTTTCTTTCTTTCTTTCTTTCTTTCTTTCTTTCTTTCTTTCCCTTTTTCCATCACCATTTATCCCTGTTTGTATGATTAAGGGGATAGTCTATAGAGATAGAAAGTTTGTGCAGGAGAAAGAGGGAAGACTGGCTGGAGCAATGTTCTGGAGCAAGCTAGAGACAGTGGGTTTAGTGTCCTAGCGGAGGCTCTAAATAAAAGCGTTGCTATTTCATTTCTAGTGATAGTCAGGAAGACACCACAAATAAGTAAAAGTTTGAATATCTGTGTAGATATAGCAACAGGTATGACAAATAATTAATGTCAACTAAAACAAAACTAACTCTAATGGGAAACTTGTGAATGGTAATTAGTTCCTTAACTCATCCCATAGTAATTCAAATGGAAGCTGATTAAATATAAATCTGCTGAATCTAAACCATTTCTATAAAACATATTTATACAAATTAGTTTCTAACACAACTGAAGTATTTTTATTTTATTTTCTATAAATTAAAAGGATAATTGACCAGCAACTGATTTTATTTGCTTTTGTAACATCAAGATGTAGTACCTCAAAATTTATTACTTAATTTAGAACAAAGAAAAAAAAAGATCCAATTAACTGTTATATAAGTTATAAAATTCTAGTTATTTTGGATTTTAATTCCCTAAACATTTATTTCTTATTAAATTTTAAGCAGTGAAATGAGATTTAGGCAGGAAAGAAGAAAAAATGTAACATTGCAAATTGTGTATTATTGTTCTGCGCATGCAGGCTACTTTTTACTGAGAGACATCAATAGCAACTATAGAATTACTATTTGGGTAGGTGAGGCCATTGATACTAACTAGCATATCACCTCTGCTTCCTCTTAGGCTTAAAATACATTCTTAGTATTTAGCCATTGACTATGAGTTGGGTCAGATAATTTTATTAGTGTATGAATTCTAATTCTAATCCCCAAAGTGATGGCATTAGGAGGAGGGGCCCTTGGGAGGTGATTAAGCCATAAGGATGGAATCCTCAGAATGGGATTAGTCTCCTTATAAAAGACCCCCCCAGAGAACTGCTCCCTTGCTCCTTATGCCATGTGAGGACACAGAGAGAAGTTTGCAAATTTGGAGGGGACTTTCACCAGATATCAAATTTACCAGTGCTGGGATCTTGAACTTCCCAGCTTCCAAAACTGTCATAAATAAATTTCTTTAATTTGTAAACTCCTCATTCTATGTATTTTCATTCTAACAGACCAAATGGACTAAGGCAGGGAGGTAGTTGGAGAAAGTGTAGATAAAGGGTCATATGTCTTTGTAAGCCTAATACCGAGAAGAGTGCCTGGTGCACCATATAGTGGTACACCAGTGCTTGTTGATTAGATATTAATTAGATTCAGATTGTATTTTGGAAGAGGGAGCATTGCTCATCCAACTAACAGGATTTTAGTCTTTACTATTTTGAAATTCCTCTTTATCCCTACCATTATTTGCATAGTTAAGATAATAAAGGGATTGAGTAACCCAAATATTATAGAACTCTCTTTAAATTAAAGCAAACGATGCAGATAAAAGAATGACTGAGTGATTTGATAATTGATGTATGGTATTAAATTTAATCATTAATAACATCGGGCAAGAAAATGATGCTACATCAAATGGATAAAGACAAGAACCAATGAGGATAAAATTCAAGAGAAAATGGCTGATTGAAGCTCATTTTATTCCCCAATTTAGGTTATGACCAAATAAATAAAGAATTAAAGGCACAAGGACTGTGCTACTTTATTTGTTTAGCATCATTCTTTAGGCATTCCTAAGCCTCAAAAATATAGATATCACTAAGAAGTCTCATATGCTATTAAATATGCTCTTTTTAATTCAACATATATATTGAATCAAAGCCAAAACTATGAAAATGTGTAATTATCAATGATCATTTTATTTACAGTGAGTTTTCTTACACTGTGTTAAGGCCCTATATGAAATCAGCAGCAACAATTTGTCAAAGAGATAAATTGTGTCCTGCATCTGATTTTCCACCAACTGAATATAATTAATCGGTTGTAGTGCTACAGATACGAGATTCTGAGCACGGCAACGTAAACATAAAGGATCTCTTTTATTGAGTAATCATAATCTTCTGTGGTTTCTTTCCAACTCTGTTTAACATGTGAACAAGATATTTTCTGTTGAATTAAACTCACAAAGGGGATGATTGAGCATTTAAACTTTGAGAATGTTACATAATGCTTCAAGATTCTTAATGGCTTCAGTAGAAATGGCATAATTTTCCTTCATAGTTTGAAAATTGGCTTTTTAAAAAATGCTTAACATCAGCCAATAAGTATAATTAAAAATGATAGAATCAAACTAATTGTTTCCATTTTCACACTAATGCCATTGTATATTTGTTATTTCACAACACATGATTTTTGTGGCCTAGGGTTGATTATATAGCATTAGTCTACTTTATATTACTTTTCTGAAATAAGTATACTTCACCCAATCTTATTCAAAATGAAATGCAACAGTGAAATACTGTTGGCTTCCAAATGGTATTTTTAAATTGTTTAAATTGTGGATTCACTATATGAGAAGTCATATAATTAACCAAAAAAAAGTGATTTTGAATAAATCAGTTAATTAAATCTTAGTATTGAAAATGTGACTTATATTTTCTAGAATGTACAGTCTTGGGCTGTGTTGACATCAATTTGGAATTATCTGGTATAGAGCTAATTTCCTTTCCTACAAGCATTTTCTTGTTGTTGTTGCTGTGTTTTTTTTTTAATCATAAAAACAAAAGGCATTAACACTGGTTAATTGATGATAGTTATGTGATAGAAAATGAAGATCGTTTGGAAGTAGGGTTCTTATAAGAGTTTCCTGAGGCCCCCATGGAAGGGTGAGATATTGTAGAAAGCTTTATTTCTGTGGAATCAAACCTCTGAGTTTCCAAGGTCCCATTTCCCTTTGTCCCACCAAGGAAAAAGTCCCATTTTGCCTTCAGCAAGGTTAAGATCAAAACCAGTGTCCAGAGATTCCATCCCTGGTGGAGCCCAGGAAACTGCTAGCAGTCCTCTTGAAACTACATGGGAGAAAGTACCTAAGGATGGAGTGCCACGAAGATCATGAAAGCAAGGAAGGAGGGTGACAAATCACTCCTGTTCAGAAACTCAAACCCTAATCGATCTTTTAAATTAATCCAGTTGGGGTGGCATTACTATTATCTTTCTCTGTGACAAGAAATAGATGGTAGCCAAAATAGATACCTGATGTTACTCTCTTAGGCAACCACATCAATGTTACCGGTAATCTCATTTTAACAGGAAGGGATTTATTCTAAAAGTGAAGTAAATGCATCAAGTTATCCTGAGGTACAGAAATGTTACCATTACTGCATCCACAAATAACATCTAATAAAAATAACCACCTACTGAGAACGATCATACCATAGTTATGACAGAAAAGAACATAGGATATTTATCAGAAAGCTTGATAGAATTTCAAATTCTACATCTGTATTGGTACATTATATGTATACAAATCTTGGTTTCCTACAACTGATGCGTCATCTTTATTAGTATGAGTTCATATGTTAGATAGCCCCTGAACCACCAAAGATGTATGGAAAAGGAATAACACCACTTATAGGAAAGCATTTTAGACAAATTAAGTTTTAGAAGTTCTTGTTGAGTCACATCTTTGAAATTTGTACTGGTTCCACTCTTACTTTGTAACTCTACAAAATATACATCTACAACCTGAATTGCAGAAACCTTTCTATAATCTCCTGCTCATTTATAGTTCTGTAAAGTAATATCAAATGCCAATTCCCACAACATTTTCCACAACATGTTCTATAGCTTGTTAATCCTCCCTCACTAGAAATTTTTTCTTCAGAAAAAAATATACTTGTTCTAATTCTTCAGGCAATAATCTGCAGTAACATGCTCCATGAGCATTTGTTCTTTGATTTGAATTGGATTATCAAGATTAATATCCAGTAAATCCACAAGCATATTATTAAAAGAAAATTGTCAGTATTAAAAGGCATACAGCAAGAGTAGGAGTCAGTGCTATTGAAGGACTAATGGGGGAAAAACCTACCTAGATCATGCCCATGAAGTTAGAGGCGAATTTACAAGACAAGCAAAAATGGTTTAGGACATTGCCTTGCCTATGCCAAAGCCACTATAATTCTGTCTCATGGCCAGTATAAGGAAAGTCCAGTCATGTTGATTAATTTCAAAGTCTTTTCTGTTTTTGTGGAGTGATGTAAGCAGCAGGAACAATGAAATCATGTATTGCTCATCTTTTATCAGGTGGCATTAAGTTTCTAGCTATACTCTTGAGATCACACCTTTGCAACAAAGTGAGGAGATGATTCATTATTCTTTTGGCATCAGGATGCTAAGAGAGTAAACTTGTATCAGCACAAACTAACTTAACAGAGACATCCTCAAAACCTTTAAGGGCTCTCTCCCAACTAAGATGGGAAGGGAGTGGGGATATGCTGAAAGGGCTGGTGTCCACTAATTTTAGTGATTTTGATCCTTTTTAATTGAACTAATTCAATTAGACTAATTTGGGATGACATTTACCAAGAGTAGACATTGTCCCAATAGATCTATTTTAGAAGGCCTGCATATCAAATAATAATTATTCCCACAAATTATTTTAATTCAATCTTCATTTAAAAAGTAATGGTTCACTCTATAAAATTTGATCAAGAGAGATAGTAAAACCCACTGATGTAACCTTATATGTAATTAGTAAGAACTATCAAATTTTTATCTCACAGTAGACTAGTGCATATAAAAAGAATATATAATTTACTTAAACTGAGGTTGATCAAGTAAAGGGTAGGATTGCTTTCAATATGTATTTTTAAAATATCTGGTAATTTTTATGTTAAACTTTTCCAGTTACAGATGTGTTTGACCTTTAAATTTCATCAACTATTCCTTCACAAGTGTGAATCTACCTCCATATTATATATTATATTTGGAAGATAGCAATAGTAAATAATATTATAAAATAATAATGAAATAATAATAGTTCTCCCTCTAACTATACATGACCATCCTTACCTTTATTCAGCAAAAATGAGGGGGGGGAAAAGATACAAATGTGCCATTCCAGATTAATTTAGGTCATTAGTTTGATGCATAATTTATTTCACAATTTAAACATATTTTTATATTTCTGTTTCAGCTAAAAAATTACAATTTGGAAAAAAATGTTTTTCACATAGTGCTTGCTAGTTGTTTTTAAAATGAACTTGATAGTCTTTTATAAAGGAAGATCCTCTTTGTAGTATCAGTAAGACTAAGCAGAGAGTACAGTATTTATAAATGTAGCCTGCACAATTACAAATAGGATAATGCTCAATTATGCACAAATAAATTGAAGAACTTTAAGGAAAACTGAGAAATCAATAAATTTGTAAATTTTATGGTAATTGGAATTTATTTAATCAAAAACTAATAATTCATGTACTTACTACTTTTGCAAACATTGTATTATAAAAAGAGCTTTTAGTCATATAGTAGTGAGATTATGTTAATTCTATTCAGAAACAGAGGACAACAGTAGGGAGGGAGAGAGAGAAAACCAGTGAGACACTTTTCTTTGACTTTGGGGAAAAATGTTAGTGTCTGTGTGGAGATTTGCACTTGTAAAATGCAGACAATAACAAACTCTCAGAGAGGATCTGTGAGCCTTAACTTATTTCTTCAGAGTGTTTTGGACATGAGAAAATGCATATGTAGTTTGGGCATTTCGTCAATAACATTCCTCCAGGAGTTTTCTTGGATATTGTCTGAGGAGGCCAGATGGAAGACTTGCAGGTTACTAAACACCCAGAAGGAGTTAGAATAGAAACGCCTGTAGTGAAGAGCAAAACAAGCGAATTAAAAGCTAGACCCCTGAATGAAAGAAACCTAGAGCAAGTGAAAAGTCCACCACTTGGGGATGGCACAGGGATCAAATAATTTTTTTTTTAAAGTGAATAAGATTTTTTTAAAAATATATTTTATTGATTTTTTTACAGAGAGGAAGGGAGAGAGATAGAGAGTTAGAAACATCGATGAGAGAGAAACATCGATCAGCTGCCTCCTGCACATCTCCTACTGGGGATGTGCCCACAACCCAGGTACATGCCCTTGACCGGAATCGAACCTGGGACCTTTCAGTCCGCAAGCTGACGCTCCATCCACTGAGCCAAACCGGTTTTGGCAGGGATCAAATAATTTGACTTTATAATTTATAGTTTAACAAAAAGAAAACACACACACACACACACACACACACACACACACACAGAGACACACACACACACACACACACACACACACACACACACACACACACACACACGCACAGACAGCTTATTGGTATGTAAGCTGAAGATCCTGAAAGAGAAGGAGAGAGGAATGGAGAGAGAGAGGAAAAAAAGAAGAGAAGAGAGATTTTTATATGTATATATCGTACATGAAGGAAAGAAAAAGTAAGGAGATGTAAGATGTGGGGGAGAGCAGCAGGACGAAGTGTGTATAGGTTAAAGTCATTGCTAAACACTAATAAATAAATAAAAATATGAATTCAGAAGGTTATAAATTCTAAAGTGCTCAGAAAGCTGTTATATCGCTTCAAAATAAAAAATGCAGAATTATGATTGATATTCAGAATCAAATGATTTAGTGAGCTGTGTGGTTCAGAGAAATCACAGAATATAAGACCTTCTAAGCAGGAATAAGTTGATGAAATTTCTGTGAGGATTTATTGAAAACATTTCCATGTAAAACCACTCAGCAGGAAGTTTAGCAGATTGGAAATGGTCAACAAATTTTTAGGAATTACTGTTATTCAAATTATAATGAATACACTAGCTAAAGTTGCACTAATTTCTTACTGTATCATTTTTCCTCTTTTATATTAAATATTTTATATTTAAATTATTAACTGTGAATGCCTGATACTTCAAGAAGTCATGGTTTGAGTGATGAAGTTTTCTAAATTATTTTCAAACTTGGAACACATTTTACCCACCGAATCAATGTTACATATAAATGTTGTTTGTTCCAAAGGAAGTAGTTCATTATTTAAAAATATGACTAGCAGAGAGTAATTCATTCACTGGATATTTGTTGAACAATACTTTATACTAGTCATTTTTGAGATAATATACTAGGGGGGGAAATACTATAAGTTGGTCTAAAGCAGATTACTATTTAGTGAAGAGGATTAAAATGCATAAATATGTGAGTAAATTACAATAAATGCTATATAAGATAAATTCTAAGTACATGATATTTAATTCATAATAGAGAAAATATATTTAATGAAGTACTTCCTCCCATCACACTCATTCCTCTGTGCTTTTTACAGCTTACGAAGCAGAAGGCTATACACAGTGACAGGTCCCTGAATTGATAAAAATGGAAGGAAGCAGAAGGGACAGCTCCTTGGAATGTCTTCTCTTTTTATCTTGTTTGAAAGTCCCTCTGGTGGTGTCAGAGAACTTACATGAATTAAAAAATATAATACTTTAAAAAGCAAACAAACAAGAAAAAAATAATTGTTATTTGGGACTAAAGTATCCAATTCTGAGAGAAATGCTTGAGTGAAAAAATAAAACTAAAAATAACCTGTATCCAAACTTCCTAGTTACTCTACCAATCTGGCTGTCCTACATACAGTTCAATGGGCCTGAAATTTTATAGGTGATGGCTATTTAAAGAATACTGAGAATTAAAATGAACCAACAGGCAGAATATCCTAGAAAAGCCAGCAAAGTACAATGGGAATGGAGCAGAACATTAGAGGTATAAGTTTGCCTTTGCTTGGCCCCAAATAACCCAGCAAACAAACAACTGGAGTATATTAAAACCCAATGGAAGTCCCTGATCTTGCTAACAATAAAAAATATTTTGGATCAGAGGTTCCCATGTAAGTGTTAACTGAAGTAGCCTGTAGTCAAATCTCAGATACCCATTTATCTTAATTTTGTTTAATAATTATTTACAGTTTTATGTCCCACATTTGTTCTAGACTGAACACAAAGACATAATTCCTGCTGCCAAGCAGCTTATAGTCCAGGAGAAAGAAAGAAAATTGTAAACCAATACTTAATGAAACCTGCAGGATGCTAAAAGGTGCTCACAATGTGAGGTCAGCTCTCTCTTTGAATGAGAGGTCTGGGTCTATTGGGTCAATGTCATTTTAGGAAAATATATGTTTCAGGCAGAACCACTCTAATGTTGATCACTGTCACATTCTCACTCACTTAATGGAGAAATCTGCCAAGAATAACATAATGCTTTTTATTGTTTTTACTGATTTATCACCCATCTGTAACTCTTTGGATAGGAATCAGTTGTGGGCTAAGATGTAGGAGTTTAACACAAATCGTCATCCATACATCAACGAAAATCTAAAAATTATAATTCTATATTTCAAGGACTAGATTAAGCAGGAAACAGATCATATATCACTTTTCATTTTCCATTAAAAACTGTATTCAAATCCTCTTCTCTTTAAATAATACTTTATTAGTCTAATTCACATTTGGATGCTCACCATCTAGCATAGTATTAGGCACATGAGTATAACCACATGTAGAGTGAGTAACTAAGGTATTCCATTCCTTATGCATGAATTGATTCTAACCTCTTTGTCATCCATGTACTTCTATTAGGCTCTCAACATTTCCCCCCATATTTCTACAAATGCTGTATTATACTGCTAACAAAATTAGCTTTCTTCATAAATGCCTTTGCTAGATCCTGGTAGCTCTTAGTTAAAAAAACCCTTCCTGTCTTACCTAGGTCCACTGACACTCTGACCTACCTGCCTTAATGGGAATCACACCATGGGTTCCCTGCGTCCTAGTCACATGCACCTGCTCACAGCTTCCTGAATATCACCTCCTCTGTGCTTTCATGTTGTAGGTGAACTCCCCTCAGCCTGCAGGGTAATTTCCCATCTCTCTGCTTGGTAAATGCTCACTCCTGCTTCAGGATTCCACCGGTCCATGAATTCTGTGAAGCTTTCCTAGATGAATAAATCCTTTCTGGTAGTCTTTGATGTTCTTTGCTGTTCTATAGGGTTTTGGGGTTCTATACTCTTGTAATTCTATGTTTGTGTATTTATCTCCCCTGCTGGACTGTGAGACAGAAGCTATGTAGACTTTCATTTCATATTTCCAGTGTAGTGCTTGACTGTAGTAAACTCTGTTGACTAAATTGGCAAGTGAGCGAGTGAATGAATGAATGACATTTTTTCCCCCAGCAAAGAATGAGAGGGAATTCCTGGATCTATGTCAGCCAGGATCTAGTTTCCTGACAGGTATTAAGAGATTTTTCATCTAATGGGCTCATAGAAATAACTGTATCAGCTCTGCAAAAGTTTACTGCTTTCACATTTCAATTGTTTTCTCTTTAAAACTTTTTGAGAGTGCTTTGGTATTGCTAACATTTACTCTCATGCTCACTTTTGGAAAAGGCAAGGCAATCTTCAGTGGAACTAAAATCTAGGGAAGAGATTAGTCTGGAAGGAAGGCAAAATTGATTAATTGAATAAGCCACCGTGTGGCTTTCTGTGGCCACCATGATTTGCTAGAAGGAAGGAGTGGGTAAATGTATATAAAAGACTGTATATAAAAGAGTATATCATTTCTGGAAATTTCTGAGAACTTGACAGGATACCAAATCAGTAATAGGTGGAGAGGCAAGCACATAATAACACCATTTAGGGCATACTAAATGCTAAAACTTTTCACAGAGACAATATTTTGATTACCTACTGGTGTTTGATGCTTAAAGTGACCAAGAGCTAAAAGCAGATTTTCCTGAAAGGTAAAGTAGAGCTTTTGGCACAGAAGTTTTAAAGAAAAAAGTACTAAGACAGGCTACCATAAGTCCTGGCTTTCCCTGGACAGTTCCAGTCTATGCCTATTATATCACTGTCGTTATTAATAACATTCCATATCTTTCGGAGAAGTGTTCTGGTTTGAACAATAAATTATATTTCCACCCTCATGATAAGAAAAAAAAGAAGTGGGCTGATGAGATATGTAATAATGCTTCTTGATGTGCTGAAAACTAGTACAGACATCATAACTGACCCTGATTCCATAGACTAATTAATACCTTCCATTCCTAAAGAAGCTTTACTTGCATATCTCAGTTATGCAGTTGAGGAAAGTAGTGACCATAAAGAAAAACCTTTTTCACCTTTCCAAGTAATGAGTTTATGAATCCATTACTGTAGCTTAAATTTCCACCCATGAAAACCTCTATTGCAAATTAAAACACGTGGTGTCTTAGGTAGATAATTTATTAATGCAAATCATTGTCTAAGCTCATCTCCTATTCTTAGAGCTATGATTGCATTCTGATGATAGTTTGATTGATAGCTAGGTGAAAAATAGTCTTTATCAACAATAAACCTGTAAGTTTATAGTGATATAACCTGACCTTGGTTTACAGATGAAAGTGGGGGTAGGAGGGATTAGCCCAGGGATTCATTTGTGTGCTTATGTGTCAGTCTGGCATTTTTCAAGTAGACAATCAACTAATAGTTAAAGTGATTACCTCATTTTATAAATGTGAAGTTTGCATCTCAAAGGTTGATAAAATAATGCTTTCTAAGTGGAAAGATATCAAAAGTTGCAGCCATTTTATTAATTCCAACTAGTTATTCAGGCAAGTCCTTATGTAAGTGTTCAGTAACAATATTTACATGAAAAAACATTATATTATGAACTTATTCACTAGCCAGCTGACCAGTTACATAATTATTATTATTCAAAGGCCCAATACATTTAACACTAGTAAATAGCTCCTTTAGTGCAAGTTTTTCAGAAAGTAAATTTTGCAACACTTGCAAAAGAATGGTAACATGATAGGTACTTCAGAAGAGAAATATCTGGATTTGAAAGATTTGACAGGCTCTTAGGAAAAGAGGGTAATTACTAAACATTTTTCTCAAAAATGACTCTCATTATAATCATGCTACAGAAGCCACATGTGAAATAATGGCTATTATTTTGCACTTAATATTTTTAAAAATGCCCAGTAGCTCTTGACTAATTTTTTGTGTATTTTAAGACCTATTGTACCATTGCAGTTAAAGTTTAACTTTTGTCTAAAAATGAATACAAATATATATTTTTCAATATTTTTAATTTATTTTCAAGATATTGTTTTCTGTAATTCTTTTCAATCACCAAATAGTGCAGAGTTTTGGATAGTTTTAAGAGGATTCATCCTAAATAGTTTTTTTTTCCATGAAAATTATCTTTAAGAATAGACTTCCTATAATTTCATAATTTAGATACTGAATAGATACTAATTGAATATCTATCTAAAAATAGCTCTGGACCACAAGCTTGAATTAGTTTTAAAAAGATGTTATAAATATTCACCCAAACAAGTCCAAATCAAATAGAAATAATACATGTTAAGAGCATTCAATGTAAATATAAAAGGTTAAATTAAAATATTAAGAAAGGCTGTTTGTGTTTATTTTTTAAACCATGAATACTTGCTAAAGAAGTAAGGAATTTGAGCTTGGTCAGCATGGCTCAGTGGCTGTGTGTTGACCTATGAACCAGGAGGCCATGGTTCGATTCCTGGTCAGGGCAAATGCTTGGGGTTGTAGGCTCAATCCCCAGTGTGGGGCATGCAGAAGGCAGCCAATCAATGATTCTCTCATTATTGACGTTTCTATCTCTCCCTCTCCCTTCCTCTCTGAAATCAATAAAATATATATTTTAAAAAAGTAAGAAATTTGAAATGGAAAACTCACTCTTCTTGAAATTCTGTTCTATAATAATAAAAGCCAAGGACCAAAACGACGGAATGACCAGAACAACCAGAGATCAGAATGACCACGGCCCCTCACCCTGGCCGGCCCTGCCCCCCAGCGGGGACCCACACCCCGATTGGGGGTGTGGCCAGCCTGCAAACCACCCGCGGCCCCTCGCCCTGGCCAGCCCCATTTCCCAGTGGGGATACCCACCTTAATCCAAGGCCCCCATCAGAGCAGGCTGGCTGGCCCCGACCTGTGAACTGGGCCTCTATTCTACATAATAAAAGGGTAATATGCAAATTGACCCTAACGCTGGAACGACCAGAATGACCACTTGACCAGTCACTATGAGGTGCACTAACCACTCCCTCAGTCCCTTTCCCCAGCATGCAGGCTCTGAGCACCCAATGGCAAATGGGGAGCCAGGGGTGGGTGGCAGTGGGGGGCGGGGCCACCTGTGGGTAGCTGGGGAAGATGGCCCTGATCACAGGCCAGGCCTAGGGACCGTACCCACACTGTATTTATATAATACAGTGCCTCTAGTATTTATATAAATGAACAGTTTTAATGTGATACATAATACCTACACTTTGTAATTCTTTCCTTTATAATTCTCTGTACAATTTCATATTCCATACTGATTCTTTCTCTGTAGTGTTTTATATGAAATTTAAATCTGTTTTTTCCTATGTCTGATTATACTAACTCATAAGTATTGCCCACCCTCCTCATTAAGGCCATAAGCCTGCAAACACTGCATTCTCTGCTTTGTTGTTATATCCATAATTCATATTTATCAATTCTTCTTTAATTTTTACCTATTGAAAGATCACAGATTGTTCAGGGAAAATGTTTCTGATACAATGAAAAAAAATTCAATTTGGTATTTTAAGACTAATTCCACTGAAATCTATTCCACTAAAAATGTCTCTTAACCTCTCTGAATATCAATTTCTCACATGTAAGGTAGAAAGATAAAAAAGTAGTCATTGTTTCCTAGCTCTAAGATTCTATGTACGTCAATAAAGTTATACCACATTTATAATCATCAAATAAAAAGAAAAAATTAAATGTAATAAGATAATATGCATATTTTTATCTCAATATAAATAAATATATATTTGTTTGTATATCTGAATGTTAAATGTTAACCACCTAATTTTCAATGTGTTTTTGTACTTTCTACCCCAATTTATAATCTATCTTTTAATTTGGATATCATTACATATTACCACCAAACTCTCACATGATTATGTGTTGTAGGAAACTGAAACAGTACAAAAGCTTAATTAGAGAAAACACAATCTGAATCTCATTCAGCATTCTTGCTAACACTGATATCAAAGGCCACAGAGAATTCCTTGAAATAAATTTTCATTGGAAAGAGATGTGTGGCAAGATTGGGCATTTCCAAAATATCTACACAAATTTTTATAAAAAAATTATAGTCTCAGAACTTTTGGCACTGCTTTCTCATTGTATGTAATTGTGATATAAATATGAAGACATATTTATATGCCTTGATCCATTTCAATATGCACTGGCAAGCCTATCACTACCATCTTATTCCCATTTCTAATATGTTTACTAACTTTCAACCTATTATTGTTTTTGGAATGAAGAGCTAATAATGATAAAAATGTATTTCTTTATTTAACATAAGGTTTTGTTCTCTGCTTTGCCTTTTTCATTAAAATAGCATGTCCTGGAAATCATCCCTTATTGGTTCATGTAGATCTTCCTCATCCTTTTTTTATAGCTGAGATATTGCAAGTTCAAAGAAGAATGAACCAGAATGTCCTTAAGAAGTCAAGTGAGGATAATACATACAAAAATAAAATATAATTATAACATAAGTGACAAATTGAGAATGAGATATAAGTTCAAAAAAGTGGCTCACATACTTTCCCCTAAGAAACTCTGGTTGAGATTCATAGTGTGTGTAGGTGTTGTTTGAACTGGGTAAGAAAGGAAGTTAACCAGGAAGAAAAATGTGTGGAAGAGCAATGTGGAGAGTGAACAGCAGTGCACAAGCCTACTAACCGTCCCTGTACAGCAGAATGCATGATTAGTACCAGACACACACCATGGCTATTCCATCTTTATCTTATTTAAGTCTATCTATTGTCTTTTTGCTTCTAAGATAGCATACCTTTGGAATGTCAGAGTAATTTCCGTTTTCCAGAAATGCTGCATGTCTTTGATAACCCATCCTGGAAAAAGTTCTCTGTACTACACAAGAATCAGTTACTATCTTCACAGAAATTAGTTATAAGGTGTCTTATAAAGATTCTCTACAAGGAGCAAAACTCAGGTTTTAGAATGATAAAGTCCTAATGGTGAATTTATAAATTCTGTTTGGTTCCTACAATGCGGTTAGATCTTTGTTGGCAAGCTTCAAAGAGTAACTGTTGAATAACGATTGCATATGGGAATAGAGCATAATATTATGATAGCATGTTATTCTGCATTTGATTAATATATAGAGTGCCTTATGTTATTCAATTTGCAAACTATAAATTGATTTTACTGCATTTTAAACTATTTTTATAAAATATGTTATTTGCTCAGTTTCTAATGATTATAGTCACTATAATTTTCTTAGAATAAAATTTTGTCAGAAAGAAATCCTATTTTTGAGCAAAACTGTGTCTTATAGGTATAATTATAATTTTCAGAATAATAGCAACTTCTTATTTTATGTTGTCTAGCATGTTAGTCATTCTTCTAAATACTTTAAATATTCTCCTTTCAATAGCACTATGAGGTACTATTATTAACCTCACATTGCAGGTAAGAAAACTGAGGCAATATAAGTAACTCATGAATGTCAACTGCAAATAAGTACTGGAATCCAACCCAAGCCATCTGACTCCAATATTAAACTCTCAATCATTGCACTCACTGTTTTCCCACAAATACCTCTTGCTTTCCCTGTATGACACTATTGTATCATCGATTTTGTTAAAAATTTTGAGACTAAGACATGACCACAAATAACCAATATAACATGCATCTTCTAGGTCAACATTTTCAGGAAGAAAACGTTTTATTCAGCAGAAGTAGACAAATGCCTAAATCTGTCTTTAGTGTGTGAGAGCAGTCGGCGGAGGGGGATAGGATGTCCATTCCCCTTGGTAGGGATAGACTATGATGATCTCAGGCAGATGCCTGATTTCAACTATTATTTGGGAAAACATAAAATATGTCAGTTTTACTTTTCTTATTTTATCCATAGCTCTATACCTAAATGTTAAATTATTATTAATTAGAGGGCTTAGTCTATAACTTCTATTAAAAGCTAATATATAAATGTAGTTCATGCATTAACAAAAATAATCTAAATATTTGCTCATGAAAATTGAAGCCATTAAACTAATAGTGCCTACTCTATTGCTTTTGGGGCCAAACAAGGTATTGTATAAATAAAATAATTTTATTACATTTCTTCTTGAATTTCTATGAGTTTTAAAAGCAATTTGTAACTTAAGGTATTTTTACATTTTTGTAGTCTTATTTCCTCCAAAATCTCCAGGATTAATCCACTTAAGCAGGCAGAGCCAGACCAGTGCTGCTCTTTTAGGAGAATGCTTAGTGGATCCCCCAAGAGTTCTAATTTCAATGTGTTCTGATTTGATTTAAAAGTCTTATGAAGCATTGATTATAGGATCTGTTACTGGAAAAATCTCTTCTATTTAAAACCACAGTACAGGGCAATATTTTCCTTTGTGAAGATGTGATTATTCACATAAACTTCTCCCCAGAGCTGTGCCCTTTTACAAATGGTCTTTGCTAGTACAGGAATGTTCACAAGAAAAAAGTGGAAAATTGATTAAGAGGTCTCCATATCCCTTTTTAAAGAAGTAGATGTAATCTCTGTTTCAATTTACCATGGGACACCTTCAAATCACCTTGTCGATTTCTCTAATTTATTTACTACCATGGAGCCAACTCGAGACTCACTTACTGGTGGACCATGCTGCAGTTTCATTTAGTTCCTATTAAACATGCTTCTGAGTAGAAATACCTTATCACCCACTGAAAAGACAGCCAATGGAATTCTCAAAAAATTGATTCTAGGTTTTGTTTGAAATACACTGCAAAATTATTATTTTCAATATTACAAGCATGTTGCAAAACATATAGGCAGATATGTTTATAAATATATGCAAACAGATTTTCATATCACTTAGCTAATTTAGTCTTTCTACCCCTTTCTCTTTTACTGGCTGATTTGGGAATGAAATAACATTTTGGCTTCAAAATAAACTACTGAAGTCTACACCATAGATAAAATCTGGAAATTTTTTTATGATTAATCTTACCTCTTTAGTGCTCATAACCAAGCATTAATTAAGACATTGATATTTGTCAAAAACCTGGCTCTTATAATTCTATGTACAAAGGAATTTAGGAAGTTGTTAAACATCTTCCTAAAGAAGGGCTTTCTTATCTTCTGTGTTTAGTTCACTGGCTCCTTCTGCCTTACTTCTGAATCCATGTTACAGAATTCTATACATTTGACATATGTAAATGGAACTGCCTGAGGTACTAATATGTGTGAAAGATGATACTTTGCAGTATTCTGTGGCACAATGGTGGTTTTTCTTGAAAACATGCACTGTGAAAGTATGTGACAATGGTAAATTAAAGAACAGCATACGATTAGTGAAAAAAATGTGTTGAATATAGCCAAATTAATTATTTATACTAATAATGGCCTAGGTGTCATCACGGTCTCACATCGTCACAAGATGGCTACTGGCACAGTGAAGGCGGGGCCCAGCAGCCCCTCTGCGTGGTGAGGCCTGGGAGTCCCGCAGCTCTGTGTGGCACAGAGGAGGCCAGTCCCAGTGTCTCTGCCACTTCACACAGGGAAGGCAGGTGGCGGCAGGGGAGAGCAGTTGTGGGCAATCAGGTCAGCAGGGGAGGGCAGTGGGGAGCCATCAGGCCATCAGGGGAGCAGTTAGGCGTCAATCAGGCCAGCAGTTGAGCAGTTGGGGGTGATCAGACTGGGAGGCAGAAGGAGTTAGGGGCAATCAGGCAGGCAGGCAGTCGAGTGGTTAGGAGCCAGTGGTCCCAGATTGTGAGAGGGATGTCTGACTGCCAGTTTAGGCCCAATCCCTGCCTCTAGTTTTTAATAATAAGGTGGGAAATCTGTACTATTACATTTTAAAATGTTTTATATGTTCAAAACAACTAATTTAAAAGACTTTACTGTTTGCATAAGTAAGCTTGAAAAGTACAGAACCTTCACAAAAGAGGTTAGCAAACAAATTTGAGCAGAATAGTTCAAATTCTGTGAAGCTAATGACTGTGATCTGATCAATAGGATAGCAGTGGAAGATTCAGAAAAATATGAGTAAAGTACAATACAGGACTGATACACAAGACGAGCAACGAATAGAGAGAGAAAATAGCATGGTTTTTCAAGACACAAAAGGCTGTTGGTGCACACAGTGAATACAGGAAATGGGAAAAGAAGAGGTGGATAGGATCATAAGGTCTCATCGTGGAGAGCCTTTAAAACCTTCAAAAAGATATTTGATTTCACTAAAGCAGGGGTGAGGAACCTTTTTTTCTGACAAGGGCCATTTGGATACTTATAGTATCTTTTTTATGGCTATACAAAATTATCAACTTAAAGATTAGCCTGCTATATTTGGTCAAACATTTAATTAACTCACTCCTAATGCCTTGGGAGGGCCAGACCAGATGATTTTGGGGGTCTTATACAGCCTGCGGGTCAGATGTTCCCCACCCCTGCACTGAAGAGATAAATGGTAGCCACTAAAGATAAGACATAATACGGCAATATTTATATTTCAGATCTTTACTCAGAGCAGTGAAGAGGATAGTTTTGAGGAAAACCAAAATTAGATGGGAGATGTTTTAAATGATGAGGTCCTGAGGCTCTGGCTGAAAGAATAACAATAAGGAAATGAATTTGAGAAATAAATAAAGAGGAGCTATCAAGAAGAATCAGTGTAAGGGTGGATGTGGGGACTAATAAGTGGAGAGTTTGTGATCATTAAGGTGAATATGATCATTGGGCGACTGAATCCATGAGATAGAAATGTTTAATCAAGTCGAGTTCCTGAAAGTATTTTGTTTCTTCTATGCCTATGAGCTAGCCCACCTCATACTGCTCCCATTTCCATAGGCCTCCCCTTACTGAATGTTTTTCTGTTGAAAAAGATTTCTAGAGGATCAGTGAGTGTATTGATTAAGAGTTCTCCTCTCTGTGTATCCTCTGCCAGGAAGGGAGGTGTCAGGGACACCTTTACTTTGTGAGAAAAAAATTCACACACATTAAACAATGTAACACAGAAAAATTTAACCTATCTGAAGTGAATCTAATCAATGTTACTCCACACTGGGAAGATTAATGGCACTTAAACTGTTCAGAAGAAGAGTGTTCTTGCAACATTTTAATTTTGGTTGGAATTTGTAAAGACATTAAACAGAGCAGAACAGAGGGCCTTTCTCTGCATCCACAATCATAAATCAATTTCTCTTTTATGGTTTTGTATGTGCTGTTTTTTTTTCCTTTTTGTGTCTTCCAGAAACTTGAATTTGACATATGATATATTTTGATAATGAAAAAATATATCTCTCTATAAAAGCCTAAGCGACCAGCCAACTGGCCAGTAGCTATGACACGCACTGCCCACCAGGGGACAGATACTCGACGCAGGAGCTGCTGAGCTGCAGTCACTTGGCAGTGGGGGTTCTAGGGTGACACACCCAGAGCCAGAGAGAAGAGAGCCCAATTCCTGGGTGCATCACAGAGCAACGCCCTCTTGCAATCTGGGACCCCTCAGGGGATGTCAGAGAGCCAGTTTCGTACCAATCCCCGCAGGCCAGGCTGAGGGACCCCACCGGTGCACGAATATACTGGGCTTCTAGTATATTCCTAAAATATCAACAGGTGGCTGTTATAAAGATGTCTCAGCAACTAGTACCTGGGAAAATCTAATGAGGGCTATGCTGCCATTTTTTAAAAATCAGAATGTTTACTGGTGATGTAACTATCATACAGTAGACAATAAATATTAACAGCAAAGCCTTGGGAAAGCATTCTGACTGTTCTTCGTGGCCCCAGGGGTAGAAAAGCCTATTTCTTTGGTAGTTGGCCACTTTGCTATGGCCAAGGGACGATTTAATGCAAGAGGACAAGCAGTACCAGACAGAACTTATGTTCTCACTTTGGAGATCAGTCTTCCTAATGGCACAGCAAATTGCAGTAGTTAAAAACTCTGGAATTAGAACTGGGGGCTTTAAATCCCAGCTCAACCACTTACTAGATTTGTGACCTTGGCGGAGATTAGAGAGCTTTTAAAACAATTGCAAAATGTAAATAATGTCTTTGCTTTCAAGTCTTTTTTAAAGGCTACAGGAAGTCAAGAGTAATAGACAATTAATTAGGGCTTAGCTCATGGGAATGTACAATAAATGGTAGAGTGATCTTTGATAATTCACTTGCTGTAGAAAAGTGGACAATTCCTGAAGTAAAAATAAATGAGATAAAAATGTGCAAGAAAAATTTTGTTGAAAAGCAGAGACTATGAATCTTGTACATGAACAAAACACATAGAGGAGCTAGTACAGAAGCAAATTAGGTTTATAAGAATTTACAGCAAAAGATGGTGTCTTAGAAATACTATAATAATTTGACATTGGGGTACTAGCAGAGGGAGAGTGGTTAATTTGGTTTGCAGAAATGCATAATGGTGTTGTGAAACAACATAATATAGGGCAACGAATCAAACAAATGGTGATGGATAAAAAAATAAAGTAAAATAAGTATATAAAAATAACCACTGAAATAAAAAGAAAATTACATTATTGCAAAAAGAAAACAGAACTGAAATATGGGATGATGTATCAATGTAGCCAGGTAAAGAAAAAAGACCAGCCCTAGCTAGTTTGGCTCAGTGGATAGAGCATCAGCCTGTGGACTGAAGGGTCCCAGGTTCATTTCTGGTCAAGGGCACATGCCTGGGTTGCAGGCTCCATTCCCAGTGTGGGGTATACAGGAAGCAGCCAATCAATGATTCTCTTGCATCATTGATGTTTCTATCCCTCTCTCCCTCTCACTTCCTCTCTGAAATCAAATATATATATATATATACACATTTTTAAAAAAAAAAAAAAAAAGACCGACAATCCCTTAGAAAGGAACAGGGGCATGGATACCAAAACCACATGGCCTGGGTCCAAATTCTGACTTGGAATATCTATTAGTCATGTGGCTATGGACAGGTGATTCAAGCTGTCTATGCCTCCTTAACCTAACCGCCCATGTAAAAACTCTTGAGTGACAACACCCACCCCCTTTAGAATTAAAGTTAATATATTAAAACACTAGATTCATGCTTCTGTAAAAAATAACATAAATGGAAAAACTTCAAAATGGATTGGGGGCTGCCAGCCCAGAGGACCTGCTTTGCAAGTCTTATTCCTCAAACCCTTGGAGTGTTAAAATGGGACAAGAGAACATTTGGAAGGGCCTGAAGCAGCACTGCCTTCCAAACAATTACTTGCAAAGCTAACAGGAAGCAGACATTATCACTAGAGGACTGAATATTAACAACATTCTTTAGAATTAGCATCACTATCTTAGCTTATTTGCTTCCATAGAAGTCTCTTCCTTCTCTTCACATAACTGTTCCCTTTCCCTTTCTCATAAACGCCCCTGGCCTTCACTTCCTAATGGGAACACTATTTGGATTTCTGCCTGAATCAGTGCTTCCTGTATATTATTATTGTGGATCTCAAATAAGTGCAGTTGCCTCTCACTTGGGCCTTTTATTTTAAGATTAACATATCATACTGACAGGATTTTTAGAGACAGGAGAGGCAGTTTTAGGGCAGGAGGGTCCTTGGGAGAGGAATGCATAAGTGATGGGGAGAGACATCTCCAAGCCACTAGAATGTTTATCTTACAAAAGGAGGGGGGAGCACCGAGTGGGCTGTGAAGCTTTAAAACTGTGAAACTGATACCATGCAGGGAAACTGAGGAAAGAACAGGGGACATGAAATAAGGAAGGGCCCAATTAGAGAGTGTCATGAAGAGACAAAGCTTCCAGCATTTATACACCCAAAGATAAAGAGACTCATGCGACAGGACTAGCTTTTTGTTTTGTTTTGTTTTATTTTTTCTCTCCCCATTTTAGAGAGAAAGAGAAGGTTTTCTCCATTTGGGCAACCCCTCCCCAGGGATTCCCTTGTAGCAGCAGTTCTCAACCTGTGGGTTGTGACTCCTTTGGGGGTCGAACCACCCTTTCACAGGAGCCGCCTAAATACATCTTGCATATCAGATATTTACATTACGATTCATAACAGTAGCAAAATTACAGTTATGAAGTAGCAATGAAAATAATTTTATGGTTGGGGGTCACCACAACATGAGGAACTGTATTAAAGGGTCGCAGCATTAGGAAGGTTGAGAACCACTGCCTTATAGGGACTCCTCCCCAGGGGAAGTTTGCATATGCTTGCAATAAACTTCCACATTTTTAAAAATTGATTTTAGAGAGGAAGGGAGAGGGAGGGAGATAGAAATATCAAGGATGAGAACGAATCATTGATGGGCTGCCTCTTGCATGCCCCTCCCCCCCCCAACTAGGGATCAAGCCTGAAACCCAGGCATATACCCTTGACCAGAATTGAACCCAGGACCCTTCAGTCCACAGGTCGACACTCTATCCACTGAGCCAAACTGGCTAGGGCATAAACTTCCACATTTTTGGTTAAAATCTTCTAGTCGGCAAATTTTGTTCTTCAAACTTTGTAGAACAAGGACCTGCGAGGAGAGTCTGGGTTCACCCCATTGCACATATCAACGCCTACTAACTGCATTAAAAATATGGCTATTATTATCATGTTAAATAATACCCAGTTATATAGATGTTGAAATAATTTGCATATGATTATCCAGTACATATCTACTCATAATTTTATCAATATCAATTAAAATTATTCTTATAGATGACCTTTCTGTTTAACGTCCATTAAATGAAACTATTTACTAGTAAAAGTTCTTCTCCCTGTGCTAGACTGTTAGTTCTTGGAGTTCGCTGAGCAAGGCTTTTATATCTCTGCATCTTTATTAAAGTAGTTCCCAAGCCTGGCTATACATTATTCCCCTAGGGAAACTTACAAATGCTCATCTCTGGACCCACTTTAGATGAATACAATCGGATTCTCTGCAGGAAAAGCTATAGCATTAAACTGTCCCAGGTAATTTTAATGTGCACCCACAAGTGAATATGTAGTGTTTTTAAAAGGAATTTGACATATGCCCTTTCTTTCAACCAAAACTTATTTACAATTATCTATCTATCTATCTATCTATCTATCTATCTATCATCTGCAGAAGAGTTTGACACCCAGAAGGCATTAATAAAGGTTTGATAATGCATCAGTCAGAATCCTGACAGGCAACAAAAGGCACACTGAGCCTGGGTGTGGGCAGAGTTTGATAAAACTAACAAAAAGTGCAGCTCCTCAGGGCTAGCAAGATCAGGAAGCTGTTACCATTTTCTCTACCTTTCACTTCTCTCTATAGTATCCCTTCAACAATTTTCTCCCTTCTACTACTTTGGTGCTAATAAAAGTAAAACCCACCAAATGTTTCCTCATAATCTGCTAAAAAAATAAGAACTTTTTTCCACCAGAATATAAATCAACTATATCATTCATCATAATGTTTATTTTCCCTGACATTTTTTTTTTTCCATAGTGAGGCTTTATCAGTGAAAGAAGTGGTACATTGATATACATCGTGGCACAAACTCATTATCTCTTGGTGGCTTTTTCAGGATTGGGTGATGGTCCAGTACTTTGAGTATCACTGTACTAGATAATTCACATTAGCATGACAACTTACTGAATATCTCCCATCCTATATAATAAAGGGTACTATGCAAATTGACTCTAATGGCAGAACGACCAGGAACAATCAGTCGCTATGACACACACTGGCCACCAGGGGGCAGATGCTCAACACAGGAGTTGCCCCCTGGTAGTCAGTGCACTCCCACAGGGGAGCTCTGTTCAGCCACAAGCTGGGCTGATGGCTTCGAGTGTAGCATCTCCTGCCTCCTCGGCAACACTAAGGAGCCTCTCCTGCTTCCTCTGCAGCACTAAGGATGTCTGACTGTGGCTAAGGCCCACTCTCCTGGGGAGTGGGCCTAAGCTGGCAGGTGGACATCCCTCGAGGGGTCCCAGACTGGAGAGGGCGCAGGCTGGGCTGAGGGACGTCCCCCCCTCCCCCGGGGGCATGAAATTTCATGCACCAGGTGGTGTGGCCATGGTCCCTGCATGCACGATATTTGTCCCCATCTGACACTGGCCTTCCATTTAAATTAATTTGAAGACAGTTTCCTGTGATGCCAGCATTTGCGATGACTATTAATAAATCACAAGGATAAACACTAGACAGAGTAGGAATATTCCTACCTGAACCCATTTTCAGACATGATCAGTTATATCTTGCTTTCTCTCGAGTTCGAAGAGCATGTGACATTAAAGTTGAAGTTGTAAATACTTCATTACTAGGGAAATTAGTCAAACACTCTGAACATGTTTTTACTCTTAATGTGGTATACAGGGAGATATTAGGATAAGTTTAATCCATTTATCAGGTATTGTTTTTATCAATATTGTTATATCATGATTTTGTTGTTTTTATATCATGTTTTTGTTGTTTTTTATATCATGTCTTTGTTGTAATTGTTTACTTATTAATCGATTTATATATTTTCATATACATTTTACTAATTTTCTTTCATCTCTGACACCCCTATTATAAAGAAAGGGCAAATAGCGATATTACAATATTTCTTCTAATTAATTTCCTTTCAATGTGCACGAATCCGTGCACCAGGCCACGAGTTTAAAAATAAACAATCAAAACCTCCTTTGGTCCCACATTTCCCTCCAGCTATTGTCCTTTTTCAGTTGCTTTTTTAGAACCACTCAAAAAGCTATTCAATCATGCTTTGTCAAGAATACCCATTCTGAAAAAAAAAAATACCCATTCTGCCACATCAGTAGTCAATTTTCAGTTTTCATCTTTCTTGATTTCTCAGTGACCTCAGCTCCTAGCACTGTACCTTTCAGACACTAAGGCCACAGAGGTCACTTTTCTATTCTATTATCAAAACCATACCTATGCCAAACTACTGTGAGAAATCAGAAATGGGAATCAACACATTCCTGATGGTAAAATAACTTACCAGAAAACAACCATGGAGTTTAATAAAATTATAATACAACTCCCCAAACTAAATTAAATATACTCAAACTAGCAACTAGGGAGATTAAAAATCTCCTTGAAACAGAAGAATAGATCTATAAATGGACATAAGATAGGTTATATTGAAACAAAAGTTAATTTAACACAGGATAGAATATATATATATAAAATTATACTAAGTGAACATAAATCAGCAGGCACCCAAAGGAGAAAAATTCAAATGAAAGGTTTATAAATGACATCAAATAAAAGAAGGAAAAGAAAAGCCCAGGAGAATGACAATGGGTGAAAAATTAAAATGGATCAGAGATGAAGTAGTTGAAATGGAAGACAGAAAAACAGCATAAGCTAATTTATTATCCCTGAAAAAGAAAATCAAAACAGTAAAACAGAACTGGTATTTACATAACCTAAGAAAATTTCCAAAGATAAAAGAAGTTGCAAGTCTAGACTTCAAAGGACCTACTGGATGCCAGAGAAAGGTGAGGCAAATTTTAATTAATTTTATAAAGAAGAAAAAGAAAAAAGAAAAAAAAAGCCTTCAGAGACTCTAGGTAATACGTTGAAATAACTCACAAAGGTATGAGAATTAGACTCTTACCAGCCTTTTCCAAAACAACTTGCAAAGTAAAGCAACAGTGAAGAGGTATTATCAAGAAACTTAAGGGGACAGAATGCATGCACAAGCTTTAATGCCCAACTAAGCTGTCCTTTGAGTAAAAAGCTATAGAAAAATAGTCTTGAACATGAAGAACTAATGGGATATTGTTACGTGTTGTGTTTCTAAGGAATGTACTGGGGAGGAGCTTTGTCTAATCAAGACACCAGTGAGAAAATTTTGGCCGAGGACTGATTATAAGAAATTCATTTTAATTTTAGAACGAGGATTAAAATAAGGGTGAGGTCATACATTAAAAAATGATTTATCTTAATATTTTCTGCCAAAACAAAAACAAAAAAGCAGGGGGCGGATACTTAGAGCTTTCAGGAAAGTAAGAGGTTTTCTTGTTACCTTTCAACTTAAGGTATTGGGAGGATAGGGCAATTACATCCATCTTGATACCCTCCTCACCCCCTTGTCCTCTTATTGTAAATGTTCTGAGCATTCTGTGTTTTCTAATTGATAGAAAATTGAAGTCATCTAGTATGAAAACCGACACTTTCTTGATTCCTCCCTCCTCCCCATACCTTTAAATTTATCTGCATTTAAACCATCATTACACATTTCCTACTGATATCTGACACCATGTCTATTCCTGCTCACATCTATGCCGGTGATCCAATGTCTAACTATTTTCTCAGGGACACATGGGTGCATCGTTGAGTTTCCATCTACCAAATTACCACCACATCTAACAAGATTTCTATTTCAGATGTGTACCATATCTCTGAATTGTGGGATTTATTCTACAACGTATTGACATGCATTACCAGTATAATCAATGCATCTTAGCTGGTAGTAACTACTTGTTGCTTAAATCCTCCCATGAGAGTCCCCTATACCATGCAACCAGGTTCCCAAACAAAGAGCCAAGATCTCTTTCTTGAACTCCAGTTGCATATTGACAGCCAATCCAATTTGATGTCTCACAGTGAAATTATAGGCAATGAGCCTAAATCTATTTTATGTCCTTAACGTTTACATCTGATCTTCCTTCTCAACATATTTCCTTAATGTAACAGCTGTTCCTCCAGTCACTCAAGCAGAAAAGCTGGGTGTAATCTTTGATTATCCCCTCTACTTTATTCAACACAACTCTAACCACATCTGTTGGGATTCTAGCATTTGCCAATTGTGTCTCCAGTTTCTATTGTCTTCTTATAACCTCCACTGCCATTATCTTGGATTTGGCTTATCTCTTTTTTACGTATGATTAAAATAACTTCTTAATTCACTTTTTCCCTTTGATTCCCTTCTATACAAATTCCAAAACCGTATTACCCAAACATAGGCACAAGTTACTACGGGACTGCTTAAATCCCTCCCTAGACTCCGTAATTTCTAGAGCCACATTTCTGGTCTCATCTGCCAGTGCTCCTTCCTTCTTACCCCTGTGCTTCAAAAATAATAATTACTGCCGAAACTGGTTTGGCTCAGTGGATAGAGCGTCGGCCTGCGGACTGAAGGGTCCCGGGTTCGATTCCAGTCAAGGGCATGTGCCTGAGTTCTGGGCACATCCCCGGTGGGGGATGTGCAGGAGGCGGCTGATCGATGTTTCTCTCTCATTGATATTTCTGACTCTCTCTTTCTCTCCCTTCCTCTCTGCAAAAAATCAATAAAGTATATTTAAAAAAAAATAAAAAATAAAAAAAAATAATAATTACTTTTAGTTGAGCCCCATGAGTCATGATTTTATACCTTTGCCCATGTTATTTATTCTGTGTAGGATGTTGACCCCTTACTACTCCACCACTGCTGACCTGACATCACTCCTATCTGAAGCCTGCCCTGATCCCTTGTCCCCTGTCAAGTTAATTACTCTTTCCTCTGTGCTACCATTGCAATTAGTACTAGCTTCAATTATTGCACTCATAACAATGCAATTTTATTTGTGTCTTTGTCTACTTCTTGTCTGACAAGGCAGAGATTGCCTTAAAAGAAGAACTCAAGTCCACAGCACCTCACAGTGTAGGCACATAAACTAGAGGTATTTAATAAGTGTTATTTGTGTGAATAATACAAAGCATAATTTAAAATATCACTGTACTAAGTACTCATCATTTTGAATTTCTTACTTTTAACTTACATTTTTAAGAATAATTTATAAATTAGGTTTTTATAAACTAAATTGTAACCATTGTTCTTTTATAGTTAAATCTTCTTTAAATATCTTTGCAAATAAATTAATATATTTAAATATTCGCACAGACTTTTTCACTATAGACTAGTTGGAAGCAAGTAAAATACATGTACATATCATTTGCAATTGAATGGGTCTCAATGACACGTGGTAATTTTAATTCAGCACTTGACAAACAAATTGAACATATGAAGATGAAATGACAGCATATTTACAACTTCTAACATGATGTTCGCTGTATAATAGGTATGCAAACAATGTTAGTTACTGTTCCCTTCCTGACAGGTCTAAGCAAGCACAAATTGAGAGAGGTTTTTCAGAGGTCAGTTTACCTTTTAGGGAGTAATAGAACCCAATTTAAATTTTTAAATTGGCTCCTAACTTATACTACATTCATCAGGGTGATCATTTCATACATTATATAAATGTCTAATCACTTAGTAGTACACCAGAAACTAAAAATAAAAATGATTAAAAAAACTATGGAAGCTCTAACAGCAGCACAAATTGTGTATACACAATGACCGTGTCCTGCTAATTTACACTGACAAAGGAAGTGCACTAGATACAACAAAACAGGGTTCTATCCCAATGTGATTATTTTTTACGATTATTACATTTTTCTCCTTTATTGATTCATATTTGTAATTTTTTTATTATCTTCATAAATTTCCAACAAAAAACAAAATTTTTTTCTTAGAAAAATAAACCATCGGCTTATAAATTTTAAAGTTGGCTAAGTTTTAGGTAGTGTGAATTTGAACTGCTTAGAAAGACTTTTATTTATTCATTCATTCATTCATTCATTCATTTTTACTTTTGGTATACCTGTGGCCAAATCTTATCCCCTAGCTTTCTATCTCATTGTTGAAGGCTTATTTTGTACAGTGTCTTGAAATTTTCCATTTTGTTGGAACTTGTTCTCCTATTTTCAGATTTAAAAATGATGGAAAAATTGCCTTAAAACACATTATACACAACAGATTTAAAGTAGTCTAAGCTTGACCAAAAATCCTATTACATATTTCTGAATGTTAATGAACATTTAAACGAATTTTAAAAATCATGTTTCAGTCCGAAAGCAATGAATATTATATTGTTTCATTACATTTCCCTTAGAAGTCTTGTTCTTTCAATTCTACATCTTGACTGTTTTAAAAATACACCCTTGGGTAAGAATTTTAGTTGATTCACTAGTGTTGAAATTGATAAGATTATAATTTAATTCATGTCATCCTACATTTCTATTGATCTTCCACCTTATTTTGTAAAAGGGCCCTAAACATAGCTATGGCTTTGCATTGAATCTGATGGTTTACCGTGTAAACAGTCTTTGCACATTTATTGGTATTTTACTTTTCTACTTTCATTTTCTTCTTTTAACCTCAAAGAATTAGATTTTCAGATGATTATGCATCTTTTCTGACCAAAACTTGAATATGCTGTGCCACAAAATAAAAGACATGCAAATATTATGGTCACACACATCTTTTTAAATATGTGTAAAAATTCAGAAAACTTGGCCTGACTTTGTCAGATTCTTTGCTGAAGTTGAAGCAATACAAGCTTTCTCTCCCACAGCACACAAACCATAAACAGAAAATGATTTTACCTAATATAAATAGATATTGGCTGTCAATATAATTTTCTATTTTATACTCTATTTTACACTGTATGTGTTCTTTTATATTTTTATTATTTGTCTGAGTCATTTCATCCTATTCAGGATGTCCATTTAATGTATCTAACAGTTTCCTATACAGATGGATGCTTAATAAATATTAGCTGTTAGTGATGTTTATGAACCATAAAAATTGGCAGCATATATAAAGATAATTATTTCAAAAAATGTAAACCAAGATATTTATAAAAAGAGCATTTAATACAAGTTTTTACTGTTCTTCAAATTAATTTAGGAGTTGCTTGGAAAATGCCCTAACTTGGTGACCACCATACTTAAGCTTCACAATTAAAATAGAGAGAGAACATTTCTATCGCATTGCTATCAGGGATATATCAAGCAGAGAATAACATTATTATTATTTTGAGTGGATTTTGGAGGTCAATTTGAATCAAAGTTATTCCTCTGCTATAAACTTAATATAGTCTGAAATGCTGTATAAGCTACAATCAATATGAATGACATATGTGCTGCTCAGTGATGCCCTTAGAAAATTGTTGCTTTTCTTTTTCTTTTTCTTTTTTTTTTTTTGGCTGGAAATAAGCCATGGAAATTGAGTAGTGGACTAAATCAGAAAACTATATTAATAGATCAGTGTGAACAGTAACCTAAAGCTTTCAAATACTTCTATTAATATAAAATACTATCATTTTACAAATATTCTAAACACCTTTATGAGTACTATTGAGTTTTATTATTTTAATTTTTTAAATTTATATACTTATTTTTATAAAACTTTCATATTGACAGTAAAATTGACCAGAACGTACAGAGGGTCCCTATGTGTTCCTTTCCTATACACACACACACACACACACACACACACACACACACAGCCTCCCTTACTATTGACATCCTACATCACAATGGCTCACTTGTTACAATTGATGGTTGTACACTGACACATCCTCCTCCAAAATCTATAGTTTAAATCAGATCAGAGTTCTCTCTGTTGTTGTACATTCCATGGGCTTTGAAAATTGCAAAACAACATGTCTTCATCACTGCAATATCATACAGAATAAACTTACTGCCTTAAAAATCCTCCAAGCTTTGCCTATCCATCCCTCCCTTCTTCCTAACTCCTGGCAACCAGTGATCTTTCTACTGTTTTCATAGTTTTGCCTTTCCCAGAATGTCATATAGTTGAAATACAATATGTAGCTTTTTCAGATTATCTTCATTCACTTAGTAATATGCATTTAAGTTTCTTCCATGTGTTTTCCTGGTTTCATAGCTCATGTCTTTTTAGCACTATATAATACTCTATTATCTTGATGTAGCATAGTTTATTAATCTCTTCAACTATTAGAGAACATATTGGTTGCTTTAAGTTTTGTAATTATGAATAAAACTATTGTAAATATATATGTACAATATTTGTGTGGCTATAAGTTTTCAATTCATTTGGGTAAATACTATAGAGTGTGATTGCTGGATCATACAGTAAAAATATATTTAGTTTTGCCCCGCCAGCATGACTCAGTGGTTGAGCATCAACCTATGAACCAGGAGATCAAGGTTCCATTCCAGGTCAGGGCACATGCCTGGGTTTCGGGCTTGATCCCCAGTGTGGCAGTCGGTCAATGATTCTCTCTCATCATCTATGTCTCTATCTATCTCTTCCTCTCCCTTCCTCTCTGAAATCAATAAAAATATATTAAACAAAGAGAATATATTTAGCTTTGTAAAACACTGCCACTAACTATCTTCCAAAATGATTGTACCATTTCCATCCCCACCAGCAAAGAATGAGAGTTCCTGTTGTTCTCATTCTCACCAGTATTTGGTGTTGTCCATGTTTTGTATTTGGGCCATTATAATAGGTGTTAGGGGTATCTCATATTAATTTGCAGTTTCCTAATGACATATTATATTAAATATTTTTTCATCTGTTCATGTATTTCACCCATTTTTTATTTTACTTTATTTTATTTTATTTTTTTAACATAAATTGTTTTATTTTATTTACTTTTTAAAATTTAAATTTTTATTGCTGAGATGTTCCTCTTTTACCCCCCATTGTCCCCTCCATCTGGCTCCTGGTCCACACCCCAGGCCTTCACCACCCTATTGTCTGTGTCTATGGATTATGCATATATGCATACAAGGTATTTGGTGAATCTCTTCCAGTTCCCCCACCTCCCTTCCCTCTGAGATTTGTCAGTCTGTTCCATGTTTCCATGCCTCTGGTTCTATTTTATTCATCAGCTTATTTTGTTCCTTAGATTCCTTTTTCATTTATGTTGATTTAGGTTCAATTGTATATTTGATTCAATTGCCTAAAAAGATCTTCCAGCTCCAATGTGCTATAATTCTATATGTTAATAAACATGAGTCTTTGTCCTCAGGGGAAAGTTGGGAAAGCTGCCTACCTGGGAGCAGAGGAAGTGATGTTTTGTTCCCATGGGGAAATGGATTTCTTTCACATCACAGATTTATGCATGGCTCCTAACCAAAGCATGATGCGCTCTTTCCCATCTCTCCAGCCTCTTCTAGGACTACTCCCCCATTTCTCTTTTCACTCTTGCCATACACCCTGGAATTCTACCAGCTCCCCAAATGGAACACATGCTCCTCATGCACCCAGCTTCCAGCTTCAGTAACTCTTGCTCAGCCTCAGTTCAAGGTCACCTCCTCAGGAAAGCTTTCCTTTAAGCCTGCATTAGGCATTTTGTTACAGTCTCCAAAAGGCACTTTCTGGTTTTTATTCTTGGTACTTATCACATTTACAATTACTTGTTAAGTGTCAGTCTTTGTCCCACTAGACTGAAAGCTGTGACTAAGTCTCCTATTTTTTGCTATGTGCCTTATTCTTTCTACAATGCCTGGCAAATAGTTGAAACACAATGAATATTTCAACTCATTACTTTTAATATTCTACTGCTACTCATTCTCATTTTGGAGGCAGAGAAACAAAGGGCTTAGAGTAGATTGAGATAAACGAAGTCAAATTGGATATTTTAGGAGCAGTTTTCTGATGAAACTTGATGTGTTTCATGTAAAGTAAAATATTTAAGAATCCTACTAGCTAAGAAAAGCAAGAACAAAAAGCATAAATCTTACTCTACTATAAACATTTTCATGAGTCATGCTTAAAAGCCCTCTTTAGTCCAAGAGGCAAGATGAAACCTTGTCATGAAAATTCCATGTAAAATGCACGTGACTGTAACTTTTCCTAGGAAAGAGAAATCTCTTTTTATAGATTGTAAGATTTCAACAAATAATATGAAGAGAAGAGGTATTAACAGACCACAATCAAATAATAAGGTACTAAATCTGGTACTAAATTTTGAGGGAGAGATTTATCTTGGAATTCATACAATAAACATCCCATGGAAGGTATATCAGTTTACTACAGGGAATGAATATTGAGTTTAATATTATTGGACAGTACAATAAATATGTCAGCATTTAAGTTATCAAATCTAATAAGAAAATGTTAGAACTCAGAAGAAATGCAGACACATTTTAGTTCAACCTCCTGGTTTTAAAGATAAGTAAATTGTTCTTTATGTAAATATTGAATTAGTCAGTGATGTATAAGCCCCCCTCCCTTAAAGGATATCGTTATTTTCATAAATGCATTTAGACTCCAATCTAATTATACCAAAATTGAAATATATCTCTGTAACATGCTAACATTATGTCAGTATATGACAAATGATTTAGTTCCTAAGAAACTAGAAACTTCAGTTTTATTTTCAATGTAATTAAATATTATTTTTATTATTTACAGGATGCTTTTTTTTAAGAGATCCAATCATTATCTAATCATGTTCTATAGATTACTCTGATCTCATTAAATGTAATTCATTTGAATTAAGGAATGGGGTATGGAAAAATAGAAATATTTGTAAAATATAAAAAACAATGAAACAACTATGCCATACATAATTATATTTCATTAATTTGATTTTATAGCACTAGAAAACTAAGAAATATATGGAAAGATGTAGGGTCTTTATAAATCTCAAACAAAATCTTTAATAATCTTTTATATTTAGTATTTATTTTATGTCTTAAGGCGTATTTTTAAAATTAAAAATTTGAGAATCAACTGTTAATAATATAGTAATTATTTAATACTGAAAGCCATTCTGGTTTTACATTAATCTCAATGAGCTCCCATGCAGGTTAAAGTTTGATATATTTATTGGACCATCCATTTGAACTGTGGTAAGTACTGTGGGTGCAATGATGGATCATGCAGGATCTCTGTATAAATGTACTAAAAGTACAAGAAGTATACACACAATTAACTCTTACCATATACCATCATTTCTCCACTCTATACAAATGTGGTGAAGAATTTCCTTTTAACTGACTCTAATCATAAATATATCAATGATTAATTTGGGGGTTCTACAAATGATGTCTTCTGTAGAAATAGCTTAATAAATAGCTTATAAAATCCAAAAATGGAGCAAAATGGAAAAAAAATGCTCATACAGCTAGAATAAAATAAAAATAAAAGAAAGAAAAGAATAATGCTTTCAGTTTCAGTAAGAATCAGTTCCTCACTAGGAAAAGTTAAGTTTTCTTAGGCATGACCACTAGGATTAAGCAGTAGTGGTTTGTCATAATGAGTTTTCACTTTGCATAACTTGGCATAAGCCTAAGAGTGTTTTAATGAAAAACAATTTTAAAAAAACAATACAATAGTCAGCACTTCCTCAGCATAATGTCTATTAAAGCATTGACACTCTTGTTTGTCATAGTTTTTCACCTACCAAAAAAGGAAAAAAACTTGAATTCTGCAGTTATAATCACTTTAGCACTTAATACATAAATTCTGAGAATATATTATCTTATACTTAAAAAGCATTTTGAATGAAATACTGTTCTTGCCAAAAATTGCCAAAACATTTTGCACACAAACTTTTTATATTCTCTCAAATTAATATCATTAAAAATAACACAACTTAATGTTCATTTAAAACATCACTTGATAATGTTAACATGGAAATTTGTTTATAGCTTCTTTGAGATACACTTGTTGAACAATACTCTGCCCATACTTAAAGAGTACAGTTTGACAAATTCTAATATATGTGTACACCAGTGAAAAACATCACCACAGTCAAGATAATTAACTTATCTATCACCCACAAAAGCTACGCTTGATAATTCATATCTCTATACATTTCAGTGCGCCAAAACAAATAATCTGCTTCTGTTACTATAAAGTCTAGTTAGCATTTTCTGGACATTTACATAAATAGACATACAGGGATGTACTCTTTTTTTGGCCTTTCATCCATGCTGTTGCATATGTTAATACTTTCCTCTTTTTTATTGATGAGTAATATTCCAATGTGTAAACATAATACTCCATTTTGTTTCTATACTCACAAGTGAATGGGGATTCAGATGGTTTACAGTTGGGGAGATTTAAAGAAAAACAACACCCTGCTATTATATTCTTGTACAAGTCTTTCTTTATTGCTGACACTATTACAGAGATGCCTCATTTCCCCCCACTCTGCCCCCATCCGCAACCTCCGCCTTGCCTTGTTCATGTTACTGTCTGTGTCCATGGGGTATGTGCATATATGGACCTAATTTCTCTGGTTAATCTCTCCCAGTCCTCCCCACACTCCTCCCCTATGAGCCCTGTCAATCTGTTCCATGCCTCTGGTCCTATTTTGTTTATCAGTTTATTTTGTTCATTCTATTCCACAGATAAGTGAGATCACATGTATTTGTATTTCTCTGACTGGTTTAGTTCACTAGCATAATAATTTCCAGGTATATCCATCTTGTCTCTAAGAGTAAGAAAGAGTTCTTTTTCACAGCCTCGTAGTATTCCATTGTGCAAATATACCACGGCTTTTTGATCCACTCATCTACTGTTGAGTACTTGAGTTGTTTCCAGATCTTGGTTATTGTAAATAATGCTGCTATGAAAATAGGGGTGTATATGTTCTTTCTGATTGCTGTTTCAGGATTCTTAGGATATACTGCCAGAAGTGGGATCCCTATCCCTAGGTCAAAAGGCAGTTCCATTTTTTTTTTTTTTTTTTTTTAGGGAAACTCCATATTGTTCCTTTGCCCATTTTTTAATTGGATTGTTTGTCTTCCCCGTGGTGAGTTATATAACTTTAGATGTTTTGGAAATTAACGGCTTGTCAGATGTATCATTGGTGAAAATGTTCTCTTATACAGTGGGTTCCCTTTTCATTTTGTTGTTGGTTTCATTTCCTGTGCAGAAGCTTTTTGGTTTGATGTATCCCATTTGCTTATTTTCTCCTTTGTTTCCCTTGCCCTAGGAGATTGTGTGGACATTTGTTTTCATTTCTTTCGGGAAAATATCTAGGAGTGAAATGTTTACGTTTATAGTAGGCACATGTTTAAGGAACTCTCAAACAGTTCTCAAAAGAGATTATATTATTTTATCTTCCTACCAACAATGCATGAGAAGTCCAGTTGTTCAGCTTTCTCCTCATCAAGTAAATACTTTTTATTCTTCACCATTCTTTCTAGCAGGAAAAATAGTGGCATCTTCTTGTGGTTTCATTTATATTGCCTTAATAACCATGATGGTGAGCATTTTCTTCCATATGCCTCTTGGCCATCTGTATCTCTTCATTTTCAAGTGATTGGACAATTCTTTTATCCACTTTAAATTAGATTATCTGATTCATTCTATTATTGAGCTCTTAAAATTCTTTACATTTTCTGGATGTAAGTCTCTCATTATGTATATATTTGACATAATTTCCTTCCAGTCCATAATTTGTCTTTTTATGTATTTTTTAAAGTGTCCTTTGCTGACCAAATGTTTTTTTTTTTGTTTTGTTTTTTTTTTTTTTTAATTTTGATAAAGCTCAACTTAGCAATTATTTTCTTCTAAAATGTCTTAGTTGGTTTGGGCTACCGTTACAAAATGCAATTTACTGGTTGGTTTATAAAACATAAATGTTTCTTTCTCAGAGTTCAGAAGGCTGGGATGTCCACGATCAGGATGCCAGAACTCGCATGCTGGCTTTCAGACAGCTGCCTCTTCTCTGTATACTCACAGGGCTTGTTTTCAGGGCAAGTACTTGAAGAGCAGCAGCAGGCTGTCTTCCGTCTCTTCTTATAAAACCACTAATCCAACATGAAGTCTTACCCTCCTTTAAACCAAATTCCCTCCCTAAAGCCCATCTCCAAATACCATCACTGTGGGGTTATGGTTTCAACATATAAATTTTGGGCTTTTCTTCCAAAAGTTTTATACTTTTAGCTCTTATATTTAGGTCTACACTCCATTTTAAATTGATTTTTGTATACTGTGTAAGGTAAGATTTGTTAGGATTTTTTGGGGGGAGGAGGCATGTATCTATCCAATTATTTAGTACTATTTATTAAAAATAAATATACTCCCCCACTGAAATGTTTAGGACCTTTGTTAAAAATCAATAGATGTGGATCTATTTCTGAACTATTCATAACAGAAATAAGAACGAAAAAATTTTACACACATTTTCCCATTATTCCTACAAAATTATTTCAGTGTCATAGTTAATCATGAAAGAACCAAGAAACTGATGCTACACATTTCAATCAATCTCATGATATGATCTGAGGATAAAACAAAACTAGGACTGGTGCTAAGCTAAGATTAACAAAGAATTTTTCCCACTAAGATATATACTGTTAGTAGAAGGTAATTATAGAACTCTAGTATTTCTGTATCCTTTCCTGAGATAAAGCAAATAAAGCAATAAATATCACTTACTCAAATATAATTATTCCTTTCTCTGAGTACATATTCTCCTTTGGACCTGTCTATAGTGTTTTTCTATGCTAACATCTTTTAAAAATAAAGAAATATATATGATTCTGAAAGCATTAAACTATAATATAAATATTGATATTCCTTTTTTTTTCTATGTTGAAAGAATTAAACAGTAAAGAGATGACAATCAGGGTTCATTTAGGTATAAGTGACAAAAATTGAACTCGCTGTGGCTTAAGCAAGGAAAAGTTTATAGTTTCATACAATTGGAAAACCAAGGTACAGTGTTCCCCTCAGGCATTTCAGAGTTTCAATTATGTCCACAATACTGTTTCCATTCTTTCCAGTTGTTGGTTATCCCTTGTCTCTGTTGGCAAGATTTTGACACAAGGTAACAAAAGTTGACCTCATTTAGCACCAAGTTAAATGACCCTTAGGGTTTACAACCTCAGAAAACAGATTTTCTTTCACCCAGAATCTATATCAATTGGCTCACATCCTGGTGATAACTGTAACAAAGGAAATTTTGATAAGTTCAGCCAAACCTATAGAGCTGTACAGAATTAGAAGAGATAAGGTTCATCAAAGCCTAGAGTAATTCAGTTACTAGAAGCAAGAGGAAGTGTTGCTGAGCAGGCAGAAAAGCAGATACAGGCAAAGAGACAGAGAAAAATTTAGTCCTTGGAATTAATCTATATATATAAAAAGCCAGCAACCAGAACTCGTTGAAGACCAGAACAACCAGTTGCTATGACACCCACTGTGGCCACTGAACTGGCCTGATGGGGGTGGGGGGGGGAGGGTTGGCTGGCCAACCTCCCACAACCCTTCCCCACAGCTGGCCCCACCCCTGATCAGCCTCTCCCACCCTGATTGAGGGCAGGGCAGCTGGCCTTTCCCCCAGGCTAGCCCTGACCCTGATAGGTTCCCACTACCCAACTGGCCAGCAACCCCTCACCTCAGGTGGCCAACCCCTGATCGCACCCCCTACCCCAATAGAGGGCGGGGTCAGCTGGCCAACCTCCTGCAGCCCCTCCCCTTGGCAAGCCCCACCCCAGATCGCTCCCCCCACCCCAATCAGGGGCAGGGCCAGCTGGCCAAACACCTGCGGCCTTTCTCCCCTACTGGCTCCACCCCCAATGGGCCTCCACCACCCTGAGTGGCTCATGGCGCCTCCCCCTAGCCAGCTCCACCCCTGATAGGCCCCGCCACTCTGATCAGGGGTGGGGCCGGCTGGCCAATCACCCATGGCTCCTCCCCCAAGCTGCTGGCCCCCAATTGCCCCCCACCCCATTTGGAGGGGCCACCAGCCCACTGCCCACAGCCCTTTCCCATGGCTGGCCCCACCCACAATCAGCCCCCCACACCAATTGGGGCACTCTGGCTAACCTCCCACGGCTCCTCCTCCTAGCAGGCCCGGCCCTGATCTGCCCCAATTGGGGCAAGGCTGGCCGGGGGTCACCCGTGCATGAATTTGTGCACTGGGCCTCTAGTATATACTATAAATAGAGCATCTGGAAAGATATCTTCATTATTTTTTAGAAAGTGTTTTTTCTTTAAAAGCAAAACATATATGAAGTAGCAATATATTTGAAAAATAGTATCTATAACCTAGAAAATTTTGAAATAAAATATAAATGACCAACATTAATCTAAGAAGAGATTTGAAGAGACGCAGCCATAAGGGGAAAAATTTAAATTTGCTAAGTATTTACATTTAAGTAAAAGTGACCAAATTATTTTATAGCTAGGTTCTCTTACACTCAAGGACATGTAACTTTTATGTCATTCAGACTTTACCAGAACATTGACAAGCTTCCTTAGTAATTCTTAGGAACTGCAAAAATTCTGGAGTCCAACTTTGATGAAACTGGCATAAAAAGAAACTATAGTTCGGGGTGGAAAAGGTGACAGGATCAAGAAGCACAAATTGGCAGTTACAAAATAGCCACAGGGATGCAAAGTCCAGTACTGGAAATAGAGGCAATGGCACTGTAACAACTACATTGGGTGCCCGCGGATATTAGACTTACTGGGGGATCACTTCATAGAGATGCCTAATCACTATGCTGAATATTTGAAACTAATACAATATTGAATGTAACTGTAATAAAAAATAAAAACAAACAGAAAAAAAAAACTATAGTCCAGTACACATCTCCTTTATAAAAGGCTAAGTGACCATCTGACTGTCTGTCCAACTGTCCAACTGACCAACTGGCCGGTACATATGACATGCACTGGCAATTTAAAAATAAACGTTGACTTGTACATGTGTGATGCATATAAAGCTCATGCTGGTGCCAATCGCACATGATGCCAGAATTTATATGAAGACCAACTATTGACACAATATACCTCTGAAGCTGAAAGGAAGTGGCATCATCAACAGTGTGTCTGAAGACCAACTACTGGCACAACAGATTGCGACCTAACATAATCAAAGCTGAAGTATTAATAGGATCTGCAGAAGGAGAGGTTATTCTGATTCCAGGGACTGATTTGTCCCTGTCTGACACTGGCCACCCATTTAAATTAATTTGAAGACAGTTTTCTGTGATGCCAGCATTTACAATGACTATTAATAAATCCCAAGGATAAACTCTAGATAGAGTAGGAATATTCCTACCTGAACCCGTTTTCGGTCATAGTCAGTTATATGTTGCTTTCTCTCTCGAGTTTGAGGAGTGTGTGATGTTACAGTTAAAGTTCTAAATACTTCATCAAAAGGGAAATTAGTCAAGCACCCTGAAAGTGATTTTACTCAATGTGGTATACAGGGAGATATTAGAATAAGTTTAATCAATTTATCAATCATTGTTTTGTATTTTAATATTTTATATTTTAATTTTATAATACTAAATTATATACACTATTTTGACATGCAATTTTTTGCACTAATGTAATTACTGCATGAATCTTCTAATTAATTTCCTTTCATTGTGCATGAATCCATGCACTGGGCCACTAGTCTATATATATAAAAAAGGCTAAGTGACCAACTGTCCGTCCGTCCAACCGTCTGACCGACCGGCCAATACATATGACACACACTGGTAACTTAAAGATAAACGTTGACTCACGCATGCACAATATATATCGAGCTCTAGTTGGTGCACAAATCCGTGCACCAGGCCACTAGTTTAATTATATGCAAAAATTATAATCACGTTAGTAAACTAGAAGCCCAGTGTATGAAAATTCATGCACTGGAGGGGGTTCCTCGGCCCTGCCTGCCCCTCTCACAGTCTGGGAGCCCTCAAGGGTGAGAGGCAACCTGGCGATCATGGGAAGGCAATGCCCCATCACACCTCTGCTGCTGCCACTGCCTGTAGTGCAAGCCTCAGCCTTCCCTGGTTACCTGAGCCTCGGGTGGCCCTGGGCAGCTGGGAAGCTGCCATGCAAGGCTTGCCTGCACCTCGGGTCAGCCCTGGGAGGCTAGCTAGCTGCCATCCGAGGTTTGCCTGTGCCTTGAGCCAGTCCTGGGCAACTGGATGGCTGAGGGGACTGGGTGCCGCCATCTTGTGGCTGTGGGTGCCACCATCTTTGAGAGCGGGGCAGTCAATTAACATACTCCCTCCTTAGTGGCTGTGGGCGCTGCCATCTTTGCAACGGTGTGAGGGTCAATTAGCATATTCCCTCTTTATTAGCTAGGATTGTATCCAAAAATATATTAAAATATTTAATATCAGTTTCAAGAAGGTTTTATTGCAAGAATGGATGTTTGTCCCAGCATTAGAAATCTATGAACAGAGTTAAAGAAGTGACATAGTTAATTATCTGATTTTGTCAATCAGATAGACTTGTTAAAGACTCTTTTCCCCATATCTGAGTCAAATATCATGTTAAATGTTGAAATAATGAAGTCATGAGCATCAAAAGAAGAACCAAACAGAACTGCCAGCTTTCGTGATTATAATTTACCAGGGTTAGTAGTTCCAATCTACTTCTGCAATCAGTATTTGGCAACAGTGATGTTACAACTTTATGGATAAAGATAAATACACTAAGGGAGGTGGAGAAAGGGATGCCTCTGAGTGTCAGAAGACAATGTTAAGAAACCATCCCAAATCAGCATTTACGCTTCTCCAGACATGCCATGTGAAAATAATAAAGCCTTAATTACAACACTATTATTTGTGTTTTCTCTAATTTAATGACAAATGCCTTTTCAATTATGACAATGCCTAACTGTAATTAATTTTAAGTAATAAGAGCATTAAATATATGGCCAAATACTACACAGGCATGCAAAAATTGACATCTTTATAATAGAGATATAATAATATAATAGTCCTTTATCATCAGTTATAAATGGAAATATAAAATAAATAGTATGTTAGAATATAACAAAAATTAGAAAATATTTAGGAATAAAGCTATCATGTATGATAAAGAAGCTGTATTGAAAATAAATAAAATTGAAATTTAAAAAGACTAAAGGAGACTTGAGGAGAAAACATTACATAAGAATATCAATATTACCCACAGTGATATATAAAATTAATGCAATTCTAATGAAAATCAGAACTAGTTTTTATATTATTCAACAATGTTATTTTTCAAACAGGTGGAAATTAAGTGTAAAGGACTGTCATGAAAATTTTGAGATTGAAGAATAGTATTAGAGAGCTTTACCTACAAGATGTTTTAAAAAATAAAACCTCAAAGCTAGTAAAATTGTAACAGTATGGTTTGAGCAGAAAAACAAAAACAGTTACAGGAATGCAAATTTATATGAAAACTTTTACGACTATAAATGTAAGATTGCAATTCTGTGGGAAAAGGATGACCAATTTCATAATGAGGTTTGTCTCAGTTACTTCATCCATAAAACAGGGATAATAATATTACCTGCCTGGTAGCTTTGTTGTAGTTAATTAAATGAGATTAAATGTGCTTACATTTGTACATAACCATTCAATAAGTGCTTGCTAGTAATATTATTGTTGAAATGTATACTATTAGACAACTGGAAATTAATCAAAGCATGTTGGATTTCAAAAAAGAGATATTATCACTTTCATAGCTCTATAAAGACTAGAGATTTTTCTTTATATGCCTCTGCTAAATATTCCTAAGGAATATCAAGTAAACATGTTTAGCTAAATATGTAAAAACATTAGAAATCAAGTGCGTATGTGTATGTGTGTGCACACACACAAATATGTGTAGCTGATGAGACACTAGAGTTCTAGATTCTAAGCTTTTTCTACTTTGAGTTTCTAACAGAATTGTCTTATGCTGCAATGAACATAGGGATACATATATGTGTGTGCATAAATGTTTTCAAGTTTTTGAGGGTACATACCTAGACGAAAGGATGCTAGGTGATATGGTAACTGTATCTTTAATTTTTTGAGGAACTTCCATACTGTTTCATTCAGCATTATTCATAGTGTTTAAGACATGGAAAAAACCAAAGTGTCCTTCAATAGATGATTAGATAAAGAAGATGTGGTGCACATATACAATGGAATACTACTTGGCCAGGAGAAAAGGTGAAATGTTACCATTTGAGACATCATGGATGGATCTTGAGAATATCATGCTAACTGAAATAAGCCAGGCAGAAAAAGCCCAGAACCATATGATTTCACTCTTATGTGTGATATAAACTGAAAGCAATAACTGAACAAACAAGAAAAGCAAAATAAAACTCAGAAACAGTACGGTGGCTATTAGACAGAAGGGGTGTGATAGGGTAGTAAAGGGCAAATGGAGGCAAATATATAGTTATAGAGGTTTGACTTTGGGTGGTGGGCACATAATGTAATATACAGATGATGTATCAAAATTGTACACTTGAAACCTATATAATTTTATTAACAACTAGAGGCCCAGTGCACAAAACTTGTGCACTGGTAGGGTCCCTCCAGCTGCTGGCTGCAGCCTCCCTCCCTTCCCCCAGCCAGCCCTACCTCCCTGGTCTAACTCCCAGATGAACTCCCAGTCAAGGGGACAATTTGCATACTACTCTTTTATTATATAGGATGTTACTGCAATACATTTTTTTTAAATACACTGTCTTAGGTAATTAGGAAAGTATAATTTAAGAATTAAAATATGTTGTGAAAAACAATATATAAATTACATAATTTGGTCACTGTTTAATTTATTTTAATTTAGAAGAGAATATATACATACACAAATATATGGGTGTGTGTGTGTGTGTGTGTGTGTGTGTGTGTGTGTGTGTGTATTAGAGGCCCGTTGCACAAAGAGATTCATGCAATAGGCCTTCTCTTTTCCTGGCTGCCGGCACCGGTTTTCCTCCGGCACCTGGGATCCAGGCCTTCGCTCCGGCGAGAACCGCCTTCCGTCTTCACTGCTCTGGCCGGAGCCGCCTTCTGTCTTCGCTGCTCCCACCGGAGCTGCCTTCAGTCTTCAGTCTTTGCTGCTCTGGCTTGCCTTCAGTCTTCACTCCGCCACTTGGAGCCTACGTATGCAAATTAACCACCATCTTTGTTGGGTTAATTTGCATACTCTCCTGATTGGCTGGTTAGTGTAGTGAAGGTATGGTCAATTTACATGTTTGTCTATTATTAGATAAGATATATATTGCAATATATGTTTAATTTATAGGAGAGCTACATCTAATGCTATACCATGCAAAATCTACAGGTGACTGAAAAAGAAATCTTTAGATCAAATCTGGAAAGCTATTTTAGCAAGTGTTCCATTTAAAACCAACACACTACTTAACAGGGAGCATGATAACTATGAAAATTATTTTTAGTAGGCAAGGTTGCTGAAGTTATCTGCATATCAAAACTTGAAACTTCTTAAAATGAACCCCACTTCAACTTTGAGCTCAGGTTTTAAAATTATGGAGAATGCAAAATTAAGATTTTCAGTGTAAAAAAAAGCATGATAAATAAATTTTTGAGGACATATTTTACCATATATTACATCATGTTATACAGGTCAAATCATATGTCCAGCTTTACTGAACAATCATAAATCACCTGTGATGACAAAATAGGAAGTTGCTATTGGAAAAATAAAGATAAATATGATATATATGAAAAGGTTTTTTTGTGATGGGTGGAGTTAAGCAAAGCTGTACAGAAGAAAATATATTTGAATTTCGTCTTCAATGCTGAGTAATGCAATGTTGAATTAAAATTAGAATAGGGATTCAGGTAGAATTTACTGAATATCCAGAGGACAGGTGTGAAACAACTTGCTGAGTTCAGAGGATTATGGATAATTTGACAAAAATGGATTGTAGGAAAAAAGACAAAAACACGATGAAGGAAGCTAGAAGATAAGACCTATGGAGGTTTTGGACTTTAACTCTAGAAAAAGGAAAGTTATGGAAACACAGTAATATGATTCCTTCTCTGCTGCTGGGAGATCACGGTTAGTGATGTGGTGGCTAGATTGGAAGAGAACAGATTGAAGGGAGGGAGAATAAGGGCATTATTCACTAAGAATCTCTGGGGTTAGTTTCAATTATCTCATCTTCACGGATATTTGTGTATGAATACTTAGGTGCTTTTTTTTTTCTGTCTCTATCTTATGATCTTGCTGAGAGAGATCATATTTGGATGTTCCTTCTATATTCAACAACTCATTCTGTAGCTGATACATAAGCAGATCCTTAGGAAATATTTTTTGAATTACTCTTGTTGAAAACTGAGCAGAAAGAAAACAAAGCAATGCTAATTTTTGTGCTCCATTACAATGTACTTTGAACTCTTGAACTGCAGTGGAGTGAAGAGCTTTGTAAACACTGAGAAAGCTTCCCTGCTGCTCCGCCTGGTCAGGAGCTTAATAACTGTGCTCTTTGCTGAAGCACTGTAGTTAGTGATTAATAGCGTGTCTAAGGTGTAAATGACCACAGGTTTTCCTTCATAGGGAGAAGAAAATAATAAAACCAAGAGGAATATAATGATGCCAGGTTCAATTAGTCACTTAGAGGAGGGAAAAGAGAAATCATGTAGGTATTTTCAACATGAGCTGACGATTCTTTAAATTTTGTAACATTGTTTTATTCACTGGGGATAGATGTGGATTTTTAAATGAAAGAAACATATATTTTAAATTATAATCAGGGTAACCTTTTTACTTTTAATGAACTATTCAAATTAATATAGAACCAATTTATTCAAAAGTTAAAAGCACAGAATGCCTGTGTCCTGTCTCCCTGACAACATCATGCATTCATTTCCCTGTGTCTGCATACAAAGGCATGGCAAGCCAATGCTCAAGAAGGAAACTCTGATTAAAAGTTATTGTTATGCAAGTAAGAGACTTTTGTACAGCCATTGTTTAATTGATAAGCTAAAGAATAATAATTTTTACCACAACAGAAATAATAAATTCAAGTGACAATGTTCTGAAGGGTTCTTTTATGTTTTCATACTTTAAAGCACGGATTTTAATTGAATTTATTAACATTTATATATTTCTTCAGTCAGAACTTCAAGTTAGCATTTCTAATATGTAGGTTGTGTGTATATATTCATTGTTTTTAACTTTAATCAAGGTTCATCATGTGTCAAAGAAATTCATGATTTCAAAATGCTTACATCTATCTCTTACAACTGGAAATAGAACAAAATATTTTGTTATATACATATAATTAATCTATATCATTACCAACATTGGTATGGGCAGTAGCAATTTCACACATTTGTGGTCTATGAGTTGATAGACTACAGGAGTTGATAACCTAAACACTAAGACCATGTATTTGATCTGAGAGAATCACTAATAAATTTTTTAAAAGTATTCCAAATTTTTAAGCCCTTTACTTGGTACTTAAGTATTTAATAATTTTTATATATGTATTATATATATATAATATATAAATATATATTATATATAAATTATATATGTGAATATATATATAAATTATATATAGATTATATATAAACATATATAATATATACATAGCCAGGAAAACTATGTGATATGTATAAAACTACACTGTCTATTTTGGGAAGGGCTAAGAGTTCAGAGTGATTAAAGCATAAGGATAGTATAGTGGACTAGGGGAGACATGATGTATGCAAAACAGACACAATTAAAAAAATTTCCATGTAAAGGAAAATGAAATAAACATTTGTAGATAACTTTAAAAGAAAAGCATTTTTTAAAATATATTCTTGCTTGTGTTCTGGGAAACTTACTTTGCAGATGCAATTAAACTAGAATTTAAAAGTATTCTCTGGTGGTATTAGAATAACGTATTTCCCATAGTAGCAATTCACCATTACCTTTGTAGTTAACCTTGAATCCAACAGATCCAACACTTTCATCTGTTTGAAGATGCAGCCACATTTGGCTACTCATGCTCACTATCAGGTCTGGCACAAAGCTTCCAGTAAGACTAAAAAGAGACGGGCAAAGAAGGGAGAGATGGGTTATTACAACATCCTCTGCAGGCAAATTATGAGAAAGACATGTTTCTCAATACATTCTCCGCTAGAAAAAAGCAACTGTCAGATAAACTTACAACACTATGCAGTGATGTAACAGAACAAACACCATTTAGTGATCAAGGTTTATTACAAACAAGTAACATTTTATGTGTTTAACTAGGTTAGATCTTTCATATTCCTAAGGCAACATAGTAAATTTTAGACCTTCTGAGAATTGTATACTTCTATAAAAGTCTTCAAGCTTAAAATAAACACACCAGGGATGCACTTCATTTTAACCTTTCAAGTTTCACAGAACTCTGTTCTAAAGAAATATTGTAAAAATATTTAATCACTGTGCAAAACAATAAAATGTCAAGGACTATCATATAACCCTCTGCAATACCAATGTTAGGCTAACTGCTTCGGGTATGTTTTAATGCAAATATTTCTATTTAAAACATATTGCTAATTTCATATGACATCATTAAATCTATGCATTAATGTCATTCAGTAATGCTCAATTTTATAACCCTCTCAAGGAAAATTACTTCATGTTTCTTTATCATTCATAAGGTTGCAGTCACATATTTGAAACAAAGCCAAAGGTCATATAAAGGGGACAGCATTAATAAGTAAATGAGGTCTTGGGGGTAAACAACTATCAAGAATAGAAAGAGGGAAAAAAAATGGATTCACTGCTGAGTAAAATATCCATAGTGATTGGGAATTCTAAATCACACATTAACAATATAGTGTTTTCTTTTCAAAAGAAGAAATTACTCTAAGAGCCCACCTATTTTGTTGCTATAAACAGAGAATTGCTGGAAATTACATTAGCATAAAGTTACCCTTCATAATGAAAAAGGTGCCTGCCCTAAGCAGGAAGCTCTTGGATGGAGGCTATACTGTAATTAGACCAGGAGAGGGCAGCATGGAGGAACATAGCCCTGAAGTGACCATTGCAGAACATGCCAGCTGTCAAAACTGTAAAATATCATCAGTGGACTGCATGCGCAATACAGCTGCGTCCCCACTGTCCAATGTCCCTGAATCTATGGGAATCTATCACAAAGAAACCCAGTTAAATATCACGATTTAATGATGGAATTATCCATGATAGTGAGGAAAACTAATAGTATGATATCAAGATCCTGTAAGATACCATAAAATATATAGATTATATTTAAGTTTTACTTGCCAAATTTAAAGTATTATAATATAAAAGAGACACATAACTCCCCTTTGTAATATATATATATATATATGTATATATATATATATACATATATATATATATATATCTGTACATATATATCTACACACACACACAAACACTATTATTTGAAAACATCTTGCAATTAAACATTGTGACGTGAACTTTTAATTTGCAAATAGGTGAGTTATAGGAAGTTCAAAAGACTGGATTTATTTTACTTTCTGTCGTGTGTCTACCTTGAACCCTCACTCTTTATGGGCAAGAGTGAGATTCAAGGTAGACACATAACACAAAGTAAAATAAATCCATTATGAAATGGGCATGAGAGCTTAAAACAATATGATGTGCATTAGATACACTATATCAAATATGCCGACAATCTATTTCACAAAAAATAAACCTCTAGCATGGTCATTTTGTCTGTTCATAAAGAACAGCTAAACATATAGTCAAATTGTTCCCTTATTAACTTGTTCTTCTATTGGCCACAATTCTAGTTCACAGCTCATTTTTGGTATAAAGGTAAAATAGAAATCTAAAAAGTAATAATTTCCCTGACACTAGAAGGGAAAGACGAATCTCCCTTTAGTTTAGCAAATTTCTTTAGAAAACTTGAAATAATAAATGATATCTGAATCTTTCAAATGTACAGACATACTTTAAGCTAAATAAACCTCTTGTCAATTTTCGTGTCATGAATGTTTTCCTTGGAAGCTGTGGAACCACCTCTCTGAAACGTGACCATCCAGGAGGCTATCGCCCTGTCTTCCTGTTTTTGCGGGAGTTTGAACCTAGGCACACAGCTTGCCACAAAAACAGAAGTTTTATTTAGCCTTTTGGTAACGACAACTAATGTGTATGTAATGGACTGGAACTGCCTGGCTATATACAAAGGTGAGATTTATTTCTCTTTGCAATCTCCTTAGCAGATTGCCTGGAATGCATATTACAGTCTGGTTTAATGCTTATTCAATATCAACTCTACTGTTTCATTATTTTCTACACTTTGTGCAGAATGTTTACTGGGTTGGCAGGAGATTTCATTTTTAATTCTATCTCCCCAACAATTTGGTGGTGAGGATGGGACACAAATGGCAGTTCCTGAATGATGTGGGCCAGCTGAAGGTCTTGGGGCCCATAACGGTCTTATAAGAGGCCCTGGATTATAAAAGTCTCCCTTCTAGAGCTCTGCTCTTTTGGAATACCAGCTGGATAGACTACCCTTTCCAAAGTCAAGATTTTATTATTCAATAGTGTGGATAAATTGGGCTCTAAAATCCTATCAAAATCATGATTAGTAGTTTTGATAGAGGGGAAATATGGAAAGCCAGGAATGTTGCCAGCAATTCTTTCTCTTAAATAGGTAAACCTCTGTCACATCTGGAATATATATATGAGAATCCAGTCTTTCAGGATTTGTGAGGGCTTTAGGAGGGCCTCAGTCCAAGCAAATTAATTATAGGATGGATATCATTCTAAGAGGAAAGTTAAAAATGATTTGAATGGCCAGGAGGAAAGAATGAGAAGAATGGGAGAGGTAATGTGAGAATTAAAGGTACTTTCTCTTTCATAGAAACCTTTTCTTCCTTTCTTTGCTATTTCTACTCCCTCTGTTCCCCCAATATCTCCTTATCCTTTCTTGCTTCAAATAGATCCTGGGAAAAGGAAAGTGATGAGTTTTTAGATATACGGTTCCATTTGTCAATGGGTTTCCCTTCAAAGAAGGATGAGGACACAAGTTCTTTAGTTGATAATGGATTACCTGCCTTTTTAGAGGATACAGGCTTGTGCTCCTCATATCCTAGCCCTGAGCTCACTCTGTGTTTTAGTATAGATCCTATTTCCAGGAGTCTCTTACCATCTATTCATCATGGGTCTAGGGAAGCAGAAATTGCAAAGGAATATGTTTAGGGAGTAGTTAAGAACTTGCATAAAAGACTCTGTCCCTATACAAAGGCAACATGATGCAAAGAAGTTTCCCTAGTTCCTTGGAAAAAGGCAAATGTTTTACTAAGTGTTATGTTGATGAATACAGCGACATGATAATGTGAGCCAAAGAGCCATACAAGTGCACATTTTTCTTGTTACAATGTGAGGAAAGCCTGCTTCTCTTATCTGCTCACCAGTGATGCTAATGCCATTGAGAAGCTACCCAACATTGCTGCCAGCTGATGGTACTCACAGGAAAGCTTTCCTTGTTTCCCAGAAGTTGTAGATGTGCTTCACAGCATGTTTTCAATTCAGACCCCCACGCTTGTACATGTGCACAAGCTATTGTATGAAATTCTGCAACTGGTGACTTTGCTGTTGCAAGCACCAGAACGTGACCCACCACATCAAGGGGTAGCCAAATATTCACCACCCTCCACAACTGCAGAAGAACTAAGGGCTTGGGAGACCCATCAGAGGAGATTGCTCACAGCCTTTCCTCTCAAGGTGATCTGGGAGAAGCTCAGTGTTATATTCCAAAAGAGGTGAGTCTCCCGTTATTTCCACAAAATGTACTTGCATGGATCCAGGGACACATCAAAATCATCCTCTGGTCCTACCCACCGTTATCGTGGGTCTCTTGCTGACTATCCAAGTTTAAATTAAGAACAAAGTGGCAGAATGGCAAGGACAGACAGACATCATTATAATTGACTTAGTTACGAATAACAGAAATGGAGCAAAGGGAAGGCCAAATACTATAGGAATGTCATTTGGGCAACTTTGCCAGGAGGCTGCAGTTTAACACTCCTCAGGGAGCCATGAGTCTATTCCCTGCAGTTGGCTGGGGAAAAGGACTGGACAAGGAAGAGAAGAGATGCATGCTCAGTAAAGTGATGTCTGGAAGGTACTTGTGTGTCAGTCCCCCCTGCAAGCGTGGGAAGGTTGGGATACTTAATTCCCTAAGCAAAGGAGTTTGCTCTCTTGGTTGACTCCGAACTTACAGGGCTCTCATGCTCCACATGCTCATGGCCATGTGGACCCCACACAACCTGGTGCTGACCTGGACCTGGCTGCAACTGGACACTGGCTTAGCTTTTAGCTCCACTGAATTCCAGGTTACACATCTTCCAGGACTGAGTTAAAGGAGATGAGACTATAGAAACCCAGGGATGCAATTCCACACAAATAAAAATCACTCATCCTCTCATGTGAGCCTCAGAAAATTATTTTTCTCAACACATCATAATGACTCCATCCCCAACACTCAATGGAGAAGGGGCTACTCCAAACATCCTGATAACAAGATTATTACTCAAATCTTAGCTGCACTTCCTCAGTTTTGAGACAATCTAGAAAAATGTGAAGAAGTTAAAAACTTCTGTGTTTATTGTTCAGTTAAAACTGTTCACTAAAGGAAATAACCTCTATGCTGTCCAATCTAGAAAAGAATCAATGGAAGAAGCTTTGCTACTGCAAGAAGCTGGGGCACTGGGACAGGGGTTGGAGAGAAAGATCCAGATGATGCAGAAACTGCAGAAACAGGGAATCAGAAAAGTGCAGAAGGCTAGGGCACAATTAACAAGTGGATTACAGCTGACTGAATCTCAGAGGTAGGAACTGGTGAAATATACTTCCAACAACTTTCTCTCAAGTTAACATATCCTTGCTTTTTATGGTAGATACTGGCACTACTTATTCTGAAATTTCCCCAGAAACCCCTCACTTTCCATCTGGTTGGCTGCTGGTATTTTGAATAAGCTTTATAATTGTGGTGTGTGCGTTTTTTTTCTTCTTCTGTAGTTCCCACATGAATAGATCCTGTAACTGAGGAACACGTTTTCTTACTTTCTCTTGCTTCTCATGTAAGCCTATTGTGGAGATATCTCTCGTGTAATTAAGAATACCATATTGTATACTCCATATGGAGCATCTGTGGAAAGCCCTGGAAATAAAAGCATCTGATTTTCTTACTAAAAATAGGGGTACAGCAGAGAGCGGCAGACTCGCAAGGCACTGGAAAAGTACCTTCAGCAGAAACAAATCAATGTATCACTTTGGGCCCTAGGAATAATAATACTGATATGTAGAACCAACAGAAATAGCATATCAAAAGCATAACCCATGGCCATGTGTTGTCAAACGCTACCCTTTGTCGAGAGCTCAATTAGAAGAAATAAACCAGTTACAAAACAAATTAGAAAAATAAGGAATAATTATAAAAGGGAACTCACCCTGTGATACTAACACTGCCAAATGTTCAGTAAAAAAGGAAGGTAAATATGATAAAGAAGGCTGACCTTTGTCGAGATCTTAAAGAGGTAAATAAATTCACTGTTCCATTAATGCCTCTATAGTGCCTATCACTGGAACATTATAACTTTGATACCATTATCCACAAAGTTTTTCTGCAATTTATTTATAATCTGCTTTTTGGGGGATCCTGTCTCTCTAATAGACAAGTCTAACTTTTTATTTGCTTTTACTTTTAAAGAAGTCCAATATTTATGGGCCAAGGATTCCTCAAGTGTTTCAGTGCTCTCCTACATGGCACTAGTCATTTACAGGAAAACTTTGAGGAAGCTATCCCACCAGAAGGATCTATAAGTATTTGCCGGTAGAGTCAGAAACTAAAGAGCAAAGCAAAACCAATGCCTCTTCTTTGTCATAATCCCCCTTAGAAAGAGCATGAGGCCTCACGAGATAAATTGCATTATTACTAAACTGAGGTAAAATATTTAGGGCATTTATTGCTGTTGAGGCATCAAAAGAGTCAGCCCATTTGGCAGATGAAATTCCCTATTGCAAAAAAAAAAAAAAAAAAAAAAAAAAAGAGAGAGAAAATTGTGGCAACACTCAGGAATATTGTAGGCAATGGATTCCAGCATTTGCAGTGAGGAAGATACTTCTGAAGGAGCGACTGCATGATACTTTCTCAGATCTTCTGGTTACGTCTATGGATTCTGAAGATGCTTGTAGCCTAAAATGGACTATGGTCTCAGTTTTGAAGAATCTAAGTTTTGTAAAGCCTTCCTACTTGTTTTGTCATGAAAATGAAGACTCTACTCTGCAGAATACTTTTAAAAAGACTGAAACCCTTGCCTTTAGTCACTTGACTTATTTGCATGTCCTATGTGTTGTTACAGCTATCTTACAAAGTGCCCAAGATCTGGACTATGTGAGTGTGCCATCAGACTAGCTGTGAACAAGAATTATTACTCAATCCCAACATTGTGCTTGGGAGACGCAAACATCCTGTTAGTCTTTTACAAGATCCGGATCAAATAGACGATCGTTACTGTACAACAGTAATAGAATAAGGCACTAGACTAGGCCCTTACCTGATTCGCCTGATATCCTCGTTCATATGCCGATTTAATGATGTTTGCTGAGGATCATGTGTTCAGAATGAAAGTGGCCAGCCTAAAGCTTTGTATGCTATAGTGACATCTCATGAAGCTTTGGAAGATATAATTCCTAGAGAACTACTGGCCGAAACCGGTTTGGCTCAGTGGATAGAGCGTCGGCTTGCGGACTGAAGGGTCCCGGGTTCGATTCCGGTCAAGGGCATGTGCCTGGGTTGCCGGCACCTCCCCAGTGGGAGATGTGCAGGAGGTGGCTGATCGATGTTTCTCTCTCATTGATGTTTCTAGCTCTCTATCTCTCTCCCTTCCTCTCTGTAAAAAAATCAATAAAATATATTTTAAAAAAAAAAAAAAGAGAACTACTGGCACAACAGCCTAGTCAATGACAATAGCAAGAGAATTGCAACACGTATATAAAAGTTACCTCATGTCTGCCATGAAAGAAGAAATGTGGAAAATTTTGAGGGGAAATAACAGCCTACAGAGAGCTGATAACTGGTTTGTGAGAAGGTGCCCTTCTGCCTACACAGGCCAGCAACCCATCGCAGAGCTCACACCAGGCAGAATGAAAACTGCGAAAGGCAATGCTTTTGCTGAGAGAGCTGTAAAATAAATTTTACTAAATTATGGGAACAATCTAACAAAGCAATTCCTATACCCCAGTCCTTATTTCTTGGTTAATTATGTTGTGTCATCATCATAATCATCTAAGTAAAAGAGATGTGAAAGATAGATAGACTCTAACTATATACATATATCTAATATATATGAAGTTATTGAAAACTTATTAAAGAGATGGCCAATTTGTGAGCAGAATTCTTTACAGGATATTCCCTAGGTATATGTAGGCAGTCTTCCCCAAACAACTTCACAGGAAACTTGATGGCATTTGGATTTCGTAGAATTATTGCCTATGGATAATAAAAGATTTTGTCTAGTTATGTTGTATATGATGTCTGCAGGGTCTGAAGTCTCTCCCTCTTCAGGTGCCAATGTTCAGGTGGTGGTAAGGTTATGTCTCTCTTAATTCACATATTGTCTATTTTGGGGAGACTAGAGCATAATGAATCAGAGAGAGAAAGATGTCTTGTTTCCACTGTCATTCAGTAATTATGCAAATGTTTGCAGATTCCCATAAGTTGAATCAAACTCATTTGCTAAGACTCAGCAATACACTAGATTAAAATAGCCTATAACTTTATGGCTAACTTTGTTAAAAATTAGAGCAACTCCTGCAAGCAAGCATGATATTTTCCCTGTAAACTTATATTCGGCAGGCTAACCATATGCCTATCAAAATGGAAGAGAATTCCAGGGGGACACACGCTTGCCAGGGGAAGCCGGCACCTCAGATGGGCTGAACAGTGGCTCTCACAAAAGACTTGAAACTTAAATTTCCTAGAGCAACTTAATGCCACTGATATCTCTCTTCTCTTCTCTCTCTCTCTCTCTTCTCTCTCTCTCTCTCTCTCTCTCTCTCTCTCTCTCTCCCTCCCTCCCTCCCTCCCTCCCTCCCTCCTACCCTCCCTACCTTCATCTCTCTCAAAAAAAAAAAAAAAAAAGAAAAAAACTTGTCCTTGAGGTTTTTTTTTTTGTTTTTGTTTTGTTTTTTTTTAACACAACAAAACAATCCTACCTTTTGTTTCAGCAGAGTTGAGTTCAATTTCTCTTTCCTATTGAAACAATGTTGACTCTGTTCAATACTTGGGACCCTACTGCAATAGTCTTGATTCCTATTGCAACTGTCTTGAGTAAAGTCTCCCTGGCTGTTTTACTGGCCTGCCAGAATTTTTCCGTTACACCAGTATTGACATAATCTGTTCTTATAAATCTAGCAATCTAAATATTGACAGAGTAAAAGTGAGACCATCTGGAAAACACTGTTATAAATTCAAGGATAAAACCAATTTTGTATCAGGAGTCATATACATAAATGGCTACAGGCCCAGGCAGGCAAATGCAAAGCTTCTTAGAAGTTCAAGTGCAAAACTAAAGAAGAATTAGTGACTATGGAGAACCTGTACCCTCTCTAAAGGGGGCAAGAAGAGTGTTCCAGCCGTTATTTGCTAGGTGACAATCCAAGCCTAGTGTTGCCAGTTTGACAAAAGAAACCATAAATTTAGATTTTCTTACATGCAATATCCAGTTCTTTGAAACCTTGTATTTCCCAAACAACAATAAACAAACACATATACTGATCATATTAGCTCTGTGGCTGCAAATTTCTAATACAGTATTATAACATTAATGAAATCTAAGCTATCAGGTATAAAATCACAAGGAAATCTAGGAAAAACTGCAGATTATTTCTAGAAGGTAGTAGTCCAATGTAGTAAATTACCTACCAGGCTCACCATTCTGATAAAAATGCTGAGACTTTTTATGGGGGATGAAGTTACAAACAATTTGAGCACAACAGCCAAACATGTAAAATGCTGACCCTTTTATACATTCTATGTTAAGAATCACAAAATGGAATTATAATAGCTCAGAGACAGACAACAAAGTTGTGGTTGATGAATGATATACATGTTGTGGGGAGAGGAAGAGGTTAAAGTTGAAGTCAAGCATGCATGAGGACAGCTAAGAAGAGTAGGTTTTTGCTTTTGTTTTGTTTTAGTTTTTCCCCCTAGAATTATAAGGACAAAGAAGGAATAATACTGGGGCCTATAATGTACACATAAGGTAAATCCTACGCTTTATTACAGGATTATGGAATAATAATGCCATAAGACCTTATAAAATTAATAATCAAAGAAAATGAGGAAAAAAGAAGAGAGAAAAAAGAATGAAATGAAATTAGCTTACCTTCAATCAATTTACACAGAAAGAAATACATACATGATAAGCACATTGTATCTGGGAGTAGTTTATGCTGAAAATAATTTATAAATATTTATGCTGGTAGTTCTCAAACTTTTGATGTGCATAAGGATCACTTGGTAAGTCTATTAAACATGTATATTTTGTGGTGCAAATCCCAGAACACTGATTTAATAGGTCAGGAATAGGGGTCCAGAAATCTACTTTTAAAAAGTGTTTCAGGTAATTATGATGCAAAATATCCCATTTTTAGAAATATGGATTTGATAAAGCCTGAATTGCAAATCAAGAGTTATGAAAGGAATTCTGAGAGCATACCCTAAGCTTTTGAAGTTCATAGCAAGTAAACAACATACTTTCCCTATAACATTTCTTCATGGGTTCATCAGAGGTAAATAACTGGAAACAGCCCAAGGACCCAGCAATAAGTAAGTTTCTAATACTTCCCTTTTTTCAACATAATTTCATTTTTTTTAGCTCCCATTAAGAACCAAATTTGGTCTATTTTAACTATCTCAGTTCTGTGATAAGAGGTCCATTGCTGGTTCACTACTTCAAGTTTCATTGCTAAAGATTTCAAATTTATAACCACTGATGAACTCTCAGCTCCAACACTTGACAGCTAGGGATGAGTTTGCCACCAGGAAGTGAGCAACACTGACCAGTCTTTGGTATCAGTTTAAGTCTCTGGGATCTATTTTATACTTTTTTCCAGTCTGTTTTTAAATTATGTGAGGGCAAATGTGTTTTCCATTTAAAACCCAATCAACCACTTCACAATTTCACTTTAGATGTCTATTTCCAATGGGCTCCTGTCCGATAATACATTCTAAGAAGTTGTGTTTGGATTAAGTACATTAAGTCCCACTGAAGGGGATGTAATGTACTTACATGCAGGCTGATGATAACAAATAAGGTACGATGCTTTTGTCGGTGGTAGTGAAACATAAAGAAAAATAAGGGAAATTTTTCAAAAATACCTGACAGGCAAAGTCAAGAGGAAAACACTGAGAACTTACACTTGGAGCACTGTTCGGGGGTCTCCAACTTCACCCCCATCACCAATTGTCAAAGTATCATAGCCGATCTCAAGGTCAAATTCTTCGAAGTTTATCTGGATAACCTAGCAATACACAGAAACAAACATCTCAAATATGTAGCATTATGCAATAAAAACAAAAATAAAGCAATGGGAAATATTTAAAATGCACCTCAGACATTTCATACTCTGGCAGCAGGTCATGTCAGACTACTGCTAAAGTTCAATCCTTATGATTCTCCCACAATTTTCATTTGGCGCACTGTACTTTCTGTAATAATTTTCAGTGAAATGGCATGGCTTCTGTTTATAGAATACTCTTACAGGAAGTATTTGAAGAATGATGAATGCAAATCTACTTAGAGAAGGTTTTATAAAAGGACATGTAGGTGGAGAGTGGTTTTCCATACATTTGCAGATATTTTTATAAAGCAACTCAATGAAACACAGAGCATGCTTAAATAGTATAGCTTAAAATATGCTACGGCTAAATTTGAATCTAGATCATCAGATTTAAAAGTATCGGGGGCAGAGTCCAAGATAGCAGCATATGAAGATCCTGAACTCACCTCCTCACACAAGCACACCAAATTCACAACTGTATACGGATCATTTCCCTCTGAAAATAACCTGGACTCTAGATGAACTTCTGTTCTCCACAACAAAAGATAAAAGGACCACATCGGACTGAAGGAAAGGCAGAGACACTTTCCCAAAGAACCCACCCTGACATGGCAACATACAATAGGGAGGGATCACACCACACAGGCATCTCTCCCCGAGGAGCCAGGGTTTGGTGTCCAACATCTGGCACCCCAACCCCTGGGAGCTGCACCAGATGAGGCAACCCCCAAAACATTTGGCTTAGAAAACAAAGCACAGTACTTTGGAAGACACATTAATCCATGATAAATAATTATTATTTTTTACTAAAGCATACTCATACATCCATATTGTTTATGCTCCTATGCAAATGCCCATATTAACTAAATTGTAATTCTTAAGTTAGAAACTTAATATAATGACACATATGTAATAACTTAATCAATAAAGAAATTTTTTAAAAAAATTAAAAAATAATGTAATTAAGAATCAATACTGTAAGAAATTACATCAACACTATCCTATATTCAATAAGTCCTTAAGCAAAAATTAATTTATAGTAAAATATAACTCATCACCACATAAAGAAAATGAATGCTTTAGGTTACCAATATTACTAGAAAATAAATTAAAAAGGCATACCTTTAATAATTATTATAACTATTTATAACTGTGGTATCCTAAAAAGGAATTCTAAAAACAGATGTCATAACCTGGCTTTTCAAAGCAATATAACAACAAATTGTGATTATGACTTTTTAAAAAAGTATTTTATATTTGCATTGACTAAAGTAATTGTTCAGTCAAGTTTAATACAGAAGATACAAAATAAACCTTGAATTATACATTTTACATGACTGCAATTTAAAAATGTTTCCCAGTTTACCCTGAGCTAAATATAAATACTCTCATTTAATAACTGCCTGTCAATAGAGATTTAGGTTGTTTCTACTTTTTGCTATTATAAGCAACACAGTTATGAGCAATATTAAACATTTTCTGCTTCAAAAATATAAGTATATCTCTAAGTTATATACTTAGGAGTACAATGTCCAAATAATAAAGGAAAAATTCAATTTTATAACACTGTGCCATGATTTTCCAAAATTATTTTACTAATTTAAATGCTCACAACATGTATACATTATATTTCTTTATTTCTACCAATTTAGAGTATGTAAAAATGATATTTGTTTGGCATTTTCTTCATTAATTATTATGTTGCATGTATTTTCATGTATACATCATTTACGCTACCTTTTCTGTGACATGATGATTTGTATTTTGGGTAATTTTCACTTGGACAGCTTGTTTGCTTGCTATTGATTGCAAGAATCCTTTATGTCAGTGATTCCCCACAGTTTTCCATTATAGCACACATAAGGAAAGAATAGGCAAAATGAGGTGGAGCTGATGAGGCTGCTTACAATGGAAGTTTTTTGCCCCAGATATTGAGAGCTAAGATCAATATTTTAGTTCTACCTGTAACTCATTCATAATACATCACTGAGCCTGCCTCACCTGTTGAGAAGATCAGCTTTACTGGTGTATATTCTGGATACTAATACATTACATGTTATGTGTGTTGCGATATGTTCTTTAAGTGTATAATCTGATTTTTCACTTTCTGTGTTAAATATTTTAGTCTAGAAGAAATAATGTTAATGAAGTTAGACTTATTAAGCTATAAGTAGCACTTTTGCATTGGCTTATGAGCCAAGGTGGTAAAGATATTTCCTGCAAAACTTTAATCTTTGGGAAATGACTTTCATAGAAAGGATAAAGTAGGTATGTGTAGTGAGCAGGATTATGACTGTCCAAGATCCCTGCCCCCCGCCCCACCCCAAACCATGTAGATGGCCTGTATAATTACTTCCCCTTTGAATGTAGGCAAAACCTATTACTATGATGGAGAATGAATCCCATAATTGGTTACATTATATGGATAACATAAGGGATGTTATAGATTTACAGATGTAATTAAGGTTTTTATTCAGTTGACTTCAAGTTAATCAAAGGGGATTATCCTGGGTGGGCTTGACCCAGTTCAGGGAAGTTCTTTAAAGGTCTAGTAGTGAGAGACAAAATAAATCAAAAGAGATTCTTTCCTATTTTCCTTTGAAGAACACATTGTTGCTGGGAAGAGGTCCAGGTAGCAGGCATAGTGGGTGGCCTTTATAAACTGAGAACCTCAATCGTAAACCCCAGTAACTAAATTCTTCCAACAATCAGCGAGCTTGGTATCACAGTCTCAAATGAGATTGCAGCCCTGGGCAACACCCTGATTTTATTCTGGTGAGACCTTAATAAGAGGATTTAGCTAACATGTGCCTACAGTCCTTTCCCATGGAAACTGTAAGATAACAAATTTATTTAGTTTCATGCTGCTAATTTTGGGTAATTTGTTATGCAACAACAGAAAGCAAGCACAGCATCACTTTCAATTTTTCTTTAACTGCAATATGAACAAGAAATTGTCTCTGTAGTTTAATTGAATAAATAGTCCTCCTTTCCCCAGTGATCTGCATGTCAAACTCGGACATACATAAAGATTCTATAAATAGGGTGTTGGTTTGGGGGCTCTAGATTCTATTCTCTTGATCAGTTTATCTATCCCTGAACCAACATAAATTGGCTTAACTCTTTTTTTATACATATGCTGAAATCTTTTCTTGCAGTTGTTTCAATGATATATATCTTTATATTTTCAACTGTTGGTATGTAGAAATGAAATTTATTTTTGCTAAATGACTTCATATTTAGGCAATTTGATAAGTCTTCCCTATTATTTAAAAATCTTTATAAAGTATCTTTATTTATCTACATAACAAGCATGTCTTCTGTAAATAACATTTTAAATCTTGCTTTTTAAGCCTCTTAAAAAATTTCTTTTATCTTAATGCCTTGGATCTCTTATATAATTTTTACTAGAATAGGTGATAGTTAACTTCATTAAACTGTATTTTATTTTAAAAGGTGTATATATAATGGTTCACCATTAAGAATATTTTTAAGGTAGATAATACTTTATAAACATGAGGAAGTTTGCTTCTCTGGTTTTCCTTGTTGATTTACTCTTAAAATTTACTGGTATCATAAAATAAGTTGACAAATATACACGTTCTTTTATCTTATGGAAGACTTTCCAATACTTTGAAAATAACCAGACAAAAAAAGACAAGTATTATATGATTCCCCATATATAAAATATCTAAATAGGTAAATTTGTAGAGATAGAAAATACAAGTGGAAATAGAAGTTAAATTTATAGAGATAGAAGTTACCAGGGTAATTGGTGGTTATTGCTTAATAGTAACAGGTTTTTAGCTTGATGTAGTGAAAAACTATTGACAACAGACATGGGTGATAGTTGCACAACATAGTAAATGTACGTAATGCCAATGAATTGTACACTTCAAATGGTTGAAATTGTAAGTTTTCTTTTAAATATTTACCAAAAGAAAAGTAGTAAATAAAAATAGAGGACATACATTTATACATTAGAAATAGAAACAAGACAGAAATGCAGGCCCAGCACAGACTAAAAGAAAGTGAATGACTATATGACAGTGAATTTGAAAACTTTGTCAGCATTGAATGTTTCTAGGAAAAACAACAACAACAATAACTTGATAAATAAATAAATTAATTAATTAATAAATTAATTAATTAAAATAAAATAAAGAGGCCTAAACTATGAAATAAACAAGCAGTAAAATGTCAACTACTGCTCCCCAAAAAGAGGCTCAGATGTTTTTACAGGATAGTTTTACTTAGCTTCCAAAAATAGGAGTGGAATTTCTGGGTCATGTATTAATTCTTTGTTTAACTGAGACACTGCCAAACCGTTTTCCAGAAGTGCTGCAACATTTTAAATCCCACCAGGAATGCATGAGGCTTCAAATGTCTCCACATCAACACCACTTACTTTCTGTTTGTTTTTGTTTGTGTTTTACTACAGCCATCCTAGCAGGTGTGAAGTGATATCTCTCCTGCTGCTTTTAAGATCCTGATTGTCTTTACCTTTCAACAAGATGACTAGATTGTGTCTAGGTATATATCTCTTTAGAATATCTTGCTTGAATTTAAGCTTTGAGAATCCTGAAGGTCTAAATTGGGTATAATTTCATTCATTGTCTGCTAACTAGATCCAAGGTTTACTAGCATGCTAGTGTAAATTTAACACCCTTTGTGGGTTTTTAGATAAATGTTAGAGCTTCAAGTTTAACTTCTTTACTTATTGATCTAAGAAGAGGAGGCCCTAATCTTAGAATTCCATAGACTAATTGCTATCTGCTCCAAGGAAAACAGAGCTTTATACTGATTTATTCTCCTTTCATTTCAGCTCACTGTTCTTTTCATTAGATATGTATATATTCTTGTTAACTAGCAATGCTCTGAAGAAAAATATGGTGTGTGTTTTTTCAGTAGGTAGACCTCTCAGAATACTTCATCTGTCATCTTATTAAAAGAAGAAATGCATGATCCACTTTACTCCAAACATTTCAAAATAGATCCATGAGTGCATTTCATTTAAAATTAAGGAACATCGCCTTTAAAATGGCTTAAAAAGCCTAATACACTAGTAGATACAAAATATGTGTCTAATAAATGACTCACTGATTGAATTGCTAATTCTATGCAAATCTTTTAATAGTCATTCTTGTGTAATCATGTCCTAAAGAATTTGGACATCCATTTAATGGTAGACTTTACTTTGCCTGAATTGTAACTGAGACTCATGCATGTATATATGCCACGGTGAGAACTCTATCCATTTTAAAGTGATGGGTTAATTACTAAATAATCCATATATTTTCTGGTAAGCACTTAACCACTGAGCTGTCACTAAAATTTGAGACAGTTGTAATTATTGAACAGTTTCAATGACACCCAATCACTGAGAAGCTAGAATAGTCTGATTTGTAGAAAACATGCATTATAATTTAATTCACTGAGGCTTAATTTAAACATTGCTTCTAAAATAGTAGTTTAAAAGTAAAATCTACATATTAAAAAAGAAACAAAAACGATCTTTCCCTCAAATGGTCACATTAATATAAATAAAGCATGCTAATAAAACTCAAAAATAGTACTTTAGATACTCCCAATAGAGAAAATGTTATTTAGTAGAATGTATAAAGGTAATTTGGAAAATTTTAAAAAAGAAAACAACAACACACTATACTTTTGTCTGTGCAAGAATAGAAAATGTAACATCAGGAGTGTGATGTGAAATTTTCTACAGATTCTACTGTAATATGGAGTTGACCAAATAGCCATTTTCCATCCCTTTATCTTGGCATAATGTGGAAATAAAGTAGAAAGATTTTTAAAAATCAATAAATCATCATCAATATAATAGGAATGCTTTCTTTACATGTTTATTTGGCATTAGGGCTGAAATATTTAGTAGGGAAACAGGAATAATATCATGCTTATTAGTAAAGAAAGAAATGTCATATATTTTGCCTTATTTGCCTTATTATTAATCACTCGTGAGTAGAAAAAGAGAGCTGCATTTAACTCAGAGTACTGCCAAAAAACTTGTAATAATAAAATGTAGAAATTACTTATAACTGTCTTGATTTTTAAAAGCAATTACTTCCATTTGTAGGGGGGTAATTCCAAATGGCTTATACGGTGCTGCTTATTGAGGGTTATTTAAAACTTTGAAGCTACTAAGGCAGTCAGTTAAGAATAATCTCATGCATTTTAACATTGGCTTTACAGAAGTTTGAAATCTGAAAATAGCATTAAACATTAAATGGTAAATAGTTTCATTTCCGATAAGTTTCAATACATGGATTTTTTAGGCTATTTTGATAAAACTGGTATAAAACTTATGTCTCCTAATTTTCAATCTCTGCATTATTCACAGAGCCATGATTTCTACATCATTATATTTTATGAAGTCATGTGAAATTCATGCTTAATTTTAAGCTGCATATCTGTTACCCAGGAATATTTAAACTTGACAAATATTTATAATGTGTAAGACACTAGGCTCATTATTCTACATGCATTGCTTTGTTTTAACCCTAAAACTATATGTAGTGCATATTTGTACATTCGTTTGGCCACTTAGCACCTAAATATCCTCCTTGAATTTGAGGAATTAGGAGCCTATTTCCCAATGAGCAGAGTATAGGCATTTGACCTAAGGATCAGGAACTATGGATTCTGGCAGAGAGTGGCAAAAGCAACAGAAACATCTAATTTTAGATGTAATCGTGTTTATAATACTAAAGTCTTAGAGCAGCATTGTCCAATAGGAAAAAAAAATACCTTCTCGAAAATCAGAACCAGAAGGCATGCCACACTGTAACAGAGTAAGGTCCTAGACCAGTGATGGTGAACATTTTGAGCTCGGCGTGTCAGCATTTTGAAAAACCCTCACTTAACTCTGGTGCCATGTCACATATAGAAATTTTTTTGATCTTTGAAACCATAGTAAAACAAAGACTTATATTTTTGATATTTATTTTATATATTTAAATGCCATTTAACAAAGAAAAATCAACCAAAAAATGAGTCACCTCTGACACGCATGTCATAGGTTTGCCATCACTGTCCTAGAGAGATGGAGTTCTGCTACTTGCCAGGCTCATCAGGGAACTCATTCCACTTCCAGAGAAGGTAGTCTCTCCACCAATCTTGTCCAGCAGGGTATTGCTGTATGAATTTCAATACTCTTGTCTTCTGAATGGGAGTGTTTAAGACAGTTACCACCTTTGTTTTCTATCATTATATACGGATGTGATGATACCCTGTCTTTTGACCATAGGTCTCTGGATAATGGGAAACTACATTGGAAATAATGGAGATGCCAGTACAACACTTGGACATTCTAAACTCATTGCATGAAGTGACAGGCTAACATTTTGGGATTTCTCCACGGATATAGGTGAAGAATACGTTTTGTGTGTAGGCTTTTGGGGTTTTTTGGGGTTTTTTTGTTTTTGTTTTTGTTTTACAAAGTGAATGCAGAGGAAGATGTATCTATGTGGAAATCTGGTAATCAAAAGGGAGCACTGTGGCAGAAATAATCAACTGCCTTCCCACAGCCCTCTCCTTTGTTCACCCGGACCTTTCTCTCTTAAGAGTACACAGGTTTTGTTTAACTATGTATCTTACTCTACATATCCACATGATTTATGGATTGCTGACCCCATTCTGAGTTCTATGGAATGGTTCTAATCAGCCTGTGCTGATCTTAGCAGTCTCATTTCAATTTGTCATGGGTAAGATTACATATTAGTATGTGACCTAATTCTGATCAGGGAAAAGTGAGAAGAAATCTACTGGAAGGCTTTTGCGAAAGGATTCTTGGTGCTCAAATTAAATGCTAAGTGTAAAAAAAGTCAGACAGAAAAGAATAAGAACTGTAAGATTTACTCATATATGGGATAGAAAACAAAAAATAACAAATAAAAAAGCAAAACAAATAAAAGGAAAACTCAGATACAAACAACAGAATCATGGTTACCAGGAGGGGAAGAGTCAGGGGAGGACAAAGAAGGTGAACTATGTCAAATACATGGTGATGAAAGAGACATAGCTTTGGGTGGTAAGCTTACAATAAGAATACACAGATGTCGTATGATAAAGGTGTATGCTTAAAATTTATATAATGATATTAACCAGTGTTACCACAATAATTTAATTAAATAATAAAGTAAGAAGAAAACCAAAGAATCAGTCTGCTTTGGAAGTGACTGAATGTATTGACTGGCACTATTACAGCCATTGTGTAACGTGGTTTGAGGACAAAGCCAGGGCATGAAGATGCCCAGAGCCAATATTAGGTGTTTTTACTGTGTACCTGAGGACTGCATACCTCTGGACAGCATGTTGTGCCAAATAATGCATTTCCTTATTACTTAAACCATTTGATTTATGGTTTTCTGTACTTAAAACTGAAAACTTTCTAGTGGATAAATAGGTCTAATCTATTCTCTTTTTAAAGAAATACCTTGTTCAAATAATTTGCCCAGATTTATTTGGCAAACAATGATAGTGCTAAAATCTATTTCAGATTTGTCTGATGCCACAATCTGTGTGCTTAAACTTCACACTATTCTGTGTTTGTATAGTAAAGTCTGCAATTTAGGAAATCCTCTCTGTCTGCCAAATACTGCATAACAATTTCTAACTATGCTCTTTGATGTTGGGCATATGCCCTATGTGTTAAATACCTAGTAGTGTTGGCAAGGGAAGATAATTTCTGATATCTAGTGTCAAATCCTTGGGGGAAATACAGGAAGGATGGGTTGGAATAAGCTATTTTATCTTCTATGGTAAAGTCTATTTGTTTTTGTTGTTTGTCTTCTTCAAAACAAATCTGAAAGCAAATGAAATTTCTCAATATTTCTTTAGCACCTGACGCTGGTATTAGGCATTTGTACCAATATATTTAGTAGAGAATTAAAATAAACCCTTCATGATGTTCAACTAAACAAATTAATGGTAGCTTAACTTCAATATCATGCTATACTTTTTAGTGAGACAGAATGATAGAATCAAGTGCATAAGCAAAGCCTAGGGTATTAAGGCCCATCGCTGCCATATAATGTTATATTATTTGGAGAGAGTCTCTGATAGCTATAAAAAGTTCATACTTTTTTCATATTGAAGCAAGTATCTAATTAAAGTTTATAAAACAACATATATGTACTTGATATATAGTAGATCCTCAATAAGTAGCAGTTATTATTAGCTATGATAACTAATTCAGCATAAAATAGATGCTCATATCTCTTCACAGTAAATCTTGAGGATAAAGTTCTCTTTCTTTCTTTCTTTCTTTCTCTCTTTCTTTTTTTTTTTTTTTTTTTTTTTTTTTTTTTTTTTTTTTGGCAATGCCTCTATGATTCAAAGAGAAGAGATTTCCCCCAAACTCTATGCTGCTAGAAAATTCTCTTTTCTGGAAGTAGTGTTCTCCATTATGTTCACTTTAGAACATTAATAATTCACTCCAACATTAACAAGTATTTTTGTTGCCAGATGAGGAAATCGAGAATGCAAAATATATGCTTAAATACAAAAATATACACAGTTTAATTAAGTTTCAGCTATGCAATGCCATGTCACACAATCAATTTAACATCCAATTAAAGCACTTCCTTTTTCACATACTTTCCAGAGACCTTGACAATCACAATACGATGGGGAGACACGAGGTAAACAAGACCCATGCGGCGCTCTGTATTAAATGCTTCTGGACATGGACATACAGAATTACAGGGAAGCAGAGATGAGAGCCCCTAATCCAACTGGAGAGGTAAGAAGAAAGATTTCCCCCAGGGTAAAACTCCCAGGCAGTGCAATGGAAGGTGAAGATGGGAACTGGGAAAGAACACTGTAGGGGAATGGACAAAACATGGCACAGTGGGAAGGAATATTCTTTTTGTTTCTGCAATAGAAACTGTGAGAGAAGAAGTGATGAGAAGGAAAACTAAAGATGGAGGCAGGAAACAAATGGTGTTAAGAACTTTGTAAATGAAGAGCTGCAAGCAGTGAGTTTTGGGCAAAGGGTTGACTGGGTTGCATTTGCTTTTCGCTTGCTTACTTTGGCAGCAGGAACCATCTGAATTTGAAGGGGAGCAGGGCAAGGTTAGGGTCAAGAACTTAAACTGGCTTTGGAAGTGGGAGTGAAGAAGAGTGGACTCCCTCATGATTCTTTACCCCAAATAAAAATAATTGTAATCATTTTTACCTTTTTTTCTTTCTTCATACATATAAAAACACTATTCAAAAGCCCACTACAAAAACTATGGCTCTCAGGACTATTTTACCAAATTTTATTGAGTGTAAAGCCTAATTCAGACAGAGCAGAAGATGAAGTACATTTGTTTTAAAAGTCACATTTCAGAACAACCCTAGAATGTGCCTGTTTCTGTAATACATATTGTATGTGGTATGTATTTCATATGCTTATGGAAAATTAGTGTTTAATAATTGTTTAATTAGTAAGCATCTCAATTTGCATATTTTCGTAAAAAGAAATTTACAAAGCTAAATTTACGTGAAATAGGTAAATACTGTAAGATATAAAAAGCTTTAATATGACACATGCAAATCAACATTTACTCATTTGAAAGTAATTCTGTCTCTTTAAAATAAAGAATAGGTCTCAGGTTCTAGAAGAATTATACATTGTAACAGAATACATGGATACTTTATTACAGAAGACATATTCCAGGACTGAACTAGACCATATAAAATGAGAAGTGCCAGCCTAGGCAGTTCTCTAGGTTTGTCCACGTTGCTGCCAGCATCAGGTTAATAGTTTCAGTTCTTACAAGGGCTCATATATTAGAGGCAGGGGAGGACGGGAGCCTGGAGACTCAGAAAGATATTGATAGGATGATGAAAGCTTTCAGCTTTGTTTTATTTTTCTCATGCCTTTTGTGTCACTACACGGCCTTCCCCTTCAGGGGACGGCTGGAATGTAACAGCGACAGATTAAATATGGCATTACAAATGTTTCACTGAAGGGAAGAAGCTACAAAAGTAAAAATAAAAATTGCATCAAATCTATAACATAACTGTACAAAACTGTAGGATCTTTTCTGTCATTTAGTCATGCTTAGCTACTGGCGGACGTAATTTAAATTTCATTATACATATAATTTATCAACTTGAATTTAAAATTTTTGAAGAAAATGCTTTTGGATAATGTCATTGGTTTTAGGAGGATATTCATTAAAAATTTTTATATGTTCGGTTGTACATATCCAAATATTTTCGAAACAAATAAAAATGAAGTTATTAAAATGAGTTTGATAAGAAAGGCCTTTGGCTGTTTTATTTTCCTCTTTAGTAATGGGTCAGCCTAATCCATATCTATTTGTTTCTCCATTTATACATCTATATCTATTTTTATACAAAGAATCTTTAACTTGAAACTTTCTTAAAAAATGAGATTCATTCAAAATGATTAAGCACAACACTATGGTAGTGAGAATCACCTACAATACACTTTCACATGTAATGAATCATGAAGCGGATTCTAATTCCCACCCTCATCAACCTGGCTAGCACCCTTCACCCTGCCCTGGGATCCCCTGAGGCCCCACCCCACCCACCTTTCAGGTCCAGCCAACCGCTTCCAGGGGCTTTTCCATTCAAATGGCCTGTCTCCTCTGCACAGGTTATGAACTTCCCTAAAACCTCTCAAAGGCTCACAACCCCCAAATCAAGCAGTGGCTGGCCTCCTCGTGCCCTGTACTGCTTGCTAAGGGCCCCCCTTAACATTTCTAGCTGACGATGGGCAGCTGGAGCAGAAAACAACACCCCAGAATGGTGACTACAGCTCTCAGCAACTCCAAGGCTGTCATTAAGATAACCTTCTCATCTATAATAAAGTATCTCAGTTCCTTTTACAGGCTCTTAGCAGAAGACCATTCTGACTTCTTAGAAGCATCTGTTCACGGCTCTGATGACTAATTTCAGCAGGGATTCGCCACGAGGATATTCCGAGTTCTGAAATGTGTGAGAGCCTGTGTGATCTGCACAGTAGAAAGTGAAGCATCAATGCTGTTGGAGGCATTAGGTCTCAGAACACTCTGGGTGAATGCTGCTGCTGGTGCTAGTAGCAGCAGCAGCAGTAACATTTATTGTTATTATTATTATTATTATTATTATTATTATTATTTCACTACCCTTTTCTGAACACGTACCATATTCTAGATTCTGTTCAAGTGTATAATGTGGATTATCTCATATAATCCTTCCTAAACCCCCATGAGGAAGGTGTTATTATCTTTGTTTATTATTGAGACAACAAAAGCCGAGGTAGGTTAAATGGGTGGTGATCTGTGATTCGTTATATCATTATGCAATATGTATGTTTGCATACGAACAGAAATTTTTATGTTTTATGTTAGAATATGATAAAATCGTAGCACTGATGGTAGAAAATACAGAAAAGAAGGAGAATAAGTATTTTATTTTTATCCTAAATGGTATAACAGGTAGGTAGGTGGTGACTCACCTTCTGGAGAAAGTAAAATGTTGATTAAAGAAAACACGATGAAAGTCTCATGTTATTAAAAAAAACAACATGATGTTGCTTCAGTTTTCAAGATGTAAAATGAAACGACATCTAACTTTATTAAAACTACAATCTAGAATATTGGTCATGTAATTATGGAATTAACCAATATACATGTGATGAGCTGTTAAAATACTATTTTAAGAATAAGTGAAATATAATGCTTCTAAAATAAATAAACATATGCTATGCAAAGAAGAGAGATTTTGTTCTTTTTTTCTTTATTACTTCTCTGTGCCATCAGTTGGAAAACTGATAATCATAAGCAGAAAAATAAATTTTAAAAAATTGTATTTATAGAAATAAAAAAGATATAATATGAAAACTGTACAATTCTAGGAGCTGTTTTAAAGATTATAAAATAATCATACATAAGTCATGAATAAATTCAGCTTACGTATTTTTACAGCCAGTAGAGTGCCTTGCACACAGTAAGTTATAAATATTTGGGAATTGTTTCACTAACGTAAGAATATAAATGTTTTATAATTCATTATTTTATTACATTTAGGTGATTTCTATAATATGAAACTGCATACAATATTTGCTTATACAGAAATGTAAAAATTTATACAATCAACACCATATACTTGTTAAATATTTATTGTGTGCCAGACACTTTTCTACACCCTAACTCAAACAACTCTCCCTCTCTCGTCATTATGAAAGAACGCTTCCCATTCCCTAACTCTTACTCAAGATGATTAACAGGCCCTTTAATTAACAGATGTGACAAGCTGTGGTTTAGCTTGAAGATGTTTTGGTATCTCTTTTACACAAGCAATTCTTCTTTACCTGACCTCTATTTTACCACCTGCTCCCTTTTTGCCTGTGTTTTTCACCATGAAAGGCATCATTATGGGTAGATGAGGACATCTGGACATAAACGCTTTCCATGAATACTTCCTCTCACCTAAGTAGAAATATCATCTTTCATTGCTAGGGATAGAGGGAAGGCATGGAATGAAAATGGCATGGAATTCTGGAATAATGAAATGATATTTAAATCTGTCTACTGATAAAGGGATCCCTCTTGGGGACAAAAAAGAGAGACAGAATGGGACACAGTCAAGATTTTAAGCTTGGCCTTTGTCATTTTTTTTTTTTTATATCTTAGAGAGTAATTAGAGTTCTCTGTCTCCTTTGCTGGACAGAGTTTCCCATTTAAGACACCATTCCTTAAAAGTCACTTTGGAAAAGTCACCAATTTCCTTGCCCCTTCTCTTTCTCACCTGTGGTAAACAGAATAATGGCCTCTCCAAGATGAAGATGCCTTAATCTAGGGAACCTGTGAATATGTACCTTACATGCTAAAAGGGACTTGCAGGTGTGATTAAGGTTAAGAACACTGAGATGAACAATTTATCCCGGATATTCAAGGTGGGCCTGATCTAATCACATAGTCCTTAAAAGTGGAAGAGAATGGCAGAAGACTGTGGCAAAGAAATGTGACACCAGAAGAAATACACCTGCCTTTATTGGATTTGAAGGTGGCTGGGAATGGCCCTCAGCTAAGAGCCAGCAAAGAAACTGAGGACCTTGGTCCTACAACCACAAAGAACTGAGTCCTGCCAACAGCATTAATAAACAGAAAACATTCTTCCCTAGAGCTCCAGAAAATCAGCTTCCTGAGGCCTTAATTTTTTGTGGTGAGACCTGTATTGAACTCGTGACCCAGAGAACCATCCTATCTAATAATAGACAAACATAGTGCTTGACCATACCTTCACCACGCCTCCCATTGGCTTATCAGTGTGATATGCAAATTAACCACCAATTTGCATACTGCAGGCAGGGTGGGACAGCGCCATCCCGCCTGCCCTGCCGCCATCTGGGCCTACTATTTGCGGCCCAGGGTGGCGGGTGTCCATGTGCGACCCAACCCGGGGTGGCGCCCCGACCCCCGGATCGGCCCTGCCGTGTGCGCGACCCAGGGAGGCGGAGCAGGCACCAAGGGATCGGGCCTGCCATCTGCCACCCGGGGAGCAGGCCTAAGCCAGAAGGTGTTTATCTCCCGAGGGGTCCCAGACTATGAGGGGGCACAAGTGGGGCTGAGGGGCACCCCCCCCACCTCCCCCACCAGTGCACAAATTTTTGTGCACCGGGCCTCTAGTCTATATATCTATAAAAGCCTAAGCAACTGGAATGACTGGAATGACCAGAACAACTGGTTGCTATGATGCACACTGACCACCAGGGGGAAGATGCTCAATGCAGGAGTTGCCCCCTGGAGGTCAGTGCGCTCCCACAGCCAACCTCCCCTAGCCGGCCGACCTCCTGTGGTTCCTTCCCTTCACCCCCGGCAGGCCCTGATCGCCTGATTAGGGCTGGCCACTGGGCTGGGACAAAGAACTGGGGGTGGGTGGTGTGGACACAGCCCCTTTCCCAGGGGGTTGAGGGCCGGATCCTCCTTGGGGATGACAGCCAATCTCCCATGCACTGTCCCTCCCCCGGCTTGCAGGCGCCCATCAGCCCGCCGCCCTTCTGCTGCTGTGGCAGTGCAGCGCCAAGGGAAGGAGGAGGGGGGGAGGGGGGAAGCCTGGGGGTGGCGGAGCCCCAACAATGGTGGCAGCAGCATCCTGCATCCTTTCCTTCCACTCCCAGCCAGGCGACCATTGCCTCCTTTCTGGCCTGGCCCTAATCGGCCTGGCCCTGATCAACCCTGATCGCTGGCCAGACCTAGGGACCCTACCCATGCACAAATATCACGCACAAATTTTATCACCTCTAGTAAGGTGATAAATATGTGTTGTTTTAAGCAACATTTATGATAATTTGTTACAGCAGCAATAGAACCATCACCATCATAATGCCATCTAACCATCATAACTTTTACATTCTTTAGTGTGGCCACTTGCCTTTCAAATTTAGACAAGTCATTTAAGTTAACTAAACTGGTTTCTGCATGTATAATATGAACACAATAATAGCAAATACTTAATATATTTAATGAGAGGATTAAGTGAGATTATATATAACAAGAGCTTAGAGTAATTCCTGTTATGTGCACTCAATTCTTGTCCATTTTAATGTCTCAATATCCTATATAATAAAAGGCCAGCAACCATAATGATCGGAACGGCTGCTCAACCAGTTGCTATGCGGTGCATTGACCACCTCTTGGTCCCCCCCTCACCCCTTGGGCCTGCAGGCTCCGATCGCAGCATGGCGAACAGGGAACCACGGGGAACCTGGTGGGTGGTGGCAGGGCAGGACTGGGGACTGGTGAGCCAGGAGGAAGGTGACCCTCATCGCAGGCTAGGGCTAGAGACCCTACCCAAGCACGATTTTATGTGCTGGGCCTCTAGTTATTAATAATATCTGTCTTCTTACCAGGCAGTTCTTAAACAGAAATAGTCCTCATTTACCCATCAATTTTAGACTAAATTGGTGTAATAGGGTTTGTCAAACCTTTCCCAAACATCCTATTACTCTTTCTTCCATGGTATAGGATTTCTAGCTGATGCCAAGTTACCCTAAATAAAAGAATATTTTCCATCTCTCTTGTAGCTGAGCGTGACCATGTTCCTAAGTCTTGGTGTAAACAAACAAACAAATAAATAAATAAATGTGTGTGTGTGTGTTTTAGCAGATTGCAGAAACCTTTCTTAAGAAATAGCTTGCATTGGTCCATTGCCCTCCACCCCCATCTTTTTTATCTCTTCCCACAATATGCCATATAGAATGTGTGAGACATCATGCTGGAACCTGAGGGTAGAGGTCCCTCCCTAGGAATGGCAGAGGAGTGAGTTTGCCTATGTCACTGAGGAATTCCTAAAGCAGAGCCCCTGTGAGTCTTGGACCACATCTTGTTTAAATCTCTCTTGTAATGGGGTTTTCTGTCACTGACAGACAACCTAGTCCTAACTGGTAAGTCTGTGTATCCTGCTACTTTTAACTAAGGATTTCTTTGTCTAGTCTCTCATTTTCCTCTCCTAAGCCAGGCCCCCAAAATTTTATTTGGTTGTATAAAGTATACTAATTGTCACCATTTATGTGAATTAAAATTTACGCTTAATTATCAGACAACACAGCTCTGATCATTCAAAAACAATTACAATATTGAAATTAATATGGTAGGAACACCAATAGTTAGTAATGGGAAGAGGAGTGGGGGAAAAAAATAACTAAAACTTTTCCTTTTTTTTTGGTAAGAATCACAGTTCTCAGGAAAAGCTAATAAATATGCAAATACACCGGTGAGATTTTTACATGGGAACATTTAATCAGTTATTTCAATATTTGTTTGAAATTCTCTCACCTGACATTTAGTACAGCTATTCAACTAAATGCTAAGGATGCAAGGACTCAAGCATGATTTTTGTCTTTAAAAATTAAAGAAAATAGATGAGTAAACAGAAAATAACAGTATAATGCAATAATTGGTGAGCAAGTATGCAGAGCAGGATCCTAAACTAATCTAAGAGGGAAGACAGGAAAGGCTTCCCTGAAAAAGCAAAACATGGGTTGAAGCCTAGAGAACAGCCAAGAATAACCAGGACCACACGTTTAAAGAGGCACAGCTTATGGAAGCATATTCCTTAAAGAGGGAGCCGCGTGTCCCCAAAACAGAGGGCTCAGGTAATGCACTGACATGAAGTAGACTATTGGGGCATGAGCCCAGAAAGGTAAGAGTCATTCAGATTGCAGATCTATTTAATATTTTATCAAGGAACTAGATATTTTATTTTACAATAAAATGTCGCACTGGATTTGTCAACAGTCTTTGGGTAAGCAGTAAAATGAGATGAAGTTTCGCTAGTTGAAAAGTTGATTGATAATTTAAAAAAGAGAAATAATGGAAATCTAGAGGAGAGAATTAAGCAACTCTGAGGCATATTAATGAGTCAGATTTTTTATTTAGATGTGTAAATGAAGAAGAAAAGAATTTACAATGAAAAGAGCTTGAATTCAGAATATTGAAGAACATAAATTTTAATGACATGGCAGAAGAAGATGAGTACTGAGAAAAGACTGAGAAGGTAGGAGAAAATTCAGGAATCAGAAAATAAATTTTAAAAAAAGCCAGCGGAAGAGAAAGTTTCAAAAAGCAGGAAGTAATCAGCAATGTCAATTATACCCTACCTATATTTTTTAAATTAATTTGTATTGTTTAAACTATATTTTATTATAAAATATAACATGTACTATTGAAATTTAAAACAGAATGCTTTTGTGAGCATAAAAGAAATAAAATAAATGCATTGTTCTATCCAAAAATAATCCTTTTAACATTATGTAATATTTATTTTTAGTTTTTCTCTGTTAATATTTGTGAGGTTTTTTTTTAGAAGCCAGAGTTTATTTCTATTTAAAACAATGCTCACAGGGGCTTAAAGGGTCCAAAAGCCCAAAGATATTTGGGTTTAATAAAAATTATAGTCTAGTCTAGTGTTTGCTGTCGCTGCCTCCATTTTACAATAGATTTTCTGAGCCTCTGGGTGTTTCTAAGGTTTGATAATTCTTCTAAGCTGAAAGGTGAATCTGAATTTTGATGTGCTTCATAGAAAATGAACATTACAATAATAACAGCAAAAACCATTCAGAAACAGCCATTATCATTTCAAGAGAAAAATGTGAATGATTCCATAAGAAAGCTGCCACAGCAAGTCCCAGTAGCAAAATGATTAATCCAAACTAAAAAATCCAGATACAACTGCCCACATCTTCGGGAAACCATCCCTGCCATATTCTCACAACCAGCTCTGCTGGTTGGAGCTTGAGAAAGCGGGATCCTGATGAGTCTTATCTGGTATTAAATGCAGCTCTCGGACAACGGAAACCGGCAAACCCCCTTAGAGACGAAATTGATATTTGTTTATTTTTAGATGGCTACTCAATGTGCCCGCCTAGAGTAATTAATTTTATATAAAATATTTCAACTAAGTAAGTCATGTTGACAAGAGGACAAGTGCTGGGAATAATCAAGAAGTGCTATACCGGCGGGTGTGAGTGAGTCAAGAGGAGGGGAAATGAAGGTCAGCACCACGGATAGTTCCCCGACTCCCAAGTTGGGGGTGTCTTGTAAGTGGAGATCACAGCCACTCTGCCTGGCTTGGGGATAGTAGCTTCTAGTTTGTTTCTCTGATTTCTAACCTATTGATCTGCACTGTACTCCTGAGCTCTTTCTGAATCGTTACTTGGTAAGACTTGGTAAGCCCAAGTGGCGTTGATTTCAGTTTATCCCTGAACTTCCGCCTCAGGTTCGCTCCCTCAGGTTTCTCTGAGTGGAGCAGACACTGTCAGTCAGACACTGTCAGTACTCCACCCAGATCTCCTTGGGTGCTTCTTGTCCTTTCTGTGAACTGTTTGCTACCTCCCATACTCATTTGCCTCTAAGTCTTCTGGAGACTGCCTTTGGGCTGTGGGAACTAACTGCTTTGTCCTACATGAGCTCTGAAGGGCCAGGGTAAGCCTGAGCCCATGATTATGGCTTATAGAGTAAGAGATCCCAGCTCTCCTGCTCCAATTTGGGATAAACTTTCAGATGTAATGTGCATTGCCTGGAATCAGACTGCACCTGGGATTTGGCCTGAACTCGCACTCTTACTTAACTACTTATTTCCTATCTTACTTCCCACTGTCTCAGTAGTTTCCTGGGCACACTTTCTTAATAAATCACTGGCAAACAAATCCTCACCTTAGGTGTGCTTTTTGCAAAAGACAGCTGCAGTCTATAAAAAAATAACACTCTAGTCTCTGGCTGAGGTCTCAGACCTGGCACTGAAGTTTGGCATTTGTCCCCAAACTCCAACTATTTGGCACAGAGAACTAGTGCCTAAAGTGGTCAGGCTAAATTAGGTGGCAAAAGGGTAGCTTCAGTGATGGAACAGTGACAATATGGAAAGACTCCTAATAATAGTGTTATGGTGGAAGTCAAAGGTGTTTTCTGACACCTGCAGAGTTTATAGGGAGGAGTACTGAGTGGGTATTTTATGGGTCTAAACACAAACCATGGGCTTAAGTGTTGCATTAAATATATGAATAAAATATCTCAAATTTAATTATTTTACCACATTATAAAATGGACCTTCACTACTTCTTTAATGAATAAAGAGGAGAATAATGGACCTTCTAGAAAGGGATAGTAACCCCCACTAGAAAAGGTTGGCTCTGTTTCCTGCATTTACATTTGAAAAGGTGAGGAGAGAAACTCCCATCTATCCTGTCACTTCAACAGAAACCAAATCCCTGTGAGGATAATAGTGAAATTTTATCAGAACTATATGAAACAGCCAGTCACTCTGTTTTATGATAACATTAGAGAAAATAATATACAAGTATAAATATGATTTAATATAATATAAATATAGTTTATATTTATTTATAAAGCAGTATAATGACAACAAAATATTTTCTATCCACTGCCCACTAATGCCAAATAATTTCTCACATATTCCATATACATTGCTTATTCTTATCTATTAGTATTTTTATTTATTATGCAACAAATGTTAACTGAACACCCACTATTAGCTAGGTACTATTTTTTATGTTTGGACATCCTTAGTTACTCAACATATCTAAACCTATGTATTATAGCTTATCTGATAATATCATCCACCTAAAATAATCTTTGAAATAGGTCTGGTATAAATAATAGGCATAGATAATACTTCACATTTTCAAGATAATTTCCAATGTATAAAGTTGTTTAGCTTATTAACTTGTGGCTCCTCCAACACTTGTATGGAATGGAAGGTATGGATGATTATTCCCGCTTGAAATATGAGGAAACAAGAGTCAAAGAGGTGAGCTAATCTACATAAGAATTCAGGGCTTTGTCTCTTAAATCAAAACTCTGTCCATAGATTATCTATAATAATAAAAGCATAATATGTAAATAGACCGAAAGGCTGAACAGCAGAACGACCTTCTGGACAAACACACTATGACACACACTGGTACCAGGTCAGCCAAGGCGTGTGCAATGCGATCTGTCAGGGGGCCCCCGCCATCGCCCCATGATTGTCCCACAGAGGTAGGCCTGCCCACCCACTGCAGCCCACTGGTTGGTGGCCCGGGCCTCCCTCTTTGGGGCGATTGATCACGGAGCCCCTGTAGATCACCCCAAAGAGGGAAGCCCAGGCTACCTGGCTGGTGGCACTGTGGGCTGTGGCAAGTGGGCGGGGTCTCCCTATTCAGGGCAATTGATGATGGGCTCCTGGACTGTGAGAGGGTGCAGGCTGAGCTGAGGGACCCCCATTCCCCCCCCCACACACAGTGCATGAATTTTGTGCACCAGGCCTCTAAATCTATCTATAATAAGAAGAAAGTTACTATACGTAAATCAGGAAGTTCCAAAGTGGGTTCTTAAATATACAATTTTAAATCATGCGAGTCACTGATCCTCTTCACTGATATACCTAGGTTATAGTAAACAACATTCTATGAATCCTTAGGTGCAAATATGAGCCAAATTTTTTTTAAAAATTAAATATTCAGAGCCTTTTAGTACAAAAAGATATTGGGCTTTTGGTTAGTGTTATGCAACATTAAAACAAAAGAGTAAATTCCTATTCTTTGATGATCAATTTTATTTCTCTGACACTTAAGATGCCTGCTAACCTTCTGAGAGTTATAATCTAAACTGAGGTTGACCTCATGTGCCTGTCTTTATTCTCTCTGAATTATATTCTTCTATGCTCAGTTAATTTAATCTTTTATTACTCCCAATGGGTTTTATTTTCTCCATTGTGAGAATTGCTGACATCCTGGAGACATCAACATTCTTCTTCTAATAATCATTCAATGTGGATAAAAGTGCATTCCACTTAAAGTGAGAACAAAAACTGGTCAAAAATTTAAAAATAATTGTTTTTCACATATTTCCTCTTGATTGTGCATATTACACTGAATAATTATTTAATTGAAAAGACTATTTGACTTCACCTTTAATTTATATGTTCATATTTGAAGAATCACTTCTCCAAAGGACATTAGAAACCCAAGAAGTTAAAGGTAGCTAACATTACCATATATTGGGGTAGATTTCTCCTGCTTATATATAGACAAGAACAGAGGAAATGTGCATATTATCAATTAGCAAAATATTCTGCAATGTATCAGAGGACAAATTGGGAGAGCTAAACATTGCAACAGACTCCTTATGCTAGATCAGAAGAAAACAATAGAAATAGCAACTGTATTATTATTTCCCCGCCTCAATATTCCTTGGTGACAAGTAATAAAAAAACTATTTTGGCTGACTTTAGAAAAATATGCACGTATATAACGATATGGGGTAGTTCATAGAAATAAGAAAAAGCTAAAAATCCAAGATTGAAGAAAGAACAAGAGCCCAGTGAGACTTTGGAAGCGAGGTAATAAGAAAACAACAACAACAACAACACAAAAGTGAACAACGTAAGAAACATAGATGTAATTAAGAATATTGTCTCTGAAAGTTACACTATGGTGTTGGGCAAATTATCTACCAGAATCTGTTTCTTTATCTGAATAATAATGGTACCTACAATATAGGGGTGTTGTTAAGCTTAAATTAAATGTTATATATAAGGGTTTAAAACAATGCCTATTATATAGTAGACATTTAATATAGATTAACTATTGCTATTAAATATTATTCTTGTGTCTTCTTTAACTTTTATTTATTGACTTGAGAGAGAGAGAGAGAGAGAGAGAGAGAGAGAGAGAGAGAGAGAGAGAGACTTGCTACTCCACTTACACATGCATTCATTGGTTGCTTCTGGTATGTGCCCTGACTGGAGATCAAACCCAAAACCTTGGTGTGTCAGTATGATGCTCTAACCAACCATGGGATATTTCCTTATTTGAAATTTGAGTGCGAGTTTTAGAAAGTTCCTATTATAAACTCTTAGATTCTGTGATACCATGTTTTCTATTTTCTTCCTCCAGCACTAAATATGGTGTCTGTCTATACCGTTATTGCTTCTGCTAGTATATTAATTTGTTATTTTCAAATTAAAACACCTGCATAAAAATCCTCCAAATGAATTCCGTGTATTTTAAATAACTAATGTAGATTATATTTCCTGACCAGACCTTGATTGATACATCCTTTGGTATCAAGAAGAGCCCAATAAATAGATTCTCAGAGATAGGATTTAGGAGAGTGCTTTGCTTATTTTTTGGTCTTGACATGGAGCTCCTGGTCTGTAGAAAATGGCATAAAAATTATTTAATTCATTACTTGTGATTAGAATGAAACAGTTATTGAACACAGGCTTGAGGGGGCAAGACAACTGTTTGCTGCATTTGATGACCGTCATACCCAAAACTATTAGGATTATGGAAGGAGATGACTATTGATGGCTTTACTGGAATCAGAAAAAATTCAATTACAGTTTAAGTCATGGTCAGAGAACAAGAGACCTTCTACGGTGACAATGTAGCACTGAGCAGATAGGGCTGAAACTTATTCCCATAATTTAATTACACACATTGCATAATTATAGTGTATGATTAACTTATAGATTCACAATTTCTCATGTGAAAATTAGGGCAATAATTGAGAAGGAGAGTGATCCTGAAATCTGAAATAGAGACATCTGGATGCCTCAGAATAAAGCTGAGAATCTTAAAACCCCAAGTTTTCCAGAATTGCCTCTGTCGATTCCCATCTCTTTCCATGAAGCCCATACAGAAACTTCATTTCAGGCAATTCCCTCGCAATGGGGCATTTCTTCTCCTCAAGAGTCACCATCATCACCTTATATTATCTAAAGAGCAGTCAAACTATTCAATATTTTCCCTGTACAATATGATAGCCGCCAGCAACATGTGGCTATAGATAAGGCAGGGGACTTATCTGAATTGAGATGCTACTTAAGTGTTAAACACACTTTGGATTTCAAAGATTTAGAATGAAAAAAAAAAAGATGGTAAATTACCGTATTAATAATTTTATGCTAATTACATGTTGAAATTATAATATTGGGATTAAATTAAATAGAATACTAAAATTAATTTCATCTTTTAAAAAACAACTACTAGAAAATGTAAAATTAAGTATGTGTCTTACATTATATTTCTACCGGACAGTACTGGTCTAAAGAGCCTTCAAATACTTTTACACATATAGATCAAATATTTTTGAAAACTACTTTCTTACACAATTTTAAACAGGCATCTATTTTTTTTTAAATTCCAAGTGTGAGTAGATGCAAATAATTCATTTTCTACTATACTCTAATTTTACAAATACCTTAAATATTAGTTCCCTTAAAATCTTGCATCATTAGTTTATTTGACTTCTATAAAATATCTATATGTTAAAAATGAATAAACTATAAAATCAATCAGACAAATCAGAAATTATTTCTGTTCTAAAATCCAAACTTTGTGTTTCAATTCAATTGGTATATAACATACTTCTATGTATTGTGAATTCTAGTTCTAGGATAGAAAGAGGTAAACAGAAGGATAGATAGATTAAAAATAGATGTATAGTTGGATGGATGATAGATGATAGATAGATAGATAGGTAAATAGATAGATAGATAGATAGATAGATAGATAGATAGATAGATAGATAGATGATAGATCGATGATAGATAGATAGGTACTTATATGCATAGATGCATACATAAAGATATGGGGTATTTAATAAGTTTGTTGTTTGGCTAAAATAAGATTGTCTCCTTCAAATATATCTTAGTGAATCTATGTTTGGATTTGTTCTCAAGGAATCTTACTTAGGAGCTGTGATTTTGAATTTCTTACTCTGAATGTCCAGAGTTTTATTTACACTCAGGTGAAGTAGGATATTAATATTTCAGCTGGAAAAGCAATGTATGCCTTTCTTTTGACACTGCACAAGATAGTCATAAAAGGGAGAGTGATAAAAGAAAGCAAACAGATAGAAGAGGGTCATCAGGAAGGACAGTGGTAGAAAGTGGAATATCTTAAAATGGTGCCCAGGCTACTCAGGTATACCTTGAGATTAAAGACAAATGCACTAGACCAGTGGTCGGCAAACTCATTAGTCAGCAGAGCCAAATATCAACAGTACAATGATTGAAATTTCTTCTGAGAGCCAAATTTTTAAACTTAAACTATATAGGTAGGTGCATTGTTATTAACTTAATTAGGGTACTCCTAAGGCTTAGGAAGAGCCACACTCAAGGGGCCAAAGAGCCACATGTGGCTCGCGAGCTGCAGTTTGCCAACCATGGCACTAGACCACCTCTAATACTGAGGAAAATCATCTTTATAAAAATTAAGAAACTGTTCAAGACAGAAAATTATTTCACATAGAGCTGATGATAAATGCATATCTTAATGCAAGGAGAATAATTAATTCAATGATCAGATTATTTAAAATATCAACTTTAATATTTTAATTTGCTGTTATGAAGAAATCCTCAATTATACCCACTACTGAAATGCTATAATTAAAGAAAATATTCCCTTACAAAAGCTTGTGGAAGGGATATAAAGCAACCTTAAAATTACGTATTACTTTAAGATTGTAATGCTCAGTCATTACATTTTATTTTAGTAAGTTTAATGGCAATGTTGATAGAATGATCAGTAAAAATGGCTATAATTTAATGTTTAATACTTTTAGTATAAGACACAGCTTTCTACAAATTATTCCGCCACATTATCAAATGTGGAAGAAAACAATATGTAGTGTTTTTCTAAATTAATACGTAAGCCTCATCTCACAAATAACTGAGGAGAAGCAGCAATATTTCTTGATGAGATGGAAACATTTGGCAATGATAATCACTGCCATTTACAGTGATCCTACTCTGAACCAGACATTTCACACTTTCTTATTTAATCAGTAAAACAGCTTTATGATATGGTGTTATTTTGTCTACAGGACTAAAAAACACATAAAACTGTGTTTCAGAGGACTCCAGGAAAAGACCTGCCTAAAGCTGTATAATTAGCCAAGAGGGAAAGCCCAGATAGAAAACCAGTTCTATCCAGTTTCATTCAGTTTCAAATCTCAGAGTTTTTTTCACCTCCCATATATTTGTTTTGGACATTTAGAATACAATGATTACTTTTCAAGTTACCAAACATAATGAAAAATATGAGCAATAATGTTTTGAGGAAATTATAGCTATTGAGGAATCAAGAAGCTGGTTAATAGGAGAGCTGTGTTGTCTATAGTTCATGCCAATAATTGCCTTCCAAAACAAGTTTCTACTGTGATAATCCCTGGAAGCATAACTATAAAAAGTATTTTTCAAACTGTGTGTTGTAACTTCTTAGTGCACTGTGATACTGATTTAGTGAAGCATGAACAATATTTTAAAAATACATTATAATAAATTAGAAAAATAAAAAAGTATACTTTTGTAATAAGATAAAATATAATTTTGTGACACTGTGTGTGTGTGTGTGTGTGTGTGTGTGTGTGTGTGTGTGTGTGTATGATCTGGGACACAATAGCACAATGTAAAATATAATTCTAACTGTGTGTCACGATTAAAAATGCTTGAAAACCAATTTTTATACATTATATGAAAATAGAGGTAAACCAACAGATTAAAAATTAATGTCCTCAGTCAGCTATTTGAAAAAAGTATAAAGAGGTGAAAGTAATATGTCCTCCTTAGAAAATAAATTGGAATTTCTTTTTTTCTTTTCTTTTAGGGAGAAAAAGAAGAGATGAAAGTTTGGTAGATTAGGTAAGATAAACAAGAGGAAATGTGACAACCTCTGTGAAACTTCAGGTAACTCAGTAATGAGAATAAATTAAATTTAGCAGAGCAGATATCTTATAGAATAGAACATAATTGCCAAGTTTTGATGAAAATTACAGGTAATTACCATGACACAAAAAGATTTTATATCTCCATGCAAGATTAATTCAAAGTGTTTGTTCTGTATTTTACAATGAACTCACTCTATGCTTGTCTTAGTGTAAGTTATTTACATCTTAGAGTGAGCTATACCCTCATAAATAGGATAAGCTGTGTATCTTATAAAGTACACAGCTCTGCCCTAACTGGTTTGGCTCAGTGGATAGAGCATCGGCCCGTGGACTGAAGGGTCCCAGGTTCGATTCCGGCCAAGGGCATGTACCTTGGTTGCGGGCACATCCCCAGTGGGAGATGTGCAGGAGGCGGCTGATCGATTGTTTCTCTCTCATTGATGTTTCTAACTCTCTATCCCTCTCCCTTCCTCTCTGTAAAATATCAATAAAATATATTTTTAAAAAAATAAAATACACAGCTCTGACATTTACTGTTTGAGATCTTAGGCAAGTTATCTAGCCTCTCTGTTAAATGTAGAAATAAAACTACCTTTGGGGGGGGGGGTTGTTATGAAGATTAAATAATTTATGAAGAGTGCTGCAAATTTTACCTGACATGTTAATAAGTGTTCATTAAACCTGAGTTTATTTTTCAAGTACTTCATGATTTTTTATTTTCTCAACAAGCCATAATTTGCAGTTTAAAGGTAATCGATAAATAGACATTTGTTGAATTGAACTGAACTGATGACACAGGCTGGGGGGGTTAAAATTATTTCCTCTATATTTTTACAAGGAAAAGCAGGATAGAGCAGGAGAGGAAAATTAGCTAATTTTTCAGCCTCCCTTGCACTCATTCAGCATTATAATTTTGTTCAAAGTGTTGTAGCACATACATGTCTGGATGTATTAGTCACTTTTAGTGAAACAGAAAGACAACCCAACCTTTTCAGATGTTATAATATGAACTTCTATTAGCGCAGAGCACATTAAAATCAAGAATTTATAATAAAAAGTAGCTGCATGGCATAGAGAAACACTGAAAGTCAGCTACGTTGAAAACATCATATCCCTGAATAATATGTCAAGCAAAAAAGATATGAAGTGAAACGCCATTATTCATGGCTTCTTTTTTTAAAAAGGAAATATATACTTAAAACCTTCCAAAACATGTCTCAGAACACATTCATTTATAATGTTAATGTGTTGTCAATTATATGTTAGTAACTGGGAGTAGAATTGTAATATTTTCAATTTATTTTTTCCAAATTTTTCAGATAAGTTTATGTTCCATAGAACAGATACGTAGAAAATACTGCAGAGATCATACTTTAGACATGAATTTTCTTTGCTGCACTTTCCTCACGAGCTCTTTGTCTTTGGCTCTGTGATTATGCTTTTCTCCCACGGGTGACGTTCTTACCTTATTTGTATTCACCGCTGTGATGACCCAGACGCACTGTGCATTGCTGTCATACTGGAAGGGAAAGTTGGGAGACGTAAAGGTTCCGCTTGGTCCTTGAAGATTAGAGCCACATGTCTTCACTGGAAGAGAAATTGCATTTTAAAAGATGAGCATATACCATGTGCAAAACCATAGCGATGAAATAACTTGCAAATGGATTTTAAATGCAAAATTGCACAATTATAACTGTGTTGATTATATATATATATGACTGCTGGGTAATATTCACTTATCAAAATGAGAGTGTTTTTTACACACTGCAGTTCACAAGCTCATTATTTTCAACAATGGAAAATTAGCGATGAGTAAGGGTGAGGCATGATGAAATGTCTTCTGACTGCAAATAGGTTAGTTTAGTTAGAGAAAGGTATAGGTATTTATCCAATATTATATTAACAAAAATCTACAGAGAAAGAAGCAAAGCCTTGGATTGATTAAGCAATCTAAGGGTAGAGTTTTCAGTTATATTTATTAAGTACCCTAGGACACATAATAGCAAAATTGAGGCATCAATATTAAACTACTCTTTCTGTTCTTATATATAACTGTGAATTAGACCACTCAGACTGCACAAAGAGTTAGCACAATGAAATAATTCAAAGTCCCACAAAGTTAAATGTTATAACATTTCCTCTAACCCTCCTTTCTTCTACTTAACAAAAGAGCTTGTCACCACACTGCATCTGTCTTAACGTCCATCCTTTTCTTTAACTTGAAGTGTATATCTTGTGGTGATTTAATGATTGCTTTTCATTTTATCTTGTTTGTGTCTGATTTATAAATTTTAAACAATAAAGCTATGTCATTTTGTAATGAGAAAATAAATATCTTTTTCTCCAACATTTAACTACAAATCTTTAATTTCCTATTCGCTGCCTAATTTCTTCATATTCTTGTATGCTTACTATTTCATTTTCTTCTCTTCCATTCACTCTTTTTCATTTTGTTTTTTTGTTTTCAAGTCACATGATATAAATAGTCCCATCTTGGCTGATTTTAAGCTACCAAAGGCTTATCAAGACCTCACCAATTTCTGAATATTTCACAATTGCCTCTTTTTACCAGCTCTAATGACCAATTAAAATGTGATTTTGTGTAAGTTAAAGGTGCACAACATCATTTGATAAATGTATATTGCAAAATAATAACATCAGTTAACATAATCACTTCAAATAATTACTATTTGTGTATGTGCTTGTGTGGTAGAATATTTGAGATCTCTTACACTTTCTTAGCAATATGTTAATACAATATTATTAACTATAGTCACCATACTGTACATTAGATCACCAGAAGTTATTCATCTTATAACTGGAAATATATTTCCTTTAAACAAAATCTCCCCATTCCACCTAACACCCTCAGCCCCACCTCTGGCAATTTATACTCTATTTCTATGATTTTTTCTTTTGTAGGTTTGACATATAAGTGAGATCACTATAACATTTTATACATCATCCATGTTCACTACTCCACTTTCTTCCCTCTATTTTACTTTTGAAAGCATTTTAGTCTGATTTCTCCCATTCCAGTGTTGAAATTGCATTCTCAGTGCTAACAAAGATCACCTAATTGCTAAACCTAATAATATCTCTTCATCTTTTCCACATACTTCATCTCCAGCAGTAATGGAAAGTAATGATAAACTTTGTTTGGAATTCCCTTCCTTCCCTCACACAGCCCTGAACTCTCTTAATTTTTGGCCCCATTTGTTAACATTAGTTATGCTCCATACCCTGTGTCCTAGTTCTATTTTTTTTTATCTGACCCTGAAATAGCATAATTATAAATTGACTTAATGGCCAATTTTCTCTTTCTTTAATGATCTTTCCAAATAGTTCATCCAATTCACTTCTACAATGGTCACTTCTGTATTGATAGCTTTCAAACCTGCATCAACAATTTTGCCATCTCTCTTGATTTATAGAGTAACTAGAGGCCCGGCGCATGAAATCTGTGCACTTAGGGGGGTCCCTCAGCCCAGCCTGTGCCCTCTCGTAGTCCAGGATCCCTCAGGGGATGTCCGACTGATGGCTTAGGCCTGCTCCCTAAGCCGTCAGTCGGACATCCTTAGCACTGTCTCTCCTACCACCACTGCTGTGCTAGCCAGCCTTGAGCCTGGCTTCTGGCTGAGTGGCCCTCCCCCTATGGGAGCACACTGACCACCAGGGCGCAGCTCCTGCATTGAGCGGCTGCCCACTGGTGGTCAGTGCGTGCCATAGCAACCAGTTGTTCCACCATTTGGTTGATTTGCATATTAGTGCTTTATTATATAGGGTTTTCTGTTTGCTGGACATTCCATGAAATGTTTTAAAGATGTTTGTTTTTTTTAAAATATATTTTTATTGATTTTTAGAGAGGAAGGGAGAGGGAGAGAGAGATAGAAACATCAATGATGAGAGAGAATCATTGACTGGCTGCCTCCTGCATGCCCCACACAGGGGATCGAGCCCGCAACCCAGGCATGTGCTCCTGACTGGAATCAAACCTAGGACCCTTCAGTCTGCAGGCCAACACTCTATCCACTGAGCCAAACCAGCTAGGGCTTAAAGATATTTTAAATTAAACCTTTCTTATCTAACCCCTCTCCACACATAAGTGCTCCTAAAGACCTATGCACTCCTCTTCTAAACATCTTGTTTTTCTTCTTCCCCTCTCAATACCCACTGCTTCATATCATCTTTTTCCAGGACTAGAAATAGCTACTTAAATCCTTCTTATACTCCAGTTGCTCTCTCTGTTTCATCTTCACTAGTGTTACTAATTTCTCTTTCTAAAGTACAGATTTGATTATTTTACTAAATTAAAACTGGCTTATATAGAACATAAAATGATTCCTGTGAGGACCTAGATTGCTTTTCCAATACAATTTCCTGCCATTTTATACAACCATATGTGCAACTTCTGCCAGAAAAGAATTCTTGCTCTTTCTTAAATGTACCATACCCTTTACAATTTTCTACTTCTGCTATGATGGTCTCAAAGTCTAAAATTATATTCCTTCTTACATTTGCTTGCAGAAATCATATTCATTTAAACAAAGCCATGCTGATGTGCCACTTTTTCTACAGGAAGTGTCCCCATTTCTTCCATTCATGGTTCTGCAATGGATAATAGTACCCACAGCACATTATTTGAATAGGTGTGTAGGTGCTAGTGACCTAATAGAAAATGTAGTTATAAATATTTTAAGAACTTATAGCAACATAAAATTACAGCAATCCAATGATTAGTTTGAAGTTAGTAGAATGAGCTTTCTGATGGGACACAGACCTTCTTTGAGTGGCACTTACTACTTAGTAATTCTATGGCATGCTTCGTTTTCTAAAATGCAATATACACTTACAGTCTACTGTGGACAAGGCCTTGCTTATCATCTTTGTTCATTAACTCGTGAGGTGGCTTTCATGCAAGAATGTTTACTATGGGAATACCCAAGTTCCTTGACACAGCTCTTAAATAGACGGTAAAATAAGTGTTCTCTACATGCTGGTAAGGAATCCTTATCAATATGTTTCAGAATGAGAAATTTTCCCTTTTGAAAATGATTTTCTTTCATATAAAAATAAAGAAAAAAAGTCCTCATAACATGACAGGTAAAAATCACCTGTAAATATGTTATTCTTCCTGTTCGTTCCAGTCATCCAAACCAAAGAGTAACGACTCAAAAAGTTAGGTTTTATTTTTACAGACATTTTCCTTTTTTAGGTGTATGTGCTTTTACACACATCTTGCTTTGTTGTTGTTTAGATAGGTTTTTATTGATTTTAGAGAGAGGGAGGGAGAGGGAGAAAGAAAGAGAAACATCACCTGGTTGCTTCCTGGATGCCCCCTACTGGAGATCAAGCCAGCAACCTAGGCATGAGTAGGTATCAAACCAGCAACCTCTTGGTGCATGGGAGGATGCTCAACCAACTGAGCAACACTGTCTGAACTTGTTATTTTTTTGTGTCTGTGGTTTTGGGTGTTTTTTTACATGTTTGTGTGTTTTAAGAAATTGAGCTAATGCCATAATATTCCTCAGAAATTATATTTTGTTTGCTTTTTTGTTTTTACCTATCATTATGACTATTCCAAATTAGCATATGTAAACACATTTAATATATTGCAACAGCGCAAACAAGCAATAGCTGATGTAAGTATTGCAAATTTTGGAGAGCCTTCCACTATGAGAATAGTACATGATGATTATACAGTTTCCATAATTCTGGGTTGAGCAATAAAAAGTTATGTTTTGTCCAATGAGGCATTTACTATCTCAGAAAAATAGCCTTATTGTTATTAAAATTATTTCATTACATATAAAACATGGAAAATGATGGATCCAGCCTGCCTGGCATGGCTCCGTGGTTGAGCATCCACCTATGAATGAAGAGGTCATGGTTCTATTCTGGGTCAGGGCACATGCCCAGGTTCTGGGCGCAATTCCCAGAGAGGGGTGTGCAGGAGGCAGCCGATCAATGATTCTCTCTCATCATTGATGTTTCTATCTCTCTCTCCCTCTCCTTTCCTCTATGAAGTCAATAAAAATATTTTTTAAATAATGGATCCACTATAAAATCAATTTGAATTCAGTTGTATTTATAATTTTTCTTTTTCTTTTTTCACCTGTGAGTTGGGAAACATTGTGATCTTCCCCTTAGCAAAAGTATTCCTATTTCTATCTTCCAATATCCACAGTTACTTTATTGCTCATTAGACAGGGACTAGGATTAAAAAAAGTAATAGTGTTAAATTTTCTCTGAGAAAAACTAGCCATTGGCCGTAGAATAAACCATATTTTTTCAGTTACACAAGAGGTGGTGGACAAAGCAGGTGACACTAATTTTAACTAAGTAGGGTTTCTATCTCTTCTAGAATATCTAACTTGTACCTTGAAATTAGATAGTTTAATAAGTTATAAGTATGTAATAATAAATAAGCATGAGCAGCACAGATTTTATAAAGTGCGTCAAGTGAGAGTGGCTCATACCTCGGGAAATATCCCAATAAGAGACTTAGTTGTTCAATGGTTTCCAATGGGGCCTTGTAAGGCAGGACAGAGAATATTGTTAAGGACAAATATGAAATTACCAGGAGTAGATAAATGCTGGTCCCTGATGATGGACAACTTCTATTAGTCCTTGGAAATTGAACACGGAAAGACATGGCGTGGCTACTTTCTAGATGTAAAAGGGAATTATCCCTGGTCTCATAGAGATGAGCTAGTGCAGGTGCTACCCACTATTTCTTCCTAATCCTTCTTTGTCCATGCACCAATTCCTTACCATCTACACTTTGCAACATGCTTGTGTTTTCATCATGACATTCAATTGAAGCACAATGTGGAATTTTGGGGGATGACTTTTAATTACTTATTTTCTTTCCAGGAGGCAAAAGAATGTCTTCTGGGACTGAGTGAAGCCCAAGAGGGAAAAGGAAGAGACTGGTAACAGTGTTCCCAGTGACTTAATTATAATTTTAAAAATGTAAATTTATTTTGTATTCCAGGCTAGCACATTATCTATTATAAATATTAAGGTTGGTTGTTTAAGAGAATCAGAATTATTATAGTTTGTAAATTTCAATAAGAATCTAGAATTTAAAACACTATGTCTATGATATAAACTAATATTAAGATTTTTATCATATATTGTATAGCATATATTATTATATAAGCTGACATAAACTACTATCATAGCAATATCTGATTAATGCCAAATTAATGGCAAAGAAAAATTAATATTTTATTGTTTATTGATCAAATATGTTCTACACTTAAAAACTATGACCTAATAGTTAAGAATTTTTATTCAGTGAAATATTAAGTCAAATTGTTCACTGGGGGAAAAAAAATCAATGTTTATATTCAATGTATATTTTTTTAATAAAGTCTACCTACTCAATATTAGATAATATATGTTAAATTCATTTATAAAAGTTAAATGCTGTGAACTTTTCTGCAAATTTACATATTTCACAAACATTAAATGAGTGCAAATTCTCTTTGAAACACTATGCTGGATATTGGAAATGGCAAGGTAAAATATTGTTAGGGACAAATATGAAATGACCAGAAATGGATAAATATTGGTTCCTGATGATGGACATCATAGTCTAGCAAAAAAGAGAAATACTAAACTAGTAGATAGAGTTGGATTTATAAGAGGCTAGGAGAGTAAATAGATCAGGAAAGGCTATGGAATTAGATAACAGTTCAGGAAAGGCTATTCATAGGAAGTGACATAGAAAATTAATTGTTTTGTTTCTACATTTGGCCCCTCACCCATCCCCCTCTCAGAGTAACTTGGTAGTCATTTTCCTATGGCTTTTGTAGAAACCTTATAAACAACACTCATTCTAATCAAATTGGAGTGAACTTGTACACAATGACCCAGTTTCCATTTCCATGGCAACATTTCATGAGACATTATCTTTTAAAATTAGCATGTGATCATTACTATTAGAGATGGCTAAATTGAAAAGCTTTAGGAACATTCTAAGAAAAAAAATCATTCCGTGTTGGCAGATGAATGTGTTTTGAATACAAAACGATGCACTGTGAAAAAAGGACTTTGAGAAAATATATTGGTTTAGAAAAGTAAATAATTTCTAAGACAGAAGTCACAGGAAGTACAAAAGATCTATTAGCTCAAACAAAATAAATATTTCCAAAGTGGTAAAAAATACTTTATAAATTAAAGCAAAATATTTTTAATGAAGAGATTAGTAATGTAGGAAGGGAGGAAATGCTCAGAAAATGAAAAGGGTTGGGAAATTTCCAACTCAGATCAAAAAAGATTTAATAAAAAATTTAATAAAAATTGGTAGAAGCCTACTATCAAAATGGACAAAGGAAAATGGGACATGTGAGAAGAACAGCACCAGTAATAGAGTGTCTGCTCTCTTAATGGACATAAATAGGAACTCTGAAGTTTTCACACAGAGAGTAGAATTCCATTAAAAAAATACAGATTTATGGATTGAATCACAATATTAATCTTTCTGCATGATATCTGGCATATGTTTTGAAGGTCTATGTTCAACCACCCTTCATCTTTTTTCTTGCACTTTCTTTCTGGGATGTAAACTCCTAGTAGTTTTGAAAGTCATACACAATTTTATTTACATTATATGTTGAAATTCTACCTTGGAATTTATAACAAGCCACACACAAAAGTGTGGATTTAAGTGATGCCTTAAAATATGGTTATAACACTTTTAATATGTTAGAATTCCATTTTGTTCATATTTTACTTCAATTGTTTAATATAGTATCTAAGATACCTGAAAAAGTGCAGAATTATTTACCTAAATATCAATAAACTCTTACTAAACTGCAGATAACAGGTATAAAAACTGTTCTCTGAGTCAATTAAAATTCAGATTGTTGATTGTTGGTCATGAAACACACACATACACACACCTGAAGGTGAATGATAAAACCTATTTAAATCAGTGTCTGGAGCTATCAATAAGTAGTTCAGTTTAATAACATTTAATTGAACATTCTAGTCTCTATGTCTTCATGAGAAGCTGATAAAATGTCAGAAGTGGAGTGACAATTAGGGCTAATCTTCAAAGACATCTGTCATCTGCATAAGAATGGAAGTCTAAGCCATGTCTTCACTGATAGGAAGCATATAAATGTGAAATAATAATGAAATAAACCCAAAGCAGGGAACTGAAAAACAGAGAAGATACTATAAAAGGAACAGAATTAAAATCAGCAACAGCAGATTGCACAGGATCAGATAATTTTGATTAAAACCCAGCAAATTCAATTCCTATTGAAAAGAGGAACTATAATGTACAGATTTGTCGAGGAAAAAAAAGTAAGCAAATCCTTCCTTCCGACCCCATCCACGGATCTCGGTTGTCAGTAATTTACCCTGATGGTCATGTTTATGTACACAGTGCTCCCTCTGCTTGCTTTGTTCCACTGAATCACCTATTTGTGTGCTAGGATAAAAGCATATAGAGCATTCTATTAGTAATAGAAATAATTTCTATGAATTAATGATTCATTAAACTTTTTCATAAAAGAGAAAATACAATCCTATCTAATAAAAGAGAAACATGGTTAATAGCGTACGACTGCTACCCTTCCCATTGGCTAATCAGGGAGATATGCAAATTAACTGCCAGCCAAGATGGCGGCCGGCAGCCAGGCAGCTGACACGAACAGGGAGGCTTGCTTGCTTCAGTGACAGAGGAAGCCAAGCTTTCCCGCCTGCCTTGCCGGCCTCTCAGCTGCACTCTAAGCAACATTGTAACAAATATAGAAGCTAAACAAAACCCCCGGCTTCAGCCAGCAGGACCGCAACATTGTTTCAAATACAGAAGGGTAAACAAAGGCCAGGAACCTGCTTTCAGCAGCAGAGGTCTCATAGCTGGAGCCGAGCCTCAGAGCTAAAGCTGGCCCAGAATAAAAAATAATGGAAAAAAGGACAAGTTGGGAGCTTCAGTCACCCGCCAGCCTGAAAATGGCCCTCAGCCCCTCACCCAGGCTGGCCAGGAACCCAAGCGGGACCCCCACCCTGATCCAGGACACCCTTCAGGGCAAACCAGCCAGCCCCCACCCGTGCACCAGGCTTCTATCCTATATAGTAAAAGGGTAATATGCCTCCCAGCACTGGCATCAGCGTGACAGGGGGAAGCACCCAAACCCCCTGATCGCCCTGCAGCTCTGTGTGTGACAGGGGGTGCGGCCACAACCTCCCTATCCGCCCTGCTCTGTTCCTGATGGGGGGAGCTCCTCAACCCCCTGATCAGCCCTGCTCTGTGCGTGAAAGGGGGGAGCTCCCCAACCCCCTGATTGCCCTGCAGCTCTGTGTGTGACAGGGTGCGGCGCCACAACCCCCTGATTGGCCCTGCTCTGTGCGTGACAGGGGGGAGCTCCCCAACCCCCTGATCGCCCTGCGGCTCTGTGTGTAACAGGGGGCAGGGCCACAACCTCCCTATCCGCCCTGCTCGGTTCCTGACAGGGGGGAGCTCCTAAACCCCCTGATCGGCCCTGCTCTGTGCGTGACAGGGGGGAGCTCCCCAACCCCCTGATCACCCTGCGGCTCTGTGTGTGACAGGGTGCAGCGCCCCAACCGCCCCCCCCATCGGCCCTGCCCTGAGTGTGACACGGGCAGTGCCCCAACTCCCCTATTGGTCCTTCTCTGTGAGTGACAGCGGGGAGCTCCTCAACCCCCTGATCGGCCCTGCTCTGTGCGTGACAAGGGGGAGCTCCTCAACCCACTGATCGGCCCTGCTCTGTGTGTGACAGGGTACGGAGCCTGTTCTGTGCATGATAGGGGGCAGCGCCCCAACCCCCTGATCACCCTGCGGCTCTGTGTGTGACAGGGTGCAGCGCCCCAACCGCCCCCCCCCATCGGCCCTGCCCTGAGTGTGACACGGGCAGTGCCCCAACTCCCCTATTGGTCCTTCTCTGTGAGTGACAGCGGGGAGCTCCTCAACCCCCTGATCGGCCCTGCTCTGTGCGTGACAAGGGGGAGCTCCTCAACCCACTGATCGGCCCTGCTCTGTGTGTGACAGGGTACGGAGCCTGTTCTGTGCATGATAGGGGGCAGCGCCCCAACCCCCTGATCGGCCCTGCTCTGTGCATGACAGGGTGTGGCGCCGCAACCTCCCTATCGACCCTGCCTTGAGTGTGACAGGGGGCGGTGCCCCAACCCCCCAATCGGCCCTACCTTGAGCGTGACTAGGGGTGGCATCGCAACCTCCCAATCCGCCCTGCTCTGTGCATGACAGGGGGCGGCACCCCAACTCCCCAATTGCCCTGCTCTGAGCCCAACCAGGGGCTGCACCTAGGGATTGGGCCTGCCCTCTGCCACCCGGGAGCAGGCCTACGCCAGCAGGTCGTTATCTCCTGTGGGGTCCCAGACTGCAAGAGGGCACAGGCCGGGCTGAGCGACCTCCTCTCCTCCCCACTCCCCCGAGTGCACAAATTTTTGTGCACCGGGCCTCTAGTCTATATATAAAAGCCTAGTATGCAAATTATCCCCTCAGAAGTTCAACCAAGAGACTGGGAGTTTGATCTCTCACTATGATATGCACTGACCACCAGGGGGCGGCACAGAAGAAAGGAAGGCCCCAGCCAGCAGCCAGACGGCCCCAATTGGCCCTGGTCACCAGCCAGGCCTAGGTACTCTACCCGTGAACAAATTTTGTGTGCCTGACCTCTAGTTTAATATGTTTGTCAGTAAGAAAATTAGACAAATTATGTTGTAAGACAGAATGAGAGGAATCGGTATGCAATATATACAGAAACTATAATGCTCTTGAGGCCATTCATGAGAAAAGGTGAGTAGAAGTGAAATGGGAAGCAGAAAGAAGAGAAAAATATGAAAAGATGGTGTGAGCAGGACGATGGTGTATAGGGAAGTCAGGAGTAAACAAAAAAATGTAAGCCACTGGCTGGATGAAGGATTTAAAAGATAAGAATGCCATCCCTTCCCAACTGAGCAAGTTACCTCCTGTACATTTAAACACTGTTGTTGCTTATTTGATTAGATGAAATTGTGAACAATGGCTACTTGAATTTATGTAAAATTTACATAACACAGAAAATAAGAAAGCAGGAATTTGGAGTATTAACCATTAGACATTAAATTTTTTTACCTAATGATCCAAGAAATACACTGAAATATTTTAAAAGACTATGCACCTTCCCAGAATTTAAAACGGGTGTTAAACTATCTAATGTACATCTACAAAGGCAGGAAACTTCACTTGACAATTTGTAATTTCAAAATGTACCATGCTCTAACTTAATTCCATAGCTTTTCACATGCTATTTCCTTCATCTGGAATATTATTTTTTAGTTCCTAACTTGTTAGCCAAAATTCATTCTTCCACATCCTTACTTATGTTAGAGGATTAATACTTTACTTTGTTTGTTTACCTACTAGTTTCTTTATGTCCACAACCAAGTCTTTCATTTAGTGACAAGAAGATGGCTTTGAGTATAACACATAGTTAATGCTCAAAAAGTTTTCTTTAATAATAATTAAATAAATAATGTGAAATGTTCCTACACAGAAAAAATTAAAATGTCAAAGTTTACAATTTAAATGTTTCAATGAAAATGCAAGAAAAAAGCAATTCATCAAAAAAGTATCTAAGGGAAATTTGAATGTCACTTGTAACTCTATAAAGACAATCTTTCCTCCTAGCAGAAGGTCAAATACATATTTTATGATGATTTATTATCATTCTTTTATGAAGGTATTTATTCAACAACAAACACTGACATTGTTTTAATGCCAAAATGAAATAAGATAGAATCCTTTAAGGAACTTGAAGTCTTAAAGTGGAGTTAGACAAACAAGGTATTTTACTAGTGTTGTAAGTCCTGAGATAAAGCTAAGATAAAGGGGTCATGGCAACATAAAAGGTGGACATTTTTGCAACTTGGGAATTTAGAGAAGGTGTCTTTGAGATGATGTCAGAGTTGATTCTTGAAAAGTTACAACACAGAAACACTGAGTAGAAATTCAGGATGGGCTTCCAGGCAAAAGGGAAAAAGGTGCACTAAATAACACATTGGATATAAGAAAACTTTGTAATTCCCAAAACACCTAAAATTTGAGCTGGCAAGATTCTCTAAATCAGAGGTTCTCAACTTTCCTAATTTCGTGACCCTTTAATACAGTTCTTCATGTTGTGGTGGCCCCCAACCATAAAATTATTTTTGTTGCTACTTCATAACTGGAATTTTGCTACTTTATGAATCGTAATGTATATATCTGGTATGCAGGATGTATTTTTATTGTTACAAACTGAACATAATTAAAGCATAGTGATTAATCACAAAAACAATATGTAATTATATATGTGTTTTCCGATGGTCTTAGGCGACCCCTGTGAAAGGGTCGTTCAACTCCCAAAGGGGTCGCTACCCACAGGTTGAGAACCGCTGCTCTAGATGGAGCTGGAGATGTAAAACAATAACAGTTCTAGGAGAGCCATATATGATAGGTTATGGCAGTTGTGGGATTTTTGCTTTATGTCAAAACTAAAGGGATACTTTGGAGGTATTGAAGGACATTTGACCTAACCATGACTGAATTTAATTTGATCAGTCCAGGAGCCAAACACAGGATGAATTTAAGAAAGTAAAAAATAGAGGCCTGGAGACAAGCATAAGAGTCAAGTATTGACCTCTCCTCCCCATATACTTACTTTTGAAAAGGCAGATCTATTTAGTTTTAAATACAGAGCGTAACACATTTTTTCACTTATTTACTCATTCATTCAATTAACACTATGTATTCAAGAAATCAGATGCACTCAACTGTATGAGAATTAGTGATCATACAGGTCCTGCCTTCATACATCTCTCATTATAGCAAGAGACACAAACCTGAAGCAGTCTTTAACAAGATTATTTACATAATAATGAAAAATGCTACAAAAGAAATGTACAGGGTACCCCAGCAAAGAGGTACAAAGCATGTTTTAAAAAGCTGAATCTGACTGTATTTTTAACACGAAATAAAAAAATTATTTCTTTCAAATGTATCTAACAACCAAACCAAATGTTAACATTTTCTCTGAATCTTCTACTTATGCTGTCATGAATTATTAGGAACTTTCGTGGCTAGAATTGAAGTCTTGGTGATGCTGCTAAACAATTTTTAAAATATATGCAAACAATTTGTTTTATCTAATCCTTTTATTTTTACCAATAGGCTTGACAAACCCTTGGTGATATGAAGGCCGCATGATAGCTAACCATTTCCCAAAATAATGGGGCTTCATTAGAAGCTTTTCCCTGCTTATAGCAAATAGAATGATCCTCTAAGTGAAGTGATGATACGTAGGAGAGTCTAGTTCCCTATGCAAAAAATTATACTTAAAATTTTTAAAAATTCTTTATTGTTGAAAGTATCGCATATGTCCCCTTTTCCCTGCATTGTCCTCCCCCAGCCTGCCCCTGCCCCCTACCCCAGCCTGGGCCTCAAACAATTATTATTGATTATTTCCAAGAACAAAATAGAAGATTCTACCGAATGTCCAACTGCCAAGATCACTTGTGTGTATACTACTCATTCCTATTCCTCAGAGATTGTCAGATAGGACAGCATCGTTATATTAATCTAAGAAACACTAGTAACAAAAACCTTATCATGAGGACTTACTATATGCCAGGCGCTGTATAAAGCTCTATTTTATAGAATTTAATCATTAAAAAAACAAACACACAAAACAACAAAATACAGCACCCAGGAGGTAAACTGTACTTTTGAGAACTGTAGCACAGCCAGTGGAGCCTGACTGCGCGGGTTCAAATCCAGGCTCTGCTGTTTACTGCAGTTTGTCTACAGTGAATCACCGACTCTTTGTGCCTCAGTTCTTTAATCTGTAGGAGGGAAATGGTAGCTTAGTCTCTCTCAGATTTGTTGAGAGGACCAAGTGAATTGGTATAATTGAAGCTTGTCTAGCAAATAGTAAGCTCTATATTAGTGTTAGTTTCTATAATAATTAAGATTTACTATTATTATTTGAATTTTATAAAGAATGTAACTGAGAGTAGAAATTTAAATTACTCCCATAAGTTTATTTGAATGCATAGCAGCTACATGTCAAAGTATAAGTTCTTATCTAATGTGCTTTTAAATATTTGTTATAGTATTGTCAATTTTTGGTTTACTTTTAAGGTAAAATTATGATCAAATATTACTGAGAAAATGTTCTAACTCACCACTGTAACTTTTTTATTTGCATATATAAATATATTCATAATATAAATACTAGTATACCATTACTTATGTGCACTTATAGTATGTCAATTTTTTCATATTTGAATACATGAAAACATTTCTTATTTTCAATACTTAGAAATACTCCTTAATCCCTGGATCCTAGAAGAATAAAGTCTTATACATAGGTAATACATAATTCTTTCCACATTTTCTGCATATTATTTTTACTATATAGATAGTACACTTAATAAGATTTTAAAGATCATTTGGCCTCCAAAGGATGAACAGTCCAAACTAAAAGACAGTTTGATAACAGTCTTTATGTAGAAAAACAACCCTCACTATCCAAGAACTCAGGATTATCAAGAACTTCCCACAGCATGTAAACCCTCACCAAAAAAGAGACAGTAATAAATTCACACTTATTTAGTCCATAAGTCAATTCAAACCATTATTTTTCTACCTGGTAATACAATTCTGTTTGTCACTGCAAAATGTGTACATAATGCACTGCTGGGTGGGAAGCTAGGTGACATTTTCAACTAGGTAGTGAGTCACAGTAAATGATTTCAGCAACTGCTATTTCCCTCTATGTGTACATATAAATATATAACCACAGAAGAGAAAAGAAAACAAAACAAAACACTAATAACATAAAACTAGAAACCAAGCCCACCTACAACACAACTATAAATTTTGTGAAGAGATTGACTTCAACGTCTATTCCCTATACACATATCAGCAAGTGCGCCATTCCCTGGAGATTTAGCACATACAATGCTCATGTGGGTTAGAAAAATGTCTGAATTCCCTTTAGAATTCGGACCATCCATTGAACCAAGGGAGCATGAAACAGGTGTTTGCTAGCCTAAGTGTCCTATGGGATCATTCTCTCGGGATATAAATTTCTCATTATTCTCCAAACATGGGTAATCTAATTATATGACCAGAGTCAAAGGCCAAGTAGGGACTGATTGGAGCTACCAATAATGGTATCTCATTTAAAGAGCAATGAGATACCATCATCACCCTGATGTTGACTGAGAGCCAAGGGGGCGGGGGCTAAAGGAGGAGCCCCCACAGTGACATCTTAGAATACGTTGCCCAGAAACTATGCCTGAAACACGGGCTAACATGTGAGAGGTTTAACTGGTGATATGTTCTCCGGAGGCAGAAATGAGCAAAAGCTGGGAGTGAAACAGGCCTGAAATGCCAGGAAATCAGTACAAGGATGTATTATCCAATTGGCTATGGAATTAGCCCCCATAGAAACTTCTGGTGAAATACCTCTCAGAATAGCAGAAGAAACTGCAGAAGAAAGGAGGAAGGATGCATTTCTTTGCTCCTATCTCCTTGCAGATCACAGGTAGATTCCTAAAGCATTAGTTCCTCTACAGTGTCTGGTGGTACCTGTGTAGACGCCCAGCCAGTTCATATATGCCCTGGCCCCGTGTCAGAGAGGCCCCAGGTTAGACACTAAGATGCAGAGAGAGAGGCCTGATCAAGTGCACCTGCAAAATACTTACCTGTCACCACAACAGTTACCGGAATAAGACAGGGGATGTGTAGACTGGAGAGAGGTATTGGACACATTGCCTCCCTCATTAAAACTCTAATACTAAGGTAACCAATTAACAAAAATTAATTCCATTTAATATTTTTAGAAAGTTACCTCATTCAGGAAATGTTTTAAAACTAAAAGCAAATGCCTAGTTTGCAATATTGCATTCTCTAATGGGAAAAGAGAAAGTTAAATGCACTGTGGAATTTTATCCACAACTTTCCCCCCACAGCCCCTATATATTTTTTTTCACATTTTCCTTCTAATGCTTATAATTGAAATGCCAGGAAAATCCCCTGCTCTATTTCTGTCCCAAATAATGGATTTAGAGAGCAATGAGATACCATCATTACCCCGATGCTATTCAGCTGTGCCATTCATTTCCTCTGGACTCAGATGGCTCTCAGCCTCCATGCTCTCTTCAGCAGCCAAGTCCAGAGGAGAGATGAGCTGGCACATTTCCAAATCATTAAAGACAGAGATTTGGCTGGCATGCTCAAGAAACGCCAAGGGACTTGAAAAGAGGAAGTTTGGGCTTTCTCAGATGAACTGGCTCCCGCAGACCTAGTGTCAGTCTATTTCTAGATCTCAATCTGCCCAGGCATTTCCAGGCAGTGCCTATGGAAATGAGTGCCTTTTGTCTTCTTGTATTTAATTTGAACCTTGCAAACCTTATTCAATGGTTTGATGTTTGCCTGGGAAATTTTCACACTGACCTCTGAGAGGGTAAGCAGATTTGTGTTGATGATGTTGGTCCTGTGAAACTGATAACCTGGAATTCCTCAAAAGAAAAAAGAAAGGTGTATATAAAAGTATTAATTATAGATGTAAAGTCTTTATCAACTCCTTTTTAAAAAAGTAATTTTAAACTAGAATACTCCAAGTATGCTGAGGTCTTTCTGATTCTGCCCTCCCTCTCCACCTCCAGGCAGTCTTATAAGAGGATATAGCCAAAGATAAGTCTTCAGGGTAGAATTCCTTTATCATTGACCTCAAGTGTAAAACGCCAGTCTTTTGATATGTCCTTACAACCTGACAGGTCATCACTGCTGAAGAATTATATTATAAATTCATCAGAATGAATTTATAAGTGAGTAATATATGTGACATAAGCTTAGTTTTAAAAAACAAATAAGAAAGTAATTGTCAATGTTTAAATAAACAATTTTTACAGTGTGACTGATGTATACTGTAGTCAGTTTTGTCATTAATGGCTTATTTCCTATTAAAATTCCTGGAAGAGCTGAAACCGGTTTGGCTCGGTGGATAGAGCGTCGGCCTGCGTACTGAAAGGTCCCAGGTTCGATTCCGGTCAAGGGCATATATACCTGGGTTGTGGGCACATCCCCAATAGGAGATGTGCAGGAGGCAGCTGATCGATGTTTCTTGCTCATCGATGTTTCTAACTCTCTATCTCTTTCCCTTCCTCTCTGTAAAAAATCAATAAAATATATTTAAAAAAAATAAAAAAATAAAATAAAAAAATAAAATAAAATTCCTGGGAGAAATAAAACATTCATGGCATTCCATCAAAATGCAACAAGTGAGAATAGGATTTCACCATGGGGTTAAACTGCCATTATCCAAGACAGATGAAAGTTCTTTAAATGACTGCCAGCACTTCTGGAGGTGATGGTAGTGTCTTTGTTATAAGTCTCTGGCATAGAGAGGAAAACAAATCTTGATATAAGAACAGCTAGTTTAGAAACATGAGGGAATATTATCTTTTCCCCTATTCTATAATACATATAGTTTCATAACAATGACAGAAACAAGGCCAAGTAAAGTTATTTTTCATTAAATGACTTCACATTGAAGTACAAAGTTAAAATAAGCAGATGATACCCAGGATAAGCCCATGCTACTGGAGGAGGCACCTACATCAAGTTCTTACTTAATTTCCTGAGACACGTGGAAATTCTGCATATTAACTTTTTGAAATCTATGTCCTCTTAAACTTTTGTGCATCTTGGGAAAAAGGCATTCGCTAACATGAAAATTTCATTCTCATTATTATAGGATTTTCATAGATAGGTGCTCAATTGCTGAAAGACAAATGTAAGTGGGGAAAAAACCCACATACACACAAAAAACAGAGAGCACTCACTGCTCCTCATTTCTCTGCACTGCGAGGTGCCTTTATGACATAGCAACAGAGAGAGGAGTCTGTATCCTGTCTCTGTGGAGCAAAGGCCAGGCCCTTAAAACCACTCCTTTAAACACCAATGGTCATGTTTTAAAAAGCACAGATGTGTTACAAAAGCATTGTGCTGTGACATGATAAAACAAAATTAGGGAGATTTCCAGTGCCAAGTACATTACATTGAAAGCAAAGTCTGACAATTAAAAAAAAGATTAAAATATTGATAATATGTCCCTGTTACAAAACTTGGGTTAGTTTTGAAAACAGATAATTTCAAAAGTTTTTACTAAGTTAGGTTCTGAGCGATCATTATATCTCCAAGTCTGACAATGCTTTTCAAGACGATAACTCCATCAGAGAGAGATTCATTTGTGTGAGCATTACTTTCAGCCAGATTTATGCACCCAGACAGTCCAATGCATTGGTACTACTTACCATTATGCACTGGTAAATAATACAGGGCTGAAGTGAGGAATATTGGGGTTTGAAACTCAGTCCTGATACTTTTTAGCTGTGTGGACATGCACTCTAACATCTCTGAGATGCATTTTTAACTACACTTAATTACACAGTATTATTAACTATAGTCACCATACTAAACATTTTATCCCCGGAACTTACTAATCTTATTAAAAAGAATTTTAAAAGGGAATAATTAGTATGGGGAAGCACATTGGCAATACTGGTCACGGGAGCCTAACCAGACAAATGAATGAGTAAAAGAAATGAGATATGTTTTTGAGAGAATTATTCCAGAAAGAGCAAAATCCTAAGGAGATAATGAGTTGGTATATTCTGGGATTAGCAAAAAGGTCACTTTTCTGGAATACTGTGAATAAGGTGGACTTGACCATATCTGACATTTGCTTGCAATTGGTACTGAGGGAAACAAGTCAAAAATAAACCCAAGAGTTTGAACCAGCCGAGACCGGTTTGGCTCAGTGGATAGAGCGTCGGCCTGCGAACTGAAAGGTCCCGGGTTCGATTCCGGTCAGGGGCATGTACCTGGGTTGCGGGCACATCCCCAGTGGGAGATGTGCAGGAGGCAGCTGATCGATGTTTCTCTCTCATCGATGTTTCTAGCTCTCTATCTCTCTCCCTTCCTCTCTGTAAAAAATCAATAAAATATATTAAAAAAAAAAAAGAGTTTGAACCAGAATGATTTCTCCCCTAACTGAAAAAAAGATTTCAAGATAAAGAGAATGTCTGAGGAAAAATAACGTGTTTGATTTTAAACAAGTTAAATTGGAGATGATGTTGACACATCTGAGGGACAACAAGCAGCTTGGGGACACAAGTGCCTCGATGAGGAGTCAAGGTTTGATAAGTTTTAGAAGATAGGTTTAGAAGTAATAGATCAATTCCTGAAAAAATCGGAGGATGCAGAACAGCTACTTAAAGATCAACCAGAAGCAGAAGAAAAAATATTTTTTTTTCCAAATGTCATCTTTTTCTAATATCTTGTCTCTCAATAGTGGGTCTAACCTGCCATCCAGTTCTCTATATACTTTTAAACAGGTCCTCGATTCTTGGACATCACGTCTCTTGAACAGAGGTCAGCCTTATTGACTTGTTTCTAAGGAATGTCACAGGATGGAGATGATGCTGAGTGATTAGAAGGCAGAGTCATAAAAGGCTCTACAGCTTCTGCTTGGCACTCTCTCTCAGTGTTTATCCTTGAAAGCCAGACACTATTCTAGAAGAAGAAATTTGGCTGGGGGAAGCCAGGCACCTACGTAGAAAGTCCGCATGTGGGTGTTCTGGCCAAGGCTCTGACACATTTTGGCATCACTCAGCATCACACTCCAGACCTGTGAATCAGAGAAACTTCAAGCGATTGTATGCTTAGCCTTTGAACTTCCCAGTAGATGCCAAATGATACAAAGATGAGCTTTCCTGTTAAGCCCTTACTTGCAGATATCTGAACAAAATAACTATTGAATCTATCAAGCGTTGGAATGATCTATTACATAGCCATACATAAATAGAAAATGATATGAGCCAGATATTCAGAAGTCATTTATGATTCTGAATCCTATAGAGTTTTCCCCCAGTACCTCCCAGCCTTCACCAGACTGTCGTCTGTGTTTGTGCATATGTGCATATAAATTATTTGTTTAATCTCTCCCCTTGTCCCCGCCTTCCCTTTGAGATTTGTCAATCTGTTCCATGCTTCTGTGTCTCTGGATCTATTTTGTTCATCAGTTTATGTTGTTCATTAGATTCCACTTTTCGTGCGATATTTGCCTTTCTCTGTCTTATTTTGCCAAGCATGATACTCTCCAGGTCCTTCTCATTTTTCACCCACTTTCCCTTCAGCCAAAGGCTTTGCATATACTACATCCTCTGCTGGAAAATGTTTCTCTCCCTTTCTTAAGTTTTACTCATTCTTCACAGGTCAGTGTAATCATTATATGGTCCCATTTCTAGGCAATCACTCAATTTAATGTTTTTATTGAGCCAAATGCTTCTTAGAAAGTCATTATTCTGATAAAGTTGCACTTATGTATATATGTAGGTGTGTGGGGTTTTTTCTTCCCCTACTAGACAGTAAGTTCAATGAGCAGGGACTGTGTCCATTACAGTTCAATGAACCTAGTCTGATGCCTGATGTACAGATGTAATCAATAATCTGCAAATATTAGTAGAATAAATGAAGAAGGAACATAAAGACATTTTATTCAGCAGTGTAGGAGGGAATCACGATGCTAACAGTTTCAGAGGTAAAAGAGGAAGGAAAAACTAGATGTCAGTCTGCAGGGCTTTGTTCTGCCCCACTGACCACCTTCTCTGACTTATTCATATTTTGAGTCTCATTGAATAAATAACTCAGATTAATGTGAATATCTGCATTAATGGAATGATATTTCTATATATATTTTTATTGATGTCAAAATGGAATGGAGAGAGAGAGAGAGAGAGAGAGAGAGAGAGAGAGAGAGAGAGAGAGAAGCATCAATGATGAGAGAGAATCACTTATCAGCTGGCTGCCTCCGGCATGCCCCATACTGGGGATCGAGCCTGCAACTGGGCATATGCCCTGACTGGGAATCAAACCCTGACCTCCTGACCTCCTGGAACATAGGCCAATATTCAACCACCAAGCCCCACTGGCTGGCCTGTGATGATATCTTAATATCCCAGGAAAAGAGGCACTTTAATAGAGAATTTCTAACGATACAATTCCTCTGTGTGTGTGTGTGTGTATGTGTGTGTGAAAATAGGCACAGAATAAAAGAAAGACAAAGAGAATACACTCTAACTACAACATAAAAGGAATAATAAGTGGATGTGGCAGTCAATTTTATTTTTATTTTCTAATCTACAGGTTAAAAAACAAACAAAACAACACTAACAGAACAGACATTCAGTGGTCCTCTTTTCAGGGACTTATAAAAACCAAGACGGAGGAGTTCAAGTTTAAAATAGATATTGCCTACTGTCCTTATATTTGCCAGCCAAATCATTGTCCATATACAAATATTTTTATAAATGTAAATAATTTAATTGCATTATTTGCAAGATTAGATTACAATAACATCTTTTTTTTAAATATATTTTATTGAGTTTTTACAGAGAGGAAGGGAGAGAGATAGAGAGTTAGAAACATCGATGAGAGAGAAACATCGACCAGCTGCCTCCTGCACACTCCCCACTGGGGATGTGCCCGCAACCAAGGTACATGCCCCTGACCGGAATCGAACCTGGGACCTTTCAGTCCGCAGGCCAACTCTCTATCCACTGAGCCAAACCGGTTTCGGCTACAATAACATCTTAAGCAACCATCTATAAGTAGATCTTCTGATCAGCTTCAGCACTTAAGAGATTTATTATCTGCTATTCATTTCATTGGTAAGAATAAATTAATTCAATATGGAATGTTATAATGCTTATTGTAATAAATTATACTGATTTCATACTTGTAAATATGTTTCTCTCTATTTTCTTTCACTTGCTACCAATGGCCATATTTTTCTAATTACTGTGCCCCTGGAAAGGAGAGCAATCAACCCCTGTAAAGCCATCATGGTATCACAGCCCATGAAGTCACAGCAGGCCATTGAGGAGAATTTGGCGCCTTCAGGATCAAGAAGTTTCTTTCCGGGCAGTTGGGAGACAATTCTCCAAGGGTCCTGTGTTTGCACTTCTTGAATGCAGAACCATTGTTTTTGACTATATTTTCAAGAATTTTATGTAGCAAACAGCCTTAGAAAAGAGAGACAGTATCTCCTTCTAGAACAAATTACATATTTACTTACAATTTTGGAAATAAGGATATACCTCCCTCCAGGGGTAAAAGGCTAGGGTTCCCTAAGCACAGTGTTCCTCTCCTATAATGCACAGCATGTGCAGCTGATGTCTTCCCTCCTCATCTGGCCATGTGGAAACTGGGGTTCAAGGAAGTGGTACCAAAGCTGATATTCTGGCTACTCCCATGACTGTGAGTAATAAACTATGACCTAGGCAACCTTTGACTTCTGCCAGTACCCACAAAACTGTGGAAGTCTAACTTTTTAACTTGAAAGTATGACACAATCTCACAGAATGCTATGTATGCAACCTCTCTTCCAGGTAGAGAAATTTCTCAATAAATTGGCAGCCAGTCTCAGGTGCATACCATTGTAACAACTAGAATTAAGATTTTTACTAGGGAGAGGGGGCAAAGCTTTCTGCCTACTTTCAGAGAAGTTCTAGAGGTGCTTACCTACATGAAGAGTTAAATAGGTGAATTTATAAGCACCATGTAAGGAAATAAGACTAATTGTTAGATTTTTGGTTCACTTCACAGGTGAGAGGGTAGGGGAAATAATGCTTGATAAGGAAGAATGACAACAGGACCATCATTACTACTCAGAACCTTCTGCTGCATATAATGCCAACCATGGAGCCATCTATAATAATAAAAGTGTAATATGCTAATGAGACCGGACATCCTTCCAGACAACCTTCCGGACAAAGCCTGAGCTACAAGGGAAGCCCAGGCCCTGGGTGCCTGCTGGTGGCTGAAGGGAAGCCCAGGTCCCAGATGCCAGAGGGAAGCCGATGCCAGCAGCCTGGGGAGGGGAGGCCTACTCTTGCACAAATTTTGTGCATCAGGCCTCTAGTTTGAAGATATAGGGCCCTATTAAAAGGCCTCAGAATTTTTGGCTGTGGATTCTGGCTGCTATAATGGCTTTTAGCCCACTGGCAGATATTTTACTGAAACAAATTATCATAGGAACTATAAGTGAAACATCAATTAATATTCCCACTTTTTCTGCCCCAGGTTGAGATTAAAATGCTGACAAAGTTGACCTCCTGGAGGATGAGAAACTGACTTAAAGATATCTAGAAAAATTCCTGAATGCAGCTACTACACTGCTCAAAACAAAAAGTAAACACACTCTACTGGCATGGAGTCTCTCCCTCCATGTTTCTTGATTCCTCCCTTCATCACCAACCTCAGATACTTTAGAGACAAGGATTAGGGATGGGACTAAAGCCTCTATGACCCTCATGGAGACCAAAAGCCATACTCATTTCTCTAAATATGCTGGAAAATTTAGGAAACTGAAAGGACTATTGGATACTAGAGGCCCAGTGCACGAAATCCGTGCACTGCTAGGGTCCCTAGAGGCTGCTGGCTGCCAGCCAGGTACTTTCTCCCTTCCCCCAGCCAGCCTCGCCCCCTGGTTAAACTCCCAGACAACTCCTGGTTGAGGAGACAATTTGCACACTATGCTTTTACTATATAGGACTAGAGGCCCAATGCTCAAAAATTCATGCAAGAGTAGGCCTTCCTTCCCCCAACTGCTGGCACCGGCTTCCCTCTGGCACCTGGGACCGGGATGCTTCCCTCTTCCAGCCACCTGCAGGCATCCGGGACCTGGGCTGGCTTCCCTCAGGCCACCTGCAGGCACCGGGGACCCGCACTGGCTTCCCTCCAGCCCTGGCTTCATCAGGAAGGACATCTGGAAGATGTCCAGTCTAATTAGCATATTACCCTTTTATTATTATAGACTAGAGGCCTGATACACATAATTCATGCAAGGGGCTCAGCCCTCGCAGCTGCGGCGGCTTGCCTCAGGCCCTCGTAGCCCCGGCTTCGTCCGGAAGGTCCTCAGGCTGTCCGGTCTAATTAGCATATTACACTTTTATTATTATAGATATTTGCCTAAGTCACTATTCTAGTCAATACTGTGGAAAACTACAGGCCCAAATCAAACTGATGAGGTTTGAGTAGAGGCCACAATGGAGAACAGAAGACAATATGGCCCTGTGGGCAGGGCCTTTTTGGCAAAAATCAATGTAATGTTGAGAATTCTACTGTTCAATATATAATTAGTATTGAGTGTTACATTTTTATATTATGAATGCCTGTAAATGCCAAAGAGGAGTCTCTAGCAGGGTATGACCCCAACTTCTATACATCCCAGGTAAAACGTCTGTTCATGCCTGCAGATATTCTCCCCACCTCCATTCTTACCGTTTTCACTCTGTTGTTCCATGGGTGAACAAATGCCACCCTTCTGGTGGCATAGATAAATAAGACAGAGAGTCCCTCCAGAAACAAGAGCCAAACTCAATTATTTGAACTTCACTGGGAAACCTAAGTTTATCAACTATGTGAAGGCACTTTAAAGGCATTATCAACTCGGTTCCCTAACTAATGAAGGTTTTCTTCGGGAGATGAGGGCAGTGCTTTTAAACAAAACTTTCTTTCTAGAGGCATGATGTACGTACTGGGGACTGTTCTTATGTAGAAGATATGTATTAACTAGCCTCCTTTACCAAAATATGGTGACATCCACCTTAACAATCTAAACAAGAGACACCAAACAGTTTAATAACAGCACCACATACAGGCCATGTAGCCATAAGGTAACTGTGAAGATCTTGCCATCTGAGTCTACCTTGGTTACTTGGGGAGCTACTAGAAGGAACAACTGATTCATTATTTATGAGTTCCCTGTAGGCACTTATAATAGTGAGAAATATTGAATTTAAAAAGGCTGCATGGAATTTATCTCTGACTTTAGTTAAATTGATCAATGACACCACATTGATTCTGGAAGACATTCAGGTCAATTTCAAGTTACTGTCCAGAATTGTTAGAGATGGCAGAACTGCCCAAGATTTCTACCATGAGGACCATAGCAATTGCTAATGGATCCCAAGTACTTGGATGAATGCCTTGGGACGGTGAAAAGATAAATACAGAAATGAAAGAAGAAAGCCATCTGGCTTTCTAAAGTAGACATTGATAGTTGATGTGATTTGTTCTGCTAGTTCGATCTGGGTCCCTGTAGGTTAGCCTCATTCTCCAGTTTGGAGTCCCTTTGATAATAATCTTAATTAAATGCTGTATGATAAAAATTGAATGGATTTGTTTCCAGCCTCTGGCATTCAGATTAATCAGAGTGTCATACTAATAATGGAAATTCTCACGGGAAAATGTACCAGAAGTTAAATGTTATACAAATGATGGGTGGTTATTGTCAGGAGGCAATTCTCCATGGGTCTATCATAGTTGTAGACATCTTGAAACCAAAGGCACCAAGTGCCTTTGTTCTGAAATAACCTGCTAACTTTTTTTTTGTATATTGAAGAATACATCAACCATGTGACAACCTTGGAAGATGGGGAGAGTGAAAGGGCAAGTTTATTTATAGTCTTGGGAGGAACAGAGAGTGTATTCCTCCAGAGCAAAGGAATAGGCATGCACACTGCCTGTCATAAAGTGTTTGGATTTCTTATATTCACGATTTCTTTCCTGTTATGACAACACATTGCAAGAGCAACTGTTACCTGGTCCTCCTCATGTGTCCATGTAGGAACAGGGGTTCAGGGAAGCGGCAACAATGCTGATATTCTAGCTATCATTCTTTTTTTTTTCATTTTTAAATAATTTTTATTTCTTGAAGTATTACAAAGAGTATTACATATGTCTCCTCCCCCCCCCCTTGACATTCCCCCAGCCTCCCCTACCCCCTAGTGTCTTGTGTCCATTGGTTATTCTTATATGCATGCATATAAGTCCTTCGGTTGATCTCTTAACACGCCCCCCAAACCCTCCCCAGGCTTCCCACTGTAGTTTGACAGTCTGTTCAATGCTGCTCTTGCTGGGAGCCGGTCCATCCTTGCTATTTCAAGGGACCTGGCATACATGGCATACTGTTCTTAATATGTTTGCTCACCTTCTTGGCACTATGTGTTTTAACCAAGGTCTCCTCTCTGAGAAAGGTTGTTTCCCCAGGTAGGGATTTTCCCCTGAAGTTAGGGAGGGAATAAAACCCCTTAAATAAGTGCCAGGTGGGTAATTAATCACTTTAACTACGAACAATCATGCTTAAGCTACATAATCTTTACTCCCTGGAATGGAGATAAGAAACACCCTAACCTTTGGAATAGAGATTGATAGGATTGGAATCAACTGGTATAAATACAGATGTAACAAGACAACAAGACACAGAACCTAGACACAGAACCTGGCTACAGAACCTGGCTAGAACATGGCAAGAGAACCTGACTAGAACCTGGTGACTGAACCTGGCTGGAGAACCTAGCGAGGGAACATGGCTACAGAACCTGGCTGGAGAACCTGGTTGGAGAACCTAGCAAGAGAACATGGACACAGAACCTGGCTGGAGATCCTGACCAGAACTTCACTGGAGATTCTAACCAGAACTTGGCTAGAGATCCTGGCTAGGATGCTGATCAACTGAACGCTGTCTCTGTGTCATTCCTTCTTCGCCGAATCCGTCCACACCTTTGGGGACCCCTGGACCTGCTGGGGTTGGACCCCAGCAGCCTGTTATAAAGTGTTTGGATTTCTTATATTCACGATTTCTTTCCTGTTACGACAACACATTGCAAGAGCAACTGTTACCTGGTCCTCCTCATGTGTCCATGTAGGAACAGGGGTTCAGGGAAGCGGCAACAATGCTGATATTCTAGCTATCATTCTTTTTTTTTCTTTTTTAAATAATTTTTATTTCTTGAAGTATTACAAAGAGTATTACATATGTCTCCTCCCCCCCCCCGACATTCCCCCAGCCTCCCCAACCCCCTAGTGTCTTGTGTCCATTGGTTATTCTTATATGCATGCATATAAGTCCTTCGGTTGATCTCTTAACACGCCCCCCAAACCCTCCCCAGGCTTCCCACTGTAGTTTGACAGTCTGTTCAATGCTGCTCTGCCTCTGCATCTACCCCTGTTCATCAGTCTATACTGGTCCCCATTATCTGTCCCAACCTCACTAGCTATCATTCTTGTTGTGAGTAGAAAATTATCATTGGTCTCTGAAGTAGGGGTCTTTTTTACTTCTTTTAGCAACTGTAAAACTGTGGCAAGCTAAAGCTAACTTGTTAACTTGCAATTTTATAAAATCTCAGACCCTTCATACTTCTTGACACATTCCTTTGAACATCCTACGAGGCATATATTAGATCCACAGGCTGAAAAAGAATGACTACCATTTATATCACCAGAGTACCTATTTGGCAATCAATCAAAAGCCTTAGCAAAAGAACAAATCACATATCTGCAGTTCTTTAATGAAATCAGCCCCTATAACAATTGAGAACTCTCAATTTCATTAAAAATAATGAAAAACCCTCTAATAATTGGAAAAGGTGACAACTGTCCTTTATATTTATCACCTATGTTTCCCTAGCTACTATCACTACTAGACCAATTATTATTTAAGGTTTGAGGACATGGGACAGGTAGGGAGTTTACATGACAGCAACACAAACAATTTAAGATTAAGTATTATATCCTAACTTCCTTTTCAACAAAGGAGAGTTGGAAAGGGCAAAATGACAAATCATCATCCTATGCAGCACAGGGAACCTTGCATCATCTATAATGAGGACAACAGTATGGAGGCCGTTGTAATAGCCTGGTTATTATTTAACAGGAAAGGAGCAAGGGAAGAACAATAACACAGGCATGCCATTTATACAGCTTTGCCCAAAAGCACATTTAACACTCCAAGTCTATTCCCCACTGATTGATGGGGCAAGGGACTGGACAAGGCAGTTTAGACTTAGACACATGTCCAGTAAGGTCTGAGGGACACAGGAAGATGCCCACCTGTTTGTCCATCAGCACACCTGAAAGCCAGTCATGGCCAGAGTAGGTATAGCCATTGCAAGTAAGCGAAACTTGAATATATAAAACTTCCAAACAGAGGAAGTTCTTGCTCTTCTCTCTCTGGCACACCGGTTCCTGGCTCTCCTGTGACCGGGGATGCACTCTCCTGCTCCCGTGTGGTGCACAGCCATGTTGGACTCCACAGAATAAATGAATGGACTTTAATCTGGCCCGAACTTCACCCAGCTGCAACATGGAACAGAAGCTCTGGACACTGGCCTTGTTTCTGGCTCTGCTAGAATCCCAGCTGTACCTTTTCTGGGACTGGTTTAAGGAGTAGGGGCCTTTAGAAACCAAGAAATGTAACTTTGCACAAATAAAATCTTCTTCCATATCCCATCCTCCCCTGCGAGTCTTAGAAAATTAATTTTCCGAAGCTATCACAAGAGCTTCACTCCCAGGAGCCACAGGGGATTTGATTCACCAGTAACAATATCATCAAAGCCTTCAGAAACATCCCTGGAGTTACCCTGTACACTGTAAGCAAACTGAACGTTTCAAAACTGCTCCTGATGGGCATGTGGGCTGTTTCTGCATTTGGACTGAACGTGCTTTCCACAAGTTAGATGATCTGTTAGCACTCAGTGTGAAGCTGCCACCCTCAAGAGTAACTGCAGCCTTCCCATGCACAAGATGCACAATACAGACCTCAGCAGAATCTTGGAAAGCCCAGACATCCCAAGAGCCCTCCCAGCATCACACAAGAAGATTCACCGCAGAGTCCTGAAGAAAGAGCCACTGAAAAACCTGAGAACCATGTTGAAGCTAAACCCATGTGCAAAGACCATGTGCCGGAGCGCCATTCTTCACCAGGCCAAGAACCACAAGCTCTGGGGGGATAAAGCAGCAGCAGCACCAGCACCAGAACCAAATCAGATGAGAAGGGGATTCCAGGCAAGAAGCCCATGGAAGCGGAGGGAGGGGAGGCGGTTGTTGGTGCTACAGAGCAGAAGGAGGGAGAACAGGCTGCAGCTTCCAAGTCACCAGAGCTGAGAAAAAGCCCTAAGAAAAGGAACCCCCCACAGAAGGAAAGAAGCCTGTTGCATGGACTTCACAGCGTTTACTCCATAAAGGTCAAATCACGCTGGACAGCTCATTTTGAATAAAAACTGATCAAAGGCAGTGAGAGAAAAATTAAAATAAGAAAACAAATAACAGATCCTTCCCTTCTCGTAATTGTGTCTGCATCAGACCCAAGGATTTCTAACTGGCTTCCTGTTCCCAAGGCTCTGGCCTCCTTTCATATTGCTTTATATTCCTTCAACTTTCTAGATCTCTCCTCTTCTCACTCCCGCATCCTAAGTCTTTGCTGAATAATCTTTTTGCTTCCCTTGATTCTTCCAGATTATGGTAATAGGACCTGAATATCTGTACATAAAATTTCCCGTTTCTCTCAAAATTAGTTGATGTATGGATTAACAGCAACCTCAAGCTCCCCCAAATACATTATTGAAGAATAATTAGGTATGCCAATGCTTATCACCATGTTTGCCTATGAATAAAATACAGGATGAAAATGTGAAAAGTGTGAATAGACAACTACCACGTTGATTAATTACAATTTGGAATTTGGGGAGAAACTTAATTTTAAGAAGAAAGTGAGAACTTTTCCAAAGGACCACTCAGGGGTGATGAATAAGAAAAGTTACAAGTAAACGCAGAAAAATTATTTAAAGAAAATCCAGAAATACTGATGAGTTGGGGTTTAGGTGGCACAAGAAATAGCAGTTCCTTGGGGCGGTGGGGGGGGGTGTATGAGATCAAGCAAAGGACTTGTATGCATGCATACATGCATAACCAATGGAAACAAGACACTGTGGGGTAGGGGAGGCCGGGGGTAGGTCGAGGAGAAAAAAAGGAGACATATGTAATACTCTTTATAATACCTTAAGCAATAAAACAAAATTTAAAAAAAGAAAAGAAATAGCAGTTCCTACCCAAGGAGGTCAAAGTCTTACATAGGCTAGAACTGGAGTCAATCTTATTTGCAAGAAACTTCCTAAGAGCCAAAACTTTATATGACCCTTTGCAAAATGTAACTGTTACTCATGTCCATGGTTTATATATTTTGCATCTTTCAGTGTTTTGAGTTATTTAATTCATTGTGGTACAGTGAACACAACATGGATTTTGAAATCATGCACATCTAAATTTGCACCCCTGTTCCTGCACTTAAGAGCTGTGTTTCCTTGAGCAATTTATTTGACCTATTTTCTCAACTATAAAAGGCAAAATTATTGCATTAATTATAGATAATACATGTAAAGTAGTCCGCCAAATTCTGTTACAGAGAGTAAATTAAAATATTGATGTATATTATTAGCATAAAATGCAATGGAGGAGGTGGTTCTTGAAACTAGGTATTCTGACTCTAAGTCTGGGATTCTTTTCACTAAGGGAACATAATGGAATGCAACATAGGGTGTGGTCATATCTTCCTTTCTGAACAGTGTTTGTGAATAGGACTAAGAAGAAATAAAGCTGAAGAGAAGTTTGGGTCAGTTTTTAGAGGCTCCAAAATGTCAAGTTAACAAATTTTGACTTGAATAGTCAACCAATAAATTATTTGTAAAATAGAATGGCACACTGAAAGTGGTTTTTAAATAAGGTACTCTAGTAGTATGTGAAGCAAAGGTGAAAAGAGGCAAACTAGAGTTGAGAAAAGTTAGGAAATTAGTGCAATAAAACAGCCCCCAAATCAGCAACTTCCAAAATTTTTAGTTCAGGTTAGCATATTTTGGGAGATTATGCTATATGCTACATTTCTATTTTTGATGATAAACAAAGAAAATGACAATATTAGAAATTCTGACAAGCTGTGCAAAGTAACATAACAAATCATATATTTGGATAATACTGAGTTCCTTTTATGCATGTTTATTATTAACTAGAGGCCCAGTACATGAAATTCATGCACTGGGGGCAGGGGAGGGTGTCCCTCAGCCCAGCCTACACCCTCGCCAATCTGGGACCCCTCGGGGGATGTCTGAATGCCGGCAGTCGGACATCCCTCTCAATCCGGGACTGCTGGCTTCCAACTGTTTGCCTGCCTACCTGCCTGATCACCCTCTAACCATTCCCTTTCCAGCCTGATTGATGCCGAACTGCTCCCCTGCTGGCCCAATCACCCCCAAGTGCCCTCCCCACCGCTAGCCCAATCGCCCTCAACTGCCCTCCCCTGCCGGCCTGGTCACCCCTAACTGCACTCCCCTGCTGGTCTGATTGCCCACAACTGCCCTCCCCTGCTGGCCATCTTGTGACCACATGGGGGCAGCCATCTTGTGCAAGGGCATGACAGTCAATTTACATATTACCTCTTCATTATATAGGATGCTGCTATGAATATAAGGGTGCATATATTCTTTCAAATTAGTGTTTAGGTTTCTTCGATATATTTCCATAAATAGGATTTGGGAGGGGAGATTCACAAAGTCTCTCTTTGGGGGTGATGCTGGAAAGCCTATAGAAGCGGGAGGGCACTTCTTCCCCTTTCTGGGCAAGAGCCTTTGAGGGAGACTGTGCTCCAAAGGTCCCAGCTCTGAGTAGCTCTCAGATCCCACCCCCCAAGGGGACTGAGCTCAGCAGGGTATGGCTCCCAGCTGACTGAGACAGGTCAAATGAGTCTCCTGTTGAGAGAATAACATGAGCTGAGCTTACAGAGAAGACAGCATTCCCCCCAAATCCTCCCCACCAAGATAAAGCCACATAACCCAGAACCCAGCCCTCTGCTTCCCAGACAAAAGTCTCCCAGGGATTCGTGCTCCATAAGTCCATGCTCAGCATGGCACTTGTATCCTCCTACAAAACTGAACTCAGCAGGACTGGGCCACAGGGAGGGGAAGGGCAGGCTAAGTGATTCAACAGGTTGGGGAGGGCGCACCGGCTGTGCACTTGAGGTGGGGAAGAAGGGTCCCCTTTCCAAACCTACACAGTTCAATCACTGTCTGAGTCTCCACCAAGAACTTCTCCAGAGAGAGTGCACCTGCAGGTCCCTGCTGGGTGCAGCCAGCAGATGCCCCTGCAGGACTGGAGCACCACAGGGTGGGGTCGCCAGTGGTTGGAGGACCAGGTAGTACACTCCCCAGGCTGGTGCTGTAACAACTTGAGTGACTGGTCCTAAGAAGAAGGCCTCTGTATCTTTAGCAGACTCCCTTCTCTCCCAGATGCACTGAATCTCCAGTGATTTCCACTAGCAAATGCTATTGCCATCTCTGTTGCTCTGAGTTGGGGATCCCTGTGGTGGGGGCAACCCCACACTCCTGGGGAAATATATCCCTCTGTTTCTCAGTTGCCACACCTATGTGCAGGGGGCCTGCCCTTTGCACATCTCTGTCGTTCTTACCAGTCTCTTTGTGGGTTCTTCTTAAATTCTTGGTTATAATATTTCAGTTCAGCTAGCCTTCAGTTAGTTAGTCAGGTTGTTTGCTCTATAATTTAGCTGTAAATCTGGTTTGGTGATAGAAGTGTGTGAGTCCAGCTTCCACTGAATCTGTAGTCATCTTGGAATCTCCAGAAATATTTTTTATAAAATAATTTAAATGATAAGCAGTGAAGCAAATGCTGAATACATAAATCAGATTATCAATACACAAAAACAAGAAATACAAAAGTAATACAAATGTACAAATGTTGGCACTTTGTTGACAAACTTTAAAAAGAATTCATTTTTCATAAAGCCATATTTAGTTACTTAATTTTATCCTCATTATTTCCATGCTGCAAACCTACACTTGTCTTGTCTTGTTTCCTTGGAATGAATAAGCTAAAGGTGACTGAAAGGGGCAGTGGGAATGCAAGTGAAGTCAGCTCCTTCAGTGTGACCCCATTTCATTTCCTCCCAAGAAACGCTTAATTCAAAGTAAATCAGTGCCATTTCCAGCTGCTAATACATGGTAAGTATGAAAATGAGTCCATCTTTGACATTCAACATGCAAATTTATATTGCTCTCAGTATCCGTATGTGTCCAGTAAGAAGAGGAAGCAGTTAGCTGCTGCTTCGGCTCTGTGACCTGAACACATCAAACGTCCACTTTGCCCTCTGTAGAGCAGGGATATGGCATGTGTAACTAAGTGTCCAACCAGCCTGGCAGTGAGTACATTGCTCCTTAGGAGTGAAAGAGAGACTCCCTAAGAAAACAGAATGTCATTTCTAGTTTTGTTTTTGTTTTTTTGAATCCTCAATGCAGTTAAAGTGACTGATTTATCTCAAAGGGGATATATTAGTTGAATTATCCTCCCAAGACTTTGATTTAATTATTATGGGTTGGGACCCAGGCATGGGTTTTTATTTTAAGAGCTCTCCAATTGGCTGTAATATGCAGCCAGGGATGAAGACCACTGAGCTAGGTGAAACCCGCAATATGATTGTGTTTCTCAGAGGCTGACTACTTGGTGACTTCCCCAGCTCCCTATTTTTATTTAGTTCATCTTCAGTTCCATCCTACTTCATCACAGAACCACTGGATCTCTTCCTGTCCTTATAAAGTCCTCACTTACTTTATAGAAAAATAATGGGGAGCGGAGTAGTGCACCGTTTGAGAATGATGCCGCTTTTTCCCACCTGAAAAATTATCGCTACCTTCACTGGCTGCTTCCTCAATGGAGCGAGTACGCTAGCTCCTGTCTAAGGGAAATGCCATCCCCTCTATTCTGAATCCCAGACCCTTCGTGTCCTGAACTATATCTTCCAATTTTGACCCAGTTCTCATCTGTATCGCATTCTCTCAGACTCACTGGAGATTTGTCCTTGCTTTTAAACCTCTCATAGCTTAAAAAAAACAACCTTTCCCCAATTGCATTCCCTTTTCTATCTACAAATCTAGTTCTTGCCTTTGCTTCATAGTCAAGTTTCTGGTTTTCACTTTAAGACTCAATCTTCTCACCTCATTACTCCTCAACTATAGCCATGTGTCTTTCACATCAACAATTCCAATGAAAACGATTCTGCCATGGTCACTGGTGACCTCTCGGTTGTTGAATTCAATGAGTTCTTATTTTCTTGACCAGTTAGCAGATTTTAAGTGTTGACCATATGCCATTTATAAGATCTCTCCCTGTGGTGTCATATCACCTTTCTCTCGTATTAACCATGTGTTTCCAGCTGCTCCTTTTTTAGTCTCCTTCCCAGGCTCAGCTTCCTCTCCTTACCTGTTGCATCCTGGTGTCCTTGCAGTTTACTTCTCTTCTAATCCCTTCTCTGCATCTCTCTTATCACTGACTTAGTCTAAAGTAATATTTTTAACCTGAATTATTATAATAGTTTCCAAGCTGGAAACTCTGCCTTCATCGCTGCCTCTCTCCTTTAATACTCTGTTTTCCCTAGCATACTGCGCCCTGGTATTTTGTTATCTTTGCCCATGTGGTCCCCTCTAACTGGTGTACTCCGCATACCCACCGCCTTTCTCATTAGCCTTGTCAGCTACATGGTAAGGTTTAGCTCAGGTTCCTCCTCCTATGGGAAGCCTTCTCTGTTGAGCCCCAGGACGTTCACTTTTTACACAACTGTAGCATGGAGTTTATGGTAAAGTATTATAATTGTATTAGCTTTGGGATCTCCTTTTCCCCCAACCACTGAGAGTGCATTCATTGCTGGTATGGACTTTGCCTTTGCTTATTTTTATCCCTAGTACCTGGCACGGTGTCTGACTGTCACATAATGATGACTCAATTAATACTTGTTCAGTGAATTACGTTAACATCTTGTGTGTGTGTGTGTGTGTGTGTGTGTGTGTGTGTGTGTGTGTTTTAGGCAAAAGCAAATATTTCCTATTCTTTATGTATCTAAACTAAAACCCATTATTCACCTTGGCATTGCCATATAAGACCCTTCACAATAAGATAGACCATATCTCCCAAATTTCCCCACCCTCAATAAGTTCATGCTCTTCCACAATTCATTCACCATTGTCTCTCTTTCTAATATGGTCTCTTTCATAACCTTGAAACTTTATGTATAGTGGTAGAGATCTGGTGCATGAATTCATTCACTAGTGGGGACCCTCAGCCTGGCTTGTGGGATCGGGCCAAAACTGGGTCTCTGACATCCCCTGAGGGGTCCCAGTTTGAGAGGGTACAGGCCAGGCAGAGGGACACCACCAGTGTAAGATCAGGGCCAGGGAGGGACATGGGAGATTGGCCAGTTAGGGAGGGACCGCAGGAGAGCTCCAGAGCATGTCCGGCCCAGCTCACTCAGTCCCAATCAGCCAGACCCCAGCAGCAAGCTAACCTACCGGTTGGAGCATCTGCCCCCTGGTGGTAAGTGAACATCATAGTGAGCGGTTGAGCGGCCTGACCTATCATTAGCATATTCCACTTTGATTGGTTGAATGGATGACCAGACGACCAGACACTTAGCATATTAGGCTTTTATTATATAGGATACTCTGTCTTCAATATATTTCTACCTCTCAATTTCTATGTCTGTCTGCCTCTCCTTCTTAAATCATTACTAATTCTTAAATAAAATTTTCTTGTTGTTTTAACACCTTTGAATCAAAGCACTGTGTTATTTTACCTTCAATATCTTTTATTGCAATGTATGGTAATATATGTATTTCTATTGTTTTTGTGGGGTTTTTTTTTTTGCATTAAAATAGACCATAGATCTCCTTGAAGGAAAGATAATTTCTTGGTCATATTTTTTCTCCCATTACCTACTAAATAATTAACACTCAAATATCAATATAAATATAATTAAATAAATTATTACCAAAAAAAGAAATATATAGTAATACTCAACTCTGAGATTAAAGTGACTAAGTAATATTTTCAAGGTCAGTGGAATTTATTTCCCGAAGGTTAATATTATCATTTCTTCCCTCTGTCCCTCATTTGTTTTGAATTGTCCTTATGACTTAAATAGTGTCTGTGCAACTGTGCTTCTGTTGCTTAAGGGATGTTCTGTGGTTGCTTTGTTTTGAATGTACTGTGTTCTCAATGAGACTGTAAAGTCCTCAAGGGCATGCTTTGTTCAGTTCTTTCCTGTGTTCCTTAAATTGTGTCTAGAATAGTGGGAAACAAAAACATTCATTCATTTAAGTATTTGTGAGTGTGTCTGGCATGTGCTGAGCATTGCCAGCTGTTGGTGATGTTGATGCTTTATATCCACGCAAACTGCTATCACACCAACTAAGTACAACAGTTTACACCTTGATATAAGAAACGGTCTGTCAAATGTGATAAATTACGTATGTTCCTATCAAGGGTAAAAGCCATGATTTCTAAAATTTCAAATAAAATTAAATATTAAAGATTTCCCTCTTCTCACCAATCATGTCTGTTTATATTTTGCCTATGCCTTTTGCTTACTTTTTTGGTCTCTATGTCTTTCTCAGGTTTGTATAGTTTTATTTCACATTGTATCGTTCACTTTGCATCATACAATTTTATATTTTGCGCACACATGCAAAGTGTCAGACATTCTAGCAACCACGCTGTGATCATTTTATTTATAAACTCACTTTTGTTTTAAAATAGTAGTTGCAAAAATGTAGCTCCACAGGTATTTTTTTTAAATATATTTTATTGATTTTTTACAGAGAGGGATAGAGAGTTAAAAACATTGATCAGCTGCTTCCTGCACACCCCCTACTGGGAATGTGCCCGCAACCAAGGTACATGCCCTTGACCGGAATCGAACCTGGGACCTTCCAGTCCGCAGGCCGACGCTCTATCCACTGAACTAAACCGGTTAGGGCTCCATTGCTATTTTAAAACAAAAGTGAGTTTGCACTGTGGAGAAGCTAAGGAAGGAAGCGGAGTCCTCACTCGACTACCTTTACTTCTCCCCTTTTTTGATGTGACCAGAATTAGTGGAAAGCCTATTAAGTCATCACAGGTTTTCCAGGTGCTTCATGCTAAATGGCACATCCTGTCAGCACGCACAGAAAATAAGGCTTTCCACATTACAGGGGAATGAGAAAATTCAATGAACAAAATAAACTGATGAACATAGGGGGGCATATATTCTTTCTGACTGGTATTCAGACTCTTAGGATGTATTCCCAGAACTGGGATTGCTAGGTCAAAAGGCAGTTCTGATTTTTAATTTTTTGAGGAAATTCCATACTGTTTTCCATAGTGGCTACACTGGCCTGCATTACTACCAATAGTGCACTAGTTCTCCACATCTTTGCCAGCACTTGTTTTTTGTTGATTTATTGATGATAGCCATTCTGGCAGGTATAAGATGGTATCTCATTGTGGTTGTAATGTGCATCTCTCTGATAATTAGTGACATTGAGCATCTTTTCATATGTCTTTGGCCATCTGTAGGTCCTCTTTGGAGAAGTGTCTATTCAGGTCCTTTGCCCATTTTTTAATGGGATTGTTTTTCTTCTAGTGTTGAGTTGTATAGTTCCACAAATCCCAAACAAGTGACAGCTGGCATCGGCATGCCCTGTACCTCTTGCTGAGCGGCCCCAAGCCCAGCACTAATGGCAGCCAACCTCAGTTCACCACAAAACCTCTCCCAGGACCTCTAAGCAGAGGCAGCTGACAACTGCAGATAACTTTGTAGCTCCCACCAGGTTGCCCAGGGCCAGGCACAGGCCGCAGCTGAACTTGTTCTGCATCAAGGAGACCCCTGAACCAACAAACGTGGTGGATGACTTTGGTGGATGACTTTGGATGACTTGGTGTTCAGGCTCCACCAGAACACCACCCAATCAGCACCAGAAAGGACACACCCAAAGGGTGTTCTTGGCAGGCACGGAGCCCTGCTAATGTGAATGATTGTCCTTGGGATTAGCCCTCACACAACAGCTGGTCTACTGTAGTCATGGCCAGTCCTCACAGCCAGTCATCTGAGGGTCAATCCCACTCAGTGATGTGCCAACAGCAATCAAGGCTCAACTACAACAGAAGAGCACAAACAACCCCACACAAGGGACACCACTGGAGCACCCCAAAACCAAAAATCTACAAGAGATATACAATAAATAAAGAGAAAGGAACCCAAGTACAACAGAAGGTAATCAACATACAAGTGAGCAAGAGAATAAAAAAGGAACAGAGAATGACTATTAAAAACAATTGGAAAGTAATTAATAAAATGACAATTACTACATAGCTATTAATAATTACTTTAAATGTAAATGGATTAAATGCTTCAATCAAAAGATGAATGGATAAAGAAGAGGTGGTACATATATACAATGGAATATCACTTGGCTATGAAAAAGAATGAAATCTTACCATTTGTGACAAAAGAGGTGGACCTAGAGGATATTATGCTAAGTGAAATAAGTCAGACAGAGAAAGACAAATACCATATAATTTCACATGGAATCTGAAAAACATAAGGAAACATACAAAACAGAAACAAACTCATAGATACAGAGAACAGACTGGTGGTTGTTAGATGGAAGAGGGTGGAGGGACTGGGTGAAAAAGGTGAAGGGATTAAGTACACATTGGCAATCACAATATAGTTGTGGAGATGTAAAGTACAGTTTAGGGCAGGGGTGGGCAAACTTTTGACTCGAGGGCCACAATGGGTTCTTAAACTGGACCAGAGGGCCGGAACAAAAGCATGGATGGGGTGTTTGTGTGAACTAATATAAATTCAAAGTAAGCATCATTACATAAAAGGGTACGGTCTCTTTTTTTTTAGTTTTATTCATTTCAAACGGTCCGGATTCGGCCTGTGGGCCATAGTTTGCCCACGGCTGGTTTAGGGAATACTGTCAGTAACCTTGTATAAGCTACATATGGTGTCAGGTGGCTGCCAAATTTATCAGAACACTTTGTAAGTTACACAAATGTTTAACCACTATGCAGTATACCTGAAACTAACACAATATTGAATATCACAAAAGGTGACTCCCTAAATTTTAGCCCAGTTTCCAGATTTTATTTTTTTTCTTCCTTTTGCCTTCCTTTCACCTTGTGCCTAACAGACAAAAAACATTACGTATTTGGGGGTTTCCAAATACATATTAATTGAAAATCAGTCAACATTTTTAGTCAAATCAATCAGTATGAACTCTCTTAAATGTATCTTAGTTAACAAATTATCAATTCTCAAACAAATGCTGCTTCTTTGAACATCATCAATGTCTAAAATAAACATTCTATATGCCATTAAAGTGCCTAAGTCTGCTTATTTGCATAAGCTCCAGCTTTTGGATATCTATTGCACTTTCAACAAAGAAATAATGTTTCCATAACTGTAACCTGACAAATATTTAATATATAGATCCCATTTAGGGAATAAAAATATTATCTGAGTTTGTGTAAAATCCATTATTACTAATTTCTGAATTGCTCTTTTGCTTTTAATTCATAATTTGCTGTTTGTGAACTTTAATTTCCTATAAAATCCCCATTTCTTCATTGCTCAACCATGCAATACATAGACAGCAGCTATATTAATGACCTCTCAAAGGTGCAGTGCACTGATACGGCTATTTATGCTGCTGTCTGGAGAAAAGCATATTTATTCTGTTCAAGTACCCATGAGACATGGAAACTATTCTTTTTTCAGTCTCACAGTAGATAGTCATTTCAAAACTTCAATTACTATTTCAGCATGTTCCCTCCATTACCATTTTCAGCACCATAGCCAGTAATTTCTAATAGCAAAATGTACTTTATAAACCATACACACATATGCCTTGCATGCAATGAACACATTCAGCTATGTATAAATGATTAATATCTGCATAAAAGTAAAATGTATATGAAAATATCAATATATAAATCTTGAATATGAAAATTTTATACCTCCCAGGTACTGATGAATGACTGTTGAATGTCTGTACTAGTATACATAGATGTATATATTTATCATATATGTATACTAGTATATCATATATCTTAGAATTGAAGAAAAATAATCATACACTAATATTCAAATATTTCTTGAGATTTATGTCAGTACAGAGCTGTTCTTTGTGCTACAGAGATTATGAAAAATAAAATAAAGTAATATTTCTGTCTTTGAACAACTTACAATTGTAAGAAATATTATTCTTTTTTTGAAATGAGATGATTGAATGAAAAAAATGATGGTTTATAGTCTCAATCTTACTTTATGTATACCTTAAATTCCATGGAATGGTTATAACTTCTCTTATTATGTGACATTTTGTTTCTGTATTAAATTAATCTTTTTCTTGAATCTATCATCTATTTTCCCTTTCTTTTTGCCATAAAAATGCATATATCTAACGAGACAGGACATTTGGATCTCACCATTTTCAAACATGATTTTCAATATATTGTCTCTTATAAATATAATTTGTCTTAAGTGGAGGACACTGTAAAAAAATCAACCTTTTGCAGTTTACGGTTCTATTAATTGTTGGGCTATTGATGAGTGTAACTCCAAAACACTTATTACTCAGCGTTCACTTTATAAAGAACAATGCAAGATATTTCAGGTCCTAAAGCCACGAAAATAGTTTGCTTAAACTGATAATGTTTCCCTATTTGATTGGCAGCTCTCATGTTTGTCTAATATATAAAGGACTCTTTTTAAAATTGACTTTTAGAGAGAGTAAGGAAGGGAGAAAAACATTCATTGGCTGCCTCCTGCATACGCCTCGAACCAGGAATTGAACCTTTTGGTGCACAGATGGCGCTCCAACCAACTGAGCAGCACCGTAAACATCCTTAAAAATTGTTTATAAATTTGTACATAAGCTTTTGTAACTATTTTGTCTTATTTTTTCATTAACCCTATTTCAATATTTATTTTTTATACTATTATACTGTATCTCATTTTTAAGCCTTTCAAAGCCAGACGGTAATGAATAAAAATCTACCTGTGACCAGAAAGTTTTACTTGAATTTGAGAAAAATCTAGATTCTTATTCTTATTCTGCATTGCCATTGTCAAGTGAGTGGAATATACCTGTGGCTTCCATTTTATCGTTTTCTCCTTTCTCCCCAGTGCTCTGAAATCTAGCTTTCCTCTCCATTCTATAGATACCCTTATTAAGGACTTTGCTATTTCCTAGGTATTTGAACTTGGGAAAGTAACTGGATCTCTCTATGCCTTATACTCCTCATTTATAAAACAGAGATGAAAATGCCTCTATCAGTTGGTCCTGAGGATTAAATGAGATGGAGTCCATGCAGTGGTTAGCATGCTCTAAGTGCCTAAAAAATGGTGCTGATAACAATGTTGTAGTAACAGTGGATAATTTCCCATACAACCTGATTTTTCACTTCCTTCATACTTTTAACAGTGTGAGATTTTTCTAGTCCCACAGGCATTAACTTTCATCCTTGACTCTGTCTTGTCACTTTCTCCTTCCCTATCTAGCCAATTGTTAAAAAGTTTGTCCTTTCCTCTTTACCATAGTTCTCAAATGTGTCCTTTCTGTGTCCCTCGGACCTCACCCTCATTTTATCAGAGAGCAATCTACAGGGTGTGGTGAATCCCTGAAAATGTTCTCTGAGGCAGAAGAAGAGCTAACAGGATTTTGAGTATGTAAGACACTGAAATATGCAGAGATTCCATAATCACAAATAAGTAATCAAGAATGCCAGGAGTCTAGGATGAGGTGCTCATCTTCAAACATAGCTTAATAAAGTTTATGAAAAAAGGGGGCTTCATTTAATTTAGATGGAAATATTTAATTTGTAGAATGGTGGTGGGAATAAATTTTATCAGTGATTACTGGTAATATGAAAACTAGAATATTCATTATTGGTCTTAGATTAAATTAACTAACTATGGAACCTGTGCTACACATCCACTGCCCCCAACATCACTACTATTGGACACGTAAGTGATTAAAATGGCAAACTGTACAAATGGAGGTAGAATTACAGTTAAAAATTCATCTCATCCATATCAATGCCTATATAGAGTAATTGGTGATTTATTTAAAAAAAAAAAAAAAGGCCAACAAAGTTACCAGTGCTTTGTATTATATATTTTATGCTCCAATCTGTTGCTATGTGATTATTAGATTGGAAACACATTGGGAACCTAAGATAGTGGTTCACAGATTACAGATTTTCAATAAACATTGTTAAATACATGAGCTAAATGTTTGCTTAAAGACTGCATTACACCTCAAAGAAGCCATTAAAATTTATACTCAATAGAACAAAGTTCAAACTATTCAAATGTGTTAAAAGACCATTTTTATTTTAAAGACTTTACCTTTACATACGGGCCTGTGATCACTCCAAGCAGCAAAGACTTCAGCTATTCGCTGACAGGTGATGCTCTTAGCGCCCTGTAGGACATAATCTTCATCACAAGAAAACTGCACAGTTGATCCCAGGCTAAAATTGAACAAAGGATTAAAAAGCAGTATTAGAAGCATATAACATAATGATTAGGCTCCATTTCTACTGGCCATATCCAACAGGTCAAAAGCGCCTCACGGTGACAAAAGTGTCTACTCTGAAAGCAGAATATGAAAAAATGGCTTGAGCAAATGTATAGTAAAAGTCATAAACAGATCAAACCATTGTAAATCAGTAACCTGCAGATATTGGTAAGAATCGTATAAAACTGTCATCAAGTTTAAGTATCTTGTTATTAATTGTAGAAGCCAAGATTAAATAATTGAGTGTCTCATCTAAGTAGGTGGTGATTGTGAGGCAAAAAGTGGGTTTCCTAACTTGAATCCCAGTGCTTATATTCATACCACAATCCAGTACTTCTCTAGCAGATTTTTATATGTGTACGAGAGGCCCAATGCACGAAATTTATGCAAGGGACTCGGCCCTCGCAGCCGCTGCAGCTTGCCTCGGCCCTTGCAGCCCTGGCTTCGTCCGGAAGGTCGTTTGGCTGTCTGGTCTAATTAGCATATTAGGCTTTTATTATTATAGATTGACTTGGATATGCCTTTATGTATATGTTTACATATATTTAGGGCTTCAAAATGATGCTGATCATTTCTATAAAATTAACCCACCCTTTATTATTTATCCTTTTGTAATTAGAATTTTGTTTCCCTTTCCACTGAAAGTAAAGTTACTAAAATGTTTATTTTAAAAAACCCTAATAGCTAAGTGTAACAAATGTTTTTCTGAAATAAACAACTGCCCATGCATTTTCATTCATAAAATCCTTAAACAGAAACTCACCAGCAAGATATATATAAAGGGTGTCCCAAAATTTACACAAGATTTGAATTTTGCATGAGCATTAACAACAACAAAAAATAAAAGCCTAATTTTACTTGGTTTGTTGAATCAGATTCTAATATCTGTTGCCCTTTGATTTCAATCCCTTCAATTTGATAAGCATTACCAAGTACCAATTATGGCCCAGGAGTCGGGACAAAGAAGACCAATGAAGACCACGGCTTTGCGTATGTGCCAGCAAAGCTGTGGAGGCCATTTACCCAATGTGCTATTACATGCATAACTCTATACTGTATACTTTATAAATCAATAACAAAAATTACAATTTTTAATTATAAACCTGTGTTTTCTATCAAAATTACTCCTTGCGTGAATTTTGGGACACCCTTTACAAAGTCCAATTTCCTTAACTTATAAAATGTCTTCAAACAGTTAAGTCCCTGGCAATTCCCACACATGATGAGCCCTTCCAGCAGCTGAGCTTCTGTACCTGCCATGCGGCTCTCTGTCTGCTCTTCCTGGCCCTTCCTGACCAGAGGGCCTTCCCTGCACCCTCTCACCTGGCCTGCTCCAGAACAGCTCCTCTAGTTCCCTGAGTTCTTCATCTAAGGGATCACCTGATCACACTTGTGTTGCAAGAAAATATTTCTGCAAAAATGCAGAGGACAATTTAAAAGGAAGACAAATAGATAAAGGGAGACCACTAAGAAAATAACAAATAATCTAGACCAAGGGTTAGCAAACCATATCCTACAGCCCAAATCTGGTCCCCTGCCTGTTTTTACACAGCCCAGGAGCTAAAAATTGACTTTATATTTTTAAACATTTGAAAAAATCACAAAATTAATACTATTTTATGAAATGTAAAATATACATCAAATTCACATTTCATTGTCCATAAATAAAATTTTATTGAAACACAGCCATCCTCTTTCATTACAAAATATATGGCTGTTTTCATGCTATAATGTCACAGTTGGGTAGTTAAAATGGAAACACTTTTGCCTATCCTAGCTAATAAAGAGGGAATATGTTAATTGACCATCACACTGTCGCAAAGATGGCTGCGCCCACAGCCTATGAGGGAATATGCTAATTGCCTGTCACACCCTCAAAGATGTTGGTGCCCACAGCCAATGAGGATGGAATATGCTAATTGACTGCCACACCCTCAACGATGGTGGTGCCCACAGCCAATGAGGATGGAATATGCTAATTGACTGCCACGCCCTTAAAGATGGTGACGCCCACAGCCAATAAGGAGGGAATATGCTAATTGACTGTCACGCCCTCAAAGATGGCAGCGCCCACAGCCACAAGATGGTAGTGCCCAGTCCCCTCAGCCCCACTTGGGTGGCAGGCACATGGACTGGCCACACCCACCCCCAGGCGGCCCTGGCCGCTCGGGGGCCTGCCTCCGGAGACCCCCAGTTCCCTGTAGTCAAAGTATAAAATGTTTACTATCTAACCCTTTAAAGAAAAAGCCGTCCAACTTCTGTTCCAGACTAAAGAAGACAAAAGGTAAGAAGTAAGTGGTGGCATGGCAAAGAACAGAAAGGTTAGTATAGGGGAAATCTAGGCATTAGAATCCAGTCTTCACCAGAGTTCTTTCCTTTCTTTCTCTCTTTCTTTTTAAAAAGTGGTTTTGTTTTAAATATAAAACAAAGCAACAAAATAAAACCCACAGAGTTCATTGAGTTATCATGAAATAAACACCCAGATATCAAGAAATAGATGATCTTAGGGTCTTCTTGGACTTCTTCATGACTCCCAAGTTTTATTCAGATGACCTTGTAGCCTGAGCAGCCTTAAAAATTTACTAATGATTAACTTCCTACCTTTTCTTACTTCCCCACCTCATAAATGGAAACTTCATCCTTCCAACTGAAGATCAAAAACCATGGAGTCATTCTTTAGTCATCTTTTTCTCTTATTTTACACACCCACTCCCCATGGAGCAAATCCTGTTAGCGACACTTTTCAAAATCAAGAACCTAACATGTCTCACCTCCTACAGTGTCACCACCATCATATGAGCCACCATAATTTCTCATATATATTATTGCCAATAGTCCTTTTGCTATGTGTTGGTTTCCTGTTTCTGTTCTTGGCTCCTTGCAATCTATCCTTAAATGGCATCCATGGCAATCATTTTTAGAAAATGGTTCAAATTATGTGATTTCTATGCATCAAACCTTCTATTATTTCCCCCGTTTCTCTCCTTTCTCCTTCAATCTCTGTTCTTTAGCTACATTGACTTCCTTGCTCTGGCTTGAAAATATTAAGGATGCATTTGCCTCAGGGCCTTTACATTGCTCTGATATCAGTCTGAAAAATGCTCAGCAAGAAGTCCATGTCTGTCACATCCTCATTTCTAGTTTTTCTTCACATAACCTTATTCATAAGGTCTGTCTTGACTATTCTCTATAAAACAGCTAGTCCTATTCGGTAATCTTCCTCTATGTTATTTCCTTTACATTTTCTGATACATTGTGCATTCATTTGTCTACTTATTGCATCTCTCATTCTACAAGAAAAACTCACAGTGCTTATCTGTTCTGTTTCCCAGCCTGTCAAATATATCCTAGTATACAGTAAATTGTTAGATATGCATATCATACATATATGTTGTAAATTGTTAAATATGTCTATTTAATCTAATAATGGAGAAACATGGTAATTGGCCGTGCTTTCGCTATGCCACCCATTGGCTAATCAGCGTGATATGCAAATTAACTGCCAACAAAGATGGCAGTTAATTTGCATATACCGGCTGGGAGCAAAGACTGAAGACAACATGGAAGCGAAGTGCTACAGAAGGGAGCTAAGTAGAGGCGACGGAGACAGGAACGGAGCCAAGGCTGAAGAGGTGGAAGGCGGGAGGGGAAACCCAGCCAGAGTGGCTGGGAGCAGGAGGGGAAACCCAGCCACAGCAGATGGGAGCGACAGGGAAAACCCGGCTGCAGTGGATGGGAACTGATGGGCAAACCTAGCTGCAGCTGCTGGGAGTGGGAGGGGAAACCCGGCAGCAGCGGATGGGAGCTGATGGGCAAACCCGGTCACAGCGGAGGGGAGCCAATGGGCAAACCCTTCCACAGCGGCTGGGAGCGGGAGCGAAGCCCACCTCAGTGGGTTTTGCTCCCTTCTCTGCTTTGCTTCAGCTGCAGGAAGCCCTATTCTTGCAGGAATCTTCCTGCAACAGGCCTCTAGTATGTATATAATTGAGAGTGAATAAATGCTCTTTATAATATATGTAATAAACAAAAATTTTCATGCCATATCCCTATAACAGGGCAAAATTATTCTCAGGTAAAATACCTTCTCAAGGATATTTTAATGGCTTTTAATCCATGTGCACTCACCTCCCACCACTAGACACACTTGCTATGGTCCAGAAACAGCCAAGAAAGCAATGTGATCAGAGCACAGCAAATGAAAAAGACAGTGGTACAAAATTACGTTAAAGAAGCAATTGAAAACTGGGGTCAGATCTTTTATGAATTTCTAAGTCATGGTAAATATTTTAACCTTTACTCTGAGGGAATTGGGCAGCTATTGTAGGACTGAGAGCCAAAGGAATGACATTATGTGACTTTAGGTGTTAAAGTGATAATACTGGCACTGGGTGAAGAATACAATTTAAGGGGCAAAGGCAGAATCAGGGAGTACGGTTAACTATCTATCCAGTAATCCTAGCTCTCATGGAGATGCAGTGATGGTGGTTTGTACAACAGTGGTAGTTTTCAGAAACTAACAATGGTGAAAAGAAATTTTTTAGAAGGCTTTAGAATAGGCCTGGTCTACAGAAGTAATTTTAATTACTAATTTCTTCCTAACTTAATGAATTAATGATTCTGTCAAGGTCACTCTTCTGGTCACATAATTATAATATGTTTTTTGACCAGGCTCTTCTTGCTAAAAATAATAAATTGCATCTTGTAACAAGTGTTTGAGCTTATTTTTTGGTTTTTGTTTTTGTTTTGTTTTTATAGCAAAGCAACTCACTTACCCTGAAGACAGACAACTGGCAATAATAAACAACTGAGTGCATTGCTATGATACCAGACCGGCCGGGTATTTGCATCGAATAATTGAATACCCTCCCCTCCACCTGAAGTTTAACGGTCTCAGCAAGGTTTTCTTCCTTTACTACGCTGGAGAAGTAGTTTCAAACTGCAGTTAACAGTTTGAGCTACAGAGTCCCAGAGGCCTTTCAAACCCTACCGCTTCCCTCGCTCAGCTTTATGGCTCAGAGACAATAAAAATCTCTCCAAGCTTCTTCATCTGCGGTGATCACATAATGAAATGTAATTTATACCATACACAGGGCTTCACACACATTGAACACTAAGTTACTTCTCTCCAACTGGAAATAATTGTGAACATTATTAATTTCTTACCTACTATTAAGAGAAAGACTCTTTATTTGTCATCTATAAGCCCTATTATCCAGGACCACAGCTAAACTTTAAAATATTCTGAACCAAAAATACAGAAGTACTAAATAGCATAGAGAGGACAGAAATCACTGGAAGAACTAGTCTTTCCAGTAAAATCCAGGCTCAGTAACATCCAGGAAACGGGTATCATGTGCAAATGCACCACCTTCTTTTTATGAACTGATTTATTATTTGAATCAAATTTAAAGGATCACTTACAACTACATTTCCTCAAAAATATGTATTTCTTGAATAAGTATTTAGTTATACTGCAGTAACAATCAAGGAAGACAAGCTGTATTCACTATAAGTTTTCTGTCACCACTGAAGAGACACCTGCCTTTTCCAGATAAAAAAACATTCTATTTCAGTAAGTTACTCAATTTGATTGTATACCTGCAAATAAACAATTGGACACATTTTAAACTTATATTACTAAATAACCAAGCATATGTTATGCAACTACAGAGTTTAGAAAACAGTGTTGATTTTCACCATGATTATACTGGCCTAACTATAAGTGCTATTATCTTTGAAAAAAAAACAAAACTGTACATATTACTGCAAAACACAAACATCTAAGCTCTCAGTGAAAGAAGGTATGAATTTTTAAAAGTATATGGAATTATTTCTCTTTTTTTTGCATGTATCTGTCCAATTTTACCAACACCATTTATTGAAAAGACTGTCTTGATTCCATTTTATGTTCTTGCCTCCTTTGTCAAATATTAATTGAGCATAGTAGTTTGGGTCGATGTCTAGGTTCTCTATTCTATTCCATCGGTCCATATGTTTGTTCTTGTGACAGTAAAAGGCAGTTTTGAGAACAATGGCTTTGTAATACAGCTTGATATCTGGTACTGAGATCCCTCTTATTTTGTTCTTCTTTCTCAGCATTGCTGCAGCTATTCAGGGTTGTTTTTTTTTTGTTTGTTTGTTTTGTTTTTTCCAGATGAATTTTTGGAGAGTTTGTTGTAGGTCTGTGTAATATGCTGTTGGTATTTTAATGGGGAGTGCATTGAATCAATATAGATTGCTTTGGGTATGGACATTTAATGATGTTGATTCTATCAATCCTTGAACACAGTATGTTCTTCCATCTGTTTGTGTCTTCATCTATCTCTTTTTTCAGTGTCTTGTAGTTTTCTGAGTACAGGTCTTTTACCTTCTTAGACCACCAACTTGCACGAAAATACACAAAAATAAACTCAAAATGAATAAAGGACTTAAACATAAGACAGGAAACCATAAAAATATTAGAAGAATCCACAGGCAGCAAAATCTCAGACATATGCCAAAGCAATATATTCATTGATACAGCTCCTAGGGCAATGGAAACTAAAGAGAAAATAGACAAATGGGACTACATCAAAATAAAAAAAACAAAAAACACTTCTGTACAGCAAAAGAAACCTTCAACAAAACAACAAGAAAGCCCACTGCATGGGAGAACATATTTGCCAATGTTATCATCGGTAAGGGTTTAATCTCCGACATTTACAGGGAACTCATACAAATTAACAAAAGGAAGATAAACAGCCCAATCAAAAAATGGACAACAGACCTAAATACTACTAGATACTTTTCAAAAAGAGGACAAAGGAAAGCCAAGAGACATATGAAAACATGCTCAAATTCATTAATCATTCGAAAAATGCATGTCAAAATGACAATGCAGTACCATCTCACACCTGTCAGAATGGCTATCATCAACAAATCAACAAACAAATGCTGGCGAGGATGTGGAAAAAAGGAACCCTCATGCACTGCTGGTGGGAATGCAGACTGGAGCATTCACTGTTGAGAACAGTATGGAGTTTCCTCAAAAAACTAAAAATTGAACTCCCATTTGACCCAGTGATCCCACTTCTAGGATTATATCCCAAGAAACTAGAAACACCAATCAGAAAGGATATATGCACCCCTATGTTCATTGCAGCACAATTTACAATAGCTAAAATTTGGAAACAACCTAAGTGCCCATCAGCAGATGAGTGGATTAAAAAACTGTGGTACTTCTCCACAATGGAATACTATGCTACGATAAAAAAGGAATTCTTACCATTTGCAATAGCATGGATGGAACTGGAGAGCATTATGCTAAGCAAAATAAGCCCGTCAGAGAAAGATAAATATCGCATGATCTCACTCATTTGTGGAATACAGTGAACAACATAAACTGATGAACAAAAACAGATCCAGAGACAGAGAAGCATCGATCAGACTGTCAAACCTCAGAGGGAAGGTAGGGGAGGGTGGGAGTGAGGGGGAGAGATCAACCAAATAACATGTATGCATGCATATAAGCCTAACCAGTGGACACAGACACCAGGGAGGTGCAGGCATGAGTGGGGGGTACGGGGAGGACACTGGAGGGAGGGGATAAGGATACATATGTAATACCTTAATCAATAAAGAAAAAAAAAAGAAAAATATATGACATCTCCCCCCATATTTTAACACAGACATGATGTTGGATTTAAGGAATATGGAGCAAGGAATCTTCAGAGCATTATATAAAGAGTGAATTTGTATTTATGTGGGGTTTTTTTTTTAGTTTTAGGTTGTTGTTGTTTTTGTTTGTTTTGTGTGTGTGTGTTTGATTTAAAGGTCCAGATATCCTGACAAATAGAGAAATTCCCCACTAAAGCAATGTGCATTTTTAAAAATGATCACTGCACAAGTAGAAATTATATAGGCATGCAGAATGACCTAAAAATTAGTGAATCTGCAAGTCATTTCTAAATTAAAAAGAAAAATTAAACATGCAGAAACTAAGTATAAAAATGACCTGTAATACCAGTTTAATAACTTTGAAAGTCAAATGATCCTCTAAATGTATTTATATTAGTAATTTCAAAAATAGTTTAATTGCAAAATAGATAGTCTGAGGTAATTTTTACTAAAATGAAATTTGTAATAGAAAATTTTTATAACATGTTTTTTATCTTTTAAAATTAGACAAGTTGAAATGGAGATTAGTAATAAAAAGTGAAAATTACTTTAAGCTGTAATTGTTAGCATGTTTTTAATCTAATTTCAAAACAATGATCTCTTCTTTTAAAAAGGCTATTACTCCACCTGGTTTTGGATTTGTACACCTCTCCTCATTATTTACATCCAGATTTTAAAATTCAATACAATTTTAGTGAATAAAAGTGGAAACTAAAGTTTTTACTTTTATCTTGATATTTGTTGCTCTTATTTTTTTTTTCTGGGGTCCTTACCACAATGTACTATTTTTTTCCTTTGGTTTGTTTTGTTTACATCTTATATTCAACATCTGCTGGATCAAAGTATGTGTCTTACTTGACCATGATTTTCTTATAGATGTTCACTTGATAAACAGTGTTTTTACATTACAAGTGAAGAACCATACAGATCAATAATGATGTCAGAAACTAAGAAAAAGGCACATAGTAGGATAATAATATACTGTGATGGAGAAAAGAAATAAATTAGTAAATAATGCTTTTGGATATTAGTAGTTATAAGAATTACGAAGTGACATAATATTTTATACAGACTCCCAACAGCAGACTACAAGATTGCAAGAATCAAGTCAACGATTTGAAATACGAAGAAGCAAAAAACACCCAACCAGAAAAGAAAAATGAAAAAAGAATCCAAAAATATGAAGATAGTGTAAGGAGCCTCTGGAACAGCTTTAAGCGTACCAACATCCGAATTATAGGGGTGCCAGAAGAAGAGAGAGAGCAAGATATTGAAAACCTATTTGAAGAAATAATGACAGAAAACTTCCCCTACCTGGTGAAAGAAATAGACTTACAAGTCAAGGAAGCACAGAGAATCCCAAACAAAAGGAATCCAAAGAGGACCACACCAAGACACATCATAATTAAAATGCCAAGAGCAAAAGACAAAGAGAGAATCTTAAAAGCAGCAAGAGAAAGAAAGTCAGTTACCTACAAGGGAGTACCTATACCAGGGGTGGGCAAACTTTTTCACTCAAGGGCCACAATGGGTTCTTAAACTGGATCGGAGGGCCGGAACAAAAGCATGGATGGAGTGTTTGTGTGAACTAATATAAATTCAAAGTAAACATCATTACATAAAAGGGTACGGTCTTTTTTTTTTTAGTTTTATTCATTTCAAACAGGCCGGATCTGGCCCGCGGGCCGTAGTTTGCCCATGGCTGACCTATACGATTGTCAGCTGATTTCTCAACAGAAACTTTGCAGGCCAGAAGGGAGTGGCAAGAAATATTCAAAGTGATGAATGCCAAGAACCTACAACCAAGATTACCTTATCCAGCAAAGCTATCATTCAGAATTGAAGGTCAGATAAAGAACTTCACAGATAAGAAAAAGCTAAAGGAGTTCATCACTATCAAACCAGTATTATATGAAATGCTGAAAGGTATCGTTTAAGAAGAGGAAGAGGAAGACGAAGAAGAAGGTAAAGATACAAATTATGAACAACAAATACATATCTATCAACAAGTGAATCTGAAAATCAAGTGAATAATCTGATGAACAGAATGAAGTGGTTATTATAATAGAATCCAGGGCATGGAAAGGGAATGGACTGGCTATTCTTGGGAGAAAAAGGGGTGAGGGGGATGCGGGAAGATACTGGACAACAATTGTGCACTTATGGATGAGGACAGTGGATGGGGAGTGAAGGAGGAGGGTGGGGTGGGAACTGGGTGGAGGGGAGTTATGGGGGGAAAAAAGAGGAACAAATGTAATAATCTGAACAATAAAGATTTAATTAATTAAAAAAAAGAGTTACGAAGTGACAGAATATTTTAAAAAATCACAACATAGGCACACATTTAAGAGACAAAATAAAACTTATTTAAAATCTAGGCAGACATTTTTATTCTGTGATAGGAATTTTTACAATTGGTAAGGATTAAATTACTTGGGATTAATAAGCATTGAAAATAGTATTGCTTGAAAAGCTCTATGTTTCACACCATTTTTGTTGTTATAACCATAGGACAGAGAGTGGTTTATGCAATTAGGAATTATAACCTGATTATATAATCCCTACAAATCAAAATTTAAAATAAATTTTGCAAGAAAATTAAGGTCTGAAAAGTATTCTTCGTGTGGTATTAGGTTGCGAAGCTTCTTAATGGTTTCCACCGTGGGCTGTCTTGAAGTTCACAGGTGGGCATCCATAAAATATGCCTTGCATTGGCACAAATAACCATCATATACTTGCACATGGTATTAGTTCTGTCTGTACTCAGTTCTATTCCTCTCCTCTTCCCCATATTAGCATGAACTCAGAAATGCAATGATGATAACCTTATTTGTCCCTAATTTTTTCAGTTTCAATAATTATAAAACTTTGGTATTTTAATATTTGTAACCAATTAACTGTAAAAATCCCCTCTCCCTCCCAATGACTGCCACCTGTGTTTAAGACTGGCTATTAGAGGAAAAAAGCAATTTAAGTGGAAGTTTAAAGAGTTAAAGTCAAAGTAAGAAGATATTCCAGAGGCACAGATCAACTGAACCTTGTCAAACACGATGTTATAAAATATCCAAGGTGATCACTTTTTTAAAATCTTAGAATAAATTTTTGAAAAGAATATGAAGAATTAATATTTGATTAGGGGATTCTTGTTTATAAAGCACTCTCCTACATAAAATCCCATTTGATCTACTGCTGTAACAGTTACAAATACCAATTATTCTCTCACCAAAGAATAAAACTATGCAAGTCATTTTGTGTGTGATATTTAAAGTGCAAAGAGGAATACACAGATCAACTACCTCATTGTTTATGAACGTTCAATGTTTTACAGATTGGAAGTACAACTAAGACTGAACACTGACTATCACATGTAATATTTGTAGCTCCAAACCTATATAGAGATGTTGACAATTAATAATAAATTATTGTATATGTTAGCAAAGAAAATTTGGCATATTAAGTTGCAACTGCCATATTAAGCCTATCATATAAAATAAACTCAATTTTTCAAATTCAGTTTATCAACATGATAGCTCACCAAGGAAAATTTCAAGTAGATTGGATTTGATTGTCTCTAGTTGCATTATAGCTGTAACATTCCATGCATCAATCTCCTTGTTATTAAAGTAAATTCACCAAAAGAAATATACCTCAAATATTTCATAATTGTTTGTTGTTATTGTTTTTAAAGTTTTTCATTGGTTTCTAGAGAGGGGGAGAGAAACTATGCTGGGTGAGCAATACCTCTATCTGCTTGCCTCCTGCACGCCCCCTACTGGGGATCAAGCTGGCAACCCAGGCATGTGCTGTCACCAGGAATGGAACCATCAACCTTTTGGTGCTTGGAATGACACCTAACCAAGTGAGCCACATCAGCTAAGTTCTCAGAAAGAGAAAACTCTTTACTCTTAGTTTTGATATCTGGAGGATTGATATCTAGAACAAGAGGAATAGCAGCCATTTCACCATCATGAGACATTCAGCACAAGATTCAAAACTAATATACAAAGAATTATGAAAAAAAATGTTTTAAAAGATAGCAAGTAGCTCAGGCCTAATTGTCATTACTGAGGAGCTGAATCTGTGCCAGAAAGAACTTCTTCTACAATTCTTGTTATTTGGAAAAAATAATCATTTGTAAAATGGTCACTGGGTATTCCTTTATTTGTAATATTTATGTAAAAGAGTTTAACAAGTTACCTTATGACATACAATTTTGCCTTTCCCTTTTTTTTGTTTAAAATTATATAATATTTGTAAAGTGTAAATCATGGTGTTATTCCATCAGTTGGGAATATATACAAATCCATTGTCTACTTGGCAATCTCCTTCACGGGCTGTATCTACCTCTCCACTTTGTGCTTACATTCAACAATAGCATGGTTTACAGAGCTCTGTGTTTCTGCCTATGGCTCACCCTCACCCTGAAAATCTGTAATTTCACATCAGAGTATATCATAAACTTTATTCTTTACAATCAAATATTCCCTTTTTATCTTTGTATCTGTAGCAATTGATATGTCTGACACATTGTAGGCATGTAGCAAGTGTTCATTAAATTGAATAACTGTAATGTTTGTAGACCTAGCTCAGTGTTAGACTCTGCCCTCTTTATTATCCTTTGATTCTAAGTACTTTGAAAAAAGGAATATGGAAATTGTATATTTAGGCTCACTAAAAAAAACTACTTGAAAATTTTATCTAATATGAGATCTTATCATTCTAAAATATGATTTAATAAAAGCTTATTCTGCATACTTTAAAAAGGTTGAACTCATTAAGCTAGGTACAATTATCTTAATCTCTGGGGCTATGCCAAAAAGAAAAGTTTTCGTTTTTAAACCACACATTATAAGCATGCCGATAAATAAATAAACCAGACAGGACAGGTTCTGTTCTCATCGAGTTTGCATTCCAGTGGGGATAGACAAACTCTATCAGTGAAGATCCGAATGCAAAATAGAAATCGCATTAGGCCTTTCCAAGGGAGGCAATTTACTACAAGACATTGGTTATAGTTGGGCAATGAAAGAGCGGGGGCACTTAAAACACAGCCTGCACTCAGAGATTAGTGTAACTAGAACTCAGGGGATGGATTTATTTGTTGTTGTTAGTTTTGATGTTGGTTTTTGCTTTTGGTGTGTGTGCGTGTGTGTGTGTGTGTGTGTGTGTGTGTGTGTGTGTGTGTGTGTTTTAAGTGAGAGTACTGCTGAGCCTGCCATATCCAGGAGCCTCCAAGGCAGAGAGAGAGAAGGAGATGAGCCTGGATTCACCCTATTTTACATCTTTCCATTTCCAGCTAGTGTCTGTGACTGGTCAAAGTCAGCAAGAAGCCTAGGAAACTGAGCCTACAAGGCTCATTCCCTAACTCTCCCATGATAGACAGCAGAGCAGGGAAGGTCTAACAAGTGAATTCGTGGGCAATCAGATCAGGGACCAGCACAGAGATAGCAAACAAATGAATAAACAAGTAGAACAGTATCCCATAACAAATACTATAAAGAAATAATATCAAAGATAGAGTGAGAAATGTCTAAAGGGGTCAGAAAAGACTTTCTAGCTCTTTCCAGATCTTGGCTAGAGGAAACTAATGAACACAATAAACTGACAAACAAAATAGAAACAGGCATTGATGCATGGAACAGACGGACAGCTATCAGAGGGGATGAGGAAGGGGTCCTGGATGAAAGAAGGTGAAAGGATTAGCCAAAGAACCTATATGCATAACCAACCCATGGGCACAGACAACAGTGTGGTGATGGCCACAGGGAAAGGGGTTGAGGTGGGGCCTGGGTGGAGGTGGGCAAAGGAGGGGAAATGTGGTTGTCTATATAGTGTCAATAATAAAAAATAGTTAATAAAAAGTGACTTGTTAGGGAGGTTGTATTTAATCTGACATCTTAATAACAAAGAGACATTACTAGAATAGGCATCTGCCAGAGGGGCCCCAAGTAGGAATAAGCTAGATATGTTTCAAAAACAAAAAAGAGGCCAGGATAGCTGGATCAGAGTGGGATATGAGGAGAATAATCCAAAATGGGCTCAGCGAGGGAAAAACAGAACAAGTTCTATAAGGACTACTTTTAAGAGTATCAATTTTATTCTAAGTCCAAGGGGGACGTTATTAGAGGATTTTAAGCAGAGAATTGATCAGATCTGTGTTTTGAAAAAATCACTCTGACTGATCTCTGGTGAATGTATCATAGATAACAAGAGTAATAGACAGATAATTTAGTGCTGTTTTAATGATTCAAGGGAGATGATGGTGGCTTAAATTAGGAAGGTCTTTTTGTTTTGTTTTTATTTATCTTTATTGTTGAGAATATTACATGTCTCCCATTTTTGTCCCATTCCATTGTCCCCTCCACCTGGCTCCCACCCCACCCCAGGCCTTCATTACACTATTGCCTGTGCCCATGGGCTATGCATATCTATATATATGTATAAAAGCCTAAGCGACCATTCGACCTGGGGCTATAACACACACTGACCACCAAGGGGCAGAAGCTCAATGCACAGGCATGGAAACATGGAACAGACTGATGAATCTCAGAGGGAAGTGGGTAGGGGAGAGGGTGGTAAGAGATTAACCAAAGATCTTATATGCATACTAGCAGCCCAGTGCATAGATTCATGCACTGGTGGGATCCCTCAGCCTGGCCTGCAGGGATCAGGCTGAAACTAGCAGTTCCTTCTCTTGGTCCACTCACTACTATTTTCTTGCCACTCAGAAGCATGATTTGATTGCTCCTTGTATTACATCAAATAATCAAGTAGCATAGATTTTTGGGACTATGTCATAGATTCTCCTATCGTTCTACATTATATAATTAATGGAATCAACTCATGTTGATTTAATATTCTTTACAATATCTAGTGCCGATGATTCCCTACAATCTCTGAATATCAATTATGTTCAACTACAAACTTAATATTCCCACTTGAAAATGTTTAAATCACTTAAAGTTTACAATATCAAAACAGAACTCTTGATTTTTCTCCACAAACCTCTGGATTTTCATTTTACAATGTTTAAGCTGAAAAAAAGGTATCTCCATTATTTTTTTGTTTTTCTTACTTTCTACATCAAATTATCATTGAATACTGAGAATTTTAACTTCAAAATGTATCTTAAATCTGTTTAGTTTACTGTCATCACCACTGGAGTCCAAGTCTCCACCATCTTTTTTTTTTTTAAATATATTTTTATTGATTTTTTACAGAGAGGAAGGGAGAGGGATAGAGAGCTAGAAACATCGATGAGAGAGAAACATCGATCAGCTGCCTCCTGCACACCTCCCACTGGGGATGTGCCCGCAACCAAGGTACATGCCCCTGACCGGAATCGAACCTGGGACCCCTCAGTCCGCAGGCTGACGCTCTATCCACCGAGCCAAACCGGTTTTGGCCAAGTCTCCACCATCTTACACCCAGACTACTTCAGCAGCCTTTTAACTAAAACTTCTCTTTCCTTGAATCAATTTATCTAAAATATAAAGCATGACCAACTGAAAATATAAGCTGCGCTAGGCCACCCTCTTACAACTCTTTACAACTTCCCATAATAGGTAGGTGCCCTAAATGACTGAAGTAGCCTAGGGGTGGCCATGGTGAAGCAGAAAAAGCTTTCTCAGCCCAAAGAGAGCAGCTGTTCACTGGTTGTACCAGATGTTAACATGAACATACAGTTGTTTCAGTTGCTAAGCCTAACAGGCAAAAACTGTGTGTGTGTGTGTGTGTGTGTGTGTGTGTGTGTGAGAGAGAGAGAGAGAGAGAGAGAGAGAGAGAGAGAGAGAGAGAGAGAGAGAGAGAGAACTCCGTTGATTTTTAAATATTAGCTCCCACATTATAAAAACACTGTTTAAAAAATCTTTAATTCATTAGGCTGAATGGATGCCAATTAGCTTCCTCTGCAAAAGAGATCCGGTTTCCCTCTTATCTCCTCAACTTCATTCGATGCTTTTAGACTCTCTGATCTTTACTTTCCTGGAACAGTTAATCAAGCTCTTCCTCACTCTGAGGATCTCCCTTCCTTGTCTGGCGAAGACCAGGGAAGGGGGGTGAGCCTGGGTGGGGGTGGGCAAAGGTGGGGAAAATGAAGGACATCTGTAATAATGTCAACAATTTAAAAACTGTCCATCAAAGAATGAATATATATATATATATATATATATATATATATATATATATATACAAAATATGGGGGGAAATTATTCCAGTAAATATGAGAGTGGGACCTTCTTAAATTGGGGGGGCTCCCACCATGACATTTTTATTCTCTCTCTCTCTCATAAAACACAATTTTATTTTATTTTTTTTTACTTTAAAGCACTTATAAATTTGTGATTACATCTGCATGTGTTCATTTTTTCTTATTTTCTGCCTTTAAATTATAAGAAATATGGAAGGCATGTATTATGTCTGTTTTATCAGTTTCTAGTACAAGGCCAGGTACATAATGGACACACAATAGATAAAGAAACAAAGAATATATTTTTTTTTCTGAATTTCTCTTCCTATCTATACCAGATTCTAGTAATCCTTTAGAACCAGTTCAATGTTAGCATTTTGTGACCCCTACCTCCTAGTCTCCAAAACACCATACCTTGTCTGTGCTTCTATAACATTTCATACATTCTTGTTTTAAATATACATTTTTTTTTTAATTTCATAGAGGAAGGGAGAGGGTGAGAGTGATAGAAACATCAATGATGAGAGAGAACCATAAATCGGCTGCTTCTCACATGCCCCTCACTGGGGATCGAGCCCGCAACCTGGGCATCTATCCTGACCGGGAATCAAACCATGACTTCCTGGTTCATACATAGGTTGACGCTCAACCACTGAGCCATGCTGGCCAGGCACATTCTTAAATGATGATGACCATATTACAATGTAGTCCTGCGTGGGATTCTTGATGCCTAATATCTATGATGGTGCTTGAAACATAATTGAAAGATGATCTTAAGACTTGAAATCCACTATACATAATGGTATTTAACTCACTGTATTGCTTTTATAATAAATTGATTTCCAATAAACCATATATTTTTTAAAATAGTGGGGCAAAGTAAATATTAACATTAATAAAAGTCATTTTATAGCATACTATAATAGCAGCTAGCATTGAGTACTTGTTTTAAGATCTATGATTTCTACCACGCATAACTTATCTCATGTAATCTTCCCCTCAAGGATATGAGGAAATAAACTCTTGGAGAAGACAAGATAGTTTATGGCAAAGATGGGATTTGAATGAAGTTTGCCTTCAAAATATAATGTAATGTAGTGACTAAAAGGTTTTAGATTCCGAGAGTAATGAGTTCAAATCTAAGTTTCATCAAGTTATTAGCTGGGTAAACAGATTGTCAATTTTCTCACTTGTAAAGAGGGGCTAAATAAATATATGCTGGGAATTTTTAATAAATAAAGAATGCATGTAAATGCTTACCATTTTGTAGTCTATAAACTATAAATTTTATTTATCGAAGCTGAGAATTTAATTGATTTTAGTAAGTCACTTAGTATCATTTAGTATTTTACAGATTTTTAAAACATTTTTATTTGTAAAATGCTATAATCAGAGGACAACTGAAAATTCAAGATTTAAAAAATATTATTTGTTAGTAATGTAAAATAATGGCTACCATAAATATAATATACATGCTCCAGGTTCTTAGTAACTTAATTTAAAACTAACAAAATTAATATTATTTTAAGATGGTGATAAAACATATTCATGTTTACTTCCAAAAAATACATATAAAATGTTTGCAGGAAGGTTTCACTGGCAGTACCTCGTTTCAAACTCATCATCACATGTGGTAGATTTGATTTACATGTTGCATAGAAGGAAATTCAGACAAACAAAAGTGAATGACTTACCCAATATCAAACAACTAATAAGCGAGAGAACTCAGATTCAAACTCACGTCTTTCAAATCCAAATCCCATCATTCCCTTAGTACATGATGAGAAATTAATCATTTAAACTCCAAAAGTGCTCTTTAAAGTTTTTTTTTTCATTTGATACTTTAAAATAATAAAACAGTATTAATAGTAACACATCAACTAAATTTTAATTAAAATAAACTTTAACAAAATAACGAAATAAACAATTAAATATTACCTAAAATCTGATCCAACTCTCTTCCCATTTTCTGGTTCACCTGGATCTGGACATAAATTGGAAGCTGTTTTAATACCTCCCTCATTTACTGTAACACAGAAAAGAGAAAAAAAAAGAATCAAAACCTATGTAATTAGAAAAGTAAGGATATTAATTTTTATAATTACATAAAATACATTCCTGCATTTTGTCATTACAGTTTAAATATCAAAAGTTAAAATATAATTCTATAATCTAGTAACGAATACAAAACCAATTTTTCTATTTATATACCTAAAATAATTAAGTTTGATGGTCACATTCTAAATGACATACTACTATGATATTAATACATCAACAGTTAACAATTTATTTTTAATTACCATTAAATTGTGAAATCTCTGTATATGCATTCCCAGGGCATCAATAACAGAGTTTCCATTAATTATTTGCAGTAAAGAAGTCATAACCAATTATAACAGTGTAATTTGGATACCTATTATTTCTAAAGGTGCAATAGAAAAATAAGATATTATGAAAAAAGTTTAAAATTATTAATTTAGGCTACAAATGCCAAAATAAAACTATGGGACAAATTACTAAGCAAAGCCTAGAATCTGTAATAATAAAAGCAATATGTTAATTAGACTGGCCGTCCTTCCGGACAACCTTCCAGACAAAGCTGGGGATGCAAGAGCCAAAGTGAAGTCGCATTGGCTGCGAGGGCCAAGCCCCTTGCATAAATTTTGTGCATTGGGCCTCTAGTTATAATTCTGAAAAATAAAATAATGACATATCCTCTAGCAATTTTCATGACTATGTTTTACTTAGCCAGTGTACACATTTTCAATAGTTTCTTCAGAACACCCAGTTAATGAAATATTAATTAATATGTTCAGTGAATGTGACCGCATTGGATAAATTCCTAAGATAGATAGCTTAATGGAAATATTATAAAACCAGATAATTTTGAAATACCTGACTGATATCATTTCATAAATTCAATTGTATAAGAAACTGGAGAATAACTTCTATTTTGCTCTTCATGAATTTATCTGTTTGGGTGGTCAACACACAATGCAATATAAAGATGAAGTATTATAGAATTATACACTTGAAACCTATATAATTTTATTAGTCAATATTAATCCAATAAATTCAAATAATTTTTGTAAAAAGAAAAGAATAGTATCTTTCAGCAGAGATTTCAGAAAAGAAAAAAATATATAAACCTTGTAATGGTTCTCATCTTACACAATGGATTAAAATCACTGTGGAGCTTTCTTTAAAGAATAAAGATGGCTACTTCTACCTCTAAATACTCTAAAATATTTAATCTATGGCAGGACCTGGCATTAATTTTGTTAGTTTTTATTTTATAATAAACCTCAAAATGATTCTAAAGTAAAGTCAATGTTGAGAACAGCTGGATCCCTGCATAATTTAGTTCAGACTAGTCAATGTGCTTAAATTGATTTATCAAATAGCAAGATAATTGTCAGATGATGGCCCAACATTCATGTCTCTAATAATGGTGACATATTTTCAATTAGATATTAAATTTTACTTTTGTATCCCTTATTCTATAAAAAAACCACTTGCCTAAATAGCCATAGCCCAACAATACTCTTATTGCTGACTTTATTACATATTCATTGGTCAAAGCACATGATATGTATGTTGCCTTGGTCTGTTGACTTCCTATTTAATTCCATTTTACCTGTCTTTGGTTATTTTGTTTTGTTTTTTGGTGTGTGTGTGTGTGTGTGTGTGTGTGTGTATGTGGCTATTCTGCTACTTTTGTTGATATCACATACAGTGGACAAATTCAAAGGCACTGACCAATAGTTATCTATAGTTTATATTTCCCTCACAGCTTGAAAAATTACCTCTTTGCTTATGACTTTCAATGTATAGTTTTGCCATCTTTTCTAAGTTCCTTTCTTGTTCCTTCAATGACTTACTAAACCAACAAAATTCTTGCCCTAACTGGTTTGGCTCAGTGGATAGGGTATCGGCCTGCAGACTGAAGGGTCCCAGGTTCGATTCTGGTCAAGGGCATGTACCTTGGTTGCGGGCACATCCCCAGTAGGGGGTGTGCAGGAGGCAGCTGATTGAAGTTTCTCTCTCACCGATGTTTCTAACTCTCTATCCCTCTCCCTTCCTCTCTGTAAAAAAATCAATAAACTATTAAAAGTAAATAAAATAAAAATTCTTATTGTCATCTCATGTGCATGCTCTAACCAACCTGACCAAGATGCTTTTGTGATTCCATTATTACTCAGCTCCAATCCATCTTATTTGCGGACTGAACTTCCTCAAACAAAATTTTTATTACTGTTCAATTATATTATTCTGAATTTCGAGTATATTAATTGTATTTCTCACTGGTCATCAAGACACATCCATAATTCAAGAGCAACAGATTCTTTATCATTCTGCAATTTTACTTGTTATATCCAACAGGTCAGAAATGCCTCCAAGTGACAAAAGTGGTTAGCCTTGCTTATTCTATGCTTTGTGCTTTCTCCATATCTCCATGCTTTCCCTTTCTTCCACTTTGTCAAAATCCTATTTAATTTTCAAGACTCATATCATGTGCTACTTTTTACAAAATATAGTCTTTCATTTTTTTCCAGATTATTCACAGCCCTCTTTTTATATATCACGGAAAATATAGTTAATTTTAAAGCTATTTTATCATATTATAAAAGAGTAGTTTCACATTCTTTAGTCCTAGGCACACAATAGTATATCCCTGATAAATATAGTTGGAAGACTTATAATTATTTTAATATACCCACAATGCCTAAAAGGACTTAATAACAGTAAATATGTCCTAGTTGTATGATTAATGACTATATCCTTGTATATGATTTTCAATGAGTCAAGTATTTTCTATGGAAGCACTATCTTTTACATCTTTAAATGGCTTTTATAAAAATTATTATATATTTTATAAGAATAAGTATCTTCCTTTACTGCAAAAAAAATTTTTTAGCATGAGATAGAGAAGAAAATGAGTGGTATGACTATACTTACCTACTCTATTATATTATAATAGATAACATTATATTACAATATATAAAAGATTATGTGTTGATAATCTAGAAGTACTTTATTAACATATTAGAAATAAAAAATAATAAAACATATTTTTTCCATTTCTTTGTCATTATTGCCTCAAAAAGCAAGCCGGGGTTGTATAAATTTTTATAATAGCTAAAACACGTATTTAGCACTAACTATGCATCAGAAACTATTCTACATCTATTTTACGTGTATCAACTCATTTACTCTTCACAACAATCTTAAGAGTATCTACTAATATTCTACACTTCCTTCAGGTGAGAAAACTGAGGCATGCAGAAGTTAGAAATGTTTCAAAGTCATACTGTTAATTAATGCTTTAATCTAGGTTTTAACCTTCGCAGATTGATTCAAGAAATTTTACTCTTAACTCTTGAGCCCTATATATTGTCTAGAAAACTCACCAGGACAAAGCAGCATCATTAATTAAAACTGAAAACACTTTCTAGACATTTTATCTTAAAAAGCAAAGCATAGATATTACTTTCACCATTTTCACTTAGTTAATCTCAGATTTTAATTATTTGTGTCTATTTGGGATTGTGCTTTAGAACAATTGTGTTTTTGAACATCTGCTATATGGAAACGACTTCCCAATTTAAAATGCAAAGATAACAGGAAACCTTCTGCATGATACATGTATTTAATGTTCATTGATTAAAAAAATTTAAAATAAAAATAAAGAAAATGTATAATCAGTTATTTATCTGATATTTAGAAATTTATAATTACCCAAGTTACCTAACTTGTCTTGATGTCAAGACATTCAAATGAAGTTACCATTCACTCACTTAATCAGCTGCTTCCACTACATAATGCTATTTAGGTAACTGAACAGAGTGGTCACTTTTAAAAAATATATATTTTTATTTATTTCAGAGAGAAAGGGAGAGGGAGAGAGAGAGATAGAAACATCAATGATGAGAGAGAATCATTGATCACCTGCCTACGGCATACTCCCTACTGGGGATTGAACCTGCAACCCAGGCATGTACCCTGACTGAGAAACCGTGATCTCCTGGTTCATAGGTCAATGCCCAACCATTGAGCCACACTGGCTGGGTGGCTGATCACTTTATTTCTTGCAAAACGGTAAGAACATAAGTATTGTTTAAAAGTTAAAATACATGAACAGGGTGCAGCCTGTTGAAAAGAGCATTACTATGAGGCATACCCTTTTGCTCTGATCTTTAAGTGTTTTATTACTATTATCAATATTTCAACATGAGTCCTTTTTCCCCAGACATTTGTGGCAAAAGAAAGGACAAAATTGATAGCATTTTAAAAATCAAATAAATTGTCATTTCTTATAAAATTGAAGTGTCTTTATTATATGTATTTATAAATTGTTATATGAGACTGTGCTTTATTTATTCACTCTTTTACCTTCTAGCATGGTGCTGCAATGGAGAAGTAGCTCAAATAAAATTGTGGAATGAATGAAAGTATGGATTTGAAGAAGATGAAAAACATAAACAAAATGACGCATTATAGGAAGCTCAGATTTTCTTTACTATTACACCTGAATATTCTAGAATTTAGTAGAAAATTTCACAAGATTTCTAGTTGACGAAATCCCACATTTTTAAGTATAAGAACTTGTATAGATACTTTTCCTTTCTCCGCAAACGTACTCTTTTTGAAGAAGAATAGCAAAGGAGGAATAGAGACTATTTAATTTCACTCACTGAAGTTAGAAGAAAAATCAGGATTAGCCATCCAAACAACCAAATGCAGGAGGACTACCTGCAGCTTTCTGAACCTCTTGTTAATTTGTTTCTTGATAAACTTTACAGGTGCTGTCATGGAAAGACATGCTTTGGCAGTGTGTGTAGTTCATGTCCTGTACAATTTTGTTCATTTCTGGCAGTTCCAGTAACAGAATTTATTGGTTTTACAAATACCACAAGCTTTACTTTTTTTTTTTTTTTCATTTGAAAGTGTCATATAAAAATGCCTCCTTTTAAAATTATTTGGTCCTGTGTTTAATAAATGATCTCAAAGAAATGAAGCCCCAAATGCTTATTTGATAACAGATATATAATAATGATAAAATTGAAATATAATCTTTTTCTTTAAACAGCCAGAGAATATATTTTTGAAAGTAGTGATTAAATATTAGATAAAAATTATAGTAAAATAAAATGTAAAATAATGGCTTATTTTGTGAGTTTAAAAATTTGGATAATTTGTTTTGATTGAAGTGGGATTATTTACATCCAAAAATAAAAATAAGTAAGTACAAGAGTGTTTTTCTACTCACATAAAATTCAATAGAGAAGTACAAAATTTGTTATAAATTTATTAAGTAAATTAACTTTTTTGTTTCATATTAACATTTTTTGGCCTATGAAATTTATTGACAATTTTAAAGCAAATATTCTTTAAAGAATTTTTTAATCCAGGTCACCCCAATAGCCCCCAAATACTGTTATGTCTGTTTCCTTTCTTGATCACCTTCATAACCCATGTACAAAAAAAATTGAACAAAATATATATGCCAACTAAGGCAATATACCAAGTATACAGAGTTACATACATATTAATGTCTTAATAAATCTAATATATTTTAGTATAAATAATTTGAATTTTCTAGGATATATAAAAGTATAAAGCAGGTAGCATATAAAATAACAGTGTAGCCAAAGTGAGGAAAAGGTGAATAGTCATGACTTATAATTCCACCAATAATTCCAAAATAATTATATTGGCCAGACAAAATGTTAGAAATAGAGGTAGTCAAACTATTATTTAACACTGCAAACATTTAACTTTTATTTCTCATTGACATGATGAAATTTGATATGTCAGAATAATTATATCTAACTTGTTCTGTTTATATTTCCTATTCTAGGAAAATATCTTACTTTCCAAAATGTATCAAATAATTAATGAAAATACTATCACACTATTCTTTTTTCTTAAACACTGACATATCAATCTTGAAAATACGATTGAAACCCAAATATATAACAAAAATCATAATTATATAGCTAAACACTTTAAAATGAACTGATTTGTGTTTTCCTAACAGATAATCCAATTTGATAAATAATTTCCAACAGATATCTGCCATTTTTGGTTTAGTATTTTCAAATCTAACATAATATAAAAATCACATTTTAAAATTATGACACTTAAAAATGTTTTTATAACATACAGTTTCCAAATTTATTTCTAGATAATTGATGGAACTGCTCAATTTGTGTCACTGTCTGTTATATATAGAAAGCAATAATCATGTAGGTACTTTTTGTTGGAACTATAATCAGTGAATATTTAAAGAAATAGTGTTAAACTCATTTTATCAGATGATTTGGAAATAAATAAAAAACAATCCTAAAAATATAGTCTTGTTAAAATAACACATTATTTACCATAACTAATCTTATTTACTACCAACATGTCATTGTAGAAGTCAGATGCTGTGTCATAAATAGCTTCTTTCAAAATTTATAATATCTATCTGTATAAACAGCAAGGCAGGGATTTCTACAAATTGCTATTGATTTGTACTACAAAAATGCATACCTCTCCTAAAATTTTTATGTTTATGTATAGTAATGTAAATAAATGCACTCATTTAGTGACTCATAATAAGATTCATGGATGAACGTCATAATTAATTCACAAAAGACTATTGAGTTAAAAGGTTTGGATATTTAAATTCAAATTAAGTATATATTTTTTCCTTAAATAAAAATTTGTTATTAATGCCTTTCCTTAGAAAAGTAATTTTGTTGAAATTTATATATGATCAAACAAAAATTCCTACAAGAAACCTCTGATTTGAGAAATTTCACTCCTTTTCTTCTTTTAAATCTCATATCCTGGAATTACAAAACTAGAGTATTATCAACATACTAAATCAAAAGAGTTTATTTACCTTTTGAAATAAGCTGAGCTTGGGAGTGTATCATATTAATCCATTAACTCAATATACATTTAAATACAGTAAGTTACTGAATAATAATCATGCATGTTATATAGATATTAATGCAGTTAATTTGGTAAATATACAAACTTATAAAACACACACAAACAACACAGACATCACAAACTTCACTCTTGCACTAGAGAAAGTAACAAAAAAAGGGGTACACTCACAGATAGAAAACTTGTTGCTGTTGTCTTTCCCTGGAAACAATTTAAATCCTCTAGATTTAAAATCTATGGCCTTTTTCACTATTTAAGAAAACAAACAAAAACATGTATCAGGATATACAATTTTAAAATGAAATTCAAGTTAACAAATTTTGTTAGCATGGATTTATGCAAGTTAAAAAAAACCCTGCTTTCTTAAGCTTAATATAGGGTATCCAGAAGAAAAATTTAGAAAAGAAAAATTAGCAATATAATCATTAAGTAGTAAAATACCAAGCAGTAAAGAAGGATTTCTAAGTGTTCTATGGGGAGAATCCTGCATATACATGTAGGTATTTTTTATACTATTCAAGGTTTTTATGAGAGCAAAACATTAATACTTTATCATAAACCACTTGAATTCTTCAAATTTTATGTATTAAACTGGACAAATTAAAATACTGAGACATAGAAGTGTGAAGAATTTAATGAACTTGGTCTTTAAAATAAACTAATGCATTTTTAGGTAATTTAGCCTAACTAAAATGTTGGGGCACATTTATTAAATGGCATAACTTGAAAAATTAAAATATACTTGTATTAACATTTCTGCCAATAACCATTTCCTTTCATAGTCATTGGTTTTGACAATATGATTGATATTAATCCATACTGTTTAAAATTTGTGAAACTGAATTACAGCTACTTGTTGGAGTTCATCTAAAATGTCTACTACTCTTTTTCTAAAAACATTTTTTAAAGTATTTTGGATGAAAAAAAAAGAATCGTTTCCTTTTAAGTAAAAATTATTTGATTAAAGTTGCTGTATCATTTTTAAAATTGATAAACCATAGTTCGGGATACTATTTAAAATTTTAATGACACCAAGTAAAATAAAGAAAATCTATTTAATTGAAACCCCACTAATTAAAAGTTATGCAATCTTATCTAACAAGATTTTTAAATATCAATCATTTTCTTTAAAAAAATAAAATACAGCATGAGCACGTAGGCGAGGGATATAGTTAACTTCCTTGGTTATAACTTAGAATTTTTTACATATTGGTCTTTATGAGGCTTATAGGCGGGAATAATGGGGAAAAGGTGGCAATTAGGTTTTATTCATGCCATGAATTTGAGAAACACAAAACTGTTTTTGTTAGTTTTAAATGACCATTTCACTAATTGTACTTTTTCATTTTACCCAATTATGGATATTTTATTGGTTTTTAACAGTTTATGATTTTTTTCCTTGTTAATATTTTCAAAAGTAGAAAGGTGGAGACAGGATCTGATGGGCTCCTGGGATATACAGATAGCTATCTATCCATACCACTGTTTTTAAAAGAGGAACAAGATCCCTGGAGCTGTATTTTAAGGAGACCTGATGCTTGCCTGGCTGCTTTGGCTTCATGGTCAGAGCGTTGGCCCAGGGAACCAAAGGGTCACAGGTCTGATTCCTGGCAAAGGACAAGTGGCGGCAGTTCTATCCCCCTGTGTGGGAGGCAACCAATTGATGTTTCTCATAGATGTCTCTTTCTCCCTCTCACCCTCTCTCCCTCCTCCCTCCCTTCTAGTCTCTCTAGAAATCATTGGGGGGAAAAGGGAGAATCCTCAAGTGAGGATTAAAAAAAGAGAGAGAGACCTGATTCTTAGCAAATATTAGTTGTGTGGTTTTAGACAAAAATCTGCCTTTTGACCTTGATCTTTTTTTTTCTTTCTTTAGTTTTTGTTAATCTTCACCCACTAATATTTTTCCAATTGATTTTTACAGAGACTAGGAGGAAGGGAAGAAGGGTGGGAAAAAGGGATGGAGGGGGGAGAGAGGGAGGGAGGGAGGGACACCAATTGGTAGCCTCCTGCAAGCACCCCAACAGGCAATCTCCAACCAGGCTGGATAAAACCAACCATATACCTGCCCCTGACAGACCCTTTGGTGCACGGGGACTCATACTCTAACCACTGAGCACGCAGGCCAGAGCTTGGGTTCTTCTCTTAGAAATAAGAAGCTATGATCAGAGGACTGCTCAGTCTCTTTACAGTTTTGAGATTATTTATGACCCTTTATTTATAGTGTAAAAATGACTACAACTCTCTCAAGTTGTGCTTTTAGTTGTAATTCTCTTCCTCACACCCACCCTTATGGTAAGCTAAAGTTTAGTTCTACTGGAGTTTTCAACTGCTCTAAATTTTGTTTCTGCCATTTGTGAATGTTCTAGCTGTCTTAAAATTCCTTTTAACAAAATTTGCATTTTGTATTTTGAAGTATAATTGTCGTTTCTACCAATTCAAAAATGTATTATAAGTAGGAATTCTACCTCTTCTTTTTTCATTTTAAGATTTAAGTACTGCAAATGAGTCTAAAGATTTGATGGTAGTGTCAACACAAATCTGTGATTCTAAAAAAAACAAATAAAAATTTAAAAAAGATTGCAAGCCCACAGAAGAAAAGTCCATATGGTCAAAGAGCTCAGCTGGATAATGCTGTTACTAGGAATAAGAGATGTTGAACACTACAAAAGCTGTGTGTGTGTGTGTGTGTGTGTGTGTGTGTGTGTGTGTGTGTGTAGAAAGGGTACGTTTCTGTGATGTACTTACGTCTAAACTTGAATATTTGGTTGGGTGAGGTTAGGGGACAACACCTAGCTAAGAAGGTGTCACCTCGGTCCAAACAGTTTGAACTAGGACTTAACCTTATATGTTTTCTTTATAAAGCATTTGTCAATTTAAATTGAAAAGAAAAATCAATATTTTTGAAAGTAAAAATTATAAATATTGTAATGCAAATGCAGAAGATAGAAGGCCAAGAGAATATCTATTGTAAGAGACAATAAGGAGTAAATTGAAAATAACAAAGTTTAAATTCACAAAAATTTTAAATGTTAAATGATATATCCATACTTAGCATCCTTTTATAATTTCAATAGAACACATATATAAAAAAGATGAATATTTCAATTACCAATTGCAAGACCCCGCTCTAAGTCATGTATCAACGAAATGTTAAATCTTAAGTGTATGCTATAAAAATGTAAATTCTATTGTGTATTACACAGCATATACCTTAAATATTGACATGTGATCGAGCAAATAGGGCTTCTATAAATCCTATTAAACATAAAACTAAAATGACATTTTTAATAGTTGTATTTCAATAATAAACATTTAAAATTTATTTTATCATAAAGATAAATTCAAGTATGCTGTGGTCTTTTATGTTTCAATTTCTTCCAGTGTACTGTGTTTACACTTTTAAAAACTAAATATATTGAGGAGACATAGGTTAATAAGATCAGATACGTTTTAAGTGTACATTTTTATGAATGTGATCGGTGTCTTGCATTGTGGGTCCATCACCCAAAGTCAGATCATCTTCCATCACCACATATTTGGAAAAACTTTTGAAACAAGGGAATAGTATTGTACATGTCTGGTACTTGCATGTGAGTGTATGATTGAATAAATAAATTCAATAGTGTAAATTCTGGCTCATTTAACAAAGGCATTTTTGGGGAAAGAATTTTCTTTACTAACCATGAATTAGGAAGGGAGGAACTGATAAAGAATGTTCAAGGTGAAGCATTTTTATATTCACAGCTATTTTTAAAACCATAGAAACTATGTATGTTCTAATAATTATTGAATAAAATTCATTAAATGCAAGACATAGACATGCACAAGCCTCCACTTCCTTTGTTTTCTTCTTGTTTTCAAATGCTAAGCATTTTTGTTTATTGTATTCACTGCTTTTTAGGTTTGACATGATTTTTTTAGCATAATAGAAATATTTTATAATGTGGGGAAAGGTCTGGCAGACCTTTATTTATTATGGCATTATTTAGTAAATGTTATCAGAACATCCCCAACCCCTTTCATTTCCTACTTAGATGATATTCTAACACAAATAAAGAGAAATAGAATGCAATATTCATTTTATTACCTTAACCTTTCAAATTTATAGTATTTATTTTTACAATAACTTATCTTGCAAGTGGCAATAGCTGCATTACAAATGTGTGATTAAATCAGATCATAACTTTTCTGAAAAATAACTTTTTTAGAAAGTGGTTTGTATCTTGTCTTTTTTTGTTGTTGTTTAACTTTTCAAATGTACAATAATACCTTTCTCTCCCACTGCATTTGATATCATGAAAGCTGGATGAATAATCCCTACTTGTTACCTTGAATTATTATTTTATCTTTATATTTATACTCAATAAACTATAGTGATATAATGATTTTTAGTTTTCATTTTAGTTATTAAAACTAATGTGTATTTGAATTTGAAAATATGGCACATGTCACTACTGACAGATTTGTTTAATTTGGTAACAAGAAATGTAATATATTACTAACTCACTAACTAGTAATTCCAACATAAGTCAGTATAATGTTAAAACCCATTGCGTTATTTGTGGCATTTCCGCCACTGGATTAAGAGTTGGAAGACCTGTGTTCTAGTCTCATAATACACAGGGTACACTGTTTAATTTTTCTGTTTTATTTAAGAGATTCTTTCATTTACCAATAAGTATTCAGGTGTAGAATTTGAACCAAAGGAAGAAGGAAAGACAAATATAATCAGAATTCTCAATTCTATCTCAAAGTTTAAAATCGTGTTTAGCGATTACAAAAGTATGTGACTGTGTTAGGAGAATAAGTTTTCATCATTTTTTTTTTTTAATAAATGGTGGATCCCTGTTATGGGCTTAAAAACATTACAATTTAACACTTTTTCTTATACCCCATACTGCCAAAACAAAACAATTCTTTTGCTTTTTCTTTTCTTGTTTACGTGGCTTATATTTATTAATATCAATTGCATTAGAAATTTTAAAAGCACATTTTAAGGTGTTATTTCTAAATAAATTAATAAATAATAAACTCATTTCATGTTAAATTTTTATTTAAACATTATTATTCAAAATGAAAAAACTCTATGACATCCAAACTTCTATCTGCTTCCACATACAATGTGCTGCATTATATTAGACAAGGCTTTCTTCATATGCTTCAACCAAAACAGTCCTTTAGAACATATTTATCATGGAGGCTACTATTTGGTCACTGCTTCCCTATCCTTAGAAGAAGAAAGATTAAGAAACTATACAGACACAGAGTAAAAGCTAGCTAGTATTCCTGTGGTGATTGCTTTACCCTCCTTCATATAAAGTTTACCACTCTACACAAATTTCTGATAAACTGATATTTGCTTTAGAATTCTTTCAACAAATACCAGCCATCATTTGATGAGAAAAGTAGCGGTGCAACTAATGCTCAAAAGCACTAAAAAATTAAATTTTACAAACTCACATGTTAAGAGATATGCAAGATCCAAAATTTTCTCAAATTTAAATTTTGCTAAATTTAGCAAGAAATGATGTGCATTCAACTTTATAATTATTTAAAATGTAATATAGTCTCCTTTTTAAAAAAATCATATACTCATATACTCCAATATCTTCTTAAGTCCTAACCTCTATTTATGCTAAAATTCTGATTTGTGGCTAGTATTTATTCTTGCTATATGATGTATAAATATAAAATGTAAATATAAAATTTATGCGATGCACGATTTTTAGTTGAAAAAAAATCACAATTATATATTCTAGCATTATGCTTAAATTCTACAATAAATTCTAGGACTCAGTGAATAGCAAGAGTTCAGTAAATGTTATTTTTATTATTGCTATTATCAGTTACAATTTTAAGATATAGTTAGTTTCTGAGGCCTTTCTAATTGGTTGTGCAATATACACAAGTTTTTTCAATTATTTTGTGTTGTCTTTTTCATTGTGTAGAAACTTTCCCTGGATTTCTAACTTGATTATATATTTTTATTGATTTCAGAGAGTAAGCAAGAGGGAGAGAGATAGAAACATCAATGATGAGAGAGAAGCATTTGAGTGGCTTCCTCCTGCATACCCCCTACTGAGGATGGAGCCCACAACCCTGGCAAGTGCCCTGACCAGAAATGGAACTGTGACCTCCTGGTTCATAGGTCGATGCTCAACCACTGAGCTACCATGGCCAGGCATAAATTTTATTTTGTATATAAAATTAGAAATCTCCCAAATCCATTGTTCAAAATAGCAATTTTGTATGAATATAAAGAAACACCCTTAAATTACACTTATATTAGGTTTTGTGAACATATGCATATTCAGCATATTTTTAGGTATTCGTGTAACAGGCCTATTTTCACTTTTATAAAAGAAGATTATGAAGGTACCTGGTCTCAAAGTTTTGTGTCTAGTCAGCCCTGAGCCTAAATCTTTGGAATCTTATTTTTTGACCACTTTAGACTAAAAAAATAAGTATATATTTTTTTTTGCTTGGAAAACTAAACACAGTGGTGAGTTTTAAAAGACATCACATTTTATAAAATCAAATTGTTAATTTTTACAAATGGAGATTGAATTGGTTTTGTTGCCTTTTATTTAAGAGAAAGTGAATGGGATAAATAACTGTTTGAAAAATCACACAACTAATATTTAAATGAATACTCTAAAATTTGTATATAGGCTTTTTTCCCCCCAGAAATGAAACAAATTCAGGAATCCATCATACTTATGTAGATACCAGCAGATGTACCTGCAATGCTTGGCGTAACAGGTCTTGCAGTTATGGTGTGCTGTAAAATGTCAGGATGAAAAATGTGGGGGCTTTATATTCTCTTTGTGAATTCTTAAAATGAGCAAATAAAATGTCTACATAGCAAGAGTTACCATTGATAGATTTATAGACACTTTTAACACTTTGAAGGCTGTCTGAGACTTTTAATCTAATTGTTTTAATTCTCACTTTCTCACAGTTTCATATAAATGTTTTTATCTTTAGTCCTCCAGTTAAATATGAAGGTCCCCCTCCATTCACTTCTGTAGGCCCTTTTTTATTTTGATATGTCATATTCTTTTGAACAGAAATGGTTTTGTTTGCTTTGTTTATAATTTCTATGTGTGTTTTTTATGAGTCACTTTTACCAAAGATAATTTCACTATAAAACATAACATGAAAAATGACTAACATTTTTTGGGGGGATACTTAGTATGTCCCTTGTTTTCACATGGATGCTTTAAGAGAATTATGAAGATTAGGCAAAAGTCCTCATATTATCTCTACAACCAAAACATACCTAAATGGGTAATTTTAGAAATTCTTACTACAAATAAATGAAGTAATTGTATGTCACATACTTATCTTACACTCAAAGTCAGAGACTGCATATGTACACTAGAAAGCTTTCTAGCACAACAAATGCTTTCTAGGAAACAAACCACCATGTTAGTATGATGAGTACTAGCCACCTATAATCTTACTTGAAAATAATCTTTTGAAGATTATAAGAATGGTTATAGGTAAACAGTTCCACTGTTTCAAGTTCTTCACTAGAAGTCTTGTATCATTACCTGGATTCTATTTAAAACAAGTGTAGATGGCTCCCATAGCTGTATTTCATGCAGGGATATACTGCTGAATTCATGGCTACTGAAGACAGCAAGGCATGTGTTTTAACCCATCTATGTTCTATATTGCCCATATTCCTTTCTAGACCTATTCTCCTCCCTGTTCTTTGTACAGCAGATTGGTATGAATAGACTGTATCCTGCTACGCAAACAGTGACACAGCACTAGCAGCACTGGCATCACCTGGGGGCTTATTAGAAACAGTGACTATCAAACCCCCCACCCCCTAGGACTACTGACTTAGACTTTATGACTTAACAAGATCCCCAGGTGATTCTTATTAACACTTAAGTTTGTGAAGCACTAGACTCTATCAACAGACTCCCTTATCCCTTGGGGAATTCTAGCAGGAGGATGGAGAGTGGGGAGAACGTAAGATTATTTCACTGTGTCCCTCATCATTACACTGACAGGTATTGACTAGGACCCTTCACTGAAGGTAATGAGTCCTCTCAAGCCAGACAGCTACATATACATCACTCTCCCTCCATCCCAATGGGTTGGGAATGATAACAGCCTGGCTGCTACTACTCTAGGTTATAGCATGATCCCTTGTGATTCCTTTACAGCCATTCATTTAGAAATAATCCTCTTGTAAGTAAACCCTCCTTGAGGTAGCTCTTGTTCCACTGTTTCCAAAGGGACTCTGATGGATATACTAGTATCACTGTTACATGGAAATCATTAGAGCCTTGAATTTTTAGAAACTATATTAAACAACATCTCTTAATTTACCTATAACCATTCTTAAAATCTTCAAAAGATTATTTTCAAGTAAGATTATAGGTGGCTAGTACTCAACATCCTAACATGGTGGTTTGTTTGCTAGGAAATGTTTTGAAGATCTATATCACACATATTTGCTCTTTTCTAGAAACCATCCCCCCCAAGAAGCATAGATAATTCACAAGAAAAAAGTAAAAGGAAAGTCAAGTGAGTTGGATATACTGAAGTTTAGAGTAACTGAACTAAGGGTAAAAATGGCAAGAAAAAATATGGGGCTAATAGAAACTCAAGATGAACTGAATGCAACACATTAGTATAACTTGTACATGAGCTGAATATAAATAGTAGGAGCTAGAACTGTATATATTAGTTGTTTCCATAATTTTCTTAAAAATTACATTAAACTCCTTTATTTCTAAGAAAATCAGATACCAAAGATATTTAAAATTATGTGCTATTTTCTTTGTTTAAATATATTTTACCTTATGAGATTTTTATATAAGGAGAACGTGCTTTTATTGTAAAATTGCCACAAGGGGGCAGTATCATTTATTGAATGTCTTTCTTAAGTATAGGTACTCTATGCCAACTGTCTACTCAGAATGGGATAATTTCTCTCCTTTCTACAGATATAAAAATAGAGAAGTGCTAAGTAGAATTCAAGGTCTTACATATATATTTTAGCAAAACATGTTCATTCATTGACTGAAATTTCAATCCTAGCATTTGTACCACCAGTGCATATCCTAGAAAACCACAAATAGATGGGATTAGTGTACCCTGTCCTCATTTCTTCAAGGCAAACTAATGTCAAAAGTTAAGTAGTCAACAATATCTGACCTTCAGCATGTTTACTTAATATAGAACAGAACCAACTTTACTAATTAAATATAATATTGAATAAAAATATTGATTATGTCATTGATTATGTACAGATAATGCCAAGTTTTATGCATGGCTTGGAGCCTTTTACTACTTATATTAAAAAGTGTGAAAAAATTAAATAAAAAGGTGTAGCAAAAGTCAACTATTACCTGAAATTCAAATCATCATATAGTCTTTTAAGAAAATCATCATTGCCTGCATTCCTTTCTAATGGGAAAGTTCAGGAGAGTTGATGAACTATGTGTCTTTTATGTAAGCCAAATAAAAGAAAAATGTTTGAACCTCTATGAGCTCTGGATAAATACAATCTAGGAATTTCTGCCATGTTAATCTCATTTGGTATTCCAAAGAAATGTCATTTGAAGACTATTTTAAACAAAGAAAAATCAAGCATCAACACTAAAAATTACAGCCCATAACTTAGAATATGGTGTAATTATGAAGAGAAAAATATTCTATGCAATGCACCCCAAATCTAACACCATGCTCTTCTGCCACATATGAAGCCTCTGCTATTCCTAAAATTTTAAAGCTTAATTGTGATTTCACACTGTGCACAGCAGGGCAGCCATATGCTCTAGAACACTACATGCAAGGGAAGCAGCTTGTTGCAAAAGTGGGTGAAAATGCCCTGAAATAATTCTGAATAAGATAAAAATGTCTCTGATATAGGACCATTTCTTCATACTCCAAAAGGCAGAGGAGTTAGCTCTGGCACCAGCTCTGAGCACAAATAGAATGTCTTTCCCCTTCAAAATATTTTTAAAATGGAAAAAGTTTAAAAGTCACAAGCATCACATTCACAGTGACCATGTTATTCAAAGGTAAATAAGTCTGGTAACCATTTGCAGAAGTCAATTATACACAAAACCAGTTTCATTTCCAATCTTTAAAGGTACACCTTCCCTTTTAATTTACTGCCGTACATGTTATTATCTTCCTTTTTTTTTCTTACCCATTATCTAAAAAACTGAGAGGCAGTATGTTAAAACCATGAACAAACTACTAAGATTTCTGATTAATTATTACTATCAAACATTGGGGTTGAAAATCTGAAAAAAAAATCATTTATGAAACAAGGTCATTGTTATAAGTTGATGGTTCCAGTTAATGTTAAAAGATATATGCTTCCTAAGATCTACTCAAAGGAAAAACAAAAGCATTGTCCATCAGAAGTTTTTAATCCTATATTATAAGATGGTAATATGCAAATTGACGCTCACAGTGGAACGACCAGTTGCTATGATGCACACTGACCATCAGAGGGCAGATGCTCAAAGCAAGAGCTGCCCCCTGGTGGTCAGTGAGCTCCCACAGGGGGATCTCCACTCAGCCACAAGCCTGGCTGACAGCTGCAAGCGCAGGGGCAGTGGTGGGAGCGTCTCCCACCTCTTCAGCAGCACTAAGGATGTCCGACTGATGGCTTAGGCCCGCTCCCCCTAAGCTGGCAGGTGGACATCTCTCAAGGGCTCCCGGACTGCCAGAGGGCACAGGCCAGGCTAAGGGACTCCCGCGAGTGCACAAATTTTTGTGCATTGGGCCTCTAGTATCTATATAAGAATAAATTAAAAGCATGGCTTGAGAGGTAGCATTAGATAAAAATGTTCAAATCATTACTTGCAGATTTGTCACTGGTGAAAAAAATAAACTGTCACTGCTTACTATTGTCATGAAGGTTCTCAGGCATTCAGAGTATTTTTATATAATACCTATAAAAAATGCACAAATATCTTCTGAAGTAAATTCTAACACTTCTTTTTCATTTCTCCTAACAGCAACTTATTCTACAAAATGTAAAATAATTAGAAACAATAAATATATTTACTCTTATGAAGGACATAGTTCTGACAACTTCACAAATGTGATGAAAGGTAGTAGTAGAATATAAAATAATCATGATATTCAATAAATAATTATGTATTTAAATAATAAATTGGTATATTTCAGGACATATATTTTTAAATTGCTATAAATATTAGCACTGACCACAATTTCCCACAAAATAATATAATTTAAAAAATTTATTAGAACTATAAAAAATTATAAGAGTGATAAAGCATGCAAGAGTTAATATACCTAAGTAGTAAATATGTATTTACTTTACCAGTATGAAAGTCCCTACTCAAAAATTAATTATTAATTTAATAAATTATAGTAAGTATCTTACAAGAAATATATGGAACCAGATAATTATTTTAAAAATGATAACTTCTCCATTAATTATTACTTATGCTGAACATGCATGAAAATCAACACATTAGTCTCATAAAGAAGGACCAGGGAATTCAATCAGCAATCAAATGCAATTTCACCATTTGTATAAAATAGAAGATAATGCATAATTATTCAAAGATAAAATGTTTTGCCCAGCTGGCATAGCTCAATGGTTAAGCATCAACCTGTGAACAAGGAGGTCACAGTTAGATTCCCAGTAGGGGCATATGCACAGGTTGTGGGTTTCAGGAGGCAGTTAATCAATGATTCTCTCTCATCATTCATGTTTCTATCTCTCTCTCCCTCTCCCTTCCTCCCTGAAATCAATAAAAAATATATATATATTTTAAATGTTTTAAAAGTTTAAAAGTTTAAAAATAATTTTAAGGTATAGAACTTAGGGTAAAAATTAAAAGTAACAAATTAGTTAAAACTTGACTTGGGAATGTCATCATCATTTATTCACATATTCATTTATCTTTTCAGTAAAATCATAACTAACTCAATCTGTTCTATCTTAAGGATAGACCGAATTTACTGTTATTAAAGTTAGTCAGGACAATCCTTCTGCCCTAAAATATCCCTTCCATTCATCAGTTTGCTACCATTCAACTCATTCCTGTAGAATTCTAAGTCTAGCTGTAGTATATTATCTGAGATAGTTTATCAATATTGCGATTATTCTAATGGAAACCATGTTCTCCTGGAGCCAGGAGGGGGAGCAAGCACTATTTGATATGCATCGCTCTCTCTGCTTGCTCATCATCCTCATTTATGTTCATGTTATGCAGTGTATCAGCATAACCTGTAATCTTGTTTGAAATGCAGAACTTCAGATTGCACCCCAGTTCCATCAAGTCACAGTCTGCCTTTGGGTAAGACAGCCACTGATTTGTGTTCACAATGAAGTTTGAAAGCAGCATAGTCTGACTCATATTCCAAGTCCCTATCAACTCTTCATTCCATGTCTGTGTGCCTGACCAATTTGTCTGCCTGCCTTTAATTACTTGTCATTTATTATTTACATTTCTGCTAAAATGATTGCTTTAAAAGAGTTACATTAAATAATATCACTTTCCTACTAAAGCCTATCAATGGCTTCATATCTCATTTAGATCAAAATGAAGCTCTTTACCGAGGCCACAGAGCCTACCTATACGGTCTGATTCTGCTAGTTTCCCAGCTTACCTCCACCACTCTCCACTTCCAATGAGTGAGCGCCAGGCATACTCTGCTTTCTTTTCCTCAAGCAAAACTCAAGTTTTTACTACTTGTTTTCTCTGATATGCTTTCTCCCCTAATCCTAGCATGGCTGCCTTCTTACTGTTATTTAGGTCTCAGTTTAAATTTTAACTCCTCAAAGAGGCCTATCCTGACCATCCAAATTACCATCCAAACTAAGGTGGTCACCCATATACTACATAACTTGTTTTATTTTTTTTAAATATGTTTTTATTGATTTCATAGAGGAAGGGAGAGAGAGAGAGAGATAAAAACATCGATGATGAGAGAGAATCATTGATCGACTGCCTCCTGCACACCCCCTACTGGGTATCAAGCCTGCAACCCAGGCATGTGTCGACCGGAATCGAACCTGGGACCCTTTAGTCAGCAGGACAATGTTCTATCCACTGAGTCAAACCAGCTAGGGCGATAACCTGTTTTAATTTTCTGCACAGCTCTTGCTACCATCAGGTAGATATCTGTTCATTCACTTATAGTCTTTTTCTCCCCACATTAACATAAACTCAACTAAGCAAGGTCTACTTAATTTTGTTCAATGTTTGATAGTCAAGAATTGGAAGAAAATCTGGCATGTAAGTACACAAAAAATGTTTGTTGAAGAAATAAATACGAAAGGGAAGGAAAGGAAAGGAGGGATGAAGAAGGAAAGAAACAATGAAAGAAAGGAAAGAAAAAAATAAGAACAGAAAGAAAGAAAAATGAAAGGAGTAAAGAAAAGAAGGAAAGGAGAAAGGAAGGGAGGGAGGAAGGGAATGGGGGAGGGAGGGAGGGAGGGAGAGAGGGAGGGAGAGAGGGAGGGAAGGAGGGAAGGAGGGAGGGAGGGAAGGAGGGAGGGAGGGAGGGAGGGAGGGGAAGGAAGAAGGAAAGACGATAGGTAGGTCTTAAAGAAAATAACTCTTGTCTTGGACACTAACTGAAAGGCAAGCTAGAGTTAGATCCTCAAATGGAGAGTTTTGGGAATTTAAGGTATCTCTGTAGGCACTGGACCCTGGGGGAAATATATATGTGGCTGAGTTCCTATTTACTGGGATTAGAAGAGTGCCAATCTCTAACTTTCTTTATGGTGGCACTGGCCACTTCTTTGCTTATTTAACACTGGCTATACAATTAGATAAGTCCCTGTCAATTCAAAGATTAAGAGACTATAGATGATGACAAATATATTAATATATAATATCTCTGAATAAATTCATAAACAGGTTTAGTAGGTACAGTAACAATCATCTTGCTACAACACCCTTTGATGCTTAAATGCTTTCTAAATACCCAAGTTTTCCATCAAGCTATGCTTAGATATCTGATTATTGATTTAGGAATTTAATATAATCGAACCAAACTCAATGTGAGAAGAGTCTAATTTATAGTAGTAAGCTAGTTGTTTCTTTAGTGGTTCCATACTCTAAGTTCTACAACTCTGAACAGGTTGACTTCTCTTTCCTAGAACAACCTGTCACATTTGAAGACAGTTATAACTCATCCCTACCCACATATCATACTCATTCTGGATTAATTTTTCTCTTAGAATTGACCAATAAAGTTTCTCTGTAGTCTTAGCTCTACAACTTTTTCCTTTGAAATAGAGACTATCTATTATACTTTTGAATTCATCACACACTTAGCACAAATATATTATGTTCAATAAAACCCTGACACATAATAGACATGTATTATTATCCATTAAGTAACCATGCATAAATTAACTTCCACATTGTGGTATTTCATATGATGGCTTAAAAAAAATGAAGATGCTCTGGATTTACAAATTAATGCTCTATAGAAGTATTAACAGAATTTTTGAACACAGTATTAGTTGCTTGCAAACAGTAAAATATTTTTTTTAAAAAATGTACATGTAGCCAAATAGCCTATTTGTGAAAGGCACATAGTAGGCACCCAAAAACTGTTACTTCCACATAATAGGATTTTTTTCATATTACCGTCTTTTGTCTATTATAGAATGTCGCTTCTGAAATAAACTGAAAATTTAGTGTAGACATGTGTCTAATAGTCTGCTGTGTTCCCTTTTTTGCTGAGTAAGGTAAATGCTCAGATGACCTTACTCAAAAAAAAAAAAAAAATACTTATGACAAAAATTAAAAAAAACAACTCCTGCTTTTGTTTGGTTTAAAATCACTAACCTAAAATGACTGGTTTTATGCTAAATTAGCCATTCTTACCAGAAGTTGAAAATAATAAAAAGTTCTACTTAAAAATGATTATTAAAATCATTTATTAAAATCAACTACCTTTTGCCCTAGCCGATTTGGCTCAGTGGATAGAGCATTTGGCCTGCGGACTGAAGGGCCCCAAGTTCAATTCCGGCCAAGGGCACATGCCCGGGTTGCGGGCTCAATCCCCATTCGGGGACGTACGGGAGGCAACCAATCAATGATTCATTCTCATCATTGATGTTTCTATCTCTCTCCCTCTCCCTTCCTCTCTGAAATCAATAAAAATGTATTTTTAAAAAAATCAACTACCTTTTAATTTGCCCTTATTGGTGGTGGTGGTGGGTGTTCTACATCATATAAAATTTCAGTTATTCATAATTTTGAATTACACCATGAATTAAGCTAAAACCATGCTTAACCTTATTGATGTAATCACTACCAATTAAACCCAGTATGGAAGAACTGACTGCCCTATGTCAAAACAAACATCAGCAATGGGCTATAAATGCTCATAACACATATTAGACTCCACAGAGGTTACAGCCATCTAAATTAAATTTTCACCATAAATAATAATTTAGGAACTTAATATAATCGAACCAAACTCAATGTGAGAAGAGTCTAATTTTCCAGAAGAATAGGTCCACGTTTTGTACTTAAAAACAGAAACTACCCAGACTGCTCATTAACAGCTGACAGAACTTGCCCACACATATTAAAAAGAAACGTAATTCTAGTACAATACATAAGAAAAACAATGTTAAAATAAATTAAGTGGAGTGAAACACACTTTAATGACTATTTTTGAGATGGTATGACTATAAACTTCTCATGGAAGAAAACCCAGTTTCGCTTATTATCTATATTACTTTAACCTAATACAAGGCTTTGCATAATTTGGACCCTGTGAATACTGAATAAATGAAATGATAAATGAACACTAGTCCAGCAATATGAAGACTGATTTTTCTAAGCTCTGCCAGACCACAATTTCCTTTATAAAGTAATGGTGTTATGTTAGGTGATCTGAAAGATTGCATCTAATTCTAAGATACATAAGTCTTAGAATTTACAATTTTTAAATCATAAAATTACATAGGACCTGCTATTTTAAGACAGCTTTGAGTTGAAATGTCTTTGGGCTATAATATTATTATTAACGGATTTAGGGAATATTGGAAAATATATTTTATGAAATGTTAATAAATAATTTCAAAAGAGATCTTATAGTTAAGGCAACCAACTATTCTGATAAAATTTTAAATATCACTAGATACTATGTTGTCCAATATTAAATATTTGGATAGTTTTTAAACTAATAATATAATTGTTTTAGGTTTATTTATATGAATATAAATCTTCCTTTAAGGATATTTGAGCATTGCATTTATTTTGATATGGCCTTATTATATTTCTATTTAGCATTAGTATCTACTCAAAGCATTCTTTATGCATCTTAGTGATACAAACACAACTTATTAGTTTGACATTTTTATTCACCATTCAAGAATTAGTTTAAATATTCTCTATGCAGCCATCCTGCATTTTCCATTTAGATGTAGTCAGTCCTTCTACTTTACTTCAACAATATTTCAGAGATATTGCTATGGCAGTTTCTCATAATAACTTGTAATTACTCTTTTAAAAAAAAATTAGATAGACTATTGGGTGGCAAAGCCGGCACTGATCATTGTTATACCCCTACTACCCAGTACAAAGTCACGCTCACAACAAGAGTTAAAAGGTATTTGGGTAAATAATGATAAAATAATAATAATTAGTATTTGTTGAACACAAGTTAGTATCTGTACTAGTTTTACACACAACTACCTATGAGGCAAGTATTCTCAAAACTTGCAGCTTTGAGAGTTTAAAGGTTTTGCTATGATGCTATTTTACAAAAATGAAAATTGAACTTCAGTAGTTCATGTGACCTGCATAGGGTCTCACTCATAGTAGGTGGCAAAGTGAACTAAAATCCAGTCAATAAAAGCTGAATTTTTTTCTGAGGACTATCGGGCACTAATACAAGAAATTGTGGTGTGGTATTAATACAGAGTTTAGAAAAAAACCAAACCATATTTTCATTAGTATTTTAATTCCTCTTTTACTTATTTTTATTTTAATTTCGACAGACTCTAAGTGGTGGAAATAAAAAATGTTTTTTATGAGAACAAGTAGAAAGCAAAATGCAGATATATCTTAAGAAGGTAATTTAAATTGAAATAGTGCTGCTTTAACCGTAGTACAATAAATCACAAAATTAGTTGGATTAAGTACCACAGAGAAAATTAAAAATATCTTTTACAGATATTTCAAGTGTTTTCATATTATAATTAATTGTGCAGGTTTTATTTATAATAAATTAGTCACAGTGATCTAAAATTTAATATACCATTAATTAATACATATATTTTGAGTCCACATTCACACACAAGTATCAAATACTATACGCAATTTCAGTGTCCAGGTTTTCTCTGTGTTCATAGAGATAGTGTTGGAAATGGTAAGTATTTTATTTGCTCCAGTTATTAATAATAAGCCAGGAATGATCCTATATAATAAAAGGCCAGCGACTATAATGGCATAACAACCAGAATGGCTGAGGTGCATTGACTACCTCCAGGCCCCGTCCCCCAGCCCACAGGCTCTGATAGATCGCCAGATGGAGAGGAGGGAATCGGGGTGGGTGTGGGCGGCAGGCTGGGACTGGGGACTGGCCAATGGGCGGAAGATGGCCCTGATCGTAGGCTAGGGCTAGGGAACCTACCCGCACACAATTTCATACGCTGGGCCTCTAGTTAATTGAAAAGCATAAAATGAAGGTTTTAAGTGCAGTGTGAATAGAGAAAAGTGATGAAAAATTTGTCACACAAGGGAGAAAGTATGGTCCTTTGATGACTACTGCACTCTCTTGTCACAGATAGTAAAGTCAGCAAAATTGCATCTATTTTATTATATTAATATTTATTAATATGAAATTCATTAACTATATATTTCCTGTTTCTAATTATAATTTCCTTTGACTTTATGAACATATAAAGACTATAGGCAAGGCACTTATATCTGGTTTGAAGTGCTAATATAATAAAAGCAATGTATTTTTGTGGGTTAATAGGAATGATGTTCACTTTAACAGGGATAAAATAAAAAACACTGGTCTTTTTATAAATGTGCAAAAAGAAGTAGTTATCTGTAATTCTGAAATATGTAGATATTTGATTATAATGAAGTATAATTTTATGTCTTTAATTGAGGTGAATGCTCTGGTTAATAAAATTGTAAATATTTATTCACTATTTTATTAGCAAATACTATATTAATATATCTATGGATCACAAGCTATTTTAGGCACTGGGAATGCAATACGAACAAGACCCATCCATTCCTTACCTCATAGAACTTAAAATGTACAAGTCTAGGGCTGCTGATAACAAAAGCAAGGGAAGTTCAGTATTGTGATGAGTTATAACAGGAAAACCCAAACTTTGTGGATGTAACAATTTAAGGTAAAACTTGGAAAATAAATTATAATGACCAGGTTTCAAGAAAAATGAGATAGCTTATGAGAGTAGCTCAAAGTAGAAAATAACATGGTATGTTTGACAAACTAAAGAATGTTCTGCTTCACAGGGAGTGAAGTGAGAGTCATATGAGATTTTAAAGTTGGAGATATAAACAGAAGCCAGACCATGAAGGTTCCTATAGCTTATCATTGAGCCTTGATGTTATTCCTAAGGTTGTTGGGAAACTACTGGAAGGTTTAAAGCAGTAGAGTGATGTGATCAAGCTTTCATTTTCTAAAAATAATTCTGACTATACTGTGGAGAATAAAATAGAAGAAAAAGAGTTATTTTTCCTAAAATATCTAGACTAAGCAATTAGTTTTGTATCATGTTTACTGATTATTTAAACTGTCAATTAAGTGACACACTGCCTGCATACCCTATAACTCCTCTAGTACTGGGATCAGCCGCAAGCTTCAGAAAATCTTCCTTGTTTCACCAAGATGGGTTTCTCTAGTTGTCCACTGTATTTGTCTTTAAAGAAAGGCTTTATCTTTATTTCCCATAAATCAGAGCATGGCACTCACTCAGTAGGAATTTCAAGCATGTTGGCTAAGTTCGCATTATTTTTACAAAGAATACTGATTTGACATCAGCCAATTCCAATTTTGAAATTTGGCTCTAGGTGTGGCAAGCATTGAACAGATCTCGATTACTTATATATAGCATGCTTTGTATAAACCATGCCTGGCCACACTACATAAACCATAACCATTTAGAGAATATATGATAATGAACTGAAAACAGAGTTGGAATAGATATTCTGTATCTGAAATATGTTCAATTAATTAAGATTTCCAATGATGCATATATTGATATAAATGAAATCCATTTATTTTTTGACACTACATTGGCTTTTCCTTAACTGCTAAATGAAACTTGCTACTAAGAAACAGAAAAATATGCTTGCTACACTCCCTAATTTTGTGAAAGGTGGGCAGGCTAATATTAATCAACTAGAAAATTACCAATATATGATTTGGCTTTGTGATCATTTTTCCCTAAAAATTAAATTAGGAAGTCAAGGAATATTTAAATTCCTTGAGCCATAATTTCAATGAATACCTGTTACTTTTCAAAATGAGAATCTGTTCCCATATGGGTCAGGCAATAGGTTATTTAGAAATAGAAGAGCAAGCTATGCAAAACAATCACCAGACATAATGTTTCCATTTTTACCAAATTATCTATTTTCTCAATCATTAATTAACATTTATTTGTATAGTATAAAAACCTCATGCAAATACTGAAAATTACTACATAGGATAAGTTATCAATGTGTAAATATGTGCACATTAGTAGAAATTGGCTATTTTATTTCCATGCTATCTCAACAACATAACTAATATGTAATATGCAGTATGTGTTTAGTACTTGGTTTTACTACACTTTATGCATTCTCTTCTTTCTGCTTTTACCCCCACCCCCTTTAAAATTTCCATTGCACTTTGATTTGTTTATTTTACCTTCTGTGCTTTCAAATTATTCTAGTTTTGGCAGTACTATCTATAATTTTCAGCTACTACTCTGAATCTCTCTCTTTAGCTTCCTACATCTTGGTTGTCTTTCAGTTCATTCTCTAATTAGAATCATTACCAAAATAAAGCTTTGGCTTTAACTAAATGGGCACAAGTAAAATAACATCCAATACCTCTATGAGTAACAACTGCAAGCTCGTTAGTTCTTTCTATCTGTTCAGCATTTCTTGGTCTTCTCCTTGTACTTTGTGTATCTGCTTGATGAGGAGAGAGCCCGTCCTTGGACGTGTTGGGGTCCAGACCTGCATTTCTGAGATTCGTAACTTGCACTCGCTGTTCCTCGGAAAGTCTATGGATGGTGACAGCTGTAACACTGGATACAGTAACATCTGCAGGTGTGCTAGCAACAGCAATAGTGGCAGTCCTGTTATGCTCCTCTAACTCACCAGTGGAGGTAGTGAGGGTCAATGTAGAAGAACCTGTGGGACACAGTAGCACTAGATGCTAACTTTTTCTTTTAAATTTATTTTTCTGATAAGTTTAGTAAATTATATTCCCTTCTATCAGCTTAAAGATAATCAACATTAAAAGGCAAAACACACACACACACCACTAAAATGTGAAGCAACCAGATCCAAGGGTTGGTCTGCATCAATGAATAGATAGTAAACAAAAATATTCCAAATTTTAACTATAACACATTAAGGGGAGAAGGTGAAACAGTAAACCCTTTATGTAACCCTGAATCAGTCTTCTTCATTATTTATCTACAGATGAAGTTTAACACCAAATGCCATTCAGGTGACAAGTTTTGACAGAATGGGTAACTTTTCTCAAAAGGACAGTTTGAATAATATGTGCCATCTCTCTTCATAATTTTGGGGGGAAAATATCAAAATAATCTATTTTAAGACAAGCAAATGGATAATTAAAAATCAAAGTCAAAATAAAAAATGATTTTAAAAATTAAACTGAAATCATTGCTCTGTGTAAATATCTATCTTAACCTCATTTGCCAGAAAGCAATTATTCAATGTCATGAGCTATTCAGTGAGTTGTTTTTGGAATTTCTCTATTTTAAAGTAAAATTTGAGATTAACCAATTTTTAACTAATATTAAATCATTTTATTTAAGAATTATTAAAAATTGCTCTAGTAGGTTTGGCTCAGTGGATAGAGCATTGGCCTGCAGACTGAAGGGTCCTGGGTTCAATTCCAGTCAAGGGCACATGTCCAGGTTGCGGGCTCCATCTCCAGTGCGGGGGGGCGCAGTAGGCAGCCAATCAATGATTCTCATAATTGATGTTTCTATCTATCCCTCTCCCTTCCTCTCTAAAAATCAATAAAAATATATTTTAAAAAATTAACTATATTTACCTTGGAATATTTATTGTTACAAAACTAGTTTTTTAAAAGGTTGATAATTTTCAAAATATCTCATTAGTATTTAACAATATATAGCTCTCCTCATTTTATTTTCATTAAAATTTCTCTATAATTTAAAGATATATTTTAAATATGCCAAATTAGAGTGTATTTTTTTCTGTTATACTTTTTATAAGATTATCTATGGTAGTAAATAATTCTTACTTAATGAAAATAAGTAACCTTGTAATAGAAGCATGAAACTGAAAGAAGATATATTTAAAAGAATCTTGACAGTTAAAATGCTTTATAAGAAAAAAAATTGGATGTATAGCTACTAATTAAAAATAACAGTCAAAATAACAGTCGGATGCTGGTTAGAAAACTTCTGAATATTTTTTAAAGCCAATGAATGGCATATGCCTCCATATACATGCCTTTTCAATAAACTGCCCTTAAAACTGCAGTCCACAAAATCATTAGACTTTAAGACTAAAATACAGAGATATTTAACCATTCTGCAAGAAGAAAACAGTTATATTGCTTAATGTGTTTTGAGCATGCTTGGCCTGTATTTCCTTCTTGTAGGCAGGTGATTAGTAGGACAAGTGATCCTGGCCTTTTTTTTTAAACTCAAAAAAGAAGGCAAGCATGGGGCTCACTTGTTCATAAGCAAGTAAAGGGATGCATGTCTGCTAATAATTCTCCCAGCCTGTTGTCTTATTTTGTTTTAATTTGATGTAGAAATTCAAAAATGTTAAATGACTATTGTATTTTGACAGGGCAAGTGGTAATGAAGCATGATAATCACCAGATTATTTTAAAGACTATTAATATATTTTAAAGCATAAATAAAAAAAATGAAGTTGCTATTGAATATTTATCCAAGGTATCTTGTGAAGATTAGAATCTACTCAATTCATGTTGGCAATTCCAACTGGCCAGTATTATTTACTAAACTAATATTTGGTAAAGTTTTCTCTAATCACATGATTAAGCAATAACTATGCTTGCACTGCTAATGTTCAGTAATTGACCTCCTGGTAAATCAGACTTTCGGGATGCCTGTGTACTCATTTCTTACAAAAATATTTACCCGATTCATATTATTCTCCTGCATAATTTAATTATCCCTTAAATTTTTTAAGGAAAATATGAAATTAGAATAACAAACTAATACTTTAAAACTTTTCATAACTTTCAGGCTTTTTGATCATTTGCCTAGCCAGTGTTGCTCAGTGGTTGAGCACTGGCCTATGAACAAGGAAGTCATGGTTCGATTCCCATCTGGGGCATGTGCGCAGGTTGCCAGCTACATTTCCAGTGGGGGGCATGCAGGTGGCAACCCTCAATGATTCTCTCTCATCATTGATGTTTCTATTTCTCTCATTCTACCTTCCTCTCTGAAATAAATAAAACATTTTTTTTTAAAGAAGGAAACCTTTAACTACAAACATGTTGCTATATATAATCTAAAAGTATGAAAACTAATGAAATTTTTGCTCTGTCTCAAATCTCAGTTTTCCTACCTTTAACAAAGAAGTAAACTGCATAGATAATATATTCTGTCACTGAGTTTATTACAACTAAGCCCAAATAATCTCTCATATTTAGGTCAATAAATCTGTGGTAATTCTTGGAAATGTATCTATATTGCTTCTATAACTAATTTTCAAGACTTACATACCATTCCAAACCCATTTTCTTGAAAACCCCAGATAATAAATACAGTTTCTGACCAAATCTGAGAGACAGACTGATCTTTAGTAGTATATACAGCTAGAATTTGCTAGCCATTCTCATGACAAGGCTCTACTTCTGGGTAATGGTGGTGATGATTCAGTACTATTTTTTTAACCCGAGTGCACAACATGTAATGTTGGAATAAAGCACTGAACACCCCATTTACTTAATAATCACAGTCTAACCAGATATATACTTCAACAAGATATTTTACTAACTAGTTTTTATGCTTTACTTATATGTTCACATTCTTTCCTCCCCATACTAGAATGTAAGCTCTCTGAAGGCTAAGTTTTTGTATATTCCATTCACTAACGTCTAGTTTATTGCCTGGTACATAGTAGATGATCAAGAAATATTTCTCAAAAGAAATAATAAATTAATGAATTTACTTAATAATAATGCTACTATAATATTAATAGTAATAAGGAGGGTAAATTTCACAAAGGAAATATGATTATAATTTGTAACATGGCCAAGTAGTATTTCAAACAATAAAATGATTCAAGGATAATTAAAAACAAAATGAAAAACAATTTTGTTTTAACTTTCAAAAACATCACTTTGAAAAAGTGTGGAATCTGTAGATAAGTAATAATAGTTACTTTAAATATTTTGCCATCATTCCCAAAACATAAAAGCTTACGTTGTTAGTGTAAAATAGGTTTATTTAGAATGTTCAAATTTCTACAGAGTGAAAAGTAATTATATTTTATATGGTCAGGAGGTATAAGTGCATGTAATTTTAGTTAGATATGTTTGATATATTTAGTGGAACTATAAAGAAATAATACTCATTTCCTTAATAGGCCATAAAATCATTCTCTATCATATAGTTATATCATACATGATCTAATAATCTAATCTAAAATGCAGATCATAGAATACTGATTTTAGTTAGACTTTAAATTGAAAGTGTATGAAACAAAGATTTTTAAATTGTCAAAATGTACTATTTAACAATTTAAAGTACTCAACATGTTTGCATACATAATTGTTTTTTGAGGTAATTATCAATGTTGTTAAAAGCCTTAGAATTAAATATAACAACAACCCGATGTTAAATATGTAATATATCTAATCTAAAATTAAAATATATATTTTACTTTCCTTAAAAACGTTAAAATTACTACACAATTATGTAAATATTATCTTTAATAACACAGTATTAAATGCATATGTTGTAAACATACAACAAAAATTTTTAAGAGTACATTCAGAAAATCCATTCTTCACTTAAAATAAAATCATGTATACAAGATATAGTCTATTACAATTAGATTATGCTGTCATTAAATTGCTTGAGATATATATAAAATTAGATGTTTACAATATAAATGCATCTAAAAATAATTTTATTAATATCCTTTAACAAAACATTTCCCAATATAACAAAAAAAATGAAATGGTTTACATATATAAACATGCTTCTAGAAATCATAACTACATGTAATCTTTGAATTATGATAATGAAAAATGACATACATTACACATGTAAACTGGCAAATTTGTTAAATAGTAATATTTACAACATTGAATTTAGATTTCATTATGAAAAAAATATGTTTTAAGGCTTTTTTATTTCAGCAATATACCTGCAAGAAACTAACCAAAATTCATGAAAAGCCATTTATACTGTGTCATTTAAAAAGTGTACCAAATATTCACATCATAATTGATTTTGAATTTCTTTTTTATTAAATTTTTAGCATTATATATATTTTTAAAGCATGCTACTTAGTTTTGTAATTATTGTCTAACTCATCATATAAGTAAAGGATAGAATATGTTGCTAGAAACATAAGGGGTGGCCATATATATACCTATAATAATAAAAGGGTAATATGCTAATTAGACCTGACATCTGGAAGGATGTCTGAAGCCAGGGCTGAAGTGAAGCCTGAGTTCCGAATGCCTGCTGGCAGCTGGAGGGAAGCAGCCCAGGTCCCGGGTGCCTGCACACAGCTGGAGCAAAGCCCCTGTCCCAGGTGCCTGCCGGCGGCCAGAGGAGGCAAGCCGGGGTCCCAGGTGCCAGAGGGAAGCCGGTGCCAGCAGCAAGGGGAAGGAAGGCCTACTCTTGCACAATTTTTCATGCATTGGGCCTCTAGTGTGTATATGTGTGTGTGTGTGTGTGTGTGTGTGTGTGTGTGTGTGTGTATAATTAAAGATAATTGTATATTCAAAGTGGTAGCTTTTAGATATTTGTTTGGCATGTTATTTTATATAAAAACATATTCTGTTCCATCATTTTTAGTATTTCAAATAAAATATTTGAATGAAAATTTAATTTACAAAATAATTCTAAATGAATAATTGGTGGCATTATGATAATTAATGAAGAAAATTGCAAAACATTAAACATGAAACATGCAAAAGAAAATATATACAAAATAAAATTTAAATAAAACTAATGCAACAATTCAATGTGAGCCATAATTTAAATATTTTATAAACTTTAGCATGTGTAATTTAATATTGTATTTATTATTTTAATTAATATTACTTATATGAAACTTATAAGAACAAGTCAGTAAGTGAGATCTCTTGAAAATTAGTTGAAATATGAAGAGTAAGTTAAACAAAGCCACTGCTTTGTTACATGTTACAAGTTTTAGGAAGCATACTGTATTTGGGGAAAATAAGTAATTTGCATTTTAAACATTACTAATTCCAGTATCCCAAAATCTGTATTGCTTAGTATTTAACTGCATAAATTGGTGAAAGTGTATGTCATATGAATATTCAACTTAAGAAAAATGGGTAAACTGAAATGGAAAGTAGCCCTTTAAGTGTAGAATATAAATGATCTACATTTGATTGTTACCTAATAGAAAAGTCTTTAACTAGGAGAATTTTAGTGAAAAATATTGAAAAATATTGCAATTTAGTTTTAAAGAGTATGTCTTCATTGACGTTATAAAGTTCTGATTTTAAACTAGCATTCTGAATTGATATTGAAACTACCTATGATTATAATCTTAAAATATCTAATTAAATGAGTATAATATACACTTGATTGTTAAATGCACCTTTGAGAAAGCAAACATTGGCCAATTAAACTATGACATAGCAATGCAAAAAATGCTGTCACCTACATACAGAATTCTGAGATATTAAATGTAAAACAAATTGATCTTCATAGAGTAAAAAAACAAAATCACTAACACAAATAAAAGACTTCCTATGAACATGAATTAATTAAATTACTAGTACTAATTTAAAACTAGAACTGAGAATTTAAATACAAATAATCTTTCTGAACTGATTGACGTATTACTATATATTTTTGTTCCTATTTGTTACATATTTCTAAATAAATTTCTACGCATTAATAGGATAACCAATATTAAGTGTTGCAAATAGATTTGTTATTGTTTATCAAGTGCAAGTGATCTTACTGATTTAATATAAAAATTGAAAAAATATTTGCAATCTAAGCTGAAATTAATGATAGCAAGATTTAATGATGCATTTACTAAATCTACTAAGACTAAATAAATGATTGTAAAAATGCTCAACAAATATGTAGTAATGTCAAGTTGTTTACATGCAAGAGAAAACCTCATATTCTGAATTTTGAAAACTTTATAAACCCACATGCTAAAAAACATAAATATCTTTGCCTAAGTGAAATATTGAAAAGTATCATTTCAGAAAGCATGTGGAGAGTACTCTTAGTCAACTATGACAAAACTATATATACATATGCACACCTATCCATTATATCATCCTATGTAATAAAAGCCTAATACGCAAATCAACCTAACAGCAGAACAACTGGTGGAACGGCTGGTCGCTATGACGTGCACTGACCACCAGGGGGCAGACGCTCAACACAGGAGCTGCCCCCAGCCGGCTGGCCCCAGGCCAGCCAAGGCAGTGCCAGGCCCCGCCCCCCCCCCATCGTCCTACTGGTCACCCCACAGATGGGCCCTGATCACTGGCCAGACCTAGGGACTCTATCCATGCACAGATTTCGTGCACCAGGCTTCTTGTGTCATATATATTAAATGTGCAGCAACTACATCTTAATAATAAAAGCATAATATGCTAATTAGACCAGATGTCCTTCTGGACATCCTTCCATCATTCCAGACAAAACCGGGGCTGCGAGGGAAGCTCAGGTCCTGGGTGCCTGCTGGTGGTCAGAGGGAGGGAAGCTGGTGCCGGCAGCCGGTGGAAGGCTGGCCTACTCTTGCACAAATTTCATGCATCGGGCCTCTAGTATATTCTATATGTCACATATATATTATATGTTGTAAATGCATGAATGTTATACTAATTATCATCACTGTTTTGTCATAAAAATATGAGAGAACAGATATTTCATTCCTTAGGATAAGAGAATGCTAGGATAAATTTGTTATTTTTTAATCCTCACATAAGAATATAATTTATTGATTTTGGAGAGAGAGAGAGAGATATCAATGTTAGAGAGAAATATCAATCGGTTTCCTCCTGTATGCACCCCAACTGAGGATTGAACCTGAAACCTGGGTATTTGGCCAGACCTGGAATGGAACCCGTCACCTTTCAGTGTATGGCGGGATGATACTCTAAACAACTTCACAATACCTGCTAGGGCAAGGAAAATGATTTTATTTTATTTATTTTTTAAAAATATATTTTATTGATTTTTTACAGAGAGGAAGGGAGAGAGAGAGAGAGTTAGAAACATCAATGAGAGAGAAACATCGATCAGCTGCCTCCTGCACAGTCCCTACTGGGGATGTGCCCACAACCAAGGCACATGCCCTTGACTGGAATCAAACCTGGGACCTTTCAGTCTGCAGGCCAACACCCTATCCACTGAGCCAAACCAGTTAGGCCGGGGAAATGATTTTAAGTAGAGGATTGTGAGGGTCTTCAAGATATTCTCTCTCTCTCAAAGGATTATTTCTTCCTTTACCTCCTTGATTAAAATGAACTTGCAGATTCAGCCTCAGCATCTCATCACTTTTTTTTCCATATATTTTGGAAGTCTTGACAATGTGCAGCAGTGGGTCCTCGGTGTCATTTTTTAATGTGCCCAATCACACACCCACACACACCCACCCCCCCCCCCCCACACACACACACACACACACCTCTCACAGGAATAAATATCCACAAAAATATAAACCGAAGTTTGGTATTTTATCTGATTTGGTAACTAAGCATATGTTCTTCCATAAAGCCATAATACTGAGACCAGACTTGAGATAGAGGATTTGAAAGATATTCATGCCATCTTGGTAACATTTCATACGAATAAGAGAAAGGGATAGAAATGTCCCTCCACACCTTTCTAATCCCATCTCCCCAAATCCTGTATTTTTAGACCTCTTTCTTGCAACAGCTCTTATCTCTTAGCTAAAGTGGAAGTGTTGGCTATTCTGGATTTCCCCTAAACAAACAAAACATAGGTTAGCACACACTTGATTAATTTTCCGCACGAAGTCTTGTGGAATTGCTGCCCGTTCTCATAGGATGTTTAAAGGCTTTTTTTTTAAAGGATATACATATCTTTTATTCCAAAGTGCTGTATCAGGAACTCCTTTACTTTCAGAGCTTACTGTCTCTGATAATCAATGTGTTAATAACTTTTTTGAAGTAAAGATCAAGTCTTATAGTTGTGCATCTCCCACTTCCCCTTAAATATTTAATAAATATATGAGGGAACAATGAATGTGGCTCAACATACCTCTCTCTTATTTCTCAAAAATACATTTTATTTTATGTGTAATTAATATTTCGTGTTACATGTGTTTTTAAGAATATAAGAAACTGAACCTGTCCTGATGTGTTCAAACAATATAAAAATCACATAATTGTAATTTCACATTGTCTAATAAAAGCAAAGAAAAAAGAAGAAACATCCAAGAACATGTAAGCCACCCCATTGGTGCTTTCTCAATGAGGGTAGGATTTCCCTTTTCTTCCATTCCCAGCAACCTCCTATCCGCCCACCGCCCCCACCCACCCAAAAAAATATATAATGACTAAAGTTCATATAGTGAAAGGGAGAATAGAAAGAAGGAAAGGAACTGATGAGATTATCCTTTACACCAATCATCATGGAGAGGAAAAATAAGAGGTTTTGATCCTTACCAGCTGTTCAGTCCCTGAGTCCTGCTTACCTGGACTATTGACTGTATCCATGTTTATTCTCCATTTAATTCTATGAAAGCCTTTAAGTTGGCAGAGGTTGAGGATTCATCATTTTCCATTGATGGTAAATGTTCCTCTTTCTAATGCTTAAGTTTTAAAATGTACACAACGCTGGGTTAATATATGTGATGTGATTTAAAGGGAACCACGGAGCTATCCTCGCGCCCACATTTTTCTCTCTGTGTGCCCAGATGCTACTAAAACGATGCTCTTTTAGGTATTGCCCTCAAGATTGTTCTCTTACAACCAGAGAAATACCTTTCGGGTTGAGAGAACTGCCTCCTCCTGTGGTTGCTTAACTATTTAATTTGAATTAGTTTATTTTAAAGAAATAACAGAGACAGTTTGAGAAATAAATGTTTTGAGGAGAAGTGTGAAGCTTGCAGCAAGTTCGCTGAAGTAAGATCACTGTTGAGGCATTTATCATAAGTTGATAAGTGATCTCATGTCATGGATATATAATTGGAAAAACGGAGTTCACTATTAGCAGGTGGGTTATAAGGGAGATGTGGGCAAGTTGGAAGGGCTTACATTCTGGAGAAAAGACAATTATATTGTTGACTGTGGAAAGGTTGCTGAGCAACTGGCGAGTAGCTACATAAGTATACTGAAGTTGAGCAGCCTAATAAGAAATTCAAGCCAAAATCCTCTTAGTTTCCTGAATCACAAAAAGTCTTTGAAACACTTTTATTTTATAGCAGCTAATTAATTAGTAGTAGGAGTAACTTGTTTAAAAATAAATATCAACCTTGGCTTAGAAAAGTAGCATGTTAAAGGGGAAAAAACACTTCAGAAATGGTAAAAACCTACAAGTTTTAGCATCAAAGGCTATCATTAACGGGAAAGACAAATACATTATACATTATGCATTGAGGAATTAAATATAATTATACTAGAGGCCCAGTGAACAAAATTTTTGCACAGGGGGATGAGGGGTCCCTCAGCTCGGCCTGCGCCCTCTCACGGGGAGCGGGCCTAAGTGGACAGTCGGACTTCCCTCTCGCAGTACGGGAGCCCTCACTCCTTACTGACCGCCTGCTCCGCTCAACTCACTGCTCCTTAGCTCTGCCGCAGAGGAGGGAGAGGCTCAAGCCACCACCACTGTGCTCACAAGCTCTGAGCCCGGCTCCTGGCTGAGTGGCACTCCCCTGTAGGAGCACACTGACCACCATAGGGCAGCTCCTGCATTGAGTGTCTGCCCTCTGGGGGTCAGTGAACGTCATAGAGACTGGTCATTCTGCTGTTTGGTTGATTTGCATATTAGGCTTTTATTATATAGGATGTTGTGATATTTAAAAACACATTTCCATATTGAGAGGTAAACACTTAACTCTTCATATAATTACATTTTACAAAGAGTAATTTTCTTTCAAGACAATAAGAAAAAGGACTGTCTTTTAATGCCATCAATTAAACGAAGGCATGCAGACTCTAACAATGATGTCTAAGATTTACATTTATATTTGGCTTCAAGTATGTTTTGGTTCTTCAGTTTGATTATGGAAATAGATGGTGTTAAATTTTAGAGATAAAATGTGGAGACCTGACTGAGAAGGACCTCAGAAATCATCTGTGTTAATATTGTGACATCTGGCTACTTTCTTTGACACTTTCCACTCTAGGAGTAGAGAGACTGACCCTCTGGGTTATATACATCAGAAGGTTAATTAGAGCATCCTTTACTCAAATCTTCCCTGGGGAAGAAACACATATGTTTGTGCTTTAAATATATTCCATCTCAGAGCAAAAGTTACTCAGAAAGAGAGAAAAAAAACTGAAAGTGAAATATGAGCAAAGGGATTTAGCAAGGAACTTGTGCTTTTACATCTTTGTTGATACTGAAAAAAAGAAACATTATCGCATATTCACTTTAGAGGAAGCAAATTTTATATACTTAGTGAATCCCCATCCTTTCTACACGAAAGAAAATAAGGATTCCCCCCTGTTCTTTGTTTCAGTAGAATTTTAAATGATTCTGATACCTAGTAATTTCTATCTTCCCTATTATCTATTTTGAAAAAAATGAGTTAGTAACTCAGTGATGGCGAACCTTTTGAGCTCGGTGTGTCAGCATTTTGAAAAACCCTCACTTAACTCTGGTGCCGTGTCACATATAGAAATTTTTTGATATTTGAAACCATAGTAAAACAAAGATTTATATTTTTGATATTTATTTTATATATTTAAATGCTATTTAACAAAGAAAAATCAACCAAAAAAAATGAGTTCGCGTGTCACCTTTGACACGCGTGTCATAGGTTCGCCATCACTGAGCTGATTACTATACACAAGCCCAAACACACACACACACACACACACACACACACACACACAATTTCACATACAATATGTGTGTGTATCTGTATATGTGTGTGTGTGTGTCGTGTGATATACATATATATAGTCATCCATCAATCCTGCCTTGAAAATAAGCCATCACAAATTTAAACATTCAGAGCCACATGTTATGGTCAATAAAGAATACACATAGCCCTTTACCTAAGCTTCAAAAATGGGAACGATGCCCTAGCTTGTTTGCTCAGTGGGTAGAGCATTGGCCTGCTGACTGAAGGGGCCCCCATTCGATTCCGGTCAAGGGCATATGCCTGGGTTGCAGGCTCCATCCCCAGTGGGTGGGGGTGGGGGCATGTAGGAGGCAGCCGATCAATTATTCTCTCTCATCATTGATGTTTGCCTCTCTCTCTCTCCCTCTTCCTTCCTCTCTTAAATCAACAAAAGTATTTTTTTTTAAAAAATGGGAAAGACTTTCTAATAGAAGAGGTATTGGAATTGATCGTAAAGGATGAGCATTCTTCGGTATGTAAAGAATAAAAAGAGCATCCTAGCAGAGGTAAGAGCATTGAAAAAAGGAATGGCAGGATAAAAGGCAAGACATGCTGAAGCAATTAAAATTTTTTTGGTTTACAGGAATTAAAAGAGCCATAGCAGATTTGATAGACAGAAACCAATGCATTAAGAGCCAAAAAATTTCAACTTAGTTTGAAAAGATCAACATCACTGACAGATAAGTAGGAGACTGATATGATGAGATTGTCATTTTAGAAAGATTGTAACTGATGTAATATGGAGAAGCTATTAGAGATATATGGACTAAAGGCAGGGCAAACATTCAGGTAACTCAACCATGTGACTATGAACACCTTGCAATAGGGCTCCTAGATTTAGCAAATAAAAATATAGGGCACTCAGTTAATTTAAATGTCAGATAAATAATATTTTTCTATAATTATGTCTTATGTAATAATTGGGAGACATTTGTAATAAAAAATTATCCCTTACTTACCTGAACTTTGTACTCAACAAGGAATTCTGGATATTATCTGGAAACACTACTTTGAAAGTAATTCTAACCTACAACTCTGAATATTTTCTGCATACCAAGCAAGTAAAAACTATATACAAACACTGATCTTTCTAATTTAAGTGTTCTTTCATTGATGCTGTGAAAACTTATGGAATGACAAAGAGTAGGCATGATAACATCACGAGAACATCTAGACCAAATTCATGCAAGTATTTTTTTTAATAAGAAATAAAAAGAAGCACTGACCAGTTTGGCTCAGTGGATAGAGAGCCGGCCTGCGGACTGAAGGGTCCCAGGTTCAATTCCGGTCAAGGGCATGTACCTTGGTTGTGGGCACATCCCCAGTGGGAGTTGTGCAAGAGGCAGCTGATCAATGTTTCTCTCTCATCGATGTTTCTAGCTCTCTATCCCTCTCCCTTCCTCTCTGTAAAAAATCAATAAAATATATATTAAAAAAGAAAAAGAAAAAGAAGACAAATTGAATGAGGTATGCGGAGAACTTTTATTCCATCTGTATTTAAACCCCATTTAGTATTAAAAGAGTAAATATTCTAGGTAAATCCTTTATTAATTTTAAAACATATTTTCTATACTTAAGAAAACACATACTGAAAATTAAATCCATAGATGCCTGTGATAATTAATAACGGGAAACTTACTTCACTAATATGGTTTCCGGAGGCCAGAAGGGGGAGCTCTCACAGAGTATCACTAGATGTTCAATCACATGAAGAATTGTTGATTACAGACCCCAACAGAAGAATCAATGGAAAAGAATGATCAATTCCAGGTCCCAACAAGAAAAGATGTACCTTGCTTCTCCTACAAGAAATTGACTACCCCAGCAACTCCTCCAATGAGAAACTGCCATCTCCTTAAATTCGCTCTTTTCTACAATAGATTTTCATTTAAAACAATTCATCCCAATTTCCTCCTTTTTCTCCATAAACTAACTTTCCTCTCCTTTGTTTTTTTTCTGTTTTGTTTTGTTTTTGTTTGGTTGTTGTTTTTTTGACCTATCTATTGCTGTTGATATAGCTTGCTTGGCCCAAATTGCAATTATTTAATGTTCCCAAATAAACCAATTTTGCTGGTAAAATACTAGCTTTTCATTTTAAGGTCAACAGGACATATAAAATGTGCTTTCTTAACAATGTTTCAGTCCATTGAAATCTGAACCGAACATACTTGCTGCAAGAATGAGTTGTATGAAGGCACTAAAATAGAACAAATATTGAATAAATTGACTATTTTCAAATTATCGAGTAAGTAATTTTACTCTTTTCTCCCTTGTTTATTCAGATGATAGAAAATATAAAATGGAAAGTAGAAAACTCAGTTTTCTCTCTCCATTCCTTATACTCTTTCATGTAAGGGACCTGAAATTCATACATATATGATATTCATTATATATATGATATCATATATGACCATATTGTGTATATATGTGTTTGTATGTGTGTGTATATAGAGAATATATATATATATATATATATATATATATATAATACATATATAATACATATATATATAATACATATATGGTCATATATAAAATATAGATACTTATGGTCTATATAGATAAACAACTATGAATTTTGATTTTTGGACTAAGCAGATTTTATTTTATCAAGCTCATATACATTTTAATTGGTTGACTTCCTTAGGAAAAATCTTAAGTCAAAGGTAATTTTCTTGATCATTAAAGGAGTTTTAAATATCTGAGTTTTATATCTACCTGAATACCTTTGGTACCTTCCAATTACAGGTAATAATATAACTATCCACTCATTTTCTTGAAGTATACTTTTAACTCCTGGAAGGATGACAGAGGCTTGCTCCTCTCACCTGCAGAAGAGCTTTTTATATCTCCCCAAATTTCTGAACAGAGGTACTTAAGACACTGTTAAATGTATCTGACATTCCAACATGTTTACTTAAAATGACTAGATAACAGAACTATTTAAACAAACATGTTGCAAAAAGCAACCAGTATTTACTGAGCATTTATTATGTTCTAGGCACTGTCTTAATTCATTTCATCCTCTAATATACCTATGAGCCAAGGATATTAAAGCTCAGAGCAGTTTCAAAACATAGCCTAAGTCACTTTGTTAGTAAATGGAAAAGCTGGGATTTGGATCCAAATAGTGTAACCCCAAACCATAATCCTAAATCCTGTGAAATTAGTATATCTCTACTTGTTCCCCCCTAATACAATACAGCACTTGTGTATGCATCAACATGTACATTTCTGTTATGGTTTTGTTGTTTTATTTCTTTCCCATCATCTCCTTTCCTTCCATGTCTATTTCCATACCCTTCTTGAAATTCCTTTGCCTTAAGGGAGAATGGTTCTGCAGGGCTGAAAGATAAATTTCCTCTAAGATCTCTCCATAGCTTTTATTTCCTGAAAGTCAAGGTTTCTTCAGGGGATTACATCAAGTGATAGGCAATGGGCAATGAATAAGGATAGAGGTTGGAAGTGCAAGAGAGGGCATGACATGCACACCCTCCCTGCTGTACTGCAGGAAGTAGGAGGGTCCTGAACCTGACGCTCACCTTTGGCTAAGATTCCCCATGCAGGCTTGTCACGGGAAGCAGAAGGTCATCGCCTTCATGGGGAATTTGGGCTTGGACAGTGACAGTTGTGTGCCTTTCTCCCCAATGTCCAGGCACTACAAAGACCCCCTGAATTCTTGTGCAACTCAAGGGAAGAAGGCACCAATGTTGCTTCCACTCTCCCTCCCAATAACCTAGATAGAATTTTCCTCCTGTCAGGTACAATGAGGGCTCTCTAATTTATTTGTATTTAAGAGAACAAACTAACATTTCTTGCTCATACAAGTCTGTGAATTAAATTTCGTAAGTGTTTCACTTGCAAATACAGCAGAAAAGCACACCCTACCCCAATAGCCTGTCTTGTTTTTTCTCTTAATCCTCACCCCAGGATATTTTCTCCATTGATTTCCAGAGAGATTTGAAGGTGAAGGGGGAGGGGAGGGGGAGAGAGAAAGAAAGAGAGAGAGAGAGAGAGAGAGAGAGAGAGAGAGAGAGAGAGAGAGATCAATTGGTTTTTCCTGAATGATCCCCCAAAATGGCCTAGATCGGACCTGAAACCTAGGTACATGGCCTTAACTGAGAATCGAACCAGTGACCCCTCTGCCTTCTGTGGGTGCCAATGCTTTAACCACTTAGAAACACTGACCAGGGTTTGTTTATTTTTGTTGTTGTTGTTTTATATTTTTTTAATCTTTATTGTTGAAAGTATTACATATGTCTTGTATTTTGTTTTGTTTTTACCCCATTGACCATTTCTAGCCCACCCCCTCACCCCTCCGCCTGCTTCCCCACCACCACCCCAGGCCTTTACTGTATTGTCTGTGCCCGTGGGTTACTCAAGTACGCATGCAAGTTCTTTGATTGATCTCTTCCCACGCACCTTCCCCCGCCTTTCCTCTGAGATCCCATAGTCTGTGCCATGCTTCTAAGGAATCTCATTTTCTTTAATATGCTTCTATTGATTTTTAGAGAGAGAGGAAGGGAGAGGGATAGAGAAATAGAAACACTGATGAGAGAGAAACATCTTCAATCGGCTCCCTCGTGCACGTTGCCCACTAGGGATCAAGCCCTCAATCTGGGCATGTGCCCTGACTGGGAATCAAACCATGATCTCTTGGTTTCTAGGCTGAAGCTTAACCACTCAACCACACTGGTTGGCTGTTTTTTGTGGGTGTTTTTTAAGAATTTACTTTCAGTTTGACATGATGCCTCTGTGTTCTATTGCCTTCTATAATTATTTTAGTCTTTTTTTTTTCATAAAAAAGTTCTTAGTAATCGAATCTCACTTATCTTTGAAAATTATCAATTGCACAATAGTTACATGACTCATATTATCATCCCTGAGGCCTCTTACTATGTTGCTAAATTGGACCTTTTTTTTTTTTTTAGCATGAATAAAGCTTCTATAAATTCCTAGTTCCTAACTTTTACCTACAAGAACTTCTCCAATATTCATAAAAATGTCATAGGAGTAATCTTTTTTCTCAATCCAACAAAAATTTCATTCCTCACGGAGAGTAGATGCATACTAGAGAACTTTTGCCCCAGGAATAAAGTAGCCCTCAGAAACTAGTCCCTGCAGATTCAAAGTCCTAAGAATCATCATCTCTAACATTACTTATTTAATGCAAGTTCCATGATAAACATTTTACATCTAATCTTCATAACATTCATTTGCAGCAGATATTATTATAACTTATACAAAGGTAAATATCTTGACATTCACTGGTGTATTCACTCATGTTTGTTTCCTAATCAATTCCTTTCTCCCTTTCTTTCTCTCTTTCTCCCTTTCTTTCCTTCTTTCCTCCCTTCCTCCCTTCCTTCCTTCCTTCCTTCCTTCCTTCCTTCCTTCCTTCCTTCCTTCCTTCCTTCTTTCTTTCTTTCTTTCTTTCTTTCTTTCTTTCTTTCTTTCTTTCTTTCTTTCTTTCTTTCTTTCTTTCTTTCCTCTCATTCAACAAGAATTTATTGAGTGCCCACTCTATGCCAAGCACTGAATGATCCAGAGGTGAGTAGTAGAGACAGTATGTTTCCTGAAAAGATTACACTCAAGTGGGAGACACAAAAAATGGACAGATTAGTATAATAGCTGGTGGTGAAACACAAAGTGACATTTGAGTTAAAACCTTAATAAAATGAAAGAGTGAAGCAAAAATATAAGACCTGATAGATCTGACACTTTTGTTCAGACTGTCATATTCCACAGCTCATATTTTTAATCTTGGTGACATACTGCTTCCTATACAGTTATGAATTGGACATTTTACTTTCTCTATAACTACATTCCACAGTCTCTTGTGCTATGAAGTAATATGTATTTTCATTTAATAAAATGCTATACACTGAGAGTAAAATTTAAATATTTAAGTTCTACATTTCAGGAATAAAACTTAAATTAATAGCAACAGCATCACTATTTTTTATTCAATGAAGATATATATACTAGTAACAGTTTGCTAGCCACTGTTGCATTCTAGGATATAATGATGAGTGAGACAGAAAATGTGAGCAGATAAACAAACAAGAATAAAATAATAAAATATCATTACAATGTGTTGGTGTATTAGGTTAGATGGGGTCACAAATTCTTTTCAACTCTCTCCATCAAGAGGTAGTCTATTCCCCCCCTAACCCCCCCCCCCCAGATCTGGGTTGACCTTGTGACTCGCCATGACCAAGAGTATAGCAGAATGATTTCAGGGGCGTTCTTGAACCTCAGTTGCAAGAATCTTTATAGCTTCCAACGTTGCAGCTCCCAACTTTGCTGTGGGATGTTCTCCCGAGATTGCCATAAGCAAGTATGCCCAGCCTACTAGAAGATGAAAGGCACAAGGAGGAGAACTGACGTGCCCTGGTTCACGTTCTATGTGTGACGCTATATTGGACCCAGAAGCCCAGTCAACACTCGAATTTAATGTATCCCAACATGTGAGCCAGAAGCAGCCTGCCAAGCAACAGAATTGTAAAAAATAATAAATAATTGCTGATTTAAGCCTGTAAGACTCGGGGTGGCTTTTGAAAGCTATGAATAACTAACACAATGAGTGGAATACAGAGTTTTATAGGATCATATAATAGCCACATAAGTCTGATCTTGGGGGTGATTCAATAAAGAGAACGTTTCTCAGAAAATGTTTCAGATTGAAACCAGAAAGATGCATGGGGATTGCCAAGGTGAAGAGAAAGGAAAGAGACGGTCCAGAGTATGTTTTATGCAAAAAGGCCGTGAGGAAAGACAGCTTGTGTTGGTTTCCAGGAATTAAAGACCGTTTAGTATGGCAGATGGATATCATGGGAGTTCATCGCATAGACTGCAAGCAGGAAATCACAAGAATTTAAGCTGAAAACATAGGTAAAGTGCATATAATGAGAATTAGGCTCAGGCGATATGGTACGAGGCATGAGAAGATATTTGGACCTTGTCATGAAGTTGGAGAAACAGTCCCTCCATCCCACTCACTCTATCAGCACCGTATTTCTTGCTTTTCTAAATTTTGTCTCTTGTTGAAATCTGTGTCTCAAGAAGACAAGAACCAAGGTCTTCTCATGTCCTTGGTAATAAAACTGCCAAGGATGGTATACAGAGGATGGTATACAGAAAATATTATTCTGTAATCCTAAAAAACTGTATACATAAATTATATGTATAATATTTTCTTGAGTTATCCCAGTTAAATGATCCATTGTAATATTATTTTGAATGTGACTACATCTATACTTTCACTTTCTGCAAAATATAATTATTTAGAATACATTTTAATACCACTTTATAGATTAGCTCTATATACTGTGAGGAAAAATAGTGGCTAGAAATAAGTTCTGGGTGCAATGTTGGCTATACTGAAATGCTGAAGCTAGGAATAAAACTGTGGGTGATTTGCCTTAGTTTTCTCACTTAACATATGAAGAGTATGGACTGAATTAGTGGCTCTCAAATGTTTCATCATGAAATGCTACTTTCATTATATTTCCCTAAGAAATTACATTTTTGGGAAAAAAAATCTTTTTAGCCTACAAATAAACGAAATTATTTTCAGAGCAAGAAATGTACGCACATCTAAAGACACCAATCATGGCATCTGCTAACCAGCACTTCTAACCACCACAAGGTAAACAATCTACCAGAAGTTAACTTAATTATTTTGCTAAGCAAAGAAATGTGATATTTTTGTTAGCACATGACATCTTATAATGGTTACATTTTAAATATGCTTTTTGAAAAACAGAAAATAATGCTTTACTGGGCTACAAGGTGTTTAAGGTCCATCCAGCTCTACAAATCCATGAGAATAGAAAATTTAATTTAAATGATACATTTATTTTAATAGTTGTCTGCCTGCCTTCCTCTTCCTCCCCCAGAATCCCTTTTTCTCCTTCTTCTTTCCTTCTATGAACTGCATTAAGAATTTAATACATTCCAGCCATTCCAGGCTGCTAAAATGACCAAGGGAAGAAAGGAGATACCAAGAAAACAAGCAGGGTGATTTCAGGAATGTTAGTACTTTTTTTAAAATCCCCACCTCAGGCCATGCTTAGAGAGAGGAAGGAAGAGAGGAAGAAAACCATCAATGTGAGAGAATTATCCATCTGTAGCCTTCAGGGCATCATACCTGCAACCCAGGTACATGCCCTGACGAGTACTGAACCAGCAACCTTTTGGTGCACAGGACAATGCTCAGACAACTGAGCCACTCCAGGTGGGCTGACATGTGAGTCCTATTAAAGCACAAATACAGCCAAAACCGGTTTGGCTCAGTGGATAGAGCGTCGGCCTGCAGACTGAAAGGTCCCAGGTTCGATTCCGGTCAAGGGCATGTACCTGGGTTGCGGGCACGTCCCCAGTAGGAGATGTGCAGGAGGCAGCTGATTGATGTTTCTCTCTCATCGATGTTTCTAACTCTCTATCTCTTTCCCTTCCTCTCTGTGGAAAATCAATAAAATATATTTAAAAAAAAAAAAGCACAAATACAGGAGGTAGTGGTAGTGAATGCCTAGGCTGTTGAGGGTAATTCATACTGGCTTATCCTGAGAAGGAAAGTCTTGTGCTGTCAGCTGAATGGTGAAAAAAGCCTGCCAGGGGAAGACTTGAGAGCCTAATCTTCTACTCAGAGAGAACAGCAAATACAAAGAACCTAAGGCAGAAAAAAGAATGGTGTGTCTAAGAAGGCAGTGAGATAATGCTGAATATTAAGAAATAAGGAACTTGTATCCTATTGCAAGAAGTTTGGACTTTTTTTTCCTAATTGATTCTAAGTAAGCAACGCAGAATGAAGAGCTAACTTAAATTTAAACAAACCACTTTGATTTTAATGGGCAAAGTGTCTTGGTGCAAGTGTGTACATGCCTGTCTGTGTGTATGTGTGCATGTATGTGGGGAGTTGATAATGTTGCTAGTTTGCTGTTGTGACAAGAAATATGTGACACAGTAGCAGTGGAAGAAAATGAAGTCCATTTCCTGGCCCTTTCCCCCACTACAGCATTACAAAGATTAAAAGGTTCAAAAATAGCTATTATAGAGCTTCTGCAGCAGAATGCACATGTGCAAAGATTGAAGAGGTAAACAGATCAGACCCGAGACCCCATGTTAAGAGCCACGCGCAGATCCATGCAGAAGGAGGAGCAGCCTGGGATGATATGGAACACACAATGAGTACTGACGTTTAAAAAATATCCAAATGGCTAATTGAAACTGATGTTTCAAATAAATAACAAAGCGATGGGAATGCCAAAAGCTGAGGAGCACAGTCCCTGAAAGAAACACGTGCTGTGAGCAGCAGGGAGACGCCAGCATCACTGGCACGAATGTGACTGTGAATAATGCTCTTTCATGACCCTGAAAGCCTGCATTACAGGCTGGGGATGTGTATGCAAGGTATTCAGAACATTTTCATCTTTGAATTTTTTAGGAACAAGAAGGAGGATGCCAAGGCTAAAATGAAAAGTAAATAAGACTGGGCATTCTACAGAATGAAAGGGGATGTTAATTCTTGATTCATTTAACAAATATTTATTGTGTGCCGCGGTGCGCTAGGCCCAATGATGGTGAGCATCTTCTTTTCAAAAAACTTACATGTTTAAAGAAGGGAACAATAAACCAATGAATCATCAAAGAGAGGAAATATCCAATTGAAGAAAAGAAAAATTATGGTGGCAGAATGGAGAGTGCCTGGAGCCTGGTCCATGAAGGTTTCTTTGTGAAGAGACCGTTTATATTATGACCCGCAAGACAAGAAGGAGTTGAAATTACTTGAAGTCTGGGAAAAAGAATTCCAGAAAGAGAGTCAGTGTTGCTGAGATAAGGCAGGGAGGAGGAAGGTTGTGATTAGTTTGGTGATATAGATGAGGGTTGATCACAGAAGAGCCAAATAGCTGTGTCAATATTTTTTTAAGTAATGTGCTGGCAAATAATGGTGAGGTTTGGAGTTAGACCTGGTTTATATTTTACAAAGTCACCCTACTTTTGCATAGAGAATAGAGAGACAATAAAGTCAGAGGACGCAGACCTAAAAAAGGTCTGGGGAAGTTTTACAAGATAGAGATATTTCTTGATAATTGGGGGCAATGGATTGACTCAACAGGCAAATCAATAATCATGGAATAATTGAAGCTAACATGTATTTCAAATTAGATAATATATATGTAAATCTTCCAAACATCAAGAACACATTTGTGTTGTGCTGGTTCCACCTAGCAAGGAAGTTTTAAAAGCAGAGTCTAGATACTAGTATGTGAAGTAATGTTCTTTATTTTGATCACAAAAGTCCAACCCAATGAACATGTATACATCCAGCTACTAACAGAATAGGGTTGTTGTAAAGAATAACTAGATGCAAAAGGCAACTGGAAAAGACCACAAGCATCTTCATTATTATTACTCTGATGAAGAGAATAAACACAATAAAGGAAGATTATTTTGCCAATCTTTTTTCATGAAAACTAAGCATAATGGAAAATAGTTAAATTACCTATATGAGTCCTTAGTGGCAAATTAATGTGATAAAATCTTCCAAAACTATCACAGGCTATATTTAATACAAATAGTATTACCTATTAGAAAGTATTACTGTTTTATCACTAATAAAATTGAGATTCCAAAGGCTAAGAATTTCACGGGTTTGAATCAAAATCCAATAAATGTTCTTTGTTCTATTAGACTGCATTGACACCCTACATTTTTTTTGTCAATCCTCACAGAAGATATATATTTTTTCCCATTGAGTTTTAGAGACAGTAGAAGAGTGGTAGGGGGAATGGAGAGAGAAAGAGATAGACAGACAGACAGACATAGATGTGAGAGAGACACATCAATTGGTTGCCTCCTGCTTATGCACCAACCTGGACCAGGGATTGAACCTGCAACCCAAGTACATGCCCTTGAACAGGAATCAAACCAGGTCCTTCAGTGCACAGGCCAATGCTCTAATCACTAAGCAACACCAAACAGGACAGCACCCTACATCTTTATATTTATCCCTTTTTTTCATATTATGCTGAAGACAAGTATAAAACCAATACACCTAATGCATATAATCCACACTTACTTAGAAATTAGAATACTTTTACAAGCAACTCAGTCCATTCCTTTCCAAATGCAATGTAATTAGGGAATACAAATGGGGAAGAATAATAACCTTGACAATTAAAAAATAATAAAATTAGTATTAGTGGTAAGCATGCATTTAATTCTTACTGAAAAAAAATACATCTGTAAGAATCTGGAAACAGATAAAATTTACCTGATATAAAATATTTTATAAAAATTAATGAATACATTTTTACAAGTACTCATTCTATAAAAGATACCTAGATTTATCATTTCCAAGGTATTATTCTTACTCTGAAGAGAAATATAAGGTTATTAAGGCATATATTTTAACTTTAAAAAGTTATAGGATTTACACAAATTACCTACAATCAAGGGAAGAATGGAAAAAGATAAAAATCATATCTGAATTGCTATATAAAAATATGGAGGCTTGCATTTGAGAGATATAGGCAATTATGGGATGAGGCAACTGAGGCTTAAAGAAAAAGTGTGTATAAGGATGAAGAAGAATGAAAAAAATAGAAAATGACAAATAGTTCAGTTTGTGCAGGTAACGTGAGAGGATTCGTATGGAAGAAATCTATAAAGTGTAAGGTAAAATATATTAAACAGTGTAAAGCAATTCTTAGTTACTATTTGGCCACTCAGAAACCTTAGTGAGAGTATGAGAGATTTGTTTGAAGGATTTTAACTTGTCACAATTGTCAGTTTTTATCTCTAATTCTCTCTAAGTCTCACTAAGTGATGAATATTTAATCGAAATTTACATTAGGAAAATTTAAGTAACTGAGGAGTTTAAGCATTTAAGTTATAAATAATTAAGGTGCCTTAAATAATGAAAGTAACCAATATAGCCATAATTTAGTTTTAATTCATAAAATATTTTATGAAGATAAAAGCAGAAATACTCAAACGAAAGGGAGAATATTTGTCTCTCGTTTTCATATCCTTAATATTTCTCAGATTGAAAATTTCTATTCAAATGACTTAAACTGTAAAGTGTAATTGTTCCATGAATTATGTCATATCTGATTAAATGGGTGTATTTGCAGCTGTTCTTACTATTCCCAGTTAAATGATATAATTAAAAAGAATATTTGTCTTTGAGAGACAGGGCAGTTTAGGTTTCCCTTCCATCTTATGAAGTTTAGGATGTAATTTAATGAAGTCTATGAAGATAAAGGGGATTTTCAAAGTATGCAATGACTGAGTATCCCTGGGAGTTATATAGTCACAGGAAGGGCAAACCTTACCCTAAATGTAAGAAACATGCACAGCAATTCAGTTAAGGGGGCATTCATGGAGATAAATTAATTATATAGTTGTTGTTTTTGCATAGCTGTCACTTGGCTATTTTAAAAAGAGGTGTGTGTAGTTTGTTGGGTTTTTTTGGGTGGGGGGGGGGGGAAGAAAGGGGCTGTATCGAGTAGATGGGTGAAAATGCCCAATAGTTTTTTATTAGAGGGTGGACAACCATGACAGAATTTGTGTATTTATATAGCCTGTATCTTAGTAGCCTTAAAAACTAGGTGAGCTCTGGAATAGAGATGAATTCTAATTTAAAAAGGTTAATTATAAGAGTCAAGGTAACAGTAATTCTGTATCTAGAACTTGGTCCTATGGTTATTCTCTTTGTTTTCCCTTATTTCTCTCTTAATTTATTTGGTCATTTATACAATACAAAAATATACTCTCAAAGTTAAAAAAACAATAAAGTAGAACCATCTGCTGATCTTACATTTCACTGCTAACCACCTTCACATTTCTCTCTTCCTTCTTAGGTGAATTTCTTGAAAGCATTATTTACACAACCTATTTTTACTTCCCCACTTATTATTTACACCTTTTTAAAATTTCATTTAGAATTTTGCCCACATTTTATCACTAAAATGCCCTCTTATCTTATACTATCTTATACTATGTCTTCATCTTGCTCATTTGACAAATTTTTACTGTGCACCTATCACACACCAAGAACTCTTCTAATCATTCAGAATATAGCAGTGTGGAAAAGAGTCAAATACCCCTGACTTCAGGAACTTATATTCAAATGACAAACAGCACTATGAAGAAAAATGAGGGGGTTAAATTCCAGCAAATAGATACCATTTGAGTAGGATATTATAAAAACCCCATTGAGCACAGCCACAGTAGCTGAGTGGTCGAGCATCAACCCATAGACCAAGAGGTTGCCAGTTCAATTCCCAGTCAGGGCACATGCCCAGGTTATGGGCACAATCCCAGTAGGATGCATACACGAGGCAGTTGATTGATTTTTCTCTCTCATCAATGTTTCTCTCTCCCTCTTTCTGTAAAATCAATAAAAACATATTTTAAAAAACCTACTGAATGTAAGATTTAAGCAAAGATATAAAGTATATCAGATATTGCGCCATGCAAATTATCTGAGGGAAGACCTGTTAGAGAGAACAAGGAATGCAAAAGATCTAGTACGGGAACATTTAAGAGACATTGAGAACCAGCAAGGATGCTGCTATGTAAGAGAAGGAGTGGGGAAGGAAGGAATGAGGTCAGCAACTTAAAAGGCTAACTCCTCTAAGTAAATTAGACAGGCTTTTACCCTGATTGGGACAAAACCATTACAGGGTTCTTAGCTGAGGAATGACACTATCTGACTTAGGTTTTTAAAATATTATTTTGGCTGCTTTATTTCTAACTGATGATGGAAGACCAAGAATGTAAACAGGGAGACCTTTTAGGAAGAAGTTGCAATAACAGAGGCAAGAAAGTGGTGGCTCAAAACTGGCGATCTGCAATGAAGGTGGAAGGAAGTAGCTATATTACGTATATTTTTAAGGTAGATCTTGACATTACTTGCTGATATGTAAGAAAAATGAGGCATCAAGAATGATTTCAAAGATTTGTCCTGATTAACTTGGAAATGAAGAACTGTCATTTGCTAATATGAGAACGAAAGACAGGAAGGAGAAGACTTTGTGAGAAAACACTTCAGTATGGAGATGTTAAGTTTGAGAAGCATATTAAAAATCCAAATAGAGATTTTGTAAAGGAGCTTGCATGTTGACACTAGATTTCAGGGCAGAGTTGGAGTACAATCTTGGGAGTCATTAGCACAGATTGCTTCAAACTGAAGGGCTGCATGAGATGCCAAAGAACTCTGCGAGGAGAATCACCAGTGAGTTTGGGTCAAAACAGGGCAATGCCATTGCTGCGGCCAGGTGCAAAATGTGTTCCAATGAGGAGGGGAAAATCAATGGTGTGAAATTCTATTGGAAGACTAAATAATACAAAATTTGAGAATGGTGACCTCTATTCATCATAGGCATAGACACTTAGATGGTCTAAGGCGGAATTAGAAGAAAGGAACTGCATATAATGAATATTTTTAAAAATTATTCTGAGCATTTAATATAAAGGAAAACAGAAAATCTTTCAGAGCCTATCATTCACTTAACCTTCTTTTTGAAACATTCTGTTTTCTGGGCTTTTCTAAAGCCACTCTGAGGTTTCCATCTACTCTACTTTATTCATCTTGGTAGATTATTTTTCAATCTCTTGTTGGTTTTTGTTCCTCCACATAAAATGTAAATAGTGAATTTTCAGGGCTCAATCCTGGGCTGTCTTTTCTCACTTTTCATTTTTCTGTCTTCGTGGGGAAGTCATCAAATCCCACGGATTTAAATGTTTGTTTAATAGGCTCAATCCCAAATGAAATTTCAGTGTATAACTCTTCTTGAACTTCAGACAAAAATATTTGTCTTTCTTTTTAACATACCTATATAATCATTTCTGTACTAACACAAATATACTCTAGAAATCAAATATAACAGGCCTCAGATAGTTTTGTTTTCCTTGCCTCTATAAAAATTTTCTCCTTAGAGTCTTTAGTATCTTACCAAGAAAACTTTAGAAATCATTCATAATGTCTTCTTATCCCTCAGGTAAATTTCCAAGTAATCAGTAAGTCCTGTCAATTTCAACTCAAATTTATATTAAATCTGTTTTCTTTTCATTTTTTCCTCATCATCCTAATTCAGGCAGTTCATATCTGCCACCAGGACAGGACAACACAAGTCACCTTTTCCCACTTTCATTCTTGCCCCTCTACAGTTTTCACACCGATGTGGAAAAAAATATTTCCTTGAAGATCAAACCATATTTTCCCCTCTCCCCTGTTTAAAATTATGCTATGTATCCCTTATGACTGTCTGAGGAGATAATTCTACAACATTACTTCAGGTCACTCTCAATTCCGCTGTTTCGGCCACATGGGTTGTTATTGGTCCTTAAAACTTGTTTTTCTTCTTCAGGAACGTTGTTTCCTCTGACTGGCCCATTCTTGTCAATGGCACTGCTCTGGCACTGCCTCCTCCACTCTCTCAGAGTAACCTTCTTCTCCTCTTTTACATCATTTCACCGGGAAGATATGTTCCCTGGGTATCTACCTAACCTAGATCCTACATCTCCTATTTTATTCCCTATTCCAGTCCCTTCATTTATTTATTTATAGCAGCCATTTACACTTACACATTTTTTGGTTTGTTTAATACATATTTATATTAGTAGTTATATATTTTATTTGACTGTTTCCTCAACTACATTGCAATAGCCATGAAGGCAAGGACTTTGTAGTTCTTCCTTTACCATCCTATCCCTTAGAAAAAGGATACACATCATCCTCAATAAATGTTGACTGGATGAATGGATGGATGAATGGCTGCTATGGTTAGGTCACATAGTGAAACTATGGGAATGAATTAAATGTGCTTCTTCAGGAACTTCATTAAGAGAGGAACTTGCAAATAACTGTGAAACAAATAATCTTAAGTAGCCCAGAGAAGCATTACCTGTTGGGTAGAAATGTAGAGGAGCTGACATTTTGGCTACCAGTTCATAATATTTGAGCCATGTGTTAATTTCCTGTATACAATTTCATTTAACACAAAGTCTTTGAAATAATTTGCATTAACATCTCTATTTTACAGTTAAAGGGACAAAGTTTATGAGGATCCTAGAAAAGCTAAACAATGACAACAGAATTTGAACCTTGGCTTCCTTTTCCAGAGTCTACATGAATCATAAAAAACTTCACCATTCATAAATTATATTTAAATTATTTTCTTATTTTCTGATACATGTATTATTTGTTATTTTTATTAAACTATGGTTTTCAAAAATAATTTTATTGAAAATAGAAAAAAATAAATGCTCACTCATGGAGAAGGAAAAATGTGAAATCAGGTATATGAGTCTCCTGTAATGAGGTAATCAGCTTAAATTTAAAAGAAATTTTAAAATAATCACTTGGACCTGAATGTCTGTGTTTGCCCAAGGATCATACTGAATTCAATTTTACTGTGTTGATGAGAAAGCTGAAAGTCAGAATTGAGGGAGTTAAAAACTCAATTAGCTCATTAATCCAGTTGGGCTAAAGGTCTGAAAAAATATTTAATTTGACTAGGATATACCTTTTATCATATGCTGCACGTTGTATTTTTCATGCTTCCTGACGTTGATTATAAAGAGATATAGATTTTCCTATCAACTTCTTTTACTAGGGTACATGTCATTACTCTTCTGACATCTACCACAACTGACCTCAATGTTATATGAATTTCCAGTTTGTGAAAAATATTTAAGTAATTACAAAAGCTTATAAATAATGCTAAGTATGAAAAATAGTGGGTCTTTAGAACCTGCTCTTGCCCTGGCCAGTGTGGCTGAGTTGGTTGAGCACCATCTCATGCATCAAAAGTTTGCAGGGAAGGCAACAATTGATGCTTCTCTTCCACATTGCTCTCTCTCTCTCTCTCTCTCTCTCTCTCTCTCTCTCTCTTCCCCTTTCCCTTCCTCCCTCTCTAAAAAGTCAATAAAACATATTTAAAAAAGAATCTGCTCTTATGGTTAAGAACTTAATACAGAAATTAACTTGTATTGAGGTTACTAATTTTTTAATGTTTGCTTATATTATCTTTATACATTTGTTCTTCAAAAGATTGATTCTTTATTTCACACCCTATAAAAATCAGAGTAGCCCTAGCCAGCTTGGCTCAGTGGATAGAGCATCAGACTGTGGCCTGAAGGGTCCCAGATTCAATTCCGGCCAAGGGCACATGCCTGGGTTGCGGGCTCAATCCCCAGTAGGGTGTGCAGGAGACAACCGATCAATGATTCTCTCTCATCATTGATGTTTCTATCTCTCTCTCCCTCTCCTTTCCTCTCTGAAATCAATAAAGAAATATATATTTTAAAAAATCAGAGTAACCTATGCTATTTTAACATATAGTTTCCTTGTTGTTTTTTTCTACAGAATTATAAGAAATGTGTTTTTTCCAGTTACTTAACCTAAACCGTGGATAATAATTTTATCTAGAACTGGAAATAAATTATCAGAATAATTAGAATACCTTATAGTAATATTTTATGCATTAATAAAAAGCAAAATAAGCTCTGAGAAAATAGAAGATAGAACAGAGGTTTTGGCAAAAGGGGAGGAAAAAACAGATGCACATTATTTAGTGAAATATTTTTAGAGAAAAAAATAAAGCACAATTTTAGAGGGGAAAAAAACAAGACTTGACTCCAGGCATTCTGATTTCTGAAACACTATTTACTACTATGCTATGGAAACCAGTATTGCTATTATCATCAAATTACATCACATGAGAAACTGTATATTTCAGCAATGTAGAAGTTAAAGCCTTAAAAAAGAAATTGCATAATATAAGTACAGCCTTAACAACATACCTCTATAATTTTGGGGACGACATTAGTCTCAGCAAATATAAAATGTTTATTTTCCACTCCCCCAAAAAAGCCCAGTAAAAGAATGACAGAAATGCATTCTAACAATATAATTTATTTTGAAAAGGCAGCCACTTTTTTTCCGCCTTTTGTTTATAATGACATCATTCTGATTAAAGATACCCTTAGGAATAGACATTACTGAGAAATTTTCTATTAAGTTAGAGTGGAAGGTGTACCACCTTTAAAATATGTTATCCTTGCCTGGACAGCATGTCTCAGTGGTTGTGTTGAACCTATGAACCAGGAGGTCAGGGTTTGATTTCTGGTCAGGGCAGCACATGCCTGGGATGCAGGCTCGATCCCCAGTAGGGGGCATGCAGGAGGCAGACAATCAATGATTTTCTCTCATTAATGATGTTTCTATCTTTCCCTCCCTTTCCCTTCCTGTCTGAAATTAATAAAATATAATTTTTAAAATATGTTTTCTAAGTACCTAAAAAAAGACAAAATTTAGGAATAATATCCTAAGTTGGTCCCATTCAGGTTCAGATTGATTTTGGCCTCCAGCCCTACTTATCACTTAATTAAATGGAAAGCATTATGCAGAGCTATTTAGTAAGTCATGTAACAGAAGCAGCAAAGAAATGTAGCATGAAAACACATTACAAATTATATAGAAAGAATTCTCTCGGGAAGATAAAAGTATATTGCAGGGTCATCTATACACAAAGGTATGCTAAAAGGCATTCAGCAGCCAAAAAGAAAACAGGACAGGAAATAGAAGAGCTATTGAACAATGTAGAGAAAGGCTTAAAATATTGGGTCCTTTTTGGCAAAAATATATTTTCTTAAAAGAAGAACTTGGCCTCATTTCCTTTCCTTTGCAGTTTTAGGAAGATCGTTCCAATTTGGAGCATTTAGCACTAGATTTAGTTAGCGTCTCTTTTTCAAAGTAATTTAATAGCTGCAGAATCAATAGTACAACTCAATGGGAAAATTCAAAATTAAAATCTGTACATCAAAAGAGAACTTTTGTATATTTTAGTAACTCTTATTCAGAATTTCAGGTAAAGGGGCCAAAGTTTGAATTTACCGATTAATCAGTATTAACTATAGCTGGCAAGATTTAGTAAATGTATTTTTAAAATATATAAAATGGAGGGTGGGCAAGAGTGGGGTTGAGAGGGTCAACAGGGGAAAAAAGATATTAGTAATACTTTCAATAATAAAGTTTAAAAAGAAAAAAAAAGGACACACAGATGGACAATAGAAAATAAAAGATGCTCAACATCACTAATTAAAAAAAAACTACTAAAGCATAAACATTTGCATGATAATAAAAAATCATGTAGAGCAGACGAATGAGTGTATTTTATTAGACTCTACTATTATTTCTATGTCCTGTGTAAGATTTCAGGAAGTACTTTATTATATTTTATAGAGATTTTCAAACTTATCCATGTACTGCCTAAGACAGAGTTTTTCAAAAATCAGTTTATGTGTAAATAAATAAACCTTTTGAGTTAAAGGATGAAAAATAAATAGGTATGTATATAAAAAGATAGATAAATAACAAAATTGTCAAAAATAGTTTTAATGATAGAGAGAACTTGGTGCCCTACTTAAATTCCCATGGATGAGTAATTTAACTTGCATCAGTGATATCTATCCATCTATCTAGTAATCTATCTCTCTCTCTTCCAGAAAGAAAATGAAAAAATGAATAATTTTGGAATAATAAAAACAATATTTGACTCTAGACATTCTGATGGAAGAAATTTAGAGAAAGAAATTACCAAAATAAACCACTCGACAACTATTGTTGAGTCACTGCACAAACTAGAAAGAAGTACTTATCTTCCATTTCCTCAATCAGGTCTTCAACTGCCACATTACACAACTAACAAATAAATGTGGCTACACAGCCATGGTTTATATTCCTTGAGATTATATATATACACACACATATATGGCTAAGTGACTAACCGACTGGCTGGTACATTGGTACATATGATGCGCACTGGCAATTTAAAAACAAACGTTGAATCATGCATGTGCGATACATATAAAGCTCTCTCTGGTGTCAATCACACACATGTTTTAATTTTATAATACTATATTATATATACTATTTTGACATGTAATTTTTTGCAGTAATGAAATTACTGCACGAATCTTTCTTCTAATTAATTTCCTTTCAATGTGCACAAATCCATGCACCAGGCCACTAGTAAATATATAAAAGAATAAAGTCATCATAGGAACATGTATGCTATATGTTAACATAAGAAATCATGAACAATGTAACTTAATTTAAGACCCTATAGAAATGATGTCCATTTGACTATTTCTAATTTGAAGTCAGAGCTCCAATAATAGCTCCCTTAAAAATTCATTCTCATAACTATATATACAAATTTAGAGCCATACCTGAAATGCAAATACGCTATCAAATGCTCTGTCATCTGCAAATAATTCACTGAAAGTCACTAATATAACATTTTTAAAAGAAATTTAATTATTCAATTTTAAAACAATCCTAACCCCAAAAAAGAGTGTAATAAGTATGTTAATCCATCTCCCTCATTTTATTTATGAGTAAATTAAGATTCAAAGACATTCAACAATTTTTTAAAAGTTCGCCAGTAACATAATTGGGATTCTAATACATAATTTTATATCTTTGTCTTAATAAGAGTGTATCTCTTAACTTCTCTTATTGAAAAAACTGAAAAACAAATTTGAAGTTGCTAGTTTTCTATTTACCTCTGATTTAGCTTAATCTCCAGAAATTCCCTACTATTGGCTAATTTTGCATTATCAATTCCTTGTTGGTTTTTCATATTTAGTTTATGAACTATAGAATATCACGAAAGTTCAATCTCAATGTGGAATATCGGTTATTGGGAGAGAAAATTCACAACTAAAAGAAGACAATGATTCACATCATATGCACAAATATCATACCAATGATAAATATAAATGATAAATGAACATGATACAGTTTCCATTAGCTATTAAATATTCTAGCAACGTGTGAAGACTTGACTTCTGCAACTGTGTAAGCATTTCCATATATTTATATGTGTATGAGAGGAGAGCATACCAGGAGGTTAAATTGGGGCTCTTCCTACTTCAGTTTAAATGGAAGCATTGGTTTAGTAGATATTAAGATATTTCAGTGACTGTATGACGTTCACCCTCTTATATGAATCATTTTCAAAGGAAATGTAGAAAAACCTGTTCTGAGACTCTTGGACTCTTAAGACACAACAAGGTGGAGAAGGGGGACAGCGATGAGAGGAGTTTGGTGAAATGATTTCCTCTGAAAGAGCGTCTGTAGATGGGTCAGTACCCTTCCCAGCGCCACTTATATGGAGCAGTGGGAAAATGACACCCTCTAGTGCTAGTCTGGAGAGATGGGCGTAAATGGAATCACTCATATATGAAATTTGTTTCAGGCTCTTGACACACAAAAAAAGATTGCTGACCATTCCTCTCTGACAAAGCTGAAGTCAAACTCACACACGATTAAGGTAAAACTGACATCTGTTGGGGAAACCTAGAGGGGACAGGAGAGCTTCTGTGTTGAGATAAGCATGATTTTTTATGTTTCTCAGAGCTAGGATTTGCTTCCGGTTTCACCAGAGATTCAAAATTGGCATCATCTGAGGACCTGTCCAATCAGGCCACCTGAAAGGTAAATATATCGCAACAGAAGAATGTTGGGGGACCTAGGGACTGGGGACAAATCTGGGCAAGTATTTGTTTAGGATACAGATGCATTGCCCTGGGAAAGAAATCACAGAAGAGAGAGACCAGTTGAAGTCATTGTCTAGGCCCCAGTCAGCCTTCATAGTGGACCAGAGAGCATGTAGCTAACTCAGGACTTAGTTCCAGGTCAGGTCTTTTTACCCCCTTTCCCCTCTACTCTGTTTTTTTCTTTTTAAAAAAATGTTTTTATTGATTTGAGAGAGAGGAAGGGAAAGGGAGAGAAACCTCAATGATGAGAGAATCATGGATAGGCTGCCTCCTGCATGCCCACTACTGGGGATCCAGCCCACAACCCGGGCATGTGCCCTGATCAGGAATCGAACTGTGGGTCAACACTCAACCACTGAACCACACCGGCAAGGCTCCTCTGTGTGATCTTACAGAAAGCTAAAAGAGTGGCAAGCAAGAAGTTTGAAAGAAGAGGAAAATAAAGGTGAAGGGACAAGAATGGCCAACCTCAATCCTCTCTTTTCTTTACAAAGGCACCTGGCTCATAAGGCCAGGGGAAGGGGAGAGGGAAGAAGAAATTGATATTCAACCAAATTTGGTGATTTAATATCTTGGACTTGGTATTCTAATTATAGAATTCAAACTGTATGTCTAGTTTTAATGATGGAATTTTATGTCTCTAAAAAACATATGTTGAAGCCCTAATCCCTAGTACCTTAAAGTGTGACTATTTATATGTAAAATCTTTTAAAACCTGGTTAAATTAAATAAGTCTTTGCATTGGGGGAGGGGGGGTGCACTAGTCTGATATGGCAGATATCCTTTTAAGAAGAGGAAAGTTGGATATGCAGGCAGACACCAGGCATGGGTATGCACGAGGAAAGCTAGAGGAGGACCCAGCAAGCAGGCAACCATCTCTAAGCCAAGGAGAGAAGCCGCCAAAGATCAGGCCTCGGACATCTTGATGTACTTCTAGCCTCCAGAACTGTGTGAAATAATTTTTATTGTCTAAGCCACCCGTCTGTGGCATTTTATTACAGCTGCCCTAGCGAACCAATTTACCTCTCTCATGTGTCCACTGGGCCTAAATGGATTTTCATCCTGGCGCAGATGTATACAGAGGGTAACTTTCTTCTGTAAAACTAAAATGTATTAAAAATTGTCAATATATATTACTGTGAAAACTAGAAGGAATCTGAGGCTTTTCTTAAAACTTAACATTCATTTGCGGTATTTTGTTTTTGTATAGAGTTACTACACTTTCTGAATCAAAGAATGAATATCCTTATGGGAAAAATAAAAGATAATGGAATGTATGAAATCACGCCTGTGGTAGATAATCAAAACATACTGAATCAGAAACATTCATCTCATTTCTCAAGCATGAGTGTAACCTTCTCAATATCTTCCTGTTACCGAAAAGACAGATCTGTGCTACATGCCCTGATGGAGTGAGCATGAATTGAGGGCATGGAAAAGGAAGAAAAGGGAAAAAAGAGAGGGAGGGAGGGAGGCAGGGAGGGAGGCAGGGAGGGAGGGAGGGAGGGAGGGAGATTGATTCTAAATAAGGTCATGATTTTTAAAGTTTTAAAATGAGAAAGTCAGAATTTGTTTAATGCTTTTATTTTATGGATTACTTTTAAATTGCATATGGTGAGATGGGAGATCATTTTTAATTATGGATTCTAAAGTTCTGAAATAAGCCAGACCTTGCAGTGCAATGATCATAAACAATAAATTATAAAGTTTTGGTGGATAATAACGACAAAAAGCAGAGGAATGAGAAAAACTACACTACATCATATTCTCTGTGTGTTATGTGTTGTGATTTTCAGTTTCCTACATTCTGATCATTGGAGAGCACTAACTCAGCTCCACAAGAGGCGATTCACCTTGTCTGCTGAGGCTGCTGCATTTAATAGGGCAGCCACGAGCCCCTTGTGGCTTTTGAGCATTTAAAATGTAGGTAGTAAGACTGAAGAAATGAAATTTTAATTCTATCCCATTGAAATTCATTTTAATTTTAATTTAGGAATAGGCAGCACAAAATATCTTTTATTAAATACACCTTTACTGTTTAAATAGATTACATTTTGTTTTAACTCTTGCACTGTAAGATGTAGTATTACAGTGAGAGTGTTAGGAGCATAAACTGACATAACATTATAAAGTATGTATTTGAATATTTTATGTAAACATTAAAAATAATGAAACTTAAGTAAATTATAATGCCAATACATAAATTTAAATATTTTTATGTTATTTATAAGTAGATTATTCTTCTGTTAAATCACTTGATACATGATTATATCAAGTTTTGCTATAAGTATAAGATACATAGACTTTTGAGATTTGATTAGAAAATAAAATGCAAAATAGCATTAACATTTTTTACATTAAATGTTAAAATGTTAATATTTTGGGCATGCTAGTTAAATATAATTAAAATTAACGTTGCGTGTTTTTTTCCTTCATTGATTAAGGTATTCCATATGTGTTCTTACCCCCCCATACCCCCCACCTCCCCGCTCATGCCCTCACCCCACTAGTGTCTGTGTCCATTGGTTATGCTTAATATGCATGCATACAAGTCCTTTGGTTGCTCTCTCCCCCTCCCCTCCACCCTTCCCTGCCTTCCCTCTGAGGTTTGACAGTCTGATCAATGTTTCTTTTCTATTTTATGTAGCTACAAGAAAATTTAAAATTCTATATGTGTGTGTATATATATATACATAACACTGTGAAGTTGAGCTATAATTAGGCCAACTTTTGTGAGTTAGCGGCATCAGGAACAGATTAAGCCCAAAAGTTTTAGACTTGGAAGAAATTTTTGTCCCATTATCTAATGACCTTAAACTCCTGAGATGTTAAGGAATACATTCAAGTTCACAGCGTGGAGTCTGTAGCAAAATTTACCAACTTCTAGCTCAGTGCTCTTCACAGTAAAGTGTATTCCTGGGAATCTTTACCTCTCTCTACTTTTCCAATATTAGTTTTTATTGTCACTTATCACTTAAACAGCTGCCCCATGTAAAAGTTTACTGGATTTTTGTTACATTGATAAGCTAGAAAAATTAGTATATGCTTGGAAATTCAACAGAAGTGCATAACAACAAAATCTGGAGGCACATGTCAGCTATGGAAACTCTTTGTAGTACTTGTTATATTTTCCGTAGGACAGAAGAATGTAATCCAAAGCAACAAGGTTGTTTTCTTGTTAGATCAATAGCATAATGTTTAAATTTGACCTTTTCAAACAAAAGTACACTTGGGTATTATGAAACTATTGCCTTTTCTGATAAGGGTTATTATACTTCTTTCACCTTAAGCTATTTTATAGCTACAAATTCCTCCTTGGGTTTTCCAATAACAGTCAGTATTCCTAATATAATAAAAGGATAAATAAGTCTGTAAGAGAAGATACTTTTAATTTTTTTCTATCCTATGCACATATAATAGATAGACAAGGAATATATAGCTGATATATCACATGGTTAATTTTTAAGACATGTGTCTGTTAAATGTTTGATATAGTTTTACTAGGAATAATTTTCTTTATAATATCTACTGTATTGAAAACTATATTAAATTCATCCCTTTTAAAAAATCAACAACCAAGCACTTATGTTATCAAGTAAACATGAGTCTGCAACGTATTGTTATGAAATGTTGGATATTCTTATTTCAGATAATACTCCTATTACCAATAATATCCTTGAAATTGCCTTCCAAGTCATTTGTAATCAAACAATAAGGGTAACAATGATTCTCCTGCTGCTGCTACTGATAATAGTAATAGCAGCTACCATTTATATGATGCCTACGCTCTGTCAGACACTGTTCAAGGCTTTATGCATATTAACTGATTAAATAACCAATATCATTGCTTTATTAACACGTCACTTTTAATCAAGCACAGTGTACTGAGACAATTTTTTTCTTTACTCACCAAATTTCATTATCAATGAATTTTATCCTTTTCTAAAAATAAAATAAATCCATTGTAAATTTGCAAATTGGAAGATATTTAAGGCTGGAGTTCATAGTAAAATTATCATAGGTCTTAGAAGAAACAAACAAACAAAATAAAACAAAACTCTAAAGGTTAAGACTTGGATCCCCCATTTTCTAATATGATTTTGGGCTTTAACACTTTTTTGAAAGGGCTACAGTTAGCTCATATTGAACCTCTGAGTGGTTTAGACAATAAGCATTCTCCTTCACTCCCCACAGAAACTCATAATTTCTTACTTTTAATATTTCATATCCTTCTTTTAATGTAATATACACTCATCTTTTCAAATCCTTTAGAAGAAACCCCCTGAATTCTGAGACTATGTAATATCAAAGCCTAGCACAGCATCTGGTACAGAGTAAGTGCTCAGTAATATTTTTGCTGAACAAAATGGGATAGATGGACAAATGAACAAATACATAAATGTGCCATTATAGATCTCAAGTGGGGGTTTTAATTTAAGACATTATTTTAGGTTCAGCCAACAGCATTAGCAATTTGCCTGCCTCATCTATAACTTTGGGTAATTAAATAACTAAAGAAAAGGTCAGGCTAACTAATGATAAATGTATTGTCACATGAAGTTAAATCTTACTATCACGCCTTACAGAATCATTTCCCAAAATGTGGCCTGAGAAATAAGTAATTCCAAAATTAGTTGAAAGGGGTTATTTGCTTAAAGAAAATATTTCAGCTTAAATTTGTTCAATCCAGTGTTGACAAAGCATTTATTACCTTACAACTCTAAACTAAAGGAAAATCCAAAGTTAATATCTTTATCCTCTGAATAAACTTTCCTAAATTGCCTTTAGATATTTCTGGATATCTTTGAATTTGAATGAAAATATCTAGGGATTTAAATTTCATGATGACATTTTCAATTTCATGATGAAATTGTCTATAAAATAAATATAAGTATAATCCCAAGGCTTGTTGCCTCAGACCCCACTTTTCACATTGACGTGGAGGATCAATCTATAATGTGTTTGATGACTTGTACCTGCTGTGCTTGACTGATGCTTTTGGAGGTCATTTTGTGCAATTACTGAATCATTATAAAAACAAATTACTTGTTAAATATATTTGTAATGTCAACAGAATTTACAAAACACTGAATTTTGTTTATTGTACACCAAATTAATCCATTATCGTTTGTTATGTGCTTATCGTTAGGTGATATAACAAAACTGCCCTCACTAGAGGCTTATGTGAGTAAAACTATCAGATATATCATAAACAAATGAATACTAATTGGAACAATATTGGATCACCATGAAGTACTACCTTTAAACAATGCAATTTCTGTACTCTACCCAATGTACTTTAAATGCAAGAAATTTATACAATTACAGACTAAAAAGTGTACTCATGAATTTATTACATTATAATAATTTAAAATACTTGACAGAAACCACATTAACTGAAAATGCTAAGCCAAAGTTAGTTGGCATAATAAAGATAGCAAATATTATAGACTTATGCATATTTGAAAAAGCAAAATGCAGCTATAAAAGCAGGTTGAACATTATTAAATCAATCTATAATAATAAGCATAATATGCTAATCAGACCAGACATCCTTCCAGATGACCTTCTGGACAAAGCCGGGGCTGCAAGAGAAGCCAGAGTCCTGGGTGCCTGCCGGTGGCCAGAGGGAAGCCTGGGTCCCGGGTACCAGAGGGAAGCCGGTGCCAGCAGCCAGGAGAAGGAAGACCTACTCTTGCATGAATTTTGTGCATCGGGCCCCTAGTATGTAATATATTTTAGGCTTATTTAGGAAAGATAATATAAATATTTCCTCAAGGAGATCAATTTCTCACTCAATAAATAGGCAAGCTATTTAAAAAGTTTTAAACATGTATTTCTCAATCCTATTAATTTCGACACTGTGGATTTCCTCATTCTTTGAATCCCTTGGATTACTCTGTTTTGGGAGCGTTCTTATACAACTCTGACTGACAATTACATTGTTTAAGTCCTACCCAGATATTAGTCCTGAGAGTCATGCTATGATGAGAGAGATCGTGAATTTGAAAAAGTTTCCTTTTCAACTCAAGAGACAAGTCTGGAAGACTTTATAAAAAGCCACGATTAGTGAAAACTCAGGACACGTAAAAGAAAGGCTCTCCCATAATCTAATAGAATAAAAAACCCTAAGCTGTCCCTTTGTGTAAAAATGTTCATGGAGGATAGAGTAAGAAAGACTACAAATATCTATATGGATTTGTTAAATTCCATTTGCTAAAGGAATTAGTTCTGAAATCTTACAATATGGACTCAGGGAAAATGTAAGCCCCTTAAAGACACACCTACATTCAGCAGAACACCAGAGTAATAGGTGGCCAGCAAGTTGGTAGTCTTAACTGTGCCGAACGGTGAGTGTTGGGTGTCAGATAGGTATAAGTAAGTTAAAGATCTAGGACCCTGCTACAGGGCTATTATCATAAGAGAAAAGGAAAATGTGGATTGAAGAGTTTTCGTTAAACTGGAGATGGAAGACCCAGCAAAAATTGTCATGGAATAGAATCAGAAAGATAGTAAGCGGACCTTGCAAAGAGAGCACAGCACAAGCTGCCTTGAGGACACCCGCCGTAAATGCAGGGTCCTCGGCTACAAAGAGGTGACCTCGCCACTGAAGTCAGCTGATGTTAATAAGCACAAGAGTTTACATGCGGACCAGTCAGTTACATCCTGCCACCACTAGTGCTCAGCAGACATCACTTGTCTTAGATAAAGCTTTATTTAAAAAGGAAGAAGGCAGTGATCTGAACCTTAAACATTTGAACGTTTACCCAAGGATGCTGAGTTAACACTAAAGAGACTGTCCTAAAAGAGATTGGCTAATTTTATGTTTATTCTATCATCAGCAGGAATACGTGAGCCAAATTAAAATGTTGCTGCATAGTGATTTTTCCCCCAGTCTTGCAGTTAAGTGCTACATTTTAAACTTACTACATGTTTCAGAAGATACTGTCCATATTACAACTGGATATTTTATAGATTATTTCCCATTCACAGTAGTTGCTCTATTTGAAGATGGCAATCTAAATCACAGTAATTTTACTAAACTATTTCTGGAACCTCATGAATTTCATATGATTGAAATATAAGGTTAATATAATTTGCCTTTCATTTTTTAAGGTATATCAATAAAAGGTTCACATATATATGGATTGAACACTAATTTAAGAAAGAATATTTCTCAAACACTAAACAATTTTTAAACACTAAAAATTTTATAAAGAAATAAAACACTGGCTGAAGAATACTTAGCAAAGCAAGCACTAAAGACCTTTTAAAAAAATAACAATCATGATATTTTTCCCTTTTGCCTATTAGCTCTTGTCACTCTCCTATCAATGAAGATTGATTCAGTTCCTTAAAAAAGACAAAATCTTGTAACAGATATCCATCTACTCCTTAATATTCTGATTTCCATGACTATTTCATAAGCATATACATTAACTTATTTTATACTTTCCTGCTGTACTTTTCTCAGAAATCCATTATCATCTGATTTTAAGCAATCCTCTTTATCAGAATCTGAATTTAATTTTTCCAAGTGTAACTTTTTCTAATGAATGTCCTTCATGGGTAGTCTCTGTTTTCATGCATAACATTAACTCATAACCAGAATAAAAAGGACTATAAAACAGACAGCATAAAGGAAATAACAACATTTCTAATATTCTACTTTATTTCTAAATCTCATTTTATATATATTTATCTATGTATGCATATATTACTTATATGTATATCTATAAAGTGTAAAACTATATTCCAACTCTAAATATAGTCTTGTGGCTTTTTAATTCATAAGTATTAAAATGTATAGCAAGATAAAGTATTTTACTAGAAATTAGTTTGAATAGAGTTAAGCAAATAAGTCACCAGCATTGTGTTTCTGATATAAAACCCTTAGCTCTGTTTGCCAGGTTATGTTGCAGTGGAATTTCTATTTCAGGAAAACTTGTAATTAAATGACAATTTGCCAGTTTACTGTCAAGCACACCCACAATTTATGAACAGAAGTGTGAAATGGAAGAAATAAATTATAAGGATTGGAATGAAGAAATAAGTCTAGTTAGCTATGGAAGATTTTCATGCAATCATTATTATCATCTAACTAGAAGCCCAGTGCAGAAATTCATGCATGGGTGGGGACCCACCGGCCTGGCTGGCGATTTGGGCCGATTGGGCCAATGGATGCTGGCCGGCTGTGGAAGGGACTATGGGAGGTTGGTCGGCTGCAAGAGGTTGGCTGTGGGAGTGCACTGACCACCAGGGGGCAGCTCCTGCATTGAGCATCTGCCCCCTTGTGGTCAGTGCATTGTTATAGCAACCAGTCAACCAGTTGTAATGGTCACTTAGGCTTTTATATATATAGATGTGGTTAAAGGCATTAAATTTTATATTGGCATGACTATAAAATATACACTTGCACCCCAGAAAATAATGCTATTAGGAGTTTTTAATGGGTATTTTAGACCAATGTTTACTTATACAGACAATTTGACTACTAAATATGTTATTTTCATTATCTCTGATGGTTATACTATTTAAGATGATAAATCCCATTGACTAGACAGGTATATAAAGCAAGGAGTAAAAAGAAGTTTCTTATTTTTAACTAGAAAAGGAAAGGAAAGGAAAGGAAAGGAAAGGAAAGGAAAGGGTAGAAAATCCAGGTAAAAGTAATTATTTTGAATTGAGAGCGATTTGAAGAAAATTTATGTAAATAATAATAATAATCAGAAGAAAATAAAACAAAGTACAGATTAGAAATTATTCTCAAACACTGAACGCCAATGAAACTCACCTTCCTATTCTGTCAAAACACAGTAAATAAAAATAGCTTACTGCACAAACTTAAAATAATGCAGTTTGTCTATGTATGAAAGGAGATTTTTTGAGTTAAGGATTCAATAGAGTTTATGAATTTTCCCACAGCATGTACTCACTAAAAATTAAATAATAAATACTACAATATGAAAACATACATATCCGTACAGAATTCTTGAATTGTGCTGGCAAAGCCCTGTTCACTGACTTTACCGGAAAAGCAGTCTATTTGCCCATGCCCAACATTCCCATGACAGTGAACTACACCTACATTATCTGAACCCAAAGTTTTGATCTTCACTATTTACTTTTTCACCACCAACCTTGAAATCAAAAACATGATACACTGACAGTTATCAAATTAGAGGAGGGGTTTTATAATTAGAATGGTGGAATATGACTTGCAATCTTTTATTAACAATCCTATGTAATAAAGAGGTAATATGCAAATTGACCATCATGCCCTCACACAAGATGGCCGAACCCATGTGGGCACAAGATGGCTGGCAGGGGAGGGCAGTTGTGGGAGATCAGGCCAGCAGGAGAGGGCAGTTAGGGGAAACCAGGCAAGCATGGGAGGGCAGTTGTGGGGGACCAGGCCTGCAGGGGAGGGCTGTTGTGGGGGACCAGGCCTGAAGAGGAGGGCAGTTGGGGGACCAGGCCTGTAGGGGAGGGCCGTTGTGGGGAACCAGACCTGCAGGGGAGGGCAGTTTGGGTGACCAAGCATGCAGGGGATGGCAGTTGAGGGGGACCAGGCCAGCAGGGGAGAGCAGATGGGGGTGATCGGGCCAGCAAGGGAGGGCAGCTGGGGGCAACCTGGTTGGCAGGGGAGGGCAGCTGGGGGGGCACCAGCCCGGCAGGGGAGGGTAATTGGGACAATCACGCCAGCAGGGGTGCAGTTAGGCGTCGATCAGGCTGGCAGGGGACTGGTTAAGTGGTGATCAGGCTGGCAGGCAAAAGCGATTGGGGGCAATCAGGCAGGCCACCAGGAGGGCGGTTGGGAGTCAGCAGTCCCGGATTGTGAGAGGGATGTATGACTGCCGATTTAGGCCCGATCCCACAGGGACATCCCCCAAGGGGTTCCAGATTGGAGAGGGTGCAGGCTGGGCTGAGGGACCCCACCCCCAGTTCACGAATTTCATGCACCGGGCCTCTAGTGGATATATAAAGGTACAAAAAAAACTGATGTCTAAACAAAATTAGAAAAAACATATATAATTAAAGAGGTTGCTTTAATGCTGTGCTCTGGGCTATAAGTGTGATTTTAAAAATTCACTTATACAAATGAAACTGCTTCTCATGTTTACTTTAGAAAATAAATCTTAGTTTAAATGAGTTCTAAGTTGAAAAGTGCTTTTTCTCTAGAAAATATGGGCTGCCTCATTTGTGATAGTGAGAAATATAAAAGCCAGTGTTTTCCCTTTTTAATTGTTTACTGAATTTAAATTTTATGTTTGATCATAATTTTAAATATGTTATACCTCCTGGTTGAAAAGTGTGTTTCTCACCATTCCAAATGGTTGATTACCTCTTTCCACTGAAGTGTATTTATTCACTGCATGCCCAACTTTCACTATTAGAAATCTTAATATCTTTTGCTTTACACAACAACAGTATCTGGCTATTGTGAATATTTCCATTGATGGGGAAACTAAAGCTCAGACAACTCAAGCAGCAATTAGTAACTTCATAATTTAACCCTCATTTTCTGACTCCAAATCCTACTCTTTTTATTACTCTATGCAGAATCCCCAATAATCTTATTTACCTTTGTTCAGTAACTGTGTACATAAATTTGTCAAAACATTTCAAATGTTTTGGGATCGGGCCTGAACCGGCAGTTGTACATCCCTCTCACAATCCGGGACTGCTGGCTCCCAACCGCTCTCCTGCTTGCCAGCCTGATCACCACTTAACCAGTCCCCTGCCAGCCTGATCGACGACTAACTGTGCCCCTAAATTATTTTCATATAAATTATGTACATCTAAAATGCCAAGGGCCTCTGTGTAACTGAGGGTAATGGCAGTGTATTTTCAATACAATTTGAAAATTTGGTCCACTAAATATGTTTTCTTGCCAAAAAATACACAGGTGATACCAAAATTACTATAACTCCTTTGAGAACAAATATAAAATATTTTATTCATAAATATAAAATGGTCCATATAATTATTAATGTATCTTTGTTACATTGAAAATATCTCCAAAATATTAACCTGCATAAGAAGAATCACATGAATAGTATGAGAAAAACCTCTAAAAATCAAAATGAGGATCAACTATAAATTGATTTAGAAGACTTAATCTATAATATAGAAATAGTAATATATTTAGACATTTGGAATTAATTATATAAAAAAATATCTACTGGCATTTAGGAACTCGTAGTAATGTACAGTGAATTTTCATTGTATTTTATAAGACCAGAGGTTAAGTAGAAATGCTATAAGGAAACCTAAGCTCCAGTAAAGCACTAAATATTGAAAATAATTGATAAATCAATACTAATTGCTGATTAAAAAATTGATTTATTAAGAAACTGTTACATGGAGACTTGGTTGTGACTACTGTATAGTATGTTCCACAAATTTTCTACCTTGAATTGGTTTTAATTTGACTGTAATTTAGATACCACTGAAATTAAATGGTAGCATGGGAGGATCTAAAATGCATGATCACCACTTCATGCTGGGGCATGCATTTCAACATGTCAGAATTATTATTTTCATAGCTATTTAAGATAGTTTGTTTATCAATACAAATTTATTTTATTTTTGTTTTAAGAATTACTTATCCAACTGAATTTATGTTGGGTAGGTAAAATATTATTTGGAGATAATACAATTAGAAAGTCAAGCCTGAATCAGGAAAGGCTTAAAAGGACACAATACAAAGGTGTATTTTTATGTAATAAAACTTTTTTGATCTTATTACAAAATCATTGCTTTTTTCTGTTAGGCCACTTTATTTCCTCTATATTGGGTAGATATAGATTATATCCAAAATTACCTCATTTTAAACTCTTTTCCCTGCCGGAAATAGAAATAATTCATACCCCATAAAACACTTCCTTACTATTTTACTTCAGTCAATTCACTGATGTGCTATTTTTCAATGATGAAACAAGTGAGGCAATACCAGGAAATAAAACTGAACCCTGAAAGTACTATAAAACTCAATTTAAGATCAGCAAGTAGAATATTAAAAATAATAATTAAATACACAAATCTACTCGCAGCTTTGCACTGCTGTCTTTTAATGCAAAATAACCCCATCTGCAGATACTAGTTTCATGAACTATACAGCATAAAACAAATTAGGTACCATTTTATTTTTGAGAGAGAGATCTGGTTTTCTTGCAACAAAAAAATACATTTATATTTAAATACAAAGTAAGTGTTATTTTATTTATATTAGGATAAAGAAGAGGAGCCGTCTTAAAGGTTCAGTGACCACATGAGTCAAAGATGACGAGTCTTGCATTTCTGCAGTGCCATCTGCCTTAACTCAGGGCAGTGGGGAATCAGAGCCATAAAAATATGTGGTTGGAAAACTCAAGGGAATGGGTCAACCTAGAGAAAAAGAGGCTCCACAACAATTACTTCTTTTCAATAAAAAAAGCCCTCTGATTTCTGAAGTGCACAGGCACTTTTGAGACTAAAATAGGAAACTCAAAGTATTGTTCACTATTAAAAGTGACATTAGATTAAAAGGGTAAGATTCAAGTTACTATGATTTTAATGGTTATTTTTAATAAGATATAAAAATAAAATATCTATGAATATTTAATTTTTAATTTTAAAATACAGTGTTCTAAGGTGAGTAATATATTCTGAGAAATGTTAATAAAATGTATAGCATTAAGAGCACATTTGCATTCATGCTTCTATTTGAATTAACTACATTAGAAATAGAAATTACAGATTTTTTATAGTGAATTTTATGTAAAACCTCTACTTTCAAGTTACTTTCTTAGTGAATTTTATTACAGTGATAGCAAGTGCACTATTATAAGGGTCAAGATACTATCACATTAATGTGTTGCTATTACTGTGAAAAACTTCATTGTTAGGACTCTAAAGAGAGGATGCTGGTCCTCAAAATATAAATTGGTTGCTGAAATTTGTATTCCAGAAAATAATATGTGGTCTCATACTGTTTTAGATATTAATTATAAGCTGGCTAAAGTCACCATATTAAGTTTTCAAAGCACTTAAGTCTGAAGACTACTGAACGGAAATCATTAAATAAAACAAACAGATAAATGGAAAAATGTAACTGTGGCAGTGCTCACCATTCCCTGAACAGTAGCTGATACACTCCTGAGAATGAAATGAATTATTTACAGAATAGTCTGAGGATCAAGTACACTAAGCCCATAGTATTACTAAACACTGCAGAAGCTGCAGTTTCATTAGTACTCCATCTTCATAACAATCTTATCCTAAACAGAGTGTTTTCAAGTGAATGCATCAAATATTATATCCTACTTATTCAAAAGTATACCCCTTCATGTAAATTTTAGGTAATAAACCCCCAAAAAAGGTTTATTAAACTAGCAATAGCAGACACACTGTATATGAAAAAGAGTTTCAATTTATGAAAAGACTATTTACAACTGCAGGTCTTTTGCAGTGTTGTGTGATGCAGAGTTAGGTAGAATGTCCAATTGCTGGAGCACTTCATGAAAGTAAAATATAACATCTGTCACATATGACCTTTAGAGGTCATAATACCCTTTATTCTAAACATTGTGCTATGAAAATCAACTGTTATACTGTCATTTAGTTATGATCACATCACTGCCATAGCAAGACAATGTCCATTTTTGCTTATTCAAGTTACCACTTGTTAATGCTAAAGATATTTTGCTTCTATCACAAAATGCAGTTGTGTATACCAAAAACATTCTACACATCAAAGGAGGCAGAAGTATTCATCAAATATACCTTGATACGGAGCACTAAATCCACGATATCTGTGATTGCTGTCTGTAACAAAATGCAGTCTGAGCCAGTTTTTGTTGCTGATAATTGGTGGTGGTATATTCATTCCAGATAACCTGAATTATGGAAGACAACAACAAAAACATTTAAAAAGCCTTGCAGCACTAAACAATTTTACTGAGTTGGGACCCCTCCCGAATTTATATACATGTATACAATATCCATGAATCTGCATCAACTTTTTTATGAAAAATGAAACAGTTGTTTTAGGTATAGAAAAGTCAATCATAAAACAGTGAAATTCCAAACACCCATTGTTCCAATTATGTTGCATACATTTATAAATTCAACAGTAACCTACATATGATTTTTGATTCACCCAAATTGACTGCATATGTAATAATAAATATAACGGAAACTGAGCTTAATGGTGCTGCTCATTGTGGTCCCTATGTTTGTATTGATATAGTATAGTTACAAAACAGAAAGACTTCAAAGCAGTAGATATACTTTTTTCTACCTAATATATTCTCACTATTTCACATTTGATGACAAACTTTACAATTTAATTTCATAGGATAGAACTATTTTAATGTAATTTCACAATACTATAATTTTTATTATTAAAATTCCCTATAATGCACCGAAGGTCTGCTCCAATTGACAGACAGAAAACATGGCATTTTGGGTTTATACTTAGGGTGTCCCAAAAATGCATATACACACTTTGAATAATTATAAAGGCAGTATTTTTTTAAATGCATTTCATTTTCAAAATGGAGCTATCAGCTGTTACAATATGTGTATACATTTTTGAGACACCCTGTATTTAGTCTCTGCATAGCTAGTCATAAAGAAAACATTTCATAATCTCTTTAAAACAAGGCACTTAAAGCAAGATCTTGAAACTATGGGAATTTTAGACTGAAGTGTTCTAATAACAAGTATGTGATGTATCTTTTCCATTCTTCAAAGCTGTGTGTGTGTGTGTGTGTGTGTGTGTGTGTGTGTGGTGATTACAACTCTTTTCCCTTACCTTATAATGAATGATCATGAGCTAAGTCATGGACACATGAAACCACCTTTTGTTGTATAATTGTACTCATGGGTATAGAGGATGGGCTTGGAAACATACTATATAACCCAATTTTCTTGCATTCTAACATGAACAAGCTGGGTTTTATTCCAGACATTTCTCATTTCTCTTCCTTCTTTGGAATGCATCTTTAACTTTTCTCTATCAATGCTCTATTTTCTATTTTATAGTGGTGTTTCTATTTATTGTTCAAGCTGGGTGGTATTTCATATTTGAATTTAGTAAATATATGTAATTCACTTGCAGAAGTTTAAAACTCAAGTTATAAAATTTCACTTCATTGCTTTCAGAAAATATCCAAGTTATGTTTACTTCTGTTTGCTTGTTGGTTGGTTCAGTTTAAATAGCAACACAGTTTTAAACATTTGGATTTGATATAATTTTATTTTCCATAGAGTAGCACAGTTCATGCCAGATTTTGATGTACAATGTTTCTCTTCAATTCCCTGATTTGATAAGCAAAAATATCCATTCACAAAATTTTAAATTATTTTTGACAGGCTGTACACATTTCTAAATATAATGAGTACAGAGTTTGGAGAGAGGTCCTTAGAAGATCCAATAAATGAGAAGGAACTCAACAAGGACATCAAGAAAAGTGAGAAAAGAAAGAAGATTAAAAGAACAATAAAAGTGATAAATGCCCATGTATCCCAGGGACATCAAAGATAATTTCACCAACAAAGTGTAGTTAAGACTAGTAATAGCTACTAAGGCATGATAGGTTGGAGCCTAAATTTACCTTCAGAAATTGACAAAGGAGGAACTGAAGATATTAGAACTGCAGTAGCTGGGGTATAATGTCCATGAGGTGGATCAGATAATGGCAGGTTAACAGGGGTGGAATTAAGAAGATATTCCTGATACCTTCAGTGCTTCAGGTCATGAAGCCAATTGGTGGATAAGCCAGTACACTGAACTAGAAAGCAACTGTGCCACAGCACCCCTCTACTGCAGACAAGAAAAGCATCTTCACTGGTTCTAAAGCAGTCATATGGACTTTCCAAATTGTAGTCACCTACTATTTAAACAAAACTTACACAATATGACTTTATGGTTTATGTAGAACTCTAGTAAATGAATCTACTTATCCTTGTACCATATTTTACATATTATCAGAGGAGATCTTGAAAATGGAAGATGGAAAATATATGCCACCTAGAAAGATTCAATTAAACTAATTATTTTAAAGAATCCTATATAATGAAAGCCTAATATGCTAAGTGTCCGGTCATCCAGTCATCCGTTCAACCAATCAAAGTGTAATATGCTAATGGTATGCTAAGGCCACTCAACTGCTTGCTATGACGTGCACTGACCACCAGGGGACAGACAGTTGACTGGTTGACCAGTTACTATGATGTGCACTGACCACCAGGGGGCAAACGTTAAACACAGGAGCTGCCCCCAGCCCACAGGCCAGCCAAGGCGGGTGCCGGTGGGGGACCCCCCCCAATCGCCCCGCTGGTTGCCCCACAGAGGGAGGCAACTGGCGACAATGGTGGGGGGTGGGGATGGCAAGCAGGTGGAGCCAGGGAAGCCAAGGCGGGTGCCAGTGGGGGCCCATTTGCCCTGTCAGTTGCTCCACAGATTGGCTCTGATCATTGGCTAGGCCTAGGGACCCTACCCATGTGCAAATTTCATGCACTGGGCCCCTAGTTAATTTATAAAAGACTAAAGGAGGTATTTCTTTTTTTTTTTTTTAATATATTTTTTTATTGATTTTTTATAGAGAGGAAGGGAGAGAGACAGAGAGCTAGAAACATCGATGAGAGAGAAACATCGATCAGCCGCCTCCTGCACATCTCCCACTGGGGATGTGCCCGCAACCCAGGCACATGCCCTTGACCGGAATCGAACCCGGGACCCCTCAGTCCGCAGGCCGACACTCCATCCACTGAGCCAAACCGGTTTCGGCTAAAGGAGGTATTTCTTAAATATAACTAATTGTTATCTCTATGTCAAATCACTATGGTCATTTGAAGGCAAGCAGTTATGTGTGCATTCTCATATAAAGTCAGTAAGAATCAACACTTGATAAAGAAGAGATTAGGTATATTCAATAATTATTTATGGATCACTTACTATATGGCAAATGTTATGCTAAATAAGCATTGGAAATAGAGTAGTACCAAGACAGATCAATCCATGATTTTACAAAGTGAAAATACAGAAGAAAACATAAGTAAATGACTGATATAAATTCAGATGGTAGTAAATGATGTACTAAATAAATAAATAAGAGTAACATGTTCAAGAATGTCTAGAAATAGCAAACGTCCCAATTGATTATACTCAAAGCAGCCATACTCATGATTATGTCTTAGATTACTAATCTGGCTTTTAGAAGAATTAAGACAAAGAAAATTATGATAATTAAAAATGGTATAAATTTGTAACCTATTTGTATCGAAGAAGAATTCAAAACGTGTCTTTTGAGTACTAATTGTAAATTAACCTAATAACTTAATAAGGACATTGAATTTCACTGAATATTTAATGTATAAATACTGAAAATCATATAGTACAACTTTCCATAATTAATATTGGAATAAATTGTTTCTATTTATATAATTTTTCTTCAGAAATAACTAAATCATAATTTTTTAAAAATAGCTGCAATATTTTATTTTATAGATAGTCCTTAAGTGTAAGAAACCTAAGAGAACCAACAGTCTTTACCATTTTTAAAAAGTCCCTAAAATTATTCTGACCTTATCCTATGGATCATAATTCTCTTGTCAGATCCCTATTGCTATCACGGGTTGATTTCTGATTCTCAACTTTCTCAAAACCGCACTTGTAACAACAAGTGTCATGTCTGGTGCCTCTAACATTTATTTTTTTAATCTTTCCAGTTCTCCTGCTCTCCCCTAATTTTACTTCTTTCTCTTCCTCTTTCACTCTCTCACTCTCTAGTCCCCTATTTTACTTCATTTTATCTCCTTCTTCCTGTGGCAATTAGATAAGATGCATTCCTCACAGGCTGTTTTCCAAGATTCTGTTAGATTAATTGCCCTATATTGAACTATAATTAGTTGCTAAAATGCATTCCTTCATTTAACTCGGGGTCTTTTTTATATATTCCTCTTTGAGACTGAGTAAATATAATATTTTGTACCTTTATTTACTTTACCCTTAAGCATTCTCAGAGAAGCCAGCCTTAAAGTTTCAAGGTTAAGCTAATCTCCTTCTCTGTCCTCAGAGAGCACTTATCACATCATTTATATTCTATATAGTAGTAAGTTTTCTATCAACATTACTTTAAAGGTAGGTTATTAAATCCCTGGTGCTGCACGGAATGATTGACACATAGTATGTGTACACTGATATTATTTATCAAGAAATAAATTAGCCCAACTGGTGTGGCTCAGTGGTTGAGTATTGACCTATGAGCCAGGAGGGCACAGTTTGCTTTCGGGTCAGGGCACATGCCGGGTATGTGCTTTAATACAAAATTTCATAAATTTAACAAGCATTCTCCCACTTCCATGTTTTGCCATAAAATAACATGCAATGAAATTATTTTATAGAACTCTAAGAAACCACTACCTGTATTTATTTCTTCATTTCTAAAAAAGAAGGTATTTCATAGTTGCAAGAAAATACAGCATCTTAAAATAGTCAAAAAGAAAAATAATTTTATATTATGTTCTGCAGCATAAGTGGGAAATTTATTATTAGCAACAAAATTAATCCATTTCTTGGATGACATTACAAGCACTAATATCCCATGCTATGTAATCATGAATACTCTTGTGTGGAGTGTACTGATATACACATGACCAGGCTGAGCTTTTATGTCACAGATGACTGTGTTCTTGGTTAAATATGCAAAAAGTCAGTGACTGAAGAACAGACAATCCTATGTGGTTTTAACAAAAGCATTAAGAAGCTAAGCACTGTGTTATGCTATCCAACTATTGTGAAACCAGATGTTATAAAATATTTGCAAAGCAAATGAGAGAAGTGGCTATACTAAATTTCCTTTCTTTTTCTCCTCCACTTCCACCCACATGCCCTCCCCTCCCCCCAGTTAACACCATCTATACTTCCACTCTGGTTTTCTAGTTACCCCCCCCCCCATGATCTACCTATCACATATTCTCTTATAAAAACTGCCTGCTGCAGAGAAATGTTTTCCTTTATATAAACACATGCTTAAGAAAATACTCTTATATTTTAGATAAATACGTGTGTATTCACCTACCAAAATTTAATGAAAATAAAAAATAAAAAGTGAATAATCCTCTAACCATTTCAAAATTAAAAAGCAGGCAAAATATCTCCAGATCCAGGTGTTTTTAAAAGAGAAATCTACTAATCAGATAAAAAAATTAACAATTTTATCCATTCTTTTCCAGAAAAAAGAAGATAAAGAAACACTTCTGAACTCATTTTGTGAGTTATTACTCTAATAATAAAACCAAAAAAAAATCAGTACAAAAACAAACAAAAAACTACATACCAATATCTCTCATTACCTTAGCTTTAAAAATCCTAAATAAAGTATTGGCAAATAAAATTCAGCAACATATAAAATAATTGTATGTCAGGACCTAGTGAGATTTATTTAAATTATATAAGGCTCATTCAACATTTGAAAATCAATCAATGTAATCCATCATATAGAAAAAAATTTAAGTGATCAAATCAATGGGCACAGAAAAAGCATTTGTCAAAATCCAACACCCATTCATGCTAAAGACTTTCAGCAAATTAGGAATAGAGGGAACATCCTCAAGTTGATAAAGAGATATTAAAAAATCCTACAACTAACATCCAACTTCATATTAAATAATGGTTTTGATTAAGATCAGGAATATGGCACATCATTCTTATTAAGCATTGTACTGGGAGTTCCAGTGAGTACAATAAGAAAATAAAATAAATATACATTAAACAGAAATAAACTATTCTGATTTGAAGATGAAATGATTATTTAAGATGAAAATAGAAGCAATCTACAAAATAAACTCCTAGAACTAGTAAGTGTATTCAGCCAGGTAGTATATGCACAGCCCATGGACACACACAATAGTGTGATCAAGGCCTGGGGTGTGTCAGGGGCTGGGTGGAAGAGGAAAGTTGAGGGAAAATATGGGACATCTAGAATAATGTCAACAATGAAAAATAAACTTAGAAAAAGGAAATAAAATACTCTAATTTCTTATGGAGATTTTTGCTTTATCAAGCCTTATTTTCCAATATATAATAGAATTACTACTTTGTTTCATTGATTCCATCTGTTTTCATGTGTACTAACAATACTGTTTTAATGACTGCATCTCTGTATTTCCATGTTCATGGCTAGTACAAAGATCCATCCTCCTTATTTAATTTTTGAAAAGTTTTAGTTATGTCCACCTGTATTTGTTTCCAAACTTGTTATCAAGTTTCTAAAAAATAATTTTGAAGTTCTGAATAGACTAGTATACTCACTTGGAAAGAACAAACTGGATAATGGTTAAAAATAGTTAACAACTAGCACAGCAGAAATACAAATCAATTAAAAAAGACAAGAAGAGTATTGGCCTTTTTTACTTTATTAAATTTTTTATTTTTAATATTTTTATTCATTTCAGAGAGGAAGGGCGAGGGAGTGAGAGACAGAAACAGCAATGATGACAGAGAATCACTGGTTGGCTGCCTCCTGCATGCCCCACACTGGGGAATGATCCCGCAACTCAGACATATGCCCTGACTGGGAATCGAACCATGACCTCCTGGTTCAGAGATTAATGCTCAACCACTGAACCACACCAACTGGGCCAATTTTAGTTTTTTTAAGGAAACTCCACACTTTTTTTTCCAGAATGGCTACACTAATCTGCATTTTCACTAACAGTGCATCAAAGTTCTCTGTTCTCCACATCCTTGCCAACACTTGCTGTTTGTTGATTTATTGATGATAACTATTCTAACAGGTGTGAGGTGATATCTCATCTGGGTTCTAATTTGCATTTCTCTGATGATTAGTGACATTGAGCATCTTTTCATATGTCTATTAGCCATCTGTATGTCCTCTTTTGAGAAGTATGTATTCAGGTCCTTTCCCCATTTTTAATTAGATTATTTGTTTTATTGGTATTGAGTTGTTATAAATTCTTTATAACTTTTGGTAATTAATCTTTATCAGATGTATCATTGCTAATAAGTTCTCCCATTCAGTGAGTTGTCTTTTTATTTTGTTGATGGCTTCTTTTGCTGTGCAAAAGCTTTTTAGTTTGAGGTAGTCCATTTGTTTATTTTATTTATTTTCTTTCCCTTCCCCAAGAAAATACTAGTATATCAGAAAAAAATATTGCTATGAGAAATGTCTGAGATTTACTGCCTATATTTTCTTCTAGGATTTTTATAGTTTTGTGACTTATATTTAAGTCTTTAATCCATTTTTAGTTTATTCTTGCATATGGTGAAAGGGGGTGGAATTGTCTTCTGGACCAGTAATTCCACTCTGGCAATATACCCAAATAAGCCTGATACACTAAACAGAAATAATATATGCGCCCCTATGTTCATTACAGTATTTGCAATAGCCAATATTGGAATCAGCCTAAGTGCCAATCAATACATGAGTGGACAAAAAATAACAACAAAGAAAAAAAGCTTTGGAATATTATAGGCCATAAAAAAGATCTTACCCTTTGCCATAGCATGGATGGACCTGGAGAGTATTATACTAATTGAAATAAACCAGTCAGAGAAAGACAAATACCAAGTGATTTCACTTATAAGTGGAATCTAATGAAAAAAATAAATTTAAAAAAATACAATTATAGATACAGACTGACAGCTGTCAGAGGGGATGGGCATTGGGGAATGGGTAAAAAAGTACAGGGATTAAGAAAAAAAATACACAGACTGCCAGAGGTAAAGGGGGTGGGGAGATATAGAAGAGGGCAAGGGTAGATATGGTGCAAAAAGAGACTTGGCTTTGGTAGTGAGTGCACAATGCAGTATGCAGATGATGTTATAGAGTTGTACATTTGTAACCTACATGGTTTTATTAACCAAGTAGAGGCCCAGTACACAAAATTTGTGCACTAAGGGGGGGGGTGTCCCTCAGCCCAGCCTGCACCCTCTCCAATCTGGGGCCCCTCGGGGGATGTGCAACTGCCCAGTCGGACATCGCTCTCACAATCCAGGACTGCTGACTCCTAACCACTCACCTGCCTATCTGCCTACCTGGTTGCCCCTAACCACTTCTGCCTGCCAGCCTGATCACCCCCTAACCCAGCCATGGGCAAACTACTGCCCGCGGGTTTGAAATGAATAAAACTATTGAAATAAAAGACCGTACCCTTTTATGTAATGATGTTTACTTTGAATTTATATTAGTTCACACAAACACTCCATCCATGCTTTTGTTACGGCCCTCTGGTCCAGTTTAAGAAGCCATTGTGGCCCTCGAGTCAAAAAGTTTGCCCACCCCTGCCCTAACCACTCCCCTGCTGGCCTGATCACCCCCAACTGCCCTCCCCTGCTTGCCCAATCGCCTCCAACGGCCCTCCTCTGCTGGCCCGATCGCTCCCAACTGCCCTCCTCTGCAGGCCCGATTGCCCCCAACTGCCCTCCTCTGCTGGCCTTGTCATCCCCAACTGCCCTCCCCTGCAAGCCTGGTCCTTCCCAAATGCCCTCCCCAGCAGGCCTGGTCACCCACACTGCCCTCCCCTGTAGGCTTGGATGCCCCCAACTGCCCTCCCCTGCAGGCCTGGTCATCCCAAACTGCCCTCCGCTGCCAGCCATCTTGTGACAACATAGGGGTGGCCATCTCGTGATGACGTGAGACGACCATCTTGTGATGGCGGGAGGGCGTGAGGGTCAATTTGTATAGTACCTCATCATATAGGATATCACCCAATTAAAGTCAATATAACAAAGTATCAGTCTGATGCTGTTATCTCTGTCTTCTTTGATATCTCTCAATGATATATCTTTGTCTAGTTTGATATATCCCTAGTTTCCGCACAGCTCCTTCACATTTCTTTTTAGAATAACTCCTCTTTATTTTACACTTTAAAGAGTTTGCTATTTTTGCTTTCATATATTCTAAAAGCTTGTTACTTCTAATAAATTTTGTATATTTATTTTGTCATTTCCTTGCAGACTCTTACAAATTCTAAGTGTTCTTTACTTAATTCCTTTTATGTGTCTCTTCCTTTTAAATTAAAAACAACTTCAATTTCACATTTTATTTCTTTAACAAGAACTTGTGGACCAATGTTCAATACCATATACACTTTTAAATTGAAATATAGGATACAAGTGGAGCTGGGAACTTTTCATTGAATAAAAAAGATGAAAAAGTGCTAACGGAAAATATTACAGACCTTAACATTGCTTCTCCTAATCCAGCCTCTAGCTGAATGAAGGAAGCCAATCTCTACAATGTCCTTCAATCCAGCGATTTGGAAATATTATATAACCTTCACATCTGAATCATGTCAGAATCTTATCATCAAGTTTATTTACTGTTACTTTATAAATATTGTCATTCTGAACCAACAGTATTTAGCCCAGATACTCAACATATATGACCAAAGTTGTGACAAGAACTTACTACTTAGTTTTACTGTCTCCAGATAAAATTTTCCTCACTTTATCTTATGCATTGCCAATGTAGTATTCTTTTTTTAAAATATATTTTATTGATTTTTTACAGAGAGGAAGGGAGAGGGATAGAGAGTTAGAAACATCGATGAAAGAGAAATATCGATCAGCTGCCTCCTGCATACCTCCTACTGGGGATGTGCCTGCAACCAAGGTACATGCCCTTGACCAGAATCGAACCTGGGGCCCTTCAGTCCGCAGGCCGATGTTCTATCCACTGAGCCAAACAGGTTAGGACAGCCAATATAGTATTCTGTATTAAAAACCTAAACTGTGACATCAATCCCTTGCTTAAGTATTCAGTGATACTCAAACACATACAGAATAGTTCACCATTCAACATAAACATCCAGTGTTCTACAAGATCAGACATACTTAAACCTCAGTTTCTCAATTTCTTCCCCTTCGTACCTTGTTCTTGCTATAATAACTGGCACTTTCATGAACATGATATTTCCTCTTCCTGGTTTCTGTGTCTCTCCTCTACCCTAAAATGGCTACCTCAACATAATAAAAGCCTTATATGACAAACCAACAGCCAACATCGTACTCAATGGGCAAAAACTAAAACCATTTCACTTAAGAACAGAATGAGACAGGGATGCCCACTTTCACCACTCGTGTTCAACATAGTTCTTGTAAGTGCTAGCCATAGGATTTAGACAAGTAGAAGAAATAAAAGGTATCCAAATTGGAAAAGAAAACATAAAACTGTTGCAGATGACATGAGTCTGTACATAAAAAAAAACAACCCTAAAGGCTCCATCAAAAAATTATTAGACTTAATAAATGAATTCGGCAATGTAGCAGGTTACAAAATTAACGCCAAGAAATAGATGGCAGTTTTATACACCAATAGTGAACTTACAGAAAGAGAGACTAAAAAACAATCCCATTTACCATCTCACCAAAAATATTAGACAACCTGGGAATAAACTTAACTAAGGAAGTAAAAGGCCTGTACTCAGAAGACTACAGGACACTGAAAAAAAAAGAAAAGAGAGATAGAGGAAGACATAAACAGATGGAAGAACATACCGTGTTCATGGATTGGTAGAATCAACATCATTAAAATGTCCATACTGCCCAAAGCAATCTATAGATTCAATGTACTCCCCATTGAAATACCAACGGCATATTTCACAGACCTTGAACAAACTCTCCAAAAATTCATCTGGAATAAAAAAGACCCCAAATAGCTGCAGCAAACCTGAGAAACAAGAACAAAGTAGGAGGGATCTCAATACCAAATATCAAGCTCTATTACAAATCCACTGTTCTCAAAACTGCCTGGTACTGGCACAAGAACAGACATATAGATCAATGGAATAGAATAGAAAACCCAGAAATCGACCCAAACCACTATGCTCAATTAATATTTGACAAAGGAGACAAGAACATACAATGGAGTCAAGACAGTCTCTTCAATAAATGGTGCTGGGGAAATTGGACAAATACATGCAAAAAAATGAAACTAGACCACCAACTCACACCATACACAAAAATAAACTCAAAATGAATAAAGGACTTAAACATAAGATGGAAAAACCATAAAAATGTTAGAGGAATCCACAGGCAGCAAAATCTCAGACATATGCCAAAGCAATTTCTTCATTGATACAGCTCCTAGGGCAATGGAACTAAAGAGAAAATAAACAAATGGAACTACATAAAAGTAAAAAGCTTCTGCACAGCAAAAGAAACCACCAACAAAACAAGAAACCCCACTGCGTGGGAAAACATATTTGCCAATGTTATCACCAATAAGGGTTTCTAACATTTCATACAACTTAACAAAAGAAAGATAAACAACTCAATCAAAAAATGGGCAACAAACCTAAACAGATATTTTTGAAAGAGGACATAAGGAAGGCCAAGAGACATATGAAAACATGCTCAAAGTCACTAATCATCTGAGAGATGCAAATCAAAACGACAATGCAGTACCATCTCACACCTGTCAGAATGGCTATCATCAACAAATCAACAAATGACAAGCGCTGGTGAGGATGCGGAGAAAAAGGAACCCTCGTGCATTGATCAGACCATCAAACCTCAGATGGAAGGCAGGGGAGAGTGGGGGAAGTGGGAGAGATCAACCAAAGGATTTGTATGTATGCATATAAGCCTAACCAATGGTCACAGACACCAGGGTGGGTGAGGGCATGAGAGGGGTGATAAGGACACATATGTAATAACTTAATTAATAAAGAAAAAAAACGCTTAAGAAGTAAATGAATAAAATGGCTAGTTTTTAGAGACTCAGTTTATACATCATCATTTTCAAAAATCCATCATTCTGTGTTAATTGCTTTTCTTCAGAGCTCCCACAATACCCTCACTATCTTTTGATAATAACATTTATTACATTGTATAGAAAATTTTAGACTGGGAAATTATTCTCTTTCCCTCTCCCTGTCTCTGTCTCTCTCACTATTTACAACTTTGCCAAACAGAATTATTCTCTAAAATATTTTGCTATTAAATGAGATTCTTCATAACCTACATTACAAATCTGGAGCTAAAGTAAGAACAGGAATATACTGGAAATCTAAACCAAAAAAATAAAAAACAACAATCCAAGAGTATGATCAAGTGTAAACATGTTGAAGTTGTAATTCCACCTCCAATAATTTAAAAGAAACAAGGTAAATAAGCATCCTAGACATAACCTGAGTTAAAAATTAAAAACCTATTTGGGTACAAAGCCATGATATAAAACTAGGCAAATATGATTGTACAATCATAGAGAAGAGAAATAGCAAGGAAGAAACCTAGCATATTAAGTCATGTATCCTGGAATTTTTAAAACCAGAACTTAAAAAGTTAAAATAAAATTAAAATATTTTATTTACATAAATTTACTTACACTAAATTCATTTCCTCTAGGTTAATTGTTATTCAAATCAATAACATTTTGTTTGGTGTTAACTATAAACTAGACACTAAAAATGTAAAATAAAAAAGCAGTTCTGCTACCAACAACCTCTAACAGAAAAGATAAAGAAATAAGAAATATTAATATCTGAGATTGAGATCCTCAGGTATTTAGATATTATATCTTTGGAGGATACTTGAATGTTTTATAAGTGCTGAAGGGAGCAGAAAATAATATTGGAAATAAGAAACATGGAAGAGCAAAGTTTATTTTTCTTTTTGTTTTCAATTTCAATTTCCAATAGTTTACCTTCTTTTAAAGAAGTAATTCTGTCTTTAGTATCTAGAAAAGTGCCTAATATGTACTAGATATCCAGTAAGTTCTATTGAATGAATCCATGAATGATTGTTAATTTTTTTCTATTTTGATCCTATTATTTTTGAGACACATGATACAATAACCCAACTATTGAGAGACACAGAGCAGATATAATTTCATAATATGTTATAAAGTAATTTTTATTACTAATAATTGAAATTCCAAAGTTTTAAAGTAATTCACTTCATATAAAATTTAGTGAATTCTTCGATGACTTATTTTAAGAAGTTGGAGTTAGTATTAGTCTTTAAAACTGATGTAAAAGTTGGAATACATGAACATGAATGTGCCCCACCTGTGTCCCCGAAGTGCAAGAGTCACTGATTTGTACCATTTTGTCATTCTTTTAACTCACTTCCCATCTCTAATATCCCTCCAAACAATCCTTGCATTTTATTTTTATTTTTCTTTATGCTGTTTGCTTTTCCTTCTAAAATGTTGTTCCTGCCCAAGCAGCTTGGCAAATTGCTACTTTTCCTTAAAGATTCAACACAAACATCATTTATCTGTGAAACTGAACTTCTTGATCACACAACATTTTGTGCTGTCGCTATTATATAAGCGATTTTCTCAGAATCACGTAAGAATTGCCGTCATGCCTTATTATTCTCTAAAGGCAGAGATACAGTCTAGCACAAACTTAGAGTGTTAGCATTTACAAGTCTTTGTTGAGTAAAAGATCTAAAAACAAAAGAACAAAAAAGTTTAGGACATTCAGATCAACAACCTTCAGATGCTTGTTTGAATGTCTGCAGCAACATCCTAATGTAGTTATCCACACTCACACTTCAAGTAGCAGTTACGCCTGTTTGATATAGTTGTAGAGTTTTGAATAATTTTACTAACTTCAACCATGATGTTTCACATTATTTTCTATCTTTTTGTCCTAACATAATCTTTGGACCATTGGAGTAAATTTAACACTTCTTCTAATTGCATGTCTCTAACCATGTAAAGGCAATGACATAAGCCACTAAAGTCTAATTCTATTCTAACCTATAATTTCTAAATTAAAATCATTGATCACATTGCTGTAATTGAAACAAACCATAAAGAAAATTTAATTATTAAGTAAGGCAATTATATACCTACCTACTTGAATAATTTATATATTGTACAATGTAGATTTACGCTAGCATCTGAACTGAACTAGACATTAGAAACTTGGATTGTGGCCCAAAGAACACATACCTCTGCTAATATATTATTTCCATGTCCCTCCATAATTCAAGCTAATTGAATATGTTCAACAGAAAACACTGGCCACATCACATTGCTTTCAGTTAAAAAAAAAAAAAAAGCAGTATAGATGAAAAAATGTAAAAATACTACATATTAAGTATCCTTGCAATCTTAAAAAGGTTATTTTTATAAGACAAGTTTTCATCATGGCTTTTCCTGTTTCTAATGCCAAAATACCTAGAAAATTAAAAAATGATAATTCTTGCTTTTGCTTGCTTTCAAATGATTGAGTGGACTTAACTTTTCAATGTGATATAACCAAACAAACAAATCTGTTCTTGAAGTAATTCCAAGAAAGAATGGGTTCTCAGAAGATTTGGACTGTTGGTTCCATCATTCTCAAAAGCATTTCCATCAAATATTCCTATTGCTTACCCAGCTGCATCAGGTATTACTGTGTCATTTAGACTGATACTGACTACTGTTTTAAATTGTTACATATCCACCCCAGCCAATCAGATCTAACACTTTTTACCATGTTGTATTATTTTCCCATTAGCACTTACCACCTTCTAAATATATATAAACAGAATATTTAATTTTCATTTACTTGGTAGCTTTATTGTCTATCTCCCTATCACCTAAAATGTAAGCTTCATGAGCTAAGAATTATTCTTTTTTATTCATTAATCTATTCTCAAATTGAAAATATCTCTGTTATAGATAATATGGGTAATATATATTGCAGAATAAACTAATCCTAAATTATTTTTGTTTGTTTTCATGGGATTCAATAACAAAAGTGCCAATTGGTTACAACAAAATCAACAACATAGATGGTCATTAAAATATTTGCCAAATCTTGTAAAAAATATCCCTGAACAGAGGTTTTTGCTTTGTTTTGTTGTGTTTTTCTCCTATTCTTGAATTTACCATAATGAAAAGCCTAGAGTACTGAACAATTAAATCCCAAGTGGTATATTTTTACCCAATTGTCTTAATGGGAAACAATAAAAAAAGAAATAAAAGGTATCATGTGCTGATAAACAAGGCAAGTATCCTAGATATGTAAAATAATTTGTAGTTATTTCAGAAATCATAAAATTTTAGATAATTAATCACTTATAAGTGCTTAAAAACATGACTCAAAACTGTTACAGAATAGTGCAACAAATTAAAACTAATTATGCTTAGTGGTGTGCATTCAACTCAATCAATAATCAGCAAAGGTCTGGGTGTGTGTCACATGTACCTTAGCAGGCACAGCCCAATGCTACAGAGACCGTAACTGATGCAGATGACTGCACAATATTGTTTCAGAACATTACCAGGACTTTCTTTGAAAATAAAAAGTCTGCATCATATAAAGCTTTATGTTCCTCCTTTTTCATGGCCATGTGTGCCAAAGAGAAAAGACTAACTTTCTAGGGAAATGAATCAACTCTGAAATAAGGCCTAACAGAGGGCCAGGCGCCATAATGTAATTTGATGTGACTGCAATTCCTACTGGCAGAAAAGTGGCATGAAATGAATGCATAAGGCTTCTCTATACACACTTCTTTTTTTTTTTTTTTTAAATATATTTTATTGATTTTTTACAGAGAGGAAGGGAGAGAGATAGAGAGTTAGAAACATCGATGAGAGAGAAACATCGATCAGCTGCCTCCTGCACATCTCCTACTGGGGATATGCCCGCAACCCAGGTACATGTCCTTGACCGGAATCGAACCTGGGACCTTTCAGTCCGCAGGCTGACGCTCTATCCACTGAGCCAAACCGGTTTTGGCCACACTTCTTTATTGTAGAGCAGAAAGTTTATAAAGTAATATGCACGTCTTAAAAAAGCAGTGTTTTAGAACATTATTCAATATTTTCTCAAAGGATACTCTGGATTAAAAAGCAAGATGATTAAATGTAAACACATTTATGTATTCCTATAAATTGTACATAATGTGTTAATACACATGATCTCATTTATTCTTTTGAATGATTTTACATGTCAGATGGATTCATTGGATCTGCATTGTCCTTGTGATACAATATTAAGATGACAGACAGCAGGGAAATAAAAACCATGAGAGATTTGGCAAGGTTCTTCTTCCTTGTCCTATATTGGCTTTCACTTTTTACTTTCTGTAAGCAAACCAAAGTCATCTGAATAAGTATTTAAACTAAGTTGATTTAATGATCATCAGGATCTACAAGTTTGAATGTTCTCTATAAAAATCATTGAGCTAGCATTTAATGATTTTAAGTCTCTTATAGAAGCCATGTGCATTTTGAGTTTTGTACTAATCCAAACTCTTCATAATAATCAGAGGCACGTGAAAGCAGCAAGCAAAATATTTGGGAACCTATATCCCAATACCCCTGACGACTGAGTTGTCTTCTTTAATTGTCTCTCTTCAAAAACAAGGAGCTTTGAGCTTCTAACACACGAATCAGTTGTGCTAATATTGACATGACTCATACACTGCTCAGTATAGAATTACTTTTTGCATAAAAATTATTATTTTTAAGAATAAAAAAACATATAAACACAATAGACACAAAACAAACGCAGATCAGTAAATATTAAGATCTCAGAAATAAAAGGACAAGCTATATTCTATGGCACATTTACATATATTTTATGTTGACATTTTTAATTGTACAAAGGTTTTAAAATAAGAAAGATTTGATGCTAGCACATTTTTAGAAATGAGCTTAGGAAGGAATGTAAAAATTTAAGGGAAGCAGTTAGAATATTTCTTCCCTGTTTAGAATCCACATCAGCTGTGACCAAGAGTCTGTTTTCAGTGATTTTTAAGTCTGTGATACACCCATGCCCATATGATATAACAGGGTAAATGTCACACTGTTTCACATATCAGAATTTTCATATAATGTCCAACATTAGCGCACATCTCGTTAACTTACAAAAATACTCTCAATGGCAAAATGATGATTCATGAGAGAATCTGTTTTTAACAGTAGATACAATCTGTTATCTCTAGAGGAAATGAAACAAGAATTTTTCATTAAGGAGATTAACCTCATTTTAAAACTAATAAAAAATTCAAAATAAATATTTAAACACTAAGATTCCTAAAGTGAAATAACATAAGTTTATACATTTAGAGTAATAAGGCACATGTCTGGCTTGCATGACTGCATGTAACATAACACATATTATGACTGATAAGAGAAAGTGGGATAAAAAAAGTAAACAAAAATATTGATTTATCCTATAAACTTTTAAACCTATTTAAATTTAAGATGTGAAAAAATATTGTTCTAAACATATCTGTATTCTATACTGCACATTCAGTTACTTACAGAAATAAATTATGTATGATCTGATTTATAAGCTTGCCAGCAGAGTTCAGAGGCAGTGTTTCAGAAACAAAAAGTCTACCACGTCCTCGATAAGAAAATGGCATAAAAGAATTAACCACCTCTTCCAGTGATGTAAATATAACACATGTCAAAGCCAGAATAAGAGCATATCAAACTTTACAGAGTAATGCCGAAAACTGAAAAGATAAACATTTTTAAAGCATAATATATTTGTGTATATCCACATCTTTATTTTAAGCTTTTTGAATCTATAAAAATAATTTTAGATTCATAACTTGTGTCAAGTAATGACTGCTCTCCAAATGTGGTTGTCTAAGGGGCAATTTGTTTAAATAAATATGCATGAAGTTACTTTAAGTATAAAGTATTAGGCATGTGAACCAATCCAAACATCTCATAAATATCAAAATACTTTATATAGGAACCAAATGACCTATTTTTAACTGTATAATTTGAGATAGAATTATACATTCTCATTTTTTAACAATTCAAATTTCTACAAAAGAGTGAAGCTTCCATTATCTAGCAACAGTGATACATTTGGTGGGAGAAAGGGAATGAAAAGGGGGAGAGGACAAAAATGTAGATTATTATCAAACTGTCATCTTCCAATTTAATTTCAACAAATTCACAAGGAGTCAACATTAAAAGTGAAAAATAATCTAACAATTTTCCTACAATGTACTCAAAATTAGGTAATTATTTTGAAGCTGATGTTTTGCTAAGTAAATTCTCAATTGACTTTCGTTGAGAAATATGCTATTGGTAATGTTGGTTACATTACCATGGAAACTCTAAGAGTCATATCATTCCACCTACTGCTTCCAGTGAGTAAAGCACATAGTCTGGATGGACAAACTATTACCCATTCAATGTTTAATTTTCAAATGAGGTAATTTTGTAAACTAACTTGGTGGTATCTCAATAATTACCTTTGGTACCTGTTCAAAGTATATATGCGTTTTAAATCTCTCCCTTTGTAAAAAATAAAGCTTTTCTATAGAGAGAATATATTGTTTCCTCATGTTAAAAAGTGAATTATTTTTTCTGAATTCTATATTTGCAAATGTTATTTTTATTCTTTAATTACTCAATTTTATGGACAAAAGAAATTTTATAAATAGAATTTTTAAGATGTTTATTGGCTACCAACTATATAAATAGGATACAATGTAAGTATATATTTAAATAATTTTAAGATATCATGTATTAACTTCAACAAAAATGATTCATTTGTGATAAGACACTACCAACCACTTTGGCCACTGAACTATATTATAATTTCCTGAAGGTCAGGGATTCATTTGAAATTCTTCACAGTGTTTATAGCACAAGCATATAACAGGTGCTCAGTAAATGCGTGCTGAATTGCATTAAATGTCAAGATCTAACCTTCAGGAAAAAAGTCATCACATTTTTCAATAAAGGAAAAGACCAAATGTGACAAGATGATATGTCAATAACAAACTGCGGAAAGAAGGTTTGTTGCTTTTTTACGTGCTATTTCTTACACGCTAATTTTTACATGCTAATTTTTAAAGAGAATTTTTTTAAGGACTTCACTCTAAACTTACTTTCATTTTTCTCATAATGAATTTGGAGATCTGTTTCTGGTAAATTGTTAAAAATTACTTCATTTACCTATTAGTAAGCTTTGGATATTATAATGGCAAATGTAAATATTCTTCATTGTCATAATTACAGAAGGAAATTTGGGGGACATTTATCTGAATGACCTTGGAATAGATAAAGAATAAATTAATGTCAGGTAATTAATGTTAAAATTGTATTATATAGTATTCATTTGTACGCATATAAAATATTTCATTTCAGTCAAATTCTTTATACTCTTATGGAGAGGTCCCACCATTATGCTATGCTTTCCTCTAGCAACTGCCTCACTTCATTTCTTTGCTTCCCATCAAAGTGCCACTTCTGGAAAGAATTCTATGCACACACAGTTTTAATTTCCTTAATTTCATCTAACTTGTCTTTTCAACCCAGTCCCCATAAGCTTCCAACCATTTTGCTTACTTAAATGACCTAAAGGTGCCACAACTATTGCACTTAGTAATCCTTTATTCCAGAACAGCTTTTCAGACATACTTGCCTGAGTCTCACTCATTTTCCCCACCATACCTTGTCTGTGTAAGGGCTAACCTAATCATTATTTTAAAACTAGAGGCCTGATGCACAAAATTTGTGCAAGAGTAGGCCTTTCTTCCCCTGGCTGCCAGCAACAGCTTCCGTCTGGCACCTGGGACCCAGGCTTCCCTTGTAGAGGGAGGCCCCACCCACCCATCGCAGCCTGCCAGTTGAGGCTGAGATGGCCCCTGTGAGACTGAGACGGCCCCTGGGAAGCTGAGAAAAATACCACATGAACTCACTCATTGATGGATAATAAGGACCATTATAGACTGATGAACAAAAATGGATAGAGGCAGAGCAGCATTGAGCAGACTGTCAAACTACAGTGGGAACCCTGGGGAGGGTTGGGTGGGGGGGCCATAGGAGATCAACTGAAGGACTTGTATGCATGCATATGAAAATAACCAATGCACACAAGACTCTGGGGGGTGGGGTAAGTTGGGGGAATGTCAAGGGGGGGAAAAAGGGAGGCATGTGTAATACTCTGTAATACTTTAAGAAATTTAAAAAAAAAAAAAACAGAAAAAGGAAAAAAAAAGAAATAGTCTGTAATTGTAGCTTTATGAAAGATGCAGATCTCATTTGCTAAATAACCTATCAGAACCATGAATGATTTTTGAAACATCAGTTATTCTAAATAAAGTTTTATCTATTGGGAACAAAGAAGAAAGGAAGACATTTATTCAGATATGGGCTGGCCCCTTTGTTACGGGGTTTTCATTGGAAACATTTGGGTTGGAAAAGTAGGCCCTAGGAAATTTCTGCGTGAAGAGCAGAGGAAAACAGAAAGCATTTCTAGGGAGCAGCCAGAGACTCCGCAGCAGATGAGTGAAGTATAACACTTCTTTTTTCTTTTAATAAGATCTACAAGTTAATTAAGAGCAATTAATCTAGCAGTAGGTTCTGAGGTCTGAGGGGCCTTGTTTCCATGCCAAGGTTTATGTGGGAATCTGAGAGCTGAAGCAACTTGGAACAAAATACTGTAAACCTGACAAATTGGTGACAAAATACAATTAACCATAAAAATAGTAATACTTCTCAGTTCTATTTGTGCTTATTTAAGATATTTGCATAGGGGCCCAGCCAGTGTGGCTCTTTGATTGAGTGTTGACCCATGCACCAAGAAGTTATCTGGTTCAATTTCCAGTCAGGGCATATGCCCAGGTTGTGGGCTTGATCCCCAGTAGGAGGAGTGCAAGAGGCAGGCAATCCATGTTGATGTTTCTCTCTCATTGATGCTTCTCTCTATCTATTCATCTATCTATCTATCTATCTATCTATCTATCTATCTATCTATCTATCTATCTATCATCTCCCTCTCTCCCCTTCCTCTGTATTTAAAATCAATAAAAACAGATTTTTAAAATATCTGCATAGGGACTATGGTCAGAAATATTGTTATGACTATGTATAAGTCCAGATGGGTACCAGATTTATCTAGGTGATCACTTTGTAAGGTATATAAATGTCCAAGCACTATTTTGTAATATAGTATCTTCACAATAATTGACAATTTAAAAAAATAAAAAATGTTATAAAAAATAAAAGATTTGCTTGAGAGCTATGTTATTCATAAACGTCATAAGACGTACTACATATTATAAAGAAATTTCATTTATTTTCAAGAAGAAAAAACGCTATGGAAGAAAAGGGGGTGGTATCAGAACACACCGCAGAAACTATGCAGTTGGTTTTCTAGAACACACCCACCTCTTTTCTCTTCCTTGAGGCCATGCGTATGCCTGCTTCTCCTCAGATCCTTTATGATCCCATATTTCCCTTCTCTCTAGTTTGGAAGTTCATGCTCTGATTCTTATGTTTTGCAAAGTACACTCTCCCTGAAAAATATTAGCTACCTCAAAGGTTTCTGCATCAGCTATCTTTTTTTAAAAAAATTGATTTTTCAAAGTGTTACAGATACCCCTCTTCCCCCCCTGCTGACCCCCTTCACCCAACACCTGCTCCACCCCAGGCCTTCACCACAGTACTGTGTCCATGGGCTATATCTATATGTTCTTTGGTTAATCTCTTCCCGTCCCCACCCCATTACCCTCTGACCTCTGTCAGTCTGTTCTATGCATCCAGGCCTCTGGACCTGTTTTTTGGTCAGTTTATTTTGTTCATTAGATGCCACATATGAGATCATTTGATTCTTGTCTTTCTCTGACTGGCTTATTTCACTCAGCATAATAACCTCAGGTCCATCCATGCTGCTGTTGCAAAGGGTAAGATATGCTTCTTTTTTACAGCCATATGGTATTCCGATGTGTAAATGTACCACAGCTGTTTTATCCACTCATCTATGCATCAGTTTCCTACAGAGAATGAGCATTAGTGCCAAACAGACTGTTCTAGAGTAGTAGAGGGGTCATCATCCAAACCATAAAGGCATCTAAGATAACTGTGTGAATCATAATGCAGAGCTAATTTGTACGTAGGAAAGCTAAATCCCTTGTTGAGGTCCTAGGAACATGACCTGGATACTGGATTAAAGGGGGGAAAAAATGTGAGGCTGAGAAAAACATACAAACTGACACTGTCCAGTATTTTGGAATTAATGATAGGAAAGCCATACATGGAATTCACTGTTAACATATTTCAAATAAACTTTTGTCATAAAGTTTTTACTTGTTTTTCTTTATTGTTGAAAGTATTACAGATGTCCTCTTTGTTTTTATTATTTTTTCCCCACTGACCTCCTCCACCTTGTACCTACACCTCCCAGGCCTTCACCAGACAACGGTCTGTGTCCATGGGTCATGCATATATGCATGTAAATTCCCTGGTTAATCTCTCCCTCTCTACCCCTCCCTTTACCACACCTTACCTCAGAAATTCATAAAGCTGTTTTTAATTTAAGAACTGGTTTAGTTCCCCTTGTGTTTTTAATAATTCATTGCCGTAGCTCTATAATTTATGCCCTTAGAATTATGTTCATGTTTTATAGTAGAAACACTGTATTCTATTTTATTGGGACACATAAAATAATAAAAAAATTAAAGCAGGGTATCGAACAATCTGTAAAAAGGCACATAAATTCTTTAAATACTATATCTTTATATATGTATATTTACTCACTTATCTAATTTCTGATATAAACCCAAGATTTTTTCTTTATATAAAGGTCTAATATTTTCAAATTTAGTTAATTTTGATATCTTCTTTACATATAATTCATGACGCATAATTCCTTATTCCAATTTCTTTAAAATTAAATGATAACAAAAGACACTTTTTTGTTAATCCTCATGCAAGGATATTTTTTCTATTGATCTTTTTTAGAGAGAGTGGAAGGGATTTAGGGTGTGGAGAGAGAGAGAAACATGGATGTGAGAGAGACACATCCATTGGTTGCCTCCCACATATGCCCCCAGGGCCAGGGATGAAACCTGTAGCTTCGGTAAGTGCTCTTGACCAGAAATTGAATCCAGGACCGTTCTATATATGGGCTGATGCTCTAACCACTAAGCACCCAGCCATGGCAAGACCCCTATTAATCAACCTCAGTTTTTAAATCTCTCTTATTTTTTCTATTTTCTGCTGTTTTCTATTACTTTATACTTTTTATTGTTTTCTGTTATTGTCTTCTTATCTTTAAAGCTATCTTATTCATACATAATTTACAGAGATTTTTTAGTCATTCATCTTTATTGTTTTATCAAAGCATTCAAATTCATTTCATACAAATTTCATTGCTTATTCATTGACATTTCATCAAGTTACATATATACATAACTCAAACTAATTTCCAAATCTATAGTCTTGGAATTTGTTTTGCAAAGCCATATTTATACCATAACTGAATTCATGTGACACTACAAAAAAATATTCTCTTTTGTGGGTGGTTCACACATGTGTATATGAAAGGAATTACACTTTATTATAGATACAGTGATTTCTGATTATCATTTTGTTAAAGGACATTTACAAGAACTAATTTGAATAATTTTAACTGTTTACAATAAACTTTTTTTTTCATTTTCAGAACTAATACAAATGTTTAAATCATTTTAACAAAGTTTCCCTTTATTTTAATTAGTACAGACTATGAACAGAAAAGTAAAAAGAAAAATATTTACATCCTTACAGTGACAATTTAAATTAGAATTCACATTTCAGTTTTTATCCTTTCAGTGTGCACTATAAGAACAAAACATTCTTCCTTCTTCTATCAAACTTCCTACTCAACTAATATTAAGTCATTGCTTTGAGTCAATAATTTATGTTCTTAGCATATCCTCAATTCATAGATATTCATTTAAAAACCATATTGATTTAAAACAAGAATTACATTTTCCATAAAATAGCATGCTCCATGTTTAATATATTATCTGTTTTCTGCACTTCAGATTTATATTTAATTTGCTGATAAAATTGCAACTCAATCCATGTCAGACTCACTACTTATACACTTGGTTTCCTTTGAAAATTAAAACGCTAACCTGAAAAACAAGCACACTGTTCAGGGACACTATCTTGTAAGTTTGGTTGTTAGCTCCCTGCTGTTCTCAACAAATCAGTCTGCAAACTACTGATCCATGTCACAGCATTTCACCTCCATTTGTTGGAAACAATTGCCTACAAACTAAATGCTTTTCCATTGAATTTGTTCAGTTAAAGATATCCTATTTTCTTCAGTGTAGCTTATGCTTATAGATTTTTATAGCAAGCTAAATATCAATGAATGTAAGAATAATTATGAATTAAAATCATATGTTAACAAGCTAAGTGCTGTTATATTGAGCAATATATTAAAGAAGTTTTCTAAATTCTTTAAATCATAGCATTCATTATAGGTACAATTGAAAGAGTTTTATTAAATCAGAGTATTTTAAAATAATTTCAATAATTTTAGCCCAGCTGTCTTGGCTCACTGGTTGAACATCGACCTATGAACCAGGAAGTCACAGTTAAACTCCTAGTCAGGGCATATGCCTTGGTTGCCAGCTCGATCCCCAGTGCGGGGTGTGCAGGAACAGCTGATAGATGGTTTCTTTCATCATTGATGTTTCTATCTCTCTCTCCCTTTCCATTCCTTTCTGTTAGTGACAGGGGGGAGCTCCTCAACCCCCTGATCGGTCCTGCTCTGTGCGTGACAAGGGGGAGCTCCCCAACCCCTTAATTGGCCCTGCTCTGTGCGTGACAGGGGGTCGCGCCACAACCTCCCCATTGACCCTGCCTTGAGTGTGACAGGGGGTGGTGCCCCAACCCCCCAATCGGGCCTAACCTGAGCATGACTGAGGGTGGCATCGCAACCTCCCGATCCACCCTGCTCTATGCATGACAGGGGGCGGCGCCCCAACTCCCCAATTGGCCCTGCTCTGAGCCCGACCAGGGGCTGCACCTAGGGATTGGGCCTTCCCTCTGCCACCCGGGAGCAGGCCTAAGCCAGCAGGTCGTTATCTCCCGAGGTGTCCTAGACTGCGAGAGGGCACAGGCCGGGCTGAGGGACCCTTCCCTCCCCCCCGAGTGCACAAATTCTTGTGCACCGGGCCTCTAGTTCTATATAATAAAAGCATAATATGCTAAGTGTCCAGTCACCCAGTCAGCTGTTCAAACAATCAAAGCATAATATGCTAATGATATGCTAAGGCCACTTAACTGCTCACTATGACATGCACTGACCACCAGGAGGCCGACAGTCAACTGGTCAACCAGTCACTATGACGTGAACTGACCACCAGGGGGCAGACGCTCCGACTGGTAGGTTAGCTTGCTGCTGGGGTCTGGCCAATCGGGACGGGACTGAGCTAGATAGGCAGGACACACCCTGGAGCCCTCCCACAGTTCCTTCCTGGCTGGCCAACCTCTTGTGTCCCTCCCCCATCCTGATCATGAACTGGTGGGGTCCCTCGGCCTGGCCTGTGCCCTCTCACAATCCGGAACCCGTCAGGAGATGTTAGAGAGTCTGTTTTGGCCCTATCCCATAGGCCAGGCTGAGGGACCCCACTGGTGCACAAATCTGTGCACCAGGCCTCTAGTATACAATAAAATATTCCTCGTGTTTCTTTATTCTTCTAAATTCAGCACCCAGGAAAATAGTGTAAGTGGAAGTTCATACATAGTGTACTGATGGTTTGAAAGAATTAGTATGGCTTTTTAACTTGAAGATAATAAATGGCCTGAGAGATTCTCCCAGAGCACTATTCCAAAATCACCAGGGCAACCTTTCACTTCACTGGTTTAAATGTGCCCTGGTGGTTTAAAACATAATTGCACTTCTTCAAAATTAAAACAAACTGTTCATGTAAAATCGCGTTCCCAGGAAAAGGCGGGGGGCGGGGGGGAGTGCTGTCTAAAATGAGTTTATTCTTTTAGCAAAATACCAACTTTTCAGTAGAAATGAAAAGTTTAAGGTGAAAGTAAAATGATTTTTATTGATAAGGCTTATTTAGTGAAGGTAATCTTTACTGTCAAGTAACAGAAGGAAATCTTTGGACAATTGAAAATAACAATGTCTAAAAGTTATTGTGCATTCAGAGTAGCCTCATGCTGAGCTCTTCTGTGTACAACTCATATTTCCATGGGTGTGTGTGTGGGGGGGGGGGGGGGCGGGCATTAATAACATGCTCATTTTAGAGAAGAAGAGAATAAAATAGAGAAAATTTAAGTTGTCCAAGGCCACCCAGCTAAAAAGAGGTGGAGCAAGGATTCAAAGTAAGATTGTTTGGTCTCAGTGGTCTTGACCATCACATTATTAACAAAATCAAAGTGTGGATCATTTCACCAGCAACCCCATTTCCTGTTTACTGTGTATGACAAGCTCGTTTTATAAACCATGAATGTAAACTAATGTATTTTGAGAGCTAATTTAAAGTAAGTTAAATATTTCTTAAATCTGTTAGAATTCTATTTGGCTTCCAGATACAAAGCTTGATTTATAGTAGCCCTAATAAGCAGGAATCTGTTGTCTTGTATAGCAAGATTCCCAGAGTTGGCAGTACAGGGTTGATCAACTGCTTCAGGTGCCTTGGAGGATTGCATCACTAATGCTCCCTGCTTCCCAGTACTCCTGCCCTTCTGAACACTTTGAAGATGTACTGTTGCCCTCTTGCAGCCAGGCAAGGCCCTGGGACTAGCTCAGGCCAACAGACAAAGATCATAAGTCTAGTGTTACTTCAAACTAAGGCAGTTAAAAGCCCTTTCCTGACCCTTTCCATCTTACTTCTTCCCTCCCTGGACTTAGAGACTCTGCGCTGTAACTGCACACACAAGATAGTAACAGGCTAAAATCCCTGAGCTACTATTTAAAAAGCAGTTGCCCTAGAGCAGCAATTTTCAACCAGTGTGCTGCAGGAATTTTTAAACATGCAATACCTGACTATTTAGTCAGAGGCACTAACCTCTTTTGCCTTAGATAGTCAAATTAAAAAAACGGCAACAAGCAACGCAACAATAGTCATCCGGTGTGAATGTCCTGTATCGAACCATAAATATATAGGTCATATAATAGAGTTGCATCTTATTTATTTGTCACATGTCCTAATGAGATTGCATCTGATTGGTTAATTATTGGTACCAGAAATCCTTATATACAAGTACCGATTTTTTTAAGTCACTTTAGAGCACAGAAGATGTATAATTACTATTATTATTATTTAATAAATCAATTAAAAGTATACCTATTTTTGTCAAATCAGCATAAAATGTACTATATTTTTGGTATACCACAGAATTTTAGTAATTAGTTTATGTGTGCCATAAGATGGAAAAGGATGAAAATCACTACCCTAGAGAGATGATACTACAACTGAGAAATAAACCTTTGTTTAGTAAGCAACTGAAATGTTAGGATTAATTTGTTTCACTCCATAGCCTAGACCAGTGATAGCGAACCTATGACATGCGTGTCAGAGGTGACAGGTGAACTCATTTTTTTGGTTGATTTTTCTTTGTTAAATGGCATTTAAACATATAAAATAAATATCAAAAATATAAGTCTTTGTTTTACTATGGTTACAAATATCAAAAAATTTCTATATGTGACACGGCACCAGAGTTAAGTTAGGGTTTTTCAAAATGCTGACATGCCGTGCTCAAAAGGTTCGCCATCACTGGCCTAGACTCTAGCTAATACATAATGATGGTTTTCATCATCAGGCTTGCAGTTAGATAATTGACACCCTTTTAGCCATTATTATCACATTTCAGGCCAGAAGGTAGGAGATAAAGAGAAAGGCAAATAGTCAAAGAAAATCCTAACCAAGTATGCTTTTCCAAATTTCTCTCTCAAAAGGCAAAACTCAATGACTTGTACACAAATTTCATTGACCAACATTCCTTCATATGGCCATTTCGATTACCTGGGAGTATGGGAAGGTGAATATATTTAACTGAATACTTCACCATCCCCCAAATTGGTAAGAAGAGAGAGGAAATTAGCATTAAGTTATTTCCAGAATTTTTAAGGCTCTTCTAATTTCCAAATCCTTCTAACTACTTCTTTCTTGATTTTTGAGTTTCAACCTTCAGGGACACTATCCACCCTGAAACTGTCTCCTCTCCCTGCTTCCACAGAACCTCTCTTTCTGTGTTCTTCTCCTTACCCCCTTACAGTTTTCAATTTTGTTCACTAATGTCTCCTCCTGCCCATATCTCAAAGTTGTTCCTTTTCAGTTTTTATTATTCCACAGTTTTCTTTGAACTCAGGGACTCCTAGAACTTCATCCATACTCCTCAAAATTATTCTCACTCAACTTTAAAACCTCTCCTACCAGCCACTTCTTGTCTTATTCTTTGGAAATTCAATATTTGAATAATTATATATTTGTCTCCCATTAAACTACTACTTTTTCTATATTTCTTATTCCATTTAGAATCAGAAAATGTTTAGGCATGCTCAATTCCTCCACCTCTTTTATCCCATCTTACTTTCAACTAATATGCAAATACCAAACACTATCTACTAAATTAAATTTATATAATCCTCCTAACCTTCAACCTGAGAACAACTTTATTGGTTCTTATTCTTTTCATCATTCACAGGGGCCAATTTTCAAAGCTTCTGAGTTGGCATGCTTGCCTACCTTTTTTCCACCCTCAACCAATACTCCTAATGACACTTCCAACTTCAAGTTGGATTATGTAATTGACTTGTTTAAAATAACTGTGTGTCCCACACTCCTAATCAACCTTCAGAATAAAAGCCAACTGTATTAATAACGTATGCCAAGATCTTCATGATCAGGTAATCTCCCTGGAATTTCCACTTCTCCAGGAAAAAATAGTACACTATCTTTTACCCAAATGAAACTTCTTGTCATACTTTTTTAAAAATATGCTTTGATTTTTCAGAGAGGAAAAGAGAGGGAGAGATAGAAACATCTATGAAAGAAATACTGATCAATTGCTTCCTGCACGCCCCCTACTGGGGGTTGGGTCCATAACCTGGGTAAAACCTTTTGGTGTAGGGTACTACACTCCAACCAACTGGGCCACCTGGCCAGAGAGAGCATGGCGCCATATCTTGTCACCCTCATTAATTATAACTCTTGCTTTAAGACTTTGCTGAAATGTACTCCCTCTATGCAGTTTCCCTTAAATCCTTGAGCCAGTCTTTGCCTCTGTGTTGCTCCGGATATGCTATATATGAGAACATATCATGGAAGTGTTTGTTTATAGACAAATTCCTTACCAGATTGTGATCTTGCTGATCTGAGTTGGCATGCTAGCCTACATTTTTATTATATCTTGTTTTGACTGTATATACTGTACACTGCCTGGTATGTAGTAAACACTCAATGGCCCTCTTAAAAAATAAACTTGTTGATAGATTTTCTTACATGTGCTTGCTCTCTCACTGTTTCCCTAAAATTATAACACAATATAACTCCCATCTTAAGCAAGTTGCCTGTAATTATCATTGTCTTTCTAAAACAAACAAAAAAAAAAATGCAACAGCTGCACCTACTCTGAAAATGGATCCTTGGAGAATATAATTAAGTTATTTCCATTTGAACTGAATATTATCAAGAGCTATGGGATATATAACCCTAAGGCATACCTTTCCACCAGGTTTTGAATGGTATGCCATTTGCAGAAACTTGTATAATGAGGAAATGAGAATGCAATAGTTTTTGCCTGCTGCAATCAGAGGCGTACTGAATGGGATTTTGTATCATATAATGTTGCATGCTATAGCCAGACCTTTGGTAGACCATGGAGCTAAGAAGGCTACGGCCGTGTGTTTATGATCTTTGCAGCACTCCTTATAGCTCTACTAACTTTGTTTTATTGCCATGGAGTTTCCCTTTAATCCACAAAAGTGTTGCACAACGGTGCTTAAGTCACAAACGGAATGTGCTTAAGTCACAAACTGAATGTGCTTAAGTCACAAACTGAATCTGCTTAAGTCACAAACTGAATCTGAAAAGAAGCCATTCTAAATTTCTAACCTCTCTAGAAGAGTCTATTCCAAGGTCATGAGTGATTTTCTATAAGTTACGCCCTCATATAGTAAAATGAATAATTTTACACTTGACAATTACTTTAAAGGATATTTTATGTTTAAATAGTTCAAATACTATGATAAAATAGTGTTTTCAGACATTTGTTATATCTTATTTTTTATAATTTTACATTTGATAGTGGCATACATTATTATTGCTGAAATGATCAATGTATGCTAATCAGTTGGTATTATAGCAAGCATTGTCACTAAGCAAAATTCAGGCTAGATGAAGTTTTATTTGATGAATATATACCATTTGATGCTAGTAACATATGGTAAGAATGGAAAAGATTGCCAATAAAAATAGAAACCTGGCATTGGAAAGATATTTCAATAATCATTCAGAATAATCCCTATAAACTTCATGAATCCTTTATTGCCAATAATCAATTACTTACACCTATGTAAAAATCTTTTCAAAGAAAGAAACTTATTACCTATAAGCAGTCATTTATTTTTTGGGTAAAGTGTTACTTACTTTAAATGTCTACTTATCTTGAACCAAATTTTTCCTTTTATGATTTACTAGAGGCCCGGTGCACAAAAATTTGTGCACTGGGGGGGGGGGGGAGGTCCCTCAGCCCGGCCTGTGCCCTCTCGCAGTCTGGGGACCCTCGGGAGATAACGACCTGCTGGCTTAGGCCTGCTCCCGGGTGGCAGAGGGCAGGCCCAATCCCTAGGTGCAGCCCCTGGTCAGGCTCAGAGCAAGGCCAATTGGGGAGCTGGGGCGCCGCCTCCTGTCATGCACAGAGCAGGGAGATTGGGAGATTGTGATGCCACCCTCAGTCCCGCTTAGGGTAGGGTCGATTGGGGGGTTGGGGCACCACTCCCTGTCACACTCAAGGCAGGGTCGATGGGGAGGTTGCGGTGCCACTCCCTGTCACACACAGAGCGAGGCCCATCAGGGGGTTGGGGAGCTTCCCCCTGTCACGCACACAGCAGGGCCCATCAGGGGGGTTGGGGCTCCGTACCCTTTCACGCACAGAGCAGGGCCAATCAGGGGGGTTGGGGCACTGTCCCCATCACACACAGAGCAGGGCTCATCAGGGGATGGGGCACCGCCCTCTATCACCCACAGAGCAGGGCCGATCAGGGGGTTGGGGCTCCGCCACTCTCACACTCAGGGCAGGGCCGATGGGGAGGTTATGGCTCTACCCTGTCACACACAGAGCAGGGTCCATGGGGGTGGGGGTGGGATTTGGGGAGCTCCCCCCTATCAGGCACAGAGCAGGGCTGATCAGGAGGTTGGGGTGCCTTCCCCTGTCACACACAGAGCTGCAGGGCGATCAGGGGGTTTGGGTGCTGCCCCCTGTCATGCTGATCCCAGTGCTGGGAGGCATATTACCCTTTTACTATATAGGGTAGAGGCCTGGTGCATGGGTGGGGCCAGCTGGTTTGCCCTGAAGGGTGTCCTGGATCAGGGTGGGGGTCCCCACTGGGGTGCCTGGCCAGCCTGGGTGAAGGGATGATGGCTGTTTGCAGCTGGTCACACACCCTTCAGGATGGGGGTCCCTACTGGGGTGCCTGGCCAGTCTGGGTGAGGGGCTGAGGGCTGTTTTCAGGCTGGGGGTGACTGAAGCTCCCAACTCCTCCTTTTTTTTCTTTTTTTTTTTTTTATTCTGGGCCAGCTTTAGCTTGAGGCTTGGCTCCAGCTCTTAGGCCTCGGCTGAAAGTAGGTTTCTGGCCTTTGCTTACAATGTTGCAATCCTGCTGGCTGAAGTCCGGTGGTATTTGTTACAGAGTTTCTTAAACTGCCGGCTCAGAGGCCTGTAGCCACAGGCGGGGAACATTGGAGTCCTCCGTCACTGAAGCAAGCAAGCCTCATGTTAGTTGCAAGCTGCCTGGCTGCCAGCCGCCATCTTGGCTGGCAGTTTATTTGCATATCGCCCTGATTAGCCAATGAAAAGGGTAGCGGTCGTACGCCAATTACCATGTTTCTCTTTTATTAGTGTAGATAACTATTAGAGGCCCAGTGCACAAAATTCATGCATGGGGGGAGGGAGGGGGTTCCCTCAGCTCAGGTTGCACCCAATCCAATCAGGGAACCCTCGGGAGATGTCCAACCACCGGTTTAGGCCCCTAACTGCCTCTGCCTGCCTGCATGCCCCCAACTACCCTTCCCTGCTAGCTTGATCACTCCTAACTGCCTCTGCGTACCTGATCACCCCTAACTGCCCTCCCCTGCCAGCCTGCAGGCCTGATCTTGCCCCCCAATTGCCCATTTAGTTCTGATTGGTCAGTTACTATGCCAGTCAGCATCAAAAGCTCTACCTCCTAGGCAGCCATTGGCTCCTTACATTCACCCAGATTTGGTTCTGATTGGTCAGTTTCTATGCCAGTCAGCATTTCTGGGCCTATCAACAGGGCCTGATCATAAAGGCAGGACTGATCAGCATCCTCGGTGGAGGCCTGGAGAGAAATGGAGGCATGGCTGTTGTCCAGGCTGGGAGAGAAAGTGAGGCAAGTTCTGTTCAATGGCTGCCACAGAGGCTAAAGATCAGACCCTGCCTCTCTCTCTGCAGGACTCTCTCTGGGTCTGATTCGCAGCCTCCTAGGCAGTCAGTGCTGGGTCAGGGTGCCACAGCAACCCAGCACTGACTTCCGGTCTGGTCAAGCCTTCGGTCGTAATCAGTCATTACAACCCTGACTCTTTATTATTGATTACCCTTAGTTTTTCCATCTATTCAAACATATAATTCCTCCTGTATTATAAATATAATATCTGAAATTCTCTCTGATCCTAAGTGTTATATATTTTCTGATTAAGATGACCATGAAATAGCTTCAATATGTATATATAGTAAGTAGTACCAGAACAATAGAGCCTTGACTAATTCATTTCTCATCAACAGTGAGATAAAGGATTGAATATTTGAAAGAATATTGTTAAAGATAACAGTAATAAAATATGCTTATAGTATTCAGGGCAATTGATCTATCTCAATATATTTAAGTGACACCCAATAATTATTAAGATAATTAACACTGATATATGTTGATATTGGCTCTCACATGAAATCAAATAATATACTCATAAAAGAAAATGCAATGGCCCAGTGATCTTCTGGAAAGGTCAAAATGTTCTACCAATAACATAAAAGCTGACTACTTTTGGTAAATTTCATGATTTAATCAAAGATAACTTGACAGGAAATATTAGGTAAAAGAATCAAGAAATCATAATTTCTTCTGGTCTCTACAAATATTGTATTCCTACAGAGCATTTACCTTGGAAGCCAACTTTAAAAACTAACGAAGTCTGATCTGGCCGGGTAGCTCAGTTGGTTGGAATGTTGTCCTGTGCACTGGTTGTGGGTTTGAATTCTGATCAGGGAACATATTTAGGTTGCAGGTTGGATCCCTGGTCCTGGCACATGTATAGGAGGCAACTAATAGATGTTTCTCTCTCTCTCCCTCTCCCTCTCTCTCTCTCTCCCTCTTTTTCTCTCCCTCCCTCCGTTCCACACTCTCTAAAAAATTAAGAAAAACATATCCTAGGGTAAGAATTAAAAAAGAAAAACTGACAAAGTTTAAGGAAAACAAGCATAATAGGAAATTTTATTTATAAAGTAAAATATGAACTCATGGATCACATTATTTATATATGATAATAAAATCACAGAAATAAAAACTTAAGATCACTGGGACATAGCATTTTCTTTTCTGAGTATTCAACTAGAACTTAAGATAAACTCATGGATGCTATACATATTAAGTTATCTATGAGAGCTCTAGATTATGAATCACACAATTAACCTTTTAAAGTTGATGCCTACTCAGCAAGTTATCCATATCCTTGCTGCCACTATCAAGGACAAATTCATGAACTAATTTTAACATTGGTCTAATCCTCAATAATATAAATTCTGAATAATTTAAATAATAAATTAAAGATAGAGGGCAATGCCACAATACCCAGCAGGACAATATTAAAAAGTTCATTAAATATTCAAAAGCACAAGGAAAATTGTGAGAGATGTAAAACTCAGAAACAGTAAATCTTATACCTGAGCTTACCCAATAATTTAGTAGTAGAAATAGCACATGTATACATGATAATGCTTTCTACTCGTAAAAATATTTTAAAGGTTCTTTATTTGTGACATTTATGAATACATGTTGAGAAACTTTATCTCATTACAGCATGTTCTCAGTTGTACAGGGTAGAGTGACACCAACTGAAAGAATGTAATAAAACTATAAACTATGGTTATAATAATGTAGGCCAGTTTTTATTACATGGAAAAGTCTAGGAAGGTAATTTATAGCTATAATGTCTCCAGAAACAGAAAAATGTCAAATTTTTAATCATCTAATAATTAATCATATTTTTTATCAAGAGATGGTTTAAAAAACAATAATATGTAACTCCAAGTGTACATTCTAATTTGATATATTTATATACTACATAGTAATCTCCCTAAAAGTCCAGTTACCATCTATTACCATACAGTTGGCCCCCTTTACATATTTGTTTTTGATTCACAGTAGGTAATCCTTGGATATGGAGGGCTGACTACATGTACTGATCCTATGACATTTTATATAGAGGACTTGAGTATTCATGCATTTTGTTATCCTCAATAGATTTTGGAATCAATTCCCTATTGATACTAAAGGACACCTATGTTTTGGGGGAGTCAAAGTTATGCACAGACTTTCAACTGTACTAGGGGTCAATTTTCCTAATTCCTGAGTTGTTCAAGGGTCAACTATGTAAGTAAAAGGTAACGTACTTTAGAAAAAAAAAGTTATCCCAGGATGACTTTCAGTTATGTCTAGTATGTAATTTTTATTATAGCAGACAAATGTAGTTCTATCATCAAGAAGATCATGAAAAATGTTATGTAATAACAAGAATTATCTGTAAGATGAGATCAAGTGGACTATTCTATACAAGCACTGGTTCATTAGTGTTTAATATCATAAGGTATATAGAGAAGAGTACATTATAGTCTCCGTGTGATCAGAATTCATGAATATTTTATTAACCAGTGTAAATATATCCCCCAGGACAAAGTATGATGTGTTTGTTGAATGAATGAAAACTAGACCTTATTTTTAGCATGTAGTATATATCCAGGCTTCTGCAAAATTACTTTTTCCTAGGCAAGATATGGGGTGGGTGTGTGTGTGTGTGTGTGTGTGTGTGTGAGTGTGTGTGTATAGGTATTATAGATATGTGAATTCAAGAACACTCAAACTTCAATCAAGAAGACCTGTGAAGATTTTTAACGAGGCAAGGATGGAATTTAAAAGCATGGAAGCAAAATCTTAACCCAGCAGATTATAACTTGTCCAGTTTACACAGTGAAGGAAAGACATCAACTCAATGGAACAGTCCACCAGCCCACAGACTTGATCGTTCTCACTCCTTTGGCAAGTATGTCACTCTGGAATGGCCAAATGTGGTTATGGTAGCTTAGGAATGTTAAAACCAATAACTGCCTTTTTCTGTTCTAATTCTGTGATCACTGAGCAAGCTTCTAATTATAACATGTCTTGCCATAAATATCTACACTCAGGGAGAGACTATGTTGTTATGGTGACATGTTTTCTGGTGCAGAAAACAAATAAATAACATTTATTCATTCACTTAAAAAGCATGAGGTACATCATATGCTCTGGACACAGTCCTAAGATTTTTAAATTAAATTGATATGGTATCTGCCTTCACTGAGATTATAGTATTTAAGGAATATAAGCACTGAACAAGGAATTTAAACTCTAATGGATATTAAAACATGTAGACAATGTTGTGGAAGTGCAGCAGGACGATTTTACCTACTTTAAACACTCAGAGAAGACAAAAGAGAGGAAGTAATTTTTAAAATGTAATTAGAAGAGGGAATAAACATTAGGTAAAAAAATGGAGAAGGAGGGGCAGAACATTCAGGAAAATTAAATAGCATTTGCAAAGGACTTATTAATTGTGTCCTATTTTAAGAAACTGAAGGGATGCCATTATTACTGGAACATGGGAAGGAAGGGTGGGAGTAAAGATGAGAACATGGTGAATAGCTAAATGAGCACTCTATTTTCTGTGAGTTTGCATAATGTTACCCTGCTCTAACAAGGCAGATTCAGTTCTGTCAAAATCCATGATCTCATTCCAAAAAGTGTCTTCATAGCACTCAATGATTCCTAGTAACCTAATCCTGTCATGCTCCTTCAATCATTCCCTCAAGAAACAGAATAATTTCAAAAGGTGAAATCCATGAACTTTCAGAATTTATCATTACAAGTGGTTATGTGGAGGATAAACTGTTCTTGTGGAAGAGAACAGTTAAAGAAGAGTTAAAAAAGATAAAATATATATATTAACAATAGATAATATGACAAAGGTAAATTAAGTACAAAGACATTATTGGAAGCATATGTGCCTGGGTGTATATATAATTTATTACATTAATATTAAGAATATATGTAAAGAATTTATATAATTTATCTGAAGATTCAGCAAAATTTTTCTACAAATATAATGGTTTTACTTATGCTCATTAAGATATAAGCAACAAACTTGAAAAGTTAAGTATTTGTTTTTTAAATATGACCTCATCTAGTCTTTCCTTGAGTGATATTATACTTTACTTCCTGAGTAAATTAAAAGTATAACTTGAATTTTCTTTTTAACTGAATTTTCAGTGTTAATCAGTATGTGTTTAGTATGTTCATGAACTCCAATTTAATTGAAAAAGATTGCTTAATTATAAAACAACTAGAGGCCTGGTGCACAAAAATTTGTGCACTCGGGGGGAAGGGGGGTCCCTCAGCCTGGCCTGTGCCCTCTCGAAGTCTGGGACCCCTCGGGAGATAACGCCCTGCTGGCTTAGGCCTACTCCCGGGTGGCAGAAGGAAGGCCCAATCCCTAGGTGCAGCCCCTTGGTCGGGCTCAGAGCAGGGCCAATTGGGGAGTTGGGGCGCCGCCCCCGTCATACACAGAGCAGGGCGGATTGGGAGGTTGCGATGCCACCCTCAGTCACGCTCAGGGTAGGGCCGATTGGGGGGTTGGGGCACCGCCCCCTGTCACACTCAAGGCAGGGTCAATGGGGAGGTTGCGGCGCCACCCCCTGTGACGCACAAAGCAGGGCCCATCAGGGGGGTTGGGGCTCCTTACCCTGTCATGCACAGAGCAGGGCCCATCAGGGGGTTGGGGAGCTCCCCCCTGTCATGCACAGTGCAGGGCCCATCAGGGGGTTGGGGAGCTCCCCCCTGTCATGCACAGAGCAGGGCCCATCAGGGGGTTGGAGAGCTCCCCCCTGTCATGCACAGAGCAGGGCCCATGAGGGGGTTGGAGAGCTCCCCCCTGTCATGCACAGAGCAGGGCCCATCAGGGGGTTGAGGAGCTCCCCTCTGTCATTCACAGAGCAGGGCCAATAGGGGAGTTGGGGCACTGCCCCCTGTCACACACAGAGCAGGGCGGATCAGGGGGTTGTGGCACCGCCCTCTATCACCCACAGAGCAGGGCCGATCAGGGGGTTGGGGCGCTGCCACTGTCACACTCAGGGCAGGGCCGATGGGGAGGTTATGGCTCTACCCTGTCACACACAGAGCCACAGGGCGATCAGGGGGTTTGGGCGCTGCCCCCTGTCACACTGATCCCGGTGCTGGGAGGCATATTACCCTTTTACTATATAGGATAGAGGCCTGGTGCATGGGTGGGGCTAGCTGGTTTGCCCTGAAGGGTGTCCTGGATCAGGGTGGGGGTCCCCACTGGGGTGCCTGGCCAGCCTGGGTGAGGGGATGATGGCTGTTTGCAGCTGGTCACACACCCTTCAGGGTGGGGGTCCCTACTGGGGTGCCTGGCCAGCCTGGGTGAGGGATGATGGCTGTTTGCAGCTGGTCACACACCCTTCAGGGTGGGGGTCCCCACTGGGGTGCCTGGCCAGTCTGGGTGAGGGGCTGAGGGTTGAAGCTCCCAACTGCTCCTTTTTTACTTTTTTTTTTTTTTTATTCTGGGCCAGCTTTAGCTCTGGCTCCAGCTCTGAGGCCTCCGCTGCTGAAAGTAGGTATCTGGTTTGTTTAGGTTCTATAATTGAAACTCTGTATCATCTCCAGCTCTGAAATCCCGGCCGGCTGAAAGCTGGTTTCTGGGGTTTTGTTTAGCGTCTATATTTGTTACTATGTTTCAAACTGCAGGCTCAGAGGCCGGCAAGGTAGGCGGGGAACAGCAAGGCAGGCGGGGAACGTTGCAGTCCTCCGTCACTGAAGCAAGCAAGCCTCATGTTCAGTTTAAGCTGCCTGGCTGCAGGCTGCCATCTTGGCTGGCAGTTAATTTGCATATTGCCCTGATTAGCCAATGGGAAGGTTAGCGGTCGTACGCCAATTACCATGTTTCTCTTTTATTAGATAGGATAGAATTTATAAAAATCCTTTCCCAATCACAAATCCTTTAAAACCCCTGGTTTAAAACTATTATTTCCTAAGAAACTATACAACACATCCACACCATAAGAAAAAAATGAAACGTTAGAAAAATCATTGTTATTTTTCTGATAATTTACAACATGGTGAGAAAACAGACAGGTTTGTACTTTACTTACTAGTACATAAACCACATACCTTGGGATCATATGTCAAAAGGTGATGAATTTCTCTTCAAAACCTGGTGCAAATGTTTCAGGCTGATTTCAACAGATTTCAATTGTCAACAATTACCCCACAAGAATGGAATTAAGTATTAAATTTCAACCCAGCTGAACATATATCTTTTTTAACATATTTTTTTATTGATTTCAGAGAGGAAGGGAGAGGGAGAGAGAGATAGAAACATCAATGATGAGAGAGAATCATTGATTGGCTGCCTCCTGCATGCCCCCTACTGGGGATTGAGCCCGCAACCTAAGTATGAGCCCTTGACTGGAATCAAACCCGGGATCGCTCAGTCCACAGCCTGATGCTCTACCACTGAGCCAAATCAGCTAGGGCCTGAGCATATATCTTAATATTGAACATTAAACAGGTATTTTCCTTAATAACTCCCTAAGGCACATTGTTGGTGTTCTACTATCCTTCTCAGCTATTCCCACTCTCTCTCACTACATAATTTTCACTCAAGCTGGCCCTTTCTTTATCCTCTGCAATTGTATTGCTGTTTTTGTTTTGTTTTATTTTTGTCGTAGTATTCCTGGAACAATTTATTAATGTTTTTTCGTACTCTCAGTCAATCCCTGACATGCCAAAAAGGTGTTTTTAATTTTTTTTTATTTATTTTACTTTCCAACCATTCAAGCTTAACTAAATGAAGACAATAGTTCTTTTAGAAAAATTCTGAAGTAATTTCCCCAAAAGTTTGGAATGATAGCATGAACTATATACTCTCGCTCATAAAGTTAACGATATATTGAAGACTAACAATATTTTCTATGAACCAAAACAAATAGGTAATTATCTTGTTGAATATAGAGATGAAAAAATCCTGAACATATTTTACTTCATGAAAGATAATAAACATTAATTTTTAAATATCCATTACTTTAAAATATAGGAAATACTGAATTATTAAAATTGTCCTGTTGTATGTGGTATATTGCAAACACAGCCAAAGTCTCCATGCTTTCCTTTACCCAGCCATTGAAATTTGACTGCAGCTTCTCCCAAGAGTCTATCATCTGCTTTCTCTTGAACTGAAAAGTTCATATCAATTTTAAAAGTCATTCTTTCCACTGCCCCATGCTTACTCCAGAAAATAAAACAGCCTGACTCTTATGTTATTGATGCTCAGACTTAGTCCCTTTCTAGTCCTGTCTTCTCATTCCATCCTGCCTCTATCTAGCCATGATTACTGATGTCTACTGGTTCAATTACCATCTATGTGTACTATATACCAGTTATGCTTCTATTCAGAACTCCTGAATCATACAGACAGATATAAAAGATTATTCAAACTAAATATATCTAAAAAAATTCAATATTCATAGCATCCCTACTGCAAACTTGACCTTCATTCAACATTTTCCAATACGTCTTTAACAATCTGTATGTTAGAAAATTATGTTTTATTTTAGCACTATCTTTTCTTTTATCACTCCTCAGCCCATTACAGAGTCCTTTTCGTTATACCTCCTAAATATCTCTCAACTCATTCTTTTTTTTTTTTTTTATCTCCATCAATACCATCATAATCCAAGCTACCACGATTTGTTTTGGGATTTCAGCAATCACCTCTCAAGTGGTCTTCCCACAGCTAATTGAGCCACCCTGAAAATCAATCTTTGCACATAAGAATAACCATTTGAAAATTCAGAATTTAGACCTCTTCATGCAATTGTTTTTTATAAAAACACTTTAATAAATTCCCATTGTTCTTATCAAATCCTCTACATGGCTTAAAAGGCCCTTCCTAGTTTAGTGTTTATATATTTTTTTTCTTCACTAATCTTATCATTCTTTACTTAATTACTGATTCATAATCTACTTTACCCTTTAGTAATAAATGTGTTCAATTTTTTAAAATGGCATAAAGGAACATTTTCTTTTAAAATTATGATCTGAAAACTGCAGTTTTCTGAACATGTCTTGAGTTTCTAAAGAAGGAAACCATACTTACTCAGAATATATTGTTTAAATTTTGCTTTCAGATAAAAGGGTATATAAGATTTAACTACAAAAATCAAGCCAAATTTCTTCCAGGACTATTCTATTAATTTGAAAGGAAACATCAAGTATGGACTGGCATACTAAATAACACAACTGTAGATTACATTAGAAATGTGATATCCTTACTCAAGTTTTGATTAAATCACATTACTTTCCATGAATAGAGTGATAAGGAAATACTGACGGGAAGCTCTGTCTTTCAAAATACTACCAATCTATTTGCTCTATCAGTGCCCTGACTTTCTAAAATATCCCTTATCTCTGACAGCTGCCACTTATAATTTTCCTGTTAATTATAAATTTCTTTCAAAAATGTAAAGGCCCACATATAACTATACTTTGATCCCCAATTTGTCTTAGGCAACAATATCAATGCTAGGTTAATAAAAAATATCTACTTACCATATTGTAGGTGGCTCAGAACCTTCTATTTCTAAGTAATCATACTTTTCTTCCATTTGGAAATCGGTAAATATGAGTGAAATCGTGTCCCCAGGCTCCGCTACAATGGTCCAAGTGCAATCGGCATTGTTATGGTATTCATTGGGAAAACTAGGGCTTGATATAATACCACTGGATCCTCTCATGGTTCCTCCACATGCATCTTCAGCTGTTAAGAGCAAGAATGAAATGTTCAGATATAAGAGAGAAATGCAACTCTTACAACATTTTCAAATAAAATAACAGACCAAATGTTGTGATACCAAGTGTATATACCTAATAGAGATAAAATAAAATGAGAAATCCATGAAAAATATTTAAGAACATATATAAACTACATCTTGACAATTTTCTAGCCATTATTTGAAATAGCAATACAAGTAATTAAAATCTAAACTCCAATTGCTCTCAGGATATCAAAACCAGGATTTTCTTTTCATTGATTAGCTGATGAAGTGAGCAAAATAAAAGAAACATCACCCTTAAAGTCTGTAATGAGAAATCTTTAATCACTTTGTGCATGTTTATGGTAAGGCTGAGCTTTATTTTTTGTTTTTATGTAGTAAAAAACAAAATGAAGAAACAATTTGAGAGAGAATATAATAGAGTTTTGTTAATGACATGATTCAAATACTATTGAAAATACGTGTGTAATTGCAATTTAAATAAAAATATATCATATGTCTAGAAACTTTAATTAGAGAGAAATAATATATCAACTAATATATCATTGGTAATATATTTCCTACTAGAGGCCCAGTGTATAAAAATTCGTGCACTTGTTGGGTGGGGGTCCCTCACTGGCCTGTGCCCTCTCACAATCAAGGAGCCCTCGGGGGATGTCCAACTGATGGCGTAGGCCCGCTCCCTACCACCGCTGCTGTGCTCTCCCAGGCGTAAGCCTGGCTTCTGGCTGAGTGGCGTGCCCCCTGTGGAGGGCACTGACCACCACGGGGCAGCTCCTGCATGGAGCATCTGCCCCCGGTGGTCAGTGCACGTCATAGCGACTGGTCAACTGGTTGACCATCTGCCCCATGGTGGTCAGTGTACGTCATAGCAAGCAGTTGAGCGGCCTTAGGATATCATTAGCATATTACACTTTGATTGGTTGAATGGCCGACCGGATGACCAGACCCTTAGCATATTAACCTTTTATTAGATATGACTAGTGACTTAGTGCACAGATTCGTGCACATTGAAAGAAATTAATTAGAAAGTGGCCGGTGGGGCAGGACTGGGCAAGACAGACTGGAAACGCCCTGGAGCCAACCTTCCTCAGTCCCTCCCCAGCCAGCTGCACCTGGGGTGGTGCCGTGGCTTGAAGGGCAGCTGTGGAGTGAGGGGGGAGGGTCCCTTTGGCAAGTGGGGTCCCTCAGCCTGGCCTGCAGAGATTGGGCTGAAACAGGCTCTCCGACATCCCCCGAGGAGTCCCGGTGTGTGAGAGGACACTCTGCAAAGTTGCTATCGTACAGGGTGTGGAACAGATGCAAGTATGCAGTAAACCAGATGCGGGGCCGACAGTGCCCCAGCAACAACATAACCCACAGCCAGCCAAAGGTGGAATCGCGCAGCCCCATGAGGAATTGGGCTCGCCCCTCTCTGGTTTCGGGGTGTGTCACCCGAGAACTGCTGCTGCCAAGTCACTGCAGCTTGGCAGCTCCTGCGTTGAGCATCTGCCCCCTGGTGGTCAGTGCACATCATAGCTACCAGTCGGACAGACAATTAGCATATTAGCCTTTTATATATAGCGATTATTCCACCAATCTGCACTAATAAAAGACAAACATGCAAATTGACCGCACCTTTGCTATGCCTTAAGCCACGCCCACCAGCCAATTAGAGCGACTATATGCAAATTAACCCAACCGAGATGGCGGCCTGCAGCCACAAAGCTGGAGCAAGCAGTAGGCTTGGTTGCAACAATGATGGAGGGAGCCAAGCTTCCCGCTTGCCGCAGCAGGCTCTGAGCTCCACTCAAAGCAACAAAGTTTCAATTATAGAAGCTAAATAAACCCCAGATACCTGCTTTCAGCTGGCTGTGGCCACGGAGCTGGAGCGAGCAGGAGGTTTCCCTCCTGCCCGCCCTGGCCAGCTCTGAGCTCCTCTCAAGGCTACAAAGTTTAGAAGGTAAACTTTGTAAATAAATAAATAAATCCCAGAATTAAAAAAAAAGAAAAAGTAAAAAAGAAGAGGTTGGAAGCTTATGTCGCCGGGGGAGGGGTGGCCAGCCTGAAAACGGCCCTCAGCCCCTCACCTAGACTGGCCAGGAACCCTAGTGGGGACCACCCCACCCTAAAGGGGGTGTGGCCAGCCTGAAAACAGCCATCAGCCCCTCACCCAGGCTGGCCAAACCTCCATGAAGTAAGGATCCCCACTGGGGGAGGGAGGGGCTTGACCCGCCTGCAAACAGTCATTAGCCCCTCACCCAGGCTGGCCAGGCACCCCAGTGGGGACATCCACCCTGAAGGGGGTGTGACCAGCCTGAAAACAGCCATCAACCCCTCACTCAGGCTGGCCAGGCACCCCAGTGGGGACCCCCACCATGAAGCAGATGTGACCAGCTGCAAACAGCCATCATCCCCTCACCCAGGTTGGCCAGGCACCCCAGTGGGGACCCCCACCCTGAAGGGGGTATGACCAG